>NC_138570.1:16690200-19090200 GCF_947561715.1 Ascidia mentula | reverse complement strand
GAAGAGTCTTATGCAAAAATGTGAGTTCCATTTCAATTCATATCATTATGAGCACTGCTAAAACACAAACCATATCATTAGGCTAAAAGGCAAACGTGTTTGTTTGCGTAATACGTCAACCGACCTCGATGATTTATCAAGGACTTTGTACGTCGTTATGTTCCAATATGATTATTTCTTATCACTGCAAATACGTGAGAAATAGTCCCATTATACCTTGTAATAGCCATGTATGGATTGGTACATTCTTTCGCGTACTTTCAGTTTGTTCGTCATATCTGACGACGATTGTGTAGGTTGTCATTGATTAAACCTCATGTATAAAGTTTTTTTCCCGCTGAGATAGCAAGCAGGTAGAAACGGAGAAAAATATGCTTTTACAGACGTTGGGTTTTGAATTTTTGCGAGCTGGAAAACAAAACGTTTTGTTCCGCGAAACTCGTCAAATGACCTCGAGGATTTAACGAGGATTTTTTACGACAGAGGTACGGAATAACCTGGGCGACGAGTTAACGCACGGTCCCTGATTTGAAGCGAACGGTAAACAAGAGTCGCGCAGCAACATATTGTGTAAATAAAGTAATCTAATGGGAACATTCAGGCAACAAACAAGTGTTGCATTGTAGTGATTTGAGCCGATGCTACTTTACATATTGCATACCACAGACTCGATAACTTTAACACGCTCAGCAACCACGCTTTGCCCGTAAACATGAAAATTGTTCGTCGGTTGTGAAAGTCATATTATTCGTTGCGCCTTGGAAAGTTCGCGTGCTTATGACTGTCGGTTGTATCTGGGCCATACAGTGCAGTTGTTTTTTTGTAAGAATCGTTTCAACCAACAGAGGTTAGCTGCACTTCAGAGTTAAGTGTGAGATTAAACAAAAGTGTGTCTATTTATTTATTTATGGATAAATCGACAAACTTCATGCGACATGTTTGGTTTGTTATTTGTATGTGTTTGGAAGGTTAAAGTAGGATGAGTCATTAAGTTTTTCAAGTAGCAGATAACTGGTCCTTTTTTCACGTGAAACTGTTTTGTATGAGAGACGATGATTTAGGTTTATTTGGGTGAAATACTAAACTTGTTCGCTCGTTGTCCTCTTAACCAAATTACATCTAAGTTGTCGCAAAGAATTTAAGCTGTGACATGAAATATTTGTGAATGGAGATTTCGATTTTTTAATAACCTAGCATTAGTGTTATTTGTCAATTTTGCCACATTCTCCCAACCTAAAGACTTTCCCATTCCTCTGGGGCAATGTTTGCCTGCGTTCCCGCATATATAAATTCCGGTTTGCCTGCGTTCCCGCACATGTCGACTGGGTCGGTCAATGTCCAACGGGTCGTCCAATCAGCGGTCCGCGGGCTTGGTTTGCAAGTTTTTACTTTTTGGGACACAAACGTGGCCACATACAGGTAGGCCAAAGATCTCTATTCCATCTTTCTGATTGGATCGCACATTTTCGTCTTCAGGGAAGGTATCGGTTCTGGGCTTCATTCGATGGAAGTGAACCGTTTGCTTTTTACCAGCCGCGTCCTCGATGATATAGTTGGCGGGGTCGCGGCCACTTTGACAACGCGATAGGGTTATTTGAATGGTCGCTGCAGCTTTTGCATTTTCCCACCAGGACTGCTGGGTCCGTGATTAGAACGTAATCACCGACTGAATGTGTTGTCCCGTGTTGTCGCCGATCGTAATAACTTGTAATGCTGGAGTCGGAGACGCATCATTTCCTCCGTTAGTTCCAAACAATCGCGTGAACGATTGATTTCGGCTTCGTGTGATATCTCGTTCCCTTTCCCGCCGTTTCCCCCAACCACGTCTACGGGCAGTCGTAGTGGTCGCCCTGTCAAAAGCGTATGGGGTGGGAATACCCAGACTCGATACAACCCCGACAAAACTGTTCTACTTCTTCACGCCATCTGTACCAATATTACCTTTGGGCGACTTTCGAAAGGGTCTTCGCGATTCCTGGATGCCCACCTCCGAGCGCGTTCTCTTGTAGTGCAACAATAACCCCTTGTCTTAAACTTAGAGGGAGAACTGCTTTAACTACGATCTTTACCCCGTAATCAGTTTCCACGCACAACTCCTTTCTCTTTTGCAGTAGTCGAGTAAAGAGCGATCAACAATTTCGAAATAAAGCGCCTTAAACAAATGAACGTCCCGTTTCCCCCGTGCGATTGCACGCGCCCTGAAAGTGCTTCGCGTTGCCTCCCTGATCGTTCGGCATTGGTCCCATGGTGCAAGGCTCGTTTCTTTAGTTCTTTGTATTCGACTGCATAGAGGTTGTCCTCGCCATCCTCTATAGACCATTTTATGTCATCGTTGATGGATGCCAGGAACAAATGTTATTTAACCTGATCCATGGCTTCGATACTTTCGCAGCACAATTCGGAAGTTGAAATATTCCACAAGATTATCGCCAGATCACAGCGGAGGTGGTTGTATTTAAACGTTAAGACTCACTGTAAAAAGACCGTTATAAAAAGACACCACACCCGGGTATTGCTCAGTGGGTGTGGTGACAGGGCCCTGGCTGATCGGCAAGTTATTACGCAATAATCTCGACAGCGCGGGAATTGAGCATAGTGAGATTTGAGGGGCGACCCCTTATTACTAAATACAACCCTATAGAGACCCAAATAAGGTCATTACCCTAACCCTGTCTACCTAATTCAGAGATAGCCCGGAACCTGCAATAACGGCTCACCATTGAGGCCAAAATACCTCACACTATGGTTTCACTAAACGGGCATCTGACTTTAATAAAACGAACTGGTATCAAAAACTGCGATGAAAATTACCCACAATACCACTGAGCCCTTCGGTACAAAATTCTCTCTTGGCAACAACCACTGTATAGCGCGACGCCCATCTCAAAACCAGCGGGTTGTTCACGCAGCACTCCTTGCACCGGCCAATAAACCAATCAATGACTTGCATGTGATCCAATAAAGCGTTACGGGATGTGGCAAACGTAGAAATAGACAGGGGCGCAAAAATAATACAAAGGGGCAATTTGGTAAAACGTTAGTGCAGGAAACCGATGAAAAACAAAATATTGCAATGTGTTGTGCGCAAACGTAATAAAGACTGCTTTAAATAAACAACAGAGATATTCAAAGAAAGCAAAAAGAAGGGCATTAGTGCCGTGTGTCATTTTCGCCACACTTAATAAGGATGTATGAGTTAAAAAATCATCTGTCTTCCGTGTACATAAGATTGGTTTGTCAGCTGTGACGTCAAATGTTCCAGCGCATTCAGCTTCGCTTTTATGTTTTCCGATCAAACAAATCGGGAAACTGGGGAAGCCAAAGTTCAGACCCGCCATGAAACAACATGTTTGTGTCACGTAAGCGGCGTCAAAAGCACTGCTTTTTTCCTTAAGACCGATTAGTAGCAATGCAAAGTTAAGTGCAGGTACATATATTAGCCATATGGCGTATTTTAAAGATTCAAATAGTATTGAATTAATGATATCTGGAAAGAAATATTTATGAGCAATAAACAAGAAAAAGTTGGGCAATATACGAGAAAATATGTCAAACAAGCAAATGTGTGTAGACAGGTCATTGCGGAAACAAACATGACTGTACTAAAAATTACTCCTCCGGAAAGTAGTGCAGACCTACATTATGCTGATTTGAAGATCAATACCAATCAATAGAGTTTAAAGTGTATGTAGTCGGCAAAACACCAATCTTAACAAAAACTGCTCGTTACTAGAGGCAAACATCGTTTTTTGAGTCGTGCCATGACGCCAGTCTCAATTCAGGAGAATTATGGGAAACTTAAAAGTTTAGCGAACTTAGTACTCAATAAACTGTTGTTTAAGCTATTCGAAAATCCTTTCTAACACCAATTTCATTAATTTGGAATAATATCACTAATCAACACTTTAAAAATCGACCCAGTATAAAAACAATACATAATTTCTTTTGTTTTTTGGGGGGAATATTTTTATGTTTACTCAATAGCGCCACCTATAGTTAGCGTCATCAGTCGTCTGCGCAACGATAATTGACATCGCAAACTAGCCCAGATAGCGACCGAACTTAGTAAAAAGTGTTCTTTAACTTTGGTAAACTGTAAACATCTACTTGTTAAAAAAAGTAATTTCAGAAGGGCATTTAACATAGAATTTCTTACTTGTTATTGTGTGTACATACTGTGGTTGTTTCTGCTACCAGCGTTGGTCTGTGAGATTAATGCTGATAAACAACCGAAGTCAGTTGTTGGCGGTGGTAGATATTTTGGTGATATGGTCGTTGACTTATTTGCAACTATATGCCAAATCTTATGTTAGTGATACTGAATGACCTTAGTTTGAGAAATCTGTTTTTGTTTGCAGTTAAAATTTTTGTCATGTTTTGATATTGCTTCACATTTGAAAGAAGCTACAGCCAACACTCATCATGTCGAGTCCCGATGCCCCGAGGAAACCAATGCCAGACACAAAACGTGTGGCCGATTTTGAAACTGAACCACAAAGACCAGGTAGGAAGTGTGTTTGAACAACTATTTTCTCAATAACGTCATGGTATTATTGTTCAAAGTAACTTATTTCTGCAGTTTCTGTGCCCTCCTTTGCTTGATTTGTGTTAAATTATGTTTTTTAACCAGGTCCTTCACAGCAATTATCAACACAGAGAGCAAACATAACTAAAAGCATTGTTGGAGTTCAGGGTGATGTGAATATAACAAACTACATTACACCAGGTGACAAATACATGTCATAGTTAACAAGCACTGAACATGCCCATGGAGAAAAAACATTCATTTGTAAATTATGTTTATGTTCCGTTTTTAAAGTTAGCAGCTTTATAACCCAAGTGGGTAATTACACAGACATCGCTTTATATAATTATGTTGCAAATTCAAACAAAGACAAGTAAACAAATATGTAATGTTCTCTGTCTCCAACTGGTTTTAAAATAATGTGATGTGCTTGAGTAGTTCCAGTTTTCTGCTCACTGAAAATATAAAAAAAAACAAGTTTTTTAAACTATATTTTTGTAATAAGATTCATCAAACACCAAAGCAGATGAGCAAGAAGATGAAGGTAAATTAATATGCTTACTATAACTCATTGGTCAGGGATACATTCAAAAAGTTTAGCCAACAAAGATTTGTAATCAGTTTTAATTCAGAAGGGGTGGCAATTAGTTTTGGTCGCATACATTTTTGTAAGCACAAAATTTTTGAAAAAATTTATTGAAGCAGTGTTTATACCATACCATAAAACAAACAAAATGTTTTTGTTCTCCCAAAACTTAGCCAGCTGAACTGCAAACTTGGAGTAAGATCTTGCAATATAAACAGTGTGTCTATTTCTATTTTGCCTGCAGACAAAAGGCAGCTCAAAGCCATTGAAATCATCAAAAATCAACAGAATGATCTTAAGGCTGTGGTTCCTCTTCCTGGTTTATGTGAAGAGGGAGTTCCAGATGTCAATCCTTCCCTAGAGGTAATTGACTTCTACAGAGGCGTCGATACCAAAAATGAAAGGTCACATTTGCCACCAACAGCAAAGGACAAAGTAGATCAAGGTCAGGGCAAACCCCTAACATTTGAGGAGTTGATTTCGACAATTGAAAAAGGTGATCAATTTCTTGCAATTATTGGCGCAGCGGGGTCAGGGAAAAGCACCATGTCTAAGAAACTGTTTAAACGCATGAAAAAGAAGTATTTGGTGGTGCATCTAAGTTTCATGTATTTAAACTTTGGAGATGAAAAACTAACACTGCAAGAGCTTATACTTGATAGACAGTTTCCTGATGTTGAACAAACTGTACGAGATGCTGCATTTAGATGGATGAAAAAAAATCCCCAAAAATGTGTTTTATTATTTGATGGATTAGATCAGGCAACATGGTCACTAGAAAATATGACAGCTATAAGTGCAAGTTACGAAAATCGTTTGACAGTTCAACAGCTTGTTGCCAATCTCTGCGGAAAAACCTTCTTCAAAAAATCATCTTTGATATTTACGTCCCGCCCCCATTCCCTGCTCACAATTCCTGTGGAAATTCGTCCAAAATCCATCATTAATGCCCATGATTTCTCTGCAGAAAACATGAAAAAGCTTTTTTATTTTTATGGTGGTGAAAAAGCAAGTGAACTGTGGACAAAACTTGAAACTGAATCTGCAGAAGTGCTAAATTTTTGTCGCAATCCATTACTTTTGCAATTTGTTTTGTATGCCAGTTTGTTTGGTGACAAAAACAGTTGTGGCACAATTACCAACATATTTAATGCTGTTTTGCAACAACTTGATGTGTCAGAACATACGAAGGACAAGGATACAAACTTTGTGATAAAAGCCCTTGGCCAAATGGCGTATAATGGAAAGGCTCGTAAAACTGTTGTGTTTACCCATACAGACCTCTCTGAAGTGGGTCTTGATTATATCAAAGTACAAAATATTATAATCAAACTACCCAAGTATTCCTGGCTACCACAGCGAAAAGTTTTTGATGGTGCCGAAGCAATTTTTTACTACTCACATGAAACTCTGCAGGAATTCCTCGGGGCTTACTACATTTCCTTCTTCATGCCAGATAAAGAATTTGACCAAATTCTGAAAGAATTGGTTAGAAACGCACACTGGGCTATGACGCGACGGTTTACTTATGGCCTTTTGCTTGGAGAGACAAGTGGTAAGTAAAGCAGTCAAAACCATTGTTACATCAATTACATTTGCTAGGTTCATATATTTGTTTTCTATACAGCTACAAGAAGTGACAACGCTGAGGCTGGTTATGAGTCTAAGTGTGATGCTACTTCTGTTGGCAACGTCACAGATTCTGGGAGTCAGCAAACAGGTATGCAGACCAATGTTGCTCACATTTTTACACTTATGTTGGGTCACCAAAATAAGATCATGTCTTTCCATCCACATAAGTCAGTACCATAGAACCACATATTAATGCACGTAAAGCTTGAATACAGACCTCAACAGAAATGATAATTACATTTGGATGCAAAAACATTAAGTAAAAGTCATTTGTAAAGAAAAATTCATGTCCACAATTCTATTTTTCCTAAAAATGTGTTTGATTTTTCAGGCAACAGTGGTAAATTATTGGATGCACTTTCAAGATTTTTCCGTTTGCATCCGAAGCATCATGGAGTGCTGCGTGAGTACACGATATAAATACAGATTGGATTAAAGCTTGTTAATGCACAGGTTCCGCTCAGTTTTAAGAAACAGTTGCTGTATTTCTAGAAAACAAAGGCGAAAACAATCCGTCCTACCAAATACATGTCAACAGTTTTATTGCAAATGTTGTTGTTTCTTGTTTTCCAGACAAACGTGCGAAATTATTGGATGCACTTTCAAGATATCTCCAATCTCAACCCTGGAGATACGATCTACTGAGTGAGTAAATGATATGAATGCCAACAGTTTAATGCGTGTTTGTAAACACAACATTTATTTGCGTAACAATGGGTGGGTTTGTTACGTCACACAGTCATTGTTTGAACCGAACACTCAATGCAGTTTTTTTAGTTGTGATTAAATGTTGTGGAGGAAAGACGCGTTTATTTCTGTCGTGTAATTTTTATATTTCTGATAATTTAAACGTTTTATATTGGATTGATTTGTTGGTTCTTGTGTTGATTAAATCCGACTTAAACGTGGGGAATTCTGTGCAAGAATAAAGTAAGTTTTAGTTTTAAGTGATTTTATTAAAACTGGAAACCAGACATCTGCTTTTTTAATAAACTTGCTCCTGTTTTGTTTCAGATCTGTTTCTAGATTTAAAGGAAATCCAAAAATGCCACCAAGAAAAAATCGCCGCGTTTTGTCCTCGGAAGTTGTATTTTTCCTCAACCCGACTTCACTCAATCGTTCAGGTTTTGGCTGAATTTTTACCAAAAGTTACAAGAAATTATTTGCGGCTGTGGCTGGCGAGATGCGGCCTGAACTCCGAAGATTTAACGATTATTTGTGAAGCAATAAAAAGAATGAAACCAAAGGTTTGTTTGTGTTTTTATTTATTTTGTGACCAAGATTCTGTTTTAAATCCCTGGCATTTTTTGCAAAAGTTTATTTATTTAAAGAAAAAACACGAAATAGTTTTAGTTTTGGGATAAAATGTTGCTTCTTCCTGGTTCACCTAGTGTAGAAATATTTCCAACAAACAATGTTTTTATTTTAAATAGTTGAGATATCTCGTCCTGAATGGAAACGAGTTTCGCGGAAAAGACGACGGGAAAAAAATTTGTGAGATTTTACCGAAGGTTGGGGGGACGTTGAGTCTGCTTGAGTGCAAAATGGATCCGGAGTCGATTGAGATGGTGAAGGAGGAACTTGCTAATATGGAAAACCCTGTGAGGATTTAATTTATATTTGTATAAAAACATTTATTTGTGAAATTTCATAAAATTAAAACTTTTTGTGACTTTTTTCAGCCGGAAGTTTGGGGTTTGGATGAAGGTCAACAGTTCCTCCTCTCATCCGATCCAGATCCCAGTGGTTCGGATTGAAGCAGATTCTCAACACGAAAACTATTTCCTGTTCCCGAATTATTTGTGTTTTGTTTTCGTGATTTCAGAAATAAATGATTTTTAACAAAAAACAAAAACTCTGACATTTTTTCCCAAGCGTCACTAAGCAACACATAAACTTTAACAGTGCCACTAGAGGTATTATAACAAAAATAGAAATAATAATCAAATTAGGAAATGAGACATAATTTTCTGGTTGATTTCTGACAAAAATCAAATTTACGCAATGGTTTTTGTTGTTTAAATATAGAAATTTTACTCCATTAATTTAGTGGTTTAAGAATTGACACATATTTATCTTAAAATTGTATTTAATGAAGCAACAATTAAGCCTCCCATTTACGTCATCAAATTTTACTGTTAAAATCGATTTCGCTTATGTAAGTTACCATAAGAATCGTCAGTTTCTGCAAAAATTACATAATAGTAGTAATAATGAAAGCAATAAAATACACTATAAAATAAAAAAATACGCCACTGGAAGTCCTTTCTTTACGTTATCTCCTCAAAGCTCAAACAGTGAACTATACAGTGTGGTAGCGAACCTATAAGCAGTGGGTAGCGGAGACAAGGAAAAAACCGCACACTCACACGCGACCGCAAAAACCTGAAGCACAAACAAGTGTACCAGGAGCAATAAATACGACTAAAAATGGAATTAATTAGTAAAAGGTAAAATCGAAATGCAATAAAAATTATCTAATTCCCGGTAAAATCATTTTCTGAACGTTTACAGATGCTTTCGTCATATGAAGTCATTTGGCCTCACAAACATCCAAAGACTTTGCCGTCGGTTCTTGAACAAATGTCACTGAAAAGCAGGTTTCAATGGATGGGCACCGAGCTAGTGTACCGTGTTTGGATGTGTGATGGTGAAGAAGGACCGTTTTGTCACTCTTACCGATATCGCTTGTTACCCTGTTCCAGTCAGACCGGTAAAAATTTGTGTTTTGTTTGGCCGACATATTTTTCTTTATATGTGCAACACGTTGCTACGTAGGCTATATACCAAAATTGGCGTAAGTTAGTTGTTGTGTCAGTTTGTACACCGTTACTGTGATGGTTTCCAAAAGTAACGTTTGAATTGCCATTTTATTTGAATAATAAAAGCAAAATACATTAATAATCTTTTTGCTGATAATGGAATCTCAGAGTTGTGCCCATTAGTGATTTTGTATTAGCCTCCAAACACTTTTCTGCACATTGCCCTTTGTTATTAGAACTGCTTTACCAGCTCCACAGAGCTAAGTTTCTAAACTCTTTAACATATTGCTTACAACTGAAAATCTACAACGGAAATGAAGAAAAAGTATAGGCCAGCCGCTAGACCATAGCGTAATTAAAATTGCCACGTGCATAGACAAAACATTCAAACAAAAGTCCTTTTTTAGAACACAAACTTGCATTTGTTTGTTCAAAAAAGGTATATATAGCCTATATATTTTGTAGTTACTCCAACTGCATGCTTTTACGCAAAACATGTGATGCAATTCCCCTCTTTAGCTGATGTCTCGGTTTGTCGAAAGTGAACCGCTGTGAAATATGCAGTTGTTTGTTTGCCGCCAGAATGTTTAGAAAAATGGGATCTAGTAGAACGTACCTATTTTCTTAAAATCGGGGAAACCCCAAATTACGTCACATTGATGGTGAGATGAAGTTGGTATGGCGTCACACCAAAAATTAACATGTTATAGATCTTCTCGTGAGAACGCATTTTAGTTTGAGTCTTTCTGAATAATGTCAGCGTACAGCGAGTACAGAACAAAATTATTTTCTCGAACTAAGCAATTTCGCAATTATTATTTACAAAGTGCGTGTATGTGTTTTTTGTATGATAACTATTTTGTTAAAGACCCACGACAAGTAATATAGCGCATGTTTTATATTGTGTGGTATGCTGTTAAGTGTTACTAACAAATACAGTGACTTGTTATTTTCAGGATAAAACAGTTTTTATACATTAGTGGTTATTTCCTACAGAACACCATGAGTGCAGAAACCTGCCTGGTACTATTGCTTGTAACCAGTGCTGCCTTGGTTGCTGCTGGACCTGAATGTATTAAGAACTGCTCCACTATCTCATCACATACTAGGCCTAATGTCAATACCCTGCACACAATTTCTTGTACTATGGAGACAAAGCAGTGTAATGCCTTTTCAAATATATCCAGCCCACCAAGTCCGCCAAAAAAAGATTCTGAAAATGCTGAAGCCTGGTATCTTTACCCCAGTAATGGCGTTGACCGAATTGCCCTTAATTTTACCTGGAAGAGAGCACATGAAGGTTCTGTGGTAAATCTGCAAGGATATTATTTTGCCATACTTGATAATAGTGGCAATGTACTGAAGGAGATGTACTACTGTATACACACTGTCATGGAATTCAACCTTCACGTATTTGCCAAATTTTATTATGACTGTTATGGCACTGAACCTTTAGATTACATAAAACCTGGGTCAAGATTCAAAGTTTTCATTGCTAGCTTGCCTGAGTCTGGCCCATTGAAAAAAAGTGCATTGAAATGGATCATAAATATACCTGGATGTAGTGACAAGCGTATGGCTAATGTTCAAGAATGCATTGATGAAAGATTATTAAGGTTTCGAGTCAAGCAATATGTGTGTCCCAATAGAACCATGTTGATTGACTACAATGTCCCAAAAGGTCTTGGAATCACTGCAGACATCATCCTTTGTTATGCTGAGAAGTACAGATCAAGTTTTAATCTTTGTGAAATGGAAGAGGCATTACATGACTTACCCCTATCAGGCAATGGTACTTCTTTGGTTTTGCCTGAAAATTTTGACATTAGGGCAAATATATCAGTTATGTTAAGAGGTTCTAATAGCAGTACCCTCCAGTTAGCTTCATATATTAAGTTTAAATGCCAAGAAGATTCAAGTCCACTTCCCATCATAATTGCCTTGTGTGCCGTATTTGGATTGGCAATCACTGTTGGTTTCTTCATTTTTATCAAACGAAGAAAAGTAAAACAATTTGTCGTGTCGTCTTGTTATGAGAAAAAAGAAGAGCCTGCAGTTCCCACTGACGACAAAATTACCAAAATCCGAAACTATGAAATAGTGGTGGAATGTCAAACAATAAAAGAAGTAAGAACCGTCTGCATAACATTTGTTGAAGATCATAAAATGCACTCTGATGTTCTTAATGCATTTGCATCCTTTCTGCAAAATGACCTTGGATTCAAAGTAGTGTTTGAACTGTGGGAGCAAGAGGATATTTACAAGGATGCCTCAACTTGGATTGACAAAGCAGTAACAGAATCAGATAGGTTGATTGTTGTGTGGTCACCAAAGGCATTTGAAAGGTGGACTAGTTTTAATAAAGGTGATTATAAAACAGAGCAACAGGATTTGTTCACTCCCATCTTGAAGCAAATTCAAAAAGATCTTATGTTTGCAAAGAATAAAGGAAAATACTTTTTCACCTTTTTTGACTACTGTTCTGAAAAGGACATCCCCGAAAAGTTCCGTGATATCACTTTCTGCCATTATCGGCTCATGCAGCAATTCAAAGAGCTTTACTTTCGCTTAATGGACAGAGAAATGTTTCAACCAGGGGCATGCATAAAGCTGAACAAAGTGGAACCCCAAAACTACTTCAACCAAAACATAAACAAGTATGGCCTTGCTTTAAAGACTCGAATTGATAAAATGTGTCAACTGGTGAAGGATAATCCAAATTGGTACGAAGCAAAATTGCCAACAACATTTGAAATAGAAGCGTCGCCAAGTGAGCAGCGCAGCAGTGACGAACTGCTTATGGTGAATATGTTAAGTGTTGCACCTCCACCTCCACTGTTTATTTCAGTGGAGAGAAACCCACAAAAATTTCTAGCACCGAATACTCCAGTTACAGAAGTTCCAATTGCTGCTGAGAAACCTCAAAGTCAACGCCAGCCAGTCGAAAATACTGAAAGTTATATGGCTGCAGATGATGGCGAATCAGTAGAACAAAATGCTCAACTAAAGGAGTTATTGCCCAAGAAAAAGTCCAAATATGCAGATGAAAATCTTCGACTACAAATTGCCCGAAGAGTTCCATGTGAAAATAATGAAGCTTCCAAACCATATGCGAGGGAATATCTGGTTATGGCTCCTTTAAACAATCCAATTTCACCGCAAGATAGTGGGATTGAGACATTGAGTCCTCGTACAGAGTCAGCGATGAGTGATTGTTCAATTCATGCTTCCTCGTTTCATTTTGATGACGATGACATCGATGAGTGTGTTCGAGTCGGAGAATCAGCACACACACCAGAACTTGCCCCCATCGACCTCACAAACGATCCATGGAAGTCTTTAGCTTCCTTTGAATAAAACTAAAGCTATGTAGAAATTCGTTTTTGAGTAAACTTGAACAAAGTTTTGTGATTTATGTAGAAGCAGCACTTGATTAATCATTCAATTTTGTTGTAATTCCACATTTTTACGATGGTTTTCAATTTGTTATTGCCGAAGAGCACATTACTATTTCTTTTTTTATTGAACAGCGATGCACTTTTTTATTGATGTATGTGTAACAGTTGTGCTTTATTTTTTATTTGTTTCTTCTGTTGTTTTACTTAGCGTCTTAGTGAGCCATCTAATTATGTTTTAGCTTGTTTCACCAAAAGTTTCATTTCGGCCAAATAATTTTTGTCATTTTCACAAAACTTGTAAATATATTTTTTTTTAATTTTTATTCTAAGCCTATGCAATATCGTGAGCAAGTGATGCTCAAATTTGATTTGAAATTCTTAACTTCTCCAAAAACTACGTTGATAGGAAATTTGAATTAGGTACACACCCTAATGTATACTTGAATTTTGTAATAAATTTTTTGTTCAGAATTTGAAATGGTTCGTCATAGTTGAAATGTTCTCTAAAGGAACTGTGACCTTATTAGTGTAATGCAAGTTTATTTATGCATTTTGGTTGAGCGCTGTATGTCACAAGCCTTTAGCTTCATTACAAATTTTCTTCAAGAAACTCCTTGACGTGTAGCGTATGAAGAGTAACATTCTCAAACCAGACGTTAGCCTCATCCGCGTTAAAGAGCTTGTGTTTTTGCGTCGTTCTTTTTATCCTAAATCGATGCCAGGGGTAGGTACGTTCTACCTTTTTAGGATCGTTTGGGTCGACCTATACGTAGGACGGATTAATACAACAAAAATGCCTCCTTTTAACGTTATGAGTCCTTGATTAAAAAGAGGATAAACGAATAATTGAAGAAAGTTAAAAGAAAAACAACTATTTTAACTGGCGAGAAATCAGCATCGAAATACAAATTACAGTAAAGCATCCCACTTCCCTTTACATGTATTTAGTTCGTATTTCCGAGCGATATATTCAGTACAGGTGTTCTTTTTGACTGTAAAGTTATCACAAAGTTAGTCACTGTCGGTCGCTTATTTGCATAATTACATCTACAGGTAGTGAAACGGACAAATCGCAACGCACAATTTGAAACACATTCGTACATCCTTTTATTATTGTACATTCCAAATACAATAAAATGTGGTTAAAAATGAAGTAATATAAATCTCCATGGTAACCTTACCTCAAGAGTGGAGTCCCAACCCGTGTGCTTTAGGTTGATTTGCGTTGTTAGTCCCATAACATAGTAACTCTCAGAATTTTTTACTATGGCACTATACTGCTACCTAGCAGACAGGAAAGCAAAATGTAGGCAATCGCTATGGGGCGTGCTTTTGCCAACTTGAAAGTTGAATAATAGTAGGTTGATTTGATCATAATTCTGAGTAAAAAGAGACTGGCCCATATTGTTTTTAACATTGTCATGTTTAAATTTTACGCCTCTAGTGGTGAGTGGCCGATGGCAAAATGACGTCACCACCCGCGCGAGCCTTTCGCTTGTGTACTATTTAACAAAAGCAATAAAACACACAAAAGCGCTACACTCAAGTTAATAGAATGGAAAACTGGAAGCAAATTGTTCCCTGGCTCAACCTTTAAACAACAGCATAATGTAAACACTGTATGTTATCAGTTGTCTTAAATGCGGTCATGGTGCTTCTTAATGATTTGGCAGATTTTTGAATTCACGCATAGTCGAAATAACCATTTCTCGGCAGGCATATAGGTCACACGGTATAGTAGGTTAAATAAGTTTATAAGCCGCGACTTGCAATCGAGTAAATACGGTATACTGCAATATACTGCAACATTATTGTTATTTTGACAAAAGTTTCGCGGCGCATTTTAGCCCATTTTACGGCACACCATTTCAACTACAGTTTATTTCTGTTGTGCATTAGGTTTGCTGACAAAAACATAGTTTTTATTGTGCGGCCCTCGAGTTACTTTGTAAGCTTGTTGTTGGTTGTCTCTTAGCGTATTTTCATCGATAAATTACAAAGCGGGCACACAGAAGGGCTCAGTTTAAAAAAGCATTCACAAATAGTCTTTTTTTGATGTATACCGAACAGTAAATGTGCAGGAGAAAAATACAAGGGGGCACGAAGTTTAGCACTAAACCAACCGCATACATTTTCCTTAAACTTTTTGTTGGTCACAATAGCCCTGAGATGTAGCTTTGAATTTGAACGCTTGTTAATTTAGTTTTCACTGTAGCTTGAGGTATATTTTTATATATTTGCCTCTGTCATTGACTAAGGACTCCCATACAGCTTGTGCTTTGGGTTGAATCGTATTGGCGGCTTGAAGCCACGAATACAAAGCCTTTGTGCTTTTAAAACGTCTGTTAGCTTTTTATGTGAAGGCACTGGTTCATAGTCCCACTCGGGTATGCACGCTATAAGCCTGAGAAACTTAGTGAAATCTATTGTACTTGGGCCAAGACTAAAACAAAATAAAAGCGCTGTCTCAGGCACATTTGTGGCATCCTGCATGGGAATTGTATCTCGCCAGGGTGTAAAACGGTCTAACACCGTGGGTAAATACATCTTGCCTTGACATTGTGGTAAAGGCACAACTATGTGAATGTAGACATGATTTAAACGGTTTGACGGTCGTGGGTGTTTCTGTTACGTTACTTTGATGTACTGTTGCACTTTAGCTCGCTGACATGAAAGACACTGCCTAACCTATAAACTTTGCTTGCGCCATCCATCGCAAACAAACGTGGAGGCCATAAGCTGCTTAGTGACGCGGATGGAGAAGTACACGCATAGCATCAAACTCTTATTACGGACATTTTGCTGTGATGACCGGGCGTTGTTTACCGAGAGACACGTCGAGGTAAGCGTAACAACTGAAGTCACTGAATATGAAGGCGTGATCGGCAGAGTATAACGATGTAATACTCAAATCAGTTGGAGGCCACAGGTAGCTAATTAACAGTATCGCTGCAGCACTTATTTGTAACTATTGATACATGTGCGATAGAACATGTTATGAGCAATATCCTTATGTGAAAAAGATGAAACAGATATGAGATGACCAGCATTTGCGGAATTTTGTTTGGTTATTGCCAAGTAAAGACCTAAATTAATGTCAATAAAAATAAGTGATAAATTTTTCTGACCAAAAGTCGATATCCTATTGTTGGTTCCGGGAATGAAATGAAACTTAATTGTATCGTTTTGTACAATTTATACAGAAAGCAAAAATGCCGATGCAAAATTGGAAAGTCTTTGCCAAAATTGAAGGATGGGAAAATATTCCAAAAAATTATGAGAGTGATTTGGAAAGAATTGTTGCAACTGATGGACTTGTTTCTGTCCGCATGACAAGCGTCTGACAAGCGCCTAGAAATCAAAATACTCACTGGCCAACTTCAAAGGTAATGATATTCAACAAAATTCTCGCAAACATCTGATTTGCAAATACCCATATTTTTTTTACATTTTCAGACAAATTTTCTGACGACTATTGGAAAGAAGCATTCGAAAATTGTGAGACTATCAAAAGTCTCAAGGAAAGTAAAGATCGTAAAGCACTTAAAGTTCACAAGGAGGCAAATAAGGAAAAGATGAAGAGTTATTTTTTTCATGCAGTGTTGGTTGTGGGCTTCGGAGAGACCAAAAAAACGGAAGTTTTGGTTAATTAATGACAGGTAAATCCTAACAAAAAAGATCAATATTTAAAACTAGTTTTGCATCCAAGTCGAATTGGCAAATCGTCCTTGAGGCGTTTTTGTTTTTGTCGTGTAATTGTTGTGCTCTTTTGTTGACAAAAAATTTTGTGACATCATGTGTGGTTTTATGACATTTTTGTACTAACTTAGTCATCGTCAAAGACAGTCGTACCAAAGTCTAGTCAATATATGTGCAAAAAAGCTATTATATTGGCGAGCTGCAGACAGGGTGTGTACACGCACTGTTTCGGTACCACAAAGTGGAATTTAGTGTGCCTGTTAGTGTAGAAGCTAGCACAGTGCCCCTACAACAGCTGCACTGATGAGATCTTACAGTGCGTGTACACACCCTGTCTGCGGTTTGCCAAAAGTCAAGTCATTAAACATTTTCTCCTAATGAGCGCCATGCATTTTGATGGTTAACGAATATGTGAGAAAACAGGCTAATTGTTACACTGTACTGACGCTTAGCAGGCAGCCAAACACGTAACAAATAACCGTTGGGTAGCGTGCAAGAGTATTTAAATGCGTAAAAATGTTTCGGGAAATTAACAACGCTACTCACGGCGCTCAACCCAAACGATGCAGAAAACGTGACCAGGATTCGTGCCCAGGGCAAAATACAACAAGGTATGAAGATTTCCACAGCACAAACGCATCACTCAAAAACACTGAAATGCAAAGATGATGCACCAAACAAACTGCGATATATAAGCATACAAATTTCTACAAACAATGAACATGAATACGTGGGGTTGGAATCAAAAATTTTGTTACACAAGCTTTATGCAGTTGTACGTTCCTTTCCAACAACATAACATAAAAATGACAACAAACTAGCATCCATACAGCGGTTTGCTAGAATTAAAATACACTAGCGCAGAATCCTTAGCTTTACGTAGCTTTGTGTTTGTATCTAGTTTGTAGTCAAAAATTCATTTCATTCATTGCTGATTGCGACATGCATTGGGAAGGTTACAGTGTAACAGACAAACGTTGCTACGTATTGTAATCCGGATATACAGGGTACAAGTAAGTGAATCGGTAATAATTCGAGCGACACAAACATGGGTTACCGTGGCAGTGGAAATCTCCATGTTTGTTTTTGGAATGACAAAAATCTTTACAACTACCTGGTGCGGGACCTCAGAAACCCAACCCCACAGCACCAAATAGTTGTAACCGTAAACCAGTACCAAGCGCTTGAAACCGAATATCCCCGAAACGCTATGGCGATGCTCGCAAAACATTTATGTGTGGGGACACATCCGTATGAGAAAGGTTTATCGCGCCGAAGCCAATTTAAGCGGTTGGGAGAACACATCGGCTGAATCCTGTGGGAAAATGTGTCTTTGTTTCTGATTGTAATGGACCGGCATCGACATTACTTTTCAAACATCCTGTTGTCGCAAACGATGTAATTTGTTTTTTTTATATGTGTAAAAGCTATTGTTTTCATCGCCCGGACTTTTGCAATTTTTTGTTATGACAGTTCTCCATTTTCCAACATTATAGCTCACCTTGTAAATTTTCCTGAAACGGCGACCTTGAATCATAATAACGCCTGAACGTAGTGATTATGTCAAATTCATTTTTAATTGAAGTTATATTGTTGTAATAAGGCCTACATTTCAATAAGGTTACGTCACACGCGACTTCACGTTTGAGAAGTGTTGTTTAGTTTTTCAGTAAATCATGTCCGAAATGTTGTATTTATTTTCTTTAACTTACGTGACTGCTGGCAACTTAGGGTTGATTGTGGAAAAATGGTCATAGCATTGTTTGTTTCGAATTTCTCACGGAGGCATGACATCAGTGAAGGGCCAAAAACGTACTTTCTTAGTTTGCGAGATCGCCCAGCCTGCATGCATTTTTATTTTTACTGAATTTCTTTAGTCCCTCATTAGGAGAAACCCTTGTATTATAGTTTAGGGGTTGTTATGACTATTTGAAGTAAGAGATTACTGATTACCGAAGATTACCGCTTTCGTGTATAATTTTTTTGGCTCATTTAATAATCGACATGAGCTTAATGCAAATCTAAATCATAACTTTTACGTCCGTAATTGCAAACACTTCTATCACAATCGTTTGAGGAAATTCTATGACAATTATTCTAGATTCGACATGGGTACGTGTTTTTAAAACGTTAATCTTTATGTAATTTTTGAACGTGCTGAGGAAAACAGCAGAAGAGTGTCATAAACTGACTGGCCATAGGTGATTTAATGCAAAAGCATTTGGGCAAGCGCGACATCTCGCGACCGCGTCCCCCCGACGCACGACTGAATCATTTTTTTCCGAGCAAAGCTCGAAGAGTAGTGTGACTGCTAGTCGCAAGCCGCAATTATCGCCACATTTTCGCAAGTGAGCAGACGTCACAAACTTGGTCATTGAGCACTGAAGAATAATAAATCGCAGTATTAACCTCAAGCGACTTTTTACAACACGTAACCATGTCCAATCTAACAACCTATACAGAATAACAACCTTTATAACGAACGAGCAAACAACACTACCCAGTAAACACTTCCTTGTTTTTGACATGTGTTTAATCACATACCTCCGCCCGCTGTTTCCATCATAAAATCACTTTTTTGTGGGCGGGGGTTGATTTCACCGTATGTGATATCATACACAAGCATACAAGTCAAAGTGACGAGTAGTTGAAGTTATGCACAATACCAACCGCCGTACCTATGGAGGCCGTGGTGTTTGTTTTGTGTAGAAGGGTTTTTATACACATTTACACAACGTTTCATCGCTTGATTTCCAATTACACACAACAATACGGCGGTGGCGCAAAGACGTGTCAAGTTACTCTGTTGGGGAAAAGCCATTTGAAGGCTTTGGAATTATCTCGGTAGCGAGCGATTGGGGCCTGGTGACAACACCTTGCCACCAAACGCAACCATATCGCAATAAACAAGATCTTTGGCCTAGCGTTGTCTTCCTAGTTCCGAAAAGCCTGTACCCTGCAATGACGACGTACCACTACATATAAAATATCTTACACTGGTTTCATTAAATGAGGGTCTTGCTGTAATAAAAACGCAACAAATTTGAAAACCTAAAATATTCAAACGTTTTTTCTTTGGGCCCACAAAAATTATTTCTTCGGGAAAAATTGAATTCAGTTGTGAAATTTAATATTTTGAAGAAGCCTAGTCGTACGTACAGGCGAAGCGTTAAAAAATAAAATCTTTTTTTCACAAAAGGTGTATATTTGTGGTTTTTCACCAGAAGAACGTCAGATTCATTTTTCATAAAAATGTCTAAGTCTAAAAATTGTCTAAAAATGATTCCACGTTTTCGATTTAATAAATGCACTTTGTTCGAGCAGCTAGAGTATCTGATTACTCAGTATGAAGAACGGTGGGGATTTCTACACATGTTAGACACACAGTTTAGGCTGAGCCTAAACCGGTATCATGTTTCATTTAATGACGCAGTAGAGACTCGACTACGCCGAGGCAAACGTAAGAAAGGAAGGATATCAAATGTCAGTCTGCTCGAAATTCAGAAATCCAGTTGAATTGATTTCAAGCGTCTTACATTGACTTTTGATTGATTTGTGTGGAAACAAGATATAGGAATGAATTTAATTAGAAGTAGGGATAACGTTGTATGTGTAAGCAGTTTCAACGCAAGCAAGTTGCACCAACACCGTCATCCTGGCATTCGTACAAGCCTGTTTAAATAGTTAACAATGGTTAAAAAAAGATTCATGAAACATTTTCTCCTGATGAACGCCATGCGTTTTGATGGTTTACGAATATGTGAGCAATCAAGCTGATTGTTAAGCGCTGTAATGACGCTTAGCAGGCAGCCAACCACCTGACAAATAACCGTTGGGTGGCGTGCAAGAATATTAAAATGCGTAAAATTGTTTCGGGAATATGAAAACGCTGGTCACGGCGCTCAAACCAAACGAAGCAGAAAACGTGACCAGGATTCGTGCCCAGGGCAAAATACAACAAGGTATGAGGGTTTCCACAGCACAAACGCATCACTCAAAAACACTGAAATGCAAAGATGATGCACCAAACAAACTACGAGATATAAGCATCCAAATTTCTGCAAACAATGAACATGAATGCGGGAGGTTGAAATCAAAAATTTTGTTACACCAGCTTTATGCAGTTGTACGTTCCTTGGCAACAACATAAAATAAAAATGACAGCAAACTAGCATCCAAACAGCGGTGTGCTAGAATAAAAACACTAGCGCAGTACCCTTAGCTTTTCGTAGCTTTATGTTTGTATCTAGTTTGTAGTCAAACGTTTATTTGATTCATTGCTGACGGTGACTTGCGTTGGGAAGGTAACAGTGTAACAGACAAACGTTGCTACGTATTGTAATCCGGATATACAGGGTAATAATAAGTGAATCGGTAATTCGAGCAACAGAAACATGGGTTACCGCGGCTGTGGAAATCTCCATGTTTGTTTTTGCAATAACAAAATCTTTGCATCAACCAGGTGCGCGTCCACAGAAACCCAACCCCACAGCTCCAAATAGTTGTAACAGTAAACCAGTACCAAGCGCTTGAAACTGAATAACCCCGAAAAGCTATAGCGATGCTCGCAAAACATTTATGTGTGGGGACAAATTCGTATAAGCAAGGTTTATCGCGACGAAGCCAAAATTAGCGGTTGGGAAATGATGGAACATGTCTTTGTTTCAACTTGTTATGGACCGGCATCGACATTACTTTTCAAACATCCTGTTGTCGCAAACGATGCAATTTGTATCTTTTATATGTGTAAAAGCTATTGTTTTCATCGCCCGGACAATTGCATTTTTTGTTATGACAGTTCTCCATTGTCCAACATTATAGCTCACCTTGCAAATTTTCCTGAAACGGCGACGTTGAATCATAATAACGCCTGAACGTAGTGATTATGTCAAATTCATTTTTAATTAAAGTTATATCGTTTTAATAAGGCCTACATTTGAATAAGGTTACGTCACACGCGACTTCACGTTTGAGAAGTGTTGTTTAGATTTTAAGTAAATCATGTCCGAAACGTTGTATTTAGTTTCTTTAACTTACGTGACTGCTTGCAACTTAGGGTTGATTGTGGAAAAATGGTCATCACACTGTCTGTTTCGAAGTCCTCACGGGGCATGACGCCTGACACGTACTTTCTTATTTTTGCGAGATCGCCCAGCCAGCATGCATTTTTAATTTTACTGAACTTCTTTAGTCCCTCATTAGAAGAAACCCTCGTATTAGTTTAGGGGTCTGCTGACAGGCCATAAGTGTTTCAATGCACAAGCATTTGGGCAAGCGCGACAACACGTAACCATGTCGAATCTAACAATCTTTATAACCTTTATAAAATAACAACCTTTATAACGAACGAACAAACAACATTTCCCAGTGAACACTTTCTTGTTTTTGGCATGTGCAAAATCATATACATCAGCCCGTTGTGTCCATCATGAAATCACTTTTTTGTGGGGCGGGGTTTAATTTCACCGTGCGTGACGCCATACACAAGTAACAAGTCAAGTAGAGCTTACAAACCGGCGTACCTGTGGAGGTCGTAGTGTTTGTTTCGTGTCGAAGGGTTCATATACAAACTCTAGAAGGGTACATATACTGTACTGGGACAAAGTCATTTTAAAGCTGTGGAATTATCTCGGTACAACAACCATGTCGCTTCAAATTCGATCTTTAGTCTAGCTTTTTTCTCCCTACTTCAATCCACAAAAATGATTTCTTAGGGCCAAATGGAATTCAGTTGTGAAATTTAATATTTTTAAACTTAATATGTATTATCTAAACTTGATTCCACTTTTTCGATAAACATGAGAAAATTTTTCGGTTCGGCATTAGTTATGTGACCTTTCTTCGAACACCTCGAGTCTCTGATTACGCAGTATTAGGAACGGTTGGGATTCTTTGTAACAATGTTGTGTGACTCTTATTACAACAAAACCGTTTCGGAATAACAATGAAAGCTGTATAGCTCTGTGTCACGTGATAAAAAGATGCGACTGATTTCATGCTGTTAGAAGATCAAAAAGATACAATACGACCTACTTCCAAATAAGTGTTGTACCAGCTACAGAATCTTGCTTCAAAAATGTATTCAATAATTAATTCTAGGAAAAAATGCAAAAAGTAAATTCGCGTTGTCTCTTTCACATAGCAAGATTTTTTCAGTGTAACAGAGGAAAAACAAATTTAGTAATTTTCTTAATAGCACAAAGGGTACACAGTATAGACTGAGCCCAGCCTGAAATCACTTTATCATCGTTCAAAACATATCATGTTTCATTCAATGGCGCAGTAGAGACGACTACAGCAATGCTGTGCGTAGCGAGAAGTGCGAAGCGCGAAGGCAAACGTAAGGAAAGAAGGCTATCAAATCTCTATCTGCACGAAATTCAGAAATTTAGTTGAAATGAAATTGAACGTTATATGTGCAAGCAGTGACTCAACGCAAGCAAGTTGAACCAAGACTGTCATCCCGGCATTCGTACAAACCCGGTCGAGTGTGTTTAAACAGTTGACAATGGATAAAATAGATTATGCCAGTCAGCTTTTTCCTGGGAATTTGCTCCAACTTCGCCCACCGATTGTGCAAGGGAAAAATCCTACAGAGATTACCTCATGGTTTCGACGTCCTTTGGGTCATTTTGTCACCGCTACAGGTGCAGTGTTTTAATTAATAAATGTACATAAAAGCAGATTTGAAATTGCAAGAAAATAAAGTTTGACTTTTTTTGAAATTTAAAATTCACAGCTGAATTCAAACTTGAAGGCGAACTTGTCAGTACGTCCAGTGACGCCACAAAACCTACACTGGAAGAAGTTTTTGGAGAGAAAGGTTAGTTTAACGTAAGCCTATTTTGCTTGCTTAATTGTAAGAACGTTCGTTAGGTCTTTCAATACGAGTCAACCGCCAAGACAAATAATTTCAAACTATTTACCAAATTCATGCTGTTTTGGGTTTCAATGTAGATCGTTGTGTGTTTGAAACCAATAGGATAGTACCGTATTTCATATTGTCGTGTTTCATTCGCTTAGCTGGAATTAACGACGAAACTCAACTGGTGGAAAAGTATTGCAAGCAGCTGAAGGGTGGAAAATATATGGAAGCAAACTTTACGAAGCAGCAACTCTCTCTGTTGATTAAAGCTCGAATTAAAACCACGGCTGAAGATTTGTTGGCATTCGCAATCAAAAACAAAACTGAGAAGAGATTTCTTGAAGCTTTGTTGTTTTTCCAAATTTCTTCCGATCACCATGCAAAGAATCCCGACCCCGAACTTGCATATGAAGGTTTAAGGGAATGTTTGTTCAGTTTCGACGAAATATTCATACCATGGCTTGACCAGGAACAAGAACACATTGAGATTAGTTTTGAATTCTTTGTTCCTTTTGTCAAAGAAATTGCCCAACAACTGGATAGGTTAAAATACGAGGTTGACAAATTTCATTTTAAATGTTTAGATCGAAGGTTGCGTAGTCTTGAAGCAAAGGCAAGGGTTGGGTTTTATGTCCATGGTCATGCTACGAAACAAGAATATTCGTATTCACAATCCTTACAGAGAAAATTGTCTTGGATGAATGAATTAAATCCAATGACTTGGTCCAAAGTGAAAATGTACGGAACGAATTTCCAAACACAAAGTGTAATTTCTCGAAACAAATATCATCCAGAAAATAAAGATTGGCGCGACCATGGTTGTGTGACGTCAGTGGAAGATCAGGGGGAGATCCCCGCGAGCTGGGTATTTAGTGCCGTAAGTAAGATTTTATTGAGCCAGAATATCTGTATTTGTCCATGTATATTTTTTTCAGGTGGCAGCAGTGGAATCTCACCATATGATGACAAACGAAATTTTTATTAAACTTTCAAAACAACAATTGGTTGATGACTTACGAGGAGGTGATGGACCAGGAGATATAGGATTGGCTTTTCAATATATCCAATATAATGGATTGTGCACAGAGGAAGAATATCCTTATGTTGGAAAGGTATTGTCTCTAGATTCAACAAGCAGGGAAAGCTATGCTTTTGTTGGGCGCAATGTAACTTGACCCCGATTCGAACAGAACCCAAACAATGAAGCAATTGACACCAAAAAAAATGTTTGAGCAAAGACTGGGATTAATTTCGTCATAACCGTACAGCACACAATTAAAAAGAAAAATAATTTTTAATAGTGATTCGCATGAAAAGGCTCACCGAAGCTATACCTTTCACAAATTTAAGCAATACTTCCACAGAAAATTGTCGCCGAAATAATGAAAAAACATCTTGCTGAAGTTGAAATTCAAGGATGGAAATCGATTCCTTACGGAAACGAGGAAGAATTGGAAACAGTTGTTTCTCAAGTTGGTCCAGTTGCTTCAAGTTTGTTGATTTCTGACGGGATTAAATATCGCAACCACACAAACTACAATGGTAACACTTAACTCGTTGTGTTTAATACGCCACTGCAACACTACTTGCAACTCAGATATTTTCTATGACTCTGGTAAATACGACGAATCAAATGAAAACTCTCTGGCACACGCAGTGTTGGTTGTCGGATATGGAAGAGATTCTTCCAAACAAGAAGGAAAAGACAAGTACTGGATTGTTAAAGAAAGGTACTGGAGTAGATGGTTCGCCTTCTCAAACTATCTGATTTTATTCTTATGTGATCAAACGTAACATACCAACATCAGCATATTCTGCCATACTATAATAGATAGCACTTTTGATTGTTTCGTGTTTATTTTGCAGTTGGGGGATCGACGACAAAAACAATCCCCATTCTGGATACAAAAAAATTGCAAGAGATCGTGGAAACAACTGCAATATTGCTGGGAATGCAATGTACCCTGTGGTAAGGTCGTGTTTATTTGTATATTTACAGTAATTTAACTTATGTTCTTCAGGGATGTGGACAAACTTGGGAAGCATGGAAGGAGATGTATGGTAGGTTACGCAATATTAGCGCCATCATGCGGATTTCATGAATAATACGAAATTCTGCAAAATGAGAGTGGGAATTAATTGCAGATAAATCGTACGTGAAAGAAAATGAAGAACAAAGACGAAAAAGGATTTGGGAGGAAAATAAGATCAAAGTTGCTAAACACAATAAGAAATATGTGAACGGGGAGTTTACCTACAATGTTTCTTTGACTCAGTTCAGCGACCAGGCAAGAATACTATTTTTTTTATCCTTAAACAGGATATTTTGTTGGAGTCAGACCTCATCCATCCCGTCAACAAGATGATTAAATTTAAAAGAAAACCATGCTTGACGGGCCAAGCCTAAAACTTTTTAAGCCCACAAATAAGACGATTAAAGTTTAATGAACGTTCTTTGTTTGTCAGACAAATGAAG
Source organism: Ascidia mentula (assembly GCF_947561715.1). Lineage (NCBI taxonomy): Eukaryota > Metazoa > Chordata > Ascidiacea > Phlebobranchia > Ascidiidae > Ascidia > Ascidia mentula. Next base: position 19,064,257 of record NC_138570.1, on the reverse strand, counting down.
AACTTGATTGGATGAGTGGCGACTTATCGTCAGACGATGAGTGTGAAGAAAAAGAAATGAAAGAAACTGACGGGGACGGGGACGGGGACGGGGACGGGGACGGGGACGGGGACGGGGACGGGGACGGGGACGGGGACGGGGACGGGGACGGGGACGGGGACGGGGACGGGGACGGGGACGGGGACCGGGACCGGGACGGTGACCGGGACGGGGACCGGGACGGTGACCGGGACGGGGACCGGGACGGGGACCGGGACGGGGACCGGGACGGGGACCGGGACGGGGACCGGGACGGGGGCAGCGGCGGTGACCACGACGGGGACGGGGACGGGGACGGGGACGGGGACGGGGACGGGGACGGGGACGGGGACGGGGACCGGGACGGGGACCGGGACGGGGACCGGGACGGGGACCGGGACGGGGACCGGGACGGGGACCGGGACGGGGGCAGCGGCGGTGACCACGACGGGGACGGGGACGGGGACGGGGACGGGGACGGGGACGGGGACGGGGAAATCCCAGAAAAAGTAGATTGGAATGAAAAAGGTTGCGTAACCCTCGTTAAAAATCAAGAACCTTTGAAGGCTTGTTGGATTTTCAGTGCGGTAAGTTCTGGTATTGCTTTTATTTAGTCAGTTATTATGTTTTTAGTAAATTCCGATATTTGTAACACCATGTAATGCAATGATATTATGTAAGTTTTCATTGTAGGCTGGATCAGTTGAGTCGCATTTGTGCATTCAAACCAACCAACTCATTGAACTATCTGAGCAGCAATTGGTTGATTGTATTCCTAAAGGAGATGAACAGGGAAAACGAAGTGTGGCATTTGATTACATCCAAGAAATGGACATAACCAGTGCCAGTCAATATCCCTATGTTGGAAAGGTGAGATGTCTATATTTCTGTAGTTACAAAAAAGTTATTCAATTAGAATTTACGTTTCCAATTCGCGTCAATTTTCCGAGTTCTGTTTATTTCGTATGATTAAATGTTTCGAGGACGTAATAGATTATTATTTTTTGCAGAAAAATGAATGTCAAATGAAAAATGGAAGGAAAACTGTGGTTGCCAGAATTAAGGGATGGAAATCTCTCCCTAACGGAGATGAGAGTGAATTGGAGAGGATTGTTGCAACCAAAGGACCTGTCTCTGTTGGTCTGAGGATCTACAATGAATGGGCATACAGGCAGACAAAATTTAGAGGTGCCCTGTTAAGAAACAAACTCGCAAAATGAATAAATGCGAATATTTTAGCCATATTTGACGATGAGAAAAGTAAAGATGTCCGAGGCGATCGTCGTGGTTTAGAAGTGTTTCGTCATGCTGTGTTGGTCGTTGGTTATGGAGTAGAAGAGAATGAACCACAGAAAGACAAATACTGGATTATCAAAGACAGGTAAAACCACAAACGCAACCACACTGATTGTCTTTCAAATTTGTTCAGTCAAACTATCACTTTCCATTTATTTACAGTTATGGAAGAGTAAAAAAAGAAGGCAAGAAATCTGGTTACAAGAAAATTGCCAAAGACCGAGGAAACGTCTGCAACATTGCTGGAAGTGCCAAATATCCCACAGGAGTAGAGTTGATCCGAAGATAACGGACTTCTGCACATTTCGCAAAATATTAAAAATACTCACACACTAATTTCACCTCGACTAAATGACGTTGATTTCCACAGACATTTTTAGCGTTCTCAGCACGTTAGCTCTATTGAACTTTTTGATTTCCATCTGTTTTCTGATAAATATCAAATGCTCTTTCTGATTTACTTGGTTTTTCTGATCAATGCCAAATGCACTTTTTGATTTCCATGCGTTACTGATAAATATGTGATGTAATTTACTTTCCATACATTTTTTATTACAAATCTAATGCAGTTTGCTTTCCATGTATTTTTATTACAAATCTAATCCACTGTGCTTTCCATGTATTTTTTATTACAAATCTAATGCACTGTGCTTTCCATGTATTTTTTATTACAAGTCTAATCCACTGTGCTTTCCATGTATTTTTATTACAAATCTAATGCACTTTGCTTTCCATGTATTTTTTATTACAAATCCAATCCACTGTGCTTTCCATGTATTTTTTATTACAAATCTAATCCACTGTGCTTTCATGTATGCCGATGAAATCGTTTCACAAGCCCGTTGGCTTGTGGATGAAAAGACGTAGCTTTGTGGACTTGAACGCAAGCATTTGAAGTCTTCCCAGAATTGGGAAGTAAATTGCGCCCCTCTATCCCAAGATATGTCGGTTGGCACATCAAGCCGTGCAGTCTAATTGTATGCCAATGCTCTAACGCACGTGTTTGTAGACACGTAAGACGTTGAAACGGCCTCCGGCCATCTGGTGAAATGGTCATCAATGGTCAGCAGGTAGCGACAACCCTGCGACGTTGGCAATGGATCAACAGTGTCAATGTGGCTATTGTTGAAACTTGCAATAAATTTATTTGATACCAAATCTTAGCGCCGATCTAACGGAAGGGTGCGATAAGCTATGGACCACGTTGAATACCTTCCCCTGCCGTGTTTTTAGCTCAATCGGTCGTGTTGTGCCTGCATGGGATCACAAATGATATTTACACCTGAATCAATAATTGGTACGTCTTAATTGCATTTGCTTTGATGGAAATACGGGAAAGGGCATCTACACCGTGGTTACACTTTCCATCGATATGCCTCACATACGCGGTGAACTCCGAAATGGCACATAGTTGGCGCTGTTGCTTTGCGGACCACGGGGATGAGAGTTTGGTTAAAGCGAATGTTAAAGGTTTGTGATTGGCCACGAGAAAATAATGGGCTTCGGGAAAATAACGAAATGGCGGATGGCTAAATGTAATGCGAGAATTTCTCGAAATACAACAACTGCAACATTGCTGGGAGAGACACATATCCTTTAGGGGTCAGCTTGTTGTTGGAAACAACAATGGGTCCAAAAAATTTTTGTCGTATTATAAATTTCCTCATGTACTTTTATATGTTGAAATCAGTCACCTTAACTTCTTATAACAATAAATCACACAACAGATATTTTCTCATCTGGTAATGTTTCCTGAAAATCTACGTCCATCCAATAGTGCGGAAGCCAGTGTAATAATGAGATACTTTGCAGTCAAAGGCGTGGACATGATCGAACTGCAGACAGTGAAAATTAAGGATGAGACGTGAGTTTAAACATTGCCGAAAGCGGTATTTTTGTTACGAAGGCTTTGCGACTTGCGCAGACGATTATTATGATCAAATTATGATCTAACTATGTTCCTTCATAGTTTTATCGGTACCCATGCCATTCTACTTTTCGTCTGTTGTTCATCGGCGTAATTGTTTTTACGCAAAGTACAAATGATTTGATTTGATTCATCTACACAGGTCAGGCTTGTCTTGTGTTAAATTCTGCAAAGCCAAATATTTACGAAGATTCGCACGATCTGTAACTGGCAAGTCTGCCAAACTTAGTTTATGCATATAATGCTTGTTGGCAAGAAGGTTTTCTTCTTGATATGTGGCTCGGACCGATGTGGCAATCGAGCGCCTTTTGTTAGTTTCACCATTCTGCTACCGGGGCGACAGCTTGTGGTGAACAATCCAGACAACGTTTACCACAAAAAGTGCCAGAGCGCTCAATCCATAAAGATTCGTTTATTTCGGTTTGGCGACATCGATCTAGCGCCCGACCACAAAAACCAAGAAGAAAATCTTATCGAGATTTGTGGCCAGGATGTTGAGGGTTCGAATCCTGGTGTGGTCAAAAAATAATACAAATAAACCTCTGTTTGGTTTCGCATTTTTGTTTACCGCAAGGTGATAAATTGAATGTTGTGGGTTACGACTGATCGCTTGGTTCAAGTATGTAATGTACTACTACAGTATATTGTTTTTGCAAAGAATCAAACATGCATTGACGTAATTAATGGTTTGTAAACGTGATATAGCATATCTAAAAGAAAACGGCAAAATTATTTCAGTTTTTACAATATATCGCGATTCGTTACAGACTACAAAATGTTGCGCTATCATAGTTTTGTTGCGCGGACATGACGACGGCGATAAACAACACACAGCCGACAAAGGTAAAACAGACGACGTTCCATTTAAGCAGTCAACTCCGCCTCAAAACAACCCTGAGCTAGTTTAGTCGTATCATGTAACGTGGGAACCTTTGTTTGGTTCCGCAATTTCTTTCAACGCAGGGTTAGTAATTGAATGGAGTGGGTTACGGATGATAGCCTACGTGGAACCAGCTCAAGTTTTTCTTGTTCTCAAAACTAAAATATTTTTCTTGTATTAATGTTTTTGTAAAGAGTTAAACATATATTGACGTGATTAACTTGGTTGTTAACGATACAAATCATATCCTGAAGAAAAACCGAAAAGAAAATATTTTAGTTTCTTCAATATACTGGCTTCGTGACAGACAGCAAAGTGTTGCGCCACCAGAAAATAACACAGCCAAAGAGTTATTCAAGCAGGCATCTGTAACTTTCAACATTCAAGGCTGATTCTGTGTTCAATACGATAATAAGATTTGGATTTCACGCATCATTTTTTTAGTCGGATCAAGTTTTGAAATAACAGATTAGGCACAATTTGTTTCAGAGCACTTGTGTCAAAAACTGGATGTTACCTCACCGCTTTATTTTGATAAATCGGTTCATTTAAAGTATGTTTTTTATATCTTTATTTAAATGAGGTTATGTATTTCTAAATGTCGTGTGTTTCAAGCAATTACCGAATTTTTGTCTCCCATGAAAATGAAATCACAATTACTGATCGTTGCTATGGTAATCCATAGTCAGACTGGGTCCGCGACTTTCAACATTCAATGCTTCTGTTTCACAAAAACACTGTTAATTGTTCTACGCACCGTTGGTATCTGTCGTTGGAGAAACTTTGTTGTGCGTATCTTAAGCTTGCTCCACGCAACGCTTTTAGTCAAATCTTATTTTAAAAACTTTGCTGGTTCCTTTTGAAGCGAAGTAGAAGTCCTTTGTTTTTGTTTTTAAGCAGAAAATAAATAATTTATGGTGAGGTAACGGCAAATAGTTTTTGTCAATTTGTGGATTTGTTGTAAAAAAAACACGCGAGTGAACACTTTGGTCCATGTTTCTTTGAAAGGTGGATTTCAGCACGGGGAAATATTGCAAAAAGGTATTTGTTTTGTTACTTACTTCGTTTTAATGAAACAAAATTATTTAAAACCGTTGCTGTTTGGATGGGTTATCCCTAATGTATTTGGTTATTATATTTTAAACTTTATGTATTGGGTTGTTACCTTTAGAATTACTCGTTCTAATGACAAATATTTCAATGCTTGTAAAGTTTAGTTGAAGGAAAATAGAAGAATACTTTGTTGTCACAGAGAGCAGAATATGCACTAAAATCACCATTTTTAAGCTTGTTTGTGGTGATTTTATCAGTGTGATTTGCAACAGTTTATTCAAAGTTTTAGCTCATTCGATTTTAATGAACAGCGATTGGCAAAACACCTACAAAAAATCGCTGGGAAAGCTAGGTGTCTCCTGTATTAGTTAAAAAAAAGTAATGAAACAATGACTAGGTTTGTAAAAATGACAATTTGTGTAAATCGGTGGAAGCTGCTATACCAATGTTGAGTTTCTGTCTGCCCCAGTTTCAGCCTTACTAGTATCGTAATTTTATGTGTCGCACAGTGACCATTATGATAACAGCGACTGCATGGTGAACAAAGCATATTTTTACGTAATTTCAAATCTTTGTTGTACATTGTATTTGTGTTTAAATACGCCGTTGTATGCAACAATAACAATACAATCAAACAATAAAAGGTAAGTGAATGTTAAAGCTCGTAGTGAATAATGCGACATCTGTGTTTACAACGTAGGAATATTGGAACGGAACGTTGGAGGTGGTGAAAATGGGGGCAATAGGTCGCATTATTAAGAAGACCGAAAACCTCAGATATTTCAACAAACAAGACCTTTATTTCCAACATAGCGTGCTTGAAGTCAAAAGTGGTATTGATTCAGTTTTCCAATCCCTGAAACTCCTCCAAGAAGTATTCGAACTTTTGAAAAGCAAGACTTTCGTAGATTTAGAAAAATACGTAGCGGAACCTAAGAGTATTTCTTGTTTCATCACTAGCTGGTTTGATCGTTTCGCCGACACGTTGTACTCATTCAGTCTCGATCAACCTAACAATGAAACCAGTGCAACAGCTAGTTCGGACAAACAACAGAGCAGTTAAAAAGATTTCACTTTACAATTGTTACCAACATAACACACAAGGAATCACAACGCAACATATGAATTTAACGCTGCTAACAAAATTTCTATTTCACAGTCAGTCTTTCATTTGATGTTTGCGCTATTTCAGTCCTTTCTCTGCGCCCAATGAATCAACAGTTATTTATATGTAGCCTCCTGGGAAATTTTTTTATTGGAGACCAAGTTTCTTCCGTTCTGAGCAATGGGGAATCATATCAGAAGATTTTGTCAAGTGGAAACGTAGTCGTAAAAACGCTGTTATCACAGACGATTTTTCATTGAGGTTTACCACGTTTTCAGCATAAATCATTCAATATTGGAATATTATATGTCGTTTACTTGGTATTAGTAATCTTTGTTTTCCCCTTGAGCGATTCTTTATCAAGTGACAAACTATATATCAAGCATAGAAAAAGACTCACAGTAAGTTGAAATTTATTTGTTCAAGATTTCAGATGTAATTTGTGTGTATTTGCGTTCAATTCATTGATGGCGCAGCCTCGGTGCAAGTGAAGTGGAACGACCCAAAACAACAATATAACAACAAAGTAAGATGGAAGCAAAATTAATACAACTCTTTTAACTTGTACCAATAAGAAAAGCAATAAAATATTGGAAATCGTGTCAAAAAAATAAAACGACTATGAAGTTGCAGCAGTCAGCATTGATTACTACCTGATTTATTTACTGCGGAGATGAGGACAAGGGTTCTGATGGCAATAAAGATTGGGACGGGGACGGGGACGGGGACGGGGACGGGGACGGGGACGGGGACGGGGACGGGGACGGAGACGGGGACGGGGACGGGGACGGGGACGGGGACGGGGACGGGGACGGGGACGGGGACGGGGACGGGGACGGGGACGGGGACGGGGACGGGGACGGGGACGGGGACGGGGACGGGGACGGGGACGGGGACGGGGACGGGGTGAGAAGGACGTGCTGCTAAACATGTTGGAACATGACGATGAAAACAGGGAGGGTAACAACCAAAAAAGCATAGATTGGGATGCAAAGGGCTGCGTTACCCCGGCGTGACGACTGACCCCAAACCAGAAACTTTGCCAGTTTGTTGGATATTCAGTGCGGTTAGCTATGGCAGTTGCCATAATCGAGACAATTCTTGCTGTGGTAGAAAGTAAATTCATTATATTGTTTCGTTGTATGTTGGGTTTGTAGGTTGGGGCAGTTGAATCACATCTGTGACGTCAAAGTGGCAAACTTATAGTGCTATCTGAACAGCATTTAGTTGATTGTTTGAACAAAGGCAAAAAAGCTAAGAGTGGATACCCAAAAGAAGCATTTTTATTTATCAGGGACAAAAAGGGAATCACCAGCAGTGTCAAACAATATCCATACGTGGGACAGGTACTGAATTTTGTAATGTTGTAATTTCGCCGATTGCTTGGTATCTGTTCAAACTGTGTATGCGGCTGCAAAAAATTTGCAGAATCAAAGTGCCAAATTGAACAAGGAAGCAGAAAGGTTGTTGTCACAATTGAAAATTGGGAGCAGATTCGGTCGGGAGATGAAGATAAATTGCAGAAAATTGTTGCAAATAAAGGTCCTGTTTCTGTTTGCTTGATAATCTCCACGAAATCCGAATTTCGGAAAATAAAATTTAGAAGTAGGCCACTGCTTTACTAAAGTTCCCTAAGATTTAAACAACCCTTTTGCTTTTAGCCATATTTTCTGAAGACAATTGGAAAGATGCTCGTGAAACTTTCAACCAACTTAAAAAGCTGTGAAATGCACAAAGAGCATCTATTTCACTCAGTGCTAGTCGTGGGTTATGGAAAAATTTCTGGATCATCGAGGACAGGTATACAAGAAAGATATTCTTTTCAACCAAATATAACATTGTAGTAAATTTGTTTAAAGTTATGGGACGGTTCAAGGCGGTTTGAAGCCCGGTTACAAAAAAATCGCCAAGAATCGGAATAACAATTGCAACATTGCCGGGAATGCGACCTATCCTGTTGGCGTCAAGTTAGCCGAACTTCCTCAAAACTTTGAAGGGTTTTGATCGTATGTTCTCTTCACATTCGGGTAGTGCTTGTGCTAAACCTACGTATTTTCCAGTAATGTTCAGCAAAAACTAACGTCAAAACAAAATTTATTTCCCGAAACTTTTAAACCCGCTGTTTGTTAGATGTCGAGCGCGTGAATTTATATCAACAATTCTTTTTTGCTAACCTTAACGACACGTCCATGTAAGTATGCCGTAATGCATGACGTCATGCTGCAAATTGCCAAACACCAATTGTAACGCGAGAAACGCATAACCTTTATGTTGAATCATTGCAGGAGAAAACACCGTGTAGGTCTTAGCGGTGCATTGTCGATGTGCCCCATTCCGTTCTGTTCAATTACCTAACTATGTCAATTGTGTTTCAGATTTGTGTCAGCGAAATGTTCCAAACTCAATTCTTGGAGAAAATCGTGTATCCGCACGACCAATGTATATTCCGAACCAAATTTCGTGATCAACTACCGTCGATTATGAATTGTATGTCTGAAGGAGTTTGTGACAGGGATCTTTCTTAACAATTCGCCTTCGGTTCTCGCCCCAAAAGAATGTAACCACTGGCTGATACAGAGACGAAAAAAAAGAAGTCAAAAGAGTGTTTTTTTTTAAATAAGCGGTTTTTGCCATCATGGTTTGTATTTTTGTTATTTCCGATTGAAGTTTCGCATCACGTCACTCAGTGTTTTCTCTCTGAGGTGGATCGATGAAAATATGTCATAACTGCTATTATATCCACATGAAATGTCGCCTTGTTGTACCAAACGTTTACAACGCAGTGTGTTAGTTTAGAAATTATTATACTAACATTTAAATTGTATAACAATATAATAGTTTATCTGTATAACATGTAATATGTTGACTTTAGTGTGCTATGAATAATCACTTTGCGTGTCAGAGCTAGAACAGCAAAAATAAAATAAAGGCTAACAATGAAACCTATCATATATGGTAAATTGCACCCAAAAAAACTGTTTACATTGTATTCAGTATGTACAGGGCCCTCAAGAGAAAAAAATCTCTTAACGGAGAAGGCCCTAGTGCGCCGCACCCACCCCCCTCTTGTGGGGCCTGAGTATGAATGTATTATACCATGGTGTAAATTTGAACGTATGTATGGTGTTGCAGTTGTCGTATGTATAGTGTTGCAAAAAAGCGATATGTATTTCTGTATAGTTCCTGTTTTAGTATCTCCATACGTATACAAAGCAAATCGAACTGTTTTTGTTTTTGTCGTACTACCGGGCCGACAGCTTGTGGTGAACAACCGTAGCAACGTTTACCACAAAAAGCGCCAGAGCGCCCAATCGTTAAGGGTTCATTTTTTCGCTTTGGCAACATCGGTCCAGCGGTCGGCCCATTTACCAAGAAGAAAATCTGATCGAGATTCGTGTCCAGGATGTTGCGGGGTTCGAATCATGATGTGGTCAAAATATCGCTTGGATTTTAATTCACATGTTTTTACTGTGCGGTTTTATAAAGTTTGTCGGATTTTACCAGATAAATGATAAAATTGTCTCTTCTGCTACAATATACAGTGTAGCTTGTTATTTTTAAAATTGGAATCGGTGTTTCAACAAATCCGCATGGTGGTACAAGTTATTACCACTACAAATAATGGTGTACGCTACGGAGTTGTCCTGTGTCAAAGCCAGTAAATAACTACCCTTATCAACCCAGCAAGATTCACAAGGCTTGGTCTTCCTCTTGGTGTCTGACTCGAACGCCTGTTATTTTGTTACACCGGGATTCGAACCGAAGAATTCCTGAGCAGAAGGTTTTCTTTTTGATGTATGGGCCGGGCGCTGAACCGATGGGCATATCCTTTTGTCAGTTTTACCATGCTGTTACCGGGGCGACAGCTTGTGGTGAACAGCCCAGACAAAGGTTACCACAAAAAACGCCAGAGCGTTCATTTCGTGAAGGTTTGTTTATTTCGGTTTGGAAGCATCGGCCTTGCGCCCGACCCACTTACCAAGAAATAAACCTGATCGAGATTCGTGTCCAGGATGTTGAGGGATCGAATCCAGGTGTGGTCCAATATATATATCAATAAAATTCGTTTGGATTTTGATTTAATTTAAGCGATTTGTTTTTGTGCAGTTAAGTTTGTCGGATTTTAGCAGATAAATTATAAACATCCATAGGTATATGCTTGACGAAAGTTTCAAGTTAGGTAAAGTTTGTGCATTTCATTTTCCACGACATTTAGGTTTAAGATATATCCGATAGTTCTAGTGTAATGAGTTAGACATACATCAACGTATGTTGCAAACGTTACGTTAAACAGCGTTTTCCCAAGAAAACAAATAAAAACATTAAATTGGCTTCTCCTTTATATATGATTTCATGACAGTCAGCAAACTGTTGCACCATCATAATTTTGTTGAATGGACGTGACGACGACCGAGTTGTCCAAACTAAATGAAAGTCTACCTAATAAAATAAGTGCAATTGCACCACACGCATTTGGTGAAGACATTGAGGTTCCATTCATTAGCTGACTTCCGCGTAAAGACCAATTTGGACCAGAGGTGATGGCGCCACCTGGTGCTGATATATACACACCAAGTGCTCCATTCACACTAAAATGTGATTCAATAACATTTGAAATTAATAACACAAGGTAACTAACAACAAAAAACAAGTTATTTTATTGCTTACCATGGGCCCCTTGACGACCATGTATACTGGTTGCTAGGCAGTGTTTCCGTCATCGAATATTCAGCTGTCATCATGTCAGGAGATACCCATTCTCCTACACCTAAAGAACAAAATAAAGAGGTTGAGAACCTTTATTGTGCGAGTAAAGACCGAATGCTGGCAAAAAGCCATGTGAGTGATAGTGAAAAGTCTGCCAAGACATTGTGGTAATGTCCAACTTTGTTGGGTGTGATGTTATAATTTGGGTCTCTGACATGAAAACACTACATCCATGTTGCCGGGACGACCGTGCGCGGATTACCCTGTGACACGTCGTATTACAGCTTAACAGTTGGGGAGCAAATCTTAATTTTGTAAAGATGTAGGCTTGTCAATGCTGTCCAATACGCATGCACGTTATCGTTTGCTTGTGCAGTTGCCAAATCTTCAAAGTTGATATCCTGGGATGAAGTGTGCAAAGTAGACATGGTAACACACGAAAGGTCATCAGCGATTTTATTGCTCATCCCTTTGACAATTTGCTGACTCTCCTCAACCGCGATTTCATTGGTGAACAATCATCTTATTTTGCTCGTGATTCTCACAAGAATGTGTGGTTGTCATGATTTATGGGTGAAAATTAATCGGACTCTAATCGCTTTATTTAGCGACAGTTTAATTTCGAAGTACACGAAAATAGATGTTCAGTCCAGCAAAACACCACTATATTCAACTCTTCTCGCGTTCAACAGAAATGCGGAACTAATTTAAAAATTTAATTGGAGGTGTACTTTAGTTTAATTTGTGGACGCAGCTTGAGTTGCTGATTCGGTTTTCATTTTTTAAGTCATTACATTTTAGATCCAATGCCAATGTACAAGTCGATATGCAAGAAAGCGTGGCTTTAATGTTGTGTTTTGCATGGAAGGACGGAAAACTATCGTTTTTTTTGACAAACTTGGCTTATAATAGTAACACGTCATCACTAACTTTAAAACATCAATTATACAAAGTCAGAAACCTAGTAGTGTATTACGTCGTCCTACTGCAAGGAATGCTGGGATCATTATGTTTACTGGCATCGGTATCGAGACATTGTCGTGAACCTTAATCGTTGCATTGGTACCGTTCCAGCTAACTGTTTCCGATGGTAGACATGTTTTAGTTAATTTGTGAAGGTCGCTTGAAAAGTGGTGCCCAGTCCGAGGGCTCAGGTCATCCGTTTTTTGTGTGAAGTTAGCTTTGGAAAAAGGGAAAATAACGTTTCGGCATCAATTCTCTATAAAATACTATGTTTTAACCCTAGAAGTTTCAACTGGGGCACTGCTTATTAAATATTCACTGATATTTTGCAGTATTAAACGTCTCACGCAAAACTAAATTAGTCGTTTGGCAGATAACATAAGCCCCATTCTCCTATATTCTCCACACACAGTATTACATCACATTTCACTTGCCGCTACAAATATTTATCAGTATAAATAACTGCAGTATCCTTTAAATTAATTTTAAAAGTAATCTCGTTCCTCGAGTAACTTGCCCTGGTATGTTGAAATCAGTTGATCCATGACTTGCACTAAACGCAATTGTAACTCGTCGATAGAGCAGAGGATCTGTTCAAATTAATAAGCGTTTATATTAGGATATGTGCAATTACATCCCATGCGTCTTAAGGACGTATAAAGTTTTTAACCCCACCGAAGTGTTTTGAGCTGGATTGTTTACTTATCTGGATTGTTTAAAAGCTGTGTCTCGTTTGGCGGCTCTGGCCACTGGTTTTACTATGGATTCATTCAAAAGTTTGGAGCAGTAAGGTGGACCAGTTTGTGACAAAAGTCATTACGCTTTGACTGTCCGTTGTACATCACGACGATTCGATTGTTGCTTAAGCACGTGTGCGGTGCTATTGGGCTTTCTGCAAACCGACGATTCGATACTGGAAAGTCGTTTTCAAACTGAGTAAGAAACTTCCAAATACTCATCTCATCCGACCTGAATAATTTCAAAATTAAATCGGGTTGAAGGGAGGATTTGCATCGACTCACAAATTCGTGGCCTATATTCTAAGTCATTTTATCCGCTCTGCGACGCAGTGGAGCCATCCTTAAGATAACGGCTGTTCCGCTGTCTTTCTTTGCCTCGTGGGGAAACCGTCAATGATCAACGTCATTCAGACAGAAGGCATTGATATCATTTTGTTACGAAACAAAAGCTAACAATTCAGGCTGGTGGGAATACATTGGCTTGGGTGATTGAGCAAACGCTATCTAAACGGGTTTTCGCAGTTTAAGCTTTGTATCGAAATTAGGTAGTGGACAAACTCTGAACGCTGTATTTAGGTAAGCTTATGAGGAGAGCTATATTTATTGAAACTATATCCGATTGTGTTTGATGCAAAAAGTAATTGATTGTTTTTGTCATCTTTTTGTCGTTTTTGCAGAAAATAGATTCTTGCAATTTGTATTAAATCCTCCATTAGATACATACGTGAACGGTTTTTATCACTAACTATAAAAATCGAGCATTTAGTCAACATGAGCATCGAAAAAAAAAATCGAGCATTTAGTCAACAAAATTTTTCTTATGTTCAAAAAACTAGTTATAAGCAATTTTAGTAACGACACCAATGTGTTTTTTATTAGTCAGCATCGTTAATTGTGTTAATTTTTAGGTTTCAAACAACCCTCACATTTATTAATATTATTTCCTCCACAGGTGTTTTTGGATCGAATACGAAACAGAAAAATATAAATACAAGAAATAAAAGTGCAAACGTCCATGCGCTCGCGACGTTCCATCAGTTATTCACACAAATCGTAAAAAGGGATGAGGAAAAGTTCAAACCTGACATAAAACCTAAAAATCGCTGTATGGTTGAGTGGAGCTGTATGTAAATCCACTAAAATCAACCTCTACGTCAACCAGACATCCAACATAATAAGCTTTTACGGTAGGAAGCTGTTTGCGTCAACCACCACGATAGAATTCAGGTAGAAAGAGAGAACAATGAGATTTTACGGACGTTGGACTTTGAATTGTTACGAGAAAGAAAACAAAACGTTTTGTTCCGCGTAACTCGTCAACCGACCTCGAGGATTTATTGAGGTTTTTTACAACAAAGGTACAGAAAACCCTGCGCAACTTGTTATAGCGTGGTCCCAGACACGTAAACTCAAACAAACCCGATTGCATATGAAGCAACCGAAACAACTTTAGTCACGACCCTTACAAACATCATGCGGTTTCATGTGACTACGTTTAACATTTAATGTATATATTCCGAAATCTACCTTTTTTCCAACGCCACTTGTGCGTGACGCAGGTGTAAACTTCACGTTTGCAAAATTACAATATCAAATTGCCTGATGTCAACGCATTTATTTTCAAGAATACATGTTTCGCTAAATAAGCATCTTCAAGAATACATGTTTCGCTAAATAAGCATCTTCAAGAATACATGTTTCGCTAAATAAGCATCTTCAAGAATACATGTTTCGCTAAATAAGCATCTCAAGAATATATGTTCACTAAATAAGCTAAATACGTTTAACATTGTCAAATTGTCCAGTTAGAATGCTGATTTGAGGAAACGAACGTTTTATCTGTCAGCGAAAAGAATTTGATTGTGTTTGTCGATTTTGCAAAGAATATACTGGTAATTTGGATTAAACACGTATTTAATTAATTGCTGCAAAGGTCAGACTGTGAATAACTATCGTTAGGATAGGTATTACGTCGAATATCGATATATACGCACATAGAATTTTATTCTTACCGATGTATTAGAAGTTAACTGGAGCAGTTAGTAATTTTGTAATGATTAAACATAGGAATAAGCATTGTTAATATGTGCGGCATGTTTTCATATGTTTATTGGATCAGTCAGTATTGTTCCCCTAAGTAACAAGTTACTGGGATTTTCTATACGAAAGGATTTTCAGACGGTGATTTTTGAATGCAACTTCATGCAAACGCGATTGTAACTGGAGCAACCAAAACACGCTCAGCATCGACGCACTGCAACGTCCTGCGAAAACATGACAGTAATTAATTTCTTATCGTATAAGTGTAACGGCGAATTTTCTGTTAAGTATTACAATAGCAAGTGTTGGAAATCAACCGGAAAAGATTTTGGAGTATGTTGGTTGAAATGTGTAGTTTTGCACTCATTTCTCTTATGTCAGTTTTTTGTCGGGTTTTAACGTGAGACATCTCAGTGCTTACAACCTCGCATTGTAATCGACCAATGAACCAGGAGAAGCAACCTGCCTGCCGTGACATGCTCGTAAAACGACGAACAAAGTTAAACGACCTAACTATTACGACGTCAAACCTCGTTTTTGGAAACTTTCGTGTAACGTGTGGCGTTAACATTCTTATGCTTGCTTTGAACAAGGTATCCAACTGGTTTTAAAATCTAATGGGGACATTCAGGCAACAAATATGTGTTGCATTGTAGTAGTTTTAACTCATGCCACTTTACATTTTATACTACAAGGAATTCAAAACTTTAACACGCTCAGCAACGACGCTTTGCAACGTCATGCCGGAGTCAGAGATTGCACTTTCAAAGGCAGATTTGTTTTTTCCACAAATGTTTGTTTAAACGCAATGACGTCAAACATTTCTGCGCTTGGGGCGTTCCGTGTGTTAATTAAACAAATCGTAAACTGGGAAGAGAAAAGTTCAAACCCAACAAAAAAACAAATGGCTTTGTCACTTTAAATGGATAACGAAAGTGGTGAGCAAAAGTGGTGATTGCCTGCATGGATCTGGCAACAGAGCAGTGTCATTATCTTGGTTGCATTAACTGTTTGGAGACGCTTTGTAATAGCATTGGGTTTTACATGCTTTATCAGTTGTGGATTAATGCAAAAGTAAGTGTGTGAAAATGTGCTGCCCCAATTCCATATGAATATATAAAATACATTATGTTATAATCAAGTCTAGGCTTGATTTATTTTGCAATTTTGGCACTAACCAACGCGTAAATTGTATGCTGGAAAGCCGGTATGAATTGAGGTTACGGATTCCAGAAATTTCAGACAGGTGAAGCCTTTTTGTTTCCCTAAATACAGATCACAATTTTTTTTACTTATTAATGTTTGAAAATTAAAATCCGTAAAGCTTTTTCCCTCATCGTAAATTTAGGTATAGTGGTTGAAATGTGAAGCGACACCGCAGTGCTTTCAACTTCGTATTGTAATTAATCGTTAAACCAGGACCAGCAACCTGCCAGCACCAACATGTGCGTGTAACGACGAACAAAGTTTAACGACCCAACTATTATGACGCCATACCCCGGTTTTGAAAACTTTCGTGTGACGTGTCGCGTAAACACTCCGTATGCTTAGTTTGAACAAGATATGACACTGACTGTATCTATTTGCAAGGTGTGCGATACTAAAAGCCGACGTAATTAAGGTGACAACTTTAAATAGCAAAGCTTGCTAGAAATGTTGCTTGAGGAAAAGGACTTTAACAAGTGAGCTCTCTATTTTGCTCAAATCGTGTTTGAACCTTTCGCGTCAACCAAAATATACCTGAAGTCCACATTCCAATTCTGCATTAATGAACCTTGGCTAGGCAAAAAAATTGTTGGACTCTTAGTCAGTCATCATGTATATGTATATAACGTGAGCACGACAGCGTTTATGGATCGGATCCGCTTTCTGCGTGTCAAGATCCACCAGGTGGCATCAATCCACCACAAATGATTTATAGTAAGGAAGATTTGTTGAAAAGCCAAATAATTCTGGCAAGTATTTGTGGCAACAACAAGTCTATCAGAGCTTAGTTGAACATTATGTGGACAGCAAAAATTATGTTGTTATGTTAGTCGTAAAAACCGAGCATTGTTGTTAAGTGGATGAAATACACAACTTGTGTTCTCCCTTTTAACCACATCTAATGTACACTTCATAAAGGTATGAAGAATGGATTATTATGCGAAATATCGCCGACATACTTCAGTGAAAATGACCCTTGAAATCGTCTTTTGGATCTAATACGAAACAGAAAAATATAAATTCTAGAAATAAAAGTGCAAACGTCCATGTGCTCGCGACGTATCATCAGTAATTTGCACAAATCGTAAACAGGGAGAAGGAAAAGTTCAAACATGCCATGAAACCCAATGGATTTGTCACTTTAAATAGATAACGAAGTAAAAGTCGCTTTATCGTTGGGTGGAACCTGCACGTAAATCCAATAAAACCAACCCCTATTTATCTAGAGATTTTGTGTCAACCAGACATCAAACATAACGAGCTTTTACGGTAGGAAGCTGTTTACGTCAACCACCACGATAAAAAACAGGTAGAAAGAGGGAACAATGAGATTTTGCGAACGTTGGGTTTTAAATTGTTACGAGCTGGATTACAAAACGTTTTGTTCCGCGTAACTCGTCAACCGACCTCGAGGATTTAACGAGGATTTTTTAAGACAGAATTACGAAATACTGGGGAAGCTTGTTAACGCGTGGTCCCTTGGGCAACTTGTTAACGCGTGGTCCCAGATGCGTAACCTTATACAAACCTGATTAAATATGAAGCAACCGAACCACTCTTAGTCACGACGCTTACCAACATCCTGTGGTTTCATGTGACTACGTTTAACATTGTCAAATTTTCTGGAAAAATGTTGATTTGGGGACACGAACGTTTTATCTCTCAGTATTAAGGATTTGATTGTGTTTGTCGATTTTGCCGAGAATATATTTGTAATTTGGATTAAACACCCTTTTAAGTAACTTCTGCAAAGGTCAGACTGTGTAAAAGGATCTAAGGATATGTATTACGTCGAATGTCGATATAAAGGTACACAGACTTTTATGATTACCGATGTATTAGAAGTTAACTGGAGCATAGATAGTTATTTTGTAACGATTAAACATAGGAATCAGCATTGTTAAAATGGACGGCATGTTTTTATATGTTTATTGGATGAGTCAGTATTGTTCCAAAAGAAGCAAGTTAACGGGATTTTCTATATGGAAGGATTTTCAGATGGCGATTTTTAAGTGCAACTTCATACAAACGAGATTGGACAACGTCTTGCGATAACATGACAGTAAATTAATTTCTTGTCGTACAAGCGTACCTGCGCATATTCTGTTAAGTATTACATTTGTAAGTCTTGGAATTAAACCGGAAAAGACTTTTGGAGTATTTTGGTTAAAAAGTGTAGTTTGGCACTCAGTTCTCTTCAAGTCAGTTTTTTATGAGTTTTTAACATTTGATATCTCAGTGCTTTCAACTTTGCATTGTAAACAATCGTCAAAGCAGGACAAGCAACCTGCCTGCTACAACATGCTCGTGTAACGACGAACAAAGTTTAACGAGCTCTGTGTTACGACGCCAAACCTCGTTTTTGGAAACTTTGTGTGACGTGTAGCGTTAATATTTCGTTTGCTTGTTAAGGAACTGCTCATGGCAGCAACTAAATCTCCTTGTAAGTTCTCTAATGCTAACAGCTTACGTAATAAATTTAACAGCTTTAGATACCAAACCTTCCTACAATATTGCTTTAGGAATAGATGCAACAATCGAGTTTGCACCGGTTCACAATCCGTGTTTGAACGTTTTGCGTAAACCAAAAAACGCAGTAAGTCCATATTCCAATTCTGTTTAAAAGCAAGGATCTGCGCAGTGGGGCGATCCTGCCAATCATGCCTTTGCATGAAATATTACTGCTGTTTAAATAAACCACACCTAGGCACATAAAAGATGGTCTTGAAGATCAGTCATCATGTCGTATATAACGTAACCACGGTAACCAGCTTCTTTTTCACTTGTTATTTTGTTTCGTTGATGTATGTGCGTGTGTAAAAGTATTACTTCAGGATGCCACAGAATGCGACTTCAGTCTTCACCAATATAACGTTCTTCCGGCCAATTGCGTTTTTCTCGCAGTGTAGCGTACGTCACGTGACTGCCTGTTCATATTGGCAAACGCCGGCTCTCGTGGGCCATTATTATTCATGCGAATTTTGTGCATTTCAGTGCTGATTGGGGGTCTCGTAAGTTATATCAGGCAGCATAAAGTATTTGATTGTGTTTGTCGTATTTTTGTTGTTTTTGCAGAAAATAGATTCTGGCAATTTGGATTGAACTCTCCATTAGATATATACGCATACGGTATTTTATCACTAACGATGTATTCGAGGATTTAGTCAACAGGAGCAGTTAACAGATTTGTTATGTTTAAAACACAGTAATTAGCATTTTTATTAATAACACCGATGTGTTTTATATGTGTTTTGGATGAGTTAGCATCGTTCCACCAGAAGCAAGATGGTGGTTTTAAATGCAGTTTTGTAGCCCGGTGAACAAACGTTTAATGCTGTATGACCTCAATGATTAAAACGTATCAGTTACGCCAAACTTTAATGTCTTTTGGAAATAGTTGATGAGGTCCGATAAAGGCAAATGTGATAAATAAGTTCGAACCCGAGTTTCTATACGCCAGATTGATTCTAACTGTGTTAATTTTTAAGCTTTGAATGCAAAACAAACGCGATAATTGTCGTGTAAATAAGTTTTAATATTCATTCAGACAGATAGAAACATTTTTGGGATGAAATACGTTTGTAAACATTGGTCTCGTGTTTTAACATATCACACATACATTTTTTCTGGGGTCTAGAGTAGCACTTTATCACACTTTTGTCAAGCCGATAGAGTAATGCAATTGTATTCTTGGTTATTTCAGAAGCAACATTCAGTTTATAGAATCTAGTACACTTTTTATGTATTCTAAAATCGTAGAGTGTCTTATCCTATAATGTGAGATCAATTTTTATTCCACAACAATTTGCAACCATGAGATTTGTTTGTGGTGTATGACGCAGATAGCTTTAATCAAGTTGGGTCACTTGGATGGAAGAGTTTTTATCCCGTTAAAGCTCGTAGAAACCTAACACAATGAGCTTTCATGAACAAGGACATTGTGTAGGTTGTCATTTGTTAAACCTAAAGTGGAAAGTTTTTCTCTCGCTAAGAAATCAAGTACGTAGAAACGGAGAACAATAAGCCTTTACGGACGAAGGATTTTAAATTGTTACGAGCTGTAAAACAAAACGATTTGTTCCGCGTAACTCGTCAACCGACCTCGATGATTTATCATGTACTTTGTACGTCGTTATGTTCCAATATGATTATTCCTTATCACTGCAAATACTTGAGAAATAGTCACATTACACCTTGTAATAGTCATGTATGGATGGGTACATTCTTTTTCTGCTTTTAGTTTGTTCGTCATGTCTGACGACGATTGTGTAGGTGATCATTGATTAAACCTGATGTACAAAGGTTTTTTTTTCTTGCTGAGATAGCAAGCAGGTAGAAATGTTGAAATTAAATTAAATCGAAAAAGACTTTTGGAGTATTTTGGTTGAAATGTGTAGTTTTTGCGATCTTTTCTCCTAGAGTCAGTTTTTTGTTTTTTCTAATATGGGACATCCCAGTGCTTCCTACTTCGCATTGTTATCGATCGTTAAACCAAGGCCAGCAACCTGCCTGCCACAACTTGCTCGTGTAACGTCGAACAAAGTTTAACTGTTACGACGCCAAACCTCGACTTTGGAAACTTTCGTGAGACGTTATAACATTCCGTTTGCATGTTTAGGAACTGCTCATGGCACCAGCTAAATCTCCTTGTAAGTTCTCTGATGCTAACAGCTTATGTAATTACTGTAACATATTAAGTACCAAAGCTCCTACAATATTGCTTGTGGAATAAATGTAAAATCGAGCTTGCACCGAAGCACAATTGGTGTTTGAACGTTTAGCGTAAACCAAAAAATCAATGAGTCCATATTTCAACTCTGCATTAATAAGCCACAGCTAGACACAAAAAAGTTGGCCTTGAATTCTGTCATTATTTTGTATACAACGAGAGCACGGATTTTTAGTGAGCCTTAAAAGGAAGAAGAATGTGCTTATGCTGACGATGTACTTTAAATTGTCAAGAGCTAGAAAGCAAAACGTTTAAAGCTGGCATTAATTTTAGTACTACACAACGGGTCTTTTGTCAACAATTTTGATAAATATAATCGTTTCGATCGCTATGCAGCCGCCCTCACTGGGATGTGCAAATGCAAATGTGTATAAAAACACAGCGTGGTCAAACGTCGAATCAATAAAACTGAAGAAAGAGTAGATCGAAGGGAAATGAAGAAAGATAAGGAAAGACGGCAAAAACACATCTGAAACCACGGAAGACGTTCTACTCATAACAATGTTTGGTGTCTACGGGGAGCAGGGGCAGAAATATCTGGCAGGTGTCGGTAAACTGGGGACACCGTGCGTGTTTTTGTCAATTAGTGATGAAATATACACATTTATATATAACGACTCAAAACATTCTCTTGTTCCTGTCAGTTTATTTGTTCTTCTGACGAAGATTGTGTGGGTTGTCATTTGTTGAACATGACGTCACACGAAAGTTTCGACGAACAATGAGCTTTTTCAGTCGTTGAGTTGTAAGTTGTTATGAGCTGGAAATCAAAACGTATTTTTCCGGGAAACTCGTATACCGACCTAGAGGATTTACGATCAGGTTTTACGACAGAGGTATGAAATAGGGGTAACTTATTAACCCAAAGAACCACACACGCTTCGCGCAGCAACCACTTGTATTGCAAATAAAACGCGTGGAAAAGTTCAAACTGGGCCCATTGGGGGATTGCGCAAAACTCTATGACTTGCATTGCTAACAAAATGGGTTGAATTTTATTCCATGGCAAATGGATTATTTGACCACTGGCGCTAACCACATGTTGTGTACTAAGAGTAAACAAATTGGAGCATTCAGGTTTGATGCGTTTCAGTGATTTTAATCTTTGTCACATTACGTATCGCATACTACAAGAAGCATGCGACTTTATACCAACCCGATTGTGTACGCAGCAACAGAAATACTTTGTAATTTGGATTCAACACCCTTTTAAGTAACTTCTGCAAATGTCGGACTGTATATAACGATTGTAAGGATAGGTATTACGTCGAATGTCGATGTATACGCACATATAATTTTATGATTACCGATGTACGACAACTGAACTGGAGCAGTTAGTAATTTTGTAATGATAAAACATAGGAATAAGCATTGTTAAAATGGACGGCATGTTTTATATGTTTATTGGATGAGTCAGTGTTGTTCCACTACAGGCAAGTAACTGGGATTTTCTATCCGAAAGGATTTTTAGACTGTGACTTTCAAATGCAACTTCATACAAACGCGATTGTGCAAGGTCTTGCGATAACATGACAGTAATTAATTTCTTATAATGTAAGTGAACCTGCGCATTTTCTGTCAACCGGAAAAGACTCTTGGAGTCACTCGTGGACACATTCATTCTGAGACGTTATCACAGGTGGGGGTCGATCTTGTGTCATCTAGGACACATTTGAAGTGGTTAGTTTTATACGTAAATGGGTCGTGAACAGTCTATTGCTTAACACATGTTAGCAAAAGATAACAAATCTTTATTGAATCATCCAGGTCACTTTTCGGGGATTCGTACACATAACAAGTCGGCAGTTGCAAGGTTTGCAATAAATCATTCGATACGATTTGCAATACTTGTGCAAAGGAGGCATTGCGTAACTATGTTTGTGATTTGTAATGGGCGAGTGTTTCAAGTGCGCTACATCATTCGGGTCTCGTGTGACGATTCAACACCATCGAAATGACTATATATAACGGTCGAGGCAAACCGATATCATTTCAAGCGGGTGACGTGATCGTGACGTTACATTTTCGCAAAAAGCAGCTACGCCTTTGACTATGTCTTGCTAAAAACCTTACAACGCCGAGGTCTACGGCGGGTCGGCCACTGCGAAATGCCGCTATAAAGAGATTGCGTCAGGCGGCTCGTCGTTCATTAACCATCGTGAGCCGTAGCCTAGAGTCGCCACCCGGAGAACCGGTCAAGAAACGCAAACGCAAGAAGGCGGCTGACAAACGCAAGCGCATACGTGGCGATATTTTCTCTTGAGGGATAGCGCTGATCAACGAGCGCTCGATGAACTGTGGGAAAAGCGAGGTGGATTTATTCGCGATGAAGCTCACCCAGACTGGTGTTTCGTCGTTGCTTCTGGTCGAATATCTGCCTTTAGCCACGGCAACAGACGCTTGACCGTATGATTTCTACATTGCCGCCGACGGAGCACTACATCAACTAGAACGACAAGCTATTATCATGTAGGTGCGCATTACCAATGCGGATGGTACAAACTTGGACGCCGATGTCGCAGTGGCACAGTCGAACTATTTTGCACACGCGCTCTTCAGTCAAATAGAACTGTCTCTGTTATAGTAAGACAGTGACCCCTGCCAGAAACAATTATACATACAAAGCGTACATTTTAACCCTATTGTCTTTGGATCCGAAGCGAAGAACACACACCTGACCACGTCGCTTTGACACGCGGATGACGCGGGTTAAATAAGCTCCCTGACGCGTGACAATAGCGGGTTTCGAATACGTCGCGCGTTGGCGGCAGAGAGTCGCCCCATCGAAATGCTGCCTAAACTCTATTGCGATATGTGTCAGCAGCAGCGTAATGTATTTAACGGTGTCGATGTACGCCTTTACGCCGTCATGGCGGCCGCCGACGCCAATCTGAAAATCAAAGTTATCGATGTCCGATTATTCGTTCGCAAAGTGAAGCCCTTCGCCTCCATCGCCACTTTGGCGAAACAGAAAACGCTCCAATCTCACTCAGCCGTGTACCGACTGCGTCGTTCGACAGTTCGCGTATTTACGATCGCCGGCGGGAGTTACTCGCGACCGGGCAGGTTTCTGTCAGGGTTGCCTTGGGATTTGTGGACGGTGCAGCTTACAGCACTTGGGACCGAAATCCATAATCTACTATATCGGCAAGCACTCTGGAGCTAAAACATTTCTAATGCTGTCAATCAATGGCAGCTGTAAAAACAGCTATTTATCTGCATGCTGAGAAAACAGCTTTCGGTTTGAAGCACATTGCTATGGCCTCTAACAAAAGGTGAAACTTACATGTCTTATTGTGTTTTCGACAAATCGAGTCCACCACTTGCTCGGTGGAATTCACCGCCAGACCGCCATGCACCCAGCAGACCAATTTTGATTGGATTTGTGATATTTTGCGACAGATGTGTTTCAGACTGCACCCGAAAGTTATGGCTGGGACGGGTTGCGCAACGAGTTTTAAAGGGACCAGCGGGGCATAAAAAAATACAGTAAAAAATATAAAAAATGATTCTGCGCGCTTAAAGCAACAGCGGGCTTGAAGAAATCCCATCGGAAAGTACGAAAAATAACAGATAAAAAGATGATTTCACAAACAAAAAATATTTTAAAAAATGTGAAATTTCGCTTTGGGTCGACTAACGACGAACCATCGTTTCCTGGGAATAAATATTGCATAATTAATAAGAAATTACCGATCCAAGATCAAATATTACCGCACCTGCCAGCGTGTGGAAATCGTTCAAACTGCGCTTGCTCGCGTCCAAATCACCGCGACGGCGCGCATTGGTCTCTGCTTCAGCAAAATGTTCTAAAACAGGCTCGGGGTTGAAACGCGATTACGCGGAATATTAATGAGATTTTCAGGCCGTGGCTCAGATACCACTGGGCCAATGACGTTGTCAGAAAACCGTTTGCGTACATTGCGCCTATAAGCATACTTCGTTTGGCTTTCAAGAGACCGAGTACCTCGGCGAAAGCGGACATGAGAGGACCGACATCTCCGCAGCAATTCACCGCTGATGGATTTTAATGAGCAGCTTAGCAACTTAAACAGCAGCCCTCGCTGGGATGTATAAAAGCAAATGTGTATAAAAACACAGCGTGGTCAAACGTCGTAGCAATAAAACTGAAGAAAGAGTAGATCGAGGGGAAATGAAGAAAGATAAGGAAAGACGGCAAAAACACATCTGAAACCACGGAAGGCGTTCTACTCATAACAATGTTTGGTGTCTACGGGGAGCAGGGGCAGAAATAAACGCCTGGAAAGTGTCGGTAAACTGGGGAAACCGTGCGTGTTTTTGTCAATTAGTGTTGAAATATACACATTTATATATAACGACTCAACACATTCTCTTGTTCCTGTCAGTTTATTTGTTCTTCTGACCACGGTTGTGTAGGTTGTCATTTGTTGAAACTGACTTCATACGAAAGTTTCAGCTAACAATGAGCTTTTTCGGGCGTTGGGTTAAACTGTTACGAACTGGAAAACAAAACGTTTTGTTTCACGTAACTCGTCAACCGACCTCGAGGATTTACGAGGAGTTTTGCGACAGAGGTACGAAATAGGGGTTACTTGTTAACTCATGCTCCAAAGAACCGCCAACGCTTTGCGTAGCAAGCACATACTTTGTAAATATAAGCAAGTGAAAAGTTTAAAATTGGCCCATTAGGGGCATTGCGCAAAACTTCATGATTTTGTGCATTGCAAATAAAATTTAAAACAAATTAAATTAAAAGCCAATTTGTGCCCAAACTGCACTAGAGCACACAAGCAAAACAAAACGAAGCAGTTTAAATGCAGTGACCATATATACTTCTAAACACTTGTTATTTTGTTTCACATGGTTAATGTATGTGCGTATGTAAAAGTATTGCTTTAGGGCGCCACAGAATGCGACTTCAGTCTACACCAATATAACGTTCTCACGGCCAATTGCGTTATTTTGCAGTGTGGCATAAGTCACGTGACTGCCTGTACATACTGCCAAGCGCTGACGCTTGTAGGTCATTTTTTTTCATTGTATGTTAAGTCTGCTTCTAATTTCGATTGTTGTGCATTTAAGTACTGATTGGGGTCTCATAAGTTTTATCTGGCAACAAAAAGTATTTGATTGTGTCTGTCGTCTTTTTGTCTTGTTTGCAGAAAATACATTCTGGCAATTAGAATTAAACTCTTCATTAGATATATATACGCGTACGGTATTTTATCACTAACAATGTATTCGAGGATTTAGTCAACAGGAGCAGTTCGCGTTTTTGTTATGTTTGAAACACAGTAACAGCATTTTTAGTAACGACACTAATGTTTTTTGTAGGAGTCAGTATGGTTAATTGTGTTAATTTTTAAGTTTGGAAAGACAATGTCGCTCACATTTATTGATAACTTTTCCTCCGCAGCAAATTGTTGAATGAGCTTTTACGGACGTTGGGTTTTAAATTGATACGAGCTGGAAAGCAAAACGTTTTGTTCCGCGTAACTCGTCAAACGACTTCGAGGATTTAACGAGTTTTTTTTACTACGGAGTTACGAAATACTGGGAGCAACTTGTTGATGCGTGTTCCCAGACACGTAACCTTATAGAAGCAACCGAAACAATTTTAGTCACGACGCTTTACAACATACTGTGGTTTCATGTGACTACGTCTAACAATGTCAAATTTTCAGGTTAGAATGCTGATTTGGGGACACGAACGTTTTATTTGTCGGCGAAAAAGAATTGATTCTGTTTGTCGATTTTGCAGAGAATATATTTGTAATTTTGATTAAACACCCTTTTAAGTAACTTCTGCAAAGGTTAGACTGTGTATAACGATTGTAAGGATAGGTATTACGCCGAATGTCGATGTATACGCACATATAATTTTATGATTACCGATGTACTACAACTTAACTGGAGCAGTTAGTAATTTTGTAATGATTAAACATAGGAAAAAGCATTGTTAAAATGGTCGGCATGTTTTTATATGTTTATTGGATGAGTCAGTATTGTTCCACTAGAGGCAAGTAACTGGGATTTTCTATACGAAAGGATTTTCAGATGGTGACTTTTAAATGCAACTTCATACAAACGCGATTGTGCAACGTCTTGCGATAACATGACAGTAATTAATTTCTTATAATGTAAGTGAACCTGCACATTTTCTGTCAACCGAAAAAGACTCTTGGAGTCACTCGTGGACACATTCATTCTGGGACGTTATCACAGATGGGGGTCGATCTTGTGTCATCCAGGACACATTTGAAGTGGTTAGTTTTATACGTTAATGAGTCGTAAACGGCATATTGCTTAACACATGTTAGCGAAAGAAAACAAATATTTATGGAATCATCCAGGTCATTTTTCGGGGTTTCGTATACACAACAAGTCGGCAGTTGCAAGGTTTGCAATAAATCATTCGATGGGATTTGCAATACGTGCAATGCTGCAAAGAAGGCATTGCGTAACGATGTTTGTGATTTGTAACGGGCGAGTGTTTCAAGCTCGTTACATCATTCAACACCATCGAAATCGCTATATATGACGGCAAACCGATATCATTTCAAGCGGGTGACGTGATCGTGACGTTACATTTTCGCAAAAAGCAGCTACGCCTTTTACTATGTCTTGCTAAAAACCTTACAACGCCGAGGCCACTGCGAAATGCCGCTATAAAGAGATCGCGTCAGGCGGCTAGTCGTTCATTAACCATCGTGAGTCGTAGCCTAGAGTCGCCACCCGGAGAACCGGTCAAGAAACGCAAACGCAAGAAGGCGGCTGGCGAGCGCAAGCGCATACGTGGCGATATTTTCGCTTGAGGGATGGCGCTGATCAACGAGCGTTCGATGAGCTGTGCGAAAAGCGAGGTGGATTTATTCGCGATGAAGCTCACCCAGACTGGTGTTTCGTCGTTGCTCCTGGTCGAATATCTGCCTTTAGCCACGGCAACAGACGCTGGACCGTATGATTTCTACATTGCTGCCGACGGAGCACTACATCAACTAGAACGACAAGCTATTATCATGTAGGTGCGCATTACCAATGCGGATGGTACAAACTTGGACGCCGATGTCGCAGTGGCACAGTCGAACTATTTTGCACACGCGCTCTTCAGTCAAATAGAACTGTCTCTGTTATAGTAAGACAGTGACCCCTGCCAGAAACAATTATACACACAAAGCGTACATTTTAACCCTATTGTCTTTGGATCCGAAGCGAAGAACACACACCTGACCACGTCGCTTTGACACGCGGATGACGCGGGTTAAATAAGCTCCCTGACGCGTGACAATAGCGGGTTTCGAATACGTCGCGCGTTGGCGGCAGAGAGTCGCCCCATCGAAATGCTGCCTAAACTCTATTGCGATATGTGTCAGCAGCAGCGTAATGTATTTAACGGTGTCGATGTACGCTTTCGCGCCGTCATGGCGGCCGCCGACGCCAATCTGTAAATCAAAGTTATCGATGTCCGATTATTCGTTCGCAAAGTGAAGCCCTTCGCCTCCATCGCCACTTTGGCGAAACAGAAAACGCTCCAATCTCACTCAGCCGTGTACCGACTGCGTCGTTCGACAGTTCGCGTATTTACGATCGCCGGCGGGAGTTACTCGCGACCGGGCAGGTTTCTGTCAGGGTTGCCTTGGGATTTGTGGACGGTGCAGCTTACAGCACTTGGGACCGAAATCCATAATCTACTATATCGGCAAGCACTCTGGAGCTAAAACATTTCTAATGCTGTCAATCAATGGCAGCTGTAAAAACAGCTATTTATCTGCATGCTGAGAAAACAGCTTTCGGTTTGAAGCACATTGCTATGGCCTCTAACAAAAGGTGAAACTTACATGTCTTATTGTGTTTTCGACAAATCGAGTCCACCACTTGCTCGGTGGAATTCACCGCCAGACCGCCATGCACCCAGCAGACCAATTTTGATTGGATTTGTGATATTTTGCGACAGATGTGTTTCAGACTGCACCCGAAAGTTATGGCTGGGACGGGTTGCGCAACGAGTTTTAAAGGGACCAGCGGGGCATAAAAAAATACAGTAAAAAATATAAAAAATGATTCTGCGCGCTTAAAGCAACAGCGGGCTTGAAGAAATCCCATCGGAAAGTACGAAAAATAACAGATAAAAAGATGATTTCACAAACAAAAAATATTTTAAAAAATGTGAAATTTCGCTTTGGGTCGACTAACGACGAACCATCGTTTCCTGGGAATAAATATTGCATAATTAATAAGAAATTACCGATCCAAGATCAAATATTACCGCACCTGCCAGCGTGTGGAAATCGTTCAAACTGCGCTTGCTCGCGTCCAAATCACCGCGACGGCGCGCATTGGTCTCTGCTTCAGCAAAATGTTCTAAAACAGGCTCGGGGTTGAAACGCGATTACGCGGAATATTAATGAGATTTTCAGGCCGTGGCTCAGATACCACTGGGCCAATGACGTTGTCAGAAAACCGTTTGCGTACATTGCGCCTATAAGCATACTTCGTTTGGCTTTCAAGAGACCGAGTACCTCGGCGAAAGCGGACATGAGAGGACCGACATCTCCGCAGCAATTCACCGCTGATGGATTTTAATGAGCAGCTTAGCAACTTAAACAGCAGCCCTCGCTGGGATGTATAAAAGCAAATGTGTATAAAAACACAGCGTGGTCAAACGTCGTAGCAATAAAACTGAAGAAAGAGTAGATCGAGGGGAAATGAAGAAAGATAAGGAAAGACGGCAAAAACACATCTGAAACCACGGAAGGCGTTCTACTCATAACAATGTTTGGTGTCTACGGGGAGCAGGGGCAGAAATAAACGCCTGGAAAGTGTCGGTAAACTGGGGAAACCGTGCGTGTTTTTGTCAATTAGTGTTGAAATATACACATTTATATATAACGACTCAACACATTCTCTTGTTCCTGTCAGTTTATTTGTTCTTCTGACCACGGTTGTGTAGGTTGTCATTTGTTGAAACTGACTTCATACGAAAGTTTCAGCTAACAATGAGCTTTTTCGGGCGTTGGGTTAAACTGTTACGAACTGGAAAACAAAACGTTTTGTTTCACGTAACTCGTCAACCGACCTCGAGGATTTACGAGGAGTTTTGCGACAGAGGTACGAAATAGGGGTTACTTGTTAACTCATGCTCCAAAGAACCGCCAACGCTTTGCGTAGCAAGCACATACTTTGTAAATATAAGCAAGTGAAAAGTTTAAAATTGGCCCATTAGGGGCATTGCGCAAAACTTCATGATTTTGTGCATTGCAAATAAAATTTAAAACAAATTAAATTAAAAGCCAATTTGTGCCCAAACTGCACTAGAGCACACAAGCAAAACAAAACGAAGCAGTTTAAATGCAGTGACCATATATACTTCTAAACACTTGTTATTTTGTTTCACATGGTTAATGTATGTGCGTATGTAAAAGTATTGCTTTAGGGCGCCACAGAATGCGACTTCAGTCTACACCAATATAACGTTCTCACGGCCAATTGCGTTATTTTGCAGTGTGGCATAAGTCACGTGACTGCCTGTACATACTGCCAAGCGCTGACGCTTGTAGGTCATTTTTTTTCATTGTATGTTAAGTCTGCTTCTAATTTCGATTGTTGTGCATTTAAGTACTGATTGGGGTCTCATAAGTTTTATCTGGCAACAAAAAGTATTTGATTGTGTCTGTCGTCTTTTTGTCTTGTTTGCAGAAAATACATTCTGGCAATTAGAATTAAACTCTTCATTAGATATATATACGCGTACGGTATTTTATCACTAACAATGTATTCGAGGATTTAGTCAACAGGAGCAGTTCGCGTTTTTGTTATGTTTGAAACACAGTAACAGCATTTTTAGTAACGACACTAATGTTTTTTGTAGGAGTCAGTATGGTTAATTGTGTTAATTTTTAAGTTTGGAAAGACAATGTCGCTCACATTTATTGATAACTTTTCCTCCGCAGCAAATTGTTGAATGAGCTTTTACGGACGTTGGGTTTTAAATTGATACGAGCTGGAAAGCAAAACGTTTTGTTCCGCGTAACTCGTCAAACGACTTCGAGGATTTAACGAGTTTTTTTTACTACGGAGTTACGAAATACTGGGAGCAACTTGTTGATGCGTGTTCCCAGACACGTAACCTTATAGAAGCAACCGAAACAATTTTAGTCACGACGCTTTACAACATACTGTGGTTTCATGTGACTACGTCTAACAATGTCAAATTTTCAGGTTAGAATGCTGATTTGGGGACACGAACGTTTTATTTGTCGGCGAAAAAGAATTGATTCTGTTTGTCGATTTTGCAGAGAATATATTTGTAATTTTGATTAAACACCCTTTTAAGTAACTTCTGCAAAGGTTAGACTGTGTATAACGATTGTAAGGATAGGTATTACGCCGAATGTCGATGTATACGCACATATAATTTTATGATTACCGATGTACTACAACTTAACTGGAGCAGTTAGTAATTTTGTAATGATTAAACATAGGAAAAAGCATTGTTAAAATGGTCGGCATGTTTTTATATGTTTATTGGATGAGTCAGTATTGTTCCACTAGAGGCAAGTAACTGGGATTTTCTATACGAAAGGATTTTCAGATGGTGACTTTTAAATGCAACTTCATACAAACGCGATTGTGCAACGTCTTGCGATAACATGACAGTAATTAATTTCTTATAATGTAAGTGAACCTGCACATTTTCTGTCAACCGAAAAAGACTCTTGGAGTCACTCGTGGACACATTCATTCTGGGACGTTATCACAGATGGGGGTCGATCTTGTGTCATCCAGGACACATTTGAAGTGGTTAGTTTTATACGTTAATGAGTCGTAAACGGCATATTGCTTAACACATGTTAGCGAAAGAAAACAAATATTTATGGAATCATCCAGGTCATTTTTCGGGGTTTCGTATACACAACAAGTCGGCAGTTGCAAGGTTTGCAATAAATCATTCGATGGGATTTGCAATACGTGCAATGCTGCAAAGAAGGCATTGCGTAACGATGTTTGTGATTTGTAACGGGCGAGTGTTTCAAGCTCGTTACATCATTCAACACCATCGAAATCGCTATATATGACGGCAAACCGATATCATTTCAAGCGGGTGACGTGATCGTGACGTTACATTTTCGCAAAAAGCAGCTACGCCTTTTACTATGTCTTGCTAAAAACCTTACAACGCCGAGGCCACTGCGAAATGCCGCTATAAAGAGATCGCGTCAGGCGGCTAGTCGTTCATTAACCATCGTGAGTCGTAGCCTAGAGTCGCCACCCGGAGAACCGGTCAAGAAACGCAAACGCAAGAAGGCGGCTGGCGAGCGCAAGCGCATACGTGGCGATATTTTCGCTTGAGGGATGGCGCTGATCAACGAGCGTTCGATGAGCTGTGCGAAAAGCGAGGTGGATTTATTCGCGATGAAGCTCACCCAGACTGGTGTTTCGTCGTTGCTCCTGGTCGAATATCTGCCTTTAGCCACGGCAACAGACGCTGGACCGTATGATTTCTACATTGCTGCCGACGGAGCACTACATCAACTAGAACGACAAGCTATTATCATGTAGGTGCGCATTACCAATGCGGATGGTACAAACCTTGACGCCGATGTCGCAGTGGCACAGTCGAACTATTTTGCACACGCGCTCTTCAGTCAAATAGAACTGTCTCTCAATAATAAGACAGTGACTTCTGCCAGAAACAATTATACATACAAAGCGTACATTTTAACCCTATTGTCATTGGATTCGAAGCGAAGAACACACAGCTGATCACATCACTTTGGTACGCGGATGACGCGGGTTAAATAAGCTCCCTGACGCGTGGCAATAGCGTGTTTCAAATTAGTCGCGCGTTGGCGGCAGAGAGTCGCCCCATTGAAATGCTGTCTAAACTCCATTGCGATATGTGTCAGCAGCAGCGTTATGTAATAAACGGTGTCGATGTACGCTTTCGCGCCGTCATGGCGGCCGCCGACGCCAATCTGAAAAATCAAAGTTATCGATGTCCAATTATTCGTTCGCAAAGTGAAGCCCTTCGCCTCCATCGCCACTTTGGCGAAACAGAAAACGCTCCAATCTCACTCGGCCGTGTACCGACTGCATCGTTCGGAAGTTCGCGTATTTACGATCGCCGGCGGGAATTACTCGCGACTGGACAGGTTTCTGTCAGGGTTGTCTTGGGATTTGTGGACGGTGCAGCTTACGGCACTTGGGAACGAAATCCATAATCTACTATATCGGCAAGCACTCTGGAGCTAAAACATTTCTAATGCTGTCAATCAATGGCAGCTGTAAAAACAGCTATTTATCTGCATGCTGAAAAAACAGCTTTCGGTTTGAAGCACATTGCTATGGCCTCTAACAAAAGGTGAAACTTACACGTCTTCCTGTGTTTTCGACAAATCGAGTCCACCACTTGCTCGGTGGTCTTCACCGCCAGACCGCCCTGCACCCAGCAGACCAATTTTGATTGAATTTGTCATATTTTGCTACAGATATGTTTGATACTGCACCCGAAAGTCATGGCTGGGACGGGTTGCACAACGAGTTTTAAAGGGACAAGCGGGCCATTAAAAAAAATATAATTTAAAATATATAGAAAATTATTCTGCGCGCTTTAAGCAAGAGCAGGCTTGTAGAAATCCCATCGGAAAGTACGAAAAATAACAGATAAAAAGATGATTTCACAAACAAAAAATATTTTAAAAAATGTGAAATTTCGCTTTGGGTCGACTAACGACGAACCATCGTTTCCTGGGAATAAATATTGCATAATTAATAAGAAATTACCAAGCCAAGATCAAATATTACCGCACCTGCCAACGTGTGGAAATCGGTCAAACTGCGCTTGCTCGCGTCCAAATCACGCGACGGCGCGCATAGGTCTCTGCTTCAGCAAAATGTTCTAAAACAGGCTCGGGGTTTAAACGCGATTACGCGGAATATTAGTTGAGATTTTCAGGCGGTGGCTCGCATAACTGTCAACCGGGACACGCCGCCGCCAAAGACGTACTTCACCTCGGTTCATTTCCCGTTGAGCATAGATTGAAAAGAAAACGCCAAGCCATGATTCAAAACGATTTGTTCCGCGTAATACGTCAAACGACCTCGATGATTTATCAAGGACTTTGTACGTCGTTATGTTCCAATATGATTATTCCTTATCACTGCAAATACGTGAGAAATAGTCCCATTACACCTTGTAATAGTCATGTATGGATTGGTACATTCTTTTTCGTACTTTCAGTTTGTTCGTCATGTCTGACGACGATTGTGTAGGTGGTCATTGATTAAACCTGATGTATGAAGTCTTTTTCTCGCTGAGATAGCAAGCAAGTGGAAACTTTAAATTTAAACTAAATCGAAAAAGACTTTTGGAGTATTTTGGTTGAAATGCGTAGTTTTTGCACTCTTTTCCCCTGGAGTCAGTTTTTTGTTGTTGTTTCTAATATGGGACATCCCAGTGCTTTCAACTTCGCATTGTAATCGATCGTTAAACCAAGGCCAGCAACCAGCCTGCCACAACATGCTCGTGTAACGTCGAACAAAGTTTAACGAGCTCACTGTTACGACGCTAAACCTCGTTTTTGGAAACTTTCGTGAGACGTTAACATTACGTTTGCTTGTTTAGGAACTGCTCATGGCACCAACTAAATCTCCTTGTAAGTTTTCTAATGCTAACAGCTTATGTAATTACTGTAACATATTAAATACCAAAGCTCCTACAATATTGCTTGTGGAATAAATGTAAAATCGAGCTTGCACCGAAGCACAATTAGTGTTTGAACGTTTTGCGTGAACCAAAAAAGAAATGAGTCCGTATTTCGCGTAAACCAAAAAAGCAATGAGTCCGTATTTCAACTCTGTATATTAATAAGCCACAGCTAGACACAAAAAAGATGGCCTTGAATTCTGTCATTATTTTGTATACAACGTGAGCACCGTAACCAGCTTGATTTTCTGCGTGTGAAGATCGACCAAATGGCAGCAATTCACCAATGATGGATTTTTAGTGAGCAGCTTTAAACAGGAGAAGAATGTGTTTTTGCTGACGATGTATTTTTAAATTGTCAAGAGCTAGAAAGCAAAACGTTTAAAGCTGGCATTAACTTTAGTACTACACAACGGGTCTTTTGTCAACAATTTTGATAAATACTATTGCTTCGATCGCTATGCAGCCGCCCTCACTGGGATGTGCAAATGCAAATGTGTATAAAAACACAGCGTGGTCAAACGTCGTAGCAATAAAACTGAAGAAAGAGTTGATCGAAGGGAAATGAAGAAAGATAAGGAAAGACGGCAAAAACACATCTGAAACCACGGAAGGCGTTTCACTCATAACAATGTTTGGTGTCTACGGGGAGCAGGGGCAGAAATAAACGCCTGGCAAGTGTCGGTAAACTGGGAAAACTATGCGTGTTTTGTCAATTAGTGATGAAATATACACATTTATATATAACGACTTAAAACATTCTCTTGTTCCTGTCAGTTTATTTGTTCTTCTGACGACGGTTGTGTAGGTTGTCATTTGTTGAATCTGACGTCATACGAAAGTTTCAGCTAACAATGAGCTTTTTCGGGCGTTGGGTTAAACTGTTACGAGCTGGAAAACCAAACGTTTTGTTTCACGTAACTCGTCAACCGACCTCGAGGATTTACGAGCAGTTTTTACGACGGAGGTACGAAATAGGGGTAACTTATTGACTCATGCTCTAAAGAACCGCCCACGCTTTGCGCAGCAAACACATACTTTGTAAATATAAGCAAGTGAAAAGTTCAAAAATTGCCCCATTAGGGGCATTGCGCAAAACTTCATGATTTTATGCATTGCAAATAAAATTTAAAACAAATTAAATTAAAAGCCAATTTGTGCCCAAACTGCACTAGAGCACGCAAGCAAAACAAAACGAAGCAGTTTAAATGCAGTGACCATATATACTTCTAATCACTTGTTATTTTGTTTCACATGTTTAATGTATGTGCGTATGTAAAAGTATTGCTTTAGGGCGCCACAGAATGCGACTTCAGTCTACACCAATATAACGTTCTCTCGGCCAATTGCGTTATTTTGCAGTGTGGCATAAGTCACGTGACTGCCTGTACATACTGCCAAGCGCTGACGCTCGTAGGTCATTTTTTTTTCATTTTATGTTAAGTCTGCTTCTAATTTCGATTGTAGTGCATTTAAGTACTGATTGGGGTCTCATAAGTTTTTTCTGGCAACATAAAGTATTTGATTGTGTCTGTCGTCTTTTTGTCTTGTTTGCAGAAAATACATTCTGGCAATTAGAATTAAACTCTTCATTAGATATATATACGCGTACGGTATTTTATCACTAACAATGTATTCGAGGATTTAGTCAACAGGAGCAGTTCGCGTTTTTGTTATGTTTGAAACACAGTAACAGCATTTTTAGTAACGACACTAATGTTTTTTGTAGGATTCAGTATGGTTAATTGTGTTAATTTTTAAGTTTGGAAAGACAATGTCGCTCACATTTATTGATAACTTTTCCTCCGCAGCAAATTGTTGAATGAGCTTTTACGGACGTTGGGTTTTGAATTGTTACGAGCTGGAAAGCAAAACGTTTTGTTCCGCGTAACTCGTCAAACGACTTCGAGGATTCAACGAGTTTTTTTTACTGCGGAGTTACGAAATACTGGGAGCAACTTGTTGATGTGTGTTCCCAGACACGTAACCTTATAGAAGCAACCGAAACAATTTTAGTCACGACGCTTTACAACATACTGTGGTTTCATGTGACTACGTCTAACAATGTCAAATTTTCAGGTTAGAATGCTGATTTGGGGACGCGAACGTTTTATTTGTCGGCGAAAAAGAATTGATTCTGTTTGTCGATTTTGCAGAGAATATATTTGTAATTTTGATTAAACACCCTTTTAAGTAACTTCTGCAAAGGTTAGACTGTGTATAACGATTGTAAGGATAGGTATTACGCCGAATGTCGATGTATACACACATATAATTTTATGATTACCGATGTACTACAACTTAACTGGAACAGTTAGTAATTTTGTAATGATTAAACATAGGAAAAAGCATTGTTAAAATGGTCGGCATGTTTTTATATTTTTATTGGATGAGTCAGTATTGTTCCACTAGAGGCAAGTAACTGGGATTTTCTATACGAAAGGATTTTCAGATGGTGACTTTTAAATGCAACTTCATACAAACGCGATTGTGCAAGGTCTTGCGATAACATGACAGTAATTAATTTCTTATAATGTAAGTGAACCTGCACATTTTCTGTTAACCGGAAAAGACTCTTGGAGTCACTCGTGGACACATTCATTCTGAGACGTTATCACAGGTGGGGGTCGATCTTGTGTCATCTAGGACACATTTGAAGTGGTTAGTTTTATACGTAAATGGGTCGTGAACAGTCTATTGCTTAACACATGTTAGCAAAAGATAACAAATCTGTAATGAATCATCCAGGTCATTTTTCGGGGCTTTGTACACATAACAAGTCGGCAGTTGCAAGGTTTGCAATAAATCATTCGATACGATTTGCAATACTTGTGCAAAGGAGGCATTGCGTAACGATGTTTGTGATTTGTAATGGGCGAGTGTTTCATGTGCGCTACATCATTCGGTTCTCGTGCGACGATTCAACACCATCGAAATGACTATATATAACGGTCGAGGCAAACCGATATAATTTCAAGCCGTTGACGTGATCGTGACGTTACATTTTCGCAAAAAGCAGCTACGCATTTGACTATGTCTTGCTAAAAACCTTACAACGCCGAGGTCTACGGCGGGTCGGCCACTGCGAAATGCCGCTATAAAGAGATCGCGTCAGGCGGCTCGTCGTTCATTAATCATCGTGAGTCGTAGCTTAGAGTCGCCACCCGGAGAACCGGTCAAGAAACGCAAACGCAAGAAGGCGGCTGGCGAGCGCATACGTGGCGATATTTTCGCTTGAGGGATGGCGCTGATCAACGAGCGTTCGATGAGCTGTGCGAAAAGCGAGGTGGATTTATTCGCGATGAAGCTCACCCAGACTGGTGTTTCGTCGTTGCTCCTGGTCGAATATCTGCCTTTAGCCACGGCAACAGACGCTGGACCGTATGATTTCTACATTGCCGCCGACGGAACACTACATCAACTAGAACGACCCGCTATTATCATGTAGGTGCGCATTACCAATGCGGATGGTACAAACCTTGACGCCGATGTCGCAGTGGCACAGTCGAACTATTTTGCACACGCGCTCTTCAGTCAAATAGAACTGTCTCTGCTATAGTAAGACAGTGACCCCTGCCAGAAACAATTATACATACAAAGCGTACATTTTAACCCTATTGTCTTTGGATCCGAAGCGAAGAACACACAGCTGATCACATCACTTTGGTACGCGGATGACGCGGGTTAAATAAGCTCCCTGACGCGTGACAATAGCGGGTTTCGAATACGTCGCGCGTTGGCGGCACAAAGTCGCCCCATCGAAATGCTGCCTGAACTCTATTGCGATATGTGTCAGCAGCAGCGTTATGTATTTAACGGTGTCGATGTACGCCTTCGCGCCGTCATGGCGTCCACCGACGCCAATCTGTAAATCAAAGTTATCGATGTCCAATTATTCGTTCGCAAAGTGAAGCCCTTCGCCTCCATCGCCACTTAGGCGCATCAGAAAACGGTCCAATCTCACTCGGCCGTGTACCGACTGCGTCGTTCGGAAGTTCGCGTATTTACGATCGCCGGCGGGAGTTACTCGCGACTGGGCAGGTTTCTGTCAGGGTTGCCTTGGGATTTGTGGACGGTGCAGCTTACGGCACTTGGGAACGAAATCCATAATCTACTATATCGGCAAGCACTCTGGAGCTAAAACATTTCTAATGCTGTCAATCAATGGCAGCTGTAAAAACAGCTATTTATCTGCATGCTGAGAAAACAGCTTTCGGTTTGAAGCACATTGCTATGGCCTCTAACAAAAGGTGAAACTTACATGTCTTATTGTGTTTTCGACAAATCCAGTCCACCACTTGCTCGGTGGACTTCACCGCCAGACCGCCATGCACCCAGCAGACTATTTTTGTTTGAATTTGTGATATTTTGCGACAGATGTGTTTCAGACTGCACCCGAAAGTTATGGCTGGGACGGGTTGCGCAACGAGTTTTAAAGGGGCCAGCGGGGCATTAAAAAAAATACAGTAAAAAATATAAAAAATGATTCTGCGCGCTTAAAGCAACAGCGGGCTTGTAGAAATCCCATCGGAAAGTACGAAAAATAACAGATAAAAAGATGATTTCACAAACAAAAAATATTTTTAAAAATGTGAAATTTCGCTTTGGGTCGACTAACGACGAACCATCGTTTCCTGGGAATAAATATTGCATAATTAATAAGAAATTACCAAGCCAAGATCAAATATTACCGCACCTGCCAGCGTGTGGAAATCGGTCAAACTGCGCTTGCTCGCGTCCAAATCACCGCGACGGCGCGCATTGGTCTCTGCTTCAGCAAAATGTTCTAAAACAGGCTCGGGGTTTAAACGCGATTACGCGGAATATTAATGAGATTTTCAGGCGGTGGCTCAGATACCACTGGGCCAATTACGTTGTCAGAAGACAGTTTGCGTACATTGCGCCTATAAGCATACTTCGTTTGGCTTTCAAGAGACCGAGTACCTCGGCGAAAGCGGACATGAGAGGACCGATATCTCCGCAGCAATTCACCGCTGATGGATTTTAATGAGCAGCTTAGCAGCTTAAACAGCAGCCCTCGCTGGGATGTATAAAAGCAAATGTGTATAAAAACACAGCGTGGTCAAACGTCGTAGCAATAAATCTGAAGAAAGAGTAGATCGAGGGGAAATGAAGAAAGATAAGGAAAGACGGCAAAAACACATCTGAAACCACAGAAGGCGTTCTACTCATAACAATGTTTGGTGTCTTCTGGGAGCAGGGGCAGAAATATCTGGCAGGTGTCGGTAAACTGGGAAGACTATGCGTGTTTTTGTCAATTAGTGATGAAATATACACATTTATGTATAACGACTCAAAACATTCTCTTATTCCTGTCAGTTTATTTGTTCTTCTGACCACCGTTGTGTAGGTTGTCATTTGTTGAATCTGACTTCATACGAAAGTTTCAGCTAACAATGAGCTTTTTCGGGCGTTGGGTTAAACTGTTACGAGCTGGAAAACCAAACGTTTTGTTTCACGTAACTCGTCAACCGACCTCTAGGATTTACGAGCAGTTTTTACGACGGAGGTACGAAATGGGGGTTACTTATTAACTCATGCTCCAAAGAACCGCCAACGCTTTGCGTAGCAACCACATATTGTGTAAATATAAGCAAGTGAAAAGTTCAAAATTGGCCCATTAGGGGCATTGCACAAAACTTGGCAAAAAAAACATGATTTTATGCATTGCAAATAAAATTTAAAACAAATTAAATTAAAAGCCAATTTGTGCCCAAACTGCACTAGAGCACACAAGCAAAACAAAACGAAGCAGTTTAAATGCATTCACCATACATACTTCTAATTACTTGTTATTTTGTTTCACATGGTTAATGTATGTGCGTATGTAAAAGTATTGCTTTAGGGCGCCACAGAATGCGACTTCAGTCTACACCAATATAACGTTCTCTCGGCCAATTGCGTTATTTTGCAGTGTGGCATAAGTCACGCGACTGCCTGTACATACTGCCAAGCGCTGACGCTCGTAGGTCATTTTTTTTTCATTCTATGTTAAGTCTGCTTCTAATTTCGATTGTTGTGCATTTAAGTACTGATTGGGGTCTCATAAGTTTTATCTGGCAACATAAAGTATTTGATTGTGTCTGTCGTCTTTTTGTCTTGTTTGCAGAAAATACATTCTGGCAATTAGAATTAAACTCTTCATTAGATATATATACGCGTACGGTATTTTATCACTAACAATGTATTCGAGGATTTAGTCAACAGGAGCAGTTCGCATTTTTGTTATGTTTGAAACACAGTAACAGCATTTTTAGTAACGACACTAATGTTTTTTGTAGGAGTCAGTATGGTTAATTGTGTTAATTTTTAGTTTGGAAAGACAATGTCGCTCACATTTATTGATAACTTTTCCTCCGCAGCAAATTGTTGAATGAGCTTTTTCGGACGTTGGGTTTTAAATTGTTACGAGCTGGAAAACAAAACGTTTTGTTCCGCGAAACTCATCAAATGACTTCGAGGATTTAACGAGTTTTTTTTACTGCGGAGTTACGAAATACTGGGAGCAACTTGTTGATGCGTGTTCCCAGACACGTAACCTTATAGAAGCAACCGAAACAATTTTAGTCACGACGCATTACAACATACTGTGGTTTCATGTGACTACGTCTAACAATGTCAAATTTTCCGGTTAGAATGCTGATTTGGGGACACGAACGTTGTATTTGTCAGCAATAAGGATTTGATTCTGTTTGTCGATTTTGCGGAGAATATATTTGTAATTTTGATTAAACACTTTTTAGTGTTTTAGTAACTTCTGCAAAGGTTAGACTGTGTATAACGATTGTAAGGATAGGTATTACGCCGAATGTCGATGTATACACACATATAATTTTATGATTACCGATGTGCTACAACTTAACTGGAGCAGTTAGTAATTTTGTAATGATAAAACATAGGAAAAAGCATTGTTAAAATGGTCGGCATGTTTTTATATGTTTATTGGATGAGTCAGTATTGTTCCACTAGAGGCAAGTAACTGGGATTTTCTATACGAAAGGATTTTCAGATGGTGACTTTCAAACGCAACTTCATACAAACGCGATTGTGCAAGGTCTTGCGATAACTTGACAGTAATTAATTTCTTATAATGTAAGTGAACCTGCACATTTTCTGTTAACCGGAAAAGACTCTTGGAGTCACTCGTGGACACATTCATTCTGGGACGTTATCACAGATGGGGGTCGATCTTGTGTCATCCAGGACACATTTGAAGTGGTTAGTTTTATACGTTAATGAGTCGTAAACGGCATATTGCTTAACACATGTTAGCGAAAGAAAACAAATAT
This sequence comes from Ascidia mentula, assembly GCF_947561715.1. Lineage (NCBI taxonomy): Eukaryota > Metazoa > Chordata > Ascidiacea > Phlebobranchia > Ascidiidae > Ascidia > Ascidia mentula. The sequence goes on along the minus strand of NC_138570.1, from coordinate 19,022,596 downwards.
TTATGGAATCATCCAGGTAATTTTTCGGGGTTTCGCATACACAACAAGTCGGCCGTTGCAAGGTTTGCAATAAATCATTTGATGGGATTTGCAATACGTGCAATGCTGCAAAGAAGGCATTGCGTAACGATGTTTGTGATTTGTAACGGGCGAGTGTTTCAAGCTCGTTACATCATTCAACACCATCGAAATCGCTATATATGACGGCAAACCGATATCATTTCAAGCGGTTGACGTGATCGTGACGTTACATTTTCGCAAAAAGCAGCTACGCCTTTGACTATGTCTTGCTAAAAACCTTACAACGCCGAGGCCACTGCGAAATGCCGCTATAAAGAGATCGCGTCAGGCGGCTAGTCGTTCATTAACCATCGTGAGTCGTAGCCTAGAGTCGCCACCCGGAGAACCGGTCAAGAAACGCAAACGCAAGAAGGCGGCTGACAAACGCAAGCGCATACGTGGCGATATTTTCTCTTGTGGGATGGCGCTGATCAACGAGCGCTCGATGAGCTGTGCGAAAAGTGAGTTGGATTTATACGTGATGAAGCTCACCCAGACTGGTGTTTCGTCGTTGCTCCTGGTCGAATATCTGCCTTTAGCCACGGCAGCAGACGCTGGACCGTATGATTTCTCCATTGCCGCCGACGGAGCACTACATTAACTAGAACGACAAGCTATTATCATGTAGGTGCGCATTACCAATGCGGATGGTACAAACCTGGACGCCGATGTCGCAGTGGCACAGTCGAACTATTTTGCACACGCGCTCTTCAGTCAAATAGAACTGTCTCTGTTATAGTAAGACAGTTACTCCTGCTAGATACAATTATACATACAAAGCGTACATTTTAACCCTATTGTCTTTGGATCCGAAGCGAAGAACACACAGCTGACCACATCACTTTGGTACGCGGATGACGCGGGTTAAATAAGCTCCCTGACGCGTGACAATAGCGGGTTTCGAATACGTCGCGCGTTGGCGGCAGAGAGTCGCCCCATCGAAATGCTGCCTAAACTCTATTGCGATATGTGTCAGCAGCAGCGTTATGTATTTAACGGTGTCGATGTACGCCTTCGCGCCGTCATGGCGGCCGCCGACGCCAATCTGTAAATCAAAGTTATCGATGTCCAATTATTCGTTCGCAAAGTGAAGCCTTTCGCCTCCACCGCCACTTTGGCGAAACAGAAAACGCTCCAATCTCACTCGGCCGTGTACCGACTGCGTCGTTCGGCAGTTCGCGTATTTACGATCGCCGGCGGGAGTTACTCGCGACTGGGCAGGTTTCTGTCAGGACTGCCTTGGGATTTGTGGACGGTGCAGCTTACAGCACTTGGGAACGAAATCCATAATCTACAATATCGGCAAGCACTCTGGAGCTAAAACATTTCTAATGCTGTCAATCAATGGCAGCTGTAAAAACAGCTATTTATCTGCATGCTGAGAAAACAGCTTTCGGTTTGAAGCACATTGCTATGGCCTCTAACAAAAGGTGAAACTTACATGTCTTATTGTATTTTCGACAAATCGAGTCCACCACTTGCTCGGTGGTCTTCACCGCCAGACCGCCATGCACCCAGCAGACTATTTTTGTTTGAATTTGTGATATTTTGCGACAGATGTGTTTCAGACTGCACCCGAAAGTTATGGCTGGGACGGGTTGCGCAACGAGTTTTAAAGGGACCAGCGGGGCATAAAAAAATACAACAAAAAACATAAAAAATGATTCTGCGCGCTTAAAGCAACAGCGGGCTTGCAGAAATCCCATCGGAAAGTACGAAAAATAACAGATAAAAAGATGATTTCACAAACAAAAAATATTTTAAAAAATATGAAATTTCGCTGTGGGTGGACTAACGACGAACCATCGTTTCCTGGGAATAAATATTGCATAATTAATAAGAAATTACCAAGCCAAGATCAAATATTACCGCACCTGCCAGCGTGTGGAAATCGGTCAAACTGCGCTTGCTCGCGAACAAATCACCGCGACGGCGCGCATCGGTCTCTGCTTCAGCAAAATGTTCTAAAACAGGCTCGGGCTTTAAACGCGATTACGCGGAAAATTAGTAAGATTTTCAACCCGTGGCTCAGATACCACTGGGCCAACGACGTTGTCAGAAGACAGTTTGCGTACATTGCGCCTATAAGCATACTTCGTTTGGCTTTCAAGAGACCTCGGCGAAAGCGGACATGAGAGGACCGACATCTCCGCGGCCCACCTCTGCAGACTTTTAAAAATATACTCGTCATATGACGGCATATACTCGTCATATGTCTGCCATAATTCGCTGGGGACGTGTATGTTACACTCCACGGCTCTTGATTTGATTCCAGGTGCCAACAACATACGTGAAAGTTGTGTGGTGTTCCAATCGCCGGCACAACCGCCAACCGGGACACGCTGCCGCCAAAGACGTACTTCACCTCGGTTCATTTCCCGTTGAGCATGGATTGAAAAGAAAACGCCAAGCCATGATTCAAAACGATTTGTTCCGCGTAACTCGTCAAACGACCTCGAGGATTTATCAAGGAATTTGTATGTCGTTATGTTCCAATATGATTATTCCTTATCACTGCAAATACGTGAGAAATAGTCGCATTACACCTTGTAATACTCATGTATGGATGGGTACATTCTTTTTCGTACTTTTAGTTTGTTCGTCATGTCTGACGACGATTGTGTAGGTTGCCATTGATTAAACCTGATGAAAAAGTTTTTTTCTCGCTGAGATAGCAAGCAGGTAGAAATGTTGAAATTAAATTAAATCGAAAAAGAATTTTGGAGTATTTTGGTTGAAATGTGTAGTTTTTGCACTCTTTTCTCCTGGAGTCAGTTTATTGTTTTTTTCTAATATGGGACATCCCAGTGCTTTCAACTTCGCATTGTAATCGATCGTTAAACCAAGGCCAGCAACCTGCCTGCCACAACATGCTCGTGTAACGTCCAACAAAGTTTAACGAGCTCACTGTTACGACGCCAAACCTCGATTTTGGAAACTTTCGTGTGACGTTATAACATTCCGTTTGCTTGTTTAGGAACTGCTCATGGCACCAACTAAATCTCCTTGTAAGATCTCTGATGCTAACAGCTTATGTAATTACTGTAACATATTAAATACCAAAGCTCCTACAATATTGCTTGTGGAATAAATGTAACAATCGAGCTTGCACCAAAGCACAATTAGTGTTTGACCGTTTGCGTGAACCAAAAAAGCAATGAGTCCATATTTCAACTCTGTATTAATAATCCACAGATAGACACAAAAAAGTTGGCCTTGAATTCTGTCATTATTTTGTATACAACGAGAGCACGGATTTTTGGTGAGCCTTAAAAGGAAGAAGAATGTGCAAATGCTGACGATGTACTTTAAATTGTCAAGAGCTAGAAAGCAAAACGTTTAAAGCTGGCATTAATTTTAGTACTACACAACGGATCTTTTGTCAACAATTTTGATAAATATTATCGTTTCGATCGCTATGCAGCAGTCATCACTGGGATGTGCAAATGCAAATGTGTATAAAAACACAGCGTGGTCAAACGTCGTAGCAATAAAACTGAAGAAAGAGTAGATCGAGGGGAAATGAAGAAAGATAAGGAAAGACGGCAAAAACACATCTGAAACCACGGAAGGCGTTTCACTCATAACAATGTTTGGTGTCTACGGGGAAAACTATGCGTGTTTTTGTCAATTAGTGTTGATATGTACACATTAATATATAACGACTCAAAACATTCTCTTCTTCCTGTCAGTTTATTTGTTCTTCTGACGACGGTTGTGTAGGTTGTCATTTGCTGAACATGACGTCACACGAAAGTTTCGTCGAACAATGAGCTTTTTCGGTCGTTGAGTTTTAAGGTGTTACGAGCTGGAAATCAAAACGTATTGTTCCGGGAAACTCGTCAACCGACCTCGAGGATTTACGATCAGGTTTTACGACAGAGGTACGAAATAGGGGTAACTTGTTAACCCATGGTTCCTGATTTAAAGCCAACGGCACAAGAGTCGCGCACCAACATATTGTGTAAATAGAGTAATTTATAACGTCCGTTGAACGCGCCCCAGTTCTTGGCGCGGAACGTCACACGAGGCGGAATTCCCGCAGTTGAAACGCATATCTTTAATGGGCCTCAAACTCGCTCGCTCAGTTGATATATATTGACTGCTGGGTCCGTGATTAGAACGTAAACAACAACTGAATGTGGTGTCCCGTAGCACCATGCTGCACAGTTGTCAGACACAAAAAGGACAAAACCACGTTGCGTTATCACTTAAATCTTGGTCTCATATTATTACGTCACAGACCGTAGGAGAATACACCACACATAAGTGTAGAGAAAAAATGTGCATTCATAGAAATCATTAATTATTGGCAAACAAGATGTAACAGTAATCTAATTGGAACATTCAGGCAACAAACATGTGTTGTGTTGTAGTGGTTTGAGCCGATGCCACATTACATGTTGCATATCACAGATACTGAAAAGTGTTTCTCGGATTTGAAAGTCATATTATTATTTGTTGCGTGTTGTAAAGTTCGCGTGTTTCACAAGGCGCAACATTACTGTCCGATGTATTTGGACCATACAGTGTTGTTGTTTTTAATATAAGAATCGCTTCAACCTACAAAGGTTAGCTGCACTTCAGAGTTAAGTGTGAGATTTAAACAAAAGTGTGTCTAATTCTTTATGATAAAATCGACAAACTTCATGCGACATGTTTGGTTTGTTATTTACATATGTTTGAAAGGGTTAGTGATTAAGTATAACTAGTAGCAGATAGCTGGTCCTTTTCTACGTGTGACTGTTGATAGACGACGATTTAGGTTTATTTGGTGAAATACTAAACTTGTTCGCTCGTTGACCTCATAACCAAATTCTCGACTTCATCTTTTTAATTCGATCGCAACTTTTGCGTTCGGGAAAGGTCTCGGTTGTGGGCTTCATTCGATTGATTAGAATCGTTTGCTTTTTTACCAGCCGAGTCCTCGATGATATAGTTGACGAGGTCGAGGCCACTTTGACAACGCGATAGGGTCGCTGCAGCTTTTACATTTTCCCACCAGGACTGCTGGGTCCGTGATTAGAACGTAAACACCAACTGAATGTGGTGTCCCGTGTTGTCGGCCGATCGTATTAACTTGCCATAGGCTAGTGCCGGAGTCGAAGACTTTATCGCATCGTTAGTTCCAAACAATCGCGTAAACGATGGATTCCGGCTTCGTATGATATCTCGTTCCCTTTTCCGACTCATTAAAAGCGAACGGCACAAGAGTCGCGCACCAACATATTGTGAAAATAAAGTAATTATAACGTCCGTTGAACGCGCCCCGGTTCTTGGCGCGGAACTTCACACGAGGCGGAATTCCCGCAGTTGAAACGCGTATCTTTAATGGGCCTCAAACTCGCTCGCTCAGTTGATATATATTGACTGCTGGGTCCGTGATTAGAACGTAAACACCGACTGAACGTGGCGTCCCGTGTTGTCGTTGATCGTATTAATTAGTCATCCGCTAGTGCTGGAGTCGAAGACTTTTTCGCATCATTTTCTTCGTTAGATCCGAACAATCGCGCAAACGATGGATTCCGGCTTCGTATGATATCTCGTTCCCTTTTCCGACTGATTAAAAGCGAACGGCACAAGAGTCGCGCACCAACATATTGTGAAAATAAAGTAATTATAACGTCCGTTGAACGCGCCCCGGTTCTTGGCGCGGAACTTCACACGAGGCGGAATTCCCGCAGTTGAAACGCGTATCTTTAATGGGCCTCAAACTCGCTCGTTCAGTTGATATATATTGACTGCTGGGTCCGTGATTAGAACGTAAACACCAACTGAATGTGGTGTCCCGTGTTGTCGTTGATCGTATTAACTTGTCATCCGCTAGTGCTGGAGTCGAAGACTTTATCGCATCGTTAGTTCCAAACAATCGCGTAAACGATGGATTTCGGCTTCGTATGATATCTCGTTCCCTTTTCCGACGTTCCCCAAACCAAATCTAAGGGCAGCCGTAGTGGTCGGCATGTCAAGAGCGTATTGGATGGAAATACCCAGACTGATACCCTGGTCGCGTGAGTGGTAGAGGCCCAACCACATCGACCTCAACACGTTGCATCGGGCTATTTACCGTCGAGTGGACCAATGGTGCCGGTGACCTTTTCGCGTTCTTTTTCAAAATATTGACACTCGATACAACCCCGGCAAAACTGTTCTACTTCTGCATTGGTCCCATGGTGCAAGGCTCGTTTCTTATGTTCTTTGTATTCGACAGCATAGAGGTTGTCCTCGCCATCCTCTATAGACCATTTTATGTCATCGTTGATGGATGCCAGGAACAAATGTCATTTAACCTGATCCATCGCTTCGATACTTTCGCAGCACAATTCGAAAGTTGAAATAATCCAAGATGGTTGCATTAAAAAGTTAAAACTCATTGTTAAAAGATCGTTAAATAAAGACACCCGAGTCTTGCTAGCGAAACCAGTGGATGTGGTGACAATGTCCTGGCAGCTCGCCAAGTTGTTACGGATTTATTTCCGCAGCGCGGAATTGAGTTTATTGTGGGAATTTGAGCGGCGACCCGCTGTCTCCCTGATTCAAAACATTTGTGCCTTGTGTTATTTTTGCCACACTTAATAAGGATGTATGAGTTTAAAAAGTCATCTGTCCTCCGTGTACATCAGGTTTGTTTGTCAGCGGTGACGTCAAATGTTCCAGCGCATTCAGCTTCGCTTTTTTGTTTTCTGAACAAACAAATCGGGAAACTGGAGAAGCCAAAGTTCAGACCCGCCATGAAACGATATGTTTGTGTCACGTAAGCGGCGTTAAAAACACTGCTTTTTTCTTCAGGCCAATGAGTAGTAATGCAAAGTTGGGTGGGAATACCCAGACTGATACCCTGGTCGCGTGAGTGGTAGAGGCCCAACCACATCGACCTCAACACGTTGCATCGGGCTATTTACCGTCGAGTGGACCAATGGTGCCGGTGACCTTTTTGCGTTCTTTTTCAAAATATTGACACTCGATACAACCCCGGCAAAACTGTTCTACTTCTGCATTGGTCCCATGGTGCAAGGCTCGTTTCTTATGTTCTTTGTATTCGACAATATAGAGGTTGTCCTCGCCATCCTCTATAGACCATTTTATGTCATCGTTGATGGATGCCAGGAACAAATGTCATTTAACCTGATCCATCGCTTCGATACTTTCGCAGCACAGTTCGAAAGTTGAAATAATCCAAGATGGTTGCATTAAAAAGTTAAAACTCATTGTTAAAAGATGGTTAAATAAAGACACCCGAGTCTTGCTAGCGAAACCAGTGGGTGTGGTGACAATGTCCTGGCAGCTCGCCAAGTTCTTACGGATTTATTTCCGCAGCGCGGGAATTGAGTTTATTGTGGGATTTTGAGCGGCGACCCGCTGTCTCCCTGATTCAAAACATTTGTGCGTTGTGTTGGTTTTGCCACACTTAATAAGGATGTATGAGTTTAAAAAGTCATCTGTCCTCCGTGTACATCAGGTTTGTTTGTCAGCGGTGACGTCAAATGTTCCAGCGCATTCAGCTTCGCTTTTTTGTTTTCTGAACAAACAAATCGGGAAACTGGAGAAGCCAAAGTTCAGACCCACCATGAAACGATATGTTTGTGTCACGTAAGCGGCGTTAAAAACACTGCTTTTTTCTTCAGGCCAATGAGTAGTAATGCAAAGTTGGGTGGGAATACCCAGACTGATACCCTGATCGCGTGAGTGGTAGAGGCCCAACCACATCGACCTCAACACGTTGCATCGGGCTATTTACCGTCGAGCGGACCAATGGTGCCTGTGGCCTTTGTGCGTTTTTTTCGAGAGGGTCTTCGCGTTTTCTCGATGCCCACCTCCGAACGCGTCTTCTTGTAGTGCAACAATAACCCCTTGTCTTAAACTTAGAGGGAGAACTACTTTAAGTACAATCTTTACCCCGGAATCAGTTTCCACGCACAACTCCTTTCCCTTTTGCATTAGTCTAGTGAAGAGCGATAAACAATGTCGACATGAAGCGTTTTGAGGACATAAATAAATAAACGTCCCGCTTCCCCGGTCAACTGCACGCGTCGTGTAAGTGCTCTGGTTGCCTGTCTAATTGTCCGGCATTGGTGTCTGTGCGCAAGGCAACAAGTGTCGTTTAACATGATCCATCGCTTCGATACTTTCCCAACACGATTCGAAAGTTGAAATATTCCACAAGATTATCGCCAGGCCACAGCGGCGTTGGTTGTATTAATAAGTAAAAACTCATTGTTGAAAGACCGTTTTAAAAATGCACTATACCCGAGTTTTGCAAGTGAAACCTGTGGGTGTGGTGACAAGGTCCTGGATGCTCGCCAAATTATAACTGAATTTTTTCGACAGCGCGGGAATTGAGCCTGTAGTGGGGATTTAAGGGGCGACCCCTTATTACCAAATACAACTATAGAGCCTCAAAAAAGATGATTACCCCAACCCTGCCTCCCTAATTGAGAAATGTCCCGGAACCTGCAAGAATGACCATTTAGGCCAAAATTCTTCACAATGGTTTCACTAAACGGGCGTCTGACGTTAAAAAAACGTACTGATTTTAACCCTTTAAGCGCCACGAGGTGCTTTTTTTGATAAATTATCAATTCCGTTGTGATTGGCCTAGAGACATAAGGTTTTCAGCAACAGACAACTTGAAGCGTGAAGTTTATTAAAAAAATGAAAAAAAAATACATTTGCATTGAAATTTTTTGACTAATTAGTCATTCATTTGATGATGATTATCATTATGAACAAACCAGCACAGCAGGTGGTCTGATTGCATGTCCAATTAAATGGCCAACTACCCGTTGGGAGTAGCGCGAAACGTTCTACAGACGAATTGTGCGCGAGGGTCTCAGCTTTCGATCGGCGGTTTCCGTTTCTCTCTATGACGTCACAATGGCGAGATGTGCGCATGCAAATTTTGACTGGTGGTATTGCTGTATTTTTTGCGTACAAAACAACAAAATAGCAGGAAGAAATGTACATAACATGAAATAAACATTATGAGGGTGCAGTATAAAAAAAAAATAAAGAAAAAAATTATAATAAACAAACAAAAAAAATTTTTTTTTTTCGCCGAAGCAAAAAAAACACCAATTTACAAAAAAAAATAGAACACCTATATTACTTATAGTTACAGGTTTTTATTCTGGTTCCATAACACTGGTTTTGCTTTCCGGACAATAGACAATTGAGTAATTCTTTTCTCAGCATAACAATCGCCAATGGTTTTCGGAAGGGTATATCCAAAACATATCCACAAAAAGTTCAATGATGATGATTTGGTCATGTCACAGTCACCTCTGTAACATCCCTGATGCATAATTTGCTATCAAAGCATCATATATTGAACCGAATTCATGCAATTTGTTCAAGAATCAAAGGGTTGTGAGTGTCGTTGAAGGCATGACTCAGTAAATACGGTCGCTTCAATTTCATACAGCTGATTTTTTCCTTGTCTTTTTTCTAGAGTGTCTCTGTCATGTTGTGGCTAAGGCTTATACACTGGTAGTTGGCTTGTATGTTCAATTATTCATATTCTTTTCTTTGCATAACAATCGCCAATTGTTTTCGGAAGGGTATATCCAAAACAGAACCACAAAAAGTTCAATGATGATGATTTGGTCATGTCACAATCACCTATGTAACATCCCTGGTGTATAATTTGCTATCAAAGCATCATATATGGAACCATATTCATGCAATTTGTCCAAGTATCCAACAGTTGTGGGTGTGGCTGTGGGCGTCACCCAGTAATTAGGGTAGCTTCAATTTCATACAACTGATTTTTTTCCTTGTTTTTTTTCTACATTGTCTCTGTTATGTTGTGGAAAAGGTTTATATGCACTGGTAGAAGGCTTGTCTATTTAATTATCAATATACTTTGATGTTATGCCTTCTTTTTCATCAACTTGCTGACATACACTACCAGTTGAACACAAAAAGAAACAAACAAAAAAAATTTTTTTAGAAGTGCTGTCAAATTCATCTGCTATCAGTTAGCAAACGCCTGAGCTGTGTTATAAAGTTTACAAGCCCTTTTACAAGCAATAACTAACAGTATAAGTAGGTTATACCAAAATAACTCCCTAAAATTTCAGTTTACTAGACAGTACCGTCGCTCAAAAATATCAAATGCAGCGACCCAGTTTTTTCGCTTCATTGCGTCTTGGTGTTCACACTGATTCAGTCAACAGTCGAATTATTTTAAAATTCGCACAATTTCGGGAGTTATGGAAATTTTAAATAGGGTACCTATGGCTTGGAAGCTATTTTAGTAGGGGTGGTTACATTTTTGGATATAACTACTCCAAAACATGGAGTTATTGAACTGGAAAAGCGATGACTGTGTAGAGTATGAATTTGTATATGATTTTTGTGTTTTAATTTTTAGTCTAGCGTTTGTAGATAAAAAGTTATAGCTTTCTAAACTTAAACAATGAAAAATCTTCAATTGTTGAATATAGGGCGTGGCGCTTAAAGGGTTAAGGGCTACGATGAAAAATTACCCACAATAACAATAAACCCTTCGGTACAAAATTCTTGGCAACAACCACTGCATAGCGCGACGCCCACTAGTGGGTCATTCACGCAGCACTCCTTGCACCAGCCAATCAACCAAAGCATGTGAACCAATAAAGCGTTACGGGATGTGGCAAACGTAGAAATAGACTTTAGAAAAATAAATACAACGGAAATTTGATAAAACGTGAGTGCAGGAAATCGATGAAAAACAAAAGAACAGTGCGATGTGTTGTGCGCATATGTAATAAAGAGTGCTTTAAATAAACAACACAAATAATCAAAAAAAAGCAAAAAGAAAAACAATAGTGCTTTGTGTCATTTTTGCCATACTTATTAACGATGTATGAGTTAAAAAGTTATCTGTCTTTCGTGTACATAAGGTTTGTTTGTCAGGTGTGACATCAAAAGTTCCAGCGCATTCAGCTTCGCTTTTATGTTTTCTGATCAAACAAATCGAGAAACTGGAGAAGCCAAAGTTCAGACCCGCCATGAAACAACATGTTTGTGTCACGTAAGCACTAGAGGGATTTTAGTTGACAAAAAAAAACGCCAGTTAAAAAAATTTTGAACGCGGGTTACTCGGCCACCTTACGAGGTAGTGGCATGATTTTTTTACGCGATACAGATCATAGGCTGACCTTTCCAACGATACCAAAATTATTAAAAAAACATATATTCATATTCGGTTGTTAATATCATATGCGTATTATGACATAACCTTATACCATCCCACTATCGAATGAAATCAAAGTTGAGTCAATTCAGTCGGAGATGCTATGCTAAATCCAATGATTACTTACTCCAACCCGACCGTCGCCCGCCGCTCTTTTAATCCGCCAAGCCATATGTATGCGCGTCACGTACTTTCGCCGATTAATGTTGCTACAAAGCGAGTCCCGAGCTTTTCTTTTGCACAAACAACCTTATACCATCCCACTATCGAATGAAATTAAAGTTGAATCAATTCAGGCGGAGATGTTATGCTAAATGCAACGATTACTTACTTAAAGGCTCGAAACGCGGCGATTAGGATAGGCGTCCCGTCCAAACAGGAATTAGAAGCGCTTGCACTTATGCAGAAAGAACAAAAGGTCGACTGCGTTGCGGTTAAAGGATAGTTGGGCGGAACGTTGCAGCATGTCACTTCGACTCCCAGTATCATGCTGTGGTCGGAAGAGACGTTAGAGATTTTCCACGAACGCACTAAACGTGACATAATGTACATAGACGCAACCGGCAGCGTGATTAAAAACCGAGGTAACGATGCGCATTTTTGCGTTTACGAAATAGTTGTAAGAAACCCTAACAAAGGGGAAGCGCCGTTGGCTGTCGCAACGTATGTGACAATCCGCCATCATATCGCATCTATTTCGCAATTTTTGAAACTCTATAAAAGCGACGAAAATAAATACATCGGTAAAACGAACGTTAAACTCATTATGTGCGATAGTTCAATGGCGCTTATTTGTTCAATTTTAGTCGAGTATATGGTTGAGGACTTCCACGCTTGTATAGAACGATGTTACGCGGTCATATCGGGTGAAGCAAGTGACAGGCAGTTAAATCAGAAGCCGTTCCTACATTTATGTAATAGTCATATAATGAAAAATTTGAAGCAATTATGCGGGTTAGTCAAAAAGCGACGCGCCGAATCGATGTTTATCGTTGGTTTATTAGTAGCCGCAGAGGGTATGAAGGAAATTGAGGAAATTTTCTTTCACACGACTTTACTTTATAAATCAAAAGACGCAAATCAAGCTAAAACCAGTTGGGATTTGTTAAATGATAAAATAAAGCGCAAAAATGTTGACACAACATTTCATTTAACTGAAACTGTTGAAGACATTGACGATACCTTTTCCACAACCACCACCGATAATCCATTTAAAGACTATTTTGGACAAGTGATTAACCGGGCTAATTTAAATGTCATCCATTCCTTTTCGATTAAAAATGATTTTTATTGTCCCGAAATTATAACCAAATTTTCCGAAAAATTCTCTCCGAAAATACCTCTGTGGAGCCATTTACTGTTGGGGGATCTAGGTCGTCACGGAAGTAGTGAACCGTATCGCGCGTATTCTAAATACGTTCTAAAAGTCCAACAACGCGGATTTGGACAAACGTTGCTCGCCGATAATCGGGAATCATGGAAAAGAGCCAACAGGAATTAAAGCGCACTCGGTTCAACGGCAGGAAGCTTAACGGCCTGCACGAATTTGCGAAAATGTACGACGATAAACATAAAGCGCTTATAGTTGAGTTTATGGACAGTGGGTACCGCCGAAAACCCAAGCGCAAACGCGTTAGACAGGAAGCCGAGGTCGAGGAGAGATGGCGGAAGAAGGCAAAGGTTGTTGGGACGGACAAAAGTATAGGAAGATACTATTTTAGGACGCCACTCTACACCAATATAACGTTCTCACGGCCAATTGCGTTTTTCTCGCAGTGTAGCGTACGTCACGTGACTGCCTGTTTATACTGGCAAACGTTGGCGCTCGTTGGCCATTTTTTCAGTGCAATATGCATTTAAGTGATGATTTGGGGTCTATAGATTACTGCAATTAGAATTAAACTCTCTATTAGATATATACTCAAACGGTATTTTATCACTAACCATGTGTTCGAAGATTTAGTCAACAGGAGCAGTTGGAATTTTTGTTATGTTTAAAACATAGTAATAAGCATTTTTAGTAATAACACCGATGTGTTTTATATGTGTTTTGGATGAGTTAGCATCGTTCCACCAGAAGCAAGATAGTGATTTTAAATGCAGTTTTGTAGCCCGTTGAACAAACGTTTAATGCTGTATGGTCTCAATGCTTAAAACGTATCAGTTACGCCACATTGATTATAACTGTGTCAATTTTTAAGTTTGGAATGCAAAAACAAACGCGAAAGTTTTCGTGTGAAACAAGTTTTAATATTCATTCAGACAGATAAAAACATTTTGGGATGAAATACGTTTGTAAACATTGATCTCGTATTTCAACATATCACACATAAATTTGTACTGGGATCTAGAGGTAGCAATTTGTCACACATATATCAAGCCGATAGAGTAATCCAATTGTGTTATTGGATATTTCAGAAGCCACTTTTAGCTTATGGAATCTAGTACACTTTTTATGTATTCTAAAATCAGAGAAGAGTCTTTTCCTATAATGTGAGTTCGATTTTTATTTCACAACAATTTTCAACCATGAGATTTGTTTGTGGTGGTTAACGCAGATAGCTTTAATCAAGTTGGGTCACTTGGAAGGAAAAGTTTTCATCTCGTTAAAGCTCGCAGAAACCTAACACAATGAGCTTTCATGAACAAGGACATTGTGTAGATTGTCATTTGTTAATCCTAAAGTGGAAAGTTTTTCTCTCGCTAAGATAGCAAGTAGGTAGAAACGGGGAACAATAAGCTTTTACGGACGATGCATTTCAAATTGTTACGAGCTGCAAAAAAAAACGATTTGTTCCGCGTAACTCGTCAACCGACCTCGTTGATTTATCATGGATGATTTATCCTTTGTATGTCGTTATGTTCCAATATGATTATTCCTTATCACTGCAAATACTTGAGAAATAGTCACATTACACCTTGTAATAGTCATGTATGGACGGGTACATTCCTTTCGCGTACTTTCAGTTTGTCCGTCATGTCTGCCGACGATTGTGTAGGTGGTCATTGATTAAACCGGATGTATGAAGTTCTTTTCTCGCTGAGAAAGACTTTTGGAGTATTTTGGTTGAAATGTGTAGTTTTTGCGATCTTTTCTCCTAGAGTCAGTTTTTTGTTGTTTCTAATATGGGCCATCCCAGTGCTTTCAACTTCGCATTGTAATCGATCGTTAAACCAAGGCCAGCAACCTGCCTGCCACAACATGCTCGTGTAACGTCGAACAAAGTTTAACGAGCTCACTGTTACGACGCCAAACCTCGACTTTGGAAACTTTCGTGAGACGTTAACATTACGTTTGCTTGTTTAAGAACTGCTCATGGCACCAACAAAATCTCCTTGTAAGTTCTCTGATGCGAACAGCTTATGTAATTACTGTAACATATTAAATAGTAAAGCTCCTACAATATTGCTTGTGGAATAAATATAACAATAGAGCTTGTACCGAAGCACAATTAGTGTTTGAACGTTTTGCGTGAACCAAAAAAGCAAAGATTCCATATTTCAACTCTGTATTAATAAGCCACAGCCAGACACAAAAACGTTGGCCTTAAATTCTGTCATTATTTTGTATACGACGTGAGCACCGTAACCAGCTTGATTTTCTGCGGATGAAGATCGACCAGATGGCATTAATTCACCACTGATGGATTTTTCGTGAGCCTTAAAAGGAAAAAGAATGTGCTGATGCTGACGATGTATTTTTAAATTGTTAAGAGCTAGAAAAGCAATGCGTTTAAAGCTGGCATTAATAAACGCCTGGCAAGTGTCGGTAAACTGGGGACACCGTGCGTGTTTTTGTCAATTAGTGATGAAATACACACATTTATATATAACGACTCAAAACATTCTCTTCTTCCTGTCAGTTTGTTTGTTTTTCTGACGACGGTTGTGTAGGTTGTCATTTGTTGAACATGACGTCACACGGAAGTTTCGACGAACAATGAGCTTTTTCGGTCGTTGGGTTTTAAGTTGTTACGAGCTGGAAAACAAAACGTATTGTTCCGGGAAACTCGTCAACCGACCTCGAGGATTTACGATCAGGTTTTTCGACAGAGGTACGAAATTGGGGTAACTTGTTGACGCATGGTCCCTGATTAAAAGCGAACGGCACAAGAGTCGCGCACCAACATATTGTGAAAATAAAGTAATTATCACGTCCGTTGAACGTGCCCCGGTTCTTGGCGCGGAACTGCACACGAGGCGGAATTCCCGCAGTTGAAACGCGTATCTTTAATGGGCCTCAAACTCGCTCGCTCAGTTGATATATATTGACTGCTGGGTCCGTGATTAGAACGTAAACACCAACTGAATGTGGTGTCCCGTGTTGTCGCCGATCGTATTAACTTGTCATCCGCTAGTGCTGGAGTCGAAGACTTTATCGCATCGTTAGTTCCAAACAATCGCGTAAACGATGGATTTCGGCTTCGTATGATATCTCGTTCCCTTTTCCGACGTTCCCCAAACCAAATCTAAGGGCAGCCGTAGTGGTCGCCATGTCAAGAGCGTATTGGGTGGAAATACCCAGACTGATATTCTGGTCGCGTGAGTGGTAAAGGCCCAACCACATCAACCTTAACACGCTGCATCGGGCTATTTACCGTCGAGTGGACCAATGGTGTCTGTGGCCTTTGTGCGTTCTTTTTTAAAATATTGACACTCGACACAACCCCGACAAAACTGTTCTACTTCTGCAACCTGTACCAATAGTTGCCTCTCTGATCGTCCGGCATTGGTCCCATGGTGCAAGGCTCGTTTCTTATGTTCTTTGTAATCGACAGCATAGAGGTTGTCCTCGCCATCCTCTATAGACCATTTTATGTCATCGTTGATGGATGCCAGGAACAAATGTCGTTTAACCTGATCCATCGCTTCGATACTTTCGCAGCACAATTCGAAAGTTGAAATAATCCACAATATGGTTGCATTAAAAAGTTAAAACTCATTGTTAAAAGATCGTTAAATAAAGACACCCGAGTCTTGCTAGCGAAACCAGTGGGTGTGGTGACAATGTCCTGGCAGCTCGCCAAGTTCTTACGGATTTATTTCCGCAGCGCGGGAATTGAGTGTATTGTGGGAATTTGAGCGGCGACCCGCTGTCTCCCTGATTCAAAACATTTGTGCCTTGTGTTATTTTTGCCACACTTAATAAGGATGTATGAGTTAAAAAAGTCATCTGTCCTCCGTGTACATAAGGTTTGTTTGTCAGCTGTGACGTCAAATGTTCCAGCGCATTCAGCTTCGCTTTTGTGTTTTCTGAACAAACAAATCGGGAAACTGGAGAAGTCAAAGTTCGGTCCCGCCATGAAACGACATGTTTGTGTCACGTAAGCGGCGTTAAAAACAATGCTTTGTCCTCAAGACCAATGAGTAGTAATGCAACGTTGGGTGGGAATACCCAGACTGATACCCTGATCGCGTGAGTGGTAGAGGCCCAACCACATCGACCTCAACACGTTGTATCGGGCTATTTACCGTCGAGCGGACCAATGGTGTCTGTGGATTTTGTGCGCTTTTTTCGAGAGGGTCTTCGCGTTTTCTCGATGCCCACCTCCGAACGCGTCTTCTTGTAGTGCAACAATAACCCCTTGTCTTAAACTTAGAGGGAGAACTAATATAAGTACAATCTTTACCCCGGAATCAGTTTCCACGCACAACTCCTTTCCCTTTTGCATTAGTCTAGTGAAGAGCGATAAACAATGTCGACATGAAGCGTTTTGAGGACATAAATAAATAAACGTCCCGCTTCCCCGGTCAACTGCACGCGTCGTGTAAGTGCTCTGGTTGCCTGTCTAATTGTCCGGCATTGGTCCCTGTGCGCAAGGCAACAAGTGTCGTTTAACATGATCCATCGCTTCGATACTTTCGCAACACCATTCGAAAGTTGAAATATTCCACAAGATTATCGCCAGGCCACAGCGGCGTTGGTTGTATTAATAAGTAAAAACTCATTGTTGAAAGACCGTTTTAAAAATGCACTATACCCGAGTCTTGCAAGTGAAACCTGTGGGTGTGGTGACAAGGTCCTGGATGCTCGCCAAATTATAACTGAATTTTTTCGACAGCGCGGGAATTGAGCCTGTAGTGGGGATTTAAGGGGCGACCCCTTATTACCAAATACAACTGTAGAGCCTCAAAAAAGATGATTACCCCAACCCTGCCTCCCTAATTCAGAAATGTCCCGGAACCTGCAAGAATGACCATTTAGGCCAAAATTCTTCACAATGGTTTCACTAAACGGGCGTCTGACATTATTAAAACGTACTGATATTAAAAGCTACGATGAAAAATTACCCACAATAACAATAAACCCTTCGGTACAAAATTCTTGCTTGGCAACAACCACTGCATAGCGCGACGCCCACTAGTGGGTCAGACACGCAGCACTCCTTGCACCAGCCAATCAACCAAAGCATGTGAACCAATAAAGCGTTACGGGATGTGGCAAACGTAGAAATAGACTTTAGAAATATAAATACAACGTGGAATTTGATAAAACGTGAGTGCAGGAAATCGATGAAAAACAAAAGAATAGTGCGATGTGTTGTGCGCATATGTAATAAAGAGTGCTTTAAATAAACAACACAAATAATCAAAAAAAAGCAAAAAGAAAAACAATAGTGCTTTGTGTCATTTTTGCCATACTTAATAAGGATGTATGAGTTAAAAAGTTATCTGTCTTTCGTGTACATCAGGTTTGTTTGTCAGCTGTGACGTCAAAAGTTCCAGTTCATTCAGCTTCGCTTTTATGTTTTCTGATCAAACAAATCGGGAAACTGGAGAAGCCAAAGTTCAGACCCGCCATGAAACAACATGTTTGTGTCACGTAAGCACCAGAGGGATGTTAGTTGACAAAAAAAAACGCCAGTTAACAAAATTTTTAACGCGGGTTACTCGGCCACCTTACGATGTAGCGGCATGATTTTTTACACGATACAGATCATAGGCTGACCTTTCCAACAATACCAAAATTATTAAAAAAACATATATATATATTCGGTTGTTAATATCATATGCGTATTATGACATAACCTTATACCATCCCACTATCGAATGAAATCAAAGTTGAGTCAATTCAGTCGGAGATGCTATGCTAAATCCAACGATTACTTACTCCAACCCGACCGTCGCCCGCCGCTCTTTTAAGCCGCCAAGCCATATGTATGGGCGTCACGTACTTTCGCCGATAAATGTTGCTACAAAGGGAGTCCCGAGCTTTTCTTTTGCACAAACAACCTTATACCATCCCACTATCGAATGAAATTAAAGTTGAATCAATTCAGGCGGAGAAGTTATGCTAAATCCAACGATTACTTACTTAAAGGCTCGAAACGGGGCGATTAGGATAGGCGTCCCGTCCAAACAGGAATTAGAAGCGCTTGCAATTATGCAGAAAGAACAAAAGGTCGACTGCGTTACGGTGGGAAGTTGGGCGGAACGTTGCAGCATGTCACTTTGACTCCCAGTATCATGCTGTGGTCGCAAGAGACGTTAGAGATTTTCCACGAACGCACTAAACGTGATATAATGTACATAGACGCAACCGGCAGCGTGATTAAAAACCGAGGTAACGATGCGCATTTTTGCGTTTACGAAATAGTTGTAAGAAACCCTAACAAAGGGGAAGCGCCGTTGGCTGTCGCAACGTATGTGACAAACCGCCATCATATCGCATCTATTTCGCAATTTTTGAAACTCTATAAAAGCGACGAAAATAAATACATCGGTAAAACGAACGTTAAACTCATTATGTGCGATAGTTCAATGGCGCTTATTCGTTCAATTTTAGTCGAGTATATGGTTGAGGACTTCCACGCTTGTATAGGACGATGTTACGCGGTCATATCGGGTGAAGCAAGTAACTGGCAGTTAAATCAGAAGCCGTTCCTACGTTTATGTAATAGTCATATAATGAAAAATTTGAAGCAATTATGCGGGTTAGTCAAAAAGCGACGCGCCGAATCGATGTTTATCGTTGGTTTATTAGTAGCCGCAGAGGGTATGAAGTAAATTGAGGAAATTTTGTTTCACACGACTTTACTTTATAATTCAAAAGACGCAAATCAAGCTAAAACCAGTTGGGATTTGTTAAATGATAAAATAAAGCGCAAAAATGTTGACACAACATTTCATTTAACTGAAACTGTTGAAGACATTGACGATACCTTTTCCACAACCACCACCGATAATCCAATTAAACCATTTTGGACAAGTGATTAACCGGGCTAATTTAAATGTCATCCATTCCTTTTCGATTAAAAATGATTTTTATTGTCCCGAATTTAAAACCAAATTTTCCGAAAATTTCCTTCCGAAAATACCTCTGTGGAGCCATTTACTGTTGGGGGATCTAGGTCGTCACGTAAGTAGTGAACCGTATCGCGCGTATTCTAAATACGTTCTAAAAGTCCAATAACGCGGATTTGGACAAACGTTGCTCGCTGATAATCGGGAATCATGGAAAAGAGCCAACAGGAATTAAAGCGCACTCGGTTCAACGGCAGGAAGCTTAACGGCCTGCACGAATTTGCGAAAATGTACGACGATAAACATAAAGCGCTTATAGTTGAGTTTATGGACAGTGGGTACCGCCGAAAACCCAAGCGCAAACGCGTTAGACAGGAAGCCGAGGTCGAGGAGAGATGGCGGAAGAAGGCAAAGGTTGTTGGGACGGACAAAAGTATAGGAAGATACTATTTTAGGACGCCACTCTACACCAATATAACGTTCTCACGGCCAATTGCGTTTTTCTCGCAGTGTAGCGTACGTCACGTAACTACCTGTTTATACTGGCAAACGTTGGCGCTCGTTGGCCATTTTTTTAGTGCAATATGCATTTAAGTGCTGATTTGGGGTCTATAGATTACTGCAATCAGAATTAAACTCTCTATTAGATATATACTCAAACGGTATTTTATCACTAACCATGTGTTCGAAAATATGGTCTCAATGATTAAAACGTATCAGTTACGCCATATTGATTCTTACTGTGTCAATTTTTAAGTTTGGAATGCAAAAACAAACGCGAAAGTTTTCGTGTAAAACAAGTTTTAATTTTTACTCAGACAGATAAAAACATTTTGGGATGAAATACGTTTGTAAACATTGATCTCGTGTTTTAACATATCACACATAAGTTTTTACTGGGATCTAGAGGTAGCAATTTGTCACACATATATCAAGCCGATAGAGTAATGCAATTGTGTTATTGGTTATTTCAGAAGCCACTTTTAGCTTATGGAATCTAGTACACTTTTTCTGTGTTCTAAAATCAGAGAAGAGTCTTTTCCTATAATGTGAGATCAATTTTTATTCCACAACAATTTGCAACCATGAGATTTGTTTGTGGTGGTTAACGCAGATAGTTTTAATCAAGTTGGGTCACTTGGAAGGAAAAGTTTTCATCTCTTTAAAGCTCGCAGAAACCTAACACAATGAGCTTTCATGAACAAGTGTAAACGTCTTTGTTCGTTTTGTTTTTCACACGCTTCATTTCTTTTTGTATTTTCACTTCACCTTCACTTTAACTCAGATGTTTTTCTTTGTTTACTTTTCACACTCACCTTTTATAATATATTTGTAATTATTTCTATTTTACTCGTTTTTATACGCCCGTGCAGTCACGCTTGCGTGGCAAATGTGGACAGTGATAATTGGTGTAAGTGCTGGCGGCAAAAACAATAAGCGAAAAGCCAGGCAGGTGGTGGCGAGTAGAAAGCACTGTTTTTATTGTGGCGAGAAGTAATTGTTGTGAACGCTATATGTGCAGTGGAAAGTCCTTTTCGTGTAAAAAGCAACCGTTGTTTTATCCGTACTTTTACCATTTTACTCTTTTATAGCTATCAGCGTTTACATTTTATTACAAAACTAGCCACCTTGGTCGTGTGAATCCAGGTCTTGGCGATAGGCCGTTAGTGCGGAGTAACCTGGGCGTTAGCCGGTTTAGAAAGAAGCTAATTTCGGTTACACAAGGACATTGTGTAGGTTGTCATTTGTTAAACCTAAAGTGGAAAGTTTTTCTCTCGCTAAGATAGCAAGTAGGTAGAAACGGAGAACAATAAGCTTTTACGGACGATGCATTTCAAATTGTTACGAGCTGTAAAACAAAACGATTTGTTCCGCGTAACTTGTCAAACGACCTCGATGATTTATCATGGATGATTTATCCTTTGTATGTCGTTATGTTCCAATATGATTATTCCTTATCACTGCAAATACTTGAGAAATAGTCACATTACACCTTGTAATAGTCATGTATGGACGGGTACATTCCTTTCGCGTACTTTCAGTTTGTCCGTCATGTCTGCCGACGATTGTGTAGGTTGCCATTGATTAAACCTGATGAAAAAGTTTTTTTCTCGCTGAGATAGCAAGCAGGTAGAAATGTTGAAATTAAAATTAAATCGAAAGACTTTTGGAGTATTTTGGTTAAAATGTGTAGTTTTTGCGATCTTTTCTCCTAGAGTCAGTTTTTTGTTGTTTCTAATATGGGACATCCCAGTGCTTTCAACTTCGCAATGTAATCAATAGTTAAACCAAGGCCAGCAACCTGCCTGCCACAACATGCTTGTGTAACGTCGAACAAAGTTTAACGAGCTCACTGTTACGACACCAAACCTCGACTTTGGAAACTTTCGTGAGACGTTAACATTTCGTTTGCTTGTTTAGGAACTGCTCATGGCACCAACTAAATCTCCTTGTAAGTTCTCTGATGCTAACAGCTTATGTAATTACTGTAACATATTAAATAGTAAAGCTCCTACAATATTGCTTGTGGAATAAATGTAATATCGAGCTTGCACCGAAGCACAATTAGTGTTTGAACGTTTAGCGTAAACCAAAAAAGCAATGAGTCCATATTTCAACTCTGTATTCATAAGCCACAGCTAGACACAAAAAAGTTGGCCTTGAATTCTGTCATTATTTTGTATACAACGAGAGCACGGATTTTTAGTGAGCCTTGAAAGGAAGAAGAATGTGCTTATGCTGACGATGTATTTTAAATTGTCAAGAGCTAGAAAGCAAAACGTTTAAAGCTGGCATTAATTTTAGTACTACACAACGGATCTTTTGTCAACAATTTTGCTAAATATTATCGTTTCGATCGCAATGCAGCAGTCATCACTGGGATGTGCAAATGCAAATGTGTATAAAAACACAGTGTGGTCAAACGTCGTAGCAATAAACCTGAAGAAAGAGTAGATCGAGTGGAAATGAAGAAAGATAAGGAAAGACGGCAAAAATACATCTGAAACCACGGAAGGCGTTTCACTCATAACAATGTTCGGCGTCTACGGGGAGCAGGGGCAGAAATAAACGCCTGGCAAGTGTCGGTAAACTGGGGGCACCGTGCGTGTTTTGTCATTTAGTGTTGAAATATACACATTTATGTATAACGACTCAAAACATTATTTTGTTCCTGTCAGTTTATTTGTTCTTCTGACGACGGTTGTGTAGGTTGTCATTTGTTGAACATGACGTCACACGAAAGTTTCGCGAGCTGGAAAACAAAACGTTTTGTTCCGCGAAACTCGTCCACCGACCTCGAGAAGAATAGAACACGCTTCGCGCAGCAACCACTTGTATTGCAAATAAAACGCGTGGAAAAGTTCAAACTGGGCCGATTGGGTGATTGCGCAAAATTTTATGACTTAATGCATTGCTAACAAAATCGGTTGAATTTTATTTCATGGTAAATGGATTATTTGACCACTGGCGCTAACCACATGTTTTGTACCAAAAGTAAACAAATTCGGAGCACTAAGGTTTGATGCGGTTTAGTTTTTAATCTTTGTCACATTACGTATCGCATACTACAAGAAACACGCGACTTTATACCAACCAGATTGTGTATGAAGCAGCAAAAACACTTTCAACAACATCTAGACAATTTACTTTTGAAACGTCAATATAAAGCAGCTTCGCCTTTGACTATGTCTTGCTAAAAATCTTACAACGCCGAGGTCGACGGCGGGTCGGCCACTGCGAAATGCCGCTACAAAGAGATTGCGTCAGGCGGCTCGTCGTTCATTACATCGTGAGTCGTACATAGAGTCGCCACCCGGAGAACCGGTCAAGAAACGCAAACGCAAGAAGGCGGCTGACAAACGCAAGCGCATACGTGGCGATATTTTCTCTTGTGGGATGGCGCTGATCAACGAGCGCTCGATGAGCTGTGCGAAAAGTGAGTTGGATTTATTCGCGATGAAGCTTACCCAGACTGGTGTTTCGTCGTTGCTCCTGGTCGAATATCTGCCTTTAGCCACGGTAATAGACGCTGGAACGTATGATTTTTACATTGCCGCCGACGGGGAGCACTACATCGACTTGAACGACAAGCTAATATCTTGTACGGTGCGCATTACCAAAGCAAACCTGGACGCCCATGTCGCAGTGGCACTGTCGAACTATTTTGCACACGCGCTCTTCAGTCAAATAGAACTGTCTCTTTTTGTAATAAGGCGGTAACTCCGGCCAGCAACAATTATACATACAAATCGTAACCCTCTTATCTTTGGATCCGAAGCCAACAACAATTATACATACAAAGCTTAGATCGTAACCCTCTTATCTTTGGATCCGAAGCGAAGAACACACAACTGACCACGTCGCTTTGATACGCGGATGACGCGGGTTTAATAAGCTCCCTGACTTGTGGCAATAGCGGGTTTCAAATTAGTCGCGCGCAGGCAGTAGAGAACCGCCCATCGAAATGCTGTTTAAACTCCATTGCGATATGTGTCAGCAGCAGCGTTATGTATTTAACGGTGTCGATGTACGCCTTCGTCTCACGCGTGGCAAAGATCAATTCGCCGTCATGGCGGCCGCCGACGCCAATATGAAAATCAAAGTTATCGATGTCCAATTATTCGTTAGCAAAGTGAAGCCCTTCGCCTCCATCGCCACTAAGGCGCATCAGAAAACGCTCCAATCTTAACGACTGTGTGCGATACACTAGTGGCCGGGCATGTTGATGTCAGGGTTGCCTTGGGTTTGGTGGACGGCGCCGCTTACAACGGCGCTTGGGAACGAAATCCATTCGATTTCAAACTTTAATCACCTATCGCTACACGTGGGCGGACGTACACATCCGGCAAAACCATTCCAATCGGATTTTCAAAACGGTCGATACAGTAGAAGCTATTTATCGCTGTTTACATGGACAAACACTCATTACACGAATCAATCAAACGAAATAATATATCGCTCGTATCCGCGCGGCTTCTGCCTTTTCTGTGTGGATCTGAAGCCTGACTACAGCTGCTTGGCAACATTTGATTTCGCTTGCAGCACAAGTGGCTGTAATTGCTTTGTGCGAATTCGACAATCTCATCGAGTTGGAACCCTATCAAAATGTAACTACGGATTTCGCCTCGTGAACGAATGGACGAATCGGCGGCTTGTTACGTGACTCTGCAGCATCACGTGTGCTTCGCGGTGTTTGCGCACGTGACGAGCCAGCGTCAATACGGCCGCTAATCGCTGGCTTTGTATATTGTTAATATTGACTTGTCTTATCGTCCCGGCGTCCATTGGCCAGTATGTACATTTTAATGCTCTCGGGCATGGTGAGATGTTTGGCACTTTCGCGAGACAGCCCTACTTTCAACAGTGCAGAGCATTTTTACAGGAACACACGACCCTAAAGCCGTGGTAACTTGAACAAAAAATTTACGCTGTTGGTCAGCGACCATTTACGTTTGTGTCCAAGTTTGGTTTTCTTTTTTGTTGTGCAGGAAATCTGTCACTTTTCTTAGCATGTGATCTTTTGTCTCTGATTGCATATTTTCTGTATGTATGATCGCATATGGCTATGTTAGTTTGAGATGGACTTGTGCTCTGTATTTAGAAATCCAACATATTTTGTGAGTGTTTAGTAAAGTCTTGGTGTTCATTAAACTATACAGGATACGCCCATACGTGAAACCTTAGCAGAGGGGAAGGTTAACGTGTAGGCATCAATTAAAACATCATTTCTCTGTATAGAGTGATGTAAGTATAGCTTTATTCTTTGAAAAAATGCTTGATTGTCGGTTCTGACGTCAACCCACAAGCGCTTGCGGCTTCACCCAATCTTATCTTAATCAAACAATTTGTCAAATGAGAGGAGACTATATTTGGGCATATCCTGGTATGATCAAAGTTCAGGGTTTCAATACATGGCAGGTCGTAACATCACCAAGTCTGTTTCTTTAGAACTGCGTACACAGAACCTTACATTAAAACTCGTGTTTAGCGTTCTACTTAATCAGTGAGTGACCTAATCACTGTGAAAGTGATAAAAGTCTGCAATTGTAGCGGACAATCGGGAAGATTAATATTTGTATGGTAACGGTAAATTGTGTACGTTTGAATATTTTCTAACAGGGAAAGCTGTGCTTTATAACAAAATTTAACAATCTTTTGAGTTGAAAAGTTGATTACTTCCGTAAATTTCGATGCAGGCAGTCAGACTTGTATTCATATTAGTCTCACACAAGCCGCCGTCTTTTTTTAAACAAACACCGTGTGTTAACTACAAATATAAATATCATAACGTATGATAAGGTTTGAGTCGTGCAGTGTTAGGTTTGTATTTGAACAACACCTTATAGTGTCAGAGAAACGTGGTGTGATAAGATACGTGATTTTCCGCGGGATGCGAGAAACGATATTGAACCATACGTAGCGAACTTGTTTTCCACTCGTGAAAACACATAAGCGTAGATTTTAGTTGGATATATTGTTTCGGTAAACATCAATTGAAACAAGTAAAGTCAGCTATCCATTGTGTGCAACCAGTTTGTTTGTTGGTTATGACGTCAACACACCAGAGTTGGCCTAACCTCTTGTCTTAATCAAATAGTTCGTCGTCGAATAAGTGGAGGCAATGTTCAGACCTGTCATGTATTGAGAAAAGTTCCGAGATTGAGCTGCAGATCGCTGAACTTTGTTCAATACATGCCAGGTCCAAACTATGGCGTAGACATCGCATTGTCGAGAATATTCGCAGAGAATCGAACCGGAACTGAATCCGAAACCATAAAACGGATTTGATCGGTTTATTTTTGTTACGAGGAGCTGAAACCGAACGGATGGTTTTCGTTTTAATTAAACCCGAACCGGAAGTGAACGGATTTTAGTCAAATCTGAACCTTCTTGGAATCGATGCGGCTTTAATTCGATAAGTCAAAATATATGTATCTATCATCACAAAACAGTAAAAACTTTCGGACATTTGTTTTCATAAAGTTCTTGCCTTTTTACGCTGCTCACGTTTAAAGTTTTAAAGCACGTTCAACTAATTCTAAACCTTTGAACCGCACTAAAATGGTAAAGAGAACCGGAACTGAAACAAAAACCATGGTGTACAAATATTTCGAACACGAACCTGAACAAAAAATTTGTTAAACAAATCTGACACCCTGCCTTTCAATTTTCCATAAAGTAAAGCAATTGAACAACACGGGTTCCGTGTAGCGATTAGGGCAAACACGGGCGTTCGTCATTTTTGAGCCCGCACACAAGCAACCGTTGTTTTAAACAGAAAAGATGGCAAAAAAAAAATGTTGAAGAGATAGTTTGTGATGTAACGCTTGCCTTGCTGCCTGAGCAAAATATTTGTTTGTCGCTGACGTCAATACACAAGCGCTTACGGCTTCTCCCTTATCTTAATCAAACAATACGTCAAATGAGAGGGGACCATATTTGGGCATATCATGGTATGAGCAAAGTTCAGGGTTTCAATACATGACAGGTCGTAACATCACCACGTATTGTTTGTAGAACTGCGTACACAAAACCTTACTTTAAAACTCGTGTTTAGCGTTCTACTTAATCAGTGACTGACCTAATCACTGTGAAAGTGATAAAAGTCTTCAATTATAGCGGACAATCGGGCAGATTAATATTTGTATAATAACGTTGATTTTGACTTGTCGTTTACGATGCCTAAAACCTGGGTTAATTTAATAACGTAAAAGCCTTTTAGCTGAGCCGCGCGCTATCAAGGTAGCTCTGCTTAATGATTGTCCCTGAGTAACAAAAACCACACTGCAACCGTTTCCGTTGCTCATTTTTTTGTGTCCAAGTTTTTTTTTATGTTTTTTTTTTGTGCAGAAAATCTGTTACTTTTCTTAGAATGTGATCTTGTGTCTCTGATTGCATATTTTCTGTTTGTATGATGGCATATGTTTATGTTAGTTTGAGAAGGACAAGTTGTGCTTTGTATTTAGAAAACCAACATGTTCTGTTTGTAAACCAGCATCATTTGTGAGTGTTTAGTGAAGTCTTGAAGTATACCGAAAGTATACAGGATACGCACATACATGAAACCTTAGCAGAGGAGAAGGTTAATGTGTAGGCATCAATTAAAACATCTTTTCCCTGTAAAGGTTGATGTAGGGTTAGCTTTAATCTTTGGAAAAAATGTTTGATTATCCGTTATGACTTTAACACAGAAGCGCTTGCAGCTTCTCCCATTCTTATCTTAATCAAACAAAATGAGAGGGGACCACGTTTGAGCCTGTCGCGGCATGAACAAAGTTCATGAGTTTAATACATGTTTATTGCTTGCGACATGTTTATTGCTTGCTCGATAAAATCCAATCCCCACGGGGTCCAATTTGCCACACTACAGGTTACGTCGTGTCAGCATAGCGTGATCCAAACTACAGGTTACTTCGTGTCACTCCAGTGCGTTCTTTCGTGTACACTAAAGAGTAATCACATTGTGTGGATTTTTAACTATGTAGTTGACAGAGGTAAAACTTCGGTTATCACAATAAAGTAAAAGCCTTTTCTTTGCCGAACGCTTCCAGGGTAGCGCTGTCATATAGTAATGCCTTGATAACTATGTTCATGTTTGTTTGTGTCCAAGTTCTTTTTTTATGTGCAAAATTTGTAACTTGTACTTGAGATGGCCGGTTGCTATGTTATTTTGAAAGAGACAAATTGTGCTCATTATTTTTGGAAAACCAACGTTTTTAGTAAGTGAGCAAGTTGAGCGATATAGGGAGAAAGTGTCTGGACTATTTGGCAATAGTACTCTGCATGGTAATCCTCATTAAAACGATTAAGTTTGATATAATTCTATTGCTTCTGTTGTACTCCACATTTTCAACGGCATATCGGTTGTTTTGAGATGGGTTAAAGAGGGTTTATGCAGAGATCCTTATTCAATAATGATGACAGTTTTACACGAGATTGTAATCTAACCAGAACTTTTAAATCTGCCGGAAAGGACAATTATCGCAGTAAATTCAATTTCTTCAACAACATGCGTAAATTTCGATGAACATAAATTTTATTAAAATATTTTTGTCCATCAGTGTAAAGAGCGGCGTCACTAATCATTTTTGAAAAATTCAAACACGTGAAAGTGGAAGGGGTTAATTCGTACACAGGAACCTTTCCTCTGTGAACGCAAAGTTTGTTTGTCGGAAAGTTTGTTTGTCGGTTATGACGTCAAGGCAAGCGCTTAAAGCTGTGCCCATTCTTATGTTAATCAAACAATTTGTCAAACGTGAGGAGACATGTATGGGCATATCATGGTATGAAGGATTTCAACGCATGGAACATTCCCACCCCTTTCTGACGTAAAAAAACTTGAAGTACGTAACTATCGATCCTAACTAGTGATTGCCCTAATGCCCGTGAAAGATCCTGAAAGTCTGTATAAACTGCATCAGACCAGTTATATGTATTATAAAGATAAATTTTTATGTAAACAATATGTCACGAGCAATAACGTTGTATCAAACATGCATATGGTGTCATGTCTAGTCTTCAGCACAGAACTAGACAGAGAAACACTGTATTACCGAGAGTCACATAAAATTCGAATCAGTGCCGCGTTTAACCCTTGGGCATATGGTTGCACACCATTGACTTACAATATCTATACAAGGATATTAATACACTTTCGGTGTGTATAGAGACAAGACATAGTAGACAAGAAAAGGAATGGGTGGTGGTAAATACGTGTTTTTTTTTGCTGTCTATGTGAGTCGGCACTGCTCCCGCCGCTACAAGCACAATCCATACATCAGCTAAACGATGACTCGGTGGTCGGAATACCTAACACATGAGCGATCAGTAAACTTTGTTTTAATATGTCTTTCACGTGGCTTGAATGAAAATATTGACATCGTTTAAAACGAAAAAGATTCTCTGATGTTACTAGGATTTAAAAAATATAAAGAACAAACATCCTGCTTGAAGAAGCGACTAACTTAAACGTTAAAAAATAACGAAAGAATATTTTAAGTTAGCTGTAAGTCACTAAATTTACTAAAACAATTCGTGTGATAATTTTCAAATGAAACAGTTTTCAGTTTGCAACATTGTTTTTCATGGCTGATTTCCGTGACTGTTTAAGATAAACTTTTATTAATTAACGCACAAGTTAAGACTATTTATTGAGTAACATACAAGATAATGAAAGTATAATGCAAAATGCTTGTTGTATGCGAACCGATATGCGTAATTTTTTTCCTTTCCTAAGACTGCTGTAGGATGTTGCAGAACGCGGTGTTATGCGTGTAAATAGTTTGTTTGTCCTTCATGACGTCAAACGCCCCACGACCACGACTGTGAATTAATGTCCCGTTGTTTAAAATATTGGAGACAAAGTTCGGGAAGAAAATTTTACCGAGCTCGATGTTAAACCCATTCAGTTTACGCCATAATACATTTTCACAAATCATGGTAATAAGCATGGTTAAGTCACATGATATGACGTCAAGTGTGGCGTCTTCTCATGATAATAGCTGGTATTAGTGATGTGACAAATCGTCTAATTATTTGGAAGTGTAAAACTCTCCGTAATAGAAAACTTGGGTAAAGCTTGATGTTGATGGACAATTGTGTTTTGTGTTTGTATTGGTTGAGTCGGTTTAATTAGCAGCAGGCCGCTGGTAAATTTACTATGTGAAATATCCTCCTCTTAAAGCATGTCGTCGAGTGACACAAAATGTGTATCCACCGGTTTAGTTGTCATTGTGGTCATCTTGAAGCGTTCACCTGCTTCAGGTGTCACGTGTAGCTGCTCCGTCAGCTGCCTTTCACAAAACGTCTAATTAGCTTCCGAGTCGAGTAAAGTAATCGATTCCACCCAACTTTCCATGCTTCCGATATGCACTGGTACAATATCGATATAATCGTGTCCCCTTCGAAGGTTCGCGTACTTATGAATGTCGGCTGTATTTGGTTCATGCGATGATTAATTTAATATAAGAGCCGCACTTCAGAGTTAAGATTAAACAAAAGTGTGTTTGTTGATTTATGAATAAATCAACAAACTTTACGGGTCATGTTTGGTTTGTTATTTGTATGCGTTTGGAAAGTTAAAGTAGGGTGAGTGATTAAATTTCACTAGTAGCAATGTAACTGGTCTTTTTTCACGTGAAACTGTTTTGTATGAGAGACGACGATTTAGGTTTATTTGTTGAAATACTAAACTTGTTCGCTCGTTGGTCTCATAACCAAATCACATCTAATTTGTCGCAAAGAATTAAAGCTGTGACATAACGTCCACATGAAAATATTTGTGAATGAAGATTTTGATTTTTCAAAAACCTAGTATTAGTGTCATTTGTCATTTTCGCCACATTCTCCCAACCTAAAGAATGTTTCCGTTGGGGCTATGTTTCTGTCGATCAATAAAACTCGGTTTGCTTGCGTTCCTTAACAGGGTCGGTTAATATCCAACTGGTCGCCCAATCAGAGAGCACCGGGCTCTGTTTGCTTGCGTTCCCTAACAGTCCAACTGGGTCGGTGAATATCCAACGGGTCGTCGGTTTGCATCTTTTTGCTTTTTGGGACACAAACGTGGCCACACGCAGGTAGGCCAATGATCTCTACTCCATCTTACTGATTGGATCGCACACTTTGGTCTTCAGGGAAGGTCATCGTTGATGGATGCCAGGAACAAATGTTATTTAACCTGATCCATCGCTTCGATACTTTCGCAGCACAATTCGAAAGTTGAAATATTCCACTAGATCATCGCCAGATCACAGCGGAGGTGGTTGTATTTAAACGTTAAGACTCACTGTAAAAAGACCGTTATAAAAAGACACCACACCCGGGTATTGCTCAGTGGGTGTGGTGACAGGGCCCTGGCTGATCGGCAAGTTATTACGCAATAATCTCGACAGCGCGGGAATTGAGCATAGTGAGATTTGAGGGGCGACCCCTTATTACTAAATACAACCCTATAGAGACCCAAATAAGGTCATTACCCTAACCCTGTCTACCTAATTCAGAGATAGCCCGGAACCTGCAATAACGGCTCACCATTGAGGCCAAAATACCTCACACTATGGTTTCACTAAACGGGCATCTGACTATAATAAAACGAACTGGTAACAAAAACTGCGATGAAAATTACCCACAATACCACTGAGCCCTTCGGTACAAAATTCTCACTTGGCAACAACCACTGTATAGTGCGACGCCCATCTCAAAACCAGCGGGTTGTTCACGCAGCACTCCTTGCACCGGCCAATAAACCAATCAATGACTTGCAAGTGATCCAATAAAGCGTTACGGGATGTGGCAAACGTAGAAATAGACAAGAGCGCAAAAATAATACAAAGGGGCAATTTGGTAAAACGTTAGTGCAGGAAACCGATGAAAAACAAAATATTGCAATGTGTTGTGCGCAAACGTAATAAAGACTGCTTTAAATAAACAACAGAGATATTCAAAGAAAGCAAAAAGAAGGGCATTAGTGCCGTGTGTCATTTTCGCCACAGTTAATAAGGATGTATGAGTTAAAAAATCATCTGTCTTCCGTGTACATAAGATTGGTTTGTCAGCTGTGACGTCAAATGTTCCAGCGCATTCAGCTTCGCTTTTATGTTTTCTGATCAAACAAATCGGGAAACTGGGGAAGCCAAAGTTCAGACCCGCCATGA
Organism: Ascidia mentula; assembly: GCF_947561715.1. NCBI lineage: Eukaryota > Metazoa > Chordata > Ascidiacea > Phlebobranchia > Ascidiidae > Ascidia > Ascidia mentula. The sequence continues at coordinate 18,990,463 of NC_138570.1, read as the reverse complement.
AACAACATGTTTGTGTCACGTAAGCGGCGTCAAAAGCACTGCTTTTTTCCTTAAGACCGATTAGTAGTAATGCAAAGTTAAGTGTAGGTACATATATTGGCCATATGGCGTATTTTAAAGATTCAAATAGTATTGAATTAATGATATCTGGAAAGAAATATTTATGAGCAATAAACAAGAAAAAGTTGGGCAATATACGAGAAAATATGTCAAACAAGCAAATGTGTGTAGACAGGTCATTGCGGAAACAAACATGACTGTACTAAAAATTACTCCTCCGGAAAGTAGTGCAGACCTACATTATGCTGATTTGAAGATCAATACCAATCAATAGAGTTTAAAGTGTATGTAGTCGGCAAAACACCAATCTTAACAAAAACTGCTCGTTACTAGAGGTAAACATCGTTTTATGAGTCGTGCCATGACGCCAGTCTCAATTCAGGAGAATTATAGGAAGCTTAAAAGTTCAGCGGACTTAGTACTCGATAAACTGTAGTTTAAGCTATTCGAAAATCCTTTCTAACACCAATTTCATTAATTTGGAATAATATCACTAATCAACACTTTAAAAATCGACCCAGTATAAAAACAATACATAATTTCTTTTGTTTTTTGGGGGGAATATTTTTATGTTTACTCAATAGCGCCACCTATAGTTAGCGTCATCAGTCGTCTGCGCAACGATAATTGACATCGCAAACTAGCCCAGATAGCGACCGAACTTAGTAAAAAGTGTTATTTAACTTTGGTAAACTGTAAACATCTACTTGTTAAAAAAAAGTAATTTCAGAAGGGCATTTAACATAGAATTTCTTATTTGTTATTGTATGCACATACTGTGGTAGTTTCTGCTACCAGCGTTGGTGTGTGAGATTAATGCTGATAAACAACCAAAGTCAGTTGTTGGCGGTGGTAGATATTTTGGTGATATGGTCGTTGACTTATTTGCAACTATATGACAAAATCTTATGTTAGTGATACTGAATGACTTTAGTTCTGTTTTTGTTTGCAGTTAAAATTTTTGTTATGTTTTGATATTGCTTCACATTTGAAAGAAGCTACAGCCAACACTCATCATGTCGAGTCCTGAAGCCCCGAGGAAACCAATGCCAGACACAAAACGTGTGGCCGATTTTGAAACAGAACCACAGAGACCAGGTAGGAAGTGTGTTTGAACAACTAATTTCTCAACCACGTTATGGTACTATTGTTCAAAATAACTCATTTCTGCAGTTTCTGCGCTCCTCTTTGCTTGATATCTATTAAATTAGGTGTTTTACCAGGTCCTTCACAGCAATTATCAACACAGAGAGCAAACATAGTTGATAGCATTGTTGGAGTTCAGGGTGATGTGAATATTACAAAAAATTTCTACAATACACCAGGTATTACAAATACACGTCATTATAGTTAACAACCACTGGACATGCCCATAGAGAAAAACATCCATTTGTAAATTATGTTTATGTTCCGTTTTTAAAGTTAGCAGCTTTATAGCTCAAGTGGGTAATTGCACAGACTTCGATTTATATAATTCTGTTGCAAATTCAAACAAAGACAAGTAAACAAATATGTAATGTTCTCTGTCCCCAACTGGTATTAAAATAAGGTGGTGTACTTGAGTAGTTCAGTTTTCTGCTAACTGAAAATAGAATATTTTTGTACTAAGATTCATCAAAGAGCAAAGCAGATGATCAACAAGATGAAGGTAAAGTAATATGATTACTGTAACTCATAGGTTAGGGATACATTTAAAAAATTTAGCCTACAAAGATTTTTAATCAGAAGGGGTGGCAATTAGTTTTGGTCGCATACATTTTTGTAAGTACAAAATTTTTGTAAAAATTTATTGAAGCAGTGTCTATACCATACCATAAAACAAATAAAATGTTTTTGTTCTCCCAAAACTTAGCCAGTTGAACCGCAAACTTGGAATTACATCTTGCTACATAAAGTGTGTGTTCACTGGTCTTTTTTGCCTGCAGAGAAAATGCAGCTCAAAGCCATCGAAATCATCAAAAATCAACAGAATGATCTTAAGGCTGTGGTTCCTCTTCCTGGTTTATGTGAAGAGGGAGTTCCAGATGTCAATCCTTCCCTAGAGGTCATTGACTTCTACAGAGGCGTCGATACCAAAAATGAAAGGTCACATTTGCCACCAACAGCAAAGGACAAAGTGGATCAAGGTCAGGGCAAACCCCTAACATTTGAGGAGTTGATTTCCACAATTGACAAAGGTGATCAATTTCTTGCAATTAGTGGCGCAGCGGGATCAGGGAAAAGCACCATGTCCAAGAAACTGTTTAAACGCATGAAAAAGAAGTATTTGGTGGTGCATCTAAGTTTCATGTATTTAAACTTTGGAGATGAAAAACTAACACTGCAAGAGCTTCTACTTGATAGACAGTTTCCTGATGTTGAACAAACTGTACGAGATGCTGCATTTAAATGGATGAAAAAAAATCCCCAAAAATGTGTTTTATTATTTGATGGATTAGATCAGGCAACATGGTCACTAGAAAATATGACAGCTATAAGTGCAAGTTACGAAAATTGTTTGACAGTTCAACAGCTTGTTGCCAATCTCTGCGGAAAAACCTTCTTCAAAAAATCATCTTTGATATTTACGTCCCGCCCCCATTCCCTGCTCACAATTCCTGTGGAAATTCGTCCAAAATCCATCATTAATGCCCATGATTTCTCTGCAGAAAACATGAAAAAGCTTTTTTATTTTTATGGTCGTGAAAAAGCAAGTGAACTGTGGACAAAACTTGCAACTGAATCTGCAGAAGTGCTAAATTTTTGTCGCAATCCATTACTTTTGCAATTTGTTTTGTATGCCAGTTTGTTTGGTGACAAAAACAGTTGTGGCACAATTACCAACATATTTAATGCTGTTTTGCAACAACTTGATGTGGCAGAACATACGAAGGACAAGGATACAAACTTTGTGAAAAAAGCCCTTGGCCAAATGGCGTATAATGGAAAGGCTCGTAAAACTGTTGTGTTTACCCATACAGACCTCTCTGAAGTGGGTCTTGATTATATCAAAGTACAAAATGTTATAATCAAACTACCCAAGTATTCCTGGCTACCACAGCGAAAAGTTTTTGATGGTGCCGAAGCAATTTTTTACTACACACATGAAACTCTGCAGGAATTCCTCGGGGCTTACTACATTTCCTTCTTCATGCCAGATAAAGAGTTTGACAAAATTCTGAAAGAATTGGTTAGAAACGCACACTGGGCCATGACGCGACGGTTTACTTGTGGCCTTTTGCTTGGAGAGACAAGTGGTATGTAAAGCAGTCAAAACCATTGTTATATAAATTACATTTGCTTTGTTGATATATTTATTTTCTATACAGCTACAAGAAGTGACAACGGTGAGGCTGGTTATGAGTCTAAGTGTGGTGCTACTTCTGTTGGCAACGTCACAGATTCAGGGAGTCAGCAAACAGGTATGCAGACCAATGTTGCTCACATTTTTACACTTATGTTATGTCACCAAAATAAGATCATGTCTTTCCATCCACATAAGTCAGTACCATAGAACCACATATTAATGCACCTAAAGCTTGAATACAGACCTGTACAGAAATGACAATTACATTTGGATGCAAAAACATTAAGTAAAAGTCATTTGTAAAGAAAAATTCATGTCTACAATTCTATTTTTCCTAAAAATGTGTTTGATTTTTCAGGCAATAGTGGTAACTTATTGGATGCACTTTCAAGATTTTTCTGTTTGCATCCGAAGCATCATGGAGTGCTGCGTGAGTACACGATATAAATGCAGATTGGATTAAAGCTTGTTAATGCACAGGTTCCGCTCAGCTTTAAGAAACAGTTGCTGTGTTTCTAGAAAACAAAGGCAAAAACAAACCGTCCTACCAAATACATGTCAACAGTTTTATTGCAAATGTTGTTGTTTCTTGTTTTCCAGACAAACGTGCGAAATTATTGGATGCGCTTTCAAGATATCTCAAATCTCGACCCAAGCATTACAATCTACTGAGTGAGTAAATGATATGAATGCCAACAGTTTAATGCGTGTTTGTAAACACAACATTTATTTGCGTAACAATAGGTGGGTTTGTTACGTCACACAGTCATTGTTTGAACCGAACACTCAATGCAATTTTTTTTAGTTGTGATTAAATGTTGTGGAGGAAAGACGCGTTTATTTCTGTCGTGTAATTTTTATATTTTCTGATAATTTAAACGTTTTATATTGGATTGATTTGTTGGTTCTTGTGTTGATTAAATCCGACTTAAACGTGGGGAATTCTGTGCAAGAATAAAGTAAGTTTAGTTTAAGTGATTTTATTAAAACTGGAAACCAGACATCTGCTTTTTAATAAACTTTCTCCTGTTTTGTTTCAGATTTTTTTCTGGATTTGAGAGAAGTCAAAAAATGCCACCAAGAAAAAATCGCCAGGTTTTGTCCTCGGAAGTTGAATTTTCGCTTCACCCGACTTCACTCAATCGTTCAGGTTTTGGAGGAATTTTTACCAAAAGTTACAAGAAACGATTTGTGGCTGTGGCTGGGGGAATGCAACCTGAACTCCGAAGATTTAACGATTATTTGTGAAGCAATAAAAAGAATGAAACAAAAGGTTTGTTTGTGTTTTTATTTATTTTGTAACCAAGATTCTGTTTTAAATCCCTGACATTTTTTGCAAAAGTTTATTTATTTAAAGAAAAAACACGGAATCGTTTTAGTTTTGGGATAAAATCTTGCTTCTTCCTGGTTCAAATAGTGTAGAAATATTTCCAACAAACAATGTTTTTATTTTAAATAGTTGAGAGTTCTCGACCTGAATGGAAACGAGTTTCGCGAAAAAGACGACGTGAAAAAAATTTGTGAGATTTTACCGAAGGTTGGGGAGGAGTTGGGTCTGTTTGGGTGCAAAATGGATCCAGAGTCGATTAAGATGGTGGAGGACGCACTTGCTAATATGGAAAACCCTGTGAGGATTTAATTTATATTTGTGTAAAAACATTTATTTGTGGAAATTTCATAAAATTTAAACTTTTTGTGACTTTTTTCAGCCGAAAGTTTTTGGTTTGGATGAAGGTTATCAGTTCCTCGTCTCATTCTATCCAGTTTCCAGTGGTTCGGATTGAAGCAGAATCTCAACACGAAAACTATTTCCTGTTCCCGAATTATTTGTGTTTTGTTTTCGTGATTTCAGCAACTAGCAACTGTGATATTCATACTATTGTGACTTGCTTACATTTATTACGTAACAAGTTTTTGTTTAATGAGCTTTATACGGTAACCCATACTCCTCAAAATACGTTGGGTTCTATAGCCCGGTGCGCCTTATGTATGAACAAAACACTAATCAAAGCAATTTATTGACAGTGCGCCTTATAATCGGGTGCGCCTTATGGTCCGTAAAATACATATGTGCAACACGTTGCTACGTAGGCTAGGTATATACCAAAATTGGCGCAAGTTAGATGTTGTGTCAGTTTGTACACCGTTTCTGTTATGGTTTCCAAAAGTAACGTTTGAATTGTCATTTTATTTGGATAATAAAAGCAAAATACATTAATAATCTTTTTGCTGATCATGGAATCTCAGAGTTGTGCCCATTAGTGATTTTGTATTAGCCTCCAAACACTTTTCTGCACATTGCCTTTTGTTATTAGAACTGCTTTACCAGCTTCCACAGAGCTAAGTTTTTCCGCAACAAAACATTCAGTCAGTCTCCAATCCTGACCGTACATTACCTTGCATCAGCTAACGCATTTGTTTAACAATTGAATAATTTTGCAGTCAGCCTTCATGTGTTGCCAAACACCAGCAATTGTTCTGGCAAAAAAAGGAAAACTGACCAAATGTGGGTAAATGTAGAGAACCTTAAACGCTCGATTGCTCTAGGCCAGTGCTTTTCAACCTTTTTACAGACTGTCCGCACTTTTTTTCATCCGCACAACTAGTCACAAGAGATGACAAAATATTTTGAAAACGTTTTAAAAAAAGAAACATACATCGACATTTATTTATTCAAAATGTTTAATCAAATCAATGACTATAGCCTGCTGCTGAATACTTGTTGCTATTTCAGTCCAATTTGGGACAATGTCTTGCTCCAATGTTCTGCGCATTAAGTCATCTAGTGTCCCACCAAGAATGCAACTCCTTATTTTGTTATTAATATCCACATTCCACTCAATCCCTTTTCGGCTAAATATGTGGATGGATTTATCACAAGAACCTCGAGCGCTAATTTTACAAGTTTCTCGTAAGGGGTGACGATTGCTTTAATCCAAAATTCAGCTTGTTTTCCGGGACTAAAGAATGCTTGTTGCCACAGTTTTTTCTCCAAAGACCCGGGAGGTTGCTGTTCGCCAGACGGATTCAAAATCCACAGTTTTGATTGCAGGTCTGCAGCTTGATCACTGGGAAAGTAATGTTCCGAATTATCAATTAGTGTGTGCATATGGAAGGTCACTGTTTTTATGATACGTTGTTCAAAATTCTCCTTACTTTTTTCCCACTCACACGTAGACATGAAGGTTTGTAGAGTCTTCAGGTTTTCCAAGCTCTTATTCGTGTGGATTTCTTATTTCAAATTTTGTACCAAGACCTTAAACGAGCTGATTTTGGAAGTAGCTTCGAATATATCGATTTCACTGCCTTGAAGAGTGAGATTCAGCGTGTTTAATAAACTGAATATGTCAACAAGGTAGTCTAGTCTAGCAATCCAAAACAACTCTTGAAAAAAGATTGCATTGCGATCTTCCCGTCCAGTAAACCAAACAAGTAGTTCCTGACGCAGTTTCCACACTTTCTCTAACATTCTTCCACGAGATAGCCACCTCACTTCCGAATGTTAAGCAAGATGCTCATCACCTCCCATTTCTTTGACAAGTTCATCAAATGCACGACTCTTTTTGGCACTGCATAAAAATGATAAATAATTCCAAGTCGTCGGTCTGTTTCAAGTTTTTACGACATATATATTTCGCCTGTATGTGCAGGCATCATAGGTATCGCTAAAAAAACAACACAACAACGCAGTTAACCTACAGTAATACAAGTGTAAAAATACCTTACAAACTGACAATCAGATTTCACGATTAGGGAAGGTGCGGCTGAACTATCGGCTTTGGCTTGTTTGTGGGGACGCTCGATAAAACATAAATTTAAATACAAAAGGGAGGAAAAAACAAGCTGCAAACGATAGCGGTAAAAATGCCGGCGGTGCCTGAGGTAAAGTAAAGTTCTTCGCCATTTTCAAGGACATAATATCTCGCATCCAGAAACCTAACCATGACATTTAAACAAACACTTTGTAATGTTATTACAGTTGTATACACGATGTTAAATCTAATTCCCTGAATACGTAGTAGGGATGTAGCACAGGAATGCTATAAAAACCAATGGTTTGTACGTAGAAAGCGCGCCTTATAAAATGACCGACCATTTCCTTGTGGAGAGCTCCGACATTATCTGGTTGTTTCCGTTCGAAGCCAATCACAGTGAACATGTGTTTGTCGTTCATCGAATTGAATTTCATTCTTCGACAGGGACATAGACATGTTCGGATTGAGATTGTATTGCTGCTTGCAATGCCAAAAACACAGTGAGTTTGGCCATTAAAAAAACTAGGACCAAATATCGATTGTTGGCAAAAAACGGGCGTATATATTTTTACTTTCTGTTCTGGTATAAATGATTGTTTTTTTAATTTTCGTGCTTTTAATTCATAGAGCCAGATACAGCGGAAATTTAATAATTTTTTAAGCATAAAAAATTGCTAACTTGTGGTGTTTCAGCTAAGAGGGAATGAATTTATCCTCGCTGCGACCTTCGTTACTGTTGCGCACACCGCCTGTAGTTCACGGGTTCTCAATTCTTGTAGGTTTACTTGGATTCTCCTAATTCGTTTTGCGGCACACAAACTTCACTTGATGATTTGATTCGTGGCTAATCATGGTTTCCAAAGTTGTTCATTCATATTTAGTGTCATGGAGGAAAACGACAATTGCAGTGTTGGTCTACAACACTTTGGGTATAATATTTCGCGGGGAACCATGATTAGCCACGAATCAAATCATCAAGTGAAGTTTGTGTGCCGCAAAACGAATTAGGAGATTACCATTTTTTCGGGAATCTGAACTCTTTAACATATTGCTTACAACTGAAAATCTACAACGCAAATGAAGAAAAAGTATAGGCTAGCCGCTAGACTATAGCGTAATTAAAATTGCCACGGGCATAGACAAAACATTCAAACAAAAGTCCTTTTTGAAAACACAAACTTGTATTTGTATATTCAAAAAAGGTATATATATATTTTGTAGTTACTCCAACTGGATGCTTTTACGCAAAACGTATGATGCAATTCCCCTCTTTAGCTGATGTCTCGGTTTGTCGAAAGTGAACCGCTGTAAAAAATGCAGTTGTTTGTTTGCCGCCAGCATGTTTAGAAAATGGTAGAACGTATCTTACGTACCATACCAACAAGTAGAACGTACCTATTTTCTAAAATTCGGGGAAACCCCAAATTACGTCACAATGATGGTGAGATGAAGTTGGTTATGGCGTCACACCAAAAATTAATATGTTATAGATCTTCTCGTGAGAACGCATTTCAGTTTGAGTCTTTCTGAATAATGTCAGCGTACAGCGAGTACAGAGCAAAATTATTTTCTCGAACTAAGCAAGTTCGCAATTATCATTTACAAAGTGCGTGTATGTGTTCTTTGTATGATAACTATTTTGTTGAAGACCCACGACAAGTAATATAGCGCATGTTTTATATTGTGTGGTATGCTATTAAGTGTTACTAACAAATACAGTGACTTGTTCTTTTCAGTATTAAACAGTTTTTGTACATTAGTGTTTATTTCCAACAGAACACCATGAGGGGCATCTCTAAAATACGCGAACCACGCGAACCACGCGAACCACGCGAACCACGCGAACCACGCGAACCACGCGAACCACGCGAACCACGCGAACCACGCGAACCACGCGAACCACGCGTTACGAAAACTAACAAATTTTGTCATATTATTGTGTTTGTAAAACAAATTCAAAAACAAGCAACGACCACCGACCCAAGGTACAGTAACGAAGAAATAGCAATTTTTTTGTGAATTCAACTTAAACATAGAAATTTCATAAAGAGGTGAGAGGTTCGCGTACTTTAGAGATAATTTGGTTAGCGTGGATAACTCAGTTACAATGCCAATAGAGGTTCGCGTATTTTAGAGAGAATTTGGTTAGCGTGGATAACTCAGTTACAATGCCAAGAGAGGTTCGTGTATTTTAGAGAGAACTTGGTTAGCGTGGATAACTTAGTTACAATACCAAGAGAGGTTCGCGTATTTTAGAAAGAATTTGGTTAGCGTGGGTAACGTAGTTACAATACGAGTTAAGGTTCGCGTATTTTAGAAAGAATTTGGTTAGCGTGGGTAACGTAGTTACAATACGAGTTAAGGTTCGCGTATTTTAGAACCTCTCTTGGCATTGTTACTGAGCTATCCACGCTAACCAAATTCTCTCTAAAATACGCGAACCTCTCTTGGTATTGTAACTAAGTTATCCACGCTAACCAAGTTCTCTCCAAAATACACGAACCTCTCTTGGTATTGTAACTGAGTTATCCACGCTAACCAAATTCTTTCTAAAATACGCGAACCTCAACTCGTATTGTAACTACGTTACCCACGCTAACCAAATTCTTTCTAAAATACGCGAACCTCACTTGGTATTGTAACTAAGTTATCCACGGTAACCAAGTTCCCTCTAAAATACGCGAACCTCTATTGGCATTGTTACTGAGTTATCCACGCTAACCAAATTCTCTCTAAAATACGCGAACCTCTCACCCCTTTATGAAATTTCTATGTTTAAGTAGAACTCACAAAAAAATTGCTATTTCTTCGTTACTGTACCTTGGGTCGCTGGTCGTTGCTTGTTTTTGAATATGTTTTACAAACACAATAACATGACATAATTTCATAGCGCAGAGGGCGCTATGCAAAATTTGTTAGTTTTCGTTAACGTGTTGTTTGCGAGGTTCGCGAGGTTCCCATGGTTCTGGTGGTTCGCGTATTTTAGAGATGCCCCACCATGAGTGCAGAAACCTGCCTGGTACTATTGCTTGTAACCAGTGCTGCCTTGGTTGCTGCTGGACCTGAATGTATTAAGAACTGCTCCACTATCTCATCACATACTAGGCCTAATGTCAATACCCTGTACCCAATTTCTTGTACTATGGAGACAAAGCAGTGTAATGCCTTTTCAAATATATCCAGCCCACCAAGTCCGCCAAAGAAAGATTCTGAAAATGCTGAAGCCTGGTATCTTTATCCAAGTAATGGCGTCAACCGAATTGCCCTTAATTTTACATCGAAACGAGCACATGAAGGTTCTGTGGTAAACCTGCAAGGATATTACTTTGCAATACTTAATAATAGTGGCAATGTACTGAAGGAGATGTACTACTGTATACACACTGTCATGGAATTCAACCTTCACGTATTTGCCAAATTTTATTATGACTGTTATGGCACTGAACCTTCAGATTACATAAAACCTGGGTCAAGATTTAAAGTTTTCATTGCTAGCTTGCCCGAGTCTGGCCCATTGAAAAAAAGTGCATTGAAATGGATCAAAAATATACCTGGATGTAGTGACAAGCGTATGGCCAATGTTCAAGAATGCATTGATGAAAGATTAATAAGGTTTCGAGTCAAGCAATATGTGTGTCCCAATAGAACCATGATGATTGACTACAATGTCCCAAAAGGTCATGGAAACACTGCAGACATCATTCTTTGTTATGCTGAGATTTACAGATCAAGTTTTAATCATTGTGAAATGAAAGAGGCATTACATGACTTACCCCTATCAGGCAATGGTACTTCTTTGGTTTTGCCTGAAAATTTTGACATTAAGGCAAATATATCAGTTATGTTAAGAGGTTCCAATAGTAGACTCCAGTTAGCTTCATGTATTAAGTTTAAATGCCAAGAAGATTCAAGTCCACTTCCCATCATAATTGCCTTGTGTGCCGTATTGGGATTGGCAATCACTGTTGGTTTCTTCATTTTTATCAAACGAAGAAAATTAAAACAATTTGTCGAGTCGTCTTGTTATGAGAAAAAAGAAGAGCCTGCAGTTCCCACTGACGACAAAATTACCAAAATCCGAAATTATGAAATAGTGGTGGAATGTCAAACAATAAAAGAAGTAAGAACCGTCTGCATAACATTTGTTGAAGATCATAAAATGCACTCTGATGTTCTTAATGCATTTGCATCCTTTCTGCAAAATTACCTTGGATTCAAAGTAGTGTTTGAACTGTGGGAGCAAGAGGATATTTACAAGGATGCCTCAACTTGGATTGACAAAGCAGTAACAGAATCAGATAAGGTGATTCTTGTGTGGTCACCAAAGGCATTTGAAAGATGGACTAGTTTTAATAAAGGTGATTATGAAACAGAGCAACAGGATTTGTTCACTCCCATCTTAAAGCAAATTCAAAAAGATCTTATGTTTGCAAAGAATAAAGGAAAATACTTTTTCACCTTTTTTGACTACTGTTCTGAAAAGGACATCCCCGAAAAGTTCCGTGATATCACTTTCTGCCATTATCGGCTCATGCAGCAATTCAAAGAGCTTTACTTTCGCTTAATGGACAGAGAAATGTTTCAACCTGGGGCATGCATAAAGCTGAACAAAGTGGAACCCCAAAACTACTTCGACCAAAACGTAAACAAATATGGCCTTGCTTTAAAGACTTGAATTGATAAAATGTGTCAACTGGTGAAGGATAATCCAAATTGGTACGAAGCAAAATTGCCAACAACATTTGAAATAGAAACGTTGCCAAGTGAGCAGCGCAGCAGTGACGAACTGCTTATGGTGAATATGTTAAGTGTTGCACCTCCACCTCCACTGTTTATTTCAGTAGAGAGAAGCCCACAAAAATTTCTAGCACTGAATACTCCAGTTACAGAAGTTCCAATTGTTGCTGAGAAACCTCAAAGTCAACGGCAGCCAGTCGAAAATACTGAAAGTTATATGGCTCCAGATGATGGCGAATCAGTAGAACAGAATGCTCAACTAAAGGAGTTATTGCCAAAGAAAAAGTCCAAATATGCAGATGATAATCTTCGACTACAAATTGCCCGAAGAGTTCCATGTGAAAATAATGAAGCTTCCAAACCATATGCGAGGGAATATCTGGTTATGGCTCCTTTAAACAATCCAATTTCACCGCAAGATAGTGGGATTGAGACATTGAGTCCTCGTGCAGAGTCAGCGATGAGTGATTGTTCAATTCACGCTTCCTCATTTCATTTTGATGACGATGACATCGATGAGTGTGTTCGAGTCGGAGAATCAGCGCACACACCAGAACTTGCCCCCATCGACCTCACAAACGATCCATGGAAGTCTTTAGCTTCCTTTGAATGAAGCTAAAGCTATGTAAAAATTCATTTTTTGAGTAAACTTTTAGCCACATTATTTATCCTAGAACAAAGTTTTGTGATTTATGTAGAAGGAGCACTTGATTAATCGTTCAATTTTGTTGTAATTCCACATTTTGCGATGGTTTTCAATTTGTTATTGCCGAAGAGCACATTATTATTTCTTTTTTTATTGAAAAGCGATGCCCTTTTTTATTGATGTATGTGTAACAGTTGTGCTTTATTTTTTATTTGTTTCTTCTGTTGTTTTACTTAGCGTCTTAGTGAGCCATCTAATTATGTTTTAGCTTGTTTCACCATAAGTTTCATTTCGGAAAATAATATTTGTCATTTTCACAAAACTTGTAAATATATTTTTTTTAATTTTGATTCTAAGCCTATGCAATATCATGAGCAAGTGATGCTCAAATTTGATTTGAAATTCTTAACTTCTCTAAAAATTACGTTGATAGGAAATTTGAATTAGGTACACACCCTTATAATGTATATATACTTGAATTTTGTAATGAATTTTTTGTTCAGAATTTGAAATGATTCCTCATATTTGAAATGTTCTCTAAAGGAACTGTGACCTTACTAGTGATATGCAAGTTTATTTATGCATTTTGGTTGAGCGCTGTATGTCACAAAACTTTTGCTTCAATACAAATTTTCTTCAAGAAACTCCTTGACGTATACGGCTTTTCGACAAGGTTAGCTGTGTAGCGTATGAAGAGTAACATTCTCAAACCCGACGTTAGCCTAATCCGCGTTTAAGAGATTGTGCTCTTGCGTCGTTCTTTTTATCCTAAATCGATGCCAGGGGAAGGTACGTTTTACCTTTCAAGGATCGTTTAGGTTGACGCATACGTAGGACGGATTAAAACAACAAACATGCGTCTGTTTAACGTTATGAGTCCTTGATTAAAAAGAGGATAAACGAAGAATTTAAGAAAGTAAAAGGAAAACAACTATTTTAACTGGCGAGAAATCAGCATCGAAATACAAATTACAGTAAAGCATCCCACTTCCCTTTACATGTATTTAGTTTATATTTCCGAGCGATATATTCAGTACAGGTGTTCTTTTTGACTGTAAAGTTATCACAAAGTTAGTCACTGTCGGTCGCCTATTTGCATAATTACATCCATGTAGTGAAACGGACACAAAGCAACGCACAATTTGAAACACATTCGTACATCCTTTTATTGGTTAAAAATGAAGTAATATAAATCTCCATGGTAACCTAACCTCAAGAGTGGAGTCCCAACCCGTGTGCTTTAGGTTGATTTGCGTTGTTAGTCCCATAACATAGTAACTTTCAGAATTGTTACTATGGCACTATACTGCCACCCAGCAGAAAGGAAAGCAAAATGTAGGCAATCGCTATGTGGCGTGCTTTTGCCAACTTGAAAGTTGAATAATAGTAGGTTGATTTACTCATAATTTTGAGTATAAAGGGACTGGCCCATATTGTTATTAACATTGTCATGTATAAATTTTCCGCCTCTAGTTTCTCGCTGCAATGTTGAAACTTAATCGAGATTCGTAACCTTGGTTTGATTTAAACGTGGGTATAACATAGTGTGAACTTTGCTTTTTGCAACAAGAAAAATGTGCTTTCAAGCTACATGCATCTAAATTATATCAACAGATTTTCTAGAAAAATCGATTTCGCTTGTGTACTATAAGCATCATCAGTTTCTACAATTAATAAAAGCAATAAAACACACAAAAGCGCCACACTCAAGTTAATAGAATGGAAAACTGAAAGCAAATCGTTCCCTGGCTCAAACTTTAAACAACAGCATAATGTGAACATTGTATGTTATCGGTTGTCTTATGTACGGTCATGGTGCTTCTTGGGGATTTGACAGATTTTTAAATTCACGCATAGTCGAAAATAACGATTTATCGGTCGGCATAGGCCACACGGTATATAAGGCTAAAAAGTTTATCAGCCGCAACTTACAATCGATGAAATTCGGTATGTTGCAACATTTTATAAATTATTGTTAATTGGCAAAAGTTCCGCGGCGCATCTCAGCCCATTTTGCGGCAGACCAACTACAGTTTATTCCTGTTGTACATTAGTTTTGGTGGCAAAAACATAGTTTTTATTGTGCGGCCCACGAGTTAGCTTGAATTTGGCCCTCCGAGAAGTTTTGAGTTTGAGACCAACTGACTTAGACGTTGTTGTGATGCCATCTAGCGGATATTATTTCTTTACGTTTTTGAGCAAGATGACATTTGTCAAAAAGCACAGACGCGCGATCCACTGGTACATAACTTGTCAAAAGGCGTCAGGTGCAAAAAAACATTTATGACGCAATAGAAGAACAGTGACGTCTTGCAAAGAATACACAGGTAGTTTTATGAAGTTGTACGGAATGTGTCTTTCGTTATAAGTTCAACATTGGAAAATCATTTGTCCTAATGGGGATATTGTCTGGTTTCAAAATTAAATGATTTGCATTTTTCTAAAGTTAAATAGGATCTGCTTGTTTTTGAAGCTAATAGGATCTGCTTGTGAAAAATAAAAATATGCTGCCGACGTAAATATATTTTACGAGCACGCTTAAATCAGAGACGGTCGAAGTTTTTTTTATCCCGAACGGATATTATCTATGTATTACAAAGGTCTTTTCTTTTATTGAAACATATCTTTGTGCAACGAATTGTTTTGTGCAAACAATCTTCATACGAACGTAGATAAATTCCTGCAAACAAGTTAAATATTATGTTGATCTCATGATCTTGATAGAGAACTGAAAATGAGAAACTATACAGGTTGCAAACAATTTATCTTAAACTATCAACAATTACCTTTTCCTGATTGTGGAAGTGAAATGTCAAAAGATATCTTGTTTTCTGGTGCAGCAGCATTATTTATTATGTATTCATATGCTTCATTTACCTTAAAAATGTGAGATATAAATTATATGTAACCTCCCAATATATTCATATCAGCATACCTGTACAAATCCATGACCCTGAGCAAAGCATTCAATAGAGCTTTGTTTTGATGCTGTGTTTTGTATCGCGCGACGTATACTGTATGGGGTATATTGTATTTCCTGAGCTTTTAATGCTAAAACATAACAGTATTTTTATTCCTGAATCTGCACAAAGCAGCAATTAAAAAATAAAATTTAAACATTTCCAAAATTTTAGTTGCTGTGCTATTTCAATTTTCATTTATTCTTGCTGATAAATAAAGTGAAATTGCACCAAAATGAAAACAGATTGAATAATTTTATGCAAGACTTTTGTAGTGAAGATCAAGCGCAGAATAGCAAACACTTTTAGTATGTAACGCATTTGGAAATTTTGTGCAGAACATCAGTAAATAAATATTTTCAAATTTCCTTTCAATCTGGTAAAAGTGTATGTGTCAGGAGAAATTGTAATTCATGGCTACTAGGTCCTGGGTGTATAACGCCCAAATTCAGAAAAACAGATTGCTTAATGAATGGAAAAAAGCCTCGGTCGTATATTTTAATAAATGTTACCAAATTTTTTCAAAAGGCTCAAAAAATTTAATGTATGTCAAAACCTTTCACGGCATAACCAAAATAACCGGAAAACGCCCCACATTAGCGCCCACCTGTGGACTATACATTAACCACCAAATAACCACCAGATCTCACTATTTTTTCCCGCACGCGTTTGTTATTGTTGTTTGCATTGCTTGACACCATGCGAGAGCACAAAGGCTTTGTATTCTTGGCTTCAAAATAGCAATACGATTCAACCCAAAGCACAAGCTGTATGGGAGTCCTTAGTCAACCTTGGAGTATCTTGGAGGCAAATATATAAAAATATACCTCAAGCTACAGTGGAAATTAAACTAATAAGCTTTCAAATTAAGCTAAATCTCAGGACCATTGTGACCAATAACAAGTTAAAGGATATGAAGTTTACAGAAACAGGTTCATGTGTCTTTGCGAAAATGCCGCGGAAACTGTTTTACATCTATTTGTAAATTGCCATATTGTAACACATTACTGGGAAAATGTATGCGGTTGGCTCAGTGCTAAATTTCTTGTCCCCTTTTTTTTTTCTCCTTTGCATTTACTGTTTGGCATACACCAAAATAACAATATTTTTAAATGCTATTCAAACTGCACTCTTCTTTGTGCCCGATTTGTAATTTATAGATGCAAATACGCTAAAAGGCAACCAACAACAACAGAATTTGTAAATATGTTGCAAACAACAAGATCCATTGAATTAAACATCGCCAGTGAGAAATACCGAACCGAATTATTACAAAAGAAAGTGGTCGTACGCTGCTTGACGTGAAGCATATCCCCATGTAACTGGACTTCTTGTACTGATTTCCCGCCATTATGTTTAACCCTTGTTGCCTTTTTTGTCTTCTTGCTTAGTCTTTTCTTCAATTGTACGCCTTTAGCGTCCTTTTTTCAATAATAATAAAAATAAATAAATAAAGTAAGACTTATTCCTTCCGCGTTGTTTTTTTATATTGTTGTTTATTTGTTGTTTTGTTCGCTGTTATTGGGTCCGATAATCCATACTTCTTGACGCTCATCAAGCTTTCAGTGCAATCCGAGAAGTCGTTATCTACACAGCGGTTAGAAATTTGATAAATGGGACTGAGGTTTGTGTCGGTGATTAATAACATTTTTGCATAAATACCGTCAGCAAGATCGGGTTTCTTTTGTGAAAACAAACAATCCTTCACACTCACATAGTTTTACTGCACACAACAGCACTACATAAACAAAAATAAAGTATAAATAAAGAGTTTAGGTCTGAAAAGTCGTCCCAGTGCAGTAATGGATAATATCTCGGATACGTCATATGTGGGCTATATTGGAAACACATATAATGGAGGCATACCCAACCACTGGAAATTTTAAAACACAAATATGACCCATATCTCAACTAATTAAATCAAACAGTTTCGGATGTGATATCTGTGGAGCAATGACGATACCAGACTAAACTAAAAAAATTGCTCACGAAAACACACAGGTTAAAGAATAGGAACGACATCATTGTCATCAATTTTATTCTGATCATTGTCTAAAAAGTCGAGCTCTCTCATGGCATCCAGGAGGCATTCTAAGAAAAAGTGAAACCTCCGTAATCAGAGGATTCCAAGAGTGTTTCAGCGACCGAGGGACTTTCCCCTTGACAAAGTCGGATTTCATCCTCCAGTGCCCAACATAACTTCCGCTCCTCCTGGGTCTCTGCGCACGCCATGCTCTCCTCCGCAATCCGATCCCAATCCTCATCACCACTCCACTTCTCCCGGAGGATTATAGATGCGATTATCTTGGCAAGGGACGCGGCACCATTCCCACGACTTTCGTTGCCTTCCATAAATTTACCAATCTTAAACCCGGTCACTTTGGCACGAAGGCTGCACGTGATCACTACGTCATCAATCGTGACGTCACCGACTCTAGAAATTGAATCGGAGTGAAGGAAGTGAATTTCAGTTGCGATATCGGCAGAGTCGGAGGTTGGCCAGGGGAGGGAGCCAGAAATCCTTCTTCCTGGTGTATTGGAGGAAGGGGAAGATGTCCATACCGTCCACGTACTCGAACAAAACTCCGAAGTCGTTTCCCTGGCGAGTGTGACCGAGTACGCGGATCACGTGATCGTGATTAGCCAACCGGAATAGTGAGACGCCCTCCGTCAACCTACAACAAACGTACCAGCTCAATTACTGAGATTTGTGAACAACTGTAGATCCATGTTTGAATTTTACATGAAAAACATTTATGTGATTGAAACCCCAAACCGTGTCAATATATTTCAAAACTTACGTTTCTATCTGTTGTTCGGTCGATATTCCGTCCTCTATGTTAATGTACTGCACTATTACATTTCCATGCATGTCTTTCCACGCCTTAACAAGCCTGAAGTTTCCGTTGTCAATAATTTTGTCCATGGAAAATGTCAGTTCGCTCGGAGGAACAAAACAATCCACAGCCTAAAGTAATGGATTTGTTAAACTGATCATAATCTAACTTAATGGTTGTCAGTTGTGTGCAGAATTACTGCATTGACAAAAGCGTTTCTTTCAACATAAAGTTGCATCACATGTTTGTTTTTCAATCATATATATCGCAACACATTACAAAATTGTTGTTATTCGAATACATCAACTAATTATGTTAAAATAAGCACTGAATACACAAAGTAAAACCGACCACAAAATTCTTTTTTACAGTAAACATTTTTCTACCTTCTTAGAAGCAAGTTTTTGGTTCTCCAACACCTTTAACCTGGCTTCTGCTGCTTTGAGTTCCTGCAAAAAGAGTAACAGATCAAGTAAAATGTTCAATGATAATTTATCATAGCTGGTGTGTTCACTCTGGAATCAAGAGAGACACAAGATGCAGATCTGCAACAAAACCCAGACATTGACATGACATCCTCTAGTTAATGTTGCAGATACACGATAACTAAAGGAAAAGGATAAGGTTTACTAAGGGCATGTGACTCTACACCAGGGGTCACCAAACTATGGTCCACAAGGTTAGTCCATGGATCCCACCAGTCTAGCCTCCAAAATAGCACAACAGTTCATCCTACCCCACAATGAGATAAATCTTGTTTCTTTTGTGATATACTGACGTGGTTAATAGGCAGAAGAATATATTTAATGGAAATATGTATATTGTCTTCCGTACAAGGGTATTTTATACATTATACTTATTCAAATAATACTGTCAACTAACAGATCCCAGTACGAACAGCAATTCCTTGAATTAACAGTTTCAAGTTTTCTTACCCCGTTATCCATAAGTTCATGGTACTTTGCTGCTAACTTCTTTTCATTTTCAAAGTAGGTGGCATCGTGTTTCCTCTGAAACAAAAGTTTTATTTAACACAAAAAAATATTTGCTATGCAAGAAAATTTAATGCACAAATCCACATGCAATTTTAATTATCCCAATTGCTAACTGTGATATTAGGATTAACAATGTGTTTGTGAAGAATTTAAAAAAATTAAAATGATTACTTTGAAATAACTTTTGAAGAAAGATTTTTCCTCCTCTGCCTTTTCAATAAACTGACTTTCCATTTGTTTCCTCAACGTTGCATTTGCCTAAAGTTGCGACGAAGAGAGAATTCTTTTTCCAGACTTCAAACATTTCTTATGACATTCTTCAAATGCTGCAGACAGGGTGTGTACAGCTTGCAATATTATGGCTTTTTTTGCACATATATTCTTCAAATGGTTCTTCCATTGCAAAGAGAGCTTCGTAAATCACAAACAAAACAGGTTCAATGGAAACAGCAAAATACAAATGTCTGTAATAAATAAATATTATCCTTGTTGTCTGACTAATAGTCACAACAAAATGACCAACGAAGAACGATCTTTTTTTCTGTATTTCCCATTTAATCAGCTTAACATAGAGTTCAAATAGTTGCCACAATTTTACAACAATTCCACAAATATAGTAAATCGATTGATTCAACATTAGAAGGAAACACACCATCATGCTTTCCCTGTAGCTGCTAACAGCATTCGATTGTAAGCAGTGCATTACATTCTGAAACAAACCATACATTAGAACACAATATTTTTGTACAGTGGTGCACATAAAATTCAGAATAACTCCAGACTATCATGATTACCTCTTTTTTTTTGAACATTTTGAACGACTCTTTTTTAACTACTAGTTTTGTTCGGGGACTGTTGCCATGTTAAAACCAGTATCCATTAATATAACAAAAGCAGCAATAGAATTTTTCTCCTCAAAACCAATTGAGAAAACCTTGGATCCAAAGCTGTCTCAAGATGTTGCTTTGCTTCATCATTTGCAAAAGAATGTTTCTGAAAAACATCACCCTTGCATGTGCATTCTTGTTTCTGCAAAAAGCATCAAGTTTTAATGTCACCAGATAGCATTTAATTGTTAACAAACATACAACAGTCACCATCTTGAAATAATAACAATCACCAAAGCATTTACCTTCATTTTACTCAGATAAATTTCCAAAGCCTTTGAAAAAATTGCTTCCATTTCACCCGACTGAAAATAAATAATGACGCAGTATGAAGAACAATAAATTTATTCCAAACTATGATTTTTGTGTAGAAGTCAGAATAAAATATGCAGTTTCATTAAAAAGGAATGATGTGGGGGTGCATATTTTCAATAACTTAAAAGATAGTACAGGAAAAGATATGTAGAAAAGGTATAACGGAGCAATGAACAAGTCAAGCATTAATCACCTCTTTTCCAAAATACATGACTTTGTTAATATCAGTTTGTCATGTTAAACTAGGGTGTGTCACACGTATGACTAATGATGTCATCAATATTATTAGGGTGTCATCAAACACTAAAAACCATTAGGCAGCAGTCTTTTAGTCTTTAACATACATTTTGGGTTGGAACATAAAGCTATTAATTATAAAGGTTTGTGACTATTTTATGCTTTGAACTAATGCTGCAGTCTATGTGAGTTAAATTTAGGGTGGCAAAGCTGCAGAGTTGTGACTGTATTACCATAATCTATGGTAATATTTAAACACCATGCACTTCCGATAGGCATGAACAATTTGAGGGAGACACGAGTTGAACAAGTTACTTAATTAGAGTTTTGTCAAATCCCTATAACTTACTGTTTTGCTTCCATCAACTGTATGCACAGTAAAGTCTTGTATTATTATGAAATCTTCAGACTTTTTGAAGATAAAATCCTGAGCATTTGCTGTAATGTACTCGTATGATGTGTCAACTGACATGGTCCTGACACCCTGCAGCATAAGTTATGATGTAAGACCACATGCAATAATGCACAGTAAAAGAGAAAATACTGCACAAGTTTTCCAATATTTCTTTTCAAATTTTTGGCGAACATTGTGAAGCCAATCTTACAATGACCATTATGAAATGTCTTAAATACAGGTAAAAGAATAACTTTACACACACACTTCTGTTATGCTTTTGATGTAGTCTTCAATTTGAAGCTCAATGGCAAGAAAATACTCATGTCGGGCTGTGTCCTGCGTCAAAACCAGTTGTAAATGTAATTAAGTGACCAAACGTTGAAATAGGATCAGTTATGAGGTAGAATATTTATAATGTCAGAAATGGGAAAAAATCAAAACAGGATCCAAACAGAAGTGAAAGCAGTGCGTGATTAAGACAGAAACATTAACCGATCATGCAGTAAATGCATTAAACATTGCAGAACCAAACCAAAGAATCTATGTGTCAAGAAATGTGCAATTGATACAGAGCATCAAATACTAAAACACATCGAGTGAAAACCAACCTCCAAATAAAGCCTTCCCAGATCATAGTTTCCGTCGTTCATGGATTTTATGTAACGCTCGATCCGTCTAAAAGTTTGTTTTCCATTTCTTTCTCACATTGTCCAGTGTGCGAAGCTTTTTCTTCTGTTCTCGGGACAAATGTGTTTGTAACCAAACTGGCAGACCACCTTCATGTAGTCGACAGGAAGATCTTCAAAACCACAAATTACAAATATGCAATTTGTAAGCAAACGATACCATTTATAACTATAGTTTACATATTTTGAATCTTTTCATTAAATTCCAGTGCAAGTTAACGCACAAATAGTGGAACAACTTTTTGCACAGGACGTGTACAATGCAAATACATGCATGATGAAAATTTAAAATTGGTTCAGCACATAGAAATATTGGAATGCTGCAGACAGGGTGTGTACACACACTGTTTCGACCTGTAAGGTCTCATCAGTGCAGGTGTTGACAGTGGCACTGTGCTAGCTTTTACACTAGCGGGCACACTAATTTCCACTTTGTGATACCTTTCGGTAAAAGTCGATCTGTTTTGGTACCCTATACTGAGTACCGAACAACAGAGACGACGAACCACTGTGGAGCGCACTATGGCCAAACGGATGTTACCTTACAGGTCGAAACAGTGCATGTACACACCCTGTCTGCAGCTTTCCAATATTATGGCTTTTTTAACATAGAAATATACACCACAGAACCAACCTTTTGAGTGTGTAACATCCTTGACTGAAGGCAGAGTGTAGCACATACAGCTATCAAATGCTACAGAAAGTAGATCAAAGGAATATTCTGAGGTGGAATATTTTGTCAAAACTGTTTTGAGATAGTCATTATTTTGTCCATATTTAGGGCCTTTGTATTCATGTATGACAAAAACCAATTCCTAGCAAAAAGAAACATTTATAAGTAATTTATTACAATGCAACCAGAAAACTGGTGAGTTACAAATAATTTTGTTTCCAATACCATTGAATGTATCGTATATATCACATAATATAACATGTGTTTGACATATTTTAATTATACCTGCAATATAGAAGTGAATCCATACCATTGAATTTTCTTTGCATAATCCACAAACACCTGAGAATAAACAGAACAGATACCCAAAATATGCACAAGTGTTTATGATAAATTATAGATTCGACATATAGATGATATCATAGGCGTCGATTTTAAAAATTTTGTAAAATATTAAGGGTAGATTATGGGTTCAACACTAAAGGATAAATATTAAGTCATATACTAATATATTAATCCAATTGTAATTTTAATTCTGTGGAATTTTTTAAACATACAAACTTATCCAAACCTTCAAGTGGGACAAATCCGATTCTGTAATCTCCTCTAGCACATTGATAACAATAGTGGAAGCCATGGCACCAGCACATTGCAAAATACATTTGTTAAAACTAAATGTTCTTTAATTCAACTCCAGAGTCAGCATTGAAAAACAACGAAGCTGGTTGAAAAATAAAATAGATGGTGCTTATTTATATTCTTTATGTTTAAACTTGTTTTCGTGCACATAAACACTTAAGGCATATTTACTTGTTGTGAGTAAGAAGTTTAGAATAATACAAAATCAATATAACTGACTTCAACGCATAAAATATTTACTGAAAAATTAAAAACATAAATGTGGACATTTTGGACACAAAAGCAATGAACAGACCTTCGCTTGTACTTAGCTATTTTACGTTGCTTTTGTTTTTACTTTTCACAGAAACTGATGATGCCCTTATCAGGGCAAAATATAATTTTCAGCTTATAATCAAACATATTTGAAAGAGCTGCTTGAAAGATTGACTTAAAAGTTTTATTCAGGAATTGTGGACACAATTTACATATTATCTGACCACAAAATCAGTAATATAAATGGAAATATGAAATTATGAAGATAATTTAATATTATAATGTTTTTGTGAACCAAGATCTAGTTTCAACATATTTTTTCATGACATTAAAAAAATATAAGTGATGTAAAAAAAAAACATAAACAAATGTTTAAAATATGCATCTCCTGTTGCAAATAAATGCAACAAAAATAAACAAAGTAAAAAAACTAGTACTTCTTAATGCTTAATGCAAATTCAAATTTTACCACTTCTACTTACAAGCTGATCATCCTCTATTGGACGACAAAATGGGGTTTCCTGCAAACAGAGACCACTTATTCTATCAAGTTGTCTGATGGGAAAGTTTTTTGCATAACAGTGCTGCTTGTATCGTTGGAAGATTGCATTGGTTGGTGCCTGTTAAACACAAAAAAACAATAAAGCCCTCATGAACTTTTTTTCACATGAATATTTGATGTTCAACAACATCACTAGTCACCTTGGTTTTTTTGTGTCATCTGTCACAAAGTACCCTGCTTTACCTTTTTGACTTACTGTTAAATCTCTTGTCTGTTTCATGTACTCCAAAAACTTTTTTTGACATTTCATCTGTTCCAAAAAATCCCACATTAACAAATGCATCACAGGCATGATCGAATGCTGCCTGAGCATAATGAGGAGTCCACAAATGTCTGTTTGGATTATCCTGATGATGGACCAACTGTCGCACTGCAATAAACACATGACTAATTTATAAAAAATGTAAACGGGAGAAAACAGATTAAATAATTTTATGCATGACTTTTGTAGTGAGAATGAAGTGCAGAATTACACCTCTTGTATGTTAATGCGTTTAGTATTTTTTTTGCAGAAGATTAGTAAACAATTTCAAATTTTCTTTCAATCTGGAAAAGTGTATGGGTCAGGAGAAATTATAATTGATGGCTACTAGGTCCTGGGTGTCTAACGCCTGATTTCAGAAAAACAGATTGCTTTATGACAGGAAAAAACCTGGGTCGTGCATTTTATCCAATGTCACCAATTTTTCTCGCCAAAAACCACAAATATTTTATATACGTCAAAACACAAGAAAAAGTTTCAAAAATACTTACGAAGCATGTCCTTATATGTATCCCATTTTTAATCTTTGCTTCCCATAACTTCAATCAAGTTAAAAACTTAATCCACGGACACCGTTTGGTGTTTCCCCGTACGTAAAAATAAATCATTTTCACTAATAGTTATTTTTCATGTGACATCTATGAGTGCGATTTGTGAAAAAGTTTTATTAAAATTATCTCATATAGAAACAAGTCTGTCTTTCCTTATATGCTTTCCTTTAAATTAATACATAACTGGCTTTCTCCTTTGTTGTGTGAAAAAAGTCTCACGCTTGACTGCGTTTGTTTGCTTCCAGCACTTCTCCTTCCACAGTTTTTCCCATGCGTGATCGAGGTGCCGTGCGTTGCTGCTTGCTGTGCTGATAATGTACTTGTTACGACGCAAGGTTATTGTAAGTCGTTTACGTTATTCGCTAAAAAAATAACACATTACGTTATTCGCTACAAAAATCTTCGGTAGAGCGGAACCCTGACCTTTCAACTCATCGCCATTGATTTAGTAAAATGAGGAACTGAATTTGTGCTATCTTTCAAGTTTGCTGTGAAGCAACTTGTTTATTGGTTCCTTTGCTATAGTTGGCCATAGATTTATAACAAATATTCTTGGAAATGTAGCTGAAAATGTTTAGCGTAAGGTTAAGCAGTAACTTTAGGCTTTGGTTGTCCAGAAGCAGAAACAAAATTGTTTGTCAAATCGGGTTGCTGATGTGTGGGATTGATGCTCGTGATATTTCACGAAACTCAGCTGTTGTCGCTAATGGAAAAACTAATCAAACAGTTGATGCACTTGTTAGTTTTGTTGTCAAATGTCTGCAACTGTAGTTAAAAATATAGTTTGATTATTAAAAAGCAACAGATAGCTTTGATGTGCATGTTTGGTATTGCCTAAAGGGGCACGTATGTCAACGTTATGTAAGTTGGATTCAAAATGCGGTTTAATACTGATGACAATATTGTTATCGCTAACGTACACTATAACACGATGTTGAATTTTTGTATTTACAAAGCATGAATCGACACAACAAAAAGGACATACTGCCCCAATAACAGAGCAAATCCGTTTATTTGGGGCAAAAGAGCAATCACATTCTTTTCGTTAAACTGTAGGAAGTACGAAAGTTACAGTGCGCCAAAAACATCACACTTCACTGATCACATCACACGTAAAGTTTTTCTCTTGTGTGATGCTATTAACGCAACGAAGAGAATAGCGTGGCGTGCAGTTAAAGCAAGCTAGTTCAACCTTTTCGGCAGAAGGGACACGTACAGTTTGCATATGATTTCACGAAACACTTAACAATTAATTTATGATTTTGTTTTCTTTTAACGTTAGCATAACGAACATAGTTATATTTTACCTTTTTTGACTTTGTTGAAAAAGTAGTGTTGGTCGCTTATTTATGCTACTTGCTTGAAATACTCACCTGTTTTATCACGTACATTATATGTAAAAATTAGATGCTAATATTACGGAACACAAGTTAGTGTGACATGCTAATGTTATGACGCAAACCTATATGGGGCTTACAAGCTATCAGTACCCAATGTGTGAAAGTAAACCATTGATGAACGCATTTAAGGATTCTTTTCATATTTGCGTGCATTCATTTATTCCCGCAAAACATATAATTCACAGTAGAGGTCACCATGCACTTAGAACTACTGTAAACCGAACAACGCTTAGGAGGCCACATGTTTTCTACACGGCCCTAGAAGATACGAGTCCAGGAGTGGTGAAATCATTTTGATTTCCGGTATAATATCGAAATGCGCGCTTGGCAAAAATGAAAACCACTGTATAGCGCGACGCACACCTAATGACTAGCGGGTCATTCACGCAGCACTCCTTGCACCAGCCAATCAACGCCTTGCACGTGAACCAATGAAGCGTTACAGGAAGTCCAATTGAGAATTTGATAAAACGTGAGTGCAGGAAACCGATGAAAAACAAAAGAATTGTGCAATGTGTTGTGCGCAAACGTAATAAAGAAGCAAAAAGAAAAACATTAGTGCCGTGTGTCATTTTCGCCACACCTAATAACATAGTATGAGTACAAAAAAGTCATCTGTTCCCCGTGAACATTAGGTTTGTTTGTCAGCGGTGACGTCAAAAGTTCCAGCGCATTCAGCTTCGCTTTTATGTTTTCTGATCAAACAAATCGGGAAACTGGAAAAGCCAAAGTTCAGACCCGCCATGAAACAACATGTTTGTGTCACGTAAGCGGCGTCAAAATCACTGCTTTTTCCTTGAGATCGTTTAATACTAATGCAAAGTTAAGTGTAGGTACATATATTAGCCATATGGCGTATTTTAAAGATTCAAATGGTATTGCATTAATGATATCTAGAAAGTAATATTTATGAGCTAGAAAAAGTCGGGCAATATACAAGAAAATATGTCAAACAAACGAATGTGTATAGACAGGTCATTGCGGAAACAAACATGACTGTATTGAAAA
Organism: Ascidia mentula; assembly: GCF_947561715.1. NCBI lineage: Eukaryota > Metazoa > Chordata > Ascidiacea > Phlebobranchia > Ascidiidae > Ascidia > Ascidia mentula. The sequence continues at coordinate 18,963,315 of NC_138570.1, read as the reverse complement.
TTACTCCTCCGGAAAGTAGTGCAGGCCTACATTATATGCTGATTTGAAGATCAATACCAATCAATAGAGTTTAAAGTGTATGTAGTCGGCTCAACACCTATCTTAACAAAAACTGCTCGTTACTAGAGGTAAACATCGTTATTTGAGTCGTGCCATGACGCCAGTCTCAATTCAGGAGAATTATGGGAAGCTTAAAAGTTCAACGGACTTAGTACTCGATAAATTGTAGTTTAAGCTATTCGAAAATCCTTTCTAACACCAATTTCATTAATTTGGAATAATATCACCAATCAACACTTTAAAAATCGACACAGTATTAAAACAATACATATTTTCTTTTGTTTTTTTGGGGGAATATTTTTATGTTTACTCAATAGCGCCATCTATAGTTAGCGTCATCAGTCGTCTGCGCAACGATAATTGACATCGCAAACTAGCCCAGATAGCGACCGAACTTAGTAAAAAGTGTTATTTAACTTTGGTAAACTGTAAACATCTACTTGTTAAAAAAAAGTAATTCCAGAAGGGCATTTAACATAGAATTTCTTACTTGTTATTGTGTGTACGTACTGTGGTTGTTTCTGCTACCAGCGTTGGTCTGTGAGATTAATGCTGATAACAACCGAAGTCAGTTGTTGGCGGTGGTAGATATTTTGGTGATATGGTCGTTGACTTATTTGCAACTATATGCCAAATCTTATGTTAGTGATACTGAAGGACCTTAGTTTGAGAAGTCTGTTTTTGTTTGCAGTTAAAATTTTTGTCATGTTTTGATATTGCTTCACATTTGAAAGAAGCTACAGCCAACACTCATCATGTCGAGTCCCGATGCCCCGAGGAAACCAATTCCAGACACAAAACGTGTGGCCGATTTTGAAACTGAACCACAAAGACCAGGTAGGAAGTGTGTTTGAACAACTATTTTCTCAATAACGTTATGGTATTATTGTTCAAAGTATCTCATTTCTGCAGTTTCTGCGCCCTCCTTTGCTTGATTTGTGTTAAATTATGTTTTTTAACCAGGTCCTTCACAGCAATTATCAATACAGAGAGCAAATATAGCTAAAAGCATTGTTGGGGTTCAGGGTGATGTGAATATAACAAAAAATTTCTACAATACACCAGGTGACAAATACATGTCATAGTTAACAAGCACTGAACATGCCCATGGAGAAAAAACATTCATTTGTAAATTATGTTTATGTTCCGTTTTTAAAGTTAGCAGCTTTATAACCCAAGTGGGTAATTACACAGACTTCGCTTTATACAATTATGTTGCAAATTCAAACAAAGACAAGTAAACAAATATATAATGTTCTCTGTCTCCAACTGGTGTTAAAATAATGTGATGTGCTTGAGTAGTTCCAGTTTTCTGCTTGCTGAAAATATAAAAAAGAAAATCAACTTTTTTAAACTATAATTTTGTAATAAGATTCATCAAACACCAAAGCAGATGAGCAACAAGATGAAGGTAAATTAATATGCTTACTATAACTCATAGGTCAGGGATACATTTAAAAAGTTTAGCCAACAAAGATTTGTATTCAGTTTTTATTCAGAAGGGGTGGAAATTAGTTTTGGTCGCGTACATTTTTGTAAGCACAAAATTTTTGTAAAAATTTATTGAAGCAGTGTCTATACCATACCATAAAACAAATAAAATGTTTTTGTTCTCCCAAAACTTAGCCAGTTGAACTGCAAACTTGGAGTAAGATCTTGCAATATAAACAGTGTGTTCACTGGTCTATTTTGTCTGCAGAGAAAAGGCAGCTCAAAGCCATTGAAATCCTCAAAAATCAACAAAATGATCTTAAGGCTGTGGTTCCTCTTCCTGGTTTATGTGAAGAGGGAGTTCCTGATGTCCATCCTTCCCTAGAGGTCATTGACTTCTACAGAGGTGTCGATACCAAAAATGAAAGGTCACATTTGCCACCAACAGCAAAGGACAAAGTGGATCAAGGTCAGGGCAAACCCCTAACATTTGAGGAGTTGATTTCCACAATTGAAAAAGGTGATGAATTTCTTGCAATTATTGGCGCAGCGGGGTCAGGGAAGAGCACCATGTCTGAGAAACTGTTTAAACGCATGAAAAAGAAGTATTTGGTGGTGCATCTAAGTTTCATGTATTTAAACTTTGGAGATGAAAAACTAACACTGCAAGAGCTTATACTTGATAGACAGTTTCCTGATGTTGAACAAACTGTACGAGATGCTGCATTTAAATGGATGAAAAAAAATCCCGAAAAATGTGTTTTATTATTTGATGGATTAGATCAGGCAACATGGACACTAGAAAGTATGACAGCTATAAGTGCAAGTTACGAAAATCGTTTGACAGTTCAACAGCTTGTTGCCAATCTGTGCGGAAAAACCTTCTTCAAAAAATCATCTTTGATATTTACGTCCCGCCCCCATTCCCTGCTCACGATTCCTGTGGAAATTCGTCCAAAATCCATCATTAATGCCCATGATTTCTCTGCAGAAAACATGAAAAAGCTTTTTCATTTTTATGGTGGTGAAAAAGCAAGTGAACTGTGGACAAAACTTGAAACTGAATCTGCAGAAGTGCTAAATTTTTGTCGCAATCCATTACTTTTGCAATTTGTTTTGTATGCCAGTTTATTTGGTGACAAAAACAGTAATGGCACAATTACCAACATATTTAATGCTGTTTTGCAACAACTTGATGTGGCAGAACATACGAAGGACAAGGATACAAACTTTGTGATAAAAGCTCTTGGCCAAATGGCGTATAATGGAAAAACTCGTAAAACTGTTGTGTTTACCCATACAGACCTCTCTGAAGTGGGTCTTGATTATATCAAAGTACAAAATATTATAATCAAACTACCCAAGTATTCCTGGCTACCACAGCGAAAAGTTTTTGATGGTGCCGAAGCAATTTTTTACTACTCACATGAAACTCTGCAGGAATTCCTCGGGGCTTACTACATTTCCTTCTTCATGCCAGATAAAGAATTTGACCAAATTCTGGAAGAATTGGTTAGAAAGGCACGCTGGGCCATGACGCGACGGTTTACTTGTGGCCTTTTGCTTGGAGAGACAAGTGGTGAGTAAAGCAGTCAAAACCATTGTCATTACATTTGCTTTGTTGATGTATTTGTTTTCTATACAGCTACAAGAAGTGACAATGCTGAGGCTGGTTATGAGTCTAAGTGTGATGCTACTTCTGTTGGCAACGTCACAGATTCTGGGAGTCAGCAAACAGGTATGCAGACCAATGTTGCTCACATTTTTACACTTATGTTATGTCACCAAAATAAGATCATATCTTTCCATCCACATAAGTCAGTACCATAGAACCACGTGTTAATGCACGTAAAGCTTGAATACAGACCTGTACAGAAATGATAATTACATTTGGATGCAAAACATTAAGTAAAAGTCATTTGTAAAGAAAAATTCATGTCTACAATTCTATTTTTCCTAAAAATGTGTTTGATTTTTCAGGCAATAGTGGTAAATTATTGGATACACTTTCAAGATTTTTCCGTTTGCATCATGGAGTGCTGCGTGAGTACACGATATAAATGCAGATTGGATTAAAGCTTGTTAATGCACATGTTCCGCTCAGCTTTAAGAAACAGTTGCTGTGTTTCTAGAAAACAAAGGCAAAAACAAACCAACTACATGTCAACAGTTTTATTGCAAATGTTGTTGTTTCTTGTTTTCCAGACAAACGTGCGAAATTATTGAATGCACTTTCAAGATATCTCCAATCTCAACCCAGGGGTTACGATCTACTGAGTGAGTAAATGATATGAATGCCAACAGTTTAATGCGTGTTTGTAAACACAACATTTAATTGCGTAACAATGAGTAGGTTTGTTACGTCACACAGTCATTGTTTGAACCGAACACTCAATGCAGTTTACTTTAGTTGTGATTAAATGTTGTGGAGGAAAGACGCGTTTATTTCTGTCGTGTAATTTTTATATTTTGTGATAATTTAAACGTTTTATATTGGATTGATTTGTTGGTTCTTGTGTTGATTAAATCCGACTTAAACGTGGGGAATTCTGTGCAAGAATAAAGTAAGTTTTAGTTTAAGTGATTTTATTAAAACTGGAAACCAGACATCTGCTTTTTTAATAAACTTTCTTCTGTTTTGTTTCAGATTTTTTTCTGGATTTAAAGGAAATCCAAAAATGCCACCAAGAAAACCTCGCCAAGTTTTGTCCTCCGGGGTTAAATTTTACCGGAACCCGACTTCACTCAATCGTTCAGGTTTTGGCGGAATTTTTACCAAAAGTTACAAGAAACGATTTGGAGCTGTGGCTGTGGGGATGCGACCTGAACTCCGAAGATTTAACGATTATTTGTGAAGCAATAAAAAGAATGGAACCAAAGGTTTGTTTGTGTTTTTATTTATTTTGTAACCAAGATTCTGTTTTAAATCCCTGACATTTTTTGCAAAAGTTTATTTATTCAAAGAAAAAACACGGAATCGTTTTAGTTTTGGGATAAAATGTTGCTTCTTCCTGGTTCACCTAGTGTAGAAATATTTCCAACAAACAATGTTTTTATTTTAAATAGTTGAGAATTCTCGACCTGATGGGAAACAAGTTTCGCGGAAAAGACGACGTGAAAAAAATTTGTGAGATTTTACCGAAGGTTGGGGGGTTGATTCTGCTTCAGTGCAAAATGGATCCAGATTCGATTAAGATGGTGAAGGAAGAACTTGCTAATATGGAAAACCCTGTGAGGATTTAATTTATATTTTTATGAAAACATTTATTTGTGAAATTTTCATAAAATTAAAACTTTTTGTGACTTTTTTCAGCCGGAAGTTTGGGGTTTGGATGAAGGTCAACAGTGATCCCTCCCCTCATCCGATCCAGATTCCAGTGATTTGGATTGAAGCAGAATCTCAACACGAAAACTATTTCCTGTTCCCGAATTATTTGTGTTTTGTTTTCGTGATTTCAGAAATAAATGATTTTTAACAAAAAACAAAAACTCTGACATTTTTTCCCAAGCGTCACTAAGCAACACATAAACTTTAACAGTGCCACTAGAGGTATTATAACAAAAATAGAAATAATAATCAAATTAGGAAATGAGACATAATTTTGTGGTTGATTTCTGACAAAAATCAAATTTACGCAATGGTTTTTGTTGTTTAAATATAGAAATTTTACTCCATTAATTTAGTGGTTTAAGAATTGACACATATTTATCTTAAAATTGTATTTAATGAAGCAACAATTAAGCCTCTCCTTTACGTCAGCAAATTTTACTGTTAAAATCGATTTCGCATATGTAAGTTACCATAAGAATCGTCAGTTTCTGCAAAAATTACATAATAGTAGTAATAATGAAAGCAATAAAATACACTATAAAATAAAAAAATACGCCACTGGAAGTCCTTTCTTTACGTTATCTCCTCAAAGCTCAAACAGTGAACTATACAGTGTGGTAGCGAACCTATAAGCAGGGGGTAGCGGAGACAAGGAAACAACCGCACGCTCACACGTGACCGTAAACACCTGAAGCACAAACCAGTGTATCAGGAGCAATAAATGCAACTAAAAATGGAATTAATTAGTAAAAGGTAGAAGCGAAATGCAATAAAAATTATCTAATTCCCGGTAAAATCATTTTCTGAATGTTTACAGATGCTTTCGTCATATGAAGTCATTTGGCCTCACAAACATCCAAAGACTTTGCCGTCGGTTCTTGAACAAATGTCACTGAAAAGCAGGTTTCAATGGATGGGCACTGAGCTGGGGTACCGTGTTTGGATGTGTGATGGTGAAGAAGGACCGTTTTGTCACTCTTACCGATATCGCTTGTTACCCAGTTCCAGTCGGACCGGTGAAAATTTGTGTTTTGTTTGGCCGACAGATTTTTCTTTATATGTGCAACACGTTGCTATGTAGGCTATATACCAAAATTGGTGCAAGTTAGATTTTGTGTCAGTTTGTACACCGTTCCTGTTATGGTTTCCAAAAGTAACGTTTGAATTGCCATTTTATTTGGATAATAAAAGCAAAATACATCAATAATCTTTTTGCTGATAATGGAATCTTAAAGTTGTGCCCATTGGTGATTTTGTATTAGCCTCCAAACACTTTTCTGCACATTTCCTTTTGTTATTAGAACTGCTTTATCAGCTTCCACAGAGCTAAGTTTTCCCCCACAAAACATTCAGTCATTCACCAATTCTGACCGTACATTACCTTCAATCAGCTGCAACGTCTTTGTTTTACAATTGAGCAATTTGGAGGGGGCCTTCATGTGTTACAAAACACCAGCAATTCTTCTGGCCAATAAAGCAAAACTGCACGAATGTGGGTACATGTAAAGAACCTGAAACACTACATTGTTCTAGGCATTAATCGTGAAATGGGAATTTTTACCAGATTTTCGACAAAAAATATTAACGTGCCACTCGCGCAAAATAATATTAGATAAAGGGTATAGTTTCCAATTCAACTGCTTCGGACAGTACACAGCAAAGTTTTGTTTAACCAACCAATGCTCCATCTTAATTTCCTTGTGATTCTGGTACTTTGTTAGCAACCAAAGATTGCAAATTGAGAAAAGGACAGAATTTTTCTACACAAAAGTGGAATTATTGTACGATCATCAGAAACACCACGTTTGGTTACAACAACGAGATAAAAAAAAACATGGTAGAAACGTCTCTAGAGAAGGTTGTACGCAATTACCTTCAATATTCATTGCGCAAAACACAGAAAGCAACAATTGCTTAAAAACCAACATCCCTGTAAAATAGGTTTGCGTGGAAGTTGTTTCGCTGTCAATTAAAAATCAAGAATAATTCCTCAATGCTGTCGAAAAATCAAGTTTTGCAAATATTTCATAAATCATGTGACATCAAATTTGATGCCTATGCGAGCAGAATATGGCCGTAAAAAACTGATTCAGTGAAACAAAGTTCAGATCTCTGCCAGTAAAAACAGAAATTGAAATTTAGATAAAAGCAGCGACAAACTGCGATGGACGACGGCAATAAACCGCAACAAACAGCGGCACACAATACACGTTGTATCGCTTTAAAATGGAATGAATGAGGCTGGGTATTTTATTGGAAGGGACATCTCAATGTATTGCGCCACGTATTCCCAACCAAGTTTGCGACAAATCTGCAACAAACAGTGGTAAGTTGAAACAACACAGCTCGAAAAAATATTACAAACATCACCCTCAGTTTTTGCATTTTATGCAACAACAAGTAAAACTTACTGTATTTTATTTTTATTACATTTTGCATTTCAATGATATTTCGAAATTGGTTTGCTTTAAACCTGTACTTAAATACCTGTGTGGTTCTAGAAATGATTCTGGCTTTGTTTTTTAGTTATAGACATTAGTTTAAAACCATTTTTGATCAAACAATCATGTTAGGTCGCGCACGAGCGACAAGTTTCTTGGGTACAAAGCTTGAAGTGAATTTCTTGCGTGTAAATAGTTTTAAGATGTCCCAAAACACAGGTGACGTAACACGTCCATATTAAGACTTGGATACAAACCTCAATAAGTTTCAAGTCAGTCTCTTTGCATTTCTTGTCGTCGCTTTGTTTAAGCAGAGCTCGGGCGGCCAGACCATATTTCTTATTGGCGACCGCGTGTTTAAAAACAAAAGGCAGAACCTGGAAACGACAAAAATGTCATTAAAAGCTTGCACTGGTGTTGTTTATACTGTGTATATATGCTGGTACTCTGTATAGAATGAATTGAACATGATGATCTTCTCTTAACTATTGGTATAACATGCAAGTGTCAGTTAAGACGACAAACTCATAATAGCGCTTATGTTAATATATACTTTCCATCCCACCTTGCTCTCGTTCATGTCCGCAAACATTTGCAACCTTTCGAAAGTTTCTTGAAGTTGTCCACAAATTTCACCATAAGTTGTATCACAACTACTAAGATTGTCAGCGCCCTCATGCGGTTCATCTTTTTAGAAAGAAATGTGTTTAAAACACAACCTTTAAACACGAGCGATCCAATGAGATGACATCTCTGTTTTTCACTTTCACTGCGAAGGAAAATGTAAATGGGTCATTCCATGTCAAATCACTTAAAACCATCTTAATTGTTCTACTGGCCAAACCAGGAGGAAACTTGTTGGACCACTGAAGGAAACATTTCGTGTGTGATAGGAACATAATTATTGGCCTTATTAAACACATATTATAACAGAAGAGGAACAATTTTCAGAATGTGGATGAAGTGGGGTGCTATGTATTTATGAATAAGGTTTATTTTCTGTGTACCTTGAGAAAGGAAAACAAGTTTGTTGTTAGAAAAAATTGAATTTCAATGCACTAAAATTGCCCAATTTGATACCACAGCTTGTGGTAAAATTACAGTATAACATTTAATATTCCATGCTGTGTATAATTACAAAGTATATCCCAAATTACTCATGCATGACCAAAAGAGATGTTTCTTAGCCAATATTATCTTTATGAAGCGATATAACAAGAAACCGAAAACTTTTACCACTTAATGATTTGATATGTTGTAGCTGTAAGCTGTATGTTTTTAAACCTAAAAGTTAAACATCTGACAACCTCTGGGTCAAGAATCAGGCCAGGTCAAATTCAGGGTTACAATAAAGGTCAAAAGGTTTATTGTAAGAAGGAAACAAAAAAATCAAAACCGATTATACAGACAATTCTCGGGTGCAAAATATTTGGAGTTTATAACTTTGAAAATCAGACAATTCTCCTTCAAACAATACCGAAGTCATCAAATTTGGCCAAGTAGTTTTCGAAATGCAGGGGTTAAAGCAGAAGGCAAACCCCTGAACTTTGCCCCAAAACGACAACTGTATGGAAACATAACTCTTGAACCAATGATCTGAGTGAACTAAAATTTGGCATGAGTGACTGTGCCATAGTACTTAACACATATGTTTCATCTACATTAAAGAGGTTTAGGTGATGATTTAACATGGAATGACTTAAATTTATGTAATATTGCTTGACTTGCAAGCAACCGCTAAGTTGCTATATATATGTACTGTATTAGAACATTATTGGCGTAACATTACTTCCACAAGCTCTTCGCATGAAACGTTTTACACAGAAATAGAATTTTAATGGTTGCCAGTCTGGTGGTTTTACCTCTTTATGGAAGCAGCATCTGGTCTTGGGTCGCACTTAATCCCAAGGTTAGCTGATAATTGATGAGTATCAATATGAGATATAACTTCATCAGCCGTCTCTATGATTTCATCCAATTTCTCCTCTCTTGTCTACAAATGCATGAGTTTAATAATGGTGAAAAAATAACTTTTGTTTTCAAAGTATTTCCAGGAATTTTTACAAATTAACCTGTCTTAATAAATTAATGATTACCTTTGCTGCTTCAAGTGCTTGTAGTTTAGCCATGTAAAGAGGTATGTGTTCACCCCAGTCCAACCTCAGTTTATCAAACAAGTCCAGTCTTTCTTGTCTGTCACGGAATATCAAAGTTTAGGATATAATCGTGTCAGCAATGATTTTGTTAATTATCAGATTTGGTTACGTCATACTTGGCAACCCAGGAAATTTGAAGGTCTCTGACGTCATCCACACACTGGTTGGAGCTTTTGCTTGATTTCTTTTGAGTTTGAGTTGCGGCTAGTTTTGTTCTTGCTCGGTGGGTCGATCAGGACGTACATGAATTTGTGTGTGTACTGCAGGAAACAAGATATGCGACATATAAGATTTACTGATTTAGATGCAGAATCCTAGGACATCATCTACATGAAAAAAAGAAACAAAGAAAAACGGTGAATTTCCACATAGTTTGTTATTCTACCTCTTCAGAAATCTTGGACCTTTTTCCGCTTTTCAAGCTCTGTTAACAATACACATTGCTTCAGAGGAAGATAAATTGAGTGTTTGAATTAACACAACTTACTGCACGTTTTCCAAGCTCCCCTTTTGCCATGCTCATCTGACCAATCAGGTACTGTCCTCCAGTCACATGCTTTGGTAATCTGAAATATTTAAAAGTGATTTAAATGTTGTTTAGCGCTTGTCACATGACAAACAAACAAAACAAACACAATCTTACTTGTCTTCTTGTAAAGGAGCAACATAGAATGGAAATGGATGTCCAGGAATCACTGTTTGATTCGACATCTTGTTACTTCCCATCAACGCGTCTCTGTGTGTGGAAAAAACATCCAGTGATATTGATGACGACAGTTTGGCTTTCACCACTAGTGCGGCGTCCTTGAGTCGGTGTAGGGCGTCCCTCGATGAATGGGAGACTTGTAAGCGTATTGTGTATTCACCTTTGTCCAATTTGATTGGGTACTGTAAGATTAATACATACATAACAAACTAATATCAACTGTGTCGAATTGCAAATATGATATGTAATCACTATTATGAATATACCTGGTGAGGATAAGCGTCTCCTGCACCCACAAAGCACTTGTTGGAATCAAACATCAACCATATCTGACTGTTATATTCATTCTCGTACAATAAATCCGACAACATGGGAAAGGATATGGTGACGTCAGATGACTTTGTCTGCAGACAATTAATGGTGAGTTGATAAGTTGCGATAGTAGCCCCAGTAATAGCTGCAGGTAATGAGGCTGCTCAGTTTAAAACTTAAATTCATCATAAATTGTTTTAGGTTTATGCGATAATTTTGTGAATAAAACATGAACAGTTTTAAGTCCCTGTTGATTCAAATCAACCACAGTCTCACCACATGCAAAGGGTATGTGTTGATCATCTCATATGTTGGTTGATCTCCAAGAACATGATCTCTAGCTGATAATGGACGTATACAATGATCAGTTGCTCTCAGGGGTTGTACAACGTGTTTGAGGGTTATAGAGGGTGAGAGATCCTCTCTTTCCAATGAGCAAGCTTCAAGGCGATGAATTCCGTTGGCTGCATGCTGGCGAGGTTTATGACTACGTTACTTTCTGTATTTACTTCATTATAGTGCTACAACACACATGCAAAATTTTGTGTTTCAGGACCAAATACCATAAGATGAAATCTCAGCTATCATATCATTCATTTATTTATAGTGATATTACCAACACTAATTGATTAAGTCACATATTAGCTTCCTAGTGGTAGCAAAATGCTCCTGGTGAGGTTTAACCCACAACCTTGACTACAGTGGTTCACCAATCAGAGTGAATGAAGTGGTCGGTTTAAGTTATACATTCTGTGTAATGAGTAAAATGTAGAAATATTACACTCACCATAACCAAGTTATTGCTAATGGTAAGCCCATGGAATTTGACGTCATATGAAATGGAGACGTCACCTAAACTTGACCACCAGCGGGCGACACAGAGTTCTACTGTGATCCCAGACTAAAAAGTAAAACAGTAATGCAAAACAATGCATGTAGAGGTAAAAAAATTACAAATGCTAGATATTATATAATATTATTGTGCACAAAGGCAGGAATTGTTACCTGAACAGCAAACGCCTGCTCTGTGGAGCCACCTGCTGGAACATTTGCGAATTTGTAAAACTCTTGTTCACGAAATGCTCTTTGAGGTCGAATATTGACGCAGTGTAACACGAATCTTGCTGACTGATCGATTGAGTGATTTTTCAAAGTCATTTCTGTGGGAAAAGTAATTGTCTGATCCTAATATAAGAGTCAATACAAGGCTCAAGCAAGCTGTTTCTAGGAACTAAAAAATACATTTTTAGCATAAAGTTAATTCTAGTTTGAATCTGTGCTGTGCATTTGTCAAATCCTGACCTGCCCATGTTGCACCTTCGGGTACATGGAAGAACTTTCTTGCTATCTGTCCAGGTTTAAACATTCGTTGTTCTTGTTGAAGTCGGTAGTTAGTGAGTTGATCAGTTCTTGACAAAGATATCTCAGGTTATGAGTTTTGTGAAATTATTCATTCATTGGGAAACGAAGTCAAAAAAATTACAATAAATTAATCATAAAAAATAAAATTAATTAAAAGAAAGGAAACTGAAGGATCTTACTTTTCTGGTTTAATGACAGTGACTGGCAGAGTGAAAAGTACTCCTGCATTCAAACGTTTTGTGTTGAAACCTTGAACCTGGGCATAATGCACACCTGGAGGTAATCCTCTTGGATCCACCTGAAAATACAACCAGATGATGATTTAATTTAAACAAACATGAATTAGAATCCATACAACAGATCAACATCTTTCCAGTAACATTATTTACCTGGTGTTTGCGTAACTATATTATTGAAGTCTATTCCAAATTTTTTAGTTTAGGCAAATCTTGGTGGCAGCCATAAAACGTACTTTGACGACAAACGCTCTTGCCATGTTCATCATTTCAAGATGTGTTGGACAAACTACCCAGGGCTGGTCACTGCATACAGCCATATGACAACTGAATTCAATCTTTTCCTCAGGACCTGAAGATTTGAGAAATGAACGTTCATCCACAAACACAGACTACAAAGAGGGTTTGACAACTGTTTAATATTTTTTGTGCTTACTTGCTGAAGAGTGGAATTTGGGTTCGACAGTCACACTGACAAAACGTGGTTTCAAACAATAAATTCCTGCAAACAAGTTAAATATTATGTTGATTTCATGATCTTGATAGATAACTGAAATTTAGAAACTATACAGGTTGCAAAAAACAATTTATCTTAAACTATCAACAATTACCTTTTCCTGATTGTGGAAGTGAAATGTCAAAAAAAATCTTGTTTTCTGGTGCAGCAGCATTATTTACTATATATTCATATGCTTCATTTACCTTAAAAATGAGAGATATAAATTATATGTAATCTTCCAGTATATTCATATCAACATACTTGTAAAAATCCATGACCCTGAGCAAAGCATTCAATAGAGCTATGTTTTGATGCTGTGTTTTTGTATAATTTAAACATTTTCAAAATTTTAGTTGCTGAGCTATTTCATTATCATTTAATCTTACTGAGAAATAAAGTGAAATTGCACCAAATACACAACTATTTTAACTAAAAACCAATATTTACTTGGGATTTAAATTTATAAGTTTCTGTCCAAACCAGATGAAAGTCTACCTGATAAAATAAGTGCAATTGCACCACACGCATTTGGTAAAGACATTGAGGTTCCATTCATTAACTGTCTCCCGTGTAAAGTCCAATTTGGAACAGAGGTGATGGCGTCACCTGGTGCTGATATAGACACGCCAAGTGCCCCATTCACACTAAAATGTGGTTCAATAACATTTGGAATATTAACACAAGGTAACTAACAACAAAAAACAAGTTATTTTATTGCTTACCATGGGCCCCTTGACGACCATGTATATTGGTTGCTAGGCAGTTTTTCAGTCATCGAATATTCAGCTGTCATCATGTCAGGAGATACCCAGGCTCCTACACCTAAAGAACAAGATAAGGAGTTTGAGAACCTTTATTGTGTAAAGAACTGAATGCCAGCAAAACGCCATGTGAGTGATACTGAAAATAGAGACAAGGAAACCATACAGTCTACCAACAGCACAGGTGCTACCAAAGAAACAATTCACAAGAATTTTTTTAAGAATGATAACAAAGCAACTGATTGATATAGAAAATAAGTCAGGGTGAAAATGGTTTGTGAATATGTTTTGGACGCCTGGCATGAAATAAATGGAATTTTTTTGGTTTCTTAAAATGCAAGAAATTGTATCAACATTTTATGGACATGGTATTTTAAGTGCACACAGCATAACCTACCTATAATATGCTCTGTAGTGCCACCAGGTGAGCCCACCGTCGACAAACATGGACCATTGTTGCCGGCACTTGACACAAATATGAGATTGTGTTTGGTGACGGCCTCTTCTATAGTGGAGCAGATTTTACTGAAAAAACACACATGACAAATTCAATGACATGTAAATGATAGGTGACATTCTTACCCAGCCCCCCGGCCAGTGGCACGCTTCACCATAAGTGAGGTTAGCAAGATCACATCCCAGACGAACAACCTCTGATAACTGCAACACAAATATGTACGTTAACATACAAAATTTCGTATATACACAGATATTAACATGATGTAACCATCTGTTCCTGCTGTTTACAATACGGAGTGCAAAACAAAAAGCTACACATTTACAACAAACAAAAGTTCAAACTGACCCCTCTGAATAATCCAGTTCCAGACTCCATGGTAGCAAGTCTGGAATCACCAATCTTGATGGCAACAACTTGTGCACCAGGTGCAATACCATTCTTGTCTGGTTCATCCGCAAAATAACCAGCAGTTATGGCTGCAACATGCGTTCCATGTGACCCTGAAAAATGTTATTTTCTATAGTAAAGGATTCAAAGAACAAATGTGACATTACAACACATTCAGGCATTTACCACAATTAGCAACAACACAAAGAACTTTTCCTTCTTAATAAATATTTACAGAGAAGTTGAACATAGCCGTTCTACTCAGGGTTGCATACTGCTGTGATTCATGGCAGTCAGCTAATACTGGACAAGACTGCAAGTCCCCAGACAAACTAATGTCAACACAAGCTCTAAAAACAAAAGAGCTAAATTGAAACGAGTTTCAGTAAAAATATGAGTTCAGTAATTTTGGGAAAGAAGGAAATTTGAAGTTGATTTGTTTGTGAAGAACACAGTTAATTACAACATTAAAAACAGTACAAGAAGAATTATGATTTTCTACTTACTGGTAGGTGTTGCCATCATGAAACACAACACAATCAACAACTGGTCCACATGCATCCCAGCTTTTATCTAATTTGTCCAAAACTTCCACTTGTGCCTGGAGATCCTCCTTATAAAATTTGACTTCTGATGAAAAAGGGGGCAAGTTGGCATGTGATATTATTTCTGTGGAATGTAGTTTGATAATGTTCAAACAACTGAAACCTGCAGGGTTCTTTGGTCTGCTTTGGTGCTTTCTTCAATCTTGCCTAGTGTAGTGGCAGTAATTTTCTTGTGCTGGGAATCCCATGTATTTTCCTTCTTTCTGTGAATATTTAATTGTCCAGACAACCAAATAAATAAATAAATTCATTAAATCTCAATAATCATATTACTCCGCTTGGACAGACAACGTAACTGCATGTGCCCACACGTAACTGCATGTTTCATTGATAAACATTATGCTGACATATCAGCATGAATACCAAAGTAACTATGCACCTTCAGTGTTCGACCAGTTAGATCAACAATATTTCCATCACGATCAGGAGTAATTACAGTGCTTGTGTCAACATCTCCACTACCTGTTGCGTCAATGATGTCGACAATCTTGGTTCTTCAATCTGATGTAAACTGGAAGAACATAGGTGGTTATTTCCTAATTCCTTAATTTCAGAGTTTGTGACATTTGATAAAAGGTAAGTTGATACATAATTTGCACATAATTATGCGTCCGTGCAATCAATTTTGTATATATGTCAATATATGAAATTTCAAGCACACAGAAAATAGTAACCATCTGTTCCAGCTGTTTTAACAATACAGAATACAACACAAAAATTTACACATTTTCCAATAAACAAAATATCAAACTGACCCCTCTGATTAAACCAGTTCCAGTCTCCATGGTTGCAAGTCTGGATTCACCAATCTTGATGGCAACAATTTGTGCACCAGGTGCAACACGATTTTTGTCTGGTTCATCCGCAAAGTTATGGCCACAACATTGCCAAGCAGTTATGGCTGCAACATGCATTCCATGTGACCCTAAGAGGTATAAAAACAAATGAGACTTTACAATATACTTAGGCGATTACCACAATTAGTAACAACACAAAGAACTTTCCTTTTTCATAAATGTTCACGGAGAAGTTGAACATAGACATTGTTAAGAATTTTTATTGAATATTTTCACATGGATGTTTGATGTGCAACAACATCACTAGTCACCAAGCTGCACTGTTGAGAACTGATATGTTTGACAGCATACTGCTTTAAATTTTGCTTGTCCAAAGTGTTCGAAATCACCATATTTGACTTACTGCGTCATGTACTCCAAATACACAAGAAAGAAGAATTTCTTCGACATTTCATCTGTTCCAAAAAATCCCACATTAACAATTTTTATAACGGCATAATCAAATGCTGCCTGAGCATAATGAGGAGTCCACAAATATCTATTTGGGTTATCCTGATGATGGATCAACTGTCGCCCTTCAAATAAACACATGTCAATTTTATCAAAAAATGTAAACTGGTGAAAACAGATTGGATATTTTTTGCATGACTTTTGATTGTGAGGATGAAGTGCAGAATAGCAAACACTTTTCGTATGTTAACACATTTGGAAATATTGTGCAGAACATCAGTAAATATTTTCAAATTTCCTTTCAATCTGGTAAAGTGTATGGGTCAGGAAAGATTCTAATTTATGGCTACTAGGTCCTGGGTGTCTAACCCCTGATTTCAGAAAAACAGATTGCTTTATGACAGAGAAAAGCCTCGGTCGTATATTTTAATCAATGTTACGAAATGTTTTTAAAAAAGGCTCATAAAATTTAATGTATGTTAAAACACACGAAAAGATTTCAAAATACTTACAAAGAATGTCCTTAGATCCCATCTTTAATCTTTGCTTTCCAGAACTTCTATCAAACTGCTGCAATTTCACTTCTGTCATTTCGGCGAAATTTTTTTTTATATCAACGAAATATTTTTCACGCATGACTGAACACAACTTCAATGGATTTAACAAAAACAAAACACAAGTATATACACAAATTAGAGCATAATTACCATTCAAAAACATCAATGTAACTTTGGTACACCTCCATGATCAATTCACACTATTTTGTTTTCGCAAAATGTATATACTGAGGCAGCAATACTTGTGAATTTGGATGCGAACTTAAACAAAGCATAAAGTGGAGAAGTCGCTTGATATAGGCGAACATTTGAAACCTTTCCGGGCCGTAGGATTTTTTTTAATTTTGCACAGAGCTTGCCTGAAGCATGCAGATGAATGCGGTATAAGTTAAAATCCCAACAGTTTTCAAGTTTCCAAGCGAAATGAACTTAACTGCAAGTCACCCTCTGTGACGACATAGAGCCCTTAACGCGCGTATAGGCTGGCCACAAGTCCTATCGTACAGGCGAACATTTGGAACTTTCCCGGGCCGTAGGATTTTTCTTAATTTTGCGCAGAGCTTGCCTAGAGCATGCAGATGAACGCGGTATAAGTTAAAATCCCAATAGTTTTCAAGTTTCCCAGCGAAATGAACTTAACTGCAGGTCACCGGCTATGACGTCATAGAGCCCTTAACGCGCGTACAGGCTGGCCACAAGGCCTATCGTACAGGCGAACATTTGAAACCTTTCCGGGCCGTAGGATTTTTTTTTATTTTGCACAGAGCTTGCCTGAAGCATGCAGATGAACGCGGTATAAGTTAAAATCCCAACAGTTTTCAAGTTTCCCAGCGAAATAAACTTAACTGCAGGTCACCGGCTATGACGTCATAGAGCTCTTAACGCGCGTACAGGCTGGCCACAAGGCCTATCGTACAGGCGAACATTTGAAACCTTTCCGGGCCGTAGGATTTTTTTTAATTTTGCACAGAGCTTGCCTAGAGCATGCAGATGAACGCGGTATAACTTAAAATCCCAACAGTTTTCAAGTTTCCCAGCGAAATAAACTTAACTGCAGGTCACCGGCTATGACGTCATAGAGCCCTTTAAGCGCGTACAGGCTGGCCACAAGGCCTATCGTACAGGCGAACATTTGAAACCTTTCCGGGCCGTAGGATTTTTTTAAATTTTGCACAGAGCTTGCCTAGAGCATGCAGATGAACGCGGTATAAGTTAAAATCCCAACAGTTTTCAAGTTTCCCAGCGAAATGAACTTAACTGCAAGTCACCCTCTGTGACGACATAGAGCGCTTCACGCGCATATAGGCTGGCCACGAGGCCTATCGTACAGGCGAACATTTGAAACCTTTCCGGGCCGCAGGATTTTTCTTAATTTTGCGCAGAGCTTGCCTGAAGCATGCAGATGAACGCGGTATAAGTTAAAATCCCAACAGTTTTCAAGTTTCCCAGCGAAATGAACTTAACTTAATTGCAGGTCACCGGCTATAACGACATAGAGCCCTTAACGCGCGTACAGGGCCACAAGGCCTCTCGTACAGTCGAACATTTGAAACCTTTCCGGGCCGTAGGATTTTTTTAAATTTTGCGCAGAGCTTGCCTGAAGCATGCAGATGAATGCGATATAAGTTAAAATCCCAACAGTTTTCAAGTTTCCCAGCGAAATGAACTTAACTTAATTGCAGGTCACCGGCTATAACGACATAGAGCCCTTAACGCGCGTACAGGTTGGCCACAAGGCCTCTCGTACAGTCGAACATTTGAAACCTTTCCGGGCCGTAGGATTTTTTTTAATTTTGCACAGAGCTTGCCTGAAGCATGCAGATGAACGCGGTATAAGTTAAAATCCCAACAGTTTTCAAGTTTCCCAGCGAAATGAACTTAACTGCAGGTCACTGGCTATAACGACATAAAGCCCTTTAAGCGCGTATAGGCTGTGCACAAAGCCTCTCGAACAGGCGAACATTTGAAACCTTTCCGGGCCGTAGGATTTTTTTTAATTTTGCACAGAGCTTGCCTGAAGCATGCAGATGAACGCGGTATAAGTTAAAATCCCAACAGTTTTCAAGTTTCCCAGCGAAATGAACTTAACTGCAGGTCACCGGCTATAACGACATAAAGCCCTTTAAGCGCGTATAGGCTGTGCACAAAGCCTCTCGAACAGGCGAACATTTGAAACCTTTCCGGGCCGTAGGATTTTTTTTAATTTTGCACAGAGCTTGCCTGAAGCATGCAGATGAACGCGGTATAAGTTAAAATCCCAACAGTTTTCAAGTTTCCCAGCGAAATGAACTTAACTGCAGGTCACCGGCTATAACGACATAAAGCCCTTTAAGCGCGTATAGGCTGTGCACAAAGCCTCTCGAACAGGCGAACATTTGAAACCTTTCCGGGCCGTAGGATTTTTTTTAATTTTGCACAGAGCTTGCCTGAAGCATGCAGATGAACGCGGTATAAGTTAAAATCCCAACAGTTTTCAAGTTTCCCAGCGAAATGAACTTAACTGCAAGTCGCCCTCTGTGACGACATAGAGCGCTTCACGCGCATATAGGCTGGCCACGAGGCCTATCGTACAGGCGAACATTTGAAACCTTTCCGGGCCGCAGGATTTTTCTTAATTTTGCGCAGAGCTTGCCTGAAGCATGCAGATGAACGCGGTATAAGTTAAAATCCCAACAGTTTTCAAGTTTCCCAGCGAAATGAACTTAACTTAATTGCAGGTCACCGGCTATAACGACATAGAGCCCTTAACGCGCGTACAGGTTGGCCACAAGGCCTCTCGTACAGTCGAACATTTGAAACCTTTCCGGGCCGTAGGATTTTTTTAAATTTTGCGCAGAGCTTGCCTGAAGCATGCAGATGAACGCGGTATAAGTTAAAATCCCAACAGTTTTCAAGTTTCCCAGCGAAATGAACTTAACTTAATTGCAGGTCACCGGCTATAACGACATAGAGCCCTTAACGCGCGTACAGGTTGGCCACAAGGCCTCTCGTACAGTCGAACATTTGAAACCTTTCCGGGCCGTAGGATTTTTTTTAATTTTGCACAGAGCTTGCCTGAAGCATGCAGATGAACGCGGTATAAGTTAAAATCCCAACAGTTTTCAAGTTTCCCAGCGAAATGAACTTAACTGCAGGTCACCGGCTATAACGACATAAAGCCCTTTAAGCGCGTATAGGCTGTGCACAAAGCCTCTCGAACAGGCGAACATTTGAAACCTTTCCGGGCCGTAGGATTTTTTTTAATTTTGCACAGAGCTTGCCTGAAGCATGCAGATGAACGCGGTATAAGTTAAAATCCCAACAGTTTTCAAGTTTCCCAGCGAAATGAACTTAACTGCAGGTCACCGGCTATAACGACATAAAGCCCTTTAAGCGCGTATAGGCTGTGCACAAAGCCTCTCGAACAGGCGAACATTTGAAACCTTTCCGGGCCGTAGGATTTTTTTTAATTTTGCACAGAGCTTGCCTGAAGCATGCAGATGAACGCGGTATAAGTTAAAATCCCAACAGTTTTCAAGTTTCCCAGCCAAATGAACTTAACTGCAGGTCACCGGCTATAACGACACAAAGCCCTTTAAGCGCGTATAGGCTGTGCACAAAGCCTCTCGAACAGGCGAACATTTGAAACCTTTCCGGGCCGTAGGATTTTTTTTAATTTTGCACAGAGCTTGCCTGAAGCATGCAGATGAACGCGGTATAAGTTAAAATCCCAACAGTTTTCAAGTTTCCCAGCGAAATGAACTTAACTGCAGGTCACCTGCTATAACGACATAAAGCCCTTTAAGCGCGTATAGGCTGTGCACAAAGCCTCTCGAACAGGCGAACATTTGAAACCTTTCCGGGCCGTAGGATTTTTTTTAATTTTGCACAGAGCTTGCCTGAAGCATGCAGATGAACGCGGTATAAGTTAAAATCCCAACAGTTTTCAAGTTTCCCAGCGAAATGAACTTAACTGCAGGTCACCGGCTATAACGACATAAAGCCCTTTAAGCGCGTATAGGCTGTGCACAAAGCCTCTCGAACAGGCGAACATTTGAAACCTTTCCGGGCCGTAGGATTTTTTTTAATTTTGCACAGAGCTTGCCTGAAGCATGCAGATGAACGCGGTATAAGTTAAAATCCCAACAGTTTTCAAGTTTCCCAGCGAAATGAACTTAACTGCAGGTCACCGGCTATAACAACATAAAGCCCTTTAAGCGCGTATAGGCTGTGCACAAAGCCTCTCGAACAGGCGAACATTTGAAACTTTTCCGGGCCGTAGGATTTTTTTTAATTTTGCACAGAGCTTGCCTGAAGCATGCAGATGAACGCGATATAAGTTAAAATCCCAACAGTTTTCAAGTTTCCCAGCGAAATGAAACAACTGCAGGTCACCCGCTGTGACGACATAGAGCGCTTCACGCGCATATAGGCTGGCCACGAGGCCTATCGTACAGGCTAACAATTGAAACCTTTCCGGGCCGTAGGATTTTTCTTAATTTTGCACAGAGCTTGCCTGAAGCATGCAGATGAACGCGGTATAAGTTAAAATCCCAACAGTTTTCAAGTTTCCCAACGAAATGAACTTAACTGCAAGTCACCCTCTGTGACGACATAGAGCGCTTCACGCGCATATAGGCTGGCCACAAAGCCTCCCGTACAGGCGAACATTTGAAACCTTTCCGGGCCGTAGAATTGTTTTTTATTTTGCACAGAGCTTGCCTGGAGCATGCAGATGAACGCGGTATAAGATAGAGTCCATTGCCCTCGTATACGCTAGCGACATGGCTTAAACATAACTTTCAGGCGTTAACGAAGGCGTTAACAAAGGTTATCGGTATGTTCCAAGTATTAAAAAAAAAGCATGACTTAATGGACATTGCCTCTCTTTGCTTTAGTGGTGATTGATACGATTTGTTTTAGTAAGTGCCGGTATTGGTACAAAGCCACTACACCACGTCAAGGTTCCGGCAATCGTAGTGGTTTTATTTTGCAGATAAAACAACATTTGGACGCAAGTGTATCCAAATGAAGAAAAGAACTGACTTGAATCAAAAAAATATAATTACTCTAAAATATCGTTACGGCAAACACAAATATAATTAATTAATATAATAATTATATATAATTATATAAAAAATATGTGAATGGATTCCTTAATTAACGTATGGTGGGCGGGGTCTCTGTAGCGGGAAAATTTAAACCTTGTCTATACAGTGTCGAACCGGGTAACACTGCTTTTTGCCCAGTATACTGAGATTAACCAATAAATCAAAATAACAACCGTGCCCGTTTCTACTTTGCATTTTTAAATATAAAGCGATGGTTTAGAACCGACCCTTCTACATGTTTCCTCGTAGGCACTGTTACCCACACTCATAAAATAACCTATTAATGCCTCAAAGTACAAAATGTTATTAAAAAAAAATTAAAATTCAGTGTCTCATCTTTCAACATCTCACTGATCATGCTTCCTTGCACAATCAAATCTGGTTTCAAATCACGGCCGCAAAACGATTCCCGGAAAACCTGACTACCAACAAGTCGTTGTCGCACGAGACGACGACAAAACGAGTATTCAACGAATCGCATTATATTGCTCATTTCATCTTGGGAGATTTTAAGGTGTGAAAAGTGTTTATTGTAATTTATCAACACATTTTTTTTCTATGGTAATATAAACATAGGCGGTAACATTCCGGTAGATCTTTTCCTTGCTCAAAAGATTTTGACAAAATCCAATTAATTTGTTTATAAACGAAGTCATATGATTGTTTTATTGCGGGGGTCAATTTCGTATCATCCGAAATTACAATACTTCTTCCATCATTGTATTGTTCAAGAAGAAAATTTCTGTGTATAATGCGATCCGTAGATTTCGCTGCTGCCTCGTTGAAACGGCGCGGTTTGCGATGGACAACAATCTTTGGCTGAGGTGAACTGGGAGACTGAATATCGGACTTGACTTTCTTATAATAAAAAATGCAACTACTAGTAAATACCCTTTCTTTTACGCTGTTCCATGTCACATATTTCACTATATCGTCATTGTATTCTGTCAAATTTTCTTGAGAAAATTTATATGCCAAATAATGACCCGAAACAGCAGATCCTATGTGAACTATAACAGACACAAGCCTAAACATTACTCCATTTGAAACAGCAAAAATTCATCTGGGACAATGCGCTTACTACTTTTTTTGCCGCCTACATTTCTAAAAACTGCAATGCACAAAACATCTTTTGGACTTTTGATCTCACTACTAATCGTCTTCTCCGTATTCAAATTGCAATGTGAACAGCGGCTGGTGGCAACGTTGTGAAACTCAGTTTCACAATATGTGCTGAGATGGCCGTTGTCCGGGATGTGATCGAACAACGGCAATGTCAGTACAGATTGCTCGTTCTCAAATTTCTCCTGGTTGCCACATGTCTTGCAAGTTGTTGCTGTATTATAATTAAACGACGAATATAGACCACAATTTTTCAAAACGGAAACAAAATCAATTAGCATTAAAAATTCAATAGGGTCCTGCTGCTGACCTAACTTAAAACTAAGCAGACAACAAACGTCTTTTACCAACTGCAAGTATGACGTGGAATCGACAAGTTTATGAGCTAGGTGATAAACAAATTGGCCAATTTTACCTTTTATGTCAGTTTCTTTTGGAAAAATACAAGTGTCATCTAACAAACATTGAACAGCTTGCAGCACGGAATTTAACCAACAGTTGTTGTATAAATTGGGAAGACCAGGCAAAACTAGCTTGCTTTTAACAATCCAAGAAACTATTTTATCACTGCAACTCATCGATTCCTGAACAAGCGCAAACACAATCCAAATACGATACCGTGCAACGTCGAACTCAATCTCATCAATCCCAACTATATTGTTTGCTATTTTGTCCACAGTGAAACACACACACACACCACAACTGGACAAATCGCATTGAGTCACCAATGAATCAGATTTAAGATAAATATCATGACCGGTAATTAAAATTAAAATTGGAATTAAAAATCTTTTTATCAGAGACGTAAGTTCCTTTCGCGGAGTTCCGGCAGAATCATAGAAAACCAATTCATTCTCAAAATGTTTTAACCACAAAACAACAAAATGGCCTTCATAAAGTAATGGAATAAATGCGTGTTTAACCAACCGTTCATTACAAAACAAGGTATGAAATGCTCTGCGATTACTTTTGAACTCTTTGCCACGCAACACTTCTCCCGCTGTCCTACTTGACACAAAACCAAACGTCCCAGGCATGCGCAAATTACAACGACGGAGAGTTCTTGAAATATAACAATCTGCAACGTTTTCCGTTAGCCAACCAATTGTCAAGTCACTGTGTGTTTTCGCCGGGTTTTGAGTTAAAGCACAATAAGTTTTTCCACGAGGTCTACTGCAAAGGGAACACAAATCTAACCAAGAAACTGACTGATGACAGAGCATGACGAGGGCGGTGTCAAAAATTGAAGTTGGGGTAAAAGGTATATGATGCCAAATGAAATCTGCAATTTTCTTACAGTCGTGAAAATTTTCATTTTGGTTTGGACAGTTTGTAAAAAATGACATTGTCGGGGTGCACTTAAGTGTTAACACTGGTTGCGGAGAAAGTGATTTTTCGTTTTCGTATTTTAAGCGTTTGCTTATGACTTCTGATGAATAAAAAGTAGTTTTGTTTCTTTTCCTCTTTTTAAACTTTGACTCCACAACCAATGTACGCTTGGCGGTTTCAGTTTTGCTTGGGTTTGAAGGGGATTTGTTTGCTTTTCCACGAAAGCTCATTAACGAATCGGCAAACAGTTTTTGCAAAACTTTAATGGCATCATAGTATTTTGAAGCAAAATCGTCTATTCGAGCTATTCGCTTTCCATCAATTATGTTTCGTTTCAAATCTCGAAAATGTTCCTCAATAATTCCTTGTGTTTTGTTATTGTGAAGGATTGTTTGGTGGAGGCAACTCTTTATCACATTGCAATCTTTCGAGTACGTAATAAACATGTTGGCCTGTTCGTTGGTGGATTTGCTGTCGTGGAAATGCCGTGACAAATCCCCAAGCATTATAAGTTATAACTTAGACGTTGAACATATTCTGCTTAAAACCACATCTATCAAACGTTCACACAATTTCGGATTGTAATAGACATTGGCGCCAATATGTGAAGAGGTTGGTGTCTTGGAACATGTTTTCAAAAAGTTTTCTAATTTCCGTTTGTATCGAATAAAAAATGGGGACTGTTTTTCCTGTAATTTATCTGTTTCTTTACTCGAAAAAACATAATCTGTGTGCCCTGCCACACCCTTGTCGTCGTCAGTGTCATCAAAATTGAATTTACCGGACGCACCTTTGGATTTCAAGCGGTTGTAATGAAATTCGACTAATGAGGAAGGAATTTCACTGTTAGTCAAAACAATAAAACTTTCCACGGCCATATCTAGATCCGTAATATTCTCGCAATTAAAAAATATGTTTAACCAGAACAAATAAGTCTTCAACAATTTTGAACTTTGACAGTGTTTGTTGCATAAAATTTTGGCTGCTTTCATTGCATGGCTGTAGCAATTATGGACCACAGTTTTCTGCAAATCGCCATGCTCTGGAACGCCTGTTAAAATTCGATAACACCTGTTGTAAAATTCTATACGAGTTTCCCGACAAAATGCCTTTAAAACAGCGTTCCACATTGCCATCGAGCCATCAATGATAAGCAGTTTGGGTTTTCGAGACACACTACACACTTTAAGACAATCGGAGAGAAAGGTTTCCAAAAAATGACTAATAGTGATCGCATCATGCTTTGATGTCACGCAAGTTGCAACCGGAAGTGGTGCACCACCTTTAGTTGGATTTCGAATTAGTAAGGTGTACACTTGAAAATTATAATAGTTTTCAATTCGGCGCAGCACACTGCCGGTAGAATCAAAATACGCAATATCAAACGCGCACACGCGATTAAAAATTTTTATCTGTGCGTCGGAATACATTGCCACCATAGGAAAATGCGCCGAAATACAACGAATAAACTTTTCATCCATTTGCAGTCGCTGTATATTTAAATTTAAAAACCATGAATCGCTTATTCGTTTGCTGCCACTGTGTTCACTTTTAATGTTGTTTAAAACTGATTGCGAGGGTAAGTACGTACATGCCCCTAACCAACATTCTTCTGGCGATAATTCGTCAAACATTTCGCGATATTGTTTCACTGCAGTTTGATGCTGCATTTTTTTGCGAAGTCCTTCCCTCATTAGTCCACTTACACGTCTACATTTTTTACAAGCGCGGTGATGGTTTCTTTTCCCGCATATCTTCACACGACCTTCAACTTTGTCCACAAACGATCAAAACGTCACTACAAATTTTACCTCACACATACAACTCTCACATCTTTTATGTGCACAATAGAAGTTAACCCAACCTTCTTTGTAACATTCGTCAGATTTCTTAATATTCTTCACAGCATTGAAGTTAACCAAGTAATTGTTGGATACGTTCGGGACACAACCAGAGTAAATTTTGCGAAGGCGCCTTACAGTTACATCAACGTACGTATCATTGCCAAAGTGATTTGCGGATCTATTTTGAATAATTGTTGTCCATTCCTGAAGTGAAAAAACGAAAATATCATCTATTGCGACATCAGCTGTATGTTGAAACTTATTTTGCGTTTCGAAACTTATTCCACCTAGTTCGCTTACCACATCAAAGTTTTCCTGCGATTTGGAAAACAAATTTATGTCGTTGTTTTGATTACCCAAATCCCTGGTAATAATTGCCGGTATCTTATCTCCTAAACTATTGCGTGCAAATTCTGAAGTGTATGCAGCCGACGAAGGTGCTGGGAAAGCCGTTGAAAATGCGACCGATGGACCTACAGCAGGCGACTGAAAGTCAAGACCAGAAGACGACGATTGAAACGTGCTTTTATCAACCATATCTTGGTTTGTTTTACCTTTCACAGTCTTATCATCACCTGGAGCCAAATAATCGGGCTTTAGAGACCTATGTACAAAACAAGATTCAGAGTACAAATCAAAGCCAGGGCAAACCAAATGCGACCGTCTCCATTGTTTTTCTGTTAAAGATACAGCCACGGACGATTTTTCAAACACGCAACTCGGATGAAACCACTGCTGACAAGTTTCACATTCCACCATTAATGTGCCATCGTAGGGCGCGTTGCAAACACAGAACAAGGGCTCACCGCGTCGCGTAAGAGGTTCTGGTGATGACATGAGCGATGTTTCCAAACCATTACGTTGTTTGTAAAACGATTGTGCCATTTTACGAAACAAAATATCTTCAACCCAAGTCATTTTTACTTTTAACCGTTTTTTTTCATTTAATGGAAGTTTGCAATATTTCAAAACTTCTTTCACGGCCTTGTTTGGTAGCTTTGATGTGTTAGGGTATTCACGTAGGCACTTAACTAAAGATGGTACTGCGGCGTAAAACATATTTTCCTTATGGTGGGTTGGAATATGAGGGGAACGAACCAAGCGTCCAACCAACTTCTTTTGTATTTACTTGTCATAAACCTCACAAAATTTCAGAAGCTTTTTGAGTCGCCTGTTATTTGGCATTCCCTGCCAAAAATCATGGGAATGCAGAAAACCTAAACCAGTCTTTCTACAAAACTTTTTCAATCCACGAAAAACCAAATGTTTACAAATCATGTCAACTTTTTCATCACAACTTTGAAACTTAGCTCCCCCAGTTTGTACTAAACGTGCAGCCAGCGACAATGGTAATAGTAAAACCGAACCACGAATACGGCGTTTTCGAGTTGTTAAGCCGCTGAAAATTGTCAGACGAAAACCGGGGACAAACGTAGAACTGCTCAACGCGAAATCAAAAATATATCCAAACCCAATTGAACACAGGCAGTATTGCATAAAAAACAGATAGAATATACAAAAACTGAAAATAGTGTAAATACCTCGTTTAAAGCCATCAAACACAAATCCAAATAACTTTCCTGCTGCGCGAGAAGCTTCATTGTCCACTCGGCTTTGAGTTGTCGCAGCCTTTGCAGACGAACCACGAACTGCTTTAGCTGACGAACTCGTCGCAGCTTCATTGTCGACTCGGCTTTGAGTTGTCGCAGCCTTTGCAGACGAATGTCGAACTGCTTTAGCTGACGAACTCGTTGCAGCTTCATTGTCGACTCGGCTTTGAGTTGTCGCAGCCTTTGCAGACGAATGTCGAACTGCTTTAGCTGACGAACTCGTCGCAGCTTCATTGTCGACTCGGCTCTGTGTTGTCGCAGCCTTTGCAGACGAACGTCGAACTGCTTTAGCTGACAAATTCGTCGCAGCTTCATTGTCGACTCGGCTTTGAGTTGTCGCAGCCTTTGCAGACGAACCACGAACTGCTTTAGCTGACGAACTCGTCGCACCTTCATTGTCGACTCGGCTTTGAGTTGTCGCAGCCTTTGCAGACGAACGTCGAACTGCTTTAGCTGACGAACTCGTCGCAGCTTCATTGTCGACTCGGCTCTGAGTTGTCGCAGCCTTTGCAGACGAACGTCGAACTGCTTTAGCTGACAAACTCGTCGCAGCTTCATTGTCGACTCGGCTTTGAGTTGTCGCAGCCTTTGCAGACGAACCACGAACTGCTTTAGCTGACGAACTCGTCGCACCTTCATTGTCGACTCGGCTTTGAGTTGTCGCAGCCTTTGCAGACGAACGTCGAACTGCTTTAGCTGACGAACTCGTCGCAGCTTCATTGTCGACTCGGCTCTGAGTTGTCGCAGCCTTTGCAGACGAACGTCGAACTGCTTTAGCTGACAAACTCGTCGCAGCTTCATTGTCGACTCGGCTTTGAGTTGTCGCAGCCTTTGCAGACGAACCACGAACTGCTTTAGCTGACGAACTCGTCGCACCTTCATTGTCGACTCGGCTTTGAGTTGTCACAGCCTTTGCAGACGAATGTCGAACTGCTTTAGCTGACGAACTCGTTGCACCTTCATTGTCGACTCGGCTTTGAGTTGTCGCAGCCTTTGCAGCCGAACGTCGAACTGCTTTAGCTGACAAACTCGTCGCAGCTTCATTGTCGACTCGGCTTTGAGTTGTCGCAGCCTTTGCAGACGAACCACGAACTGCTTTAGCTGACGAACTCGTCGCACCTTCATTGTCGACTCGGCTTTGAGTTGTCGCAGCCTTTGCAGACGAATGTCGAACTGCTTTAGCTGACGAACTCGTCGCACCTTCATTGTCGACTCGGCTTTGAGTTGTCGCAGCCTTTGCAGACGAACGTCGAACTGCTTTAGCTGACAAATTCGTCGCAGCTTCATTGTCGACTCGGCTTTGAGTTGTCGCAGCCTTTGCAGACGAACCACGAACTGCTTTAGCTGACGAACTCGTCGCAGCTTCATTGTCGACTCGGCTTTGAGTTGTCGCAGCCTTTGCAGACGAACGTCGAACTGCTTTAGCTGACGAACTCGTCGCAGCTTCATTGTCGACTCGGCTCTGAGTTGTCGCAGCCTTTGCAGACGAACGTCGAACTGCTTTAGCTGACAAACTCGTCGCAGCTTCATTGTCGACTCGGCTTTGAGTTGTCGCAGCCTTTGCAGACGAACCACGAACTGCTTTAGCTGACGAACTCGTCGCACCTTCATTGTCGACTCGGCTTTGAGTTGTCGCAGCCTTTGCAGACGAACGTCGAACTGCTTTAGCTGACGAACTCGTCGCAGCTTCATTGTCGACTCGGCTCTGAGTTGTCGCAGCCTTTGCAGACGAACGTCGAACTGCTTTAGCTGACAAACTCGTCGCAGCTTCATTGTCGACTCGGCTTTGAGTTGTCGCAGCCTTTGCAGACGAACCACGAACTGCTTTAGCTGACGAACTCGTCGCACCTTCATTGTCGACTCGGCTTTGAGTTGTCACAGCCTTTGCAGACGAATGTCGAACTGCTTTAGCTGACGAACTCGTTGCACCTTCATTGTCGACTCGGCTTTGAGTTGTCGCAGCCTTTGCAGACGAACGTCGAACTGCTTTAGCTGACGAACTCGTCGCAGCTTCGTTGTCGACTCGGCTTTGAGTTGTCGCAGCCTTTGCAGCCGAACGTCGAACTGCTTTAGCTGACAAACTCGTCGCAGCTTCATTGTCGACTCGGCTTTGAGTTGTCGCAGCCTTTGCAGACGAACCACGAACTGCTTTAGCTGACGAACTCGTCGCACCTTCATTGTCGACTCGGCTTTGAGTTGTCGCAGCCTTTGCAGACGAATGTCGAACTGCTTTAGCTGACGAACTCGTTGCACCTTCATTGTCGACTCGGCTTTGAGTTGTCGCAGCCTTTGCAGACGAACCACGAACTGCTTTAGCTGACGAACTCGTCGCACCTTCATTGTCGACTCGGCTTTGAGTTGTCGCAGCCTTTGCAGACGAATGTCGAACTGCTTTAGCTGACGAACTCGTTGCACCTTCATTGTCGACTCGGCTTTGAGTTGTCGCAGCCTTTGCAGACGAACGTCGAACTGCTTTAGCTGACGAACTCGTCGCAGCTTCATTGTCGACTCGGCTTTGAGTTGTCACAGCCTTTGCAGACGAACCACGAACTGCAGGTTTGACGTGAAGTCGTAACGGACAAGGTGTGAGTGAGCTCACTGAAGAATGCAGCACTTTCTTCAAATTGTTAGGTCGTATATAGTCAGCGACGGATCCGAAAAGGCTGAGGCGTTTGTACTTTTTTCGTCCGTTACATGACTGACTGATGTGGGAAATGTCGTTTGGAGTTGGTTGTGAGGAAGGTACAATGAATGTTGTTGGTACTGTGCAACAAAAAACTTCATTGTTGATCAAAGTTTTGTTTAACTGACATAAAAAATAGTACACTTCGTCAAATCGTATTTTTAGTTTCGTATCAACATTATGTAAACCAAGAAGTTACGCCACAATCTTGTAATACGAAAGGTATTTCGGTAATTTCCTAATTTAACTGGACTTTTTAAAGCAATTGTTTTATTTTCTGTACCAATAAGATGTTCCACAGCCAGTAAGGTATGGATATGCCCTTCCAGGCTGTCCATGTAATGGCGCAGCCCTACGTCCGAGAGATGGAGTTGGTCGCTCCAATTATTTTTGTCGTTGGAGATATTAAAATCCAAGAAGGTGAGCCCATATTCCTCGGCAAGGTTGTGCAGTACCCAATTGGCTTGTTGGACGCAGTGTTCATGAAAACCAGACTGTTGCAAGATCCCAGCCATCACAATCTGCATACAAATTATACAAAAATAAATGTATACGTGTTATAAATGAAGTTAATTTTAACGTTACAGTCGCAGCAGGGAAAAAATGTAGTTTAACTCCTGGCAGTAACAGGAACAAACAGCACTTTTGTATAATACAGGCAACCAACCTGAGACTGTGGGTACGTTTGTTGGCACACCTCGATCAGATGTCGAAAATCGGTCCCGATACTGCTATGGTGGTGATCCGCATGCCGAGAGACCAAGTCGTTCGTACCAAGAGCCAGAATGATAAAATCAACTGACCCGAACCTTTTCCCGTACATGAGTTCCTCCGCTCCATGGTTCAGTGTTCCCCCTGGAATAGAAATAGCACTTAACGTAAAAAGTTCACTATCCGACGATACCACCTGGGGGCAGACAATGTTCCTCCCGTTGCTGTCGGTCACCAACAACACGGAAGGAAGCGGCGACCCCTCAGCACGGAGGTAACATGTCTGCTTTCCGGAAACTCCAACTTTATATTTCTTGGGCGGCGTTCTTCTTCCCATCGTCGATTGCGACTTCGGTCTTTCGTCCTTATACACAGCAGTGTCGTTGGTGGTTGAGAAATTTACGTAATGAGCTCGTCGGGTACGGATGGTTTCACACAGTTGCGGCTTCGATCTTTTCGTTATTCAGCAAGTTGATAAATAGCAGTTTTCTGTAAATAAAAATGATAGGTTGATGTGAAATGCGATGGATCTTGATTGGTTGCTGAATCATATTTTTTTCATTAACAGTACAAATCAAACCTGACGGCTTCTTATTGTTGTATTTTCTGACAGATTATTGAATTGTAACTATATTTTAACGCTTTATTGGCAAGAATTTTGATCAGGTTTTTAGCTTGTCATACACTTAGGACACCTTGGCCGATGATACCATTCGCCCACCTCAAATGCAATTAAGTGATAAACTTCCATCTTAACCAATTTATCGTCAGCCAATCTTCTCCTACAGGCCCGTAAAGGTGTAAAATGTTTGCCTGTGCAAGGGCCTTGTGGCCAGCCTATGCGTGTAAAGGGCTCTATGTCGTCACAGCCGGTGACCTGCCGTCAAGTTAAGTTCATCTCGCTGGGAAACTTGAAAACTGTTGGGATTTTAACTTATACCGCGTTCATCTGCATGCTTCAGGCAAGCTCTGTGCAAAATTAAAAAAAATCCTACGGCCCGGAAAGGTTTCAAATGTTCGCCTGTACAAGAGGCCTTGTGACCAGCCTATGCGCGTGTTAAGGGCTCTAAGACGTCATAGCCGGTGACCTGCAGTTAAGTTCATCTCGCCGGGAAACTTGAAAACTGTTGGGATTTTAACTTATACCGCGTTCATCAACATGCTCCAGGCAAGCTCTGTGCAAAATTTAAAAAAATCCTACTGCCCGGAAAGGTTTCAAATGTTCGCCTGTACGATAGGCCTTGTGGCCAGCCTATACGCGCGTTAAGGGCTCTATGACGTCATAGCCGGTGACCTGCAGTTAAGTTCATCTCGCCGGGAAACTTGAAAACTGTTGGGATTTTAACTTATACCGCATTCATCTGCATGCTCCAGGCAAGCTCTGTGCAAAATTTAAAAAAATCTCATGGCCCGGAAAGGTTTCAAATGTTCGCCTGTACGATAGGCATTGTCGCCAACCTGTACGCGCGTAAAGGGCTCAATGCCGTCACAGTCGGTGACCTGCAGTTAAGTTCATTTCGCTGGGAAACTTGAAAACTGTTGGGATTTTAACTTATACTGCGTTCATCTGCATGCTCCAGGCAAGCTCTGTGCAAAATTTAAAAAAATCCTACGGCCCGGAAAGGTTTCAAATGTTCGCCTGTACGATAGGCCTTGTGGCCAGCCTATACGCGCGTTAAGAGCTCTATGACGTCATAGCCGGTGACCTGCAGTTAAGTTCATCTCGCTGGGAAACTTGAAAACTGTTGGGATTTTAACTTATACCGCGTTCATCAACATGCTCCAGGCAAGCTCTGTGCAAAATTAAAAAAAATCCTACGGCCCGGAAAGGTTTCAAATGTTCGCCTGTACGATAGGCCTTGTGGCCAGCCTATACGCGCGTTAAGAGCTCTATGACGTCATAGCCGGTGACCTGCAGTTAAGTTCATCTCGCCGGGAAACTTGAAAACTGTTGGGATTTTAAATTATACCGCGTTCATCTGCATGCTTCAGGCAAGCTCTGTGCAAAATTTAAAAAAATCTCATGGCCCGGAAAGGTTTCAAATGTTCGCCTGTACGATAGGCCTTGTGGCCAGCCTATACGCGCGTTAAGGGCTCTAAGACGTCATAGCCGGTGACCTGCAGTTAAGTTCATTTCGCTGGGAAACTTGAAAACTGTTGGGATTTTAACTTATACCGCATTCATTTGCATGCTCCAGGCAAGCTCTGTGCAAAATTTAAAAAAATCCTACGGCCCGGAAAGGTTTCAAATGTTCGCCTGTACGATAGGCCTTGTGGCCAGCCTATACGCGCGATAAGAGCTCTATGACGTCATAGCCGGTGACCTGCAGCTAAGTTCATTTCCCTGGGAAACTTGAAAACTGTTGGGATTTTAACTTATACCGCGTTCATCTGCATGCTCCAGGCAAGCTCTGTGCAAAATTAAAAAAATCCTACGGCCCCGAAAAGTTTTAAATGTTCGCCTGTACAAGTGGCCTTGTGGCCAGCCTATACGCGCTTAAAGGGCTCTACGCCGTCACCGCCGTTGACCTGCATTTAAGTTCATTTCGTTTGGAAACTTGAAAACTGAAATATGGAAGTGGCGTTCTTCTGGCTCAATATCAACAAATATACACCTTTTGTTGAAAAAAAACTGGTATTTTCTGACGTTTCGCCTGTACGCATGACTAGGATTCTTCAGAGAATAAAACAATCACAGTAGCGATTGCGAACCAAAGGGCAAAGAAATTCAGTGACGAAAAAGTACAAAAGGCCGCAACAGCTAAAACACAGCGGGACATAAATGAATGGACAATATCGATCACGGGTCAAAAGGCCAAACATAGGAAACAAAATATCATGAATGGTTACGGGCGAAATTGCGGAACACGGGCGAGAGTATTTTTCTATCACTGCGATTTACCACATTAGGCAGCGAATTAAAAAATAATTTTCCACAACCAACCGTTTTGCCAAAATTGTTTCTTGTTTAAATACTTTAGCTTCCTTCCAATGGATACGGTGGTCGGTGTCAAGCATGTGAGCACATAGAGCAGATTTATTGGGTTCCATATTGCGTATGGCTGCCTTGTGTTCTTCAATACGGGACGTTAAATTGCGCTTAATCTGGCCAATATACACAGTGTTACAATCAAGACAAGGCATTTAGTAAACTTCACCGGTCATTTGAAGCATGGAAATATGGTCTTTGGTTTTGGGAAACATGTTTTCTAAAGTGCACACCGGTTTCATAACAACTTTTACTCCAGTGGCGTTGAGTATTCTAGATATCCGCTCAGAAACTCCCTGTACATATGGTATGGAAGTGAATGCTGTATATGTTTGTGTGGGGTGTAAGATGTAGGTTAGCGGGAAATTTGTTTAGTTAATCTTATTTAAACAAAAGGTGTATATTTGTTGTTTTTTACCAGAAGAACGTCACTTTCCTATTTCATTATGATACCTGGTGGTCAAAATCTATTTTTAGTTTTCAACTTAATAACTGTTGGGCTCTATGTCGTCACAGCCGGTGACCTGCAGTTAAGTTCATTTCGTTGGAAAACTTGAAAACTGTTGGGATTTTAACTTATACCGCATTCATCTGCATGCTCCAGGCAAGCTCTGAGCAAAATTAAAAAAAATCCTACGGCCCGGAAAGGTTTCAAATGTTCGCCTGTACGATAGGCCTTGTTGCCAGCCTATACGCGCGTAAAGGGCTCTATGACGTCATAGCCGGTGACCTGCAGTTAAGTTCATTTCGTTGGAAAACTTGAAAACTGTTGGGATTTTAACTTATACCGCATTCATCTGCATGCTCCAGGCAAGCTCTGTGCAAAATTAAAAAAAATCCTACGGCCCGGAAAGGTTTCAAATGTTCGCCTGTACGATAGGCCTTGTTGCCAGCCTATACGCGCGTAAAGGGCTCTATGACGTCATAGCCGGTGACCTGCAGTTAAGTTCATTTCGCTGGGAAACTTGAAAACTGTTGGGATTTTAACTTATACCGCATTCATCTGCATGCTTCAGGCAAGCTCTGTGCAAAATTTAAAAAAATCCTACGGCCCGGAAAGGTTTCAAATGTTCGCCTGTACGAGAAGCTTTGTTGCCAGCCTATACGCGCGTAAAGGGCTCTATGACGTCATAGCCGGTGACCTGCAGTTAAGTTCATTTCGCTGGGAAACTTGAAAACTGTTGGGATTTCAACTTATACCGCATTCATCTGCATGCTTCAGGCAAGCTCTGTGCAAAATTAAAAAAAATCCTACGGCCCGGAAAGGTTTCAAATGTTCGCCTGTACGAGAAGCTTTGTTGCCAGCCTATACGCGCGTAAAGGGCTCTATGACGTTATAGCCGGTGACCTGCAGTTAAGTTCATTTCGCTGGGAAACTTGAAAATGTTGGGATTTTAACTTATACCGCATTCATCTGCATGCTTCAGGCAAGCTCTGTGCAAAATTTAAAAAAATCCTACGGCCCGGAAAGGTTTGAAATGTTCGCCTGTACGAGAGGCCTTGTGGACAGCCTATATGCGCGTGAAGGGCTCTATGTCGTCACAGCCGGTGACCTGCAGTTAAGTTTATTTCGCTGGGAAACTTGAAAACTGTTGGGATTTCAACTTATACCGCGTTCATCTGCATGCTCTAGGCAAGCGCTGTGCAAAATTAAAAAAAATCCTACGGCCCGGAAAGGTTTCAAATGTTCGCCTGTACGATAGGCCTTGTGGCCAGCCTGTACGCGCGTTAAGAGCTCTATGACGTCATAGCCGGTGACCTGCAGTTAAGTTCATTTCGCTGGGAAACTTGAAAACTATTGGGATTTTAACTTATACCGCGTTCATCTGCATGCTTCAGGCAAGCTCTGTGCAAAATTTAAAAAAATCCTACGGCCCGGAAAGGTTTTAAATGTTCGCCTGTACGATAGGCCTTGTGGCCAGCCTATATGCGCGTGAAGCGCTCTATGTCGTCACAGCGGGTGACCTGCAGTTGTTTCATTTCGCTGGGAAACTTGAAAACTGTTGGGATTTTAACTTATACCGCGTTCATCTGCATGCTCTAGGCAAGTTCTGTGCAAAATTTAAAAAAATCCTACGGCCCGGAAAGGTTTCAAATGTTCGCCTGTACGATAGGCCTTGTGGCCAGCCTATATGCGCGTGAAGCGCTCTATGTCGTCACAGCGGGTGACCTGCAGTTGTTTCATTTCGCTGGGAAACTTGAAAACTGTTGGGATTTTAACTTATACCGCGTTCATCTGCATGCTCTAGGCAAGCTCTGTGCAAAATTTAAAAAAAACCTACGGCCCGGAAAGGTTTCAAATGTTCGCCTGTACGATAGGCCTTGTGGCCAGCCTTTATGCGCGTGAAGCGCTCTATGTCGTCACAGCGGGTGACCTGCAGTTGTTTCATTTCGCTGGGAAACTTGAAAACTATTGGGATTTTAACTTATACCGCGTTCATCTGCATGCTTCAGGCAAGCTCTGTGCAAAATTTAAAAAAATCCTACGGCCCGGAAAGGTTTCAAATGTTCGCCTGTACGATAGGCCTTGTGGCCAGCCTATATGCGCGTGAAGCGCTCTATGTCGTCACAGCGGGTGACCTGCAGTTGTTTCATTTCGCTGGGAAACTTGAAAACTGTTGGGATTTTAACTTATACCGCGTTCATCTGCATGCTCTGGGCAAGCTCTGCGCAAAATTAAGAAAAATCCTACGGCCCGGAAAAG
This sequence comes from Ascidia mentula, assembly GCF_947561715.1. Classification (NCBI taxonomy): domain Eukaryota; kingdom Metazoa; phylum Chordata; class Ascidiacea; order Phlebobranchia; family Ascidiidae; genus Ascidia; species Ascidia mentula. Next base: position 18,926,682 of record NC_138570.1, on the reverse strand, counting down.
TTCCAAATGTTCGCCTGTACGATAGGACTTGTGGCCAGCCTATACACGCGTTAAGGGCTCTATGTCGTCACAGAGGGTGACTTGCAGTTAAGTTCATTTCGCTTGGAAACTTGAAAACTGTTGGGATTTTAACTTATACCGCATTCATCTGCATGCTTCAGGCAAGCTCTGTGCAAAATTAAAAAAAATCCTACGGCCCGGAAAGGTTTCAAATGTTCGCCTATATCAAGCGACTTCTCCACTTTATGCTTTGTTTAAGTTCGCATCCAAATTCACAAGTATTGCTGCCTCAGTATATACATTTTGCGAAAACAAAATAGTGTGAATTGATCATGGAGGTGTACCAAAGTTACATTGATGTTTTTGAATGGTAATTATGCTCTAATTTGTGTATATACTTGTGTTTTGTTTTTGTTAAATCCATTGAAGTTGTGTTCAGTCATGCGTGAAAAATATTTCGTTGATATAAAAAAAAATTTCGCCGAAATTGCACCACCGTCATTTCGGCGAAATGGAAATTGGCTAAAACCGAAATTATTTCACGCATCAGTGAATACGACTTCAGACGATTGCGTTCACACAAATAATGCATTAATTCGTGACAAAAACAAACCATGCGTTATAAAAACAAGCATTTCAATCAACTAAGTCAGCAATACTTTTAAAACAATATCTATACTTATTTAATTTCAAATTTTGAACACCTATCAAATGTGAAGTATGGCACAAAAACAGTGACAAGTTTGACGACATATTTGAAGATGTTCCGAACCAAGGAATTTTTTTAAACACGCCTCAAATGTAGCCAAGAGCATATGAAACAACATGTTAGTGCTTATTTTTTACACCGGTAGCTCGTATGCCAACGAAATAACTTTCAGTCCGACAGGGGCCATGTGACATGCAGCTGCGATCAACCTACGCAAGTGCGCATTCAATGCGACAACTTTGACGACATATTTGAAAATGTTCCGAACCAAGGAATTTTTTTAAACACGCCTCAAATGTAGCCAAGAGCATATGAAACAACATGTTAGTGCTTATTTTTTACACCGGAAGCTCGTATGCCAACGAAATAACTTTCAGTCCGACAGGGGCCATGTGACATGCAGCTGCGATCAACCTACGCAAGTGCGCATTCAATGCGACAACTTTGACGACATATTTGAAAATGTTCCGAACTAAGGAATTTTTTTAAAATCGCCCTAAATGTAGCTAAGAGCATATGGAACAACACGTCAGTGTTTATTTTTTACACCGGTAGCTCGTATGCCAACGAAATAACTTTCAGTCCGACAGGGGCCATGTGACATGTAGCTGCGATCAACCTACGCAAGTGCGTTTTCAATGCGACAAATTTGACGACATATTTGAAAATGTTCCGAACTAAGGAATTTTTTTGAAATCGCCCAAAATGTAGCTAAGAGCATATGGAACAGCATGTTGGTGCTTATTTTTTACACCGGTAGCTCGTATGCCAACGAACTAACTTTCAGTCCGACAAGGTGTAATGTGACATGCAGCGTACGATCATGCAACCTAAACAAGTACAGGCGAAACAATAATGGACATTGTTTCCAAATTGTCAGCTAATTCCTTTTTTTTGAACTTTAATAACCTTTCGGCACATCATCACAACATGTTTTTTTTTAATTTCCACAACTGACAGCCTCCACCGAAACACAATGAAGTAGACAGTCCTGGTAGGTCTGTGACGCAACAGTAGGCTTATGCAAATTGATGACAAACTGTACAGACTACAGTGTACGCCTAGAACCAAAGCAGCGACAACTTTGACGACATATTTGAAAATGTTCCGATCTAAGGAATTTTTTTTAAATCGCCTTATATGAAAGTTATATGGCTGCAGATGATGGCGAATCAGTAGAACAGAATGCTCAACTAAAGGAGTTATTGCCAAAGAAAAAGTCCAAATATGCAGATGATAATCTTCGACTACAAATTGCCCGAAGAGTTCCATGTGAAAATAATGAAGCTTCCAAACCATATGAGAGGGAATATCTGGTTATGGCTCCTTTAAACAATCCAATTTCACCGCAAGATAGTGGGATTGAGACATTGAGTCCTCGTGCAGAGTCAGCGATGAGTGATTGTTCAATTCACGCTTCCTCATTTCATTTTGATGACGATGACATCGATGAGTGTGTTCGAGTCGGAGAATCAGCGCACACACCAGAACTTGCCCCCATCGACCTCACAAACGATCCATGGAAGTCTTTAGCTTCCTTTGAATGAAACTAAAGCTATGTAGAAATTCGTTTTTTGAGTAAACTTTTAGCCACATTATTTATCCTAGAACAAAGTTTTGTGATTTATGTAAAGGCAACACTTGATTAATCGTGCAATCTTGTTGTAATTCCAATTTTTTACGATGGTTTTCAATTTGTTATTGCCGAAGAGCACATTACTATTTCTTTTTTTATTGAACAGCGATGCACTTTTTTATTGATGTATGTGTAACAGTTGTGCTTTATTTTTTATTTGTTTCTTCTGTTGTTTTACTTAGCGTCTTAGTGAGCCATCTAATTATGTTTTAACTTGTTTCACCAAAAGTTTCATTTCGGCCAAATATTTTTTGTCATTTTCACAAAACGTGAAAAGACTTATAAACGAAATTGTGTATTTTTTATGACGGTTATGAATAATATTCGATCAGTAGACGTACATTCAGGTGCGACAATTGGACAAGTTTGGTATGGTTGGAAAGGGTTTTTAATGTAGTTTCCAACGGTGTATGAATAGTCGTGGCCCCGAAACTGTGAAAAGACTTATAAACGAAATTGTGTATATTTTATGACGGTTATGAATAATATTCGATCAGTAGACGTACATTCAGGTGCGACAATTGGACAAGTTTGGTATGGTTGGAAAGGGTTTTTAATATAGTTTCCAACGGTGTATGAATAGTCGTGGCCGCGGTTCGATAAAAGTAGTTATGACCGATTTATGACAATATACATTAATATTCGTTCCATAAATCGTTAGAATTTTTTTAATTTTTTTATATTTTTTGAAACTACATGCCATTCCATGCAACTTGTGCAAAAATCATCGAGATCTGTTAAGAAACGGCAAAGTTATGAGCGTTCAAAGTTTTGTCGACTGGAAAAAAAGTTTTGTCGACTAGCGTCTCGTTGGTGAGAAATCAGCATCGAAATACAAATTACAGTAAAGCATCCCACTTCCCTTTACATGTATTTAGTTTGTATTTCCGAGCGATATATTCAGTACAGGTGTTCTTTTTGACTGTAAAGTTATCACAAAGTTAGTCACTGTCGGTCGCCTATTTGCATAATTACATCTATAGGCAGTGAAACGGACACAACGCAACGCACAATTTGAAACACATTCGTACATCCTTTTCTTATTGTACACTCCAAATACAATAAAAAATGGTTAAAAATGAAGTAATATAAATCTCCATGGTAACCTAACCTCAAGAGTGGAGTCCCAACCCATGTGCTTTAGGTTGATTTGCGTTGTTAGTCCCTTGACATAGTAACTTTCAGAATTGTTACTATGGCACTATACTGCCACCTAGCAGAAAGGAAAGCAAAATGTAGGCAATCGCTATGTGGCGTCCTTTTGCCAACTTGAAAATTGTACAAAGCTCGGAATGTGTCTTTCGTTGTAAGTTCAACATTGGAAAATCATTTGTCCTAATGGGGATATTGTCTGGTTTCAAAATTAAATGATTTGCATTTTTCTGAAGTTAAAAAGGATCTGCTTGGTTTTGAAGCTAATAGGATCTGCTTGTTTTTGAAGCTGATAGGATCTGCTTGTGAAAAATAAAAATATGCTGCCGACGTAAATATATTTTACGAGCACGCTTAAATCAGAGACGGTCGAAGTTTTTTTTATCCCAAACGGATATTATCTATGTATAACAAAGGTCTTTTTTTTATTGAAACATATCTTTGTGCAACGAATTGTTTTGTGCAAACAATCTTCATACGAACGTAGATAAATTCCTGCAAACAAGTTAAATATTACGTTGATCTCATGATCTTGACAGAGAACTGAAAGTGAGAAACTATACAGGTTGCAAACAATTTATCTTAAACTATCAACAATTACCTTTTACTGATTGTGGAAGTGAAATGTCAAAAGATATCTTGTTTTCTGGTGCAGCAACATTATTTATTGTATATTCATATGCTTCATTTACCTTGAAAATGTGAGATATAAATTATATGTAATCTTCCAGTATATTCATATCAGCCTACCTGTACAAATCCATGACCCTGAGCAAAGCATTCAATAGAGCTTTGTTTTGATGCTGTGTTTTGTATCGCGCGACGTATACTGTATGGGGTATATTGTATTTCCTGAGCTTTTAATGCTAAAACATAAGAGTATTTTTATTCTTGAATCTGCACAAAGCAGCAATTAAAAATAAAATTTAAACATTTCCAAAATTTTAGTTGCTGTGCTATTTCAATATTCATTTATTCTTGCTGAGAAATAAAGTGAAATTGCACCAAAATGAAAACAGATTGAATAATTTCATGCAAGACTTTTGTAGTGAAGATCAAGCGCAGAATAGCAAACACTTTTCATCTGTAACGCATTTGGAAATTTTGTGCAGAACATCAGTAAATATTTTCAAATTTCCTTTCAATCTGGTAAAAGTGTATGGGTCAGGAGAAATTGTAATTCATGGCTACTAGGTCCTGGGTGTATATCGCCCAAATTCAGAAAAACAGATTGCTTAATGAATGGAAAAAAGCATCGGTCGTATATTTTTTAATAAATGTTACCAATTTTTTTCAAAAGGCTCATAAAATTTAATGTATGTCAAAACACACGAAAATGTTTCAAAAGTACTTACAAAGCATGCCCTTGAATCCCATTTTTGATCTTTGCTTCCCATAACTTTAATCAAGGAAAAATCAGAATCGATGAAAACCATTCGGTGATTCCCCGTATGTAATAATAAATTATTTTCAGTAATAGTTATTTTCCTATGTGTATTTTCTTTCCATAGGTTATGCAGCGATCTCATATTTACCAATCTGAAATATTGCTACGTCATCACCATCAAGGCAACCGCTGAGTTGTGTGTACGTAAATTGGTGATTGCAAAGAATGTCTCGATAAGACATGTTCTAGTTTCTTCCTTTGCCGATTAGCGTTGTGAAGTATGTAGATAGGCGACAATTAGAAGTTACAAAAAAACTACAAAAACGTTTTCCTGACAATTCATGGCAGAATGGGAAAAATTTTGTTTCTGGTTGGTGTTAAACTCAATAGCATCAAGTCCGTGTGTTTCAAAACGTCGGGGAATTTTTGTTGTACATTGCAAGTATAGTAAATTTGTATTTCACGGCATTGGTAACTATCACAATACTTAAAAATGACAACTTGACAGCCTTTTTTCAAACACATTTTTGCCAACACTTCTATGTTGTAAAAACAAACTCACGCTTGACTGCGTTTGTCTGCTTCCAGCACTTCTCCTTCCACTGTTTTTCCTCGTGCTTAATCGAGGTGTCGTGCGTTGCTGTGTTGGTAATATACTTGTTGCGACGCAAGCGACGATGTAAGGAAATTGTAAGTCGTTACACATTAGGTCATTCGCTAAAAAAATCAGTACAGCAATAAAATGCTGTTCAGTGAAACGGAACCCCGACATTTCAACTCGTCGCCATTAATTCGAAAACTAGGGAACTGCGGTCCGACACGGGGAGTTTCGCAAATTCGTGTACGATTTTTTAAAAAATAGGGCTATTGTGTACATTGGATTACTGGAATATTGGAACTTTTGTATCGTCTGGATCAAGTCTGGAATACAAGTGTTCGCCCCACAAATCCAAGGTGAGTAAGTTGGCTATTCTTTCTTCAAACGACCCTCTCAGTGCTTGTCATAAACATTAGAAGCACTATTAAACACCTCAACAACACACACTATTTGGAAAACACGAAACAGAATTAAACACGACACATGACCCGTCAATGACATACCCTGACACTTGGTAACATCCCGCAAAACCTCTTTACGCTTAAAACTAACTATCCAGCGAAATAGGGACAACCCCTTTTTCGAGGTGGTCCAGACCGACGTTTTTAACGCCTTCAACAACCAGAGAAATACCGACACCACATAATAGCGCCCACTCGCGGAAGACACATCATCAAAATTTGTCCACGCGATGTTATCGTTTTTTTTAAATTTATCCTCACTGAAACCGACTGTATAGCATATATGGCATAAATATACATATAGCAAAAATAACATGCCACCAATCAACCTACTGTATAAGACCTTTCACGGCATAACCAAAATAACCGGAAAACGCCCCACATTAGCGCCCACCTGTGGACTATACATTAATCACCAAATAACCACCAGATGTCACTGTTTTTTCCCGCACGCGTTTGTTATGGTTGTTTGCATTGCTTGAGACATTGCGAGAGCACAAAGGCTTTGTATTCTTGGCTTCAAAATAGCAATACGATTCAACCCAAAGCACAAGCTGTATGGGAGTCCTTAGTCAACCTTGGAGTATCTTGGAGGCAAATATATAAAAATATACCTCAAGCTACAGTGGAAACTAAACTAATAAGCTTTCAAATTAAGCTAAATCTCATGACCATTGTGACCAATAACAAGTTAAAGGATATGAAGTTTACAGAAACAGGTTCATGTGTCTTTGCGAAAATGCCACGGAAACTGTTTTACATCTACTTGTAAATTGCCATATTGTAACACATTACTGGGAAAATGTATGCCGTTGGCTCAGTGCTAAACTTCGTGTCCCATTTTATTATTCTCCTTTGCATTTACTGTTTGGCATACACCAAAATAACAATATTTTTAAATGCTTTTTAAACTGCGCTCTTCTTTGTGCCCGATTTGTAATTTATAGATGCAAAACGCTAATAGGCAACCAACAACAACAACAACAGAATTTGTAAATATGTTGCAAACAATAAGATCCATTGAATTAAACATCGCCAGTGAGAAATACCGAACCGAATTATTACAAAAGAAAGTGGTCGTACGCTGCTTGACGTGAAGCATATACCCATGTAACTTGACTTCTTGTGCTGATTTCTCGCCATTATGTTTAACCCTTGTTGCCTTTTTTGTCTTCTTGCTTAGTCTTTTCTTCAATTGTACGCCTTTAGCGTCCTTTTTTCAATAATAATAAAAATAAATCAATAAAGTAAGACTCTTTCCTTCCGCGTTGTTTTTTTATATTGTTGTTTATTTGTTGTTTTGTTCGCTGTTATTGGGTCCGATAATCCATACTTCTTGACGCTCATCAAGCTTTCAGTGCAATCCGAGAAGTCGTTATCTACACAGCGGTTAGAAATTTGATAAATGGGACTGAGGTTTGTGTCGGTGATTAATAACATGTTTGCATAAATACCGTCAGCAAGATCGGGTTTCTTTTGTGAAAACAAACAATCCTTCACACTCACATAGTTTTACTGCACACAACAGCACTACATAAACAAAAATTAAGTATAAATAAAGAGTTTAGGTCTGAAAAGTCGTCCCAGTGCAGTAATGGATTATATCTCGGATACGTCATATGTGGGCTATATTGGAAACACATATAATGGAGGCATACCCAACCACGGGAAATTTTGAAACACAAATATGACCCACATCTGAACTAATTAAATCAAACAGTTTCGGATGTGATATCTGTGGAGCAATGACGATACCAGAGTAAACTAAAAAAAATTGCTCACGAAAACACACAGGTTAAAGAATAGGAAGGACATCATTGTCATCAATTTTATTCTGATCATTGTCTAAAAAGTCGAGCTCTCTCATGGCATCCAGGAGGTATTCTAAGAAAAAGTGAAACCTCCGTAATCAGAGGATTCCAAGCGCATGAGGAGACGTTTTCGTGTTTCAGCGACCGAGGGACTTTCCCCCTGACAAAGTCGGATTTCATCCTCCAGTGCCCAACATAACTTCCGCTCCTCCTGGGTCTCTGCGCATGCCATGCTCTCCTCCGCAATCCGATCCCAATCCTCATCACCACTCCACTTCTCCCGGAGGATTATAGATGCGATTATCTTTGCAAGGGACTTCATCCTCCAGTGCCCAACATAACTTCCGCTCCTCCTGGGTCTCTGCGCACGCCATGCTCTCCTCCGCAATCCGATCCCAATCCTCATCACCACTCCACTTCTCCCGGAGGATTATAGATGCGATTATCTTTGCAAGGGACGCGGCACCATTCCCACGACATTTGTTGCCTTCCATAAATTTACCAATCTTAAACCCGGTCACTTTGGCACGAAGGCTGCACGTGATCACTACGTCATCAATCGTGACGTCACCGACTCTAGAAATTGGATCGGAGTGAAGGAAGTGAATGGCAGATGCGATATCGGCACAGAGTCGGAGGTTGGCCAGGGGAGGGAGCCAGAAATCCTTCTTCCTGGTGTATTGGAGGAAGGGGAGGATGTCCATACCGTCCACGTACTCGAACAAAACTCCGAACTCGTTTCCGTGGCGAGTGTGACCGAGTACGCGGATCACGTGATCGTGATTAGCCAACCGGAATAGTGAGACGCCCTCCGTCAACCTACAACAAACGTACCAGCTCAATTACTGAGATTTGTGAACAACTGTAGATCCATGTTTGAATTTTACATGAAAAACATTTATGTGAATAAAACCCCAAACCGTGTCAATATATTTTCAAACTTACGTTTCTATCTGCTGTTCGGTCGATATTCCGTCCTCTATGTTAATGTACTGCACTGTTACATTTTCATGCATGTCATTCCACGCCTTCTTAACAAGCCTGAAGTTTCCGTTGTCAATAATTTTGTCCATGGAAAATGTCAGTTCGCTCGGAGGAACAAAACAATCCACAGCCTAAAGTAATGGATTTGTTAAACTGATTATAATCTAACTTAATGGTTGTCAGTTGTGTGCAGAATTACTGCATTGGCAAAAGCGTTTCTTTCAACATAAAGTTGCATCACATGTTTGTTTTCCAATCATATATCTCGCAACACGTTACAAAATTGTTGTTATTCGAATACATCAACTAATTATGTTAAAATAAGCACTGAATACACAAAGTAAAACCGACCGCAAAATTCTTTTTTACAGTAAACATTTTTGTACCTTCTTAGAAGCAAGTTTTTGGTCCTCCAATACCTTTAACCTGGCTTCTGCTGCTTTGAGTTCCTGCAAAAAGAGTAACAGATCAAGTAAAATGTTCAATGATAATTTATCATAGCTGGTGTGTTCACTCTGGAACCAAGAGAGACACAAGATGCATATCTGCAACAAAACCCAGACATTGACATGACATCCTCTAGTTAATGTTGCAGATACACGATAACTAAAGGAAAAGGTTAAGGTTAACTAAGGGCAAGTGACTCTACACCAGGGGTCACCAAACTATGGTCCACAAGGCTAGTCCATGGATCCCACCAGTCTAGCCTCCAAAATAGCACAACAGTTCATCCTACCCCACAATGACATAAATTTTGTTTCTTTTGTAATATACTGACAGGGATAATAGGCTGAAGAATATATTTAATGGAAATATGTATATTGTCTTCCGTACAAGGGTATTTTATACATTATACTTATTCAAATAATACTGTCAACTAACAGATCCCAGTACGAACAGCAATTCCTTGAATTAACAGTTTCAAGTTTTCTTACCCCGTTATCCATAAGTTCATGGTACTTTGCTGCTAACTTCTTTTCATTTTTAAAGTAGGTGGCATCGTGTTTCCTCTGAAACAAAAGTTTTATTTAACACAAAAAAATATTTGCTATGCAAGAAAATTTAATGCACAAATCCACATGCAATTTTAATTATCCCAATTGCTAACTGTGATATTAGGATTAACAATGTGTTTGTGAAGAATTAAAAAAAATTAAAATGATTACTTTGAAATAACTTTTGAAGAAAGATTTTTCCTCCTCTGCCTTTTCAATAAACTGACTTTCCATTTGTTTCCTCAACGTTGCATTTGCCTAAAGTTGCGACGAAGAGAGAATTCTTTTTCCAGACTTCAAACATTTCTTATGACATTCTTCAAATGGTTCTTCCATTGCAAAGAGAGCTTCGTAAATCACAAACAAAACAGGTTTAATGGAAACAGCAAAATACAAATGTCTGTAATAAATAAATATTATCCTTGTTGTCTGACTAATAGTCACAACAAAATAACCAACGAAGAACGATCTTTTTTTTCTGTATTTCCCATTTATTCAGCCTGATATATAGTTCAAATAGTTGCCACAATTTTACAACAATTCCACAAATATAGTAAATCGATTGATTCAACATTAGAAGGAAACACACCATCATGCTTTCCCTGTAGCTGCTAACAGCATTCGATTGTAAGCAGTGCATTACATTCTGAAACAAACCATACATTAGAACACAATATTTTTGTACAGTGGTGCACATAAAATTCAGAATAACTCCAGACTATCATGATTACCTCTTGGTTTTTTGAACATTTTGAACGACTCTTTTTTAACTACTAGTTTTGTTCGAGGACTGTTGCCATGTTAAAACCAGTATCCATTAATATAACAAAAGCAGCAATAGAATTTTTCACCCCAAACCACTTGAGAAAACTAACTTTGGGTCTAAAGCTGTCTCAAGATGTTGTTTTGCTTCATCATTTGCAAAAGAATGTTTCTGAAAAACATCACCCTTGCATGTGCATTCTTGTTTCTGCAAAAAGCATCAAGTTTTAATGTCACCAGATAGCATTTAATTGTTAACAAACATACAACAGTCACCATCTTGAAATAATAACAATCACCAAAGCATTTACCTTCATTTTACTCAGATAAATTTCCAAAGCCTTTGAAAAAATTGCTTCCATTTCACCCGACTGAAAATAAATAATGACGCAGTATGAAGAACAATAAAATTATTCCAAACTATGATTTTTGTGTAGAAGTCAGAATAAAATATGCAGTTTCATTAAAAAGGAATGATGTGGGGGTGCATATTTTCAATAAATTAAAAGATAGTACGGGAAAAGATATGTAGAAAAGGTACAACGGAGCAATGAACAAGTCAAGCATAAACCACCTCTTTTCCAAAATACATGAATTTGTTAATATCAGTTTGTCATGTTAAACTAGGGTGTGTCACACATATGACTAATGATGTCATCAATATTATTAGGATGTCATCAAACACTAAAAACCATTAGGCAGCAGTCTTTTAGTCTTTAACATACATTTTGGGTTGGAACATAAAGCTATTAATTATAAAGGTTTGTGACTATTTTATGCTTTGAACTAATGCTGCAGTCTATGTGGGTTAAATTTAGGGTGGCAAAGCTGAAGAGTTGTGACTGTATTACCATAATCTATGGTAATATTTAAACACCATGCACTTCCGATAGGCATGAACAATTTGAGGGAGACACGAGTTGAACAAGTTACTTAATTAGAGTTTTGTCAAATCCCTATAACTTACTGTTTTGCTTCCATCAACTGTATGCACAGTAAAGTCTTGTATTATTATGAAATCTTCAGACTTTTTGAAGATAAAATCCTGAGCATTTGCTGTAATGTACTCGTATGATGTGTCAACTGACATGGTCCTGATACCCTGCAGCATAAGTTATGATGTAAGACCACATACAATAATGCACAGTAAAAGAGAAAATACTGCACAAGTTTTCCAACATTTCTTTTCAAATTTTTGGCAAACATTTAGAGGTCAATCTTACAATGACCATTATGAAATGTCTTAAATACAGGTAAAAGAATAACTTTACACACACACTTCTGTTATGCTTTTGATGTAGTCTTCAATTTGAAGCTCAATGGCACGAAAATACTCATGTCGGGCTGTGTCCTGCGTCAAAACCAGTTGTAAATGTAATTAAGTGACCAAACGTTGAAATAGAATCAGTTATGAGGTAGAATCTTTATAATGTCAGAAATGGGGAAAAATCAAAACAGGATCCAAACAGAAGTGAAAAGAGGTAAGTTGCGTGATTAAGACAGATACATTAACCGATCATGCAGTAAATGCATTAAACATTGCACAACCAAACCAAAGAATCTATGAGTCAAGAAATGTGCAATTGATATAGAGCATCAAATACTAAAACACAACAAGTGAAAACCAACCTCCAAATAAAGCCTTCCCAGATCATAGTTTCCGTCGTTCATGGATTTCATGTAACGCTCGATCCGTCTAAAAGTTTGTTTTCCATTTCTTTCTGACATTGTCCAGTGTGCGAAGCTTTTTCTTCTGTTCTCGGGGCAAACGTGTTTGTAACCAAACTGGCAGACCACCTTCATGTAGTCGACAGGAAGATCTTCAAAACCACAAATTACAAATATGCAATTTGTAAGCAAACGATACCATTTATAACTATAGTTTACATATTTTGAATCTTTTTATTAAATTCCAGTGCAAGTTAACGCACAAATAGTGGAACAACTTTTTGCACAGGACGTGTACAATGCAAATACATGCATGATGAAAATTTTATATTGGATCAGCACATAGAAATATTGGAATGCTGCAGACAGGGTGTGTACACACACTGTTTCGACCTGTAAGGTCTCATCAGTGCAGGTGTTGACAGTGGCATTGTGCTAGCTTTTACACTAGCGGGCACACTAATTTCCACTTTGTGATACCTTTCGGTCAAAGTCGATCTGTTTGGTACCCTATACTGAGTACCGAACAACAGAGACGACGAACCACTGTGGAGCGCACCATGGCCAAACGGATGTTACCTTACAGGTCGAAACAGTGCATGTACACACCCTGTCTGCAGCTTTCCAATATTATGGCTTTTTTAACATAGAAATATACACCACAGAACCAACCTTTTGAGTGTGTAACATCTTTGACTGAAGGCAGAGTGTAGCACATACAGCTATCAAATGCTACAGAAAGTAGATCAAAGGAATATTCTGAGGTGGAATATTTTGTCAAAACTGTTTTGAGATAGTCATTATTTTGTCCATATTTAGGGCCTTTGTATTCATGTATGACAAAAACCAATTCCTTGCAAAAAGAAACATTTATAAGTAATTTATTACAATGCAACCAGAAAACTGGTGAGTTACAAATAATTTTGTTTCTAATACCATTGAATGTATCGTATATGTCACATAATATAACATGTGTTTGACATATTTTAATTATACCTGCAATATAGAAGTGAATCCATACCATTGAATTTTCTTTGCATAATCCACAAACACCTGATAATAAACAGAACAGATACCCAAAATATGCACAAGTGTTTATGATAAATTATAGATTCGACATATAGATGATATCATAGGCGTCGATTTTTCAAAGTTTTGTAAAATATTAAGGGTAGATTATGGGTTTAATACTAAAGGATAAATATTAAGTCATATACTAATATATTAATCCAATTGTAATTTTAATTCTGTGGAATTTTTTAAACATACAAACTTATCCAAACCTTCAAGTGGGACAAATCCGATTCTGTAATCTCCTCTAGCACATTGATAACAATAGTGGAAGCCATGGCACCAGCACATTGCAAGATACATTTGTTTAAACTAAATGTTCTTTAATTCAACTCCAGAGTCAGCATTGAAAAACAACGAAGCTGGTTGAAAAATAAAATAGGTGGTGCTTATTTATATTCTTTATGTTTAAACTTGTTATCGTGCACATAAACACTTAAGGCATATTTACTTGTTGTGAGTAAGAAGTTTAGAATAATACAAAATCAATATAACTGACTTCAAGGCATAAAATATTTACTGGAAAATTAAAAACATAAATGTGGACATTTTGGACACAAAAGCAATGAACAGACCTTCGCTTGTACTTGGTTATTTTACGTTACTTTTGTTTTTACTCTTCACAGAAACTGATGATGCCCTTATCAGGGCAAAATATAATTTTCAGCTTATAATAAAACATATTTGAAAGAGCTGCTTGAAAGATTGACTTAAAAGTTTTATTCAGGAATTGTGGACACAATTTACATATATTCTGACCACAAAATCAGTAATATAAATGGAAATATGAAATTATGAAGATAATTCAATGTTATAATGTTTTTGTGAACCAATATCTAGTTTCAACATATTTTTTCATGACATTAAAAAAATATAAGTGATGTAAAAAAAAAACATAAACAAATCTTTAAAAATATGCATCTTCTGTAAATACATCAGTTATTTTTGCAAATAAATGCAACAAAAAAAAACAAAGTAAAAAAACTAGTACTTCTTAATGCTTAATAATGCAAATTCAAATTTTACCACTTCTACTTACAAGCTGATCATCCTCTATTGGACGACAAAATGGGGTTTCCCGGAAACAGAGACCACTTATTCTATCAAGTTGTCTGATGGGAAAGTTTTTTGCATAACAGTGCTGCTTGTATCGCTGGAAGATTGCATTGGTTGAAGCCTGTTAAACACAAAAAACAATAAAGCCCTCATGAACTTTTTTTTCACATGAATATTTGATGTTCAACAACATCACTAGTCACCTTGGTTTTTTTGTGTCATTTGTCACAAAGTACCCCGCTTTACCTTTTTGACTTACTGTTAAATCTCTTGTCTGTTTCATGTACTCCAAATACACAAGAAAGAAAACTTTTTTTGACATTTCATCTGTTCCAAAAAATCCCACATTAACAAATGCATCACCGGCATGATCAAATGCTGCCTGAGCATAATGAGGAGTCCACAAATGTCTGTTTGGATTATCCTGATGATGGACCAACTGTCGCACTGCAATAAACACATGACTAATTTATAAAAAATGTAAACGGGAGAAAACAGATTAAATAATTTTATGCATGACTTTTGTAGTGAGAATGAAGTGCAGAATTACACCTCTTGTATGTTAATGCGTTTAGTATTTTTTTTGCAGAATATTAGTAAACAATTTCAAATTTTCTTTCAACCTGGAAAAGTGTATGGGTCAGGAGAAATTCTAATTGATCACTACTAGGTCCTGGGTGTCTAACGCCTGATTTCAGAAAAACAGATTGCTTTATGACAGGAAAAAAGCCTGGGTCGTGCATTTTATCCAATGTCACCAATTTTTCTCGCCAAAAACCAAATATTTTATATACGTCAAAACACAAGAAAAAGTTTCAAAAATACTTACGAAGCATGTCCTTATATCCCACTTTTAATCACCACCGTCATTTCGGCGAAATGGAAATTGGCTAAAACCGAAATTATTTCACGCATCAGTGAATACGACTTCAGACGATTGCGTTCACACAAATAATGCATTAATTCGTGACAAAAACAAACCATGCGTTATAAAAACAAGCATTTCAATCAACTAAGTCAGCAATACTTTTAAAACAATATCTATACTTATTTAATTTCAAATTTTGAACACCTATCAAATGTGAAGTATGGCACAAAAACAGTGACAAGTTTGAGGACATATTTGAAAATGTTCCGAACCAAGGAATTTTTTTAAACACGCCTCAAATGTAGCCAAGAGCATATGAAACAACATGTTAGTGCTTATTTTTTACACCGGTACCTCGTATGCCAACGAAATAACTTTCAGTCCGACAGGGGCCATGTGACATGCAGCTGCGATCAACCTACGCAAGTGCGTATTCAATGCGACAACTTTGACGACATATTTGAAAATGTTCCGAACTAAGGAATTTTTTTGAAATCGCCCTAAATGTAGCTAAGAGCATATGAAACAACATGTTAGTGCTTATTTTTTACACCGGTAGCTCGTATGCCAACGAAATAACTTTCAGTCCGACAGGGGCCATGTGACATGCAGCTGCGATCAACCTACGCAAGTGCGCATTCAATGCGACAACTTTGACGACATATTTGAAAATGTTCCGAACTAAGGAATTTTTTTAAAATCGCCCTAAATGTAGCTAAGAGCATATGGAACAACATGTTGGTGCTTATTTTTTACACCGGTAGCTCGTATGCCAACGAAATAACTTTCAGTCCGACAGGGGCCATGTGACCTGCAGCTGCGATCAACCAACGCAAGTGCGTATTCAATGCAACAACTTTGACGACATATTTGAAAATGTTCCAAACTAAGGAATTTTTTTAAAATCGCCCTAAATGTAGCTAAGAGCATATGGAACAACATGTAAGTGCTTATTTTTTACACCGGTAGCTCGTATGCCAACGAACTAACTTTAAGTCCGACAGGGGCCATGTGACATGCAGCTGCGATCAACCTACGCAAGTGCACATTCAATGCGACAACTTTGACGACATATTTGAAAATGTTCCGAACTAAGGAATTTTTTTAAAATCGCCCTAAATGTAGCTAAGAGCATATGGAACAACACGTCAGTGTTTATTTTTTACACCGGTAGCTCGTATGCCAACGAAATAACTTTCAGTCCGACAGGGGCCATGTGACATGTAGCTGCGATCAACCTACGCAAGTGCGTTTTCAATGCGACAAATTTGACGACATATTTGAAAATGTTCCGAACTAAGGAATTTTTTTGAAATCGCCCTAAATGTAGCTAAGAGCATATGGAACAGCATGTTGGTGCTTATTTTTTACACCGGTAGCTCGTATGCCAACGAACTAACTTTCAGTCCGACAAGGTTTAATGTGACATGCAGCGTACGATCATGCAACCTAAACAAGTACAGGCGAAACAATAATGGACATTGTTTCCAAATTGTCAGCTAATTCCTTTTGTTTTGAACTTTAATAACCTTTCGGCACATCATCACAACATGTTTTTTTTTAATTTCCACAACTGACAGCCTCCACCGAAACACAATGAAGTTGATGACAAACTGTACAGACTACAGTGTACGCCTAGAACCAAAGCAGCGACAACTTTGACGACATATTTGAAAATGTTCCGATCTAAGGAATTTTTTTTAAATCGCCTTATATGAAAGTTATATGGCTGCAGATGATGGCGAATCAGTAGAACAGAATGCTCAACTAAAGGAGTTATTGCCAAAGAAAAAGTCCAAATATGCAGATGATAATCTTCGACTACAAATTGCCCGAAGAGTTCCATGTAAAAATAATGAAGCTTCCAAACCATATGAGAGGGAATATCTGGTTATGGCTCCTTTAAACAATCCAATTTCACCGCAAGATAGTGGGATTGAGACATTGAGTCCTCGTGCAGAGTCAGCGATGAGTGATTGTTCAATTCACGCTTCCTCATTTCATTTTGATGACGATGACATCGATGAGTGTGTTCGAGTCGGAGAATCAGCGCAAACACCAGAACTTGCCCCCATCGACCTCACAAACGATCCATGGAAGTCTTTAGCTTCCTTTGAATAAAACTAAAGCTATGTTAAAATTCGTTTTTTGAGTAAACTTTTAGCCACATTATTTATCCTAGAACAAAGTTTTGTGATTTATGTAGAAGCAACACTGGATTAATCGTTCTATTTTGTTGTAATTCCACATTTTTACGATGGTTTTTAATTTGTTTTTGCCGAAGAGCACATTACTATTTCTTTGTTTATTGAACAGCGATGCACTTTTTTATTGATGTATGTGTAACAGTTGTGCTTTTTTATTTGTTTCTTCCGTTGTTTCACGTAGCGTCTTAGTGAGCCATCTAATTATGTTTTAGCTTGTTTTACCAAAAGTTTCATTTCGGCCAAATATTTTTTGTCATTTTCACAAAACGTGAAAAGACTTTTCAACGAAATTGTGTATTTTTTATGACGGTTATGAATAATATTCGATCAGTAGACGTACATTCAGGTGCGACAATTGGACAAGTTTGGTATGGTTGGAAAGGGTTTTTAATGTAGTTTCCAACGGTGTATGAATAGTCGTGGCCCCGAAACTGTGAAAAGACTTATAAACGAAAAAGTGTATATTTTTATGACGGTTATGAATAACATTCGATCAGTAGACGTACATTCAGGTGCGACAATTGGACAAGTTTGGTATGGTTAGAAAGGGTTTTTAATGTAGTTTCCAACGGTGTATGAATAGTCGTGGCCCCGAAACTGTGAAAAGACTTATAAACGAAATTGTGTATTTTTTATGACGGTTATGAATAATATTCGATCAGTAGACGTACATTCAGGTGCGACAATTGGACAAGTTTGGTATGGTTAGAAAGGGTTTTTAATGTAGTTTCCAACGGTGTATGAATAGTCGTGGCCCCGAAACTGTGAAAAGACTTATAAACGAAAAAGTGTATATTTTTATGACGGTTATGAATAACATTCGATCAGTAGACGTACATTCAGGTGCGACAATTAGACAAGTTTGGTATGGTTAGAAAGGGTTTTTAATGTAGTTTCCAACGGTGTATGAATAGTTGTGGCCCCGAAACTGTGAAAAGACTTATAAACGAAATTGTGTATTTTTTATGACGGTTATGAATAACATTCGATCAGTAGACGTACATTCAGGTGCGACAATTAGACAAGTTTGGTATGGTTGGAAAGGGTTTTTAATGTAGTTTCCAACGGTGTATGAATAGTTGTGGCCCCGAAACTGTGAAAAGACTTATAAACGAAATTGTGTATTTTTTATGACGGTTATGAATAATATTCGATCAGTAGACGTACATTCAGGTGCGACAATTGGACAAGTTTGGTATGGTTAGAAAGGGTTTTTAATGTAGTTTCCAACGGTGTATGAATAGTCGTGGCCCCGAAACTGTGAAAAGACTTATAAACGAAAAAGTGTATATTTTTATGACGGTTATGAATAACATTCGATCAGTAGACGTACATTCAGGTGCGACAATTGGACAAGTTTGGTATGGTTGGAAAGGGTTTTTAATATATTTTCCAACGGTGTATGAATAGTCGTGGCCGCGGTTCGATAAAAGTAGTTATGACCGATTTATGACAATATACATTAATATTCGTTCCATAAATCGTTAGAATTTTTTTAATTTTTTTATATTTTTTGAAACTACATGCCATTCCATGCAATTTGTGCAAAAATCATCGAGATCTGTTAAGAAACGGCAAAGTTATGAGCGTTCAAAGTTTTGTCGACTGGAAAAAAAGTTTTGTCGACTAGCGTCTCGTTGGTGAGAAATCAGCATCGAAATACAAATTACAGTAAAGCATCCCACTTCCCTTTACATGTATTTAGTTCGTATTTCCGAGCGATATATTCAGTACAGGTGTTCTTTTTGACTGTAAAGTTATCACAAAGTTAGTCACTGTCGGTCGCCTATTTGCATAATTACATCTATAGGCAGTGAAACGGACACAACGCAACGCACAATTTGAAACACATTCGTACATCCTTTCATTATTGTACACTCCAAATACAATAAAAAATGGTTAAAAATGAAGTAATATAAATCTCCATGGTAACCTAACCTCAAGAGTGGAGTCCCAACCCGTGTGCTTTAGGTTGATTTGCGTTGTTAGTCCCATAACATAGTAACTTTTAGAATTGTTACTATGGCACTATACTGCCACCTAGCAGAAAGTAAAGCAAAATGTAGGCAATCGCCATGTGGCGTGCTTTTGCCAACTGGAAGATTGAATAATTGTACGTTGATTTACTCATAATTCTGGGTATAAAGAGACTGGCCCATATTGTTATTAACATTGTCATGTTTAAATTTTCCATTTTCCGCCTCTAGTGGTGTGTGGCCTAAAGCAAAATGACGTCACCACCCGCGCGATTATCTGTGACGTCGGTCAGGTCAGCTACTTATAATGATGGAGCTACACCAATCGCGTCATTCAAACTGTTGATGGCATAAATTTTTGAGGAAACGTTTTCTTTTAAACATGACAATGTTAATATAAACAATCTTTATACTCAGAATTATGAGGAAATCCGTGATTTGTGATTTGACCATGTTTAAATAAGATTTTGAATATATAGCCCAAATGCAACCAAACTTTAAAACACTTATAGACAAGGTCCCTTGTGGTAGTGTCAAACAAAATACAGCCGCAAGGAGACCTCGTAACATTGGTTTGTTTTAAACGTGGGTATAACATAGTGTGAACTGTGCTTTTAGCAACAAGAGAAATGTGCTTTTAAGCTACAAGCATCTGATTCATCTCAACAAATTTATCTAGAAAAATCGATTTCGCTTGTGTACCATAAGCATCATCAGTTTCTACAAATATTAAATAATAAAAGCAACGACTTATCGGTCGGCATAGGCCACACGGTATATAAGGCAAAAAAGTTTATGAGCCGCGACTTACAATCGATTAAATTCCGTATACTGCAACATTTTATAAACTATTGTTAATTGGCAAAATTTCCACGGCACATCTCAGCCCATTTTGCGGCAAACCAACTACAGTTTATTCCTGTTGTACATGAGTTTTGGTGTCAAAAACATAGTTTTTATTGTGCGGCCCTCGAGTTAGCTTGAATTTGGCTCTCCGAGAAGTTTTGAGTTTGAGGCCAACTGTCTTAGGCGTTGTTGTGCTGCCATCTAGCGGATATTATTTCTTTTACGTTTTTGAGTGAGATGACATTTGTCAAAAAGCACAGACGCGCGATCCACTGGTACATAACTTGTCAAAAGGCGTCAGGTGCAAAAAACATTTATGACGCAATAGAAGAACAGTGACGTCTTGCAAAGAATACACAGGTAGTTTTATGAAGTAGTACAAAGCTCGGAATGTGTCTTTCGTTATATGCTCAACATTGGAAAATCATTTGTCCTAATGGGGATATTGTCTGGTTTCGAAAATAAATGATTTGCATTTTTCTGAAGTTAAAAAGGATCTGCTTGTTTTTGAAGCTAAAAGGATCTGCTTGTTTTTGAAACTAATAGGATCTGCTTGTTTTTGAAGCTAATAGGATCTGCTTGTTTTTGAAACTAATAGGATCTGCTTGTGAAAAATAAAAATATGCTGCCGACGTAAATATATTTTACGAGCACGCTTAAATCAGAGACGGTCGAAGTTTTTTATCCCAAACGGATATTATCTATGTATAACAAAGGTCTTTTTTTTATTGAAACATATCTTTGTGCAACGAATTGTTTTGTGCAAACAATCTTTATACGAACGTAGATAAATTCCTGCAAACAAGTTAAATATTATGTTGATCTCATGATCTTGACAGAGAACTGAAAGTGAGAAACTATACAGGTTGCAAACAATTTATCTTAAACTATCAACAATTACCTTTTACTGATTGTGGAAGTGAAATGTCAAAAGATATCTTGTTTTCTGGTGCAGCAGCATTATTAATTATGTATTCATATGCTTCATTTACCTTAAAAATGTGAGATATAAATTATATGTAACCTCCCAATATATTCATATCAGCCTACCTGTAAAAATCCATGACCCTGAGCAAAGCATTCAATAGAGCTTTGTTTTGATGCTGTGTTTTGTATCGCACGACGTATACTGTATGGGGTATATTGTATTTCCTGAGCTTTTAATGCTAAAATATAAGAGTATTTTTATTCTTGAATCTGCACAAAGCAGCAATTAAAAAATAAAATTTAAACATTTTCAAAATTTTAGTTGCTGAACTATTTCAATTTTCATTTATTCTTGCTGAGAAATAAAGTGAAATTGCACCAAAATGAAAACCGATTGAATAATTTCATGCAAGACTTTTGTAGTGAAGATCAATCGCAGAACAGCAAACACTTTTCATATGTAACGCATTTGGAAGTTTTGTGCAGAACATCAGTAAATAAATATTTTCAAATTTCCTTTCAATCTGGTAAAAGTGTATGGGTCAGGAGAAATTGTAATTCATGGCTACTAGGTCCTGGGTGTCTAACACCCAAATTCAGAAAAACAGATTGCTTAATGAATGGAAAAAAGCCTCGGTCGTATATTTTAATAAATGTTACCAAATTTTTTCAAAAGGCTCAAAAAATTTAATGTATGTCAAAACACACGAAAATGTTTCAAAAGTACTTACAAAGCATGCCCTTGGATCCCATTTTTAATCTTTGCTTCCCATAACTTTAATCAAGGAAAAATCAGAATCGATGAAAACCTTTCGGTGATTCCCCGTATGTAATAATAAATTATTTTCAGTAATAGTTATTTTCCTATGTGTATTTTCTTTCCTATGGTTATGCAGCGATCTCATATTTACCAATCTGAAATATTGCTACGTCATCACCATCAAGGCAACCGCTGAGTTGTGTGTACGTAAATACGTAAATTGGTGATTGCAAAGAATGTCTCGCTAAGACATGTTCTCGTTTCTTCCTTTGCCGATTAGCGTTGTAAAGTATGTAGATAGGCGACAATTAGAAGTTACAAAAAAACTACAAAAACGTTTTTCTGACAATTCATGGCAGAATGGGAAAAATTTTGTTTCTGGTTAGTGTTAAACTCATTAGCATCAAGTCGGTGTGTTTCAAAAAGTCGGGGAATTTTTGTTGTACATTGCAAGTATAGTAAATTTGTATTTCACGGCATTGGTAACTATCACAATACTTAAAAATGACAACTTGACAGCCTTTTTTCAAACACATTTTTGCCAACACTTCTATGTTGTAAAAAAAACTCACGCTTGACTGCGTTTGTCTGCTTCCAGCACTTCTCCTTCCACTGTTTTTCCTCGTGCTTAATCGAGGTGTCGTGCGTTGCTGTGTTGGCAATATACTTGTTACGACGCAAGCGACGATGTAAGGAAATTGTAAGTCGTTACACATTAGGTCATTCGCTAAAAAAATCAGTACAGCAATAAAATGCTGTTCAGTGAAACGGAACCACGACATTTCAACTCGTCGCCATTAATTCGAAAACTAGGGAACTGCGGTCCGACACGGGGAGTTTCGTACATTCGTGTACGATTTTTTTAAAAATGGGGCTATTGTGTACATTGGATTACTGGAATATTGGAACTTTTGTATCGTCTGAATCAAGTCTGGAATACAAGTGTTCGCCCCACAAATCCAAGGTGAGTAAGTTGGCTATTCTTTCTTCTAACGACCCTCTCAGTGCTTGTCATAAACATTAGAAGCACTATTAAACACTTCACTAACACACACTATTTGGTAAAAAAGAAACAGAATTAAACACGACACACGACCCATCAATGACATACCCTGGCACTTGGTAACATCCCGCAAAACCTCTTTACGCTTAAAACTAGCAATCCAGCGAAATAGGGACAACCCCTATCTCGAGGTGGTCCAGACCGACGTTTTCAACGCCTTCAACAACCAATCAACCTACTGTATAAGACCTTTTACGGCATAACCAAAATAACCGGAAAACGCCCCACATTAGCGCCCACCTGTGGACTATACATTAACCACCAAATAACCACCAGATGTCACTGTTTTTTCCCGCACGCGTTTGTTATGGTTGTTTGCATTGCTTGAGACATTGCGAGAGCACAAAGGCTTTGTATTCTTGGCTTCAAAATAGCAATACAATTCAACCCAAAGCACAAGCTGTATGGGAGTCCTTAGTCAACCTTGGAGTATCTTGGAGGCAAATATATAAAAATATACCTCAAGCTACAGTGGAAACTGAACTAATAAGCTTTCAAATTAAGCTAAATCTCAGGACCATTGTGACCAATAACAAGTTAAAGGATATGAAGGTTACAGAAACAGGTTCATGTGTCTTTGCGAAAATGCCGCGGAAACTGTTTTACATCTATTTGTAAATTGCCATATTGCAACACATTACTGGGAAAATGTATGCGGTTGGCTCAGTGCTAAACTTCGTGTCCTCTTTTATTTTTCTCCTTTGCATTTACTGTTTGGCATACACCAAAATAATAATATTTTTAAATGCTTTTCAAACTGCGCTCTTCTTTGTGCCCGATTTGTAATTTATATATGCAAACACGCTAAAAGGCAACCAACAACAACAGAATTTGTAAATATGTTGCAAACAATAAGATCCATTGAATTAAACATCGCCAGTGAGAAATACCGAACCGCATTATTACAAAAGAAAGTGGTCGTACGCTGCTTGACGTGAAGCATATACCCATGTAACTTGACTTCTTGTGCTGATTTCTCGCCATTATGTTTAACCCTTGTTGCCTTTTTTGTCTTCTTGCTTAGTCTTTTCTTCAATTGTACGCCTTTAGCGTCCTTTTTTCAATAATAATAAAAATAAATAAATAAAGTAAGACTCTTTCCTTCCGCGTTGTTTTTTTGTATTGTTGTTTATTTGTTGTTTTGTTCGCTGTTATTGGGTCCGATAATCCATACTTCTTGACGCTTATCAAGCTTTCAGTGCAATCCGAGAAGTCGTTATCTACACAGCGGTTAGAAATTTTATAAATGGGACTGAGGTTTGTGTCGGTGATTAATAACATGTTTGCATAAATACCGTCAGCAAGATCGGGTTTCTTTTGTGAAAACAACCAATCCTTCACACTCACATAGTTTTACTGCACACAACAGAACTCCACAAACAAAAATAAAGTGTCAACGCATTTAATCCCGAACAAACAATAGAGAGTTTGGGTCTGAAAAGTCGTCCCAGTGCAGTAATGGATTATATCTCGGATACGTCATATGTGGGCTATATTGGAAACACATATAATGGAGGCATACCCAACCACTGGAAATTTTAAAACACAAATATGACCCATATCTCAACTAATTAAATCAAACAGTTTCGGATGTGATATCTGTGGAGCAATGACGATACCAGAGTAAACTAAAAAAAATTGCTCACGAAAACACACAGGTTAAAGAATAGGAAGGACATCATTGTCATCAATTTTATTCTGATCATTGTCTAAAAAGTCGAGCTCTCTCATGGCATCCAGGAGGTATTCTAAGAAAAAGTGAAACCTCCGTAATCAGAGGATTCCAAGCGCATGAGGAGACGTTTTCGTGTTTCAGCGACCGAGGGACTTTCCCCTTGACAAAGTCGGATTTCATCCTCCAGTGTCCAACATTACTTCCGCTCCTCCTGGGTCTCTGCGCACGCCATGCTCTCCTCCGCAATCCGATCCCAATCCTCATCACCACTCCACTTCTCCCGGAGGATTATAGATGCGAATATCTTTGCAAGGGACGCGGCACCATTTCCACGACTTTCGTTGCCTTCCATAAATTTACCAATCTTAAACCCGGTCACTTTGGCACGAAGGCTGCACGTGATCACTGCGTCATCAATCGTGACGTCACCGA
The DNA here is from genome assembly GCF_947561715.1 of Ascidia mentula. Lineage (NCBI taxonomy): Eukaryota > Metazoa > Chordata > Ascidiacea > Phlebobranchia > Ascidiidae > Ascidia > Ascidia mentula. The sequence continues at coordinate 18,901,638 of NC_138570.1, read as the reverse complement.
CTCTAGAAATTGGATCGGAGTGAAGGAAGTGAATGGCAGATACGATATCGGCACAGAGTCGGAGGTTGGCCAGGGGAGGGAGCCAGAAATCCTTCTTCCTGGTGTATTGGAGGAAGGGGAAGATGTCCATACCGTCCACGTACTCGAACAAAACTCCGAACTCGTTTCCGTGGCGAGTGTGACCGAGTACGCGGATCACGTGATCGTGATTAGCCAACCAGAATAGTGAGACGCCCTCCGTCAACCTACAACAAACGTACCAGCTCAATTACTGAGATTTGTGAACAACTGTAGATCCATGTTTGAATTTTACATGAAAAACATTTATGTGATTAAAACCCCAAACCGTGTCAATATATTTCAAAACTTACGTTTCCATCTGCTGTTCGGTCGATATTCCGTCCTCCATGTTAATGTACTGCACTGTTACATTTCCATGCATGTCATTCCACGCCTTCTTAACAAGCCTGAAGTTTCCGTTGTCAATAATTTTGTCCATGGAAAATGTCAGTTCGCTCGGAGGAACAAAACAATCCACAGCCTAAAGTAATGGATTTGTTAAACTGATCATAATCTAACTTAATGGTTGCCAGTTGTGTGCAGAATTACTGCATTGACAAAAGCGTTTCTTTCAACATAAAGTTGCATCACATGTTTGTTTTCCAATCATATATCTCGCAACACATTACAAAATTGTTGGTATTCCAATACAGCAACTAATTGTGTTAAAATAAGCACTGAACACACAAAGTAAAATCGACCGTAAAATTCTTTTTCAAAGTAAACATTTTTCTACCTTCTTAGAAGCAAGTTTTTGGTTCTCCAATACCTTTAACCTGATTTCTGCTGCTTTGAGTTCCTGCAAAAAGAGTAACAGATCAAGTAAAATGTTCAATGATAATTTATCCTAGCTGGTGTGTTCACTCTGGAATCAAGAGAGACACAAGATGCAGATCTGCAACAAAACCCAGACATTGACATCCTCTAGTTAATGTTGAAAGAAAAGGACAAGGTTTACAAGGGCATGTGACTCTACACCAGGGGTCACCAAACTATGGTCCACAAGGCTAGTCCATGGATCCCACCAGTCTAGCCTCCAAAATAGAACAACAGTTCATCCTACCCCACAATGAGATAAATCTTGTTTCTTTTGTGATATACTGACGTGGTTAATAGGCTGAAGAATATATTTAATGGAAATATGTATATTGTCTTCCGTACAAGGGTATTTTTTTTCATTATACTTATTCAAATAATACTGTCAACTAACAGATCCCAGTACGAACAGCAATTCCTTGAATTAACAGTTTCTAGTTTTCTTACCCCGTTATCCACAAGTTCATGGTACTTCGCTGCTAACTTATTTTCATTTTCAAAGTAGGTGGCATCGTGTTTCCTCTGAAACAAAAGTTTTATTTAACACAAAAAAATATTTGCTATGCAAGAAAATTTAATGCACAAACCCACATGCAATTTTAATTATCCCAATTGCTAACTGTGATATTAGGATTAACAATGTATTTGTGAAGAATTTAAAAAAATTAAAATGATTACTTTGAAATAACTTTTGAAGAAAGATTTTTCCTCCTCTGCCTTTTCAATAAACTGACTTTCCATTTGTTTCCTCAACGTTGCATTTGCCTAAAGTTGCGACGAAGAGAGAATTCTTTTTCCAGACTTCAAACATTTCTTATGGCATTCTTCAAATGGTTCTTCCATTGCAAAGAGAGCTTCGTAAATCACAAACAAAACAGGTTCAATGGAAACAGCAAAATACAAATGTCTGTAATAAATAAATATTATCCTTGTTGTCTGACTAATAGTCACAACAAAATGACCAACGAAGAACGACTTTTTTTTCTGTATTTCCCATTTAATCAGCTTAACATAGAGTTCAAATAGTTGCCACAATTTTACAACAATTCCACAAATATAGTAAATCGATTGATTCAACATTAGAAGGAAACACACCATCATGCTTTCCCTGTAGCTGCTAACAGCATTCGATTGTAAGCAGTGCATTACATTCTGAAACAAACCATACATTAGAACACAATATTTTTGTACAGTGGTGCACATAAAATTCAGAATAACTCCAGACTATCATGTTTACCTCTTGGTTTTTTGAACATTTTGAACGACTCTTTTTTAACTACTAGTTTTGTTCGAGGACTGTTGCCATGTTAAAACCAGTATCCATTAATATAACAAAAGCAGCAATAGAATTTTTTACCCCAAACCACTTGAGAAAACTAACTTTGGGTCTAAAGCGGTCTCAAGATGTTGTTTTGCTTCATCATTTGCAAAAGAATGTTTCTGAAAAACATCACCCTTGCATGTGCATTCTTGTTCCTGCAAAAAGCATCAAGTTTTAATGTCACCAGATAGCATTTAATTGTTAACAAACATACAACAGTCACCATCTTGAAATAATAACAATCACCAAAGCATTTGCCTTCATTTTACTCAGATAAATTTCCAAAGCCTTTGAAAAAATTGCTTCCATTTCACCCGACTGAAAATAAATAATGACGCAGTATGAAGAGCAATAAATTTATTCCAAACTATGATTTTTGTGTAGAAGTCAGAATAAAATATGCAGTTTCATTAAAAAGGAATGATGTGGGGGTGCATATTTTCAATAACTTAAAAGATAGTACGGGAAAAGACATGTAGAAAAGGTATAACGGAGCAATGAACAAGTCAAGCATAAATCTTTTCCAAAATACATGACTTTGTTAATATCAGTTTATCATGTTAAACTAGGGTGTGTCACACGTATGACTAATTATGTCATCAATATTATTAGGATGTCATCAAACACTTAAAACCATTAGGCAGCAGTCTTTTGGTCTTCCATATACATTTTGGGTTGGAACATAAAGCTATTAATTATAAAGGTTTGTGACTATTTTATGCTTTGAACTAATGCTGCGGTCTATGTGGGTTAAATTTAGGGTGGCAAAGCTGAAGAGTTGAGACTGTATTACCATAATCTATGTTAATATTTAAACACCATGCACTTCCGATAGGCATGAACAATTTGAGGGAGACACGAGTTGAACATGTTACTTAATTAGAGTTTTGTCAAATCCCTATAACTTACTGTTTTGCTTCCATCAACTGTATGCACAGTAAAGTCTTGTATTATTATGAAATCTTTAGACTTTTTAAAGATAAAATCCTGAGCATTTGCTGTAATGTACTCGTATGATGTGTCAACTGACATGGTCATGATACCCTGCAGCATAAGTTATGATGTAAGACCACATACAATAATGCACAGTAAAAGAGAAAATACTGCACAAGTTTTCCAACATTTCTTTTCACATTTTAGGCACACATTTAGAGGCCAATCTTACAATGACCATCATGAAATGTCTTAAATACAGGTAAAAGAATAACTTTACACACACACTTCTGTTATGCTTTTGATGTAATCTTCAATTTGAAGCTCAATGGCACGAAAATACTCATGTCGGGCTGTGTCCTGCGTCAAAACCAGTTGTAAATGTAATTAAGTGACCAAACGTTGAAATAGGATCAGTTATGAGGTAGAATATTTATAATGTCAGAAATGGGAAAAAATCAAAACAGGATCCAAACAGAAGTGAAAGAGGTGCGTGATTAAGACAGAAACATTAACCGAACATGCAGTAAATGCATTAAACATTGCACAACCAAACCAAAGAATCTATGTGTCAAGAAATGTGCAATTGATATAGAGCATCAAATACTAAAACACAACAAGTGAAAACCAACCTCCAAATAAAGCCTTCCCAGATCATAGTTTCCGTCGTTCATGGATTTCATGTAACGCTCGATCCGTCTAAAAGTTTGTTTTCCATTTCTTTCTGACATTGTCCAGTGTGCGAAGCTTTTTCTTCTGTTCTCGGGACAAATGTGTTTGTAACCAAACTGGCAGACCACCTTCATGTAGTCGACAGGAAGATCTTTGAAACCACAAATTACAAATATGCAATTTGTAAGCAAACGATTCCCTTTTATAACTATAGTTTACATATTTTGAATCTTCTTATTAAATTCCAGTGCAAGTTAACGCACAAATAGTGGAACAACTTTTTGCACAGGACGTGTACAATGCAAATACATGCATGATGAAAATTTTATATTGGATCAGAACATAGAAATATTGCAAAGCTGCAGACAGGGTGTGTACACACACTGTTTCGACCTGTAAGGTCTCATCAGTGCAGCTGTTGACAGTGGCATTGTGCTAGCTTTTACACTAGCGGGCACACTAATTTCCCCTTTGTGATACCTTTCGGTCAAAGTCGATCTGTTTGGTACCCTATACTGAGTACCGAACAACAGAGACGACGAACCACTGTGGAGCGCACTATGGCCAAACGGATGTTACCTTACAGGTCGAAACAGTGCATGTACACACCCTGTCTGCAGCTTTTCAATATTATGGCTTTTTTAACATAGAAGTATACACCACAGAACCAACCTTTTGAGTGTGTAACATCCTTGACTGAAGGCAGAGTGTAGCACATACAGCTATCAAATGCTACAGAAAGTAGATCAAAGGAATATTCTGAGGTGGAATATTTTGTCAAAACTGTTTTGAGATAGTCATTATTTTGTCCATATTTAGGGCCTTTGTATTCATGGATGACAAAAACCAATTCCTTGCAAAAAGAAACATTTATAAGTAATTTACAATGCAACCAGAAAACTGGCGAGTTACAAATAATTTTGTTTCCAATACCATTGAATGTATCGTATATATCACATAATATAACATGTGTTTGACATATTTTAATTATACCTGCAATATAGAAGTGAATCCATACCATTGAATTTTCTTTGCATAATCCACAAACACCTGAGAATAAACAGAACAGATACAAAAAAATATGCACAAGTGGTTATGATAAATTATAGATTTGATATATAAATGATATCATAGGCGTCGATTTTTCAAAGTTTTGTAAAATATTAAGGGTAGATTATGGGTTCAATACTAAAGGATAAATATTAAGTCATATATCAATATATTAATCCAATTGTAATTTTTATTCTGTGGAATGTTTTAAACATACAAACTTCTCCAAACCTTCAAGTGGGACAAATCCGATTCTGTAATCTCCTCTAGTACATTGATAACAATAGTGGAAGCCATGGCACCAGCACATTGCAAAATACATTTGTTAAAACTAAATGTTCTTTAATTCAACTCCAGAGTCAGCATAGAAAAACAACGAAGCTGGTTGAAAAATAAAATAGATGGTGCTTATTTATATTCTTTATGTTTAAACTTGTTATCGTGCACATAAACACTTTGGTAGATTTACTAGTTGTGAGTAAGAAGTTTAGAATGACACAAAATCAATAGAACTGTCTTCAAGGCATAAAATATTTACTGGAAAATTAAAAATGTAAATGTGGACATTGTGGACACAATTTACATATTATCTAACCACAAAATCAGCAATATGAATTGTAATGGAAATACGAAATTATAAAGATATGAAGATTTGATTGCACATTTTTTTTGACACCAAGATCTCTTGATTCAAAATATTTTTTTTTAAACATTCAAAAAAAATGGAAGTGATGACAAAAAAAAAAATCTCTGAAAATAAGCATCTCTTGTAAATACATCAGTTATTTTTGCAAATCAATGCAACAAAAATAAACAAAGTAAAAAAACTAGTACTTCTTAATGCTTAATGCAAATTCAAATTTTACTACTTACAAGCTGATCATCCTCTATTGGACAACAAATGGGGTTTCCTGCAAACAGAGACCAGTTATTCTATCAAGTTGTCTGATGGGAAAGTTTTTTGCATAACAGTGCTGCTTGTATCGCTGGAAGATTGCACTAGTTGGTGCCTGTTAAACACAAAAATCAATAAAGCCCTCATGAACTTTGGTGTTTCAGCAATGGAGTCAACCATAAGTGAACTTTAGACAGGGCCACTGTTTTACATTATTAATGGATGTTTTCACATGGATATTTGATGTTCAACAACATCACTAGACACCAACCTGCATTGTTGAAAACTAATATGTTTGACAGTACCCTGCTTTAGGTTGTGCAAAGTGTTTGAACGGAATATTGGACTTACTGTTAAATCTCTTGTCTGTTTTATGTACTCCAAATACACAAGAAAGAAAACTTTCTTTGACATTTCATCTGTTCCAAAAAATCCCACATTAACAAATCCATCACCGGCATGATCGAATGCTGCCTGAGCATAATGAGGAGTCCACAAATGTCTGTTTGGATTATCCTGATAATGGACCAACTGTCGCACTACAAATAAACACAGGTTAACTTGATCAAAAAAATGTAAACTGGTGAAAACAGATTGGATAATTTTTGTATGACTTTTGATTGTGAGGATGAAGTGCAGAATAGCAAACACTTTTCGTATGTTAATGCATTGGGTCTTTTTTGTGCAGATAATCAGTAAACATTTTAAGACTTTCTTTCCATCTGGTAAAAGTGTATGGGATAGGAGAAATTGTAATTCATGCCTAGTAGGCCTTGGGTGTCTAACACATGATTTCAGTAAAACAAATTGCTTTTTGACAGGATAAAAGCTTGGGTCGTGCATTTTATCCTATGTCGCAAATTTTTTTTCCAAAAATCACAAATATATAATATACGTCAAAACACAAGAAAAAGTTTCAAAAATACTTACGAAGCATGTCCTTAGATCCCATTTTTAATTTTTGCTTCCGATAACTTCAATCAAGTTAAAATTTGAATCTACAAACACCGTTCGGGGTTTCCCCGTACGTAAGAATAAATCATTTTCATTAATAGTTATTTTTCATGTCTTGAGTGCGATTTGTAAAAAAAAATTATTAAAATCATCTTACATAGAAACAAGTCTGTCTTTTCCTCAAATTCTTTCCTTTAAATTAATACATAACTTGCTTTCTCCTGTGTGAAAAAAGTCTCACGCTTGATTGCGTTTGTCTGCTTCCAGCACTTCTTCTTCCAAAGTTTTTCCCATGCGTGATCGAGGTGCCGTGCGTTGCTGCTTGCTGTGCTGATAATATACTTGTTACGACGCAAGGTTATTGTAAGTCGTTTACGTTATTTGCTAAAAAAACACATTACATATTCGCTTAAAAAATCTTCGGTAGAGCGGAACCCTGACCTTTCAACTCGTCGCCATTGATTCAGTAAAATGAGGAACTGAATTTGTGCAATCTTTCAAGTTTGCTGTGAAGCAACTTGTTTATTGGTTCCTTTGCTATAGTTAGCCATAGATTTATAACAAATATTCTTGGAAATGTAGCTGAAAATGTTTAGCGTAAGGTTAAGCAGTAACTTTAGGCTTTGGTTGTCCAGAAGCAGAAATAAAACTGTTTGTCAAATCGGGTTGCTGATGTGTGGGATTGATGCTCGTGATATTTCACGAACTTCAGCTGTTGTCGCTAATGGAAAAACTAATCAAACAGTTGATGCACTTCTTAGTTTTGTTGTCAAATATCTGCAACTGTAGTTAAAAATTTTAAATGAATATTAGAAAGCAACAGACAGCTTCTATGTGCATGTTTGGTATTGCCTACTTCAAAAGGACACGTTTGTCAACGTAATGTAAGTTAGATTCAAAATGCGGTTTAATACTGATGACAATATTGTTATCGCTAACGTAAACTATAACACGATGTTGAATTCTTGTATTTACAAAGCATGAATCGACACATCAAAAAGGACATACTGCCCCAATAACAGAGCAAATCCGTTTATTTGGGGCAAAAGAGCAATCACATTCTTTTCGTAAAACTGTAGAAAATACGAAAGTTACAGTGCGCCAAAAACGTCACACTTTACTGATCACATCTCACGTAAAGTTTTTCTCTTGTGTGATGCTATTAACGCAACGAAGAGAATAGCGTGGCGTGCAGTTAAAGCTAGCTAGTTCAACCTTTTCGGCAGAAGAAACACATACAGTTTGCATATGATTTCACGAAACACTTAACAATTAATTTATGATTTTGTTTTCTTTTAACGTTAGCATAACGGACATAGTCATGTTTTACCTTTTTTGACTTTGTTTAAAAAAGTAGTGTTGGTCGCTTATTTATGCTACTTGCTAGAAATACTCACCTGTTTTGTCACGTATATTATTTGTAAAAATTAGATGCTAATATTACGGAACACCAGTTAGTGTGACATGCGGGTGTTACGACGCAAACCTATATGGGGCTTACAAGCTACCAGTACCCAATGTGTGAAAGTAAACCATTAATGAACGCATTTAAGGATTTCTTTAATATTTGCCTGCATTCGTTTATTCCCGCAAAACATATAATTCACAGTAAAGCTCACCATGCACTTAGAACTACTGTAAACCGAACAACGCTTAGGAGGCCACATGTTTTCCACACGGCCCTAGAAAATACGAGGCCAGGAAGAAGTGAAATCATTTTGATTTTCGGTATAATATCGAAATGCGCGCTTGGCAACAATGAAAACCACTGTATAGCGCGACGCACACCTAATGACTAGCGGGTCATTCACGCAGCACTCATTGCACCAGCCAATCAACGACTTGCACGTGAACCAATGAAGCGTTACAGGAAATCCAATTAAGCGGTATGGGATACGGAAATAAATCCAAAAGGGAATTTGATAAAACGTGAGAGCAGGAAACCGATGAAAAACAAAAGGATTGTGCAATGTGTTGTGCGCATGGGTAATAAAGACTGCTTTAAATAAACAACACAGATAATCAAAGAAAGCAAAAAGAAAAACATTAGTGCCGTGTGTCATTTTCGCCACACTTGATAAGGATGTATGAGTTAAAAAGTCATCTGTCTTCCGTGTACATAAGGTTTGTTTGTCAGCGGTGACTGAAAATGTTCCAGTGCATTTAGCTTCGCTTTTATGTTTTCTGAACAAACAAATCGGGAAACTGGATCAGCCAAAGTTCAGACCTGCCATGAAACAACATGTTTGTGTCACGTAAGCGGCGTTAAAAGCACTGTTTTTTCCTCAAGACCAATAAGTAGTCATGCAAAGTAAAGTGCAAGTACATATATTATCCATATGGCGTATTTTAAAGATTCAAATGGTGTTGATTTTGTGATATCTAGAAAGAAATATTTATGAGCAATAAACAAAAAAAATTCGGGCAATATACGAGAAAATATGTCAAACAAGCTAATGTGTGTAGACAGGTCATTGTGGAAACAAGCATGACTGTACTGAAAAATACTCCTCCGGAAAGTAGTGCAGGCCTACATTATACGCTGATTTGAAGATGAATACCAATCAATAGAGTTCAAAGTGTATGTAGTCGGCTTAACACCAATCTTAACAAAAAGTCGTGTCGTGACTTCAGTATCAACACAGGAAAATTATAGTAAGCTTAAACTTTAGCGAACTTAGTACATAGTCGATAAACTGTAGTTTAAGCTTTTCGAAAATCCTTTCTAATACCAATTTCATTAATTTGGAATAATATCAGCAATAGCACTTTAAAAATCGACCCAGCATCATCATAATACTTATTTTCTTTCGTTTTTTGGGGGGAATAATTTTATGTTTTCTCAATAGCGCCACTTATAGCCAGCGTCATCAGTCGTCTGCGCAACGATAATTGAGATCGCAAACCAGCCCAGATAATAATTAGATTATTTTGATTTTTCAGGAATAAACATAAAAAATATGAAGTGAATATTTCAAAAGTCGATAAAATCTTAACCTATGTAAGGATCCTGACGTGTTAATTTGTTTGGCAAAAGTGTGTCCATGACCTTGTTGACCTAATTTGTACAGCATTAGGATTTATATAGACATTGTTTGGCTAAACCTAATTACAATAATGTGATTTTGTTGACAGCCGAATTGTTTGTTACTTTTTGTTAAATTGTGATTTTCTTTCTGGGGCTAGCCTTAAACCAACAAGTATCAACAAAGAAAGTAAGATGCAAAGAATGTCTGACACAAAATGTCAGAATGATTCTCAAATCAAACAACAGAAACCAGGTAAGAAGAGTTTTGATATCCATATCTAAAACACACATTCAATGTTGTTTGGTTGGCATATTACAAGTAATTCAAACAACACTTAAATTCAATAAGCTGGCAGTAATAAACACAGCTGTTTGGCCAAACTTTTATATTATTTCTTTCACATCATTGCTATGATCAGAAACCAAAATAGAAACCACTGAAATATGAAATTTCTGTAATTTTCCCTGTATGCTGGTGAATATTATTAGACTAATGTATTCCAAGCTCTTCTGACAGAACTTATTATCAAGCTAAGTAACAAAGTTTTAATTTTTCGAGGTCCATCGCAGCAAATATCAGCACAGGGGGCAATCATATTTGGCGGCGTTGTTGGAGTTCAAGGTGATGTCAACATAACCAACAAGTTCTACAATAAAGGTATGTTAATCCAAGGCTATTGCAAATTAATGCAGGGTAAGACAATTTGAAAATATTTTTATTTAAACAAAGTTTTGTCTTAAGATTTCTGGTTATGTTAGTTTTTTACTGATGTAGATTAACCAGAAAATTTATTCAAGTGCCAATTGATATATATAATATGAAGTTATTTTAGTTCATGTGCAAAGTTGAATTTGAGCTCATTTTATGCTGACATTATTCAATTTACTGAAAATATAGGTACACCAAGCACAAAAGAAGAAGATGAACAAAATGAAGGTAAAATATTGTGATCTATTTCTGCAACAAGAACACAATCATATTGTTAAAATGTCAAAATATTGTGGTGTTCATAGCCTATATGTTTGCACGCTATGTCATTCGAATCTTGACATAAGTTGTACACCAGCACGCTTTGTTTAAAGGGATGCCAACCCCTACCTTAGAGGTATTGGTGATGTACCAATTTAATTTTCTTGTTCATTAAAACTGTGTGCCTTCATTCCATCAAATGCAGAAATGTAAGGTTAACAGAACAATACTCTGCAATAACGTAATAGCATAACCATGAATAATGATCAACCAGAATTGGAATGGTTTTAGAAAGAATTTCTGATGACTTGCGTTTTTTGATTTCAGAAAAAGTGCAGCAAGCCATCGAGATCATTAACAGTCGACATAATGTACTAAAGACTATCATGTCTCTTCCTGGTTTAAGAGAAGATGGAATCCCAAATGTTAATCCAAAACTGGAAAAACTTGACTTTTACAAGGGTATTGATCCCAAGAAAGCAGAGGAATTTGTGCCATCAACAATGAGGGACAGTGTAAATCAAGTTAAAGGCGAACCAACAACATTTGAGGAATTGCTTGCTACAATTCATGAAGGTCACCAGTTTATCGCATTTGCGGGTCCGCCGGGCGCTGGAAAAACTTCGTTATCCAAGAAACTGCTGAAACACATCAAAAAGGGGTATTTGATGTTACACCTAAACTTCATGAATATAGACTATGATGATGACAAACTTACACTTCAAGAGCTCCTACTGGACAGGCAGTTCCCTGATACCAAGCAAACTGTCCTTAATGCTGTATTCACATGGATGAAACATAACCAAGAAAAGTGTATTTTAGTATTCGATGGTCTGGATCAGGCAACATGGTCACTGGAAAATGTAAAGCAAATTAATACGGATTACAAAACTCTGTTTACAGTTCAACAGCTTGTTGCAAGTCTCTGCAGCAAAACCCTGTTCAGTAAAGCAACATTAATCTTTACATCACGTCCGCATTCCTTGCTTGCCATTCCTGTGAGACTTCGTCCAAAATTTGTCATTTATGTCCATGACCTTGCTACAGAAGACATGAAAAAGCTGTTTTATTTCTATGCTGAAGAAAATGCAAGTGAACTTTTTATAAAACTTGAAACTGAATCTCCACAAATGCTTAGTTTTTGTCACAATCCATTGCTTTTACAATTTGTCTTGTATGCATGTTTGTTTGGTGACCCAGACAGTTTTAACACGATTACCAACCTATTTAATACAGTATTGCAACAATTTAATGTATCCGAATATGCAAAGGGCAAGAGCATAAACTTTGTTTTGAAAGCCCTTGGCAAAATGGCCTACTATGGAATGACTCGGCGCACTGTTGTGTTTAGCCATGCAGACCTTTCTGCAGTGGACCTAGAGCATATTAATGTTCAGGATGTGATAATTAAGCTTGTAAAACACTCTTGGTTCTCACATCGCAAAGTTTTCGATGGTTCCCAAACTTTCTTTTTCTTTTCACATCAAATGTTACAAGAATTTATTTGTGCCTTTTACATTTCCTTTTTTATGCCTGTTGAAGAATTCAACCAAATCGTTGATGAGGTGGTGAAAGTTTCACACTGGGCCATGGTGCGGCGATTTGTATGTGGCCTTTTGCTTGGACAGAAACGTCGTAAGCATTGCATTAATTATTTTTACAATATCTTTCTAATTTTCCTAATTGTTGTTTTTGCAAGTAGTATCAGGAAGTTATCCTGCTGAAGGAAATTTGGAGTCTGGATGTGACGGTGATCTTGATTGCTCTGAGACAGATTCCAGGATCCAGGAAAAAGGTATCTTTGCTCTTTAAACCTGCAACTGCAAGACATTACCTGGTTTACTATTTGTGCAACACAAGCTTTCTATTTGTGTAACATTTGTAAACATTTTTGAAAACAGTGATTTATCAATCACATTAAGTGAATGTTCACAGGTTACAGAAATTAAACAGGGATGAACAGTATATTTGCAAAAAAAAAGTTACACATATATTCCACTATTTAGTGACATGCAATGATTTGAAAATTGGAAGCTCCTGCTTTTGCCCCAAAATGAAAACTTTGTCAACATAACTCCTGTATCCTGGGTAAAATTGTGTCAAAATTTTTATTTGTAGCCACAGGTTTGCATTTGAAACACATGTCATGTTTTAAAGTTTTAGGTAATGGCTTAAGGCATTGAATGATTTGACATGCAAACGCCACACGAAACGATTCCTTAGCCATGTTAAAACATTGCATCCACATATTTCAATGTTAAGTGACAAACCAATGGTGTATGTGTTCATTTTTACTGCACTACGGTTAGACATGCAGAGATTTTTTGTTTTACCTCCGGAGTCCCAACTACAGGGCCACGGACTAGTACCGGTACATTTTCAACCTGTCCTCCCAACTTGTCGACTAGGATTTTGTGTGGTACACGCCTTACAAACACGCAACTATAAATACAGGTTGGGCACTTATGCCCATCCCCAGTAAACTATAACATGGTATTGTCTTTGCCAAGGCACTCGTTACTGATACTACTGCGTTTGACATGTAACATGCGTATACTTGGTTCATTTATTGATGTCCTCTGCTTTACTGCATTAAATAACCTTTAGCTCCTACAGATAATAAATGTGTTTGCGCAAAACATACGAGTAGAAACAATTCGTCCAACCAAATACTTGTCAACAGTTTTATTGCAAATGTTGTTGTTTCTTGTTTTCCAGACAAACGTGCGAAATTATTGGGTGCACTTTCAAGATATCTCCAATCTCAACCCGAGTATTACGATCTACTGAGTGAGTAAATGATATGAATGCCAACAGTTTAATGTGTGTTTGTAAACACAACATTTATTTGCGTAACAATGAGTAGGTTTGTTACGTCACACAGTCATTGTTTGAACCGAACACTCAATGCAGTTTTTTTTAGTTGTGATTAAATGTTGTGGAGGAAAGACGCGTTTATTTCTGTCGTGTAATTTTTATATTTTCTGATAATTTAAACGTTTTATATTGGATTGATTTGTTGGTTCTTGTGTTGATTAAATCCGACTTAAACGTGGGGAATTCTGTGCAAGAATAAAGTAAGTTTTATTTTAAGTGATTTTATTAAAACTGGAAACCAGACATTTGCTTTTTTAATAAACTTTCTTCTGTTTTGTTTCAGATTTTTTTCTGGATTTGAAGGAAATCCAAAAATGCCACCAAGAAAAAATCGCCAGGTTTTGTCCTCGGAGGTTGGATTTTTACGGAACCCGACTTCACTCAATCGTTCAGGTTTTGGCGGAATTTTTACCAAAAGTTACAAGAAATGATTTGTGGCTGTGGCTGCGGTTTTGCGACCTGAACTCCGAAGATTTAACGAATATTTGTGAAGCAATAAAAAGAATGAAACAAAAGGTTTGTTTATGTTTTTATTTATTTTGTAACCAAGATTCTGTTTTAAATCCCTGACATTTTTTGCAAAAGTTTATTTATTTAAAGAAAAACACGGAATCGTTTTAGTTTTGGGATAAAATGTTGCTTCTTCCTGGTTCAAATAGTGTAGAAATATTTCCACCAAACAATGTTTTTATTTCAAATAGTTGAGATTTCTCAACCTGACTGGAAACGAGTTTCGCGGAAAAGACGACGGGAAAAAAATTTGTGAGATTTTACCGAAGGTTGGGAGGGAGTTGGATCTGCTTGGGTGCAAAATGAATCGAGATTCGGTTAAGATGGTGATGGAAGAACTTGCTAATATGGAAAACCCTGTGAGGATTTAATTTATATTTGTATAAAAACATTTATTTGTGAAATTTTCATAAAATTTAAACTTTTTGTGACTTTTTTCAGCCGAGAGTTTTGTTGTGGTGAAGGTCAACAGTCCCTCCCCTCATCCGATCCAGATTCCAGTGATTCGGATTGAGGCAGAATCTCAACACGAAAACTATTTCCTGTTCCCGAATTATTTGTGTTTTGTTTTCGTGATTTCAGAAATAAATGATTTTTAACAAAAAACAAAAACTCCGCCATTTTTCCCAAGCGTCACTTAGCAACACATAAACTTTAACAGTGCCACTAGAGGTATTATAACAAAAATAGAAATAATAATCAAATTAGGAAATGAGACATAATTTTCTGGTTGATTTCTGACAAAAATCAAATTTACGCAATGGTTTTTGTTGTTTAAATATAGAAATTTTACTCCATTAATTTAGTGGTTTAAGAATTGACACATATTTATCTTAAAATTGTATTTAATGAAGCAACAATTAAGCCTCTCATTTACGTCATCAAATTTTACTGTTAAAATCGATTTCGCTTATGTAAGTTACCATAAGAATCGTCAGTTTCTGCAAAAATTACATAATAGTAGTAATAATGAAAGCAATAAAATACACTATAAAAAAAAAATACGCCACTGGAAGTCCTTTCTTTGCGTTATCTCCACAAAGCTCAAAAAGTGAACTATACACTGTGGTAGCGAACCTATAAGCAGTGGGTAGCGGAGACAAGGAAAAAACCGCACGCTCACACGCGACCGCAAAAACCTGAAGCACAAACAAGTGTACCAGGAGCAATAAATGCGACTAAAAATGGAATTAATTAGTAAAAGGTAAAATCGAAATGCAATAAAAATTATCTAATTCCCGGTAAAATCATTTTCTGAATGTTTACAGATGCTTTCGTCATATGAAGCCATTTGGCCTCACAAACATCCAAAGACTTTGCCGTCGGTTCTTGAACAAATGTCACTGAAAAGCAGGTTTCTATGGATGGGCGCCGAGCTGGGGTACCGTGTTTGGATATGTGATGGTGAAGAAGGACCGTTTTGTCACTCTTACCGATATCGCTTGTTACCCTGTTCCAGTCGGACCGGTGAAAATTTGTGTAATTGTTTGGCCGACATATTTTTCTTTATATGTGCAACACGTTGCTACGTAGGCTATATACCAAAATTGGCGCAAGTTAGATGTTGTGTCAGTTTGTACACCGTTCCTGTGATGGTTTCCAAAAGTAACGTTTGAATTGTCATTTTATTTGGATAATAAAAGCAAAATACATTAATAATCTTTTTGCTGATCTTGGAATCTCAGGGTTGTGCCCATTAGTGATTTTGTATTAGACTCCAAACACTTTTCTGCACATTGCCTTGTTATTAGAACTGCTTTACCAGCTCCCACAGAGCTGAGTTTTCCCGCCACAAAACATTCAGGTCATTCACCATTCCTGACCGTACATTACCTTGAATCAGCTGTAACGTCTTCGTTTAACAATTGAGCAATTTTGTAGTTAGCCTTCATGTGTTGCCAAACACCAGCAATTAATCTGGCAAAAAAAGGAAAACTGCCCGAATGTGGGTAAATGTAGAGAACCTCAAACGCTCGATTGCTCTCGGCCAGTGCTTTTCAACTTTTTTACAGACTGTCCGCACTTTTTTTCATCCGCACAACTAGTCAAGCATTAACATTTTTTAATTTTTGAACTCCCAGTTAAAAGAACAACGAAAAATAACAGACAAGAAATAACAAAATATTTTGAAAACGTTTTGAATAAAGGAACATACATCGGCATTTATTTATTCGAAATGTTTAATCAAATCAATGACTATAGCCTGCTGCTGAATACTTGTTGCTATTTCAGTCCAATTTGGGACAATGTCTTGCTCCAATGTTCCGCGCATTAAGTCATCTATTGTCCCACCAAGAAGGCAACTCGTCTTTTTGTTTTTAACATCCACCAGAGCACTAAAGCCCTTTTTCGGCTAAATAAGTGGATGGATTTATTACAAGAACCTCGAGCGTCAATTTTGCCAGTTTCTCGTGAGGGGTGTCGAGTGCTTTAATCCAAAATTCCGCTTGTTTTCCGCGACTAAAGAATGCTTGTTGACATAGGTCACTCTTTAGATTTTTCTCCTCTTATTCGTGTGGATTTCTTATTTCAAATTTTGTACCAAGACCTTAAACGAGACCTTAAACGAGATCCATCATTAATGCCCATGATTTCTCTGCAGAAAACATGAAAAAGCTTTTTTATTTTTATGGTGGTGAAAAAGCAAGTGAACTGTGGACAAAACTTGAAACTGAATCTGCAGAAGTGCTAAATTTTTGTCGCAATCCATTACTTTTGCAATTTGTTTTTTTATGCCAGTTTGTTTGGTGACAAAAACAGTTGTGGCACAATTACCAACATATTTAATGCTGTTTTGCAACAACTTGATGTGTCAGAACATACGAAGGACAAGGATACAAACTTTGTGATAAAAGCCCTTGGCCAAATGGCGTATAATGGAAAGGCTCGTAAAACTGTTGTGTTTACCCATACAGACCTCTCTGAAGTGGGTCTTGATTATATCAAAGTACAAAATATTATAATCAAACTACCCAAGTATTCCTGGCTACCACAGCGAAAAGTTTTTGATGGTGCCGAAGCAATTTTTTACTACTCACATGAAACTCTGCAGGAATTCCTCGGGGCTTACTACATTTCCTTCTTCATGCCAGATAAAGAATTTGACCAAATTCTGAAAGAATTGGTTAGAAACGCACACTGGGCTATGACGCGACGGTTTACTTATGGCCTTTTGCTTGGAGAGACAAGTGGTAAGTAAAGCAGTCAAAACCATTGTTACATCAATTACATTTGCTAGGTTCATATATTTGTTTTCTATACAGCTACAAGAAGTGACAACGCTGAGGCTGGTTATGAGTCTAAGTGTGATGCTACTTCTGTTGGCAACGTCACAGATTCTGGGAGTCAGCAAACAGGTATGCAGACCAATGTTGCTCACATTTTTACACTTATGTTGTGTCACCAAAATAAGATCATGTCTTTCCATCCACATAAGTCAGTACCATAGAACCACATATTAATGCACGTAAAGCTTGAATACAGACCTCAACAGAAATGATAATTACATTTGGATGCAAAAACATTAAGTAAAAGTAATTTGTAAAGAAAAATTCATGTCCACAATTCTATTTTTCCTAAAAATGTGTTTGATTTTTCAGGCAACAGTGGTAAATTATTGGATGCACTTTCAAGATTTTTCCGTTTGCATCCGAAGCATCATGGAGTGCTGCGTGAGTACACGATATAAATACAGATTGGATTAAAGCTTGTTAATGCACAGGTTCCGCTCAGTTTTAAGAAACAGTTGCTGTGTTTCTAGAAAACAAAGGCAAAAACAAACCGTCCTACCAAATACATGTCAACAGTTTTATTGCAAATGTTGTTGTTTCTTGTTTTCCAGACAAACGTGCGAAATTATTGGATGCACTTTCAAGATATCTCCAATCTCAACCCGAGAAATACGATCTACTGAGTGAGTAAATGATATGAATGCCAACAGTTTAATGCGTGTTTGTAAACACAACATTTATTTGCGTAACAATGGGTGGGTTTGTTACGTCACACAGTCATTGTTTGAACCGAACACTCAATGCAGTTTTTTTAGTTGTGATTAAATGTTGTGGAGGAAAGACGCGTTTATTTCTGTCGTGTAATTAATATATTTTCTGATAATTTAAACGTTTTATATTGGATTGATTTGTTTGTTCTTTTGTTGATTAAATCCGACTTAAACGTGGAGAATTCTGTGCAAGAATAAAGTAAGTTTTAGTTTAAGTGATTTTATTAAAACTGGAAACCAGACATCTGCTTTTTTAATAAACTTGCTCCTGTTTTGTTTCAGATCTGTTTCTGGATTTGAAGGAAATCGAAAAATGCCACCAAGAAAAAATCGCCAGGTTTTGTCCTCGGGAGTTGTTTTTTTCCTCAACCCGACCTCACTCAATCGTTCAGGTTTTGGCGGAATTTTTACCAAAAGTTACAAGAAACGATTTGGAGCTGTGGCTGGGGTTTTGCGACCTGAACTCCGAAGATTTAACGATTATTTGTGAGGCAATAAAAATAATGAAACCAAAGGTTTGTTTGTGTTTTTATTTATTTTGTAACCAAGATTCTGTTTCAAATCCCTGGCATTTTTCGCAAAAGTTTATTTATTTAAAGAAAAAACACGGAATCGTTATAGTTTTGGGATAAAATGTTGCTTCTTCCTGGTTCAGAAAAGTGTAGAAATATTTTCAACAAACAATGTTTTTATTTTAAATAGTTGGGATTTCTCGACCTGAATGGAAACGAGTTTCGCGGAAAAGACGACGGGAAAAAAATTTGTGAGATTTTACCGAAGGTTGGGTGGTGGTTGTATCTGCATGGGTGCAAAATGGATCCGGAGTCGGTTAAGATGGTGAAAGAAGCACGAGCTAATATGGAAAACCCTGTGAGGATTTAATTTATATTTGTATAAAAACATTTATTTGTGAATTTCATAAAATTAAAACTTTTTGTGACTTTTTTCAGCCGATAGTTTATGGTTTGGTTGAAGGTGAACAGTTCCCTCCCCTCATCCGATCCAGATTCCAGTGATCCGGATTGAAGCAGAATCTCAACACGAAAACTATTTCCTGTTCCCGAATTATTTGTGTTTTGTTTTCGTGATTTCAAAAATAAATGATTTTTAACAAAAAACAAAAACTCCAACATTTTTCCCAAGCGTCACTAAGCAACACATAAACTTTAACGGTGCCACTAGAGGTATTATAACAAAAATAGAAATAATAATCGAATTAGGAAATGAGACATAATTTTGTGGTTGATTTCTGACAAAAATCAATTTGTGCAATGGTTTTTGTAGTTTAAATATAGAAATTTTACTCCATTAATTTCGTGGTTTAATAATTGATACATATTTATCTTAAAATTGTATTTAATGAAGCAACAATTAAGCCTTCCATTTACGTCAGTAAATTTTATTGGTAAAATTCGATTTCGCTTATGTTTGTTGCCATGAGAATCGTCAGTTTCTGCAAAAATTGCGTAATAGTAATAATAAAAGCAATAAAATACACACAAAACACCGTTGCCACTGGAAGTCTTTTCTTTACGTCACCACCTCAAAGCACAAACAGTGAACCACAGTGTGGTAGCGAACCTATAAGCAGTGGGTAGCGGAGACAAGGAGAAAACCGCACGCTCACACGTGACTGCCAAAACCTGAAGCACAAACAAGTGTACCAGGAGCAATAAATGCGACTAAAAATGGAATTAATTAGTAAAAGGTAAAATCGAAATGCAATAAAAATTATCTAATTCCCGGTAAAATCATTTTCTGAATGTTACAGATGCTTTCGTCACATGAAGCCATTTGGTCTCACAAACATCCAAAGACTTTGCCGTCGGTTCTTGAACAAATGTCACTGAAAAGCAGGTTTCTTTGGATGGGCACCGAGCTAGAGTACCGTGTTTGGATGTGTGATGGTGAAGAAGGACTGTTTTGTCACTCTTACCGATTTCGCTTGTTACCCTGTTCCAGTCGGACCAGTGAAAATTTGTGTTTTGTTTGGCCGACATATTTTTCTTTATATGTGCAACACGTTGCTATGTATACTCCACAATTGGCGCAAGTTAGATGTTGTGTCAGTTTGTACACCGTTCCTGTTATGGTTTCCAAAAGTAACGTTTGAATTGTCATTTTATTTGGATAATAAAAGCAAAATACATTAATAATACTTTTGCTGATCATAGAATCTCAGAGTTGTGTCCATTAGTGATTTTGTATTAGCCTCCCAACACTTTTCTGCACATTGCCTTTTGTTATTAGAACTGCTTTACCAGCTCCCACAGAGCTGAGTTTTCCCGCCACAAAACATTCAGTCATTTACCAATCCTGACCGTACATTACCTTGAATCAGCTGCAACGTCTTTGTTTAACAATTGAGCAATTTTGTAGTCATCCTTCATGTGTTGCCAAACACCAGCAATTAATCTGGCAAAAAAAGGAAAACTGCCCGAATGTGGGTAAATGTAGAGAACCTCAAACGCTTGATTGTTCTAGGCCAGTGCTTTTCAACTTTTTTACAGACTGTCCGCACTTTTTTTCATCCGTACAACTAGTCAAGCATTAACATTTTTTAATTTTTGAACTCCCAGTTAAAAGAACAACGAAAAATAACAGACAAGAAATAACAAAATATTTTGAAAACGTTTTGAATAAAGGAACATACATCGGCATTTATTTATTCGAAATGTTTAATCAAATCAATGACTATAGCCTGCTGCTGAATACTTGTTGCTATTTCAGTCCAATTTGGGACAATGTCTTGCTCCAATGTTCCGCGCATTAAGTCATCTATTGTCCCACCAAGAAGGCAACTCGTCTTTTTGTTTTTAACATCCACCAGAGCACTAAAGCCCTTTTTCGGCTAAATAAGTGGATGGATTTATTGCAAGAACCTCGAGCGTCAATTTTGCCAGTTTCTCGTAAGGGGTGTCGAGTGCTTTAATCCAAAATTCCGCTTGTTTTCCGCGACTAAAGAATGCTTGTTGACATATAGGTCACTCTTTAGATTTTTCCCCTCTTATTCGTGTGGATTTCTTATTTCAAATTTTGTACCAAGACCTTAAACGAGTTGATTTTGGTGGTGGCTTCGAATATATCGATCCTTGAAGAGTGATATTCAGCATGTTTAATAAACTGAATATGTCAACGAGCTAGTCTAGTCTAGCAATCCAAAACAACTCTTGGAAAAAGATTGTATCGCGATCTTCCCGTCCAGTAAACCAGACAAGTAGTTCCTGACGCAGTTTCCACACTTTCTCTAACACTCTTTCACGAGATAGCCATCTCACTTTCGAATGTTAAGCAAGATGCTCATCACCTCCCATTTCTTTGACAAGTTCATCAAATGCACGACTCTTTTTGCACTGCAGAAAATGATAAATAATCCTAAGTCGTAATGATAAAAAATCCTAAGCTATAAATGATTGTTTTATAATTTTCGTTCTTTTAATTCATAGAGCCGGAAACAGCGGAAATTTAATAATTTTTTTAAGCATAAAAAATTGCTAACTAGTAGAGAAATGTTTCAGCTAAGAGGGAATCATTTTTATAATCGCTGCGACCTTCGTTTTGCGCACACGGCTGTAGTTCAGGTATACTTGGATTCTCCTAATTCGTTTTGCGGCACACAAACTTCACTTGATGATTTGATTCGTGGCTGCTCATGGTTCCGAAAGTTGTTCATTCACATTTAGCTTCATGGAGGAAAACGACAATTGTAGCAGTGGTAGTCTACAACACTTTCGGTATAATATTTCGCGGCACACGAAAAGATCAAAATATTGCACTAATTCCACTGAATGAACAAGAATGGATCAAACAGAGAAAAACGTTTTAACTTCGTCGAGTATTTACAATATGTTTCTCTAGGTATCACTTATCGGCGAATTTATTGATGGTTTAGTTCCAAAGAGCTTAGGACAAAAGGCGAACTTCGAGTATTTGGGCGCCTCCAGTATACAAGTGCTATGTGCCGTTAACTTCACACCCGCTGTGGTCGCTTGAATTGTCGTATTGTTTGCATTTGAACAGTAGCGAAGCGGATAATTTGGGGGCCCACTTTGCGTTTACCAGTTTGTCGTCGTTTGTAATATTGCAAAAACTATTAAACTGTTTAAAACAACGCTATAGACTCTAAAACGAAACTTTAAACATTACAAAAAGACGAGTAAAAATTAGTTTGTGAATTTAACACTTGAGCATGTTGCTCTGTTGAAACCTTGATTCGTAGTTGCACAGTAATGTCCTATAAACAATAATTTCCACACTTGTATAATCGTTAGGTATTTTTTATGACGCAGTACAAAATTCAGGCTGTTATAAATATATTTTCTAATACATGCGGCACTTGACAATCCAGTTAACTGATGGAGATATTATTTGGTTCAAGAGTTTGTTAATTACCGACGTTGCTGCAAATTTCTCCTGCGAAGCTAATTAAACCAGCAGCTACTCTTACCATTTTTTCGGGAATCTAAACTCTTTGACATATTGCTTACAACTGAAAATCTACAACGGAAATGAAGAAAAAGTATAGGCTAGCCGCTAGACAAAAAGGTAATTAAAATTGCCACGGGCATAGACAAAACATTCAAACAAAAGTCCTTTTTTAAAACACAAACTTCTATTTGTATATTCAATAAATGTATACATATATTTTGTAGTTGGAGCATGAACGCAATTACTCCAACTGGATGCTTTTACGCAAAACATATGATGCAATTCCCCTCTTTAGCTGATGTCTCGGTTTGTCGAAAGTGAACCGCTGTGAAAAATGCAGTTGTTTGTTTGCCGCCAGCATGTTTAGAAAAATGGGATCTAGTAGAACCAGAGACTACTAAGTATATTTTGTCACAATATGTTTGCAGAAGTATTCTAGTAGTTGCACCAGAGCCCAGAACTAAATCAAAAGGCCGACAAATCACCCAAATGCGAAAAAACATACGAGTACCCCACTTTCTCCCATGCATTTTCATTAAAACTGCCGCGAAGTTACCAGGTGCATTCAAGCGGAACCTATCTGAATGTTTTCGCAAAACACCTTTATCATTTAAAAAAGAATAAGATTGATTTTATATCAGATTTAAATTTTAAAAAATCAAGTTTATTATGTTTAACAATTTTGTAAAGTTATAATTTCATACGTTGTGTATTGACAGAGCAATAAGATTATTTGTGTCGTTGGTACGTGCGCAGTGTTCAGTCTCTACTTATTAGTCTCTGGTAGAACGTATCTATTTTCTTAAAATCGGGGAAACCCCAAATTACATCATAATGATGGTGGGATAAAGTTGGTTATGGCGTCACACCAAAAATTAATATGTTGTAGATATTCTTGTGAGAACGCAAATACAGTGACTTGTTATTTTCAGGATAAAACAGTTTTTATACATTAGTGGTTATTTCCAACAGAAAACCATGAGTGCAGAAACCTGCCTGGTACTATTGCTTCTTGCTTGTAACCAGTGCTGCCTTGGTTGCTGCTGTACCCGAATGCATTAAGAACTGCTCCACTATCTCATCACATACTAGGCCTAATGTCAATACCCTGCACCCAATTTCTTGTACTATGGAGACAAAGCAGTGTAATGCCTTTTCAAATATATCCAGCCCACCAAGTCCGCCAAAGAAAGATTCCAAAAATGCTGAAGCCTGGTATCTTTATCCAAGTAATGCCGTCAACCGAATTGCCCTTAATTTTACATGGAAGAGAGCACATGAAGGTTCTGTGGTAAATCTACAAGGATATTACTTTGCAATACTTAATAATAGTGGCAATGTACTGAAGGAGATGTACTACTGTATACACACTGTCATGGAATTCAACCTTCACGTATTTGCCAAATTTTATTATGACTGTTATGGCACTGAACCTTCAGATTACATAAAACCTGGGTCAAGACTCAAATTTTTCATTGCTAGCTTGCCTGAGTCTGGCCCATTGAAAAAAAGTGCATTGAAATGGATCATAAATATACCTGGATGTAGTGACAAGCGTATGGCTAATGTTCAAGAATGCATTGATGAAAGATTATTAAGGTTTCGAGTCAAGCAATATGTGTGTCCCAATAGAACCATGTTGATTGACTACAATGTCCCAAAAGGTCATGGAATCACTGCAGACATCATCCTTTGTTATGCTGAGAAGTACAGATCAAGTTTTAATCTTTGTGAAATGGAAGAGGCATTACATGACTTACCCCTATCAGGCAATGGTACTTCTTTGGTTTTGCCTGAAAATTTTGACATTAAGGCAAATATATCAGTTATGTTAAGAGGTTCTAATAGCAGTACCCTCCAGTTAGCTTCATATATTAAGTTTAAATGCCAAGAAGATTCAAGTCCACTTCCCATCATAATTGCCTTGTGTGCCGTATTGGGATTGGCAATCACTGTTGGTTTCTTCATTTTTATCAAACGAAGAAAAGTAAAACAATTTGTCGTGTCGTCTTGTTATGAGAAAAAAGAAGAGCCTGCAGTTCCCACTGACGACAAAATTACCAAAATCCGAAACTATGAAATAGTGGTGGAATGTCAAACAACAAAAGAAGTAAGAACCGTCTGCATAACATTTGTTGAAGATCATAAAATGCACTCTGATGTTCTTAATGCATTTGCATCCTTTCTGCAAAATGACCTTGGATTCAAAGTAGTGTTTGAACTGTGGGAGCAAGAGAATATTTACAAGGATGCCTCAACTTGGATTGACAAAGCAGTAACAGAATCAGATAAGTTGATTGTTGTGTGGTCACCAAAGGCATTTGAAAGGTGGACTAGTTTTAATAAAGGTGATTATAAAACAGAGCAACAGGATTTGTTCACTCCCATCTTGAAGCAAATTCAAAAAGATCTTATGTTTGCAAAGAATAAAGGAAAATACTTTTTCACCTTTTTTGACTACTGTTCTGAAAAGGACATCCCCGAAAAGTTCCGTGATATCACTTTCTGCCATTATCGGCTCATGCAGCAGTTCAAAGAGCTTTACTTTCGCCTCATGGACAGAGAAATGTTTCAACCTGGGGCATGCATAAAGCTGAACAAAGTGGAACCCCAAAACTACTTCGACCAAAACATAAACAACTATGGCCTTGCTTTAAAGACTCGAATTGATAAAATGTGTCAACTGGTGAAGGATAATCCAAATTGGTACGAAGCAAAATTGCCAACAACATTTGAAATAGAAGCGTCGCCAAGTGAGCAGCGCAGCAGTGACGAACTGCTTATGGTGAATATGTTAAGTGTTGCACCTCCACCTCCACTGTTTATTTCAGTGGAGAGAAACCCACAAAAATTTCTAGCACCGAATACTCCAGTTACAGAAGTTCCAATTGCTGCTGAGAAACCTCAAAGTCAACGCCAGCCAGTCGAAAATACTGAAAGTTATATGGCTGCAGATGATGGCGAATCAGTAGAACAAAATGCTCAACTAAAGGAGTTATTGCCCAAGAAAAAGTCCAAATATGCAGATGAAAATCTTCGACTACAAATTGCCCGAAGAGTTCCATGTGAAAATAATGAAGCTTCCAAACCATATGCGAGGGAATATCTGGTTATGGCTCCTTTAAACAATCCAATTGCACCACAAGATAGTGGGATTGAGACATTGAGTCCTCATGCAGAGTCAGCGATGAGTGATTGTTCAATTCACGCTTCCTCATTTCATTTTGATGACGATGACATCGATGAGTGTGTGCGAGTCGGAGAATCAGCGCAAACACCAGAACTTGCCCCCATCGACCTCACAAACGATCCATGGAAGTCTTTAGCTTCCTTTGAATGAAACTAAAGCGATGTAGAAATTCGTTTTTGAGTAAACTTGAACAAAGTTTTGTGATTTATGTAGAAGCAGCACTGGATTAATCATTCAATTTTGTTGTAATTCCACATTTTTACTATGGTTTTCAATTTGTTATTGCCGAAGAGCACATTACTATTTCTTTTTTTATTGAACAGCGATGCACTTTTTTATTGATGTATGTGTAACAGTTGTGCTTTATTTTTTATTTGTTTATTCTGTTGTTTTGCTTAGCGTCTTAGTGAGCCATCCAATTATGTTTTAGCTTGTTTCACCAAAAGTTTCATTTCGGCCAAATAATTTTTGTCATTTTCACAAAAATGTAAATATATTTTTTTTTAATTTTTATTCTAAGCCTATGGAATATCATGAGCAAGTGATGCTCAAATTTGATTTGAAATTCTTAACTTCTCTAAAAATTACGTTGATAGGAAATTTGAATTAGGTACACACCCTAATGTGTACTTGAATTTTGTAATAAATTTTTTGTTCAGAATTTGAAATGGTTCGTCATATTTGAAATGTTCTCTAAAGTGACCTTACTAGTGATATGCAAGTTTATTTATGCATTTTGGTTGAGCGCTGTATGTCACAAAACTTTTGCTTCATTACAAATTTTCTTCAAGAAACTCCATGGCGTATAGGCCGCATCTCTGTATTTCTATGGAAAAGGTTGATTTTGTGAAAAAATGAATCACAGAAAGTATGTTCAATTTGTGATTTTCTGTTAGTGCCGACCCTTGCCTAGAAATTCTGGCCAAATTTATAATCGAAATAACTACTTTAACTGCTCCCCCGGGGGCATTTTGACCCTCTGTTGGCCATTATTTTGGCCAAAAAAGCAGAAAAAGGTGTAGGTTTGTTTTGTGAAAAAATGAATCGCAGAAAGTACCCTCCATTTGCGATTAAGTGAAGCCACCAACCCTCCTCTACACAATTCATTGAGAATTAGATGTCTTGCAACTGTCTTGGGTGCCCACCGGGGCTGTTTGTACTTTAGCAGTTAGCCTTTGCAAAACCCCCCAATGTGCTGTTTTAATGCAGCTGCAATCAATTTTTTTCTGTTCAACAATAGTAGTCCCCCTTCATGAGTCATCAGACCCGGCAATTGTTTTTGGCAAACAAGAGAAACTTTAACCAGGTGCAGAATGACAAATGACTTCTAAAACTCAATTTTTAGGATTTAATTGTGAGATGCGGCCTATACGACTTTTCGACACGGTTAGCTGTGTAGCGTATGAAGAGTAACATTCTCAAACCAGACGTTAGCCTAATCCGCGTTTAAGAGATTGTGCTTTTGCGTCGTTCTTTTTATCCTAAATCGATGCCAGGGGAAGGTACGTTTTACCTTTTTAGGATCGTTTAGGTTGACGCATATGTAGGGCGGATTAACACAACAAACATGCGTCTTTTTAACGTTATAAGTCCTTGATTAAAAAGAAAGGATAAACGAAGAATTTAAGAAAGTTAAAGAAAAACAACTATTTTAACTGGCGAGAAATTAGCATCGAAATACAAATTACAGTAAAGCATCCCACTTCCCTTTACATGTATTTAGTTCGTATTTCCGAGCGATATATTCAGTACAGGTGTTCTTTTTGACTGTAAAGTTATCACAAAGTTAGTCACTGTCGGCCGCCTATTTGCATAATTACATCTATAGGTAGTGAAACGGACACAACGCAACGCACAATTTGAAACACATTCGTACATCCTTTTATTAATGTACACTCCAAATACAATAAAATATGGTTAAAAATGAAGTAATATAAATCTCCATGGTAACCTAACCTCAAGAGTGGAGTCCCAACCCATGTGCTTTAGGTTGATTTGCGTTGTTAGTCCCATAACATAGTAACTTTTAGAATTGTTACTATGGTACTATACTGCCACCTAGCAGAAAGGAAAGCAAAATGTAGGCAATCGCTATGTGGCGTGCTTTTGCCAACTTGAAGATTGAATAATAGTACGTTGATTTGATCATAATTCTGAGTATAAATAGACTGGCCCATATTGTTATTTTTTTTTTTTTTTTTTTTTTTTTTTTTTTGGCCCATATTGTTATTAACATTGTCATGTTTAAATTTTCCATTTTCCGCCTTTAGTGGTGTGTGGCCTAAAGCAAAATGACGTCACCACCCGCGCGATTATCTGTGACGTCGGTCAGGTCAGCTACTTATAATGATGGAGCTACACCAATCGCATCACTCAAACTGATGATGGCATAAGTTTTTGTGGAAACGTTTTCTTTTGAACATGACAATGTTAAAATAAACGATCTTTATACTCAGAATTATGAGGAAATCCGTGATTTGTGTTCCTAAGATTTGATCATGTTTAAATAAGATTTTGAATATATAGCCCAAATGCAACCAAACTTTAAAACACTTATAGACAAGGTCCCTTGTGGTAGTGTCAAACAAAATACAGCCGCAAGGAGACCTCGTAACCTTGGTTTGTTTTAAACGTGGGTATAACATAGTGTGAACTGTGCTTTTAGCAACAAGAGAAATGTGCTTTTAAGCTACAAGCATCTAAATTATCTCAACAAATTTATCTAGAAAAATCGATTTCGCTTGTGTACTATAAGCATCATCAGTTTCTACAAATATTAAATAATAAAAGCAACGACTTATCGGTCGGCATAGGCCACACGGTATATAAGGCAAAAAAGTTTATGAGCCGCGACTTACAATCGATTAAATTCGGTATACTACAACATTTTATAAACTATTGTTAATTGGCAAAATTTCCACGGCACATCTCAGCCCATTTTGCGGCAAACCAACTACAGTTTATTCCTGTTGTACATTAGTTTTGGTGTCAAAAACATAGTTTTTATTGTGCGGCCCTCGAGTTAGCTTGAATTTGGCTCTCCGAGAAGTTTTGAGTTTGAGGCCAACTGTCTTAGGCGTTGTTGTGCTGCCATCTAGCGGATATTATTTCTTTTACGTTTTTGAGCAAGATGACATTTGTCAAAAAGCACAGACGCGCGATCCACTGGTACATAACTTGTCAAAAGGCGTCAGGTGCAAAAAAAATTATGACGCAATAGAAGAACAGTGACGTCTTGCAAAGAATACACAGGTAGTTTTATGAAGTAGTACAAAACTCGGAATGTGTCTTTCGTTGTAAGTTCAACATTGGAAAATCATTTGTCCTAATGGGGATATTGTCTGGTTTCAAAAATAAATGATTTGCATTTTTCTGTTTTTGAAGCTAAAAGGATCTGCTTGTTTTTGAAGCTAAAGGGATCTGCTTGTTTTTGAAGCTGATAGGATCTGCTTGTTTTTGAAGCTAAAGGGATCTGCTTGTTTTTGAAGCTAAAAGGATCTGCTTGTTTTTGAAGCTAAAAGGATCTGCTTGTTTTTGAAGCTGATAGGATCTGCTTGTTTTTGAAGCTAATAGGATCTGCTTGTTTTT
The DNA here is from genome assembly GCF_947561715.1 of Ascidia mentula. Classification (NCBI taxonomy): domain Eukaryota; kingdom Metazoa; phylum Chordata; class Ascidiacea; order Phlebobranchia; family Ascidiidae; genus Ascidia; species Ascidia mentula. The sequence continues at coordinate 18,872,346 of NC_138570.1, read as the reverse complement.
GAAGCTGATAGGATCTGCTTGTTTTTGAAGCTGATAGGATCTGCTTGTTTTTGAAGCTAAAAGGATCTGCTTGTTTTTGAAGCTAAAAGGATCTGCTTGTTTTTGAAGCTGATAGGATCTGCTTGTTTTTGAAGCTGATAGGATCTGCTTGTTTTTGAAGCTGATAGGATCTGCTTGTTTTTGAAGCTAATAGGATCTGCTTGTTTTTGAAGCTAATAGGATCTGCTTGTTTTTGAAGCTGATAGGATCTGCTTGTTTTTGAAGCTGATAGGATCTGCTTGTTTTTGAAGCTAAAAGGATCTGCTTGTTTTTGAAGCTGATAGGATCTGCTTGTTTTTGAAGCTGATAGGATCTGCTTGTTTTTGAAGCTGATAGGATCTGCTTGTTTTTGAAGCTGATAGGATCTGCTTGTTTTTGAAGCTAAAAGGATCTGCTTGTTTTTGAAGCTGATAGGATCTGCTTGTTTTTGAAGCTGATAGGATCTGCTTGTTTTTGAAGCTGATAGGATCTGCTTGTGAAAAATAAAAATATGCTGCCGACGTAAATATATTTTACGAGCACGCTTAAATCAGAGACGGCCGAAGTTTTTCATCCGAAACGGATATTATCTATGTATTACAAAGGTCTTTTCTTTTATTGAAACATCTTTGTGCAACGAAAACGCCTGAAACTGGGCGCAAAAACTGTCAAAGCTTTTAAGTATCACGCCGCACACCTGGGCACAGGTTTGCCATCACCCACTGACACACAGCACAACGCTACGCAAACAGACAAATTACGTAGCATGCCATAGGTACATGTGCTTAAACAGGAGCTTTAAGAAAGTTTAAAACAGTAAGCTATGGTATAGTATATTGCTTTTGAAACCTGGACAAGAACCTATATCACGCCTATTGCTTATGAAACGATAGAAGCATCAGGTGAACCATGTTTGCTTGATGGTTAAGCGTAAAGTTCGTTCGTGAACCTCACTTTTCAGTTTTTATTGTCCTTGACCTTTAAGCCTTTGGACTGAAATATCCCAGTTTAAAAATTTTTTATCTTTAAATTAAGCCAATTGCAGGACATAAGACAGGCAATTTTACCTTTAATCCTTTTCACAAAAGCAGTTTACGTGGCAACCGATAATAATGCAATAGAGTGACAAAAACACCAGACTGCAAACACAGACTTTATACGGAAAAAACTTGCTTGACACACGCACGCATTGAACATATTGCACATAGCAGTAGCCTTTGTGTTGTTGCTGTAGCAATTTGGCCTTATTAAACTAATTAAACTTGGTCATGATATATGTCCACAACGGAAATAGACGAAAAGTAGGCTGGACTATGCAGCTAGCATAATCAAAATGGCATGGGCACAGACAACACTTTTAAACAAAAAAATCCTATTTTACAAACATAAACTTGTATTTAAATTTTTTTTTAAAAGGTGCATGTATTTTGTTGTTAAAACACAAACCCAATTGCTCCAAGCGGGTGCTTTGTCAAAACACCAGGACTTAAACCCAGGATGACAGGGGCATGAATTTAGATCAGGAATTTCTTCTAGGTATAGTTCAGGCAAAAAGTATGAGGCAATTCCGCCCTTTAGCGGATAGAAAAATTTCTCCCACTCACAAACTTTTTACATCAACCGGTAAATGTCACATTCTAGACGAGATGTTTGGTGAATGTGCGGTCTCGGTTTATCGAAGGAGAAACGTTGTGAAAAAAGCAATTGCTTGTTTGCCGCCAGCAGGTTCAGAAAAATGTTGTGGATCTTCTTGTAGGAACGCGTTTTAGTTTGCGAAGAATGTCAGCGAACTGTGCAATTTACGTTACGCAATATTATTATTTACAAAATGCGAGCTAGTTTTTTTGGGTCTGGTGTCATTTAACATTCGTGTGAAGTTTCAGGTTTGTAGTGCTAGGGATATCTGAGATATTAGGTGTGGTGCTAAAAGTACACCAGACCCGTTTTTTTTGTATGATATTCTAATTATTTTGTTGAAAACCTAAGACATAGCCTATGTTTTATAGTTGTATGTTATTTATATTGTGTGGTATGCTGTTAATAAGGGTTAGTAACAAATACAGTGACTTGTTATAGAGTAACCGCCTACGGTTCAAAGCTGTTCGGTTCTCGTCAGTTCATGCACTTGTTTACGGCGTAAAAAATAAAATTTTGGAAATTATGTTATTTTCAGAACAAAACAGTTCTTGTATATTTGTGGTCATTTCCAACTGAACACTATGAGTGCAGAAACCTGCCTGGTACTATTGCTTGTAACCAGTGTTGCCTTGGTTGCTGCTGGACCCGAATGCATTAAGAACTGCTCCACTATGTCATCACATACTATTGAAAATACCCTGCACCCAATTTCTTGTACTATGGAGACAAAGCAGTGTAATGCCTTTTCAAATATATCCAGCCCACCAAGTCAGCCAAAAAAAGATTCTGAAAATACTGAAGCCTGGTATCTTTACCCGAGTAATGGAGTTGACCGAATTGCCCTTAATTTTACCTGGAAGAGAGCACACGAAGGTTCTGTGGTAAATCTGCAAGGATATTATTTTGCCATACTTGATAATAGTGGCAATGTACTGAAGGAGATGTACTACTGTATACACACTGTCATGGAATTCAACCTTCACGTATTTGCCAAATTTTATTATGACTGTTATGGCACTGAACCTTCAGATTACATAAAACCTGGATCAAGATTTAAAGTTTTCGTTGCTAGCTTGCCTGAGCCTGGCCCATCGTTGGAATTACATTCATTGAAATGGATGATAAATATACCTGGATGCAGTGACAAGCGTATGGCTAATGTTCAAGAATGCATTGATGAAAGATTATTAAGGTTTCGAGTCAAGCAATATGTGTGTCCCAATAGAACCATGTTGATTGACTACAATGTCCCAAAAGGTCATGGAATCACTGCAGACATCATTCTTTGTTATGCTGAGAAGTACAGATCAAGTTTTAATCTTTGTGAAATGGAAGAGGCATTACATGACTTACCCCTATCAGGCAACGGTACTTCTTTGGTTTTGCCTGAAAATTTTGACATCAAGGCAAATATATCAGTTCTGTTAAGAGGTTCTAATAGTAGACTCCAGTTAGCTTCATACATTAAGTTTAAATGCCAAGAAGATTCAAGTGTCCCCAATGAACCAAGTGTCCCCTATGAACCAAGTGAGCAAAGTCCTCTGCCCATCATAATTGCCTTGTGCACCTTATTGGCGTTGGCGATTGCTGTTGGTTTCTTCATTTTTATCAAACGAAGAAAAGTAAAACAATTTGTCGAGTCGTGTGGCCATGAGAAAGAAGAAGAGCCTGCAGTTCCCACTGACGACAAAATTACAAAAATTCTAAACTCTGAAATGGTGGTGGAATGTCAAACAATAAAAGAAGTAAGAACCGTCTGCATTACATTTGTTGAAGATCATGAAATGCATACTGATGTTCTCCATGCATTTGCATCCTTTCTGCAAAATGACCTTGGGTTCAAAGTAGTGTTTGAACTGTGGGAGCAAGAGGATATTTACAAGGATGCCTCAACTTGGATTGACAAAGCAGTAACAGAATCAGATAAGGTGATTGTTGTGTGGTCACCAAAGGCATTTGAAAGGTGGACTAGTTTTAATAAAGGTGACCATGAAACAGAGCAACAGGATTTGTTCACTCCCATCTTGAAGCAAATTCAAAAAGATCTTATGTTTGCAAAGAATAAAGGAAAATACTTTTTCACATTTTTTGACTACTGTTCTGAAAAGGACATCCCCGAAAAGTTCCGTGATATCACTTTCTGCCATTTCCGGCTCATGCAGCAGTTCAAAGAGCTTTACTTTCGCCTCATGGACAGAGAAATGTTTCAACCTGGGGCATGCATAAAGCTGAACAAAGTGGAACCCCAAAACTACTTCGACCAAAACATGAACAAATATGGCCTTGCTTTAAAGACTCGAATTGACAAAATGTGTCAACTGGTGAAGGATAATCCAAATTGGTACGAAGCAAAGTTGCCAACAACATTTGAAATAGAAGCATCTCCAAGTGAGCAGCGTAACAGTGACGAACTGCTTATGGTGAATATGTTAAGTGTTGCACCTCCACCTCCACTGTTTATTTCAGTGGAGGAAAGCCCACAGAAATTCCCAGCACAGCAAGCTCCAGTTGCAGAAGTTCCAATTGCTGTTGAGGAACCTCAAAGTCAACGGCAGCCAGTCGAAAATATTGAAAGTTATATGGCTCCAGATGATGGCGAATCAGTAGAACAGAATGCTCAACTAAAGGAGTTATTGCCAAAGAAAAAGTCCAAATATGCAGATGATAATCTTCGACTACATATTGCCCGAAGAGTTCCATGTGAAAATAATGAAGCTTCCAAACCATATGAGAGGGAATATCCTGTTCTAGCTCCTTTAAACAATCCCAAAAACAATCCAATTTCACCTCAAGATAGTGGGATTGAGACATTGAGTCCTCGTGCAGAGTCGGCGATGAGTGATTGTTCAATTCACGCTTCCTCGTTTCATTTTGATGACGATGACATCGACGAGTGTGTTCGTGTCGGAGAATCAGCGCAAACACCAGAACTTGCCCCCATCGACCTCACAAACGATCCATGGAAGTCTTTAGCTTCGTTTAACTTGCAACATGAAACAGAAGCCGTATAGCATCTTCTATGAACACATTAATGTCAAATTCGTTTTATGGGAGCATATTTTAGCAATATTATTTATCCCAGAACAAAACTTTGGGATAAATATCAATAATATAGATCTGACCATCATGTTGTACAATTTGTTATTGCCAAATTTTAAATTTCTTTGTTTTGTTGTAGAGCAATGCACTTTTTTGTTGATGTAACAATTGTCCTTTATCTTTGGTTTGCTTTTGTTTCTGCTGTTGCTTTACCTAGCGTCTTAGCGAGCCATCTGTTTATTTTTAAACTTTTTTCACCATAAGTTCCATTATTGCCAATATTTTGTCTGTCATTTTAACAAAACTTGTAAATACTAAATACTTGTTTTTTTTTTGTTAATTATCCAAGCTCTACTAACTTATTTTTTGGTGCCTATACAGTATTGTGAGTGAGTAATGAGCAATATCGTTTCTAAAATCATAAAAATCGCCATGATATTCGGATTACACATTGGTAATGTATGTAATTTGCCTCATTAATTTGATGTGGATCTTCAGAAATGTCCGTTTTAATTATGTCTTTTGTCTCAACCACTAATCGATTGGAAACTCTGAGAACCCATTGAATGACGAGTTCCACGCTCTTCTTAAACATTCACCATGACTTTTTCATCTCTCTGGTGTATTTTGTTGCGGTTTCACAGGCAAACTATCACAAAATGCCCCCATTTGTTGAAACGTTATCGTGCATGAAGCTACTAATTATTGAGCATTACAAGAAATGTTCTCCGCCGACTAACAACAAGCTTATTTCGTCACAGATCGTGGCTTTATAATGGTGGCAACGCGACGACTTCCTTGGCAGAGCGAAGTATAATTGATAAGGCTGGACCGTTGCACGCTTCAAACACGAAAACGCGTTGGCGTCCTCTTTCCGCCTCGCCTCCTGCAATCCGCCTTTTAGACATTCTTCTGTTGAGTTATCAACACAATAGTTTCGAAAACGACGGGTTGTCACGCAATGGGGTAGAAACAATCGACCGCAAATCACCGTAATTGACCAGTTTGTGCCTCTGTCCTTCCTTCTTCTCATGCCTTTTACTGCGTTGTCTTCCTTCGGTTTAATTAAATTTCAAACAGCTTTAAATGTGATTTGTATGAATGACGGGATTCGCGTAGGATTTCGTGGTTAAGCAAAATAGCCTAATTTCCTCTTGAGGAAATAAGAGGTCTGATTGACCCACTCGAAGAGGCGTTCCAAAACCTTCTGCGCATTTCTTTGCGCTTGTTGTTTTTAGCGTGTGCTGAATTATAGGAAACTAAAGCAATTAAGTAACTGTAACCACATGCGTTTTGGTTTTCATTAACACAACACAGTGATTCTTGCAAGAGCTACGCGCATAATGGCCACTGTTGGGACCTAATCGGTCTCAAACAGCTTGTTGACTTACTACGATCATGCCAGCTGAATAGCCGAGCAGGACTTCCACGTTTTATAGAACGACCGTTAACTGTTGACTACGAACTTCCAGTGCGTGTATTTTCAGCAATAGATCAAAAGGTCACGTGTTGTAGTTAAAACGACAAAGTCCGCACACACATGCAATGTGGCTAATAATCGTTCGTGGGTAAAATGGATAAACGGGAGGTAACAAAGGAATGTTGAAGCACTCTCCTTGTCTAAATCTTGTTTTGCCAGCTCGCACAACAATGGTTCAGATTGTGTGCCCGCGGCACGGTTGGTTAACCGAGCGTTATTTAGCGGTTATGAACCTACACGAAAAATCGACGAAGCCCAAAGCAAGTAGGAATTGTTCGTCAATCTACTGTAACGAAGCTGAACGTGGGTGGAATCGTGCCTTGCACACGAAAGTCAATTGCTTCCTTCGCACCCCTGAAATTCCACGAATAGTTGCAAAGTTCCGTTGTACGTTCTTGGCAATTATTAAACAGGGTTTCACGCTTACTAATGGCTTGTTTGCAGTCAGAAACAGGAAAACATATAAGAGGGCAAGATTTTGCCTCAACTAGATGTTACGTTGTACAGATTTCGCTGTACGTGGAATGTAAAACCATAACTCGATCCACATCCAGTCTGACATATTGATACCGAAAATACAATTCACTATCTTCCAAAAGATGAACATCTCGTTGATGCTATGGCGTATAAAAAGGGTACAAAACACAGGTGAAAAAGTTCGCGAAACTTCAAAAGAACACAAGTTAGTGTTGTTTTGTCTTTGATGTATGTTAACTTTCCTTCAGTTAAGATATAAATTAATACAAGTTGTGGGTGAACGAATGTGACACAACAGCAAGAAAAATAATTGTTTTGGGCCCTTTATATGAATGAGTGACCCTAAATATAGGCAGAGGACCGCAACACAACAACCAACACGTGAATTGAGTTTTCTGGTTTCTAACAGACGTTGTGAAAGTAATTGACTGACACAATAAGGAAATGATTGAATGCTTCTTTGTTTCAACCAACTCAGACAGTTTCCTTGTTGCAAATTATACACCGTTATGTTAAATACAAGCAGGCGCAGCGAACAAGAATTGCGTTTGATAATTATACGTGGTTCGGATGTATGTAAAATGTTGCCCCGTTACAACCACCATTAAACGGGCACAAAACCTAAACTTCGTCACAAAAAGATGCAAGAAAACAATGGGTAACCGAGCGTAGTTACAAGATTTCGCGAACGTTAAAAACTCTCGAAGACGTTTCGATCGCTGTTTGTCATTTGACGTCACATCCTGGTCGGTCTGTGTGCTAACATCACGAAAGTAACGCATCCACTCGGAAACAACCCTTTCGTCACTGACCAATGACGTCACCGTGTTTTCGGGTAAAAACCTTGTTTTTGTTTTTTAACACTATGGGGGGCATAAAATATTCAAAAATTTAGTATTCATTGCTTCCAAATATCTTTCGGTTTTTATGTCTTGACAACAACAGAAACCTTGAATTTAGCAAGCAACTGTATACATTTCGTGATTAAAAGTTTTTTGAAAGTGCAGCGGATAAACACAAGTCTAGCCGCAATTGCGTTCATGCCTTTTTTTCCTTTTACACTTGCTTTGCTGTTGTATAGACGTGTCATGTGATCAATCATTTTATACCGATGTGAATTTGCATATTCGAATGAGTATATGAGTTTACCAGTCAAAATATTCTATTACATGTTCAAGACACTGCTCTCATCGCTGAGACGCACCAAGCTATTCGGAAACATTTATTCCCAGAAGCCTATAATAATCAACTGTTCATTCGGATGAAATATGCCTGTGATAATCTCAGAGTGATGGTTGGGAAACATTAAGACAATTACATTGGAAATTTAACCTCCCACAGAAACATTGCGCCTAAGCGAACAGGATCATTGCAGTGTTGGAAACCATTCCAATCTCCGAAAAAGCTTTGTATGTAAACTTTGTTTACAGGTTTAAGTGTGGAAAATACTTCCACATTGTGGTGTTTGTGTATTCGCCGCCATGCGTTGGGTTCCAAACGTGGGCATACAAACAAGTTGCACCCAGTTTTGTACCAAATGTCTTCTGTCACCACAAGTGGAAGTCTTGCTTGGCTTTTCAGCTGGCAAGATCATTGCAGATTGCACATAAACTTCACCATAAGGTCGGAACTGTAGCTTGTCCAAGGGTTTGTCGCCACAATATTAAGTCTTTGCCTGTTTATGTATAACCGCCAATTTCTCAAAAATATATTGCACTATCGGATACCAAGCAGTTCCGTTTGGCCATAGTTCGTCGTCTCTGTTGTTCGGTACCTAGTATAGGGTACCCTGCAGATCGACGTTGACCGAAAGGTACCACAAAGTGGAGACTAATGTGCCTGCTAGCGTGAAAGCTAGCACAGTGCCACTCAACGGCTGCACTGATGAGACTATACAGGTCGAAACAGTGCGTGTACACACGTCTGCAGCTTTGCAATATTGAAAATAATTTTCTGCGGTGGCAGTTACAGAAAATGCTGGAAAACGCAAAATAAGAGTTGTTTACCATTACCATAATTGGAAATATAAAGAAGAATTCTTAACTAGAATCGAAACTATTGCATGTGATACTCGAAACTTTTTTTGCAATGCGCATACTTTCGCAGATCATACACATAACGCTAGAGGGAAGAAACTAGGCAGTAAGTTAAAAAGGTTGTAGTGCTGCGGCGCATGCAAATATTTCCAAAGTGACCTTATTTTATACTTGCTTTAACAAGCGCACCAGTTTGTTTAATTAGAAATTTAAAGTAACTCCTTATTCATCAGATAATTTGCCCAATTTTACAGTAAAATAATGCTTGAAAAGAAAATAAATAAAAAAAAAGAAATGTATTTGCTGAAACAAAATAACTGGGAATATTGTAGGTATTCAACATTTTTGATCAATAAACATGGTTACACTAATCGGGATTAATTTTAAAAACATTTAGCACACGGGAAATTCCCTACTTGTATGCTAATTATGTGTTGAAGAATTCCAAGTACTGAGTCTCGAGTTTCGAGTGCGTAGTTTCGTTCTTGTGACGACTGACGACTCAGAAGTTTCATACAGTGAAGGAAGGAAGTGTGGCCTGGTGTAGTAACGAAAGGCAAAACAACAGTTTCACCAGGAACATGCAAAAAAGGCAGACCCTGTGAAAGTTTGCCGAAGCGAAGCATTTTTTTTTGCTGTAATCTTACCAATTTATCTTCGCTTGGCATGAATGTTGTTGGTATTAGCCTACCTACAGTAAATCTTTTTTTTTAATGTTTGTTGATTTCCACAGATAAAATTATGTTAATTGTGTAAGAAATGTGTTTTGTAAAAACCACTGCCATTTTCATACTGCTGCTTGCCTTGCTCTTCTTGCCTACAAAAGCCAGCATAAGTTGTTCAACTGTTTCTCAAAGTTTATATGAAACAAGCACTCACTCAATAAATTGCACTGTCCGGAAGAACATTAGCCAGTGCAGCAAACTAAACAAATACCAAATCTCTAAGCCACAAAAACTTTCTGTGCTGCCTTTTACTCAGGATCACAAAAGTCTTCGATTAATTTCCCTAAATGTTACATGGAAACCGCCAGACGACGCGACCATAAAGTACTTGCGGGGATTCAAGATAAGTTACAAATGCATCAAAGGATCATGTGGCTCGAACACGGTGGTTTACTGCATAGAAACCCCTTTGGATCACAGCCAACATGTCCTGGGAGAGTTTAATTACCAACTTAATGGTGAAAATGTGATGATATCACCAGGGGATGTCATTGAATTAACTGTCACCAGCCTTTCCCATTCTACAGACTCTACATCCAGTGCTGTAAGTCAAGTTGTTTCAATCAACTGTAAATCTCTTGCTAACGGTGAAGCCTCTGCTTGCCTGCATGTCACAGTTAAAGAGGATTTGTGCAAAAGCAATGCCTTTTTTGTGAAATACCACTTCCCTGTGTTTTTTACCGAAAGGCGACTGTATATAAGATGGAATTCTTCTTTAATCAGAGTTTTCAGTGAATCTACATTGAATTCTGATAATATGATTGAGGTCTCATTTAATGAAGAGGAAATTAAAACTAAAGGACTCATAGAGTTTGAGCTGTCTGGATTCTACAAAGGACATAAAATCTCCGATGTAAAAAGTGTTAATTTTAGTGAATGCTCCACAGAACTGGTAACATTTTATCCTGAGCAAAACAGAAATACAGATAATGTGACTGTAATAACGGTTGCAGTCTGCATTGCTGTAATACTTGTTGCAGTTTTGATATGTTTTTCAATTGCCAGAAGAAGAAGTTTGCCTTTTTGCAACAAATTTTGTCCCAAAATGGTAATGGAATGTTTAGCTTTAAAACAAGATCCATCAAGTGTTTGTATCAGTCCAATTGATGATCCCACAGTAATTGCAAACGCCCCGCAACTGGAAAAAGCTGGATTGCCTCGCATAAAATTGTTACTTGTGTTTGTTGCCGACCATCCAATGCACAAGGATGTAGTTTTGAGGTTTGCCTCCTATCTTCAACATGACCTGGGGTTTGAAGTTGTCTTTGAACTTTGGGAGCAAGATGAAATCTACAAAGATTGCACTTCTTGGATGGAGAAGGTTATGAATCTTGCTGACAAGTGGTTGATCATTTGGTCACCGGAAGCCAACCGGAGATGGATGAAGTGTGCAACTTCTGAATGTCTTGAACATGATGTATTTACGCCGATGCTGAAAAGAGTTAAAAAGGACTTGTTTTATCATAAAAACAAGGACCGGTATTATTTTGCGTACTTTGACTATTGTAGCAATGAAGATGTCTCCTCTGTTTTCCGCGAGTTATCATTATGTACCTTTAATCTTATGGAGGATTTCAAGTCCCTTTACTTCCAATTACATGGAATGTCAATGTACCAGCCCGGTGCTGAAATTCACCAGGAAAAAGTGGAATTTGCAACGTATGGGAAACCAGAAGTTACCAAATATGGGCCAGCCCTCAAGCAAGCTATTTTGTGCATGTTGAAGCTTGCTAAGGAAGATAGAGAATGGCATATGTCCAAACCTTTACCCATAGCAGTTAAACAATCTCTTCCATATAATGACAAAGAAATTGTCCTAGAAAATTTTTTGTCAATTGAATCACCACCACCTCTGGAAAATTTCACTACTAACATACTGGGAAATAAATATATACATAGTAATGCTCATGTTCATCCTTTGCCACCAGTGGTAAACGACAATAAATCAAACCCATTTGTTACTCAGGAAACTTGTCAAAACTTAGCAGTAGAAGAAAGATGTTTTCCCGTTGAAACAAGTTTTGAGCCCTACAACAAAGAAGCGAAAAGTGTAAAGTTCGACACAAAAATTCAAACTCATGACATCACTGATGATTTTCCTCAAACAAACGTGGGCTCGATGGAATATTATGATGATGTAGGGATCATGGAAAAAAATAAATGTGCCGCAGAATGTTCCATGGAAACATCAACCGCGGCAACAGATTCATTTCAGAGTGTTGAAATTAGTGAATTTTCCAGTGACTTTCCTTCCACCAGCGTGAGTAATTTCAAAACAACGCAAAGTTGCAGTTTAATAGTTGCTGAACATAGCAAGCTTCCAGCTAAAGAATTGAAAATCAAAGAAACTTCCCAGCCATTCAGCAACGTCAATGGTGAACCAAATCACAAAGGTGTACTAAGTATGACTGAGAATTCCATCAAAGATTCATTCCAGAGCTTAGAAATCAGTCAGTTTTCTGATGACCCACTTTCCGCATTTTCAGGAAGTACTAAAAATATTCAAGAAGACGAACAAAACTCAATTGAAATAAGTTTGGAATCAAGTTACACACGCGATGCAAGCAGGTTTATAGATAGAGTTGATATCAATCAAGGTGCACCATGCTATGATGGAACTAAATACACCGTATCTGTAAGACCAAAATTACGACCGAATCGATATCCATGTGAGAACATAGAACCTGCAATTGTGAGTCATGAATTGGTCCCACCGTTGGAAGATGTGAATCAGCAAAAATCCTCATTTAAACTCCCGGATGTTTCATTTGGATATAAACAGTCCATTCACCCGGAGTCATTTCACTTTGATGAAGATGAAAATAATGTTGGAATAAGTGATTCAAATGATGCTGATGATGCGGAAGTGCACGAAGTTGTCATTGCTCCTTTGGATTTGGAAGGCGACCCTTGGAAGTCGCTGGCATCAATAAACAAATTTTAACTATTTTTCTGTTATTTTCTGAACTTATTTGCATTAAGTTCTAAGCAAAAGGTTTTTTGTATCGTTAGATTTCTTAAAATTATAAAATTTGACTCTTTGAAATAATATCATGTTAAAATGCATCAGTTGACCTTTTCTGTTGATTTTTACAAATATGGAAACAGTGTCATTTCCAAAAAAAGTTTTATTTCTTAACTTCAGGATTGGTTATTTCTTTGTCAGAATTTGTGTGCCACATGATGCTGCCTCATTTGCATAAAATAAATTTTTATCTGGCTCTGTGCAAACAATGGCCAATTTAACTGCATTGATCGCCTACTGTTTGCCTTGTCAATACTGTAACTCTATTACCATGTGCTTTGTTGGGCAATCAGGCGTTCATTCCCAAAACAGAATAATGTCACAATAGTTGGATGTTTGTCTCTGTCTTCTTGACAAACCTTGCTTTGCAGTGTTCCTATTTTCTTAACCCAAAAATGAGGCAAAATTTGTGTATTTTTATTTGTTCTTACAGTTGCTTAAGAGATTTAAGTGTTTTGTATGCTGTGAAATGTGGTTTGCAGCTGGGTGTAAGTATTTCAGCAATCTGATTACTGCTGTAGTGAGGGTAATGTTGACAATTTATCTTTATGTTGTGCAATGTAGACATTTGTGTTGGAATTGCAATGAAATTTTGTTTTTGTCCCAAATCTGTTACAACTCGTACTATTGTGTCCGTGCCAAATATCATCCTATTTTTTTTAAGTATTTTAGTTCAAAATTTTAACGTTTTTTCATAGTTGTTATATTTTATTGTGACAACCTGTGCCTAAATTGCTCCAATCATAGACAAATGTGATTTACTGTTAGAAATATTGCAGTGTTTATTGCCTATGTTCATCTCCCTCGTTTTAACTCAGTTTCATTGATTACAATCAATTTTTTTTAGGTTGAATTGTTCACCATCTCTTAGGTTTTGTTTAATAAATACTGAATACTTGGAGACTATGGATAATAGACACGGACCTTTTCGAGTTACCCCATCAAAGTGGATGACAACAGTTTCTCGAACGCTGACAATATGAAGCTATGCAAAATGCACAGGATTATTACTGCTCTGCTTGCATGTATGACTGTTTGTTGTGCAAGTAAACAATGCCCAACAAATTGTTCTGTTTGGTCGATTAATGTTGAGGACAGCAGAAGAAAGCATTTTGTGGAGTGCTTGGTTACCAAACAATCTTGCCGGCCAAATAATAAAGATTCAATCATCAAAGTCACAGAGGCAAAGATTTTCGAGCTTGTTTGGAAAACAGGTTTGAATGGAAAACAAATTTTGCTTCACATTGAATTTCATCCAACTGAAGATAACCTGGTTGAATTCCTCACTGGGTACAAAATAAATATTTTTCCCATGTTTGTAGCAGACAAATACAAACGAACAAGACATAATTTTACCACTAACTTTTGCCTTACTCACGATGTGGATTTTAAAAAACACGCTAAAATGTTCTTTACGTATGATTGTTTTGGAATGTTTGAACCTCATGAAATTGATCCGGGAGACAAGTTCAAGGTGCAAATTTACAACTATCCAGATTTAGCAAAAGAAGCAAGTTCAGAAATTCAAATTCCTAAGTGTGCATCTGGGAAATTTGAAAAGCATCCACTTTGTGTGGAAGAAAACAAGTTTAATGTGACGATAAAATACATTTGCAGTGAGAACGCAGTTTATGTTTCCTATGCACTACCACCAAAGTTTGGGCACATTACGTCCATTGTACTTCATGCAATCGGGAACAATTATATTAGAAATGTTACCGGTTTGTTGGTTCCACTCAATGGAACTGAAAAAGTGGCATTTTCATCTGAGGATATGAGGGAAAATTACACTTTGATTGTTTACGCCAATGAAAGATTTGATATGAAAAGGACATTGGAAGTTTCATTCCAAGATTGTCTGAATCGCTCTGAAGCAGAAGAAAATTTGCGTCTGCTTAGTCTTGGACTCTCTCTATGTTTTGTATTAGTTTTCATAGGAGTAGTAATTGTATGCAGCACTCGACCACGAAAACAATATGAATTGGACTTTCGCTTGCCTGTTATTGACAACACCGATTTAGCTCTAGATAATATTTCACTTGTTAATAGAAAAAAACTTTTATTAATTTATATGGATGACAATCCACTTCATTTGAATCTTGGCAAAGTTTTTGCAGATTATTTGGAAGAAGATTTGAACTTTGACATCCTAACTCCATTAAAGAACTTCTCTGTTGTCTGTCAAAGTATTGAAAAATGGACATGTAAAGCCCTTGAGGAAGCACATAAGGTCATCATAATTTCATCCCCAATTATGGACAGAATATTTGAAGCTACTTGGAATGATAAACATCTGGAAGAGTCAATATCTTTTCTACATTCTATTTCTGTGACTGTTGTTAAGGAAGCGATCTTTATGCCACCTGGACAGAACAAATTCTACTACTGCTCATTTGGGGAGAGCAAAATGCGTCCCATTGCATTGAATAACTTGGAGATTTGGAAAATAGGAACGGACCTGAAAAACTTTTTGCAACTTTACTTCCGCCTTGTGGGTATTGAGCAGTATAACTACGGAAAGACAGTTACTAACACTAAAATAACCAAATACAGTGAACCTAATGTCACAACACATGGGGGATCTTTATTGTCAGCAATTAAAGATTTGCAGAATACCATAAAGGATGTCAGAACCCACACGTGTGATAGAAACTCGTATGAAGACTCTGGTTTCTACAGCCCAAGTATTGAACCTTTAATAGATCAACCAACTAACAAGGAACCACACATACATGCATGCAATACCGTCACAACTTCTACAAATTCAGAGTTAAACTATGTCCCAAAAGGCAAAGCATTAAATACAGACACACATAGTTTGGAGCTGAAAGTTGAGCTGCCTGAGATCGAAGGTCTCGCAGCTCAAAGCTCCTTCATTGCTCACAGTTCAACTTCTGCTTCTGATCAGCAAGACTTACATTCCACCTCACAAAGTAGTTTCAAACTGTCTATATTTAGTGAATGCCATGAAAGCGATTGTGAATCCCAGGCAATCTTTAAAGAAGTTCCTGAAGACACTCAATCTACACTGGACAGCCTTAATAAAGATTCTGAACTACTTGTCACCCAAGACATGTTAAACAGCTTAAATGATGCAACAATGTTATTATCCCATTGAAGATATGTGTTTTAGTATTTCAATATAGTCTGAAAACACACTTCTCTGTGAAAGTGTTATGAAAACCCAACCAAATATTAAATGTGCTCTATTGTGCATTCCTGTAAGTTCACTATAAATGTTATGGATCTATTATTTTCCGTGGATGTCTCGTTGTGCAGTATTGTTGTATCATGTTTAAGTTCAATGTCATTGCTCTGTGATAATGAATAAATATTCCAGCTTCACCAGAACAAATGTTCTTGACAGAATTGAACTGCAAAGCTCTGCTTCCTGTTTTTTGTTCTCCTTTTTTCCACGTAACAAGTGAACAAAGAGCTGAATTGACAAAACTTGACCTCACCCAAAAATTTCAAGCCACAGTGGCAGTGAGAAAGTGCCACACCTTTAAGACTAACGTGATCATTGTTCACCACTGTTGTGTAAAGCAGTAACTGTTAAATGTGAAGGACTGTTTTTTCATCCCCATTCCTGTGCTGCAGTGACTTTTGTGTGGTCTCATATTGAAGATACAAGTATGTATTGTTGTTCGTCCTTTGGGATTGTGCATTTATTTGCTGTTAAACTGTTTTACTTGAATATTCATATAAATGTTTTTGTTTTCAGTGTGTGTTATTTTGTTCATATTGCTGTGATGTCTGAATGAACCTTGAAAGTATCAAATTGGTGTTTTTTTAACTTCCGAATTGCCAAATAGTGCTTTTTTTTTTCTTTGCCATTGTTTTTTCTAATTTAGATTGTGTTTTTCAGGTACTTTATTGTCGATAAATGTATGTATTACGCTGACTGACTTAAACTGTAACATGGAAAGATGTCATCATAGAAGCACAAGCGGGTAGAAACAAAATGACTCTACACTGATGAGGAATGCTTCTTGTGTTGTTTTTGTTAATTCTATACCCCCCAGTAAATTATGCAGAAACCTGTTTTCCTGCAAATTGCTCAAGGATTGTTAATCCTGAGGATAATTTGAAAAACCGTAAATCTTCAAATTGTAACATAGGTTTTATGGAATGCAAGGAGACTGAACGAAATACACAAGAAATTTATGTCAACATCACTGGAAGTGCAAACTGGTATCTGTACAGAGATTTTTCCAAGCAGTTTGATGTAATAGCGTTGAATGTATCTTGGTCTGTTCAAAATGATGACACCTCTATGTCACTTTCTGGGTTTGAGTTGGCAATATCTAATCAAATATCAGATATTCAATCTTACGCTGTTCGTTTTTGTATGAATGTGTCTGACCAATATCTTTTTCCGGCTGACTTCAATTTTAACTGCTACGGCCTACATTGTTCCAACCGTATTTCACCTAGTGACAGTTTCCATGTTAGTATTGCACCTTTACCATATACCTATACTAGTTTTCAGAGGACTCTTTCATTTGCAGTAAATGTGCCTAGTTGTGAAGATGAACTCATGGGCAATGTTGAATACTGCTTTTACAGTCAAAACTCACACCTCCATTTTGTACAATTATTATGTCACAATCAAACCATTGTTTGCAATTATTCTCTGCCATTCGTAAACCACAAGGAAATTGAGTTTGGAGTGTGTGATGTTGATCTTTTTCCACTGTCTTGCCAAATTGTGGGGATAACTTCACAAAATCAAGGACTAATGTTGATACCTCTTCCAGATGTGTTTGTTGGTCAACAGAATCTTTCGGTAATATTACTTGGCCCGCATGGGATATCACTAAAAAAGCAGTTTACACAACAAGACTGTGCAAGATTCTCCAAAACACACTTAGTAGTTTTTGTTGTTGCGACAGTTGTGCTTCTATTTGGTATTTCATTCATTTTATTTTTTATCTTGCGACAATATTTCAACACTGAGCTGAATCTTCAACCACACAACCGATCAATTTATTTGTTGTTTGTGCCTGATACTCAATTCCATCAGCAGGTAGTGTTGCAGTTTGCTGATTTCTTGCATAGAGGTCTTGGTTTTTCTGTTATTTTTCACCTGTGGGATCAGGAAAAGGTTTGCAACGATCATGTACTGTGGATGGAGCAGGCTTTAAAGGCAGCACAGAATGTGATTTTTGTGTGGTCACCACAGGCGACGAAAGTGTACAGTGGTTGTTCTGAAAGTCATTCAGAAATGTTCTTGCCTGTTTTTAAACAAGCACAGGAAAAGATGTTTCTGAAGGAGAACCAACAAAAATACCACGTCGTTTCATTACCGTATCATAAAGTCACACTTCCAGAATTTGGAAACAGCAAACTTCACCTTTTTAAGCTCATGAAAGACTTTAATGAACTGTGCTTTACTCTGACGGGTAAAAAACTAAATTTTTCAAGAACCTACACAAAAGTGGAATCCGGTCGCATGCTGAAAAAATTGCTCTATGAATCGAGACATGTTACTGAAAGACAACAAGATTGCAATCGTGAGGAAGAAAGTGGTGAAGATGTTAGTTTAATGGTGCCAACAATCTTAGTTTGATGCTTTTTTGTACTGATGCCGCTTATTGCCAAATATTTTTGCCATGTGGACAGTACTTGATTGCCAACTAGTTGTATGCACTGCTGTTGTCCATCCAACACCATGAACATTAACTTTTTATTCTGCCAAACCATTTTGTTTATTACTTTAATATGCAAGTTGTACCACCTATTCATTTTCTACAGCACTTTTTCATACAGTCATGATATCGTCACAGAAACATTACCTCAAGATATTTTTTACAGCAAAGCACATATTAAGTAATTGTTATTGTTGCTTATGTGTGTGCATGTGTGGTGCAGTTTTGATTTGCTAACAAACAAATGTAACGTACATAATAAAACCAATGCACTTATTATTTTTCTATGATGTACTGAAGCATATTAGTTGCTTTTCATGTTGATTTCATCACATATTTTTCTTGTTTTTGCCGTTGTTACAGGTTGAATTTTTGTAAACCAATCCAGTATGTTTCATGTTCCCATTATTTGTACATAATGTTTGCTTTCCATTAAAACACTGCTTTGCCACAAAGATTGCATCCCTTGTTTTCGTTTTGCTTTATTTTAGAAAAAAACGTCACTATCTGCTTATTCAATTTAACTTGAAATTTTTCAAGCAATATAAACATAGTTTTAAGTGGTTGTGATATTTTGTCATTATGCGAAAAGACATCGACCTATGTTAATAAGGTAGTATGTGTTTTGTGCCAAAAACTATGCTAAATTTTAATATGTTAACATTCCTTTAATACCAGCCATATAATAACATTGATTTCAATTTATGTTATTTGCAGGTTGCCTCATGACATAGACCAGTGATAAGTTTGTGTATTTTATACTGTCTGCTGATAATTGACTCTAACTTGCCGTGATTATGTTGCTGTGAAGTTGGCAAGGGCTCTTCATTTGGAGGGACTCAAAACAATCTGGTTGATGCAGAAAGCTTTGATGACATCCAGTCCGCAAACTCTATACAGTTCATAGTACATTGGACCAGAACATGATGGTACTTGGTTTGTTACTGTGTCACCAAATTGACTGATTCTGACATAACTAATGTCAGCTTTGTCTCACATATTATTGCCATGTTTGTAATTTATTGAATCACATATTTGTTAATCATTTAAATAGTTACATTTCCATATGCGGTTGAAACACCGATCAAATGAACAGCTCAGTTGATGTTTAAACAGGAAAATATATTTCGCTTATAGAAAGGCATCTTCAGTTTGTGAGAAACTGAAACAAAAAGTTGTGTAACACAAAGGTCTATATCTAAAAATATGTACAAAGGTTAAAAATATGAAATGGCCTGTCAATGAAATACCTTGAGGAAAAAATTTAATATTTTATTTAAACATTTAATTTAATTTCCTTTGCAATATTTGCTTGCCTCATACTTTTCAAGCACTGTTCTTTCTATTAGGTTTCCAACAAATTAATCTTCTTATACGGACCAGTCAAAAATGCCTGACAGGGCGGTCCCGGTTTACAGCCTCACTGAATCCCTTGTTTAAGATAATTCTTTACAAATGAGATGCTTCACAAATATGCAAAAATTTTAACACTTATTGATAACTGTTATTCTTTACAGACTCGACCACATCATGTGGTAACAATGTTAGGTGTTTTCATAAGTCTGATTGTGATCAACTTCAACCTTTTGGAAGCAAAATCCTATTGTTCAAGAAACTGCTCAACGGTCGCTGATGGATTTGAAAATGAAACTGGAACTAGGAATTACATTTCGTGTGAAGTCAAGGGGACTGCATGCCCTTCATCTGGTTTAAACCCAACAAAGCCAAAGCTGGTTGATGCTGGATGGTATTTATATGACCACCCCATAGACCATACACCACACATTGCGCTGAACTTCACATGGGGACCCACGCATGATGGGTTGGTGGAGGACTTGGTAGGCTACAGTGTCACCATAATAGACTTAAACTCGACAGTCTTATCCAACCATGTCGTCCACTATTGCCTCAATACAAAACTGAAATTCTTCAAACATGTGTTTGCAAACTTTTATTATGATTGTTATGGTCATGACGATGTAGACAGAGTTCACCCTGGAAACGTATTTCTTGTTCATATTTCCAGTTTGCCGCTCCCACATGTTGAAGTTGACGACAGTTACAAGGCTTTTTATATTAAAGTTCCAACTTGTGATGATTGGAGGCTTTGGAATGTGACAGAATGTGTGATACTGAGACAGTTTACAGCAAGCATCTCTGACATAGTTTGTCACAATCGAAGTATAACTTACAAGTACAATGTTCCACTTGAATTTGGGGAAACTGCCAAATTGTTGATTTGTGTTGGATGGGACGGTGGTTGGGATTCCTGCCTCGAGGAAATCGAGTTCAGGAATTTGCCAAACAGAAATGGAACGATCTCAATCGGACTACCACAGAAATATGAGATAAATGAGAACTTTACCATTAGCGTCTGGGGTTTAGAAAAGTCTAATCTACGTGATACAAAGGAGTTTTCCTTTGCTAGTTGTGCAAACTCTCCAAATAACATTTTCCAAATGGTTTTAATCATAGTTTTGATTACTGCGACGTGTGCTGGGTTTTGTGTCTTGGTGCTCTGCTACTTAAGGAAGAACAGCAAACTAAAGGCTGTGATGCAAACTCATGTCACTCAATCCAGACTTCTCCAGCCAACAGAAACACCGGTGGAAAGCAAAACCGTGCTGGTATTGTTCGTCGCAGATTGCTTTGCACATGAAAGGGTTGTAGCCAACTTTGCGACTTTCCTTCAAGAAGAAATTGGATTCAAGGTGATTTTTGAACTTTGGGAGAAGAAAGTCCATGAGAGCACAGCAAACTGGATGGAAAAATCCATGAAAAAAGCCGACAAGTTAGTCATTGTTTTGTCCCCAAAAGCAGTTCAGTTAATGAAGGATCTGAGTGATGGCAGCTACAAGCCAGAGGTCGAGAACTTGACTGACACTTTTCCTCCTATGATAAAACATGTGAAGAACGACATTTTTAAATGTCAAAACTTGGGAAAGTATTGCTTTGTTACATTTGAATACTACCCCATTACCCGTCATGATGTTGAAATAAACACATGCCAGGTCTTTAACCTCATGAATGACCTTGAAACGTTGGTGTTCCGCCTGACTGGCCAGGAAAAATACAGACCTGGAGGAAGTGTTCAGTTTGCTAAAGCAAAAAAAGAGAGCTATGAGGAAAGCAAATGTGGTTCAGCACTTCTTCAGTCCATCGACGAATTTGACCCCAGTTTGCAATCTGAACCAGGTTCCATTATTCAACCTTTGGATGAAACTTTCTCAAAGCAAGTGATAAACCTTCCACCACTTGGTGAAATTTTTGAAACAGAGGAACCCTTTGTATCAACACAATTGAGTACAACTGAAATTGAAGAGTCATCAGCCTTTGCTTCACGAGCTGAAGATGCAAACTTGCAAATAGACAGGTCCGGTTGTTTCAATGTTCGCTTGTCCAACGAACTTAAACCCATCGTCATAGTGGAACCGAGCCCAATTTTACCTCAACCTCCGTGTGAGCCGCTGGGCAGCAACTCGGCTTTTCCATCTATGGTTAGTTATGAAATGGAACAGATGGATTCTGAGATGCTGGAAGATTCAATTGATGAAGAATTTGCAGAAACAGTCACCGAGCTTGCTCCCCTCCACGAAGGAGATGAGGACCCTCTGCAGTTATTGATGAGTTTCAATCGTTTGGATGAACAACAACCAATGCTTGCATGAGTTTTGACAACCATAACGTCCAGTTTGTAAATACATGCTTTTCAATCACAAAAAAAAAACATTTCAAGAACTGAGTATGACACATTCCACTGTAAAACCTGCCTTTCCGTCTTTCATGCATTTAAACATTGTAAAATTTATTGTGAGAATTAAACCTTTAGCAAAACACTTTCCACTGTTTTTCCTGCAGTTTATGCAGAAAATTTCCAAACCTATTTTTCAGTATGCATTACTCTTCATGTTTAAGCAACACTGTTAGGAGAATTTGTTCCACTGTTTTCTCACACATTTTGCCTTAATTTGTTTACGTTTGCGCCATTCTCAGTTTTTTTACTAACAATATTTTTGTTCCAAAAGATGTTATTTCACAAATCTCATGGCAAGTATGCTTGGTACGATTTATTGGTGAAATCTGTGTCTTTGGGTGTGTGTTTTTTTAATAAAAATTGTGTGAAATATGATTTAAGGGTGAAAATGTCTGGTGAACAACGTAACATATCACAGAAAAAAGTAAGCATTTTGGAACCACATTTATTAAAATTGCTTCAAACAATAATTAACACAATAAATATTTTAAAACCAAATTAAAAGCACACATTGTATGTGAATAAAAATCTTGCTTCAGATGTTTTCACGGTGACATTTCGATGTCCAAGTACGGCCACACTCCAGCAATTTTCTGCAGAAACGCAAGTAAAAATTTGTTTTCTGTGTCGGGTGCAGAGAGTGCACACTGTTTGTGACTGAGGAATGGCCAGATGTTAGTTTTACACATAAACCCCTGTGACATACCTTGCTGGTATTCAGGATTTGTTGTGCAAAATCCAAATAGGTAAACAAGTTTTTATGTCATCTTTCCAATCATTACTGTAGTACCTAATATTGATTGATCAACCTTATGTTGACCACTGTGTTTAGTATTATACCCATATAACTGAGTTGATACTAGAATGTAGTGAGAGGATCCCAGTGGGCCATGATCCCAAAAAGTTTGAAAACCCACTTCTTTTAATATACAGGAGCCAACTAACCTTGATGCTGCATTGCCGTTTCAAATGAAGCAATCGGGCATGGCATGAAAAGACGATGTGCAAATATGTGGCATAACCAGTGAAAATGTGCCACCAAGCATGGAGCTGTGTTGACATTCTTACTGGGCTGTACCTTCCACTTTCACTGCGGAACTGTCTGAGAGGAAGGCAATGAACACATTAACTTTGCACACCAAAAAAATGCATGTTAGAGGGTTATAAGGCAGTAATTCCCAACCTTTTTGTGGTTGCGTACCACTTGGAGGTAAAAAAAATTCGACGAGCACCACCTGGTTGAGTGTTATAAAGTAATCTAGGGTATGAAGTAACAAACATTTTGAGATCACTTACAAATTTTAAAATTACAACCATATCCGCAAATTACAGAAAGGTGTTCGCGTACCACCTAGAATACCCCGTGTACCACAGTTGGGAAACACCTTGTTATAAGGGATTAAATAACTATTACTAATTAACAGTATGCCTTGCAGGAAACAATGGAAGTTATCGGGTAACCAGGAAACGGCAAACCAGTCCTACAGGGAAATGGTGGTTTGCCAAACACTTTACAGTGACGGAACGTTGTGGTGGTTGAATTATAATTTTATATACACATTACCTTCAAACGATTTTTTTTGGAAGTGATGATATCAGTCAGAAAAGTTGCATAATTAATTCACAAAGTTTAGCAAAATGGATTGCAAAACATACCTGAGATAGCCACAAAAAGCATTGTCAATATTCCACAAGAAAAATCCAAATGCATAGAGACAAAGTGACGTCAGGACCACAGGTTTAATGGCTGGATAATTTTGACAAGCCACCACTGCTTCGTAAAGCAGCAGTGCAACCAACGAACCATAACACACCTGTAATAGAGATACAGTTTGAAACACATTTACAGTTTGAAACACATTTACATAACATGGTGACAAAACAGTCACTTCGGTGGTTTCTAAATTGCAGAATCCTAGTTTCTAAACTCCAGTCAAGCATGTGTTTGTTTAATTGTCTTTTTTCCTGTTATGCTTAGCAAGGATAACCCAAATGGAAATTTGAGTACAAACTGGAAAAGTAGTGTCTAAAATTCCATCTAACTGGACAATGAACACAATGTTCTTAAACAGCAGTAATTTGTATAAACCCCTAGTGTAACAGAGTCAGCCTGCTGGCCAGAGTTTGCCTACGTCGGCTCCAGCTTTTTTACCAACCTGATGAAAAACAGGATTCTGCCATACCAAATATATCACAGTTATTATAACACTGGAGACACACAAAGCAGCGACATACAGTAAACTTCTGCTTTTTCTTGGCTTCGAATGATGATGCCTGAGAAAAAAAATTTAAAATGTTTTAGGATTAAAAATCTGAAACAATTACTAATTTTTTCAAAAAATTTAGGAATAATTTTAAATTTTTCTTCGGCAAATTTTTTTGTGAACTTTGGCGTTAAGCTTAAATACCTGAGCAGGTAACTTACAGTGCGTAGAGAAAAACACAGGTTCCATAGATCATCGGCAATTCATCCAATAACTGAAAGAAAAATTTGTAAATACAGTTTGTACATCACTCACGTAAGCTTTAATTGTCTCCATACAACATTTCTTACCTAAAAACTTTTCTCAATTGATTCAGAGTTTAGATCTTGGTCTGCACTAAAACTACCACAAGAAAACGCAAAAGTTTGTCTGTTTTCGTACGCAGAAAAAATGTATTCTTGCACTCAGAACCACAGTTATAAAAAACATAAAAATTTATTTGGTTTTAATGGGTAATTTTTCACTTATTTTCCTCTGTTATTTTCTCTTGGAATACAACACAGTGCACAGCGTTTTGTGAATAAATCAACAGGTCAAGTGGGTTTTCTACAGCGTACTTTTCCACAAGGGCCGTAACCTTCTAAATAGCAACAAACCCATTCCAACATCATGGGCAAATTTGCAAACACTGATGGGGCTATCGCACAAGGTGTGGGCCCAAAGCTTGTGGCACCATAAAGTGTCCATCTATTGTCTGCTCCCTGGCACACCAGGGGCCCACCACTGTCCCCTTGGCACGTTCCCATTGACTTTTGTTGAACACAAATATGTTTTTCGTAGGAAATTTGTCCAAAGAATTTGTTGCACGCTGTTTGAGACACAATTACTTGCGGAGCCTGCTTTAGGACCGTTTTGAAGCCAGTATTAAGGGTTTTTCCCCATCCTGTGACCCAACACCTGAAATTACAAATTACACAAAAATGCCGATCACAAATTCAACGTGCGTGACAAAAATTCCTGTACTTTTTCTGAGCTGGTGGGACAACACCAGGGTTGGGTAAACATGCAAATGATATTTTAGGCGATGCCCCTTTGGGGTTCAACACCTGTGCCAGTTTTAAAACTGTAAGGTCATATTGTGGTGCAGTTCTTTGTCTTGAAAATGTTGCCATATTGTTTTTTGGGTGGTGAATAATGGATGCTATTTTGACCAACCTACAACAAAATAATCATGCTTTATCAAGGTCAGTGAAAAACATGTTCGCTTTTAAATAATTTTCTTTACATTTTATGGACTGTTGTTATGTGTTGCTAATTATGTACGGACATTACTTGTATGCTAATTTAAAGCTTACTTTGCACCATCTGAAAGTTTTGACTTCTCATGCCCACCAACAACCACTCGGTAGCTGTCTGGTTTTGTTGTTACTTGTGTTCGGAGTGAGTTAAGGAAGCAATGAGTTGCAGAAATTACAAAACGAGGAGCCACCAGTGTTCCCCCACATGTGTGTGAAATCGACACATACCCTTTGCCATAATTCTTGTACCTATAGAATAAAAGGTATATAAGTTATAACATTCCATAAATCACATTGTAACTAGAAGTTATTATATTCGCAGAATGAAAGTATATGTTTGGTTACACTAGGTTCTGTGATTAAACATTTTCAGTGACAAAAGCGCAGCAAAAGTTTGCTATTAACAATAAATATAGGCACTTACTTCACAAGGCTAATTTGCCATGACCAAGAATGCTTCTTAGCCTCTGTTCCTCCAACGATTCGACTTGAAACCAACTCTGGGACGACACGTGGAACCCCACACTCACCCTGGACACTTTTCCAGTAACTTTCATTGTACGAAACAACTTTAACATTCCCTGGATTGGTGCCTGTAGGGCTTGAGCCACCTGGTCCTGCTATATTTGTGTTTGGTGTGGACAAACCTTGGTTCGCAGAGTCTGTCGATGTGCCCTCTCCTGCAGAAGTACCTAATACCACGCCTGCCACTATCCCAGCAACCGCAACTATTGCAATCGCAGAAATAATTACAACTCGAGTTCGTTTGCCCTGTGCATTGTTTGAACTCTCATCTGCAATTGTACGTCTGCGTGCTCTAGACTGGTTTTTTGAAGTCTCATTTCGAGTTTGATGTGACCTTGTCCTGTTTTTGTCTGATGTCTTTCCTTGTTGTTTCCTGGGAGAACTTTTTTTCAATCCAGATGTTTCTCCTGCTTTGGGCATTCTTATTACTGCACACATGATTTCATAAAAAAATGATTGCAACAAGTCTTTATGGCTGTGCTAGCAAAATACTTCAATACTTCATGCAACAAGGGAATATATAATGCAGCGATGCTCAACCCTATATAAGCTGCTTTCCACTATGCATTTTTTTAAAACATATATTTTTTAATTAATTTATTTTGGTAATTTTGCCAGTCAGACTCATCACCTTGTTGCAAGCAGAAAACATCATCAATACCTAACAAACATCACAAAATTTTACATTCGCAAGTTTCATCTATAAACACTTAAAGGTGTTTTTTGTTTGAAATAAAATTGTTTGATAACTTGCCTTAACAGTTTTTAACAAGTAATGCTTACTTTTACAGTTACTGTTGCAAACAATAGAGAAGAAAAAATTAAACATATATTTGTAGTTATTTATGTATGCACATATATATATAATACCTCTTTTTGAAACATACAACACCAAACAGTTAATTAAACAGTTTAGGCCCAACTAGTTAACATGGCCTACCGATAATAAAAGTAAAAAATGATTGCTTATACCAATTCAAATTCTTCCAAAGTAAATACTTTTTCTTAGCTTTTAAAATAGCATTTTCTTAGCTTTTAAGATAAATGACAGAAGCAAAAAATTTTTATATACATCAAACTAAAACCAATCAAAATTTTTACCTGCATTTCATACCACAGTGTCATATGAAACATCCAGGATCCCAGTCCAACAGCTATAAATCATCAAACAATATTTCTTAATTGTCAAGTCCATTTCAAAAGAAAACAACTCACCAAGTAGAGACAAACTTGACAGAACGTGTCTTAATTCAACACCCTTCTTCCAGTAATAAATTGCACAGATCAACGGAGGCAATATCATGATAACATTGCTCACTGTATTCCCTGAAGAAAACAACAACATCCTACATTATTTAACAATGTCCAAACACAGAAAGGTAATTAATGTTGTTTTCTTACGCAGCACGTTTTTTGAAATATTTTTTTTCTAAAAATAAAAAAATTTACTCACAGAACTCTGCAATGTAACCGGAAACAACGTAATTTTCTTCACACCAGTCAAGAGTTGATGTGACTTGTCCCCATTGTCCAGAATTATCGTGACTTTCAGCCATAAATTAAGCTTCTACAAGTTTTTTTTATATTTTGGTTTTATCGGTTGCCTTGGTTTTGAATTTGTCCGCGGGCGTTCTTCAAATCCCCTTCGCGAAACGTTCCGCGTACTTTATAGCAGCTACTTAACTAAATAAATACGTACTTTTATTTCTTTCAGGACAATTTTTTAAAAAAACTTTGTTTTTGCATACGATGTAACGGTAACACGTCCTCCTTTGAATAATGATGTATTTAAATAACGCAGACTAATAAATAACCAATGAAGCTTTAAACGATTAATCAAAACTGGAAGCAGTTACGGGCGCCCACCTGCTGATGTGGGGTTCTTTTGAGTGATTCTAGTATTTAACCATTATAGGCAAGTGGTTTGCTCATAAGCATAAATTTAGGCACGATACATAAAAATCAAGTCTATATTCGCCATAAGGAGAAGGTGGTTAGATCAGAGTCATAGTTACATAAATCCTGCATATAAGTAATTCTTATATTGAAAAAAAAATTGTTGTCTTAAGGCTTGATATTTATGGCAATGACAACTTCATGCGTTAGATGAGTTAGGAAATTTTGCAAAGGCGGCAAATAGAACTACTCACTCGTGATGTTATATTTGGTACTTCAGACACATTAAAAAACAGCTATTCGCGTCCATCCAAGCAGAGGCATTTTTGCTTTGTAACCACCATAGCACACTCCGATATATGGAATAATTGATATATTTCATTTCAAATAACTTGCGGTGGCTGTCGTCAGTCAGCACTTATTTTTGTTCCCAAAACAATAAGGCTACTAAAAAGGCGAAAAGCATTAACCAAATAACAACGTGTCTCACGAAAAACATCTATAGCATCCATAAAAGGGGCTTGCTCTTTAAAAAGGCCCTCAACGTTTGCCAGGAAAACCCAGAAAAGGCACTTTTCTGAGAAAAAAATTGTTGACCCCATTTTTTGATTTGCCGGGCCCGGCAAATGGGCTAATCCAGCTCCGTATTTTTCATAAAAAAAGAACACGTTTAAACGGGTAATTACCACTGTTTCTTTAAAACATATTGTGATCACCAACGTCTCAACACTCGGAGACGCGAAGAAATAATTTTACCTGTGACAAAAATGACAAAAAAAATGATGGAACAATTGAAAAAAATGAAAATAATAGATCTTAAAATAACGAATCTCAAGCCAGCGTTCTCCCAGCAAACAAAATAAGAACCCTTTTAAGTGTTTTGAAAATCGGTTCACATGCAAAAAAATAAAAACACTGAAAAATCTGAAAAATCTGTAAAATCTGTAAAGTCTGGCAATGTTTGGCATTGAGAAACTGCCATATAACTGTTTGTGAGGTAGCTATCGCCACCGACTATTCGAGGGGATTGCTGGTGGGTTTATGGCGCTGATGTCGTCATACTTTTGAGATAGTGTCGTTGACGATGCTGTAAGTCTTTGCCCACGTCCTGAGTATATCGGAATCTTTCTCTATTTCCAGGTTTTCTTGAATAATGTCGAGCAAAGCAGGGCCGATATTCTGAGAGTAATGTTTGTTGTTATGAGAGAGATACAGAAATACAGTAATTCATCTTGTTTTCTTGTTCCCTATTTTTTTATGATTTAAAGATAAAACTATGACCTTGCTTGAAGAGCGAGTTTGTTTCTTTTTGTTTTTTAAGCGTACCGAAATGTGAAATCACTGAAACTATTTAGAACAAAATGTGACTAGAATCTTACATGAATCAACTCAATAAGAAAAGTTTCTGCTTATAAATTGATGATATATATGTGCAAAAAAGCCATAATAATCAATGAGAGCTGCAGACAGGGTGTACACACTGTTTCAACCTGTAAGGGTGTAGCTTCGCAAGCACAGTGCCACAGTCAACAGCTGCACTGATGAGACCTTACAGGTTGAAACAGTGTGTGTACACACCCTGTCTGCAGCTCTCATTGATGACATATTTGTTTCTCGACGTTTACTTTTGTACAATCAATGGCGACTTTTACCATATTAAGACACATAAACAAGTCTTCACGCATTCCACGATGTGTTGTAATGAAAAAATCAATTAGTTTACCAAATTAATCGTGTTTCGCACATCAATTCCATAAATCACGATCAATCGGATACGTCACAGCAGTAACTGTTACGTCATAAACTGACTGGCAAAATCTCTTTTGGATGAAACAATCGTCGCATCAAGTGTCGTCACCTACTTCAAAAATATTTCGCATGTCTGCGTCGGCTCCAAGTATTGTGATGTAATCAATCAGCTGTTCCGACATCTCTAGAAGGTCGACGATGGTTGCCAAGGCCGTCACCACTCTGTATTCATTAATTCAAGCTGGTCAACATAATTCAGTGGTTGGTAATCCTTGGTTGGTTTCGAGCCTCATGTGACTCTTTTACCCCCTGTTTTGGCTCCATGGAGACTGCAGGCTTATTTAGGCCAAAAATTATAATGCAAATAAATAAGAAAAATTTAAAACTTGTGGTGCACTCGGCTGTTGGCGCAAGTTTTGCAAGTTCTCCAAAAACGTATAGTTACGATTTTTGCGGTTGTTGTGCGTTATAAAAATTATCCCAGTCAACAAAGTTTTGCAGTTCTGAGCATGTTTTAGTTTAATACAAAAAGAGTGTAACTGGCTCTTTGCATGCAAAAAGTTGCCAACAATAGGTATGATATTTGTATTTGAGCCGGGACTGACGGGAATTTTGTGAATAAACTGTAAGTGGTGTTTTTTGGCTCTACCCCCGGGGCAAGTCGTTCACCACTGACTTGACGGCGGTTTTGAGCAAAAAACAAAATTTCCGCGGGAAATTATGGCGGGAAAATGTGTGACAGGCGCACTTCATAGAATTAAACCTATTTCTTGTATTCTAAATTACATCACATGTTTTAGTGACGTTGTGTTGGTGTGGTACATTGTAGTCAACATACCTATTTGCAAACGTAGCCAGTTCCGGGTCCTCCAGAATTTTGTCATAACTGATTTCACCTTCTTCGGGGAAAGTGAATTGCGAAAACAGAAGTCGGAGGTCGGGACGCTCGTTTAAGAATCTGCCAATTGCATGCGTTGTTACCAACCGAAAAGAACAATAGAAATAATAGTGGATTTATGTTAAAACCACGCTATAACCTGACGGGCTTTAAGTTTTACACAAAAACTGCTGTCGATGCATGTAAAAATTAATTCACGTTTCAAGTAAAGAACAACAAGTTCAATTAAGCAACATATAGCGTTAATGCACAGAGATTGGTGTCAAAAACGTTTCATGAAAATTGAAGTAATTTCAACCTGTGTAGAATTTGTACTCCAAGCTCGAGTTGTCCAGTGCTTTCCAGAATCCACCAGGTTTCCCGTAAAGTTGTCGCTTCCTCTTCCGTAAAAAGTCTTTTGGTTCCTTCTGGCTTCGGGGTCTCGTCCGGGGACTCTGCGAACCCTTCCACAAATAATAAATGCGTTGCAAGCGGAAGCTGTTAGTTGCGCACACCAAAGCGTGGATTAAACCAGATTTGAGCCGTTTTGAAACGTTTCGTTTGTTTACTGACTGTATTTGGCGGCCCTGGGGATATTTTGCATACACTTGGTTGCGACTTTAAACCAAAGATGATCGTCAGAGCAATGCGCTTACCTATACTAAGAATTGTCGGACAAAGTTGAAATTTCATAAGATGTTGCAGGAATCAAAAGAAACATATTGGACAAACACATGATGAAAAGGTATATAAAAGTCGCATTCAAGCAAACTTTCATGATGAATTAACCTTAAACATGATGAAAAACTGCTCTGTTGACATTCCTAAAATGTGTCGTTCAACTTTCACTTTTACTTACAAAGTGGTATTAACGTGGATTACGAATGAAACCACGTGCAACATTTTCGTGGTCTGCGCATTCTTCACTTGGTTAAGTAGTTTGTTGTTTTCAACGTGTGATTATCGCGTTATCCGCCACCAGACAAAGATGCCAAGCCGACCGGTTCGATCAGTTTGAAGCATTTCTGAAGTGTCGAACTCGCCGACAACAATGTTTGGCAAATGCCGGTGTTAATACCGCGCGCTCATCCAAACAAATCGTCACTTCGATTGGAGAAAATATGGGCGAAGCTCGGTTAAAATGTTTATAGCAAAGCACACCAAACTTCACACGCCTGATACGTGACCTATATATTTGCAAGAATGTTTGAAATTAATCGGATTAATGATCGCTGAATGAATGTTTGGAAAAACTGTACCAGGATTCGCGCTGCCTCGTTCAACTTGTCAGTTGATTATGGGCCCAAGAAATTTTATTGGTCCCAAAAATATGAAAACGATTCCGGACGAAACTCGTACAGCAACTTGTCTTCTTAATGAATCACCATTTTGCTCGAGCGGATGCTGGTGGATTGCGATTTAAGAGAAGAATAAGGACCCAGAATCGTTTTCGTATTTGCTTTGTGACTTCGACGGACTAAACGCTACCCCTGTCTTCGCTGCCCTTGTTATGTCAAGAGCTTGAAGTTATTTGTTGTTTGCAAAGTTATTTCGGCTGGACATGCGCTTATAGTCAGGAGTGTGAGGTTATTATTTCATTGCAGTCTTATACCTTCCACGCAGAAAAGTGCGTTCGCGTTGCATTCGTCCGTGTCACAGCAACATCGACACACGTACTTCTTCTTTCCAGAGTTGCACTGGGACCCCATCTTGTTCTACATACAAACACAGATAGGATACAAAACATCTGACTTTGTAATCGGTAATTGTGCTGTTAACAAATTGATACACGTCAGTCTATGTTCAACAAAGTGGCTTAGTTTACAGTCAGAGCAGTTTTTTCCATCGTATTTTTCATCAAAAGTGTGGTCCGCAATTTACCAACAGTAAAACCCCCAAAATGTCACCTCCCTTAATTTTTCTGTCTAAAATTGTAATGACCATTTTTAGGTGAAGTACAGGTAACTACCGGGCCCCACATTTCTTGTGTAATCACGCCTGGAATTTCCAAGGATCTACACTGTCTACATTTCTTTACAAAGGAATTGGTTTTTTCGGATCCGGAGTCCGTCAACATTACCTGCATCAAGTTGTTCCTGCATGCAGCCTCTTGCTTGCATCGTTTTGTTATCCTCACAAACTCGTTCACAACTCGTATCTCATTCTGACAAATCTGAACGTATATTGGAGAGTTGTGTGATTTGTTCATGGGGTAAAAGTGTGATGAATAGGAAGCATTACCAAAAGATTTCTAGTTGCATGAAAACAAGAAAAACGGCGAAAAAATAACAATTTTGTTGGTATTTATAATAAATGAGTACGAAAAAACTGAAAATTTCTTTCAAAAGATACACTTTTCAACGTCCAACACTTATCGAACTGTTGAGCACAGACCATTTACAATTATGAAGTTGCTTGGGAAATGTTGACGCGAATCGCATTTAAAAGAATCATGTTTGTCTCATTTCATCTTGTATTCGATTGTAACTGAAAGTCAGTCAACCACAGTTAGATTTCGTTCGTTCTGACGACGAAGCTTGGTTAAAAGTAAACTTTAGTCACATACGTTTCCGACGGAAGTTATCAGCCATAGAGCATGATGTATACTATTTTGACGATAAAAGTTCCACGCTTTACACATGAAGTCACAACAAACCCTTGCTTGTTTTGTATCTTCCTTCCAACAAGAGAACATAAACTTAATTGAAATTTAATTTTTTTTAATCGCGGCATTATTTAATCAACAACTATAACTATTCACTCATGACAACTGTAAACTTAATAGTTTTGTTGTTTCATGTACTGTGATGTGTCCATAAGAACAATGTTTGTTACCATGGTGACTTCATTTCATGATGATAGCCAGATCGAATTAACGTGAGAACTCAATAACTTTGATATGCAGTCATTGTTTTGCACTAATTCAAGCTATCGAAAGGTTAGGGGTAATTACGCCCATCCTTAGTTTACGTCACCAGGTTGCTGGTTTGAGGGAGAAGGTTTTATACAGTTATCGCTTGAAGAGCTGACAAGCGAGGTGACGGATAAATGTAATAGTTGAAGCAATGGGCGTTAAATTAGGCTTACAGCGGAGATTATCATGGATTACAAGTTACCTGGCCCTGATCACAAGATACTAGATCTCCTCTTTTCTGACAAACATCGTTGTTCGGAGCGTCGTTGCAAACCCAGCAGTTCACAGCTGTGATAAGAGTTTAAAAAAATTGAGAAAAAATGTGTAGGCCACCACATCTGGCTAACCAGAGGCCGCAAGGAAACATTGCTCCCAAATTTATAAAATAAAGATTTGTAAGTTTGGGTTTTTCGAAGTCAACAATTCGTGGCTCAATTTTGATTAAAATAAGCAAACCTAATCGTTTTTTGTTCTTTGTTTAAAGCGTTATTACTCGATTAAGACTTGAACCTTAACCCTCGCTTAAACCCATAAAGAATTTGACCCAGAGCAATATTTCGGGTTGTTTACGCCACTGCCCAATGTGTGAACTAGAGGAAAAGAACTGAGATTCATTCTGTTGGATAAACACGTTTCGCCATAACGTTATTAATAACGGCAAAATGCCAGGCATAACGTTCACAAGCGCCTCATGCAAAACGTAACTTTTACTTTTAAGTACAATATCACTCAACTGCTTCAAGATCTCTCGATTTCATACACACACAATGTTCTGGGATTTTTTTTTTTGATGCGCATTTCGAATTTTATTTTTGGGTTTGATGGAAACTTTTGTTTTAAAAAATTTTACCAGGATGACAATGGTTGGTAAGGAATAAATTGTTTGGTTGTTACCTTAAATATCACAAAACCTCGGCATAAACCACAAATTACCGCATGGAGGTTTGTCGGTAATATGTAAATAGTGCTGCGGTTATATAAGTGGTATCATAATCACCACTGACAGATTTTGAAAATACATAATGACAGCCTATACATGGAAGGCCGTATAAGATGGCAATTGTTGCACGCCACACATAACATTTCATCACGTACGTTTGTCACATTGCCATCATTACATGCAAAACAACTTGTGACCGAACCATCTCCGAAAAAAATTCGCAATTTTTTAGAATTGACGCCTATTAACTACGTTTTAAGGGAAACTACTGTTGTTGACGCTGCATCAATTATTACAGTCTAAAACTTCCAGCATGGCCATAATAAATATCTTAAAGTTGGAAAAACCAACCCAACCAAAAACTTACCTCGAACGCTGGCAAATGTGAAGATGAAAGTGAAAGCAAAAATAATCCACCTAACAAACATGTCTATACCTGAAAACAACAAGTTTAACGACGTCGCCTTCCTGTGACACACGCAGGTCGCGGCGGCTTCTGGCAAGTTAAACAATGTAAGTCGCGCGACGCCTATTGTCTTAACTTCTGAGAACCGACAGCCCACCTGTTATGGTTATACACACCTATCAGCTTGTGCCGTATTTCTTGCTATCGTAAATTCCTGGCAAGCACTACGGTTACCTGCTGTTCGTCCGGCACTGAACCAACCGGTTTTTAGCAAATTCAAAACATTTTACAACATTTTTGACATGTGATATTTGGTATTTCAATCCATGACACAAAATTACACCAAAAGGCGCAGGGTACATTTAAATCTCCGCTTCCAGTACAATAATCCTTGGCGGAAAAACAAAGAGACGTCATAATGGCCTTGGTGAGAAACCAACTGCAAGGTCCAAGTAATGACAACTTTTTTCTTTGCCCGTGTAAGTCTGAAATTACGTCATAATGTTGCGGTTCTAACTCGAAATAAAAACTGGGGTTCCATCTTGTGCAACTTTCGCAGCTTTTTCGGCTTCCGAGAAGAATTTTCGTGGGGGGATTTACGTCGGTGCGAAGAATAGCCTGCGGTCCGATAATATGGTCACATGAAACGAGCATTTCACCACAAAACAACGAATTTTAAGCGTTGGTAAAACCACTGGATCGGCAACAATGTAACAGTTTGACGGCAAACCTGCGACTCGGGCTGGAAACAATCAGTAGAAGTTGCTACTATCACTGATAAGATCGTGTTTAACCGAGACTACATTAAGTGGCAACCTGACTTCATCTACCTACGATTACCATCAACCTTTTGTGTATTTTGTCAACACCTGACCTTAGCCAAGAAAACTCTTCACATTGATGCACTTTAACAAGTAGATCTTGTGACACGTGCCTCCCGAATTATTTTAACCTATTGTTCACGTAAGCGTTGTTCTAACACGCACAAACACCCTTGTGACGTAACAAAAGAGAGAATCACGCAAGCGACAAACGTGATGTTCTTGCAAGGAAATATATCCTAGTTTGGATCCCTTTCAGTTCTTCTGCAAAACCAAGCAACAATCTTGTAAAGCGATTCACGACTAATTAAGTTGTTGCATCGAAACGGTTTCAAGCATTTAGTGTTCCAAACAGCAGATTGATTTGGTCGCATTTTCATAGTAAACAAAACGTGACAAAGCACAACGTAGATTGGGTGTTATTTATGAGGTTAACATTTAGTTGACGTATTTATAACTTCCATAATCAATCGTTGCACAATCTCACGCACGTTCAACCATCGCCTGCAAAACAATTCTAGTTAAAACAGTTATCATCCTTTGCCACACAGTCGTAAGTTTCACAAATCTGTTTAAACCTAGCCGCGAGTGTCACAAGCGTTAATGATATGGTGCGCACACACTTGTCACGTCTTTTAGGAGATAAGATTGGCAGAGTTACAAGCAAGAACTTACCGGGAAACGAGGGTTAATTTAGCTGGCGTGATCCGAATTTCCTTTTCACTTCCGATTAACCTCACATACAGGCAATTTAATCGACCCGAAAAATTTACGTACAAAACCCGTCTTCAAACATTCCTGGATACGAGGTTAAACGGTTCAACTACGTTTCCGCTTCCCTCCCAATACTTTTAATGGTAACAGTTATCCGTCACCTCGGTTGTGCACAGAAAAAGTTGGGTTTTTTACAAAAACCTTCTTGGTATGCGGCATCATCAACTTATTTGGTTATTCTGTGGAAGCTTTTTACGTCATTGCTTCAAGGCTTTCTTGAAAAAAATATTTGCCGAGCGTTTGGAGTGGGATCGTTTGTCATCAGAAAAAAAATCGCCAAAGCAATGTTTTCACTACCTCAGTTTCTGGTACGAACAAAATAATTGTTTAATGTGATACAAATATCAGTAAACCGTGCTATAAACGTCTAAAAATGGTAAAGACCACACGTCGAGTGTGCAAAAGAAACTGGTGTAACTTCTCATATTACTTGAAAAACTGCAATAAGACCTCAACTAACTCATCACTATAGTTTGAACATCTTGTATAATTCCTTATATAGCCTGGTCCAAATGTTGAAAGCTCACGACAGACTCAAGTTATAAAATGTTACCTCGGATATATGGGTGTGTTTTATACAAAATGACCTTTCTCTACGGTTACTGTAGGAGAACGGCACCCGACCTAATACTCAGACTAAATACAACGTTAAAATCTTTGATGGATTGTTAACAATTTTTATGTGGATTTTGTTTCTGCCAGCGGAGGGAGAAAATGAAATTACGTCAAAACTAAAAGTTTGCGTTTTTAAGTTTTAACAAACTTTAATGAGAGGTTTGGTGAGGCGACATTTCACATGCACTTTTCTGAAACAGTTCTTCCTTTACACAACTCATGTATACACGCTTCAAATTCATTCCGAACATGGGATTGGACTTGAGGCGGTAAAGAATTATGTCACTTCGCAAAACACAAATAGCAGTTCTATCAATAAACGGAATTAAACGTCCCGGAAACGAGATTGTTCCGTTTTGAACTCATTAAAAAGCTACAATTGTGTCACATTTCCAATCCACTGTGCGTTGTAACATTCACGCGTGAAATAATAATAGAACGACTCGGCTAATTTTCGACATCCGTTAGTCATGACCATGAAACGTGACGTCATCTCGACTGAAGGCGCACGAATTCAAATTTGGACGACAAAAATAACAAACATTATGACGTCATATAAGTTTGACGCACGTGACTGCTCATTTTATCCCTGTCCGATGTTTTCGAACATAATGTCGGATCTGAAACAAACAATGTTTGTAAAAAATCCATAATTTTTCGACATCAAATCTCTTCGTCGCGTTATCGCGTTTCACATGTGACGCAATTTAAAAGGACAATCAACGTCAGCAGTTTATTAAAGTTGCGCAACACTGTCCAAATGACGTCAGAAATTCATTTTAGAGGAGGATTGGGAAAGCGAAATGTTGCAAGGTGGCGCTGTACAGGTTGAACTTGCGAGGCAAGAGGCGATTCCGGCATAGCCTGAATATCTTCGCGGAGTTATTGTACAAGGGCAAGAAAAGGGCGATCTTTACAACTGCCTCATACTTAAACGCTTAGCATGTGGCTCACAACCATGTTTGGTCAGAAACGTGACTTCAAATATTGAGTTCAAATGTAACTGGTGGTGACGTAATGTTTTGAGTTATGGGAATGAAATGCGAAAAGACAATGCAATTTTTGATACGAGGTTATCGTTTTTGCAAGATAGCTCCTGTGGGGACAGCGGACCGCAATCCTACAGAAATATATGCAAAGAGAACACTTGAGTTGACTGAAGGGAAGTTGACGGACTACAAGGGGAGTAAAAAGTTGAATAAATATAAAGAGGAATCTGAAATAAGGCAGCGTTTGTTTGTAAAAAGGAACCATGTTTATGGCAGCAACAAAACAACGACGAAAAAAAAGCATTTATGACCAAAGCGAACGACTTAAACTTTGTATTTCTACCTTAGCTTTACTGGGATTCGAACCCATGCTCCTGCGCTCAAATCCCGATATTTTTTGTTTTGCATCATGTAAATGACGACCGATGTTGTTGTTTTTTTCTTCTTTTGACCACACCGGGGTTTGAACCCAAAATATCCTGGGCACGAATCCCGATGAGGTTTTCTTCCTGGTACACGTGTCGGGCGCTTGACCATTGCTGCCAATCACGTTGTTAGAGTAGTTGGAAGCAAAAAGGCAAAACATAGCCTCGTGCGGTTGATACAGTTTGTCTCTGTGCCGCTCTGTGTCGCCACAGAGCAAGATGCAGCATTCGAACAAGCAGGAATTCACTCCCGATCAATAAACAAACGTCGAACAGCCGAGAATCGATCGATAAAACAGAGTTTTTCGTGAAACTTTTATGCTTCCGATTCGTTGTGCGTCTGACTCCTGATCTCGTCCAAAAACCTTTCCACGATTTCGTAAATTTCTGTGACTTGACCGGATGTGACGTAATATGTGCTTCCCTCACGTAAAACCAGCTTCAGTCTGACTTCAGCGCTCTTTTTACTGCAACAAACCGGTACGCTTTCGTTACACATCAACCAAATTTGGCGGATTTGTTAGGTGTTAAACAGAGCGACCGTCCCCCAAGAATACGCTATTAAGCTAAAAAAATGCTGCAATGACGGACAAAAGGGTCTTAATATTGATTCTTGAACATAAGTAGCGTGCTTTATCTGGCGCTGAATGGTTATGTGACAAAAGTCGCTAATATTACGTCACAATGAGTTTTGCATGGTAACCGTTATTGTCAAAATTAAATTCCACTCTCACCCTGATGACGTCACCAGCTCCGCGGCTTTAATGCTGGACACCAAAATATCTTGGACTTTTACTTGCTCCGTATGTGACGACAGCTTTTCTCGGTTGATGACGTATTCGTCACGCATGACAGCTAGTCGTTCGTGGTTGATTTTCAGCCAAAGTTTTGTCACGCCTGAATGGGTTTCTTCTGATGGCTCAAAACACGTGAGGCTGCAAAAAAAATCAGTTTACAAAAATCTTACGACAAAAAACATCGAGACGTCAAAAAGTAAAAAAAGGAAGTGTATTTTGAGGTCACCACCGGCCCACTTACCCACTATCACTGGACTAATCTAACCTTAAAACAATCGGGAGCGACTTCTTTAAACTTACACAAATTGTTTGG
Source organism: Ascidia mentula (assembly GCF_947561715.1). Lineage (NCBI taxonomy): Eukaryota > Metazoa > Chordata > Ascidiacea > Phlebobranchia > Ascidiidae > Ascidia > Ascidia mentula. The sequence continues at coordinate 18,832,960 of NC_138570.1, read as the reverse complement.
TGAAACTTTTAATGAAAGATTTCGTGGCGAATCGAATGACTTGCTGAAGTATGTCCATCTTTCCAACCTTCTCTGAGGTCGATTTCTCCTGCAACAAATAAGTTTGCAAGGAATCAAATGCATGACCATGAGCAGTTGCAAATATGGTTAACTCACACGTCAACAATATGGAAAAATGCCAAATATTACTGCTTTCTCAATAATTGTTGATTCTTTTAGAACAAAAATACTCAAAAATGCGAGATACCATCAATGAAGGGTATATAAAGTAATTTATTTCTGTAAGCAAGGACCAAGTTTTTTGATTGTGAAGAATGTGCAACATGGGTGTAGCTGCAGACCCAAAACTACTATTTTAGGCTTGTTTTAAGCCATCATAAAACATCAGCAAAGAGTAAAAGTTAAACCAGACAACCACATACAGCAAGGGCTCGTAATGTCGAATCCACCATCTGACACCACTTTTTTCTGTCTTCTTTAAACGCGACTGGTGGTAGATTTTGTTCACACACTGCAAACACCTTCCTCGTTTCGACGTTCAGTGAACCGTGACGGACGCAGTACTGGTGGGACATGAGAAGGGCCAGGTCCTGCGACTAAAAAGAAATTACAGTTCAGTTTCGCTGTGGAAGTGTGACTGCGCACAATTGGAGGTCGTAAACGATTAAAATAATTGTAAAACGAACAGAAACTTTTAACATAAAACGTTCATCAGCGAGCAGAAGTCGCATTGTCGTGCAACAAAGTGAAATAAGAATGCTGTTCGGTCGGGAACGACATTTTCTCATACGTTTTGACCACTTACCGAGTTACACGTGTACTCTCCTGATTTGACGCCTCCGCATATCTGAGAGTAGGTGAGCCATGCTTTCATCTGGTTGTCTTGGAAACCGTACGCATCGAGGGGAGAAAAGAGTTCGCGTCTGAAAAAAGAACAGCAGAGTATTTACGACGTCATCAGATTTACGCAGGAGAATATTCATTGAATACAACAGAACAAAGCATTGTTAGGTCATAAACTGAAGAACAGATCAGCGGAATTCTCACAAGCCCCGAAGCAATTTCGTCACAGAAAGTACTACTACTCATAAACAGTGGCAGACAATCAGCGCTAGTCCGATCTTTCCAAGTAACCTTGGATATACGACCAGTAAAGACAGACCAGCCGGCACGACCAAGCAGAACAAGGTGATTCCTGTGGTCTTATGGTATTTCTCCTTCGTCTTTCACAATATTCCCAAACACCCACATAGTTTTCTCTGTACGCACCTGTAGTAAATCCTCCATATATCGTCCACCTCGTTCTGTTTGCTGAATTCCTCCGCTTGCGAAATCGCGTCCATAACAAAGAAAGGTCCGTTGCCAAGGGTGACGAGCTATTTATGACGTCATAAGTAGGTTGAAACCACAAGAAATGACGGGAAATGTGTTCAGGGTTAACAGCGGACAAAATAATGCAGCCTTTGCTGATATTTATAGATCGCATTTTTTCGAAAATAACCCAATCGATATATGGCCAGTGAGTAAGTGAAAATATTAACATTTTTGTAGAATGTTTGATATTTTTGCTTCATATCATAACCGGCTCAGTGAACAATGCATGACATTGTGTTTGCGTAATTACAGCAAAATCAATTCCTGTTGTGACAAGCAGTGTAATATCCTGTGATCATTCTTCCACATAAGGAAATTCTCCTAGCAACATAACTGACGGTTTTGTAAATCTTAAATACAAACAAAATAACCAATGCAATAGTCGAGAATGATTGTAGTACAACATTCGAAACGTCTGCATCATGAAATACTATTTGCATTGGATATTTTGTTTGTATTGAAATTCTCATTAATTTCACCAACCTTGTTGTCGAGAGCGAGAAACAAGGAAAATCCGAAGGAGTTCCCTAATCTGTTCTTTGTCGCCATCAAGTGGCACATTTCATGGGCGGTCGTGCTCGAGTCCGTCCATATCGTCCTCACAGAATGGTCCATGCATATAACGGGCAACCGGATGCGTTGTCGGGATTTGGCGGCCTGCGAAGCGACTTAAATCAGGTTAAATGTTCTATCGTTCCCAGAGGTTTGGGAATCCATTCAGAGAGAGAAATGTAAATATTGAACACAAAAAAAACATTTTGAAAGTTTTTGGAAAAAAAAAACGCAAATTGGCATTTCGGCCATGGAGACATTAAATCACCAAACTGTAAGATTGTGGTCACAAAACGAATTATATTCAACCAAAGGAAATGAGTTGAGTGTGGCTCAGAGATTTGATGTCAAAACTTTAGCATGAAGTTGGTTATATTTTCGCGCAGTGCTTTGCAAACTCTGCAAAACCTTCCTTCCTCCCCCATAAATTCCAAAGTAAAGTAAAACGTTTGCTCGGGTTAGCGGCTAACCTCAAGCTGACAAATAGCGCTATGTTTAGGCCGAGGGAAGTTTTGCCCCTGAGTAAAACCAGCCAGCCGTAAAATCACCTAAACCAATTTCGCCCACCGATGCTGGTCCAATTTCCCTTATCGCAATTTCTAGACGGAACCAAATTTGGCCGAGAAAAGTTTGCGTCTCAATGTTCACCACACAGTGTGGGAAGCTGAACACAACGCAAACAAAACTCTTGTGTGAAAAATATCTGATCCAATGGCATTTTGATAAAAAGTGGAACACGCCTGAGATTTTGTGTGGATCATATATTGAGGGTAACTGAGTTTAAATCTTCAAATCGTTTTCTGTAAATGACGTTTTTATAAAAGTGAATAAACTGAATATAGTTTCGGAATGTTTATATCTTGTATGTGCTTCCATTTAATACAATAAAGTGTGACCTCTGTAACATTAGCGTGTGCTCTTTCAAGCATTGTGAAATCTGTGTGACAAAATAATCGTTTGTTCAGGAGATTTTACATCGAAAATAAGTTCTTTCTCGTATGACGTCACCGATCCTCCAGAAACGAAGAAGTGAAATCAAAAAAATCCTCACCTGGACTTCGAGTGAACATGGCGGGGTGTTCCTCGATCCCTTCGACAAATTTCTCAACTTCTCACGACAATATTCAGCCCAGGGGTTCGTTTGATCCCAGAGAAAATTCTCAACAAAGGGGGAAATCTATAAAAAGAAAATGTGGAAAAACTGATTCTGTTAGTCTCAGAAAATGTCGTGTTTCGCTACGCAACTTGATTGGTTGAGATAAGTCAACGGTTAGTTTCTACGTTTTGCTATTTTTTTGTAAATTTTGATTTGTTAGACGTGTTCTGGTGAATCAAACAAAATAATTAAATAAAACCGACGATTTATGAATGAATAATGAATATAACTCATGTATATATAGAATGAGATTAAAGTACAAATTAAATATGACGTCAGGTGTACGCAATAAAAAAAGTTAAAAAAAAATGCATAGAAGAATTCGGTTCGAAGACAATTATTTTCAACTATCGAGGTTTCTGTACAATAATCTCTGTTTATCTTGGGTCTCACAGCTGTTTGGAAATGTGTTATGTGGGGACTTACCCGCTTCGAAGGAGCAAAACAACCCGCAACGAGCGACAGAAGTATCCAGCCGAGGGCGCTGCTGCGCGCTGACGGGTTGCAAACAAGTTGTTTCATGATTTGACAATAAATCTCATCTCTGAGCTGTGGAGTTTCGAGGCCGATGCTCACCAGGAATCGAACCTGCGACCCCCAAGGTCAAATTTATCTTTTTGTTAAAATTCGAACCTATTACAAAATCACGTCATGCCCTGACCTTTTCCAAAACAGTCAAATTGGCAATTGTGTTTCTTGTCATCGTCATAAATTCCGTCTCGCTACCTATTTCGTCATCGTCTTTGCGTGACGTCACGTGCATGGACGTGGGTCGTTCGTTGTTGATTGTGCGGCTTTTTCGTTGGATGAGCGCATCGGTAGGTTTACGCCAGGCGCGTTTTTTGGATGTAAAATGTTGTCGTCGTTCGGAAATTGTCGTTTCAAACAAGCGAGTAGATTGACCCTGTAAAACACAACAATGCTGAAAGTTTTCCAACCTGCGAAATAACACTATGTTTCCAGAGTGGGTTTTGAATAATCTGATGCTTTTAGCAATGATTAGCAAACAAATTTTACCTTTTTTTCAGGAATGTTGTCAACTTTTTAAGTACGTTTTTTTTATGATAAATGACTAAACTATTCTAAACTGGATTTCATTATTTAAACATTTTATTATTTATTAAGTCAAAATGTTTGGGGTTTCTTGATAACAAAATGAAACCCACAAAATCGAAACAGAGAAGTCTGACATATAATTTACCATTAGGTAGAAGACGAATGATTAAGACCTAACAACCATGAACTAATGACATCATTCACACAGTGATCATTGTGTGACTCACAATCAACGTTCATAACTATTCATATCCATGTATGACGTAACAAACCCGTTCAAGAGATTCACTTTCATCTCCCATGAATGACAGAATCACATCCCACGAAGCTTGCACCAATTGTAGAAGATGTTGATCAACGTGGGTTGATTCCAGGGAATTCCTTCGTCGTTCTATGCCTTGAAAATGCAGACAAATAGGTTTTTTCTCTCTATAGAATTACAAAAATCTTGGGGACCTAATTCTTCCAACATTGGATCCATGACTCAATGGTAAAAATGAAAAGATTCCCTGATTGCAACGACTAAAAAGCATTTTTTCAACACTAAGTAAACAGAAAGGCACACACAGTTAATATGAAATTACTTCGTGCCGTCTACACCTTGCCACTGTTATAGGTATTTCATACTGTAGTGGGGACTGCTTTCAAAACCATAGCACAAGCATTTCTGCAGAGGTTCCCTAAAGGTGCGTTTTTTTGGTGTTGGGATTTCGCAAGCTTACTTCGATGCTCTGGACGAATTTTATTTCCATATTTAACTATTTAACCTTTCAGTCGTAGCACCGATAACATCAATTTACCGTATTACGCAGGCGAATTATCTCTGATAAAACGGTCACCACACACTTGTATATCTGTAAAAGAAGGTCAATATTTTTCGAGTGCGTCGTCATAACATTTTGTTAGGAATAAGTGCGTCATCGATTAATGAAAGTTGGGAACCACTGCGTCATATCTTAGGCCTACCATTGCCGATCCCAGCGTGGAAATCTCCACCGTTCTTCTTCAGTCGACTCTTGGACTTGTGAGTTGCAATCCTTGTGCTTTGTAAGATAGGGAGGTTGGATTTCCGCTCGAAATAACCTTTCGCCCCTGGAACGAAACACTCATCCACCAGCTCGCTAACTCCCGCGGGAAGGTCAGAGTTCGACGATCCGGCGATCATGTGACCGTTACTGCGCGTGACGTCATGTCCGTTCGGTATGACGTCAGGTCCGTTTTTTGCGACGCCGTTTTCGGTGGATGCTGTGGTCATTTCGATGCCAGGTACGACCAAGTGTTTCATGCCTACAACGATTCCAGAACCTGGGTTTAAAACGAATTTTAAATTATTTGTGTTGTTTTGTGGATTTACAAGTAACTGACGTAAAAAAATGCAGGAATACTTGGAAATAACACTTGCTAAACTGTTGACTAAAGTGCTGTAATGGAAATTATATTTGTTACTGACGTACCTCCAACTTCTGTTCCAAACGAATGCACTAAATCTAACCTAACAGGTAGTAAAACAATGCTGTTGACATTTAAGAACGGCAAAGTTGATTTAACCCTCGCTCGCAAAACAAGTGCTTAATCAACCAGGACGTAATAACCGAATGAACAACACAGAACAACAACATCATCCACACAACGCCACACACGATGTGTTTGTTTCCGGAATTGCTTTCGTCACACACATACTTTCCTCAGGGTGATCTCCCGGGAAAATATATGAGCAGGAAGTATATATTCCCGTTGGGAAGGCGAGAAGTAACTCTCCCTAAAGCGAACTTTGAAACCGAGACACCAGAAACGCCAACGACAACGGGTTATGGCACCTCATACAATTAACGCAAGGAACAATTGACTTACGCGGCCTGATACAACATTATAAAAACGTAGTTTGTCCCTAATTTGAGAAAACGAGTGTCACAACGAAATAACTTTATATACCCATTTACTGCAGTTGAGTTTATTGAATCACGCATGGCTTGCGTTTTTTTTTTATTGAATCACGCATGGCTCCCTTACATTATATACCCATTATACTGCAGTTGAGTTTATTGAATCACGCATGGCTTGCGTTTGTTTCAGTATAAAATAATTGCATTTAAAGCTTAGTCGGTAGTGGATTTTGTGATAAGACAGGCGAAGAACTCGCAGCTAATTAACAAAAACGTTTTTCATCATTTGCAATTGAAAAGCAATACTTACAAATCTGGGCAAAGGCTCAACAAATAAACTTATCAGATATACAGCTGTAATCTAATTGTTTTTCTAACGAAGCTACCTAACTAGCAACAACCAACAACTCCATGTGTCTGTTGTAACAATATGTTCACTACAAGCTTCTGACGAACAATCCAGCTCTAAAAATGGGATTCCATTGTGATGCAACAAAGTGAATCATCCGATTGCTGCGCAACGCGATTCTGCACGGCAGTGACGTCACAAGGCCTTCTTCGCGCGCCTGGAGTTAACTTAAGCGAGACCACATCGTTGCCCGAACATGCGTGACGAGGTTTAATTGAATCCGGAGGTTGTGGTCATCCGTTCGGTAACACGGCGTCTAACACTTGTTTGTTGATTCAGTCGCGTTTTTTTAAACAACAAAAATCCCAAGCAAGACAAATTTCACGATAGTGGAAAGAGAAAATACATCAAAAAACATTCGTGTATATGGTAAGTAAAAAGGCAAAGTAAATAAGTAATTAAGGTTTTCTGTTAAAATGGCGGTAATTGTGACCGGCCACCAAATTCGCGATAGCGATGACGTCGCAAACATTGGATAAATTAGGAGAGAATACACCAAAAGAACAAGAATACCACGTGATGGCGAATACGTCACAGACGTTGGACACACATACTCCTTGTCATAACTTTATCCCGAGGGGTTGATTCGTCAGGTGACGACGTCGTTGTTCATAAAGTAACAAAATTACAAATGACCAAAAACCAAATAAATCTTTCTAGATTCAGAAATTGTAATCATCAAAAATTACGCGATATTTCTTGCAAAATTGCACGTTGGTGGGGACGTTTTTATATCATCGCGTATGCATTAACGCCTACTCGGAAAATGCGTTCAAGAAATCAATGAAACTTCCTGTCGTATGATACAAAACCGAATCTTGATTGGTTGTTAACAAGTAAATGCTTACCAGCTACTGAAGTCAAATAACAACTGTCCGTTCTCACCAGTCTCAGCTGGAACACTCGTACTTGTTTGAACCCTTTTATGGCCAGACAGGGTATAGATTCGACGAACTGACATTAAGAAACGGGCTCCCCAAGCGTCATCCAAGACGTACACACTCTCGATAACCAACCGCAAGAGTTTTCGGACGACGAATACAGGAAAACATGCAACACTGCCGCCACCCAAGCTTCCCTCATTTGTGTTTGTGTGGAATGCTACACTGGCATGCAAATAACTCCACACCAATACATAACATAAACAGTCTTGAACGAGAAAACCTAAACAGTTTGTTGCTAAAGCTGCTATAGGCATAATGTTAATGTTCACTCAACTCAAAAAAGCACATCTGGGACAAAACAAGATCAAAAAAACTTTAGTCAAGGTTACAAACATTTGCTGCACTCACTCTTATGTTACACATCAACTTGAATCCATTTTATTCGTTGGCAAACTGTTGCAAGTTTAAACAAGAACAAATCTCGTCAAATATTTATCACCATTCGCTTGTACATAGAGCGCAATACATCTTGTTGTTGTGCGCCACAACATACAGATTTACCACATATCCATTTCTAACACTGGTAGACATGTTTACCAGTGGGAAAGGTTTCTCTTGCACTGAAGGTATCAGATTGAAAAAAGATTAGGCCGCCACAACTTCCTTATGAACACGTCTTGTACAGCCCTTATGCGAACAACAACAACACTATACTTTACGTTCAGAACACTGTAAATATACGAAAACATTCTATGCGGATGCTACCATTGCCCACGCAATGAATTATGCATAATACTGTAGGTGCCAAATTGCATTGCGTTGTGTTGAAAAGACCTAAACTTTTTCACGCGAACATCAACTTGGTATTTTCGATCAAACTTTCTCCTCATAAACCTCTCCGATCTGATATTTTCACTCAAAACTTTCAGACTGATTGAAACAGTCTCGACATTGGCTTCGGGCGCATTGCTACAGAAGACTTTGGCCTTCACGCTAAAATCTAAGATTCATGAGCAACACGCTTTGTGTATTCTAATCTGATTAAAAGTTTTCACCAAAAATTTCTCAAGACTTTTTACGTCCTTATCGTGTTCTGTTTTCAAATCAACGTGCTGGGCAAAACAGTATGGAATGGAAAACTCGACTTGATCACGATGTTTGTGAACGAACAATGACTTGTATTACAAAATATTCAACAATGCAAACGTAACAAAGATCGCACAAACGCCAATAAGTTAGCATTGAGCGTGCAGAACAACCTTCGGGTCATGCAAAACGACGTTTTGTCAACTCGGCGCAGTTTCAGGCCCCCAGGTAAGAGGCAGAAGGTAAACACGCATTTCTTGCTGGCACTTTTTGCGCAGAGTTAACCACAGGTGTCTGCCACACACCTCGTGTGTCTTGTTTTCCTTGCTGGGATAAACTGCCAAACTGTCCTCACTCACAAGGTTAAAGAAACAGTTGATTTGTTATCACTCGGTTATGTCAATATCCGCAAGTAAAATGCGTTGAATGCGTAGCATGGCGATAAGATGAAGGTTTTTAGTCAACAATCTTCGAAATACTACTTTTTGTCAAATTAATACAAAATCTATTTCCAGGGAAAAGGCAAATTCTTTTTTTCACTTCCCAACAAACGCCAAACCACCAAGATTGTTTTTCTGGTGATCAAATAAACATCAAACATTCCCTTAGGCTTATTTTCTATCTTCTCCTTTCACTCGGCTCTGAATGTTCAGCTTAGACAAGAGATATATTTAGAGCTGTGTCGTGTTTTGTTCCAATCTGCTCGCTCGACTGGTGAAGCAGAACGGTCATGCAGATAACGCTCCGCTCAGACCAGTTCTATGACGTCACAATCACAAACAGACGCCCGCTTGTTCGTTCACACTAATACGCGAATGCTTCCATTGTTTAGAATGGGAAACTGTGGAATTTATATTAATAGAAAAGTTTTCGTGTTACAGAGGGTAAGTAAATTATTCACAACTACGCAGCAGGCACCAGCGTGTGTCGAATGCCAACGCAACCAATGAGAAAAAGCTTAGCATTTGACTCCCTTACTTTACTGAATTTATATTAATAGAAAAGTTTTCGTGTTACAGAGGGCAAGTAAACTATTCACAACTACGCAGCAGGCACCAGTGTGTGTCGAATGCCAACGCAACCAATGAGAAAAAGCTTAGCATTTGACTCCCTTACTTTACTGAATTTATATTAATAGAAAAGTTTTCGTGTTACAGAGGGTAAGTAAACTATTCACAACTACGCAGCAGGCACCAGTGTGTGTCGAATGCCAACGCAACCAATGAGAAAAAGCGTGGTTGTCGCATTTGATCGGAAGACAAACCATTGAACCTACACAGTGTTTATGGGCCGAGTTCTTCCGAAATTTACTGCCAACTGTTTTCCTCGATACTCGCTATCATGTTGTGTGTGGGAACTTATCATGCGTCAAATTCATCTTTATTCACACGCTGTTTGCATTCTAACAACTGACAGTTCCCAACATCTATGGTGTCACGGTGCTGACAGTCTTGTCCCTGACAGACCATGTATCAGGCCTTACTCTGGTCAAACACATCTAATAAATTTTATTCCCAACCACCCAAGCGAAAGTTTTCAAAAAAATCTATTACAGAATCTTCCTTTCATCTGGGAATTGCAACATGCTCCTATAACCGATAAACCACTATTCTATGACACTGTAGCACCACACGCATGTTTTCCATCCTACATTTCTTTGGAACACAGACGGGCCGAAAGCTGTAGACGGTGTTACGCTTTCCTGCAGAACTCGCACAATCTTTTTGGCATCCGGCTCGACAACAGGCCTTTTTCTCATACTAACTTGTTAAATACATGTTACACATTTGCACTGCATTCTAAAATTCACTTTGCCACCTAACTATAGTCTCTGACACTTAACTAAGCAACTGGCACGCGGTAGAAGTTACTCGCTCATAGTAACTAACGCGCTTGGAACAATTTAATGTTATGCCACCTGATACTGCAAACTGTCTTTCCATTCAATAAAGTAAGGGAGTCAAATTTAGTGAGCTATTGTAAAGAACACGCATAGCAGACTTAGTTTCAGTCAAGCAAAGCATTCAAAACCTGCAACACATTTTCTCCAATAAAAACAATACATATATTGTAGAAGCAAATACTTTCTAAAACACTCGCATGCTTACAGTTTGTTTATTATGCGAAAGATCACCAAAGCTCCTAATCACGTGGTACGCGCGTTGCCATGGTTTTCTCACACAGCCAATCGCGCTACGAAAGCGACAAAATTCCAAATCTTTTCAAGACGCGCGTCAAAATGGGTTGCATCAGTACATTTTGCCGCCCGAGAAAGCGAGTGACGAAACTGTGACATCACTCAGAGTGTTTATGACGAAGGCGGTATGGGCATTTTGTATGACTTAAAAAAAATTTTCTTAAAAAAACGAAGGTTTTTAAAGCAATGAGAAACGACATGTACAACGGATTGCAAATCCCTTTTGTAGATAAATAAAGTTGTACGTTTTGCTGACGGACAACAAAACAATTTGGTTCCACAACTAAAGATTACTGAAATATTTTTTGAAAGGGCGTGACTCGACAAAAACAAAGTGGCGTCATATGACTCGACAGTATTGCATGGGCGATAAAGTCTCTTGTGGAAAGCGAATATTTACATCGCAACACGTGGCCACGATGACAAACAAATAAATTTATGTCAGAAATTATCACAGAACAACTGTAGCCGATTTCCTACCCCAGAAAGGAAAAGACGACAATGGATTAAGAGAGTGGAGTAGAATTCATGCAACAATGCAACGAATTTGTCAAATGGATAATTACAATTGTGTGTCATCCCGCATTGTGACGTCACATATACGTCATTGACATGTAACACAACCAACCTACCGAGAAATAAAGTGGTCGAACTTTTAGTACTTTGCAAAAATGATTATTTTTAATTAATTCTTGTCTTCAAAATATAAATAATTGTACAACTTTCTATCTATGACGTAACAATGAGTCAGTTGAGTGAAGGCAAAAAAATATTCGTAACAAGAAAAACAAAAACTCCACGGAGACAACAAGAACAACAACATTAGCTTTTAATACTTCGACCAACGTCACAGACGGGGTTTGTGACGTCACACAGGCGTTGTGTTTTTACGCGACGTAAATGTAGACTTTGCGGTCGTTGTTGGAGCGGGAAAGATATTCCCTCTCGATGAGACTTTCGATTCTACGTTTGATTATGACGGGACTGGGCAGGAAGCGATGTTTTAACTGTGACGTCACCTGAAAACAATAGGTTTAGAGACAGTTAAGATGTTGTAGGTTTGATTTGTTACGCAATTGTTTTTTTAATGTGCGTAAAGTCGAAGTCGCATTACGAAAAATATTTTTTTAGGATTTCATTTATACGAAATTTTTTTCTTTCCAGCCCCTAAAAATTGCGCAGGTTAGAATTCCCACAACTCAGGCAACCTCGGGCATCTCGCAGGGCTTATTGAAGTTTTGTGCTAAAAATTAGCTACATTTATGCGTTTCGCACCTCTGCTATGAGCAAGTTGTGCTGCATCTCCTTCCTAGATTTCATTATCCGCACGATGGCAGCCTCGATCTCATGACGTCGATCTTCTTGAACTTTTGTTCTCGTTTCTCTTCGTTCGGGTTCAGACTCGCCTTGTTTTTGAGCAACTGCAGGAAAATAATAAAGAACTTCAATCGAGTGCAACCACCGGGATTCGAACCCACGCTATTCCGCTCACAAATACTGTGCAATTTGTTTACGTTTTACACTGTGTACATAGATGAAGTTTTGGTGTCTTGCGACATTTACATTAATCTCTGGGTGAGTACCAAGAGCAAACATTTGTCACAAATTAAATTATTTTTTCACCAATGCAAGAATCATGTAAAAACAAAAAACGCACAATGCCCTTTGCTACACGCGTATCTGCACATGTAAAACTATTTGTGAATAAACATATTAAATAATATCCAGAAAAGTTAATTTGAATCCGAACCTGATTGAATCTTAACACGATGAAGTTTGGAGGAGAATCCATCGTTGACCAAAAACATGTCACCTTTCTCAACCTCCTTGCCCTTGGGCTCTTTCTGAAGGACTCTCTGGGTCGACTTTCCACATGCGAGTGACTGGAGGGCTCTCGTCAATTCTTTCACTGGGATTTCGGTCTCTTGCTGAATATCCTGAAATTCACTCTACGTTAGACAAGTTGAACAACATTATGTATCAGGAGGAAGAAGCTTTTCGCTTTTACAAACTTTGATAATTCATCCAGTTAAATAAATGATTTAATTTAATTTTAAAAGATTTAAAAGTTAAATACTTGTTTTAAAGAGTGACATTTTCTTATGGTTATATATCTCCATTAACGAACTAAAAAACACGGAAAACCAGTAAGTTTTGCCACAATTCACATTGTGTTCTCAAATGGAATTAATCAGACAACACTTGAATCGTTTTCACAAAAAAAACACACACAAACAGAATTTTCCAACCATAAATGCTCCCCACCTCGAACAGCCACTTGTCCCTGTTGTTGAAAAGCATGAGGACGACCATCTGAAACGTTGAAACCTGAAGGATGTGTTTCCTCGTGACGAGTTTGCCACCCGAGGTTTCAGATACGTCACCGTCTGTGTTGGAGGTTTGCTTGGTCGGGGAGTAAAACGAAGCGTTTAGATCGGCAAGACCGCGGTGGTGCTGCAGCGTCAGCTGGCGGCCGCTGTGCTTGCCCAAGTAAAACCTGCGGGGGGCACAGCGGAGTTAAATTGTGGTTAAAGGGAGAAAACGAAAGATTGGCAACATCCGTCAAGCGTCCGACCCTTATAACCAGCAGGGCCAGGATATCTTGGGTTCAAATCCCGGTGTGGTCAAACATGGAAGTTAAGAATGCATTTTATGCCAATAAAAGAGGGTCAAAGGTCATAGCAATGGTTATTAGTTCCATTGTTTCCAAACAACAGTCTAATTATTATTTTTTCTACAAACTCACTTTTAAACAGAGCAGCAAATAAGTGTCACTGTTTTGATTTGTGTCTGCAATGTACTTATCACAAAATTGAACCAACATAAGGTAACTGTTAAACACAGTGTTATCTGTGACAGCGAAGGTTAACAATGTAAACCATGCACAACATTAAAAGTTATTGGTATGTCACACCCACCTCTTGAAAACATCAAATGAATGTCTTGCTTGTGTCGGCAAGTTGCACGTTGGGCTGGAAGCCTGAGTCGGCCAGCAACCAGTTGTTAAAACTTGTACAGTCAAATCGACGCCGTGGAGTGATAATGACTGCAATGAAAGAGGTTCATGTTAAACTAATGGCAAACAAAACATCTGGTTTAACAATTAATGATTTCATTTTGTCCATTCCAACACTGGCAGGTTTTAACATACTCAAAGTGATTTGTAACACTCAAAAATACTAACAGAATAATATAAAGAAATTATCAAGTATGTTGGTTTGACACTAAACATAACAAAATAAACTTATTAAAATAATGTAACACTGTGTTTAATAACAAAATATCAATGATAACAGTAAGTTCTTTTTTAGACAACCAACTGGAGGGAGTGATGATTATTCGAAGCTAAATCCATCGATGAGGCAATTTGTTTACAAGGTAATATATGAGAAAAGTCTTGTAGGATTAATATTGAACTGGAAACCTTCTTTACATCCCAAAGCGTGCCGCAGACAGTAAGATGATGACTCGTCATTTTACAGACGTTGTGACGTAAGATAAATTAGTGGTTTAAATGATCCCTGGAGGCAATTGGGTTGTTAGGCCATGAAATAATGCCATGCACAAATTAAATTCCATGTGTCTTTTAACATGTTTTGAGTTGGTACCTGAGAGGCTTGGATGTGTTTCTTGAAATCATCGTTAGTTGTTGCGGAAACTTGCATATCCTTAAACATTCCTTCCAACTTACTGGTGAACTGGCAACCACACTCATTCTATTGTGATGTAACAAACATGATTAGTGGCATGTTTCTGTGATGATTGAATTATGAATAACAAATAATACTTCAAACAATACCAAAATAACACCAATTTTTTGTACTTTTCTTACTATTTCTACAAGATTTATCGGGCAGTAACAAACAAAAATAGCAACAGATTTCATAGATAAAATATTTAATTGTTTGTACAGAGCCCAATTTTTCACAATCAGCAAAATTAACGCCACAAAAGTTTTATAACTGAATAAATCATAATTAATTTACCTTGAGTTTTGTAATCATGTTCTTTTCAGAATCGTCTGAAATACTTTTGTTTGTGAGTAATCTCCTTCCCAGGTGTTGTTTGTAATATCGCTCAAACACGTCTTTTTCCTGTTGGAATCGGAAAAGTGACATTGTCTTGTCCAGAACAACTTCCACTTCTTGTTCATTAAGCTGAAAAAAAAAAAACAATTTTTCACCACTTAAAGTCATGTTCTGTCTAAACGACACAGGTATGAAAGTACATTTGAGTGTTTCTTAACCACCAGTCAGTCCAGTTATTAACCAGACCACCCAAAATTTTTTTTTTAGATTAAATACAATTCTTTTGGTTCATAGTGAAAAAAATTTCTCTATCAATGCTTGTTTGAAATTTTACTGGATCTCAAATGATAAAAGGTTGAGAATCACTGGTGTAAATCATCATGATATTATGTATTGATTGTCCCGCTGCATACACCTTTAACTTTACTATCTATGATCATGCAACTTATAGTAAACCAATATCAAAGAAGAAAGTTCAATTTACACAAAAAAACAACACAACTAACAGCTTATTTTATACCACACAGGTCAACCAAAATGAACTCACGGTTTTTATTCCTTTCTTGAGTTTGTCATCAATAAATAATGAAAGATATTCTGGTGATTTGGGGTTTAGATTAACAAACCACTCAAAATCAGAACAGATCATCTTCTTGAAAAGTGGATCTGATTTAAAAGACAACCGATGGAACGAATCCATTCTGTCTTTCAAATCAAGAAGATTCTTAAAAAAATACATCATGTTTGAAAAATTCAGATCTGGTGCGATTGTACAGCCACAAAGGTTTAATAAGCCATCATTGTAGTAAGTTTTACATTTCAAAGTAATGCAATAATTTCCCCGAGTTGAATCTAAATTTTTTTTTTTTTACACTTTATATTACTTGCAATAACAAAGTTCATTTATAAGCTTTCGTCAAGTATTAAACCAACAACCGCAAATGACCAAAGTTCCAACTTGAAACCAAAGAGTCTTCGTCACAAACAATTTTAAAGGAAAAAACAACATGTTGACAGAAAGTTACAAAAACAATGTTGATAACTTTTTTTGAACAGCATAGTTTACCTGTATATATTCAACAGCTGGTTTTTGGCCCCCATCTTCCACGAGGCTTTTACCCTGATCTCGAAGATAACGACTTACGCAGTCACGCAACGTAACAAGACCCCCATCCACTCTCGCAAACAACTTGTACATACACAACAAGTCTGAGAAAAAACAAGATACAAGCAATTAATCAAGTGCTTATCTGTTACAAAACAAAGGAGTGACTGGGTAACACCAATCCAATTATATATTGTAAACAAAAGGATGTTTAAACTGTTCCACATAAATCAACAGTAAGTTTTTTGAGTTTTTGACTAAATGATACCTCCAGTTGCCAGGTTCATCACTTTGCCCTTTTTCAAACAATATTTATTTTTTACCATCATTCAGTTTGCCAAATTAAACTATATTTTTTGTTTCTGTAATGTTAATTGGAAAATACACACAGTGGTTGGAAACATTTTTCATTTACTTTAAATCCAGCGAGTGAAGCTTGTTGTAGAAATAATACATCAGACCAAACTTGTGTGATGTTGGATAACAACAAACAAGCACACAACAAAACTTTTTTTTCTGAACAGTTAGATTTGCGCACTTACCATCCTTCTTATCATGTCGTAACATGTGAATTGCTCCTGAATTTTCCATTTCAACGATGACCTTCATGTGCCGTTCTATTAACTCCGATTCCAAAACTTTTATTATTTCTTGTTCCGTGGAAGGATCTAAATAGTGACGAGCACGTTCTGCTTCCTCTTCAATTCTCGCTTCAACTTTCTTGATATAAACCGACGCACTGTTCTCAGTTAGAAACTTCTGACTTTCAAGCTACAAAGGAAGAGTATTTCAGTGTAAAGCAAAATAGAAAATGTAAAAAGAGATTGGATATATTTTTTTTAATACTCAACAATTCAGCGTAAGTACTTAACACTTTAAATTTTAGGGATAAAAACTTATTTATTTACACAAAAAAGCTTTCTCAAATATATCATTTTCTCAATAGATTTATAACATGGAGCATAAAAGAATCCTCTTCAATATGTAATTTAATTTGTTACAAATTGAGAGTAAGAGTACAAACATAATACTGTATATACCTTGTAAAATTCAGCAGATTGTTTTAGGAATGGCGCTTCAAATTCTGCTTCATAAACATCTCGACCATTCAGACTGACGTTCATCAACATCGTGCAAGCGTTTCTTACAGCTCCTCTGCAAATTGAAAAATTGCAGATCTGCATTCTGTGTAATCACTCAGCAGGAACTATATTTTTTATGGATTTTACTAGTTAAACAAATTCAGATCAAGGTTTCATCAACAAATGGATCGGGCTGAATTGTGCGAAAATAACCTTTTATTCAAAACCAAATAAACAAATGTTGTTGATGCTACCAGGGATAATATTCAATAAATTCAAAGCTTTTTGGGCAAAAATAGTGTACTTGGTCGATGCTTTAGTATTTATCCAACCGACCATCATCCACTAGCTTTGAATTTATTGAATAACCAGCGACCGAAATGTCAACCAAGTTAATTATTATTGCCAGAAGAGATTTGAAGTTATTGAGTAAACAAACAACTACATAACAAACAAACAACTTGTAAATGTCATACAACATATTAAGTAATATGTTTATCTAATCAAACACATACAGGTCATTATAATAGAAAGAATGTTTGGGGTCAAACCTGTTCACAACTTCCCCTCTTCTTTCCCTAGCAACAAGATCGAGAAGAGTATCTTGCAAATATTCCTGTATGTCAGGTTGTCTTATGACTTCATCACGGAAGATTTTTAAACCAAGGTTGTAAACGCTGTCAACATTGCTTTGTTGAACGTAAACACGATCCTGGAAGGAAAATTAAAGATGTTGCATTGTAATATTCAGAAAGAAAATTTTAATGTGATACAGTTTTGAGGGAAAATAAGCAACAAATTATCTTTATTAAATGCCATAGTGAAAGCTAATAAACATTTGATCCAAGACTGGAAAAAAGGGTAATCAGGGCCTTAAAGTAAATCATTTACAAAAAAATCGTTGATTAATAAAAGAAGAATACGGGACAGTGGAATGGTAAACTTACCATATACATAAGAATGTCCCTTATCATCACCATGCATGTTTGGTGGTCGTCCCACGCAGCATTTAAAGTTTGCATAAAATTGTTGTTTAGGGAGTTTAGAACATCAACTCTCACCTAAGAAAAATTATTTTTAGGAAAAGGAGGTATACATGTAAATAGTAGACATAGTTTGTAATGATGTTGATGAAAGTTGATGAAAATACCAAATTAAAACTAAATACAATACAATTTGGTTCGTAGACTTGGGTTATCCAGAAATCCACCTATTTCGGACAAATTAGAGAATTACACAGCACCAGGCTCTAAATAAACACCTTTGGGTAATCTGGAACTTCAAAATCCTGATTAACCAAGTTCCACTGAACTTTGTCGGTGGAACTCAGTAAATCTGGATTTAAACAAATAAAATCCTAACCTTGTTGGTTAAGTGTTCAGTAACGACCTCTCGGAGCCCTTGGTACAATTTTTCACCATGCTTGTGCAAAACCATGGTGTAGGCATTTCTGTAAAGTTCCTCAAAACTTAAACCACCATTGTTTTTCTTCTGAATTTCCTGGATGGCTTTTTTAAGCAAATCCCAGATGTTGGACACATACTTTTCGTCAATTGTCATCTAAAATAAAGTAATCGAAGTTAATAATCAACAAAAATGACAATGCATTATTGAGTGCAAGATTGGTTTGGATTTAACAAAACAAGCAATCCATGAATAAATTAACTGCTCATATGCATAATTGTCAAACAATGATGTTGTGTGATGTAACAATTTGAATTTAGGTAATGTAACTGGGGTGACAACAACTTCCATTAACAGTAGCTGTCTAACTTGGCAATGTTGAAATCAGTTTATGACATCACAAAGGCTATTCATTTTCCAAAAATTCACATGAAACAATGCTATTTCTGAACAACAAAAACACAACACATTTATAGTAAAATAAAAGCATCAGTTAACTTTGCTACAAGGTATAAAAAACATGCAAAATCCAGCATCGGAAAAAGTAAGTCTTTTATTTTATTCAAACCTGGTTATAATGCAAGTTTGACATAGAGTAAGCCCCATCCATTCCCTATACTGGAAGTGAACACACTTCAGTTAAACACCCTACATTTTTTACTGCATCTTGATGCACCAGTATAGAAAAAAAACAGCTGACTTTTCCCAAGTCATTGATGTGTATGTTTAAAACAATGGGTATTGTGACAACACAGACATTACTGTTATGTAATAAGTAGTCAGAAACGTGAGTTGTTACATAAAAAGTTGTTATTTTTAAAAGGCATAGAACAACATCACAGAAGTTAAACATGTTATATGAGATTGTTGCTCTAATACAACTTGCATGAATTACAGCACATGGTTTTGGTTGGAATATTCAAATGCATTGTTAAGTGTATGTTTAATAAATTAAAGTATCAGATACATGTTTTTTATTTGAAGAAAAAATAATTAGTCATTTTAGCTGCCCAAGCATACATTTCACATGTGTGTTTTTTCTGAGTTTTAAATGAACATGTAGTGCTATAGTTTTCGAAACATTAGACAACTCATGCAAACGATTTCCAAAATTTTGCATTTCTAGCCAGTTCTTATGTAGATATCACTAACAAAATTATTCTATGCCTTACAAAAATTGCAAAACAGCAATTAGGTCATTGTTGATAACAAACTTACTGGAAATGCTCGAATCCTCATTTTACTGTCTTTCTTGGTTGACAGCCTTGCCGCCATATTGAAGTGTCTTCGTAAAATTACAACTCAGTAGAAAGGATACTATAACACAAACATCCTATTCAAATTACTTTAAGGTCTGCATAAAAATGTCTGTGGTTAGTGTACATACATAAAAACCACAAAAACTAAGAAACTTTGAAGACATTGTGTACGCTCTTCCACAGAGGATCCATCTAAAACTTTAACTTTTTACGTGAACTGATGTTAATTCCCTTAGTTGTTTCAAACAAAGCTTATAAAGTACACATTCTTTTTTGTTTTAAAAGGTTAACATTGCCAAACCAAACATTTAGATTATTACTGCGACCTCTTCACATGATAGTTTAGCAAGGTATTCATATAAAAAAATGAGGGTCAAAATGCGAAAGACAGTGTTGCCAGACATACAGAAGTTAAAACTGACATGGGGTTAACTGGTAAAAACAAAAAAGTGCAAACTGTTAGAAATTTTGACACCCAGATACCTCCAAATATGTTTTAAAACTAAGGATTTTAATTTGTCAACATGACTAACGTAACTCGAGAAATGGTAATATGATAAGTCCAGGACAATCACATTTTCTAGCTTTACAGATAGAGAGTCAGGATTTTGCGGCGATTGTAAATTGCGCGGACACTCTCAATGTTTTTCTTATGTTAATGCATTAGCTAATTTATATTGAGCGGATTATTGGTAAATTTTCGCAAAAAAAGGTTTTATTAATTTTTTCCAATCTGGATAAGAGGTTTTCGCAATGTTTGAACTATCGAAGAGTGACTCAAAGTAGAGTCTCATGAACCACCTCATGCTAGGTAAGCATTATTAATTTATGAATAAGTCTGTGTAACATAGACATCAGTGAAAACTTCTCATTAACGCGAAGAAAAAGATGATACATTGGCACCTGACTAGATAAACCTAATGGTTTTATGTTTGTTATTCATCCACATAGTACCTTTGAAAGCAAAATAATTCTACTTATTATTTAATATATTATTTAATTTTAATCCAAAACCACAAACAACAGGTCGTTGCTTTGTTAACATCTGAATGTTAACATACGCACATATTTCTATGTTTCACAGACTTATATTTGGATCTGGAATGCTGACCTGACTGTGAGGTGGTTCTTCATCATTTCCTATCATCTTCCCAAAGCTAATGTGTTATAAGTGGTCAAAACCCAAATTTGCAGCAAGAACAAAAAGAAATCAAGTGAAATCTATATTAGCAGAGCTTAGTTTTCAAATTTGTGCAATGACACAATTAAGGTAAGGTTAACATAAAGCAACATACAGGCTCTACTGTTTGAAACTAGACCCCATACAATAAATATGACAATTTCCGACCAAAGTACATTTAAGGAAGTGCCTCCGATACGGTTTTGTTTGTTTACAAAGTTTGTGATTCAGTGGGAGTATTGACAGTAACAAAGTTCAATACAACGTTTAAGGAACCTTTGACTTTGTTACCAGCCATACACTGAATACTCCGAATATTAAAAGACTACAACGTCACCATAGGATTAGTGACAGTGTGTATCCCAGCTGCCCAGCCAGCACACAACAAAATAATGGCCTACGTTTTTTTCTATTTCCACAACTTGCTCAAGAATAATGACAATTATCAATAGCTACTATTAACAATTCTGGATCCAGGTTTGTCTAAATTTGCAGCCATCAACTATTTACAGTCGCTACAACATTAAACAAAGACTCCTAATGATGAATGACATCCTTTTCACTTTAAGACTGTGCTTTTCATCTAAGTGCGGGTGTTTCCAATATTGTTTGCAAATAACACGAAAGCAAACGATTGAAAAAGCATGCCTTTTTCGTTACAGTGTAAAAATTAGCTCAATATACGTTTAGTTTTTTTTCGAAGGAACCTTTAATTGTTTTGATAAATCACGTTTAATTCGCACAAATCTCACATAAAGACAGAATAAACATTACCCGGATAAAAAGTTTTGGGAACCACTGTGCAATCTGCTTTACATAAAAATTTTAGATTAATTTTTGCCATTGATAAATAACGACTTTTATGGACACGGCATATTTTTCCGTGTTTCTGTAATTTATACCTTGGGACAGTTTAATAAGTTTTAAATGAATGCTAGACATAAAACAACCGTATTGCCATCTAAAACATCGGATGACCAATTGGCCATGAGGTTTTGTTTCTGCATTCAACCAATTGCTGTTCAACTGCTTCATAAATGATTGCATGCTTCTCAAATTCTGTAGTCTATTTGAAGACTTTGAACTTTTGTCAACTGGCGATTTTTTTGTCAACTAACATTCCTCTGGTCATTGAAGGGTTGGGACTGTTGCGCATATTCGCTCTGACGTTGTAACTCCTCGACCCAAACAGTTTGTAAATCACTGTTTTACGTTTGGTAACCAGCACAGTTTGGATTAAAACAAACTGGTTGCTTAAAAGTGATCTTTACGTTTTCCTGTGTGCAGGTTAATCTTAATGCACTCCATCAAGGAATGTTAATGAACTGAAAATAAGTTTAAATTCGTGGTTAAATATGAAATACGCCTGAAAACGTACTGAAAAAGATACATTTAAAAAAAAGGCGCTTTCAAATGATACTGGTTTTTGAAATAAAAATACAACGGGAGTGCAATAACCCCCCTACACATTGTGCATATTCCTCCTTCCCCTCTCTGTCCTCGTTTCGGGTGTTGAGGTCACGGTTTTGACCCCGAGATCAGTGATGCGTAGGCCGCTTGACGAATCGCAGGCTCAAAAAGTCATTTTTAACTCACTGTCCGAGTACAGCAACAGGGACAGTTTCAAGATAAGACAAAGATAGTATGAGTATTGCTTTTTTGTCCGCGGACCACAAAGCAAAGCTGACTTTTAAATGTTTATGCGAGTTAAATATAAGGGAATAAATAAAGTTATCAGTTACGGATTAATAGCCAGGCATGAGTGTGGGTTGAATCACTTTTTTCGTAGACCACATATTGTTACATCATTGTACCGTAGGAAGTAACTTAACAAAGGAACAATGTGTAACATACTTCTGTCCTTGTAGATTTGTACATTTGGTGATTACATTATACGTCATATTCATTAAACGACAAGAGACAATAGCTACATGTTTAATTCATATCGTATTGAAGAATGGATGCTTATTACATCGAAACAGGAGTTAAATACTGTCGTTTGCAACGTTAAGTTTATCGTTAAACACTCCTTTAGCACGAAGCTACAGTCGTGAGTGTCGTATTTACACCAATTTTGATTTTATTTCGATAAAGTGTAGGATTTCGCTGAGACTCGGAAGGCATCCAACATTTCAAGTGTCTTTCAATACTTCGAGTGCTTTTCAAAACCATCCTAGGTAGTAGAAAAAAAACATCCTCGGTATTCAGGATTCAACCGAAGTAGCAAAGACAATATTTTTGTTCAACTGGTGTCATTATACCAAAGTGACGTCATCTTATCGGTTGAGTGGCCGTCAAAAATGTACGTCAGAGTGCGTAGGATGGAGGGCGTTGCTGGGTTGCTTCTCTATCAAGTCACGCTGGGTGAGTTTAAAGAGTTTCCTTAAAAGCTTCACGGCAGAGTAATTGAAAAATGGGCCAAGATTGGGCAAACTGTTGCGTTTACGGCTTCTATTCCATTTTTTAGCAAATCTGCAAAAAAATCTACTTTTCGTTCAATTTGGAGAAACATTTGTTCATCGTCGTTACCAATACCTAAAAGGGGATAGAAGTTTCATGATCGTAGCAAAATTAATTGTTTTTTTCCCTTACACTTATTTCACAAACTATACTTTTGCAGCTTGGTGTCAAATTAACGGGAATTATCCGTTTGTGACGGTTCCGGATCAGCAAATTCAACCACGTGAGTTTCGGTGAATTTAAAAACGTTTGAATAACAACACGAGTAAATGTGTTACTGATGCTGCCAGGCATATTTATTAAACTTACATTTCTTACCTCCTCATGAAGGCTGTTGCATAACAGCCGAAACGTTGAGAAACGTAAATAAAACAAAGTTTGCCAGAAGAGCAGTATTCAACGAGAAAATGTGTGTAAACAAAATCTCACAACGAAAAACAAACAGTTGAGTAAAAGCTTGTTTGTTGATTTTGTCTCAGCCAACGGCACAACCAAAGTATTCACAACATCCATTCTTCTGCATACGACGACCACTTTCACGGATCAGAAGTTTCTGGTGGCGGTGAGATTATGCCGAGTTTATTGGAAAACTGCAGGTTTTTTTCACGTTTTTACTTAACTGCAGGCTCGTCAATTCTATAACGGAGCCTTCAGTGGATTTCGGTCGGTCGGAAATGTCGTAACAACCAATCAGAACGCGACACAGAGACAGGTTTTCAATTTAAACCTTTATATTTTTCGGGATGTTATTGAACGAGTATTATTCTGATGTCGTTTTTTGGAAAATTGTCAAATCAGTCTAAAGAATTATAATAATGTGCGACCAAACCAATGTGAGGTTCCGTCCTTTAACATAAAAACTTTGTCTGTTGCCTTCAGACATGCAGATAAGAACATATTCAATTAATAATGCAAAATACTCAAAAATACGCATTTCCTTTGATGTACAGCTTACATATGACGTCACATACGATTACATCACTCTTCGTAACGACGCGGGAAACGGAAGTAGCGTGATATCGGAGAGAATCGGAAGAATTCAAGCCGTTAAACTTGGACTGGAGGCGAATGACGTCAATCGTTCCTTCACCGTCGATCTGCAGTCGTTCCGTTTCACAGGTCGAGTTTAACATATTTGCTACCGGAAGGGGATTCGAACCCTTCCTATTCGGTTCCGTCATCTCGGTTGGGTTTCTTGTATGCTGAAAAATGATTCATTTTTCCATAGCAGTGTTACATGAAACCGTCATATTACCGCCACAAACAAGCTGCCTGAATCTGGGAATTATGGGGTTCGATTAGAAAAAAGAATGCGGGCCTGTATTTCACGTAAAAACTATCTTAATTCCATTGTTTTGTTTTCGTGGTAAAGGCAGTTTGGTCAAATCGTCCAAATGTACCTAAGGCTTGAATTATTCAAACAAACACAGCAAGTTGATTGGATGTTTTTTTTTTTAAAAAAAAAGCATAAAACAAAT
Organism: Ascidia mentula; assembly: GCF_947561715.1. NCBI lineage: Eukaryota > Metazoa > Chordata > Ascidiacea > Phlebobranchia > Ascidiidae > Ascidia > Ascidia mentula. Next base: position 18,808,367 of record NC_138570.1, on the reverse strand, counting down.
TAAATTTTTATTCTTCCTGCAGGACTACGATACACACAAATAATTTAATAAGATTTTGTATTTTCGTCTAATTCTAGGAGACAGTATTTGCGACAAGGTGCCATGCCAGCAAGGAGCGTTTACCCATTGTAACGAAATAACGTTCGCTGTTGACGTCACATGTAGATCATCGTGCAAAGTAAATTTCTGCAGAAACAATGGATGGTGTCATCACTACAACGGAACAGTACAACCAGTCTGCAGGTGCACTTTTGATTCTTCGATAAACAGATTCTTTCGGGTTTTTTTCCATCAATCAAAACTGAGAATTGTTGTTGCTAAAATGCAACCGAAACTTCAGTCACATATTCAATGTTTCTCTAATTGTTTGGGCCGTTTTGCTTCTGCGAAATGTTGGCAAAGTCGCAGTATATGTTTTCCACGTGTTTCTGGCACGTTAGTCCTACATTGGCTATTAGGGTTACCAGCATCGCTTTGGACTAAAAAAGTACACTGCTTTTTGATGCCGAAATATTTGGTTTGTGTCACAACTCTGTACGAAAAATGTCACATTTCACCGATCACAACAGAAAATATTACTAAATTTAAGATAAACTGAATCTAATATAAGCACGTTTTATAGAAACAAGTACAATTGCGGAACATAACTAACGGTTTTGTACATCTTTAATATGAACAGAATAGCCTATACAGTGCTGGAAAACTTCATGTAAACGTTTCGATTGTTTTCTACAACCATTATCAATACAAAAATTGACAAAATACATTTCTGAACGTAATCTGTACTTAAAGAATCGTAGACAGCAAATTGTCACTGAAATACTCGTCCCTTCGAAAGATTGTATCTGCAATGTTTTTAAAAATGTTTCCAAAAGCTTAAAAAAAGTTTAACTGCATATGCCTTTTTCAAAACAACTTGACAAACATTTGTCTTTACATGTTTCAAGCTGCCCGACGAACACGATTGAATGGTATATTGGCCGACACTGCGAAACCTACATCCACATTTGGATTCCAATCGTCGTTCTAGTTCTAGTTTTCCTTTGTCTGGTCGTGATCATCGCCATTGGTATATATTGCTACAACCACGTCAGAATCAGGTGAAATTTTGTCGTGACGTTTTTGCACGGTATGACGTCATTCAGTGACATCATGTTTTTGTCAACAGAACTTTTAAACCTAAACCACAGAAGCAGGTTCCCGCGCAACTCAAACAACAAACAACTATTATCAGGAACGGGAATTACCCTAAACAGGGTGATCCATTGAAGGTATCGTCTAATCAATACAAGTTCTCCTTGATATTGCCAAAGCCTCGCGTTCATAACAATATTCATTGTTGCATAATCGGGATTCGAATCCTTGCCATCTGGACAAAATCGATCAAAATTTTTACTCAGTAAAAAAAAAGAAGTAAAACAAAAAGAATGGCATGGGCAATAATGATGTCCTGATTGTGTAAAATTTTAGGCCAAAACATTTTCCCAACCCCATCTGATCCTTTATTCTCTACTCTTGCGAGTTTCAAATGTTTTGGTTCGCAGACGAATTTCAATCGATTGAGTTATTTTTTTTCATATTTAACAAACTGACGTTGAACCTCCAGGAAGCGCATGCTGCCGCACTGAAACGTTTCAAGTCGGCCCAGGAAGAACAGAAGATGAATGGAGAGCAAAGAAAAGAGGAATCCCTTCCGGAACCAGCACCTCCTCCTCCTCAAACTAGCCCACCTCCCGACTCCGTTGTGTCATCCCACAGAACGGATGAAGCGGATGAGCAAAGATCTTCCTCATTATCATCAACAAGAGGAGGAACGCCGCATAAAGCGTCACCACATTATGACGACATAACTAGCAGCACAAGCACTGATGATGATGATGACGTCACGGACGGAACGGATTCGCATCACTATTCGTCAGCTGACCTGCCCGGTGGTTTTGATTGGAGGGCGCCCATTCGAGCTTCATCCAATCACAACTCAACAGAAGAGAGGGCGCCAAAATATTCGGTTCCCAACAAAACGCCGAAAACACAGGAACCGGTAAGATTTTTATTTGCAAAAAATACCTGGGCGTTTTTTCAAATTGTAAATTCTACCTAAAAATCGTTTTACTCCACTTAACACGTAAACGTCACTGATTACGACACATTTAACAAGTGATGTCACTGTTAAGTATGTCGATGTTAAGTTCATACAATATTAACAGATCACCTTCGTTTGATGTCACCGACTAATCGATACACGTCACAGGCGAGTAAATTGTTACGTCACCGCTTTTAGTAGCCCTGAAAGCAGCATGTAGTAGAGTAGAGCTTGGCAGTGCATGTCCAACACGTTGTAGATTGTTGAATGTTCCCTCTTAGTTTATATATGTTTTACACATGGAGGATTTGATCACGTGATCGCCTTCTGTCGCAGGATGACGTTTCTAATGTCCAACGAACCATCATTATAACTTCCTTGTTGTGTCACAATCCCCGCTATTTGGGATTCCCTTATCCGGTTTACATCCCGTGCTTCGAATCCATGATTTAGAACAACAACATTCTTCTGATTTTTGCATGTTTAAATTGCCTCGAATAATTGCAAATGTTTGGTGCAGCTTTCAACATGTCTGCTTCTTTTTTGAAACTTATGCAAAAACTGAATACAAATCTTAACTACATCCACGACTTGTTGGGCAAATTTATTTGTGTATGGCCGGGTCCACACTCACGCTTTGCGCCGGCGGATTCTTTGTTTGTTTCAATGTCCCGAGCGTACGCCCGCACGCCTACGTATAATGAAACAAACAAAGAATCCGCCGGCGCAAAGCGTGAGTGTGGATCCAACCTATTACACTATACTTTTCACTTGACGTTTGAATGATGCTGTTTTTTTTAGGTGAAGGATTACGTGAGCGAATCGATGCTCATTTAACGCTCCAATTGATACCACCTTGCGGACATAATGCAAGAAACACTACAGTCTGTACATGTCGCACGAGGCTTTTTGCTTTTTCTAATCTTTTGTATTACATGATTTTAAATGTGAAAATTGCTTTTTGCCAAATCAACGGAAATAAGCTTACACATATTTTTTTCCGTCAGAGCATTATTGATTTTTTTTGTTTTTTACGTTTGATCAGCATGACACTACTGTAAGGCGTTTTTGCACAGATCCATGGTGGCGGTCGTCGTCTTAAAGTTTTGTCGCTGCTGTGTTTCTCTGGTGACCCCTGAATTTAACGGTTTTCTAGCAGGATGCAATCCATCGCTGACACCAACCTAGACAAGTCTAAAAACGAAAATTTATAAACAGAAAAAATTGAAATTTTAAAACACGAAAAATTCCTCACATGCCCAGAACTGTATTCGATTAAATAAAGCTGTATTCATTGGACGAGGTTGTAATTACTACTACAGATTCAACTGACAGATTTGTGTTGGACTCGTGGCAGACAGCACCCTCCCCGATAAATATGTTGTCCTTTCCCGGTAAAAGCAAGCAAATGACGTAGGAGAGGGAAAAAGGTGGTAACCAAACAGACTTGTCATGGCCTCCCCTTTGTGTACATTCACATCGTTGTGATTACATGCTTCGCTGAATGTATAGAAAGATTATGTCCTGTGCTGTTTTCTGTCAGAGTTCCGTAACTTCTCTTAGTTTCCAGCGTACCACTGCCGCCGCCATGTTGTGTCAAATGTAAATGCGAGCAGTTTTACAAAAGAAAGAGACATGTGGTTAACTTTTGTGATATTGTAGTGAGACGAAATTGTGCAGAGATTCTAAAAAAGTCTAGTTTTATCTTTGGCAATATCATAGGAGGCCAAGGTAGCGAGTTCCAGTTTACCTCAATACCAGTGATCAAGGAATTAGGTTTTTTACTTTCAAATACAACAGAGCTGTTTTCTACACTTAGGTAGCGCATTCATTCAAGCACTGATGTCTGTAAGGATTCCATTTTTTTTGAAGAACTTTTGCTTGGCTTAGTTTTTAAATCAATGCAGTCGTTGCGTTAAAACTTTAGTGGTAAACCTCCCTTCAAATTGCGTAAAAATATTTGTTGTGCTTAGATCATTTTAACAAATTACACCAGGTAAAATACCCGGTACATTGTGTCTTTGTTTGTAAAATTTAATTGGCCTCTCTTAATATTACCGCTATCTGAATTTGAGATATTGTTGATTTTTTAATATTTCGTAGCCTTGCAGCTGTGTAAAAGTATCGCGTAGTGAGGTTCGCGTCGCAGTTTCATATTCAAATAGTATTGTGCGCATTTTTTTTTGAGCTGCGACAAAGCGTAGTTCCAATTCAATTGTTCGTTTTACCACAGGTGCCTGTGACGTCACAATAAATAAGATAAAGTCGATAGCAGAGTGAAGGTGGTAGTTAAACGTACAAAGGATAAGGTGAAAGAGATTTTAGAGTACTGCGAGCGCGCAACAACCAGCACTTTGTGAATTCTTTTCATGGTTTGTTTGCTTTCGCAAAAGGAAAGCGACACTAAAATAGAAAAAGACAAAACCGTCTTATTTACAACTTTACTTTTCCCCAGCTACAGCAAATATTGGATCGCATAGTTGGTACTGTGACGTCACAAGCCTACTCCTATGACGTGAAACATCAAAAATGGAACGATGCTTATTTTTCTTCCTGCTGTTTTGCAGCATTTTCGCAGGTGAATGGTAATATTGTTGGTGACAATAACGATTGTTTAAAACGGTTGATGTGTGTAGTGTAATTGTAAAGTAACTGTCGTATGGATTTTTTGTGTTTTAAATATGTGTTTTAAATATGTTCACCCTTACATTTTTACCAATTGGATTATTGTACAGTGTTCGGACAGCAGCAGAGAAACGATCTTGCTTTTGTTTCGGAAATACCAGCCCTCGGTAAAATTCCACGATTGTACACAATTAACACATATGTGTAATATATGTAATGCTTACATTTTGCGTTAAATAAGTTCACTGCAAAACAATTTTTGTTCCAACAAAATCCTAATTACTGAGTAATCACTTGTTTATACAGTGGATGTGATAAGAGTTTTGATTTAAAAAATGATTGTCGCATGTTAATTTACGCAGATCCAAACTTCATTAAGAGCTACCAGACGACTGTAAGACTAAACTCGACCGGGAACGATACAGAAGCTACTCTAAATGAAGCTCTTACTCAGGTTATCACCTCTTACTACAACTCCAGCGTCATGCCGATCCAATATCCAATCGAATTGACCAACACAAGCTTAAACAATGTAAGCCAGTGTTAGTAAATAAAATTGATCAAAATCTGTTGCGAGTTTTCTTGTTTGTTTGTCTTTCAGCTAGTTTTTTGTAACTGGGTTTGAAAAGAATTTTTACGATTTACGAACCTGTGAGCCCAGCGTACGTGTTTAACTACCAGAACGTTCGCCTTGCTTAAAAAAGGAGATCATTAGTATTTATTTTGGAAACATAATTGCATCGAACATACAAGGTCAAATTTGTTTCTAACGGTTATTTGCAAAGGTTTAATTTTGCATTGTTATTTTCCTCTTGCAGGTAACGTACACTTTCAGTTATGTTGTTTCCTACAATTTCTCTTCCCTTTCAAATCTTAACAACGACGAAATTGTGACAGCAGTTAGCAACGAAACTGTAGTAAGGAATGCTTTCGAGGCAGATGCCAATTTTTCAAACAATTTTATATGGGTCGGTGGTTTTACTGTTTCAGGTAAGCTGCATATAGTCCGCGTGTAGTATTTTATCGGCCCAAAATATATATCATTTTTACATAGATTGGATTTATTCTGGAGAGAAAGTGCATAATTTTACAATATTAAGTTATCGCTTTTATCAATTTCATTACATTTTAGCCTAAATTTTACAAATTACCGGGGCCGTAAGTGCAAAAAGAGGAGCACCACTAAGCTAGTTTTAACAAGGTTTTCTGAGCAATTGTCTGGTATTAATTTTATAGTTTTCGCAATGGGCACGTATTGATGAGCTTACGTGGTGAATGGGCAAAATGGCAAATTACAATAACTTTAAATAAAAACCACATTACCAGGACAATAAACCCTAAATCTTCATCGCTGATTAAATGATAATCGCATTTGTGTTCAGTATTAAACTTAAAAATTACACAGAATTTGCCTTGTTTAAACTAAAACAAAAGTTAGTTTAACCATATATGAATCAAACGCTTACATCAAAATGAATGTCGGGAATTACAATCACACTAAACAACAAAGTTAAAAACGCACAAAACTTTGGCTTTCCAGGAAACGATATATGCACCGGTGCAACATGCAACACATATGCAACTTGCATCAGTAACTCGCTTGGCAATTACGTTGATTGTACGTCACAATGCCGATCTCAACAGAAACAATGCTTTAACAACGCGTATTGTGTGCAAACAGACGGCAACAGTCAACCATACTGCAGGTAAGATTCGTCTGAAAATGGGGTTGGGTCTTAGGAATTTAAAAACTGTATCGGGAATTTTGTATTCTGACACATTACTTGTATCTTGAATATAAATAGAGTCCCTGAGCGCAAATTCAATTATAGTTTAGCTTAAAAACAATAAAAAATTTTAAATACACTTGAAGAAACAATAGCAGAGCTACAAACATTTTTGTTTTGACAGCTGCGTGTCGTCGGCAAACAATTGGTTTGTTGGTTCCGAATGTAAGACAATGCTCAATCTGTGGATGCCAATAGTTTATTTCGTGGTCGTCTTTCTCCTCATCGTGTTGGTTATTGTTGTTACTTGCTGCTGTATTAAAGGCATTCAAAAGAGGTAAGTGACTTTCGCTGCTGTTGAAAATTATCCTGTTGTTGTTCATAATGTTATTGTTGTTGTTATTATTGTTGTTGTTATTATTGTTGCCGTTGATATTATTCCCTTTATGTATAAAATCAGTGATGCTTTAGGTAAATTTTAGGTAAAATACGGTTTCCTAATTTTGTACAAAGTAGAAATAATATTTGTACAAAACACTGTATTTTATCTCGCTTATGTCGGTTACGTAACTGTGACACAAAAACTTGTCGACAGGATTGAAAAAGAAAAACGCAAAGCTTTTATCAAAGCATCAAAGGAAAGAGAACAACCGATGTCAAAAAACCAAAAAGTTTTTGTCACCATAAAATCGGCTTTGGGAATCAAGAAAAGTGTAAGTGATAAATTCTTGGCATATTTCATGAAAAAAAGTAAGACAGGCATCAAGATATATAAACTGGTTTTATCATTGACATCTAGGTCAAAAAATTATTTTTATTTTGTCCTTTGATCGATCTTAATAAAATATCAAAGGCAAAAACAAACATACCATGAACTTTTCTGAGTTATAAAATCAATCACAACAAACACTAACAGAAAGAAAAATCGGAAGACAAAGAGGCAGCGAAGGAAGAGGCCAAAAGCGCAACACCACCTCCTCCGCCTGCAGAAGAAGTAACAGAATTAACTCCTCCTAAACCGGCTCCTCGGACCATGATTCCATCATCACAAGACTCCACTCATGAGCCAACATCTTCTTCATCCAGTGAAATCAACTACGCACCCATCCAACTTCCGGTAGAGACGGAGGAAGATAGGAGGAGCGAAGACTCTTTCTCTTCCAGGGAAGAGGATGCAGATGAAAGATACATGGAACTGATGGAGGAACGACTGGCAGATCTTCCTCAGCCAGGAGCGGGAAATGTTAATACGCCACCATACCAGGAACCGGTTGCCTACGCTGTTGTTAACAAACGACCGAGAAGAGCGGACACATTGGTAATTAGTTTAAATTGATCAATCTGATGCCAATGATATTGTAGTCGTTAAGGTATTAGTTAGAAATCGTTTACCAGCGTGCACAGTTGGGGAATAACTTTTGCGTATATTCCTGATATCAAATATGGTTTCATCACTTTTCCTAATTTTGTTCTGTCAAACCATTTAATTTTTGCACAATTTATTGAGCACATCTAGCAAATGAAGCATACACTAGATAACAAATATTGTTTTCTAAACCAAAAACGGAATGTTTGAAAACATTTTGCTTTGCAGGAATCTACAGTGTGAGTTAGATTCGTCGCGTGAATGAAACAACAACATCTTGTTGGCTCCAAACGTCGATGAAAAAACGAAACATATCATCTGGCCTCCAACTTTTCTGCATTTTCGAGAAACCTCTGTATTTTTTGTTTTTAATGGTTAAGTAGATATTACACTTGCCTTTGTATTAAAAGTTCAGCCACTACCTTTAAGTGACTTGCCAGCACAGCGTTTGCTGTGTATAAAGAGAAACCAAATAAATTCGTGTCAGCAAATTAACAACAAGAAACAATATGAGTAAATTTTCCCGCTATATTGACGATATGTAGAAGTTATCGGTCACTCGTCCATCATGGCATTGTTTATATTTCAAACGAAATCATTTGTTTATTTTCATGGCAGTTTTCTATTACACTTGTTTTGTTTGCAATAAACATCTCGTATTCTTCAATCACTCACTTTAGTGCTTCCCAAAATATTTGATCTCCAGGAATATTTTGGTAAACTAAAAAACGCCTGATAAGCCTGAATCAGCAAGCGTGTTGACAAATATCTGCAAATGATGACCACGTGGCGCAAAAAGAAAAACATTACAATTCAAGAACAGACATGATGTCGAAATAATAGTTTTCACGTAACGTTTAATCGCATTACCCTTTGGATCTTTAGATACAAGTTACAGTGAAATACTACAGAGATCCGTCACTGTACCCAGCTTAGGAACATATCTGAATTATTTTATCATAAGAGATCCTCCCCATAACCTCAAATCATGCGATGTCTCACCGCAAATCGATAAATGCATTTGTTACATTTGAAATCATTTTTTGCCCAAGCATCTTCAGTATAACTTTTCTTCAAGTGGACAATATTTATGTGTGAAAAGTTGTTAGATAACGATTGCAACAACACAAAGGTTTTTGTTGCGTGGATACTGATCTAGAATCGCGAACATTCAGACACCAGAATGTTTGGTAGAGCTATTACACAGAGAACATGTAGTTGTAACGCTACGGCACGTGGAATAGAAACCACAGTAAACTGCTTCGGGCTTGGCAAGCTTTACAACTTCTTATCAGCGAAACGTCTGTTCCAGAAATGTGGGAAGCATGTTAGGAGATAAGGACGTGCTCGCTGTGTTTCCGTTTCATTGCACGCTAGTAAAGAAACAGGTGCTTTTTGTAAAGCAGAAGTTTTGTTGTTTCACAAGACGAGATTTGAGGTATAAGTCCAGTTGTTTCAGACTGTGGATATCCTGCTCTATTTTGTAGCATTGAAGGCGTTACTAAAAAGCGGTAATATGGTATGGTGCCGGTAACCATGGTAACAATGAGCAGTGTTTGATAAACATACTAAAATCCAATTCTTTTGCATCACAAGTAACGAAAAAAGTCGAGGAAATGAACAGAGCTTCGACAAATTTACCCTAGTTTCTGCGCTGTATGCCGAACATCATTGGAAACCTTAAAAACCCTGTCGTGTTTGCCTATGTAAAAGTTTGAACTGCTGTATGTCAAGTTATGTGACGCGCAAACCCCCTCCGACAAAAATAAGTGTTCACGCCCTGGCACTATGAGCAATGGAGAGGAAAAGCCTCGCGGTTTCTTTATGACGGAGTTTGTTCTGTTTGCTTTGCCGTGTGTATGGTCTGCCAACCAAGCATACCCGTTCGTGAAAGGCATTCTCTACTCCCGTAAAATGGGCGGCTAAATTGTACTGTGTTGTCACAAAGAAGTTCCGTAGTCGAGCGTTCCAAACCAGTGAATAGACCTTGTGACATCATATATGTAACTGTGTGGCAGGATGGAATACAGAAGTTTTATTACAAATTCCAGCAAGTGTAATTTAAAGGTTTCAAGTTAGTTGAAGACGAGTGTTATGTAACCTCCATATGAAATAATAAGGTGCTTTCCGACATTTGGTTGTAGAACAGAAAAACTTGGAATTACAATAAACGCAAGCCATCCTTTGTATGACTTTAAAATTAAATGCAGATTATTTTTAGAGTTTAATGTGTTTTTTTTTAAGTGAAACAAGCGTATTGTCGAACACAATAATAATACCGATGACTTGACTAGTGTTCGTAATAACATGTTGAAAAACCGCACGCCATGGGTGGAAATACAGTTTGAAGGCATATGCCAGACAAGCCTCGATGAAATTCTGTTTATTTCATGTAACATCAAGGACCAGTTTGATGGTACTTAAGCCATCAGCAACCAGTTCTGATGTAGTACTGTCATATATGTAAACTTATCACTTGCTTCTCAGGCGTTTGAAAGCACAATAAATTTATTTTTTTGCGTTTGAACGAAATGGCACGAATAACGTTGCTATGATGCTTTGCAAAACTAATCAGTCAACGACAAATCACAGGTGTATTTAGTCGTAAACCAGTGTTACGGAGCATGAATTATTAAAGCTGTGCATGTTTTCCCGGGTTTGAAATTCGAAACGCGTTTAAATCTGTGTTTGTGACTATAGCGTTAGTTGAATCTGGCAATGTGCCAAATTTATGCAGTATTTTATCATTTTATGATATGTGAAAGGTAAATATGTGATGAAGTCATTGAGTCAGCCACGATTAAACATTAACTTTTTTTAGAAACTTCGTTGTGCAAACTATCTCATAAAACTTACCTACCCTGCTGCAAAGCTTTTTTCCTTGTTTCATCTCATACAATGGCGCAATTCTGGAGGCTGTGTTGCGTCATAGTTGTGATTGTGGCGAAGACAACTTTAACAGGTAAGTTGGAAATCTAATACATTTATCAATTTGATTGTGTATGCGTTGTTTCTGTTTCTTGGAACATTTCTTCCGTTAATTAATTTATTTCCAGATGCCCAAATTCCTGGTTATCCTCTGGTAAATGTCAGTGGTACCACCGCTTCTATAGGTAAGCACTAACGTTTATGGAAGCTGTACAAAAAAAAATCGGAACACCTTTTCTTTTTATATTTCCCAATATGTGATACTGCATTGGTTTTTAGGTGGTACATGGTAAAAGAGTTAGACATGACGATTCTAGTGCACAACGTCCATGCACTTTTTCGCATTTTTTTACAGCTAAGGTAAATCGTAAATCGGCTTGGGTTGACATAATTTTATGTTACAGCTGCCAACACTTTGAAGGTGTATACTACAACTGTTCGTCTGACACGAAACTTCGACACCGTTAATTTTAATTCAGATGCCTTCTCCGATTCAGTAAGTAACACTAGTTTTTTGCGTGCTTGATCAAACAGTTAGTCTTGTTTTAATAATTTTGAGTCAAAGAAAATTTTAAGTCAAAGAAACATATTACGTGAATAAAATTTCAAGCTGAAGTCTTTTTTTAGATTGGAGCATTTTACACCAACAATTTGCCTGGTTTCCTTCGAGCATCCAGTATTTCATCAACTGTAAACGGCGAAAAAGTTGATGTACGTATATATAATATACATAGTCGGAACTCTTAAAAGTTCTTTATATTCATCCAGGCCTTTTTACACTGTTAATCTAACGATCATTAAGTTTTCTCCAAATTTTCATCATGATTTTGACGTCAAGGCAGCACCAAAGTAAATGAACTGCCATGTTCTGCAAACAAAAGTTACTATAACTGGTTTCTGGCACCAGTCATTTCGATGGTTTGGGTTCGAATCCCACCGCTGCCACCACTGAATTAACACAGTAGGTCCGTCACCAACTCAGAAATGATTTTTTATCAACATGAAACAGTTGTTTATTCTCGATAACAACGAACACATCCGAAGTTTTCGAAGAAGCAAAACCACACAGTATCTCTTTCCAAAAATTTCAATAACATAGATATCATAAGTTTTAGTTACGATTAAACTAAAGAACTGGATTCTTTGTGTGGCGCATCTCATGGTTGTAATATGGATCTGATTCTTTTGAAAAAAACAATCAATGCTAATTTACTGTCACTGGCTTTGTAATTACACAAAGAATAACGTCACAGTTGTTGTATGGTTCGTTCATGTATTTTTGTCAGCCAACTTGGCATATCAGATCATTTCCCTTTTTTCTGCATGCACCTGACCATTAAATATATGCAGTTTTGTAATTTTTGATTATTTCAGGTGACGTACAACGTGGAAGCGAGATACAGTATATTAAACACGTCCACTGATGCAAGTATAACAAACGGAATTGCGAATTACAACGAGATAGTCAGGAATCTTCTCTCTGATCCATTTAGTTCATTCTACATAGTGCTGTTGGCCGACGAAAACGCATTTAAATTTGCTGGTAGGAGATAAAATTGTGTCCAAAGTCACTTTTAAATATGTTTTAACCAATAATTTGTCCATTTGTTAGTCACACATAAGCGGTAAAATTTGAGAATTGAATTATGTCTGGGAGGAACCGCATCACCATACGGTCTTAACCGAAAAAAAAATTACTAAAAAAATTAAAAAAACAATTTTGAATAAAAAAAATACTATTCAGAACATATAAATACATGGAAGTTTCCACCAGTTAACGTGGGTCTCAGGAACTAAAAATTAGGTAAACACATGCCAATACCTGTTACAGGACAGAGCTTGTGCAACACTCCCGGTGCTGTAACATGCCCTACCCCGAACACACAATGCGACGAGACCGTGAACGGTGTTGCGATCACGTGCGTTTCTCCGTGTACGAAGGAATTTTGCAAAAACAATGGAACTTGCTCGCAGCCCTCGACCGCCAACCCCCCCACTTGCACGTGAGTTGTCTATAGAAGTAAAATCGTTCTGGAAAATATACGTTTTCCTAAATAATGAATTGGGAAAATTATAAGTAAGCAATTAAAAACATGGCAGTCTGTTTACTTTTCTTAAATATGTTAGGGATACTTAACACGATAAAATTATGTTTGGCGATGTCTTCCAAAGATTTAGAGTACAACATTTCTTCTGCTTTAGATTTTATGAAGAGTATACCCAATTGTTAGAATTGATATGTATGCAAAGGTTATACTTAACTTTCAAGACGACAAAGCTTTCTGCCATGACTTCCATACTTATAAAGCCTACAATTACAAGAAATACTAAAATGTAGTAGTAGCACAGAAATTTTATTACTTCTCTTTGGAAAAATCCTGCCCAATATGCAACTACCAACATGTTTATCTGAGCAACAGTTCATCCTGTTTGCAGATGCATGTCACAGAGCGACTTGTGGTTTTTGGGAGCGCAATGCGAAGCCTTCGTTGCACTTTGGATGGTCATCATAGCTGCCGTGGGGGCGTTTCTTCTGCTAGTGGGCGCCATCATCATAGCGTGTTGCTGTTATTCAGCCAAGAGACGGAAGAAGGAAAAGGAGTAAGTTACATTTGACACAATACTTTGCTTGTACCTGTTCGCCATAAAGTATAACTATTACTTTAAATACAGTGTTTTATTTTTGCTTAGGTCCATGTATTTCTTTGCACAGTTTACGATTAAACCACTTTCTTTTCACAGAGCTCAGTACTTTCACGATCCAAAGGACCTTCCAGCGTTTAATAACAAAGCTTACATTCACGATGAGAAAGAACTGCCCAAGTACCAACCAAGAGAACCGGTTTACCAGGTAAACGGTATCTTAGTTTCACCTCAACTTGACTAACGAAAGATACAAGTATTTTGGATAGTTGACGGTTGCCTTGTCATAAACAGTTGTATTTGTGTGGTCCATAATGCGCTGTATGAAGCGTGATGTCGTTTGTCTTCAAGTTATTTCAATGTTGTAAAAATATTTTCCATTTCATGTTTCATTATCTTTCTGTCCCTTAGGAGAGAAGCATCGACGCAGCCGCGTTGGCTGCCGCAAAGAGGCGCTCGAGATCCTCGTCACGCGACCGGCGACGTCGTCATAGAAGCCGCAGCCCCGCAAGTCGACGTCATAGAAGCAGAACGCCGGAATCGCGACGACGTCGAAGCGACAGACACGACCGAAGAAGCCGAAGAAGCGATAGGAACCCAACCAGCAACAGCGCCGTGAGCTCCTTCGTAAGCAGCAGCGACAGCTTTGAGAGCTCAGATGAGGAAACAGCACCACCTACCGAGCCACGTAGACCGTCCTCCACGTCATCCGACGATGTCACCGACTCTGCGTCGTCCTCGAATGAAGGTGATGACGTCGCAGTGGTTGCCAAGAGTCAGGGTACGTCACCGATTCGCTGGAACACTCCAAGCGAGGCGTCAACTTTGCCGAGGAGGGATATTGCTGCGAGGAAAGGGTGGATGCCAAGTTTGGGTCCACAGATGTTCAACTTACCTCGCGCCGACAGTGTAGACTTGGATGAAAGTTTACCAGAAGGGGGCAGGCCATCTCCTTACATAGCAGACACCGACATTTGAAGACAATGAAATTTAATATTAATCCAATCAGCTAGGACTCGGGTCGCCGATTGCCAAATACTCAGTTTTCCACCTTATCGGCTGCCCAACGGTCAAACGCCTTAATACTGTACCCGACTGTCAATACAAGTTTTAAAATTTCTTGCGTCAGTTCCTTTATACTGTCTGAAGAATGTTGTTTGTTTGTCCGTCCTTCTCTAAAAGATTGTTTTTTGCTGAACGCACTTCATGTTTTTATCGCTATATCTTGTATCCCGTTTGTATGCATGCGAATACATTATGTATATTACACGTATAAAAATAATTTGATTTTTACCACAACATGCGTTGTGAAAAGTGACGTCAGCAGATTCAGCGTTTTGTGTTTTTGTAAATAAAATAAACTGAAACCTACAGAAAATGTAGTGCTGTTCCATGCTACGAAAACATATACTGCATGTTGAAACCTATTTTAGACAAACATTTTACTGCTTATGCCTCAGTTTACCTTTTGATTGCCGCACGCTAGGTTACAATTTATTTTAAATTGTTTATGAGTTTGCGTTCCCACATACACGCCCAAAATAGAATTTATGCCTCTGCAGCGACAACACAAACAGTGCTTGTGGTTTTTACGACCAATATGTAAACTTGCGACGTCGCTAAATATTCTGGTTGACCCATCTTAACCTTTCTCTGTGACGTAACACAATCCAGTACAGGTGTTGGTATAAACTCTCGTGCCAGGGGTCACCGACCTTTGCCAAACTTGAACGTCAGTCACATGCAAATTGCAGCAAAAAGTAAGAGACAACCTAGCAGCATTCAATAAGTTTTCACTTGGATGCTATGACTGAACTAAGTCTACTCATGACTGAATTAAGTCCGTATACGTGTTCTTGCTGCAGACTAGTAATGGACACCGTAAGCAGCCCAGCTAAAACAAAACGTTAAATTAACTTTCGTAACGTTATTTAAAGGTTGTCCAGTGGTTTCAGATTGTTTTTGTGTCAAAGTAAATGTTGCATGACATAACGTTGGCCTTCAACGTAACTCAAACGATATTGCGACGGTCAATTAAGCACGGCTTGAATAAACGTTTTTGTGTGGTTGAAACACAACATTTTAGTGATGTTATTGAACATGAGTACCGATATAAACGTTTCTGTACCGTTAATATAGGATGTAACAAAACTGTTTTACATTAACGTTTGTATGAGGCAACATTATTCTGTTATGAAATCGTTTTGAATTGTACGTTCTTGTAACGTTACTAAGTAACAAAATAAAAACGTTTCGTATTGACGTGTTCGTTTGGTTACATTAATCTGTTTTGAAAACGTTATTTGATTCGTAAACACATCAGTCAATTTCAATCTTAGTGTAGATGGCCTTTTATATTCGCACAAAACTTGAACAACAAACACAAGAATAAACAAAAATAAACCGGAGATATATCGCTAAAACCATACAGATAACAAGCTTTCTTGCTATACTGCTGATAGTTTTGTATTACCTCTGCTGAAGTCATTTATTTTGCGTAACCTGGTAGAAATTCGACGTTCTACTATTAACTATGAAATATACAAATAATAAATACATAACAAATGGTTGGCGTCATTTTTTTGTGCAAGAATTTCCTTCTTTCCAAAACCCCATCTCTACTTTCCGTTGGACAAAAGCTTGAGAGTTTCATCGGATTCAGCGTCAGCTCGTCGAAGTTTCACTTTGGACGTGAACACAATCACCACAGCCACCAACATCAGAAAGCATTGCATAATGAGGACAGACAGCGGCCCCAAACTTTTATACAAACCTCTTCCCACCGCAACCACAACTGTTCCGTAAATACCGTCAATCGTTACTGTCCATAAATTGACGAATCCTTCTTCGGTCGGGAAGGTGTGCTGTGTTATGAGTTCCATGATAACAACCAGATTAACACGGTTAAAGACCCCAAACATTACGTCGAAAACTAACATAAGCCACGTGCACTGTTCGTAAACTGCTATAGTGAAACACGCACTTGCCAGAAAAGAAAGCAAACTTCCAACTTTTACAAGGTACATATAGTTCTTAAAAACATCCACAAGTCTGCCGCCCGCAGGAGATCCCAAGATGGCTCCACACAATAAACCAATCAAAGAGTAACTTGCCCATGGGCGAGGATCTGCTACTTTTAAGGCCTGTAGAATTTCTGCCAGAAAGACATTTTGCACAAGTGCTGTTTGTAAATATATGGTGTAGGCTAAAGCTAACAGGAGGTACCATAAGTCGGAAAATAATCGCTTGGTTTGCACAAGAAACTCTAAAAAACTATCCCAAATCGGTCCATTGATTTCGCTATCTCTATTTCTTCGCTTTTGAGCCTGGGCGAGAGTCGGTGGTTTTGGCGGTTCGTCCTTCGCGAATGCAACTGCGAGAAGAAACAAGGAAAACGCTATTCCCGCGAAAGCAAAGTTTGTCCAACAGTAAATTCTTATAACAGTGTTGGAACCAAGCATATTGTTTACCTGCGTTGTCATGGATACATTGCTCGACTTGTGCTCAACACTTGATACGACCTGAGAAATTTTTCCTAAAATAACTGAAGCTCCGGTAATAAAACTGACCATGCCGACTGATAGTCCAACAACGGTCATCCCAAGAGCACTTCCCACTTCATTATCTGGAAACCATAAAACTGCCAGCGTTGCTGGCAGTCCTTTGTTGATGGCGTTGGCGACTCCAATAATAACCTGGCCAGCGACGGCCATGGCGAACAACTTACTGTTTAGAAGTGCGCTACCAACAAAGATAAAGCTAAGCGTGATACATGCAGTGGTGAGGATCAATAGTTTCCGAATTTGCAATTGACGCCTTAAAAACATCCAAGCAAGTAATGGGGCAGACAACATGGTACCGATGAAAAATCCCATTCCCATCAGATCGACTTCAGCGTAAGTGGTGTGAAAGAATGCAACCCAATCGCTGCTAAAAATGCCAAATGAAAAGTTCAAGTTTTGAAGCATCATCGCGACAGCCAGAACAGCAACGATGACCCACCTAACTTTGTACAACTCTGTTTCTGGCATACTGGTCTTGGCTTAAAGTCAAAATAAGATATTTTACAAATATATCTCCAGTCACTGCTGATAATAGTTGTCAGTTCATTCTGCTATTTGCCCGCAGTATGCAGCCATTTGTATGCACTATTTTTCTTTATTGCTCCGTCACATTCATTACTGTATCGCTTTCGTATTTAGGCCGACTCACAACTCAAACATTATGTTATTGGTTCGAGATGTTCCTGTTTGGCCTACAATAATTAATCAAGTTCGGAAGTGCGTTGCAGTTCGAGAGTTTATTAATTGATTGTCAATCGTTTGTTTATGCAACAGATTTTTGCTGCCTGCATTGTCCATTTAATTCCTGACAGTTGGTAAGTTGTTTAGGACCAGACTTTTTCAGAGGAAAAACCTACATATCGCATTTTTTCCTGCAACGCTCATACCCTGCTATAGGGCTGGCCTCCTTTAACCAAGTATGGTTTTGTTTGGTCACTTGTCGCCGTCCATGGATAGCGCAGTTAACATAACATGTGAGGTTAAGTGAAATATTGTGGTATTAAAGAATCGCATATTGCAGTAACATCAGGTTTTATGGGTATAGGCTAAGTACATTCACATTTTTGTGAGTCTGTTTGACAGCTTCTCAAAGTGTTAGTGACTGAGCGAGCAACTTCATTGCTGGTTCTAAGTGTCAGAGAAAAGTACGAACAGGTAACACGTATTTTAAGGAGCGAAGAAAAAGGTCTGTCGTCGAGCCGGATCTGCACCCTTCGTTTCCGTCTTATTTGCGTTGTGTTGTATTAGGTTAAGAAACATGTGTCCATAACTTGATCTGCCACAACCTTATGGTTTTGGGCTTTTCTGTTTGCATGTGGTTTAATATTTTCCGGTCTTATCACCAATTAATGTTAAACTTTCAGAAGCCTTCGTTTGCCAACTCACACGTAAAACTTATGTGGACAGAAATAGTTTTATTTAAAACTGCATAGCACAACATAGGTTCAGGATAACAATGGCTCAATCAACATGCTTCTTAAAGTATTGTTGATGTAAGAATTGCACCACAGAGCGTTCATTGAACCACATTGTGACGCCACAAGCAGCTAAACAAACGCATACAAGTATTTTGGATAGTTGACGGTTGCCTTGTCATAAACGGTTGTGTTTGTGTGGCCCATAATGCGCTGTATGAAGCGTGATGTCGTTTGTTTTTGGGTTATTTCATTGTTTCAGGTTTTTTTTATTATTTCTTCCTTAGGAGAGAAGCATCGACGCAGCCGCATTGGCTACCGCACAAGGCCGTTCAAGGTCCTCGTCACGCGACGGGCGACGTCGTCACAGAAGCCGCTGCCCCGCAAGTCTACGTCACAGAAGCAGAGCGCCGGAATCGCGACGACGTCGAAGCGACAGACACGACCGAAGAAGCCGAAGAAGCGAGAGGAACCCAACCAGCAACAGCACCGTAAGCTTCCATGAATGCTGATCAAACTGCTTTTCGTGATAACGCTTTTTTCAGTCATTGTAATCTTGTAACAGCGTCACACATTTTGTTTTCATTTATTAAACAGCTTTCGGCCATGACAATGATTATTTAACCACCAATCGTTTTTGAAAGGACGTGCTGCAGTACGTAGGCTATGATTTTTTCATTTCGCTGCGTCCAGAAGGACAGACCTTATATAATTACTTGGGCAGTAATTTTGGCAACTAAATTAAAAAAAAATTATTTACACAAAAACTTGAACAATAAACACAAGAATAAACAAAAATAAACAGGATATATATCCCGAAACCCGTACAGATAACAAGCTTTCTTGCTGTATACTGCTGATAGTTTTGTATTACCTCTGCTGAAGTCATTTATTTTGCGTAACCCTGCAGACATTTGACGTTCTACTATTAACTATGAAATATACAAATAATAAATACATATCAAATGGTTTTTGTCATTTTTTTGTGCAAGAATTTCCTTCTTTCCAAAACCCCATCTCTACTTTCCGTTGGACAAAAGCTTGAGAGTTTCATTGGATTCAACGTCAGCTCTTCGAAGTTTCACTTTGGACGTGAACACTATCACCACAGCCACCAACATCAGAAAGCATTGCATAATGAGGACAGACAGCGGCCCCAAACTTTTGAACAAACCTCTTCCCACCGCAACCACAACTGTTCCGACAATACCGTCAATCGTTACTGTCCATAAATTGACGAATCCTTCTTCGGTCGGGAAGGTGTGCTGTGTTATGAGTTCCATGATAACAACCAGATTAACACGGTTAAAGACGGCGAACATTACGTCAAAAATTAACAAAAGCCACGTGCACTGTTCGTAAACTGCTACAGTGAAACACGCACTTGCCAGAAATGAAAGCAAACTTCCAACTTTTACAAGGTACATATAGTTCTTAAAAACATCCACAAGTCTGCCGCCCGCAGGAGATCCCAAGATGCTTCCACACAATAAACCAATCAAAGAGTAACTTGCCCATCGACGAGGATCTGTTACTTTTAAGGCCTGTAGAATTTCTGCCAAGAAGACAATTTGCACAAGTCCTGTTTGTAAATATATGGTGTAGGTTAAAGCTAACAGGAGGTACCATAAGTCGGAAAATAATCCCTTAGTTTGCACAAGAAACTCTAAAAAACTATCCCAAATCGGTCCATTGATTTCGCTATCTCTATTTCTTCGCTTTTGAGCCTGGGCGAGAGTCGGTGGTTTCGGCGGTTCGTCCTTCGCGAATGCAACTGCGAGAAGAAACAAGAAAAACGCTATTCCCGCGAAAGCAAAGTTTATCCAACAGTAAATTTTTATAACAGAGTTGGAACCAAGCGTATTGTTTACCTGCGTTGTCATGGATACATTGCTCGACTTGTGCTTAACACTTTGTACGACCTGAGTAGTTTTTCCTAAAATAACTGAAGCTCCGGTAATAAAACTGACCATGCCGACTGATAGTCCAACAACGGTCATCCCAAGAGCACTTCCCACTTCATTATCTGGAAACCATAAAACTGCCAATGTTGCTGGCAGTCCTTTGTTGATGGCGTTGGCGACTCCAATAATAACCTGGCCAGCCACGGCCATGGCGAACAACTTACTGTTTAGAAGTGCGCTACCAACAAAGATAAAGCTAAGCGTGATACATGCAGTGGTGAGGATCAATAGTTTCCGAATTTGTAATTGGCGCCTTAAAAACATCCAAGCAAGTAATGGGGCAGACAACATGGTACCGGTGAAAAATAACATTCCCATCAGATCGACTTCAGCATAAGTGGTGTGAAAGAATGCAACCCAATCGCTGCTAAAAATGCCAAATGATAAGTTCAAGTTTTGAAGCATCATCGCAACAGCCAGAATAGCAACGATGATCCATCTAACTCTGTACAACTCTGTTTCTGGCATACTGGTCTTGGCTTAAAGTTGTCTGTTATTTTAAAATAAGTTAAGATGTTTTACAAACATATCTTCAGTCACTGCTGACAATAGTTGTCAGTTCATTCTGCTATTTGCCCGCAGTATGCAGCCATTTGTATGCACTATTTCTTCATTGCTTCGCCATATTCATCACTGTATCGCTTTCGTATTTAGGCCGACTCACAACTCAAACATTATGTTATTGGTTAGAGATGTTCCTGTTTGGCCTACAATAATTAATCAAGTTCGGATGTGCGTTGCGGTTCGAAAGTTTATTAATTGCTTTTCAATTGTTTGTTTATGCAACAGATTTTTGCTGAGAGCCTTGGTCCACTTTGTTCCATCAAATTCCTTTAACCAAGTATGGTTTTGTTTGGTCACTTGTCGCCGTCCATGGATAGCGCAGTTAAAATAACATGTAGGGTTACGTGAAATATCGTGGCATTTAATATACGCATACTGCAGTAACATCAGGTTTCATGGTTATAGGCTAAGTACATACACATTTTTTTGTGAATCTTTTTATCAGCTTCTCTAACTGTTTCATCAGCACTTCCGTCTTATTTGCGTTGTGTTGTATTAGGTTAAGAAACATGTGTCCATAACTTGATCTGCCACAACCTTGTGGTTTTGGGCTTTTCTGTTTGCATGTGGTTTAATATTTTCCGGTCTTATCACCAATTAATATTAAACTTTCAGAAGCCTTCGTTTGCCAACTCACACGCAAAACTTATGTAGACAGAAATAGTTTTATTTAAAACTGCATAGCACAACATAGGTTCAGGATAACAATGGCTCAATCAACATGCTTCTTAAAGTATTGTTGATGTAAGAATTGCACCACAGAGCGTTCATTGAACCACATTGTGACGCCACAAGCAGCTAAACAAACGCATCCAACGCATATGTGTATTATTCTTTGAAGCCATCCAGCATCGCAGCAAAAGTAGGTTTCAGATATAAGACATGTAAGACAGGAAATAAATAAGGAAAGAAGCACTTTGGCATCTGGTATGATGCCCCACAGTGGTGATTGAATGCCAGACATACCTTTATATAATCTGCAAATATTGGAATTGGTAACTTCTTTTGTTTGGGTGCGAACAAAAACCGTATTTATTTATTTATGCTATAAGTTTTGGTTACAATAATGTAAAAAGTATACAAAAAACATATGTTGATATCCCTGCATTTATTAAATTAAAATTTAATTATGTTTGCTAGGTTGTTTGGGGACATTTAAGTTGATATTACAGTAAATACATTGGTTTTGTAAAAGTCACATAAAAGACTATTTAGTCCACATATCTTTCCATTAAGGTATGTCTGATTATGTAAACATAAAATACCTGTTTATAAAGTATAAACTGTGAATGATTCTGGCCATCATGTTCAGACAATTGGCAATAATAAAGCCAACAGAACCAACTGCATTTGTGAGGTAATAAGAGGAGATGAGGAACAACAATGAAAACAGAAGCATCTTTTTGTTGTATCTGTTTGAAATAATTTTTCATGTTAGTTTTAGTCTTAATATAACTAATATTATCCACCAATTTTGTACCTGTCCACTTGACTTTGATTCATGGCTGCAAACACAAAACACTCAGTTGTGCCATTGACGGCAATCGTCAAAACATAGAAACAATAAAATTTCAGAAGCATCGGCCCACTGCCTGCAAAAAAAATAAACCACATGAAGTTCATTTATTAGGTTTCACATTTTTTGCACCAGTAAAATACCAACCATAACTTAGCATATTGCCTCCATAAATGTCCAAGAGCAGTTTGGAAAATGGCAAACCAAACGCAAGAATCACAGAACCAATTAAAACAACAAGGCGGAGAAGACAAAATAAAACATTGGACACCGTAGATATCTCATCCTGCAACAACAATGTTTATGCGGAAATTAATTGTCCCTGTGATCAACCTTTGTTTCAACTAATTGTAAAAATGTTAGGGTGTTGTTCAGCTATTGCAAGTAAAGTGTAAAAATAAAAACCTTTACTGACATACAGTGAAAACTTGCAATAAAAACACACAACAAACCTTGCTTTGCTGTGACCACTCGCCACCTCTTTTCAATGTCTTGGCAAAAAACAAATAAAAACTTTCTTCTATCGGCAAGAAAATAAATCTACAAATAAAAAAAAAATAAGACATTAAAAATCAAGTCAACCATTAAACGCTCCTTAGGTTATCCTACCTAGCAACGAGGGAGCCAAGGTTGTTTATGATGTCATAAACACCTTGATCTGCAAAGCTGAGGACATCTAGAACGGTCATCACATAACGCTCACCTATAAGCAGAATTAATCGATCACACTTTGTAAATAGAACTCTTAAAACATGTATGAGAATCTCCCAACAGTCGTTTACCGACAAAGACTTGGTGTCTGATTTTTTAACTTATATAAAAGCAAACTAAGTCCTTTGTTTTTGATATATATATATTTCCTCCTTTTTTAAATGTTACTAGAACAACTTTGTGTCCACGCTTCTGGTTTTAGAAAACATGTTTCGCTTTTTATTAAGCATCTAGAACTGAAGATGCTTTAATAAAAAGCGAAACATGTTTTCTAAAACCAGAAGCGTGGACACAAAGTTGTTCTAGTAACATTTAAAATTGAATTGATGGATAACTTGTGTCACGTGAAAGAAGTGTTGCTGGTTAGGAAGATTTCATGTAGTAAAACAATTTATTGCTATATTTCCTCCTATAATTTGGCATCACCCGCATCACTAAAAATGCTGATGATGCCGAATTATATCTTTTTAATTGATACAGATGATGCCGAATTAGAGGTGAAACACATATATCAAAAACAACAGAAAGACAAAGGATTTAGGTTTGCTCTTATATCACATTTTGTATTTGCATCTTTTTTATAAAACACCCACCTTCTGTGAGCAACTGCTTCAAAATCGATTGTTTGAAGAAACTGATCGTAAGTTTCCAAATTTTTTTGTCAACGAACGGTTGACCAGGAATGGTTTTGGGAAAGAAGTCCCTGATTTTTGTGAAAGGAAAATCGTCCAATTGTTTGTGTTTGTCTGTCAGCACAAACCATATGAAGTAGCCGTAGAAAGTGGAAACATAAACAATAAAAAAAGAAACCTGCATAAGATAAATAAATTTTTTGGATTTTTGAAACCGAGGGCCAGCTTGTAAGGTTACTGGGCAAATTTTTACAAAGATTTTAAGGCATATGTTTTGAATAAAGCTACCCACATACAATCATGACCAACATTCAGTAACAACTATGCTTCCCTGTGGGACCAAGATTTGAAACCAGTACAAAACTGTCTCACCTGTGCAATAGAAAATGACAAGAGACCCCAATGTGGAAAAAATAGTACGAGCAGCACAGTTACGATGCACTTCACTAGGATTGCCAACCCCTCTGTGATTACTTTGAGTTTAATGAACAAAAAAGCTTGGGCGATAACCCAAAGAGGTTCCACCACCAGCTCAACGCAAGCGCACATCCCAAAGACGTAAACTGCCAGCACATAGTGTGGTGTTTCTGTAGGATCGGGATTTTGCAAGAGGTTGATCCAAACATATGTTGCAATTGTATTGCACATGACGCCAACTGGAAGTCTGCAAAAATAATGTGGAAAATTACATGTGATGAATGTTTTTCAAAAATTTGCAATGCAGACAAAAAATCTTTATATTTAATGTAGGTGTTTTTTGATGAAAAATTATCTGTGTCAATCTTCAGGTTCAAGTGGCAACTAAGCTACAGGTTTTTCTTCAAGGCAAACTAGTTCCTAAGAAAGGGCGCGTTTTTTACTTGATTTTTTATAATAATTGATAATTTCTTACCGCAGATGCTGTGTTTAAAGTTGTTTTTGTTTTCTTATTGAAGCAGAAAGACATTTCTAAGATCAGCAACTAAGTTGCAGATCACAAGAAAGAATCAAATGATAAACTTACATACACCATAACAAGTTAACTGTTTGAGTCCACCGCACATTTGAACTTTTCTCTGTGGTTGAATCATTACTTGTGTCCGTACTTAAACATGCCCTGACAATAAAATAATACATTGTAACAAAATAAGCGGAAAATCAAGAAAACAAAGACGCCAATGTGATTAAACAGTCTCAAATTTTGAAATTAATATTTCTATGATTAACCTAGCATTAAATATTAATTGAAACACTGAGCTTCTGCTTCTGAATAAAAATTTCTACAAGTTTCATTCCCAGTTTATATGTAACTTAAAGGCATGATAAAAGTAAAGGCTTCATTTATAATTTTATGAAACAAATTAGGATCTTACCTTCGAAATGCCTCTCTGGACATGAACAGCACAGTACTGTAGAGCAAAAGCAGACGGACGTTTACGACACCCAGTGTCTGTTTGGTGATGTATCGCAAAATAAATGCATTCAGTAAAAACGTCAAAACTCTGAATGACAACTGTGGGTAAAAACAAGATAACATTTGTATCAAACCAACAGAATTTATGCATGGCAGTTAACAACATTGAATGTGACACATGTTCGTTGGTCATTCTCTACAAACAATAACATTTATGCTGCACCTAAGAGTGATTTTCAACAGATTGTGAAAAAAAACCTTCAGACAATTGCATAGTAGCATTTCTCACAAACTATCGCACTCTGTTTTAAGAACACCACAGAAAACTTCAAATCTATGATTCAAATCTTTTCTAGCATGAAGTTTGTACGCAGAACCCAAACCACCACCTTTACAGGGGGTTCCATAAAAAACTCTATGCACACGGGAATGCAGCAGAGCCATTGAACACATGACACACGGCTCCTTGGTTACATAGACATCAAGACCAGTGCAGATGTAATAGCTTTGCTTGAGAAACTCTGCATCTTTACTGGTCCCATCCATAGCGTCAAGGTTAGTATTGTAATACAGCCCATTGTGTGGCTGAGGTTTTACCTCCAGATATGGTTTATATTCATAAACTCCGCCACCTTGGCTGTGAGCGACCAAATCGATTGCGACATTCACAGCATGGTTTAATGGGTGTTTTGTTTTGTAACCATTGCATATTTCACATTGTAAGTTTCTCATGTCAAATGCTGTTGCTATGACGATATTTCTTCGAGGGTCAACAATAACAACCCCAAGCTCACACTTTGAATCAAAGGTTTTTCCAATTCTTGCAGCTGAAATTGCCAACTTCATGTATTTTTCTATGTCTAAGTTACATGTTAACAGCCGGGTGATGTTCTTGTCTTCATGAAATGAAACTGGCCAAAAGGTTTTGCATAAATCAAACTGTTCCCTAGTTAATGGACGGTTTGTCGGAATTTCAACATGAATAGGATCGCAAACAAAATTTTCTATGTTGTTTAACACTTGAACATTTTTGGCACTTTTTAAATCCAGGACTTCAGCAAAATCTTTGAAACCTTCGTGCAAACCTTCAATGTATAATAAAACCTGCAATTTGTCGCCACCTGGTGTCTTGATGCAGCGAATTCGTTTCACATGCTGCAAGCCCTCTAGTGGCAGTACATCACTCAAATGCTTTAAAATTGCCGCAGCATGCTTTTTGCTTGTCAATGTGCAGGCTATGCCTCTTTTTATTCCGATGGCTTCTATGCTCGAATTGTATTCATCACCCAAAACAGATGAAAGTTTCCATGTTTTACATTTGTCACCATCACAAATCATGGAATTCTCCTCATCCATTTTTCTTCTCTTTTCACACGGCTCATCCATTTTCTTGTCAGTTTATTTCTGTAGATGGCTTGCATTGTTTTCAGAGTCGCATATTGAAAAATTTCATTTTGAAATGGCAACAAAATCTCAAAGGCATTTATGACAACACAGAATCATATTTTATCACAAACAGCAAAACAATTTATGCATACCTGCAAAAGCATGTTGTACGACGCCAATTTAGAAGTGCTGGCCAGAATCTTGTTAATTTCTTTGTTGGACTTCCCCATTGTGCAAAATTAGTTACAGCATTTATAAAATTAATACAAAAACTACAACCTAAATAACAAAAATTTAATTTTTTGGCAATAAAAACATTTCCATTGTGCTGGTCATGAAAACATAATGAACTTTCATAAAAACAACATACTCTGCATGTACAGAGTGACTCTTTTCATCATACAAAACAACCTTCCAAATATGAACGTGGGCAAGCACAGAAAGTTACAAGTTTTACTTTAAAGTGCAATTGACTAAAATATTACAAAATGCAAAAACGAAGCTTGGGTGCAAAATATATTCATGCATATGATCGTGATGATAAATGCCAGAGCTATGAAATTGTTACTGTGTCCATCTTTAGTGCAACTAACAACTAACTGTCTGCTGGGCAGAGTCACCTGTCATTGACAACAGCTCATGTGTTAAGCAACGTAGCAGTGTCGTCACTATTTCAGAACTGTCACAGATAAAAACAGTTGTGTTCAAGTTGCTGCAGAATGTTATTTAGCAATTTCAAAGCTCTGACAATTAAAACAAATAAATTTCAAGAACAAATAAAACAGTTTTTATAAAATTTTCACATAAAACACATGAACGTATAGATTGTAAAATATGAAATAAATATTAGGAAATATGCAATGTTACGAAAAAATAATATTAAAAAGGTAAAATGTAAACTAAACAATCATTGTGACATTAATACCAGACACAGGTGAATTGAAAGACAAAACACAGCAGAGAAAAATCTCAGACATTACTTGACATTCCAAATAACGCAATGTTATGAATATCTAACTTTACACATTGTATAAGAACAAAGCATAATATATGTAAAAGTGCTGTTTATAATTGCTAAACTAAATTGCATAAAGTGCAGTACAAGAAAAAAAACAGCTGGAATGAAGAAGATACTTTGCATAAGCTTGAGAAGTTCATTCCATATGCTTCTTGAAGTATTGTTGATGCAAGAATTTGGAAACAGAGAGTTCAATGAACCTCATTGTGATGCAACAAACAGAAAAACAAATGCATCCAATTGCAAGGTGGATAATTTTGGGCAACAATTCTGTGTCACAGCATAGATAGGACTCCGAAACAAGGCCAATAACAGCGGACGAAAACAAAACAACCAAGACTTTTCTCTCCGGAACGATGCCTTTTAATGGAGATGGAACAACACTGATATCTGTAAATAACCTGTAATGTAACAAACATTTTGTCAAACATCACAGATGTGAAGTTATGCTTTGCCAGGACAAACATTACATTTTTGGGAGTCCTGGTTTACTTTTTTGAATGCATGAGAAAAACTAAAATTAAGGAATAGTTATTGTGTAGTACAGGGCTAGACTCTGGCAAAATTAAGAAACCAGTAATTTGGTATATACCTGTTTATAAAGTAAAAACTGTGAATAATTCTGGCCATCATGTTTAGGCAATTGGCAATAATAAAGCCAACAGAACCAACTGCATTTGTGAGGTAATAAGAGGAGACGAGGAACAACAATGAAAACAGAAGCATCTTTTTGTTGTATCTGTTGGAAATAAAACTTTCTTCTTGAAATGTGCACGAAATGTTTATACATTTTAGCAGAATGTAAACTACTATATGCATTATGGGGCTAAAACAAAATTATATCAAGAATTTAACACGAGCACAAGCACTGCCTGGAACATGCAGCAAAACATGTTTCCTAGAAATTTTGTTCTTTTGTGAAATCACCAAATTCAATATATTTTATCACTCAAAATATTACTGATAAAGAAAGCCCTGTGGACCCCATTGATGGGTCACTGTAAACCCTATGGGGTCCATTAACCCCCCAGTTCAGAAAAAATAACAGGCATTCTTCCAAGTTACAGTTTATAAAAATATTGACATAATCCAAAACTTATTTGTTTACCTTTCAACTTGGCTTTGATCCATGGATGCAAAAACAAAAGTCTCTGTGGATCCATTGATCGCTATCAGCAAAACATAGAAACAATAAAACTTCAGTAAAGTTGGCCCACTGCCTGCAAAAAATCGAACCTTAGTTTTAACATTTTGAACTAAATATCTTAAACTCACCCCCACTCAACACACTGCCTCCATAAACATCAAGCAACAGTTTGGAATACGGCAAAATAAACGTAAAAACTGTCAAACTTATCAGAACCACAAGACGCAGAATGCAAAACAGTACATTGGACACTGCAACAATTTCCTCCTGTAAGAGATTTATTTTAAATGTGCATATTTTTGGATGTTTTTGTTAAAGATCTACATGTGTTAAATATCTACCACTAAGAAGTCAAAAATCATAATAAACACCACAAATAGTTCCAAAGTATGTTTTAGAAGATTATAGAAGATGCCTAGTGTTTCAATTTAAACCACAACCATAAGGGATGGCCTATCTTGCGGATATCGCCAGTTTCTTATTCAAATACATTTTGTTTTGTGTGCTAAAAGAGTTTGTTCCTAGTTAACTTTGTCGCGGGGCATCACAAACTGGTAGTTTATCTCATAGGCCAGAGTTTGTGACTTTGTTGGTGGCACAAAGCACATTCTTTAAACAAACAATTTGGAACATTTGTGTTATTTATTCAATAATAATATAGAAGCAAATCATGAACATGTTAATTAACGGGCCAAAAAATTAGAGCCAGCCTTATTTGGCCTATGGGCCTGCAGTTGGACCACACTACAGAATCTGAGTAGGATTATAAAAATCAAAATAAGTCTTCATTGAATAGTTTTCATTTCAAATTCTGGTCACCTTAGTTTGTTTAAAGATCTCGTCACCCCTCTTCAAAGTCTTTGCAAAAAACAACGTCAAACTTTCTTCAATGGGGAGGAATAAAAGCCTTAATAAACAATTAAACATAAATGCAAATTTCTCTAACAAAGGAAAAGCAAACTAGGTTACCTGTAAACAAATGACCCAAGGCTTGTTACAATTTCATAAACACCCTGATCTGCAAAACTAAGAACATTTAGGATTGTCATCACATATCTTTCCCCTGGAAAGAAACAATAATATGTAAAAAATATAGTAATATTACTACATAAAACATTTTGTTTCAAAAAAAATATATTATTGAATAAAACAGTGAATTAGTGGCAAATGATACAATGACATAGAAATAAAAGAAGCCACCTTTTATCAGATATGTAAAGACATCAATCAATTACTGAAAATACCTTCAGATAAAAGTCGCCTCAAAATCGATTGCTTGAAAAAACTGATTGTGAGTTTCACCATTTTTGTGTCAACAAAAGGTTGTCCAGGAATTGACCTTGGAAAGAAATCCCTGACTCTTGTGAAAGGAAAATCATCCAATTGTTTGTGTTTGTCCGTCAACACAAACCATATGAAGTAACCATACAATATTCCTATGTTCACCACAAGCAAAGAAATCTGACAAAAAGGAAGTGTTTATTGACTTATAACACACCCAACTTTTCAGTAAATACTTTTTAACTTTAAGGATAAGCTTACGAGAAATATACACAGGGATGACATGCATTTATAGCACACTTTAACACTGTGAAATAACTCTTGACGACCCTTGTGTACACAGAATTTGTGTATAAATTTACCAACCTGCGCAATGGAAAATGACATCAGTCCCAAATCTGGGTAGAATATTGCCAGTACCACAATTACTGCACACTTAACAAAGAATGCAAGGACTTCAGTTGTTGCTTTCAATTTGATGAACAAAAATGCTTGTGCAATAAGCCACATTGGTTCTATGGCAAGTTTCAGGCAAGCACAGGCTCCAAAAATGTACACTGACAAGGTATAATGGGGAACCTGGGATTCATCTGGTTGTTTTAAAACGTTATTCCAAACATATATGGCTGCAGTACTGAATACTATTCCAAGTGGTAATCTGTAAACAGCAAAATATGTGGAGTTTATTAGCTGAACTAATAATGAAACACAACAAAACATCCTTTTTATCACAAAAATGAAGTTATTTACAAATTTGAAGATAGCACAACAGCACAAGTCATTTTTAAATATTTGTATTTTATCAAAATCATTACAGCCTTAAAAGAAAGAGGATTAAATATAACTTACATAAACCAAACAAGGTTGATCGTTTGCATCCACTGCAGCCTTGAACTTTTTTCTTTATTATTTGAGCTTGTGTTGGTTCCTAAGCAAGCTCTGTAAATAACACATCCTTAAATAAATGTTTAAAAACAAAGTCAATATATAAACTGTAGTTTGCTGCATGTATTTTAAGCAAAGATGTAAAACGGCATTAACTAGTTATAAGTCCATCTTAGTTTGTGCAAAACATTTCCACATTTTCATACTTCTCTGTTTTTAACCAAGAACGTAATATAAAGCGTCTACTGGAAGTGTATACCCCCATACCTTCGAAATGCACTTCTTGTTGTGAAAAGTACAGTTGTGTACAAGAGTGGGAGACGAACATTTGCAATCCCTAAAGTTTCTTTGCTGACATGTCGCAACTCAAACGCGTACAACAGGTGGGTGAAAACCCAAAAAACTAGCTGAGAAAAAAAGATATTTAGGCTTGAAAATAGAACACGGATTTTCATGACAAACGAACGTTTGTACATATACTTTAATTTTCCTGTTGTCTTATGGCCAACAAAGACTCAGTAAACATACTTTATAACAGGAGCAGTTTTTAGTTACCAAAACCAGTTAAAAAAAGAATAAAAAATACAATATATATACTTGCAGACAAATGTTGTAAGTTGCCAAAGTGGAGGAACCAGCCAGAATCTTGTTTATATCCTTACTAGACCTTCCCATTGTCCAAACTGTACTTTGTCACATATGGGAAAATAGTAGTATTGCCCCCTATTTTACTAAAGTAAACATTCTAGAAATAAAGAAAAAGTTTCAACAAATTTCAGTTTTCACAAAATTGGTTATTTACAAAACCCAGATGTTGCCCAACTTGTGAAAAGTTTAAATATGTCTTCAAAATCAAGGACACATAGTTGATAAGGTAGCTCTAATTTTTACCATGATTAGGTGGACAATGGAATTGCAATGGTAGAAACACATAGGAGAAAACAACAGGCATCACAGAAAACCATACAAACATTCCCAAGCCAGAATTGATTAAACCTTACACAAGTTCTAGATATAACTGCAACATACAACCAAAAAAATTAATCTACAATTTTCCTAATATGGACGTGAAAGGGCATGTTTATTATATAAATGTGCCCTTAGCCTTCAAGAAACAAATGCAATTTTCCATTAATATTCCGCTTGTCAGGGTTCAATCTTTTTAATATCTTAACCACTCTGTTCACAATTTCTTCACTGGCCAAACCGGTTTTCTTGGTCTTGAACTTTTTTAACAAGTCCTTGGTTGTGATTGGTTTATAAGTCAAATATCTCCGCACGGCATCTTCTGTGATACCTCCTTGGGCAGAATCTTTCGGTGGTGAATTAGGAGCAGTAGAACTGCTCGGTCCAATTTTTTGTCTTTTTACCACGGTTTCAGCCTGGCTGCTTGTTGCACTTCTCTTTCCAAGCACAGATCCAGTCACAAGAGGGGACTTTCGACCTTGGCTTTCAAGCTTTTTTGCAGACTCCAGAACTTTGGACTTAGTTGGCGTACCTGATTAAAATCGAAAATACCAAATTTGTTACAATGTTTAA
Organism: Ascidia mentula; assembly: GCF_947561715.1. Classification (NCBI taxonomy): domain Eukaryota; kingdom Metazoa; phylum Chordata; class Ascidiacea; order Phlebobranchia; family Ascidiidae; genus Ascidia; species Ascidia mentula. The sequence continues at coordinate 18,775,981 of NC_138570.1, read as the reverse complement.
ATACAAAAAAATATTTGTCAAACACACTAACATAAGCAATTAAAGGTTGGTTGCCAATTAAGACAAAGTACTTCTGTATTTGATGTTACGATTTCTGAACATACCTTATAACTTAAGTCTCAAATCAAAAAATAATATTAAGGTGCAGACAGTAGTGCACACAAAGTTTCTGCCATTAAGGTCACTTCACGACACAAATCAAAAAATTTTAAGAATCGGTTCTAAAACATTGTGTGCAATTATGTTTGTAGCTCAAAGATTACTGTGGCTTTTTTGCTTCTAAAACAATAATATATACCTGAAACCTCTGCAGTTGGTGTGGAAGACCTGCTGCCTTGTTTGCTGCCTTTTCCACCTTTTTTCTCCTTAGGTTTCTTAACATGCATAAAAAGTGCACTTTTTGACAAAGGGTCATCCTCCTCAATATCACTTCCTGACTCTGATGATGTTGCACTGTCATCACTTCCTTTCATGAGTTTATTGATCACTTCATCTTCTTTCGCTTCTGCTTTTTTCTCATCTTCTTCTTCACTACTGGATGAAGATGAGGACTCAACCTCGTCGAGACCTTTTGGAACAACGCGAGAATCATTAACCTCCTCATTTTCACTGCTTACGTCACTTGCGTAAGCCACTTCATCTCCTTCATGTTCTCCATCATCGGAGTCCTCCAAAGCTTCTGGTCTTTCTTCGTCAGATTTGTCCTTAGCTTTGTTTTTCTTCTTTTTCTTGGAACCAGATGGTTCATCATCATCACTGCTGTTGTCGCTCATATAGAGATCCAGATCCTCATCATCGTGAATCATGAGGTCGCTTGCTTCAATCTTTGTCTTCTTGATTGATTTCTTGATGCTACTTTTGGATTCTGCATCTTCATTTTCTTCCTCCTCTTTTATATGAAGACGTTTCCTTGCCATGTAATTTAAATGATTCATAATTTTGTCTCTTTTATCCCATGCAGCCTCTGCCTCCTCGTCAGTGAGAGTTCGATGTGAAATTTTTCTCCTGAAGTTGTACCAGTCCTCGACAGGGTATGCTTCAAAAGTAAAGTCAGGCCTTTGCGTAAACACAAAATAAACTGAACCTTCTCCAATTCCTCCCTCTTTCTTTCCAGAAAACTCCTTCATAACAATTTTGGGTTTGATGTCTGTTGGAACTTTGCCATTGAGCTTTTTTTTGAAGTCTGGTTGATTTTCAATGGCTGAAACTTTAAGATTTAGCGGCTGATCTTTGACCTTAAACACTGATTCTTTGCGCCCATACTTAAGCTTTCTGGCCTGAAAACAAAACATTATGGTGATGATGTGAACCTGTTTAAACATTGTAAAAAGAAAGAACTTACCTTTTCACGTTGTTTTCTTCCATACTCACTACCTTCCCCGAATTCTGGAAATTCTTCTTCTTCAACATAAATCTTCTTAGCACTTAAGTCACGTGACAATGAAGCCTCCGTCCAATTCTGCAATATACAAAAAAACTTGTGGTGCTGTTCGACACCTAATTCACTCAATATAACAATAAATAACATAACTGTACATATTATATATACTATCTTTTTATGCCATGGTTTCCATACAAGAGCTTCTTATTTGCCACACAAAGTACCAATTAATTCTGCTCAAGGAGGTGCATTGTTAAACATTAACATTATTAATACAGGACACAAAGGCTTACTCTAATATCCACTCGGTCCCCTGCATTAAATCTCATAACACTGTATGTTTTGGAGGCCTGCTTTGGGACTCTTACAGTATATTCATCAACTTGAGAAGCCATCACTTGTGTGTGTGTAAATCTTTGTGGGTTAGAATGTGTGATTGTAATTTTTTACATGATTATGAACAAAAGATTACTTTGTCAAGTAATATTCTGTAAAATCAAAAGTTTTTTATATCAATATGCAAAATATACACCAAAAAATTGTTCGCTTTACCACAAACTGCGGGAAATGAGTATAGATTGATTTTTTGTTAACCAAGTGCACTTTTTCTCTTTAAAGGCGCCAAACCGACCCGCCAATTTATGTGCAAGTCAGATTAGTAACCTGTGCAAATTACTTATCACCAAAACGTCTGTCTGGTTAGCGCCTTTGCTTTGCAGAAAAAAGGCAGCACACAAATGCTAGAAATGTCCTGTGAAGAATTTTGTTCAACAAAGATGCACGGTTCTCATGTTGATACATGGTGGCGATGGTGCGATGTCAACACATGGTGCGCTTTGTTATTAAACCTTTTCGTAATTTGATGCAACAAATAAAAAATATATTGCCTGTTTTTAATAAAGCGAATGTTCGTTTGGTCATTCAAGGCTGGCCATTTTTTGTTAATTTTGATGTTTTGCTTAATTTTTTTTCGGTTCTGTAGTCGCACGAAGAAGGTAAACAGAAGTTTTCCCGCCATCGACGTAACAATTCTATAAATTTCGCTTGTCACGTGGCTTGTTATCCGCCATCTTTGCGAATCAGTAAACTTTGGACGCAAGCTGAAAGATTTTATTACTTGTAATAAGAATACGTTACATGTGAATTTGGTTTAAAGTGCTTTCTATGATTAATGCGATTTTCAGTTTTGCTGGGCCTTCAGCTGCAATGCAAATGGCGCAAAGGTAAAAATGATTCGTGAAGATAAAAAAGCAAGGTCTTTGTTTTAGAAGGGGAACTGCCTTGTCTCCATGTTTGCAGCTTCGCGCCAGTCGCTGTAGCTGCAGTGAGTAACATTGTGAATAAAAAAATACGTACAGTTCTTTACTGATTTAACCGATTGCAATGAATTACGGAATTTTTAATGTTTTGCTGCAGCTCGCTTGCCGCTAAAAGAAAATGTCTGGCTGTCGTGTCTTTATTGGGCGTCTAAGCTACAGGGCTCGTGAAGGGGACGTAGAAAGATTTTTTAAAGGCTTCGGCAAGATTCGTGACATCAACCTTAAGAATGGATATGGCTTTGTGGAGTTTGATGATACGCGGGATGCCGATGATGCTGTGTACGAGATGAACAACAGGGATCTGTGTGGTGAACGAGTAACAGTTGAACATGCCCGGTAAGTTGCCTGTGAAGCCAGTTCCTTCATTGGTGGTCAAGCAAGAATACTGAATATAACATAGGCCTATTATATACATATATATATATATAGTTATACTATCTGCTAATTCCAGTTGCAAAACTGGCTAAAAATTATGAGGTGCAGTTCAAAATATGCTGCGTGTATTGATTGTTTGCACGGAGTGTGCATTTTTAAACTTTTTTTTTAAAGAAACAATGTTTACAACCTTTGTCTTTCTGAGGTTTAAATTAATGCATAATAGAATGACCACAAACAACATTTTCAATTAAAAGCTAGATAGTTTTTGTAGTTGTTCACTGAAATAAAAGTGGACACAGTTGAAAAAGCCAAAGCCATTTTATTGTTCACCCCTATTTGATCCACAAAGTAACTATAGTTGACATGTTATGTGGCAGGTGACGCTACTGCTTTACTCTCTCACGCTTGTGTCCGCTCTCTCTGTGTGACCCCTAATCGTCATGACGACAGTCGTGTCCTAGTTGCTTCCCTATCTGGCGTGTAGGCCTGATCGATGCGATGTGCAGTATAATTGCCTAGCTGAGATGCGTAGACTTCAGTGAAATCTTCTTGATGTGTGACTTTGCTGAAGTCCCGATGTTTTTCTTCACCTTGAATGACCAGGGGGGTGCCAAGAAACAGCGGCGGCGGTGGTGGTGGTGGTGGTGATCGACGCGAGCCTCGGGACTACAGAAGCGACTATCGAGGAGGAGGAGGTGGTTTCAGACGAGACGATCGGAGAGTTAATTATTATGATAGCCGGGCTATTCAAAAATATGGACCACCAACAAGAACCAAGTATCGTGTGATTGTTGAAAATCTTTCAACACGGGTTAGCTGGCAAGATTTGAAGGTACTGATTAAATAGTTCTTTAATTGTTTTTCCAAGGCAATTTATTGTTTTACTTGACCCTTTTGAGTGTGAGTGTATAAGAGTATATTTTAATCGGTAAAAACTAGTAAAATGACACATTTGTCTTATTCAAGTAAAATGCATTACCTAGCTTAGACAAATTTTCCACAGTTATCTTGTGACACCGAATTTCATTACACATTGCTTATGTCACACATTTGAAGGATTATTTAAGAGAAGCTGGTGAAGTTACATACGCTGATGCTCACAAGCATCGTCGAAATGAGGGCATCGTAGATTTTGCCACATACGATGACATGAAACGAGCTGTTGACAAGTTGGACAACACAGAGATTAATGGTCGCAAAATTCGTCTTGTTGAGGATAAATCTGCTCGCTCGGTGAGCAGGAGTCGATCCCGTTCAAGGTCTCGATCAAGGTCAAGAAGCCCAAGGTCTAGATCCCGATCAAGGTTGGTAGCAGAAGAAAATGTGCTGAAGGCCATCATACTAGAAATCACAATGATTACAGTTATAAGAAAAGTTTTGCATGGATTTGGTGATAACAATGTCTTCAGTCTTTGTCCAATAGATGGACAGGTTTTAATAAAAAAAATTTAATCCAGCTTTTTTCCAGTTTTCCTGCATTATGCAATGATTTTGTTCACAGATCGCGAAGTCGCTCCAGATCTCGTTCCAGGTCGAGATCTCGCTCACGTTCCCATCATAGCAGCATTAACGGGGATGACCAGAGGAAACCGTCCCGATCAAAGTAAGTTGTTTTTTATGTATAGGTTGCCAAAATGTTGCATAAAAGTTCAATGTTGGCAAAAATGTGTGTAACCAAGAATATGACCACAAAAAATGAGCGCATTCCAGTGGTAAAATAGGAGAAGAGTGTGTGTTTGTTTTGCATCCAAGCCCGACGAAGAGTAACATTTTGCTTGCAAGAAAAGAGATGTATGATGTGTCCGCCATATGAAGTTTGACATGTTTGTTTTTCTAGGTCCAGAACTCCAGAAGAAAAGAATGGTGATCGCAGAAGCCGATCCCGCAGTGCCTCTCCTGCTAACGACGATGGAGATTAAAATCTATCTTCTCTGCTTCTTTTCGAGGCTTTTCCATTCTGACCTCAACTATCTTGTGAATAATCGTGCAAGATCCTGCTGGTTTGTTTCATACAGACCTGTACAAATTAGTAAGGGGACTACCCCTGTACATAATACAACTAAAAGTTGGTAATTTGTAAAACTGCTGAGCGACTTTATTTGCTGCATTTTTTGAACAAGGCTGAATTCAATGTTGAGGGTTTTGGCTGATTTTTATGCTTCAATAAACTGATGATTTTTCATTTGTCATTTCTGTTGAAACAATAACAATGTTTGTCAGCTATGAGATTGTTCTGTTTGTTGGATTCAGTTTGAGAACCAGGAGTGGATGTCGTGGAATGGACAAAATGCGAATTCTTTAGTTCTGCAAAAATTCTTGCAGAATATTTAGACCCAGAACAAAACATTGTGTTCGAATAGTAAATGTTCCATTGGTAAACAGTGAATTTTACAATGAGATAATAGGAAGATCCACATGTAACACTGCGTTATAGTTGCAATATACACTATTAACCTACAAATCTACATGGTGTTTTGTGGTACTTACGGGTCAAAGCAAACAAGCAATATAAAAACTAGTTAGTAATTGTAAAAGCTTGCATGTGCTAGTTAATATCCAAGAAGAGACACATGTGACTGGAGCCAGTTCAGCATATGCCAGTCCAGGGGTGGGCCAACCATTGTTGCTTTCAAACTACAGGATTTTTATTATAGGGTCTAGGTTCTCCCTCTTAGTTTCAAATGATCCTCACATTGGCGTATTTATTTATTTCAACCAAGCTCTTGGGGCTCCTGTTCAAAGACAAATATAAACAACCACGTTTTCCCACAGGTTTATTTCAAGCAACATCTTGCAGGCATTCAATGCAAAACATATTTTGTGTCTGCAGTGAATGAGCAAAATTACCCAAGAATAAATTCTGCATAGGATAAAGACAGAGCCATGGTAGGGATTTCATTATCGAAGGAGGGATTTGGAACAACATACATGAACGGCAATAAAAAGTGTGGACAGAATGATGAAACCATGCTGACATATTGTGTGTCGACGTTTTAACTTAATCATTTTACCTTTTTTACACACCACAAAACACACCAGCACACAGAAATCATACTCTAAAACGAGTGAAAAGACGCACTTGAAATAAAGTATGTTGAAATTTCCTACATTGAAACAAATGTTCACGCACTAAACCCAACTCTTTTATCTCTTTGTCTCCCTCTCACAATGCTCCGTGCTTTAAAGAGAGCCTGGTTGTACAAATGCTGAAACAAGAAAGAATCAAACTTAAAACAAATCAGAATCCATGCACATTTTCTAAACTTTGCCTCAAACTCCCAAACAAGTCATTAAAAGGAACTAACTGCTACAATTATGTCATTCAACCCAATATTATGGATAATTTTATTATGCAGTACTACCACCAATGCCACAATAAAGTTACAAAGAATGTTTTTATCTGTGTAAAAATCAGATACTATAGAATTAAACTTTCTATAAATGCAAATCCAACATTTTGTAAATATGTAATTGTTTCTTCAGTTATTCCACTCAACCCTTAATACAAGCTATCAAAAGGAAGTTGCTGCCACTACAAATGCTTAGTGTTACTTTAAAGTTTACAAAGAATCTTTTTCATTTTTGTACAAAACTACCAACCCTCTCAAAATGTGAACCACGATTTAATCGATTGGCTTCAGAGTCGAGCAGTGGTGGTCCCAACTCGAAAATGTCGCGAAGTAGTGGGTTTTCCTTCATGACAAAAACAGATGTCAAAAACAAAAAAGCCCAATTTGGGGACAAAGTGTAACAATGTTTATTAAGCTTCTACTTTTAATGTTAAGAATTCAGAGGAAATTGCTTGTTGGATAAGTTGCATTTACTTGATTATTTGTGTGGTATAAATGAATGAATATTGATAATTTTGATTATTCAATGTAAGCTTGGGTATTCCACAAAATCGTTCCATTATGAATTTAGGTCAGATCTTTACATGAAATTAAACTGCTGTTGGCATGGAAACTACCAAACGATTATCTTCAAAAAAGAAGACTAATTCGGTTTATATAATTGCTATATGTACAACATAATTTACCTTCAGGTGGAAATTCATTCCAGTTGACAAGGTTTCTTTCACTGCGGAGTATTGTCGCTTACCAGTCCATGAACATATGTACAAAATCTCACTGCCAAATTTAATATTGTCCTCAGGGGTATCTGCATTCTGTAGCAATATTAACACATGGTTGGAAAATATACATACTTAGATTCAATGGTGGCCAAACACAGAACCAATATTAGCAAATAACAAATCTCAAAAGGGGTTTCTAAATTTTAACTATCCAAACCTCATTGCTACATTAATGGCAAGTTTGGGTGCCAGATGACAAGCTGATTGCTATGCACCAGACAAAAGCAAACCAGTGTAATGAACAATAACATATTTTTTTAGTTACTAGGGGTGGCAGGATCACCCTAATTGCCCCCTCCTGGATCAACCCCTGCACCACCTCAACCGTTTTTTCCTGGTATCATAAAATGTGTACTTTTCTGATCATACCTCAACAGCTCGCAGAATGTCGCGGAAGCTTGATCTTTGTTGTCTGCGATCTTTCTTTGCTCTGTGTTTACTACTGTCTGTCGCTAACTCATGAAGATCTTCAGTCAATTCGTGGACATTTAACAGGCGTCGGACTAATCTCTGCACAAATAAAATTTAATCATATCGGCAGTAAGTAACTCCACTTGCCACAATTTTTTTGGTTAAAACAGTTCATTTTTTCAAAATACAAATGAAGTCGCAACAGAAACTAAAAGATATCAGAGCTTGCGTTCAAAAAATTAAAAATTATACAAGTCATGAAAATATTGCCCTGTGACTATTAACAACATACAATCACAAAAAGAACCTAAACATATCCAAAGCCATGATTACAAATTAATGTAAGAACGTTTAAAAATGTTTACGGAATATTTTTGTACATTATCAAGACGTCAAATTGCTTTATACACTCATCTTGCATTCAAATAAGCTAATATTATATTTATCGGCACACAACATATTGACGAAAGAAACACAGAAAAAAGATATATTTACAAACCTCTGAATCTTCAGATCTATAGATTTCATAAAATAATGCGATAGTTTCACCGGCAGTAATTCGAAGCATGACATTGTTGCTTGTTAACAGTTGTGGAAGTTTCGCAAGATGGCTGAAAAATAACAGACAATACAACCGACTATGTAACGATTAGAAATAACAGCATTATCACAAAATCGTAATGATTAATGAAGGAAACAAAAGTACGTTTCACACAGAAGTGAATTTAGTTTTAGAAAAAATTAGAAAAAGTACAAACACCAGTGTAAATACACACAAAGCACAATATCATCATTGGCAGTTTTTTTTTTTTTTAATTCACACACACAATACTAGAAGTCATATATTAATTAGCATAAAAGATGTAATTTGGAGATGACTAACAAACCAGCCCAATTGTAAACATCATGATGTTAATAGGAAGTGTGATAAACAGCAATTAGTACATTTAAAGGTCAACTACCTTTTAGCACATTCCTCGACTTTTGACCACGGAACCACGGAGAGTAATAGACTCCAAGCAGACAGTGCGCTCATGTGTAGGTCAGACACAAGGGGTGAAACTGAGGGAACGCTTTTGTCACCTTTTAAATATGACAGACAAAAAATACTTTCAAACACAGCCATGCATGAGTAAATCTGTTCCACCTCATCGACCGCCATGAAGGTTATCAATCCCAAAGCTCGACAACACTAAAAAAAAATATTTTATAAATTTATATAAACCAGCATGTAAAAGTATATAACATTGATTGGAAATAAAGTTTGCAGATGCAGACTTAGCCAAAATGACACATGGCACTGTCAAATGATCAATTGGGCTTGTTTAATTTAATTAAATTTATGAAATTAGACTTTTTAAACTAAAAGTGATGTAATGTAGAAGTAATGAACATGGTTGAGCTAAACCGCTGTGTTTTGCATGAGAAAAAACGAAATGATTAAAATTGTTCTGCATCCTGAGGTCATAGGCTATGATGGTTACCATAATTAGCAATATAAGACATACAGCACTATAAAAACATATGTATCACATACGCTGTGCTATGTAATTTAGTTTGTACAATTAGACTTTACCCCCTATATAAACAGTCATGCATTTACTACAGCATATGTAGTGATTCATTTTGATCGTTATATACCTTTACTATTGTGTTGGGGAATGTAAAATCATGAAATTGTTGTACTGTGACCCGAGGTCATAGGTAGGTGGTATAAGTTAGGTATAGGCAAACTTACATTGGTTCGGGCAATGGTGGATGCGGTTTTATCGGAGACAATCACTGTCAGAACAGACTTGAATTGTTGGAAAAGTGTTTCTCCCTCGCCAGTGGAAATTACTTGAGTCCCAACGACAGCGAGCGCATCAGCTGCAAGCGACTGCTCTTCACCCTTGCCTACACAACAAAATGTATACAACTATTGGAAACTGAGGTATTTTTGGTTTTTGAAGCAGAGGCAAATGGTTTGCATGGCACAAAATTACACAATTATTTAAAATTTGACACTAGTTGTCACTCGGTTTCACTGCATTTTTGTGCCTGTCAAGTCTTATCAAGCAACAAACTGCAAAGGATTTACACCTACAAAAAATGACACAAATACATAACCAACCTTTTCTGAGGCATTTCTCCATGTAGTCGAGCAGTGTTTCTTGGTAATTCTCAAGAAATTCAACCAACCACGTTGAAGCAAATGCCTTTCGGATTTCAATCAAGCAACCTTGTCTGTAAGAACAAAAAAATGTTTAAAAACCTTGATCTTCATCTTTTTATGGTTTGTTTAAACATGTTCTGGTTTTAACTTGTAATAAATGAATCCATGCTGCAGCATGTTTCGCATCGCTAACCCTTGAACATGTTAGCTGCATGTGAGCTTAACTTACGAAAGGAATTGTTTGTGGTGTCAAGGTCATTACAACATCCGCTTGTGTGTCCTTCTGGTAACATTTTTGTACTGATAATAAACCAACTAACAATACATGGTATCGGAAGTGGGATTCGAACCCAAGCCTCCATTCGGAGACAAACGTGTGAAATACTAACCTGTGTTTCGCATTTTTTTCGGTCAAACCTTCGATGACTTCCTTCAGCCTTAATTCTGTTTCTTCAACGTTGGATGCTTCTATTGCAGCATCTAAATATTAGAAACAATTTAATCTTGCCTCTTTCATGTAGTGTTTTCATGTATATTGTGCTGCCCGGACAAAAATATTTTATGTCTCAGTCAAACAGTATTATCATTAAATTCCGATATTATCTGGGTGGTGCGGTTCAGTGTAACAGTTAATGCACTGAGAAATTAATAATACCAACACTAGTGTACATGTTAATGCCCATACCAGTTTATTTCTTGAATATATTGTTTATCCATGTTTTTTGAACACAATACAAATGATTTGATGTGAATTACAGTTTAGGTGGCTGATATGTATACAATAGCACAAAGTTTGCATTTAGGTTACCCAGTAAAGTTGTTTTTCTTCACAAATTTTTTTTCACAACCCTCGCATCAGCTCAGATCTTACCTCCATTGGTAGCATCGTCATGGCAATCACTAGCGGCAGTTGCTACGCTACTGGTGTCACTCAAAGTTTCCTCATCCTGTGATTGGGAAGCTGTCTCTCCACCTGTAATGAAATTTATGTACATTAGTAAAAATAGTGGTAATTTTCTGCACTATGTTGCTGTTACTGCCAGGCATATTATATTTTAATAATGTGTAAAATGTAGTTTTCTATGATCGTTGATTGTATAAAATTTCAACTAAAATCAGTGTCGTCGCTACTTTGTCACACTAAAGAAGTTGCCTTGTGAAAGTTATCACCTTGCAGCTGCTCAGTGCGAGTCTTGAACCCACGTCCTCTTGACTTCTTTGGTTTGTTTTTCGGCATCAAATATTTCTATTGGAAAAATTGCAAACGAAATGGGGAAAAAATTTTGAAAGATTTAATTCTATTTTCCAATTCATCTAAAAAATATGTTCAAATAGTTGAGGGATGAACTAAGTATTAGCAGTTACATGTCATACGAATATTTGAATATATTGGCAGCTCAATACATTCTTAGAAACGTATTAGTTGCAGCACACGGTTGAATGACAAAATTTCAACATTTTATAATCAACAATTACAAACCGAGAAAAGAGATTATGACTGACTGAGCCAAGCGATACCAAACTACAATCCGAACAATTATGCGATTTGTACAGAATAAAACTGTATATATCATTGTTTCAACATCTTTTCTATCAAAAAATCCTCAACACTTTGTCCCAAGCATAACACACATTAGCCCAACTTTCTTCACAAACATGACGCGCATCACGCAAAGGCAACGTGACAACCTACAACCATCTGTTTATTTCGCCAGCTACGAGTCACTGGTGTTGCGTCACAGAGGGTAATTGTTGTTCGATTGTGAGGTGACCAGTGTTGCCAGGTAAAATTTTCTAAAACCGCCCAATGCCTTGTCAAAACTAGCCCAAAAACCGCCCAAACAATAAATTTCTGAAACAAGCCCAAAACCAGCCCAATTTTACTCTTGACTTAGCTTGAAATCGACAACTGTTAGTGAATTGTCGCACTCGGTAGCTTACCTACCGCGGTTACGTTTTTTCACATTTGGTTCTGACCATGGCGCCACCTATTACGTTTTCTTTATTTGCAAGGAGAAGTATTACCGGTACATAGCAAAAACGTTGCAATATTCGATGAATTTGGGTCATAATATAACTGAAACCAACAACTTTAAAAAACGAAATCAATCAATACATGTCTATTTAGAACTACAAAATCTCGTACATTTGTATTCCGTAGTTTACGTGAAAGCTGTAAGCATTATTGCGAAAAAACTTACACATCACGAAAGACCTCTTGACTGCATTGTTTCCTCAAGCAATCCTTAGTTCATTGGTCACTATATTTTTTAAATTTGTTTGCAAAAATAACATTTCCTCCGCACCATTGCTGCTTTGCAAAAACGACTCCAGTTGCATGGTTCAAGTTTCTGTCGCACCCACCCACCCACTGCGTGTTTCTCTGAACGCATTATTACTCTCTGCGCCGTACGATTGTTTCGTTTGTCGGGAAATGAACGCATTGGTTTACTCTTGGTATGAGACATTATTGCCAGAATGCGTGATTATAGGGGTTGAAAATGTCATTGGCGAACCCGCCCAATAAACCGCAACCCGCAACTCGTAAAAATAACCCGCAACTCGATGTTGAAAACCAGCCCAATTGGGCGGGAATACCGCCACCCTGGCAACCCTGGAGGTGACGTACAATCATATCTTATTACGTAACAACGCCGTTTGTTTTTCTCCAGCACGTGTGTGTGATTTTTTAATTTATTTCTAAAAGGGAGTATTTAAAAAAAAATATGCCAAAACATTACGCTTTGGTGCAAGATTTGTCTGTTGACTAAACAATAATATTTAATTAACTATTGCTCTGCAATATTATGAACGACTGGCTTAGGCAAGCAACCAAAAAAATGTCTGCCCAACTTTCTAAATCTAAATAATAAAGTAGTTGCCATAGGTGATTCATAATAAATTAAGTTGAAATAATCACCATATCCATCACCCATTGGGAACAATGTTATCAAGAAAACGTGTACGGAACGCATAGATCCACGCTGGGCACTCTTCGCAGAAAGGGCGTCGAAACTTTGGTATTATTTCTATGTGCAATGCCCGGTTTTGTAAAAACCAAAATTGCTATTTGATGCTGTTGCTTAGAACAGCTATGTGTGTCGATTATTTGTCTTCGCTGGAAAATAAACATTTAAAACGCCCAGTATGTCAAGGATTTAAACCAAAGGTGTCTTGTTCCAGAAACGTTATCGCAAAACCACCCCTGGCAACACATTGTAATGATTAACCCACAAGTCACCACATGTTATCATCCATCCTATTCGTGCTTCCGAAACCTGCAACATAAAGTTAGACAAGGCGGGTGACCACCAGTTTAGACGTGTTTCAAGTTATCTGTACAAACATCCTTTTACACGGTTTAAACACGGTAAAGGATGTCTCTTGCTACATTCGATGAACTCTGTATTTTATAGTGGGGTCAGTTTGCTTGTCGCTGCTTTGGAACTATTTGCTGCAATCACTATAGAGTAGGGGAGGTCACTGCATTCCACAGGATTCACTGCAATTTGATCTGCAACAAACGATGACGTCGGCAGTGGTCACTGCGGCCGTTGCCACGGAAACGACCGTTACATATCCACAAGAAACCACCGGAATGTTTAAAGATTCAAATGACGAGCAGGCGAATTTTGGAGTGGCAGACATTGTGATAGTTGTGGTTTACATGCTGGCCACCTTCTTCGTCGGCATATGGGTAAGCATTGATACGTCATAGAAACATTTGCGTCACAATAATGACGTCATTATGTCGTGAAGGCCTCGTGCAGCCGATCGGGGAATACAGTGAAGAGTTACTTCTTAGCTGGAAAGCACATGTCATGGCTTCCTGTTGGGGCATCGCTGTTCGCATCCAACATAGGAAGTGGACACTTTATAGGGTTAGCCGGGGCTGGGGCGGCAGGTGGTATCGCGATAGGTTCGTTCGAATGGATCGCACCCTACCAGATTATACAGCTTGGATGGATGTTCTTGCCGATATATACAGCGTGCAAGGTAATTATTTGCTTGACATATATTTACGTTGATTAGATGTAAGCCATGTATTTCTTTGCATGAAGTTGTTTTTTAAAGTCGATAAAAGAATCAATTTGTCGTTTACAAACGTTTTTTGGCAGTAGCACAAAAACGGTTTCGTTAATAGTCATCACAATTGCAATCACAACCACGCCAGTCGGTCTTATTGTAGTTTGTTCTGTGGCTTTAAACGTCTAAGTATTGAAAAGTTCTATACAGTGGAAAATATTGTATGCAAATCACCCCATATGCCTCGGCGAAATTGCTTTACGCGAACGACACAAAAAGAAACTGGCCTAAATTAAAGCTCGTAATGGGGTATTGGAATTTTGACCGTCCTAAACTTCGTCTAGCAAAGTTTATTATTTAAACCAGGCAGCAAATCCATGCAGGTTTACACAATGCCGGAATATCTCCACCGGAGATTTGGTGGCGCTCGTCTGCGGGTAACGCTTTCGGTAATTTCCCTCGCCCTGTACGTGCTGACAAAGATAGCTGTGGATCTGTACGCCGGGGCTCTTTTCATACAACAGGCGTTCAACATCAACATGTACTTGGCTATAGGTTCGTCCGGATGTTGCATTTTTTTGTTTGCTCGATAATCGCCGAAAAAATGGCCATAATAAAATATTTAAATTTATTTTTGTTCAGTGCCAATTTGCATAATCTCAAAAAACAAGGCAAATATTTTTATATTTGATTTAATACCTATACACATACGTACTATATTACGTGACAATAAATAAATCAGCAAATACATTAGATTAGATTACAGACGTCATAAAGTTATTGTAATTTTAATCACTTTGTGTTTTTCCAGTCTCCCTCCTTGTTGTTACGGCCGTCTACACAATCTTGGGTGGTTTAAAGGCAGTCATCTACACAGATACGATGCAGACAGTTGTCATGCTGGCAGGGGGAATGTTGCTTATGGTTATGAGTAAATGGAGCAATTTATAACATTAGTACTTTGCAGCAATTCAAAACAATATTTACTCTTTAAAACGAAACAATTCATGGTCGATGGAACTTCGACTACGGATATAATTATCGAATATGAAATATTTTTTATGCATTTCTTCCCATTGCAATTTTTGCTATTACGAATAAAGCAGAAAAAAGAAACTTTCAATTTTAACTCGCTTTGGCCAGTTGTTGAGTTAAAACTGAACAGAATAATGCTGCCAATATCGAATCCATGCCAGTCACACTAAAATCCACAAAACTGTGTAATGAGCAATGACTTTCCCATTGCTAGAGAAAAAGTCGCTTCTTGGTCTGTAAATGACCAAAATGCTAAAAAATGGCAAAAGTTTTTTGTCACAGCATAATATGTAGCCCACGTTGCGTCAAATGGTCCGACGGCGTTGACAATACATGCCGATCACGTGTTACGTTCGTCTAAAAATTAAACCTTTTCCTCTGATTATTACGTCCAGGTTTCATCCGTGTTGGAGGTTACGAGAGTCTTAAAACCAAATACATGCAAGCGATACCACAGAGTACCATAGAAATCCTACAGACCGGCAACAGCACCTCTTGCGGAATTCCTAGAGAGGATTCGTTCCATATATTTCGAGACCCAGTGACCTCTGACCTCCCATGGCCCGGCATGATTCTGGGTATTTACTTCCTCGGTTCATGGTATTGGTGTACCGACCAGGTGGGTGTTTATGCAAATCAATCGCTCTTCATTTGGAACGTCGCGGCGAGAATTTCAACATTTAAGAAACAATTAATCATATTTATAAGAACATTGACAAGTTCCGGTAAAAATAATCCATTCTAAATAAACAACCTAAATTTCCTAAAATGATTTGAATTTTGTGAAGTAATCTTTTTTCGTGTGTGACTTAAAAAAATTAATCGTAATTATTAAGTTCCGCTGAAAATAATAACATCTAAATAAAACATGGAATGTAAATGACGTCATCTCGTTTCCCCATGTGTGACCTCATGTCCCTTAACCCAAACAGTTTATTTTCCAATGCACTTTATTGGAGCACTTGATGCATTTGTGAGCGATGACAATTAGGTTTTGTACCCGCAGGTAATTGTACAGAGAGCTTTAGCAGCCAAGTCTTCGAGACACGCCAAGGCCGCATGCGTGATGGCTGGAGTCCTCAAGATCATCCCTATGTATATGATTGTTATGACGGGTGAGATTATTTATATCCAATAAAATGCCAGTCACTGATGATCTTTATTAAGTTTTACAATGACTAGCAGGCAAGGTTGCCATTTTGTGCTTATTTCTAAGATTTCTCCTTGTTTTTACGAGCAGGTTATCAAAATTTAAAATTTGCTGCAGATAGTAGTGTAGACGACCTATAAGGTCTTGTCAGTGCAACTGGCGACTATAGCACATGACTAGCTTTTAAACCAACAGCCACAGAAATGCTGCTATGGCACCTTTCGATCAACGTGCTTGTTTTTAAGGCATTTCACAACAAATCAGCCCACAAAAAATCTTAATTTGAAACAAATATTTTGCATCCTGATAACTCACACAGAGTGTCGACGATCAGAGTCGGGCGATCTTTTATTTGAAATTTTTTCCTCTCTCTCTCATATTGTTCAAGTAGTTTCTTTCTTCCAGGGATGATAAGCCGCGTTTTCTTTCCCGACGAAGTAGCTTGCGCCACTCCATCCGAGTGTGATCGTGTTTGTGGCAACAAGCAAGGATGTTCCAACATCGCGTACCCGAAACTGGTCATAGAAATCTTACCAACAGGTTGAGTAAAACTTAGATATAGCAACATGTTTGAAGCTTAATTGATGCAAAAAATTTATAGCTTTATTTAAAAAAATGACATTCCAGATTCACGAATATTCAGTAAAAACGTTTCAAAGTGTCTACACGGGCTTTATTCATAAACCTTTTTTACAAACATACATAAATTCACTCAAATGTTTCGATTCAATTTTAAAATGTTTATAATGTGCATTACCATTGAGCAAAATAAATCAACAAAAAGTGACGTCATTGTGACGTATGTGGTTGACCGGTTTGTATACACAGGTCTTCGAGGTCTGATGGTTGCTGCAATGTTATCAGCCTTGATGAGTTCGCTTACTTCAATATTTAACAGTACCAGCACGATCTTCACCATCGACGTGTGGAAGAGGATCCGCAAGGGGGCGTCACAGAGGGAAATGCTGATTGTTGGAAAGTAAGCCAGGAAAATAGGGCAGACGATTGACAACATTAGTCAATAAGGAGTCTGGCCGTCATACCCAGGGTTGCCATACCGTCCTTCTAGATATGCTGTCCTTACTTGGTCGACGACTTAAAAATACCAGCGTCCTGTAGTTTCTAAGATTTGTTCGTATTTCTCACTGGGCGTCAAGTATTTTCAAGCTGTTTTAGCCACAAGAGCCCTTATTTTCAATATGTTTTGGCAAAAACGACGTTAAATGTTGGCCCTTTACATTTTTTGCCAACAGAATTTGATTTATATCACGACTAAAGAAAATGTCATCCTAATATTCCTGTAAAATGTAGAATCATTTATAAGGCAAATTGTATTCCTTTTTTGTCGTCTTGTTTTTCGGTTTCACATCGTCGGCTTAAACCAATAAGAAAAGTTCTGGTCAATCTCGTTAGCTGGATAGAACGGGTTCAAATCCCTGTTGGGCCAAAGGTTTCTGTTAATATATTAACAACTATAGTTGTTCGGAGTGGGACGGTTCACGACAAAGGAGATCGCGAGTAGTGAAGTAGACAAAACATTGCAGTTGAAACGGACAACTAAAAACATTCACAAACTTAGAGGAGTTTCTCAATTTTAGCAGAATCTGGTCCTCAATTGGGCATTGATACGACATAAATTTTTTAAGATAGGAATTTGATTGATTGAAACAAATTGATTCAGATTGATATCTGTAATTTATCGTTATAATCGCCTTGCCTGCTCTTTAGATTGACAGTTTGTGTTCTGGTGGTGATCAGCATCCTGTGGATCCCAGTGATCCTCTCCTCTGCTGGTGGACAACTCTTCCTCTATCTTCAATCGATCCAGTCGGCGCTTGGTCCTCCAATCTTTGCTCTTTACCTCTTTGGGATTCTGTGGCCACGGATCAACGAAAAGGTCCTGGTTTAGCTTGGCATCCTAAACTACTTTGTGTGTCATTGAAGCTGTGAAAGTCAACGTGCGACCCACTTTGGGAAGCCTTGCTTTAGTCTTTAGTTCTTCCCAATTAAAATCAATTTTCAGAGAGTTTATTTTTTCATCAATTTGTCCCTGCACCAGTCGAATCTCTCTATAAATTGAGCGGGTACAGTTTGACTGTATATTTCATGTTTCAGGGTGCATTTTGGGGCCTGTTAAGTGGATTTACCGGCGGTGTCATCCGATTAGTGCTTGATTTCTATTTTGCGGCTCCAGGTTGTGATCAGAAAGAAACTCGGCCTTCGTTTGTACACAGGTGACGTGAATTCTTTTTCGTTAAGATGTGTGAGCAAGTATGCAAGCAAACCAAATGAATTTCAAGAATACAATGGTTATTTTGTATCGCCTGTTATGCATTCCATCCCAAATAATTTTAAATACAAAGTGGTGCAAGATGTATGAGCAAGACACATGTTTTTGACGTAGATGTATTATTGTAAACGGTTAAATGATACGATCTTTGCATTCATATCAATAATAAATCAATTTCTCCGCTCGAAAGGCTTTTCTTTCCCCTCTAGAGTAAATTACTTGCACGTGGCTCCCATTGTCTTTCTTGTCTCTTGTGTCATCACAATTGCCGTCAGTTACGCCACAGATCCACTTCCAGAGGAACGGGTAAATGCTACTTCATGTCTGTTGTGTCTTAATACGAAAGTTCGACCACCTATCGTTTAAATTCGAATGTTTTATATTGGAATTGATGAAGCTTCATGGGACCACGTGGTTCACGAAAGACAACACGTCAGATGTACGAGAAAGCTTTGCCTCTAGCGACTCCAAGCGGATAGACATGGAATCGAACCACGAAGATAAAACTAAAGGTGAATTGAATGCAGACACACCAAAACACATTTTCATCGGAGCAATATGTAACTAATTAAAACTTTTTAAGTCAAACGGGCAACCTGAAGCTTATTTAACTTTAAACTTTTTTACGGCCACTGTTAAAAAAGCAAATGCCACAGAAAAAATATTAAATTTAACCTTGTAAGGTTATCAGAGTTAAAAATGTCCAAGTTAAAATTATTTCGTTAAACAAAACGTAATTCAGAAGCGAAAGAGTTTCAGGCAGTAGTGCACGCTATTTAAACCCAGTGATGGGATTCAGCCGGTTCTACAGAACCGTCTCACGAAATTCTATGAGATCAGCTAACTGGTTAGCATTACTGGTTACTGTCGATGGATTTTGTAATAGAACCGGCTAAAAAATATGGCTTTTGTGATAGAACCGACTGACAAAAAAATTGAATTCCACCACTGCAAACCCATAAG
The DNA here is from genome assembly GCF_947561715.1 of Ascidia mentula. Lineage (NCBI taxonomy): Eukaryota > Metazoa > Chordata > Ascidiacea > Phlebobranchia > Ascidiidae > Ascidia > Ascidia mentula. The sequence continues at coordinate 18,756,741 of NC_138570.1, read as the reverse complement.
GTCTCGTCAGTGCAGCTGGTATTTTGTGGAGCAGAAACCAATTTTGTTTTGCAGAAAAGTTGATTGATGAAAACAAAGGAACAGATAATGTGGGTCTCGAGGCAAGTAATAAGAAAGATTCTGCTCGGAAAGGAGTCGTTGTCGAAAATGAAGAAGACAAAATGGAAGAGACGCAACAGGATGAAGATGATGCAAAAGGAAACCAAGAACACGAAGAATCTTCGCCAGTGGATGGCGCAATTGATCCTGGATACGAAGGCGACACGGAGGTGGAAAAAATGAAAATAGGTAAAAGTTGTTTGTAGCCAAAATTTAAAGAATGTTATCGCTGCTAACACTTGCCTGTAGGATTAATTGGATTTCGTACCAGGGTTTGTAACTAGATTAAAACACGTGAAATAGATTGGAAAAATTAGTCTTCCAATTAGGTTTGAATTGATGGCCTTGTGCATATTCAGGGCCGGCATTTCACCTAATTATTTGACTTGCCTTTGCCTTGTTCAATCTACATTTTATACTGTGCTTTGAAAAACTAGAAAATGCCAACTCTCGTATGTGTCTGTAGGTTACAAACTACTGTTGTTTTGTAGATGTTGAAAACAACGCGGACCCTGGAACCAACAACCGAAAGAAAGTGTTTACGCGTGATTTCTATGTCAACGCTTTGGCGATTGCATTGGCCATGGCTGTTACATTTCTAATGGGATTTTATGCATGAGACCTACCTCAAATCTGAAAATTTGTAACAGTTAATTCCAGCAGAGTTATGTTGTCCGATGAAACTATCATTGCTGTAACCATTTCAAAATACCGCATATTTTGAATCGAAATAAAATCTTCAGGTGGGAATTGTCTTTCTACGAATTCTGTCCTCTGTCACAACAATCCAAAGAACACAACGAAACAATCATTGAATGCGTTGAATGGACAAAAAAGCTGTAGTGGTGTCTTGTAGCTAAATTTGACTACAAATAATCAGAAAAGATATGCGGACAGTGTTCAGACATGTGTGCTGGCCTTTGGCATTGCACGTTAGACCCATCTTTCCCCCAAATATTACATCAGAAGTTTTTGGTTTTACTTTGTTGCATGGGGCCAGAAGATAACGAAAGAAAACGACTTAATACAACTAGTGTTACACCAGTGTTTCCCGGCCAGTGGCAGGCCTAGCAAGCACCTTTCCCTAATTAGAGGATATAGTTCGATTTGAACAAATCGCAAGTGATCTCAAAATGTTTGTTACTGATCTCCAAGGTTTAACACTCAACTAGGTGGATTCGCGTCGACGTTGTTTTTAATCCAAGTGATGCGCAACCGCAAAAAGGTTGGGAATCACTGTGTTAGACCAATAGAACTGTCCTCAAAATCAACATACGAACTCAAGGTAAAATCAAAATCTCTATTTATTTTCCCCAAATGGTATTGGTTCATGTTGTGGATTTTCCCATGTGTATGCAACATCCAGTAAGGTTTTGTCTAGACAGGATTGAAAAGTTCCATCGAATATACCGATTGTTCCTCCTGATAAAATAAAAGATAAAAAGATTTTGTCTGTATTTTTGTCAACACCGTGATGTAGGTTAAAGAAACATTTCCAAATAAAATCAATTAAAACCTATTTTTTTACGTGAGTGACCTGTGTGAATAAACAAGACTCTATTTCCTTGAAATCGAGAGGGATTCATTCTCATTTCATAAAGCATTCCATTTACTACTTTTCCAGTGTAGTTCTGGTCACAGAAAATGCCCGTATCTTTAGCTATTTTCTGAACAAAATCTTGAAAAAACAAAAATAAAATGAATGGTTAGCTGTTGAATACTGTGAAATAAAAATTAAAATGCATAAAAAAAAATTCATCTAAAATAAAACCATATAGTAGAAAGGAAAATCATATCCCAGGATTTTTAAAATTTCATATCTGTAGCATCGATGAAGAAATGAAAATATTATTCAAAATATTCAAATGTGGTACTTAGTTCAAACTGTTTGATTTTTTCACTATATCTTTACGGTGTTCATCATTGGTGCTTTTGCAATGTCCTTCACCAGCATGACCATGAATGAAATCTATTATATCATCTGCTCTGACTTTTGTTATGTTGAATTGATCAAGGTCATTATCCACGTGCTGCTTAGGGTAGATTTCATCCTTCTTAATGTTAATGGCATGGATTCTAAACCAAGAGAAATGAAAAAATAAATCCTTTTTTTTATTTGCATCAAACATTAACACGTTTCTAGGAACAGATTGCTTTCCAGCATTTTAATATATTTTCAGTCACTTATGAAACAAAAATTTGAGCGTAATATTCAAAATGGCTCAAAGCAACCGAAAAAAAAATAGATTTACCAATTACCAATACCTACTTTATTTTTTGACCAGTCAAATAGTTTGCAATGGAAAGGCCAGACAGAGTTCCAGCACTACCACAAGCAACAAATATATCATCCACTGTATCTGATATTCCTTGATCAAGCATTTCCCTCCAGGCTTCAATGTATCCAAAAAGTCCCACCCCACATGACCCACCAAGTGGGATATAATAAGGTTCAATTCCAGTGTTCATTCTAAACATATTTAAAATCCATTTTGCATACAAATATTTACAACATGATTACTGCCAATACATTATTTATGGATGCAAAGAAACTTGAAAGTGAAGGTTTATTTTCTGTTGAAAACCTTTGTAGGAAAACTGTTTTAAAGCAAAAAAATACAGTTTTAAGCAGTTTTAACATTTTTGCTTCTCATGTTTTTTTTAACCTTTCTGTATTTTGACAACACTTAACCAGTGTTTGGGAAGAAAAAATCTTACTCTATTTGTTTGGATAATTTTTCTTGTCGCACATAAATATCTTTGTCAAATTCACTATCCCAAGGAACAAAATATAAACGACATCCACTGAAAATAGGAGGCAGAAGATTTCCTGGATTTTCTGTGCTTTGTTGTTTCTAAAAATTTGACAAAATTTTGTGCACTATTTACCATGCCAACTGCATCAACAGTTAAACAATTACAAATGAAGACATTCAATAAATTACAAATAAAAATTTAAACTATTTTCTTTGATTTAAAAAACTAAACATACAGGATTGTGGGACTTCATAATAATGTGGCAGTCCAGTCCCAATTCTTTACATGCAACAGCAGTTGCCCGGCAGTGGTTAGACTTCACTGTTCCACATGTTATAATAGATTTACTACCTTTAGCAACTGCCTCTGCCAACAGAAACTCTAGCTTTCGAATCTGCAATGCAACACCCAAACGTCTTGATTTTGTAAAGATTTGCTACTTTGCAGATCACCTCAGACATTAAACATTCCTTAGAAACATTAAAAAAATATTCTTTTGTTCTTTTTTATCAGTTTAAGTTCTAATCACAATTAGAAAAGATAGTTTTGTAAACACTGTTGGAACAAATACAGCTTATGTTATATTAAATTTCATTTTCCCTACCTTGTTTCCACTCAAAAGATTGCCTGTAAGATCATCTCTCTTTATGTAAAGCTTAAAGTTTAATGGGACTTCTGAAAGTTTCCATTCATGGATTGGAGTAGGCAGCATAGTCAGCTTAGACAAGAAGTGAATTTTAGTATGTATGAATATCATTAATAAATGTTCTTGAGTATGCTCATTTTTGACATCAGAAAGCATGTTATCTCATCCAGTAGTTTATTAAGGACTTGTAATATAACAAAAACTATTGACATGCACTACTACAATATACTATTGTTTTTGCATACCCTGATGCGTTGTTTTGGGACATTTGGAAGACCAACTGCAAAGTCTGGTGGTTTGTAAGCCACAAGCTGTCGGTAATTTCCACAAGCCATTAGAAACTTCCCTAAATACTGTGGTCCCGTGTTTCTAGTACGAATATTGTCACAAACTGTTTCAGTAAATCTCTAGTTTTGCAAAGAACTGATGAGTCAGCTATGGTAATATTGCAGTCATCGTATAATGTTTGATGAGCAAATAAACTGCAGACGTACGTGATTAAACATTGTAAACTTGTCGTCGACGTGAATTTTCCCACTTTCTCTTGTAATCTTGTATTTTGATTCTATACCTACAAACCACAATAATTTGCCTACACATTTGGGTAATTTTGTTTTTATTAAAGTAAGTATCGTGCGAGGGAAATACCCCTTTCATTAAGTGTCCAATAAAGCAATCAATGATGCGAATATGCGCAGGCAATTGTTTTTGCGTGTTAGAGCATTTTTTAAACTTTCGTGTGAAGTTTTTAGCGTTTCAGGTGAGCTAGTCATTGGATGCATTTGAAAGCAATTGCCAAGCATATCAGACTTTTCTCCTAAATGTGCATAGGAGAAAAAGTAAGCACTTAATTATTTTTCTACAAAATATGCCTGAATCATTTGCTTCTTTGTAACAAGAACTTTTAATATCATTGGGCATTGCAACGATCAGCGCAGTGAGCGCTTCACCTTTAAGGTCTGGCTTCCTTCGATTGTGAATGATTTTAGTCATCCAAATTAGATGTACAATTTTATTCATGCAAGTGTCGTTTGACGGAACATGTACCACAACTTTTTTTAACGCAGTGGTTCTTCACCTTTTTTTTATCTCATTTCCCACTTTAATTTTAAACGAAATACTTATTTCTATAGTATTTAAATTTTTAACTAAGAAATTAATTATTGCATTTTCGCTATATTTTTTTAACTCTTTCTACCGCATTTACAATTGCCAATAAGTGCACGGCACACAGTGAATACAGAACATAATATTTCTTTTGCAGCTATTTTTGTGTATTTCGGTGCCGACTAATTACTAATTACCCACCTACAACCAGAACCAATGAGTTAAATTGACAAACATGTGAGAATACAGTGCCAGACACAAGGGAATGACAAATCCAGCTGAGCTTGTGAACAACATTAGAAAACACGACTACTGCATTTACGATAGCGTAGCACGCTGGTCGTGACCTAACATTACGGCTATTTTGCACACATTTATAATTAAATGTTACGAAATTATTGCAACATCAAGTTAAGAAGTGGTACAAATGTGCTTGTAGTTTGCACAAAAGTAAGTTAAGTGCACACTTAGTTGATTTATGTTCAATCCAGCTTCTTTCCATTGCACCATTGCACCATTTTTTTTCAGGATATTTTGCAGGTTGTCTGTTGTTGCAAACACGTACATGAAATATCCACTTGTGCACACAAAGTTACTGGAACAAACGAGGCCGAACAGATCGAAAAAATTAGTTGGTTAAAAGAATGCGATGCAATATCTTAGGCATAAAAACACAATAATTGTTTTGAAGAATCGTCTAATTTTGAAATGCTTTTGGTTCTTCTCTCAACTTCGGCCAGGGGTAAGATATATTGCCGAAAGTTTCCTCCATACATGATTGATAGGAACCATCAAACAAACCAAGCGTACCACCTGAAAACATATACATTATGTGACGCTGTACACATACGATATGTGGCGCTGTACATATACGATATGTGACGCTGTACACATACGATATGTGGCGCTGTACATATACGATATGTGACGCTGTACATATACAATATGTGACGCTGTACATATACGATATGTGGCGGTGTGCATATACGATATGTGACGCTGTACATATACAATATGTGGCGGTCTGCATATACGATATGTGCCGGTGTACATATACGATATGTGACGCTGTCCATATACGATATGTGGCGGTCTGCATATACGATATGTGCCGGTGTACATATACGATATGTGACGCTGTCCATATACGATATGTGACGCTGTCCATATACGATATGTGGCGGTCTGCATATACGATATGTGCCGGTGTACATATACGATATGTGACGCTGTCCATATACGATATGTGACGCTGTACATATACGATATGTGGCGCTGTACATATACGATATGTGGCGGTATGCACCACCATTGTGGGATATTGTTTTGCAAAATCGTTGTCAAAACCTTGAACAACATCAAGGCATCAGTATTGAACTGCAGACAGTAATGCACACTATTTAGGTCAGGTGTTATCAAAGCAAGTGGCGACTACAGCAACGAACTACCTTTCAAACTATAACAGACACATGTCTTACTTACAGGCAATAACAGTGTACGTATTAATATGCAGCTCATGGATCATAATGACTTTCTAGTTTTTTAGTATCTTTTTGAGATAACAGTAAAGAATTTTAGTGATACATTATTCAACACCTGTGCTGTTACCTGTGTGTAGAAACAGAATTCTATTCCCTTGAAACCTTGATGGATTTATTTCCATCTCTTTCAGCATTCCTTGCAATGCCTTCCCCGTGTACACAAGGTCACAAAATATCCCTGTACTATTGGCGACTTTTTGGAGAAAATCTTAAAAACAATGCTTAATTTGGCACATAAAAATTAATAGGTTTTAGACTGTGACCCACAAACGCTAAGAAACAAATTTGTTGTATTTTTTAACATTGAATGCATTCCTGTCTGCTAAAATAATTTGCCCGAATTTTCGTGGAACTTATAATTTCTATTTAAGTGAAATCATTCAACACAAATTCAGACAAATGTTTAGGAAATAACTGAAGTTCTGTGGACCCTTCTTACAGTGATCATCAATTGTAGTCTTTCCGTATCCTTCACCAGCATAACCATCAATGACATCAACAATGTCCTCTGCTGCTACTCCAGTGATATTTTGCTCCTTAAGAGCGTTGTTAATGTGCATGTTTGCAAACCCCTCTTCCTCGGTAATGTTAACCCCATGAATTCTAAGAAACAAGATGCAATGTATCACCAAAAAACGATTGTATTTTGTTGTACTTGTAAGAGAAAAATTGCTTTCAGACATGCTTCTAATGTTACGTCGATATCATTTAATTATAAACTCAAACAAATACTTTTCATACTTTATTTTTTGACCAGTCAAATAGTTTGCAATGGAAAGCCCAGACAGAGTTCCAGCACTACCACAAGCAACAAATATATCATCCACTGTATCTAATATTCCTTGATCAAGCATTTCCCTCCAGGCTTCAATGTATCCAAAAAGTCCCACAGCATTCGACCCTCCCAGGGGGATTAAATAAGGCATCTTCCCAGTTTTGTTTCTGTAATCAAACTTGGGATGTATAAATGTTACATTTCTTACAACAAAGAGAAGAAATTGTCACAAAATGAGAGCAGGAATCATCCTGTGCAGGTCGGTGCTGACCGGTGGATCTGTCTTTGTACATGTTAGTATATTCGGGCTATCAAAATAGAGTGTCTTATAAGAGAGAAACTGTCGGCGTAATTAATACTTCTGTTTTCATGAAAGATCACATACACTGACGTAGATCGTCTATTACTCTAACTGTAAGACGGCTCGTCTGGCAAAAATAATTCTAATTTTAACGTTTTGGTTGCGCTTTGCGATTTTCCCTCTGTTTATGCGCCTCAACAATTGATCATGCTGCGTTTTTACTCATTTTGTTACACCCTGATGAAGGCTGCTGCATAGCAAACCAAACGTCGAAACTCACAAATATAAATATGCATCAGTAATGAATTGTCTATCACTCTTTGTTGAGTAACTGGAATATTTTCACAGGAAATGAACTATTTCACAATTTGTTGGAACAACCATACATATCAGCTTCTTTCAGGTAATTCTACATAGAACCTATCTCTATTTTCCTGATTGTTAAATCCTTGGACATGTACTTTTTAATATATTGCATTCAAAACTCTCGACAACGTGCAAGAATTGTCAAACACTAGATTCTTGTTTGAAATGTTTAAATTGTTGTTCAAAATGTTAAGTGATTGTGCTCTTATTTAAAAAAAACATTTTATCACACAAGAATGTTTACTTTAGGCTGAGCCACTGAAGTAACTTACTGTATGAGTCTTGATAGAGTTTCTTCCCTTTCCGTAATATCTCCATTTGGAATGGAGTCCCATGGTATGATATATAACTGACTTCCATTCAGCATTGGAGGTAAAATGTTTGCCGGGCTTTCGGCGTTTTCGCTTTCCTGGAAACAAAGGTTGGAATGTGGAATGAATAAAATAGAGTTACCCCCGAAAATGTTTACCTAAAAATGTAAGTTTTGTCCCCTACAAAAGTTTAAAATAAATTCCTGCAGGAAGAATAAAAACCTGTTTATTAATAAGTTAATGCAAGTTAATCTTTCCACTCTATTTTTATCTAATCGTTAAAGCCCAGTTGTTTGAAAAGGAAACAATGTAGAAAAGGATTTACTCAGAGGTGCACAACCTTTTTACTATTGCCGGCCGCAACACACACACCACTGTGTGCTAACGGCCGCCACTGAATATACTGCTTTTCCAACGATATACTCCTGATAATTACGACAAGTTGACGTGAGCATTATTAGAAAGGAATGGAAATGATTCCATACCTGAAAAATGTACACTATTTATTATTTACATTTGCCAAATTACGTATATTACAATGTAATGAAAATTATTCAATGACTGCCTTGTTCTTGCACGCTAGGTTCACGTCTCCATCATAAAATAATCCACTTCCCATTTGGGATTAAACACCCTTTTCTCTTGTTTTAACAACCTTTTGCTTTTCAGCGACATGGCTGAGTGATTCCACTGTTTAGCTTTTCGACAACTGTACATGCGTACATGGCAATTCACCGATATACTATTGATGTTTTATGACGTCACCATCCGTATTGTTGCGCTTTGTCTCGGTTGCGGTGGCTGCACCAGTTACTACTCGCTACAGCGAACGAATGTGTGTAACGCGGAAATGGAAATGGGCCTAAATAAAAGCTTAACTCTTGAGACCGCTTTAAAAACAAGTTTCAGAAGCAACGACGGCCGCCAATGCATATATTTTGATATAAACGTGCACGGCCGCAAAAAATAGCGTCCGCGGCTGCAGGTTGTGCACCGCTGATTTACATGAATGTCGGTAAGACAACGGTTCACAAGGGTTTTTTGCACCCGTTTATCGTAATTTGATCTGCGCGACACGCCCCCTGATTGAACCTGATGTTCATGCGTAACTCAGGGCACTGTGCTTTAGACCGTGCTATCTCATTCCTTGTTGGCGCGCATTTTTAATTCTTTGCGCTCCCCTCTCCGTTTTTCGCCCTTCTTTCGCCTTTTTTCGTATTTATCGCCGTGTTGGCGTTTTGCTTCACTGGTCCTGATGAAGGTCTGTTGAATAACTACCGAAACGTCGTCCAAACAAGTTTTTTTTCAGAAGAGCCCTTAAATTACTAAGAGGTTTTTAGACGTTTCTAAACAATTCTGAAGAAAATAATTTTTTCTGTTCAAACAAAATGGCGCAATTTTTCTTACTATGTCATGGGAGCGAACAAGCAAGTGGCAATCCAGTCCAAGTTCTTTCGTAGCAACTGAAGTGGCCCGACAGTGGTTTGACTGCATCGAGCCGCAAGTAATCACAGATTCGTATCCATTTGCAAGAGCTTCCGCCAGCAAAAATTCAAGCTTGCGAATCTGGGTATTTTCATAATACAAGATATAACTTTTATTTCTTTCAAAAATAAATTTCCACCTTGTTTCCGCTCGATAAGTTCCCTGTAAGGTCGTCCCTCTTAATAAACAGCTTAAAACCGGAAGGAAGGTCTGGCAATTTCCATTCATGAATTGGAGTGGGTGACATTGCCAGCTGTAGACAAAAGAGCTTGCTTTTAATCGTTTTAAGACTAATAAGTGCTCTCCTACGATGTTGCTGTTTTGCAAAACGTCGGTCTGGCACCCGACCCATATACCAAGAAAAAAACACTGATCGTAATTCGTGGCCAGGATATCCTAGGTTCAAACTGGTGTTGTCATCTTTTTGTTCAAGATATTTTGACAACAACATTATCGGAAAGGCTTTGTGCCTTCCGTTCGAGTATTTATAATTAAAATACGGCAAACTCAATTTAAAAGACAGCTGTCACACTGAGCACTTACTTCGTTCTCTCGTTTGCACAACCCGTCAAGTATACTCTCAACAAGAATATTCTTAGCCTATATTGTTATATGCTTACATACAACACCAGTTGATATAAAGTAGGGTGGCACCGTCATATTGCCTTGTACGTGGCCACCACAGGTTCCAAGCAGTTACTTAGTCATAGGTTCTGCGTTTTAGTGCTTTGACCCGTAACCAGGGTAAGGAGTAACTTATATCGGAACTAACAAACAGTGTACAACCTTCACTCGGTGTTTTGGTAGCAGTGGAAGATGCGAGGCAAAATCCGGAGGTTGGTAGGTTGACAACTTCCCATAACTTTCTCCGGCCATCTCAGCTGATTTCACGTAACTTTCCCTACTTGTTGCAGAAGAAAAATAGAACTAGGCACAAACAACAGAAGTCAGACGAAATGTTGAAAAAAACAAACGGTCAAATTGATCATTCTGGCTACAGTTTAGTGGAGAGTGGACACAAACCTCCGGAAAGTATTTTTGCTCCGAGAGCTGTAACAGTGTGCATCGACTACGTAGATTTTAGTTGTTTGGGTCCTTAACAATTAGGGCTATTTTGTATCTACAGTGATAGTAAAGCTTAATACCAATGTTTACGGGTCGGTTCTCATTCACTGCTATGACTTCACGCTGATATGACCAACTTAAAACGGACCTCCCAATGTTTATCAACCGGTGACGTAATCATCTCTGACAAAATGTTGCAACCAAAAAAATGTTCTCCCATTTTTAGGACGAACTACCTTGCGTAATTTGATAGTTCGTATGTTTGTCACTGCAACATCTGAAAGGTCATGCCAGGGGCGAACACACAGCCTTTTTATTATTGCAGGCCGCATCACACAGACTTTATTTCACCAACGGGCGCCAGTGAATACTAACCGATAATTTCGCATTTACGTATGCCTAAAAGTGTAATGAAATGTTATATTTAACAATTTTTCTTGCCTAAAAATACATAATCTTATTCTGTTTTATAACAAAGACTGACTAATTTTAAAAGCTAAACATCCAAACAAAACCTGTAACGTTTTTGACAACGCACGGCCGAGAATGCAAATGCAATATAAAGCATGTATACACCGGCATGAATTATAGCATCCACGGCCTCATGGGGTCATAACCTCCGTAAGCGGTGTATCAGTTTGACTGCGCACGTTTTTGTTACGGGTCGCTTTACAACCAACACTGCTTCGCGAGCATGTTTTTGCCCCTCAACCTCGTTTCTGTCATGAAAAACATCAGACACTCTCTTGATGCATGCTAAGAAAAGTGAGTTTTGCCTCGTTAATCCATACGTTCTAAAATCACCTTTTAACTTAGAGCTTAAATCAATACAATATAAAACCCGGCAAGAATATATAGCTTGGTATGTGCGAAGGTTCTGGCGTCACTACCACAGTCTTGCAGTTTTAACTATAATTATGGAGTTGCCAGTGTTTACCGGTTTACAACTCAACAATCAAAACTGCACTTATTCTCGTTGTGACCATCAACGAAGAGTTATGGATTTCAATCAAAAGCACTGTCTGACTTTCACTGCAGAAAAAAAACTTAATTACTTATTGTTGCATTTTAACCGATGGTTGTAAAAAGTGTTTCCGAATGATTTACATGGAGCAACAGTAGCAATTACACCAGTCCTTAAGCTTACGGCGACGGGAATTTACTTTAAATTTGTAATTACCCTGTTTTGTGCAATTTAATACTGGTGTACGTTGGTTTGTTTTGGTTTCTGTAGGGACTCACTACAATTGCTGCAAATTTAAACCCTCATAATTGCAACAATAGAAATTTACCTTTTCTTTCTATTAAACAATCGCTTTGTTAACCAACAAATAAAAAAAAACACAATTTGATCCTAACTCCGCCCTATATAGTTCTCCCAATATGTATTAGCAGCGCTTAGTCTGAGCGTCAGCTCACTCTTCTGCTAAAAGTTGTGTCAGTTCCATCGACTATTTCACTATGCTTTGGTGGTGAACCATAAAAACTACCAGACCATTAAGAACTTCTCTCATCCCTATACATTTCTCACAACAAAACTTGGCAACAAAAAGTGCTGACTTGTCTAAGATTTAAACTGCAACAATTTCAAGGTCACGTAACTGAGCATGGAGGTAAATTTAGTAAAACCTGAAGCTAAGCTTACAACGTCAGTCAAACTGTTACAGCGAGAAATGACTTGTATGTGCTTTCTTTCCCTGTTTCTAGTTCATGTCAGTAATCTGACTTCATTGACTATGACGTAACAAGGCATTTACCATGATTGGTTGGAAATCCAAAAACGTAACAATGCGTGTGATGTCATTAGTGTCGCAATCTTGTGCTGACCACGTTTTACAGTTTCTTTCTGTGCTGTAAGTAGCAGTTTCAGTTGTCGTGGTTCATAGTTGATCCGATTTAGTTTTGGAAATGTTTGTTCTAACATTAGTGTTTATGTGTAGCTATAAAAACATGAAAGTTAATTTAACTGAAATGCTGAAACGTGTTAGTCCGTCAAAGTGCCTGTAATTCAGTCCTGGACTCCTAACAAGTTGGTACGTAATTGAATGTGAAATTGTGTTATTTAAATGTGCGTATTATTGCCGATTGTGACACGTTTCTGTTCGTTTAACAGAGAACCAATGCTGTTGTGCAAACGAGGAGGAATTTGTACCCGAAAAGGCAGGCAGTGTTACGTTTAAACAAATTAGGAAACCCCCTAGTGCGGCGGTCGGTGCAGATCCAGGCTGCACAGATTTAGAGTTAATTACGGCCGCTACACAAACTGTTTAACTTCCACGAAACAAATTGCTAAATCAACATTATTTTGTACCTTCATCATACAAAATGTGATGTAAGCCATAGCCTCTACAGAGGCAGGGGCAGAGCAAGCTCATTTTAAACCATAGGCAATAAGTTTAAATTTTTCGCCCCATTAAATTATTTTCTGCCAGCAAAATTAATGGTTAATTATTTGTTTAGGCGATCCCTGGACGCGCCGGCCCTGTATGTCACCAAACAAAATCCTTGATTTACTGCCAGCACCACTGAGGTTAGGGACACCCTAAGAACATTAATATAATGCACCATTTGGGAAGCACTGTACCAGAGTAAGGGTCATCATAACCTTTTTCAAGTGACATATGCAGGTATATGAGTTGTAACAATTGGTGGTAATCCTTCAATACAAGATAACTTTTACCAAAATATCCTTGTACAGAAGAATTAAAAACTAATTTTGGGGTAAAAAAGCAGGGACTAAATAAATAACACAAGTGCCTAAAATGTACTGACATATCGTTGTCACAAATAAATAAGATATGAGACCATTGGCCGGACCAGGTTTTAGATTATCAGTTGTTTCGCTATACTGATAAATGAAAATCTAATTTTTGGTAAAAAAAAAGCAGCCAATAATAATTCGTGGACTGCGGCTCTCTGAAGTTATGGTTTTTTTAACTGGATTGTTTCAGTTGAAACTACCAAGCACGCGATATTCAATTTAGAAATCATTGCACACAATAAACACACATATATGCTTAAAAAAGTCCACACGCTCAAAAAATACACCATAACATTATTAATAAAAACACCTCACGCCCAGCACGCAAACTTCAACTAAGACAACACACTGACACGGGGTGGTTTGCTGCAAGAGACTTACAACAGTAGTTCCCAAACTTTCCTGACATACGGCACGCCTACGGAATTGACAAAGATTTTGGGGCACCCAATGGCGACGAACCAATGAGGAACCGCCACGAATGATTCAACCAGCAGTTTTAAACGGTACCACGACTGGGAACCACTGATCTACAGTATCTTCCCGCATATACCTTAGTGTTGAAAAACAACGATTTTCACCACATTTCTTTTGTTTGTTTTTCCAATGTCCGGAGGATATCGGAGATTAAAAATATATATCCGGAAAATCAAATCCAATAATTCGATGCGGCGCAAAATAAATTGCAGTTTGAATCAACATAAGCCAAAAAAATGCAGGTTATCGAGTCCGGTGCCAAAATACAAGGTGATTTCCCCAAATAGAGAGTGACGTCACAGGTAGGTGTCGCATGACAAACGATTGCATGCGCATGAGGAATCGGACATTGTGGATCAACCAGAGGCGATCGCCTTTGTCTAAGCAACACAAAATCAACACAGAAAGCATCACACATGGCTGACATTAAAAATTTACTAAAACGGACCTTTTAAATTCACGGCAACAGACTTAATAACGGTCTTCAAATAAAGTCCAAAAGTACAAATATACTAAACATTTGGCAAAATTTAACAAAAACAATATCCTAAGTTAATAACGACGATCTCAGTCACAACATTGCAAAAATTATTGGGACTTTAAAATAAAATCTAACGTTAATTTTACGGCCAGAACGCTAATTCTATTAAAATTATAATGCCTTACAGCAACAGTAGCACCATAAATGGAAGAACGTTGGACACTTTTGCATTTGGTCAAAGTCCCACAATGGGTTTCGGTCCATCTTCAATATTTTGCCATGTGTGTGCCACGTTTGAAAAAGTTTCATTCAAGCTACTTTGAATTGTTCCATCATACAAGCTCAACGCACCTCCTATAACAATATTAAGATGTACCATTGTAATTGTGACTGGCAGTCACTAGAAATTGCTAATGTAATTTGCATCAACAATGTTCTGGAAATTGGAACAACGTAGAATCCATACTTAACACAAATAAACATAGAAATTAAAAACACAAAGTTAAACAGTGTAGCTATAATTTTTATCAACAAATACAGACATGTATAAGCAACAGAGCCAATAATGTTCAAGTGGGCCCCAGACTATTATGTCTCCACGGCTAAGTATAGTAACTTAGCCGTGAAGACATAATAGATCGAAACAGTGTTCACTGCATGCATCCCACTGGATGCACAGAAATGTTTACCTGTATGAATAAACAATATTCTGTTTCCCTGAAATCTTGAGGGAGTGGTTTTCATTTCGGCAATCATTCCTTTTACTGCTTTACCAGTATATACAGGATCGCAAAATATACCAGAGGACTTGGCTATATTCTGAATAAAATCTAAACAGAAAATTAAAAAAAATATTTGCATCGTTTCACAGGTAAATGTAATAAATGTGCCAAAAATATGTTATCGAAATTTATACTGGCGCAGTGCTTCCCAATGCCAGCCATAGCCTCTTTAGAGGACACAAAATCCTTGATTTACCTTCACCACCACTGATGTTAGGGACACCCCATAAACACTAATATGACGCACCATTTGGAAACTACTGAGTAGTAGGGCGTCATTAAAACATTTTTCCCAAAGGGTCATATGTATGTGAGAACTAACGCTGAGTGATAATTCTTCAATACAAGATTACCTAGTTACCAAAATAACATCCTTATACAGGAGAATTAAAAACTAACTTTGGGGTAAAAAAGCAGGACATAAATAAATACCACAAGTGCTTAAAATGTAGTGACATCAGATAAAAAGGGATTTACTAGGCACAGTGCGACACAAGCCCATTTCACTACCCCTGTACTAGAGTAACAAATATAATCCAGGAAAATGTGTTGTTTGTTCTTACGGTGATCTTCTCTTGTGCTTTTACCATAACCTTCCCCTTTATAACCATCAACAATTTCAACTAAATCTTCCGACTGAACTTGAATCAAACCGAGCTCATCCAACATTTCATTAACATGGTGGTGAAAGTAATGCTTGTCATCACAAACGCTAATAGCATGAATTCTGAAAAAAGCAAAAATGTTGTGAGAATTGTTACGTCAAAATTTATCAAAAAAACCCAAAAATATGTTCTTTGCAAAATTCAAGACTTTTTATCAATGTTCACCATTATTCAAAAGGAAAAAACAAAGTATATCTTGAACGAACGATGTAAAATGTGCTGATCCAAAACCCAACAACTTATCATTGATTCATTGTGCACATGAATGATGCATACTATTGACTGATTTTTTCATACTAAATTGTTTTAAGCATATGATTGATTGGTGTTCCTGACTAGCTTAGCTTTAATCAAACCAAGTCCTAAAACTGGAATTTAAGTGGAAGTAATCAATACCTACGCATGACTCACTTGATTTTTTGACCAGTGAGGTAGTTTCCAATACACAACCCAGCAATACTTCCACCACTGCCACAAGCAATAACAATGTCATCAACAAGCTTCATGACATTCTGGTTTAAGAGTTCATTCCATGCATCAATGTACCCAAATACACCAACACTGTCCGATCCACCTACTGGTATGCAATAAGCAGGACTCCCTGTAGATGATCTGAAAAAAATGAATGGTACATAAACAAATATATTTACAATACCTAAAAATTTTTTGTAAAAAATGTATTTAATTCTTTTAAGTATTTGCTTGATACTATTTTGGGTTTAAACTATTTTGTCAAGTAGTTTCAGGAGAAAATGCTACTTCATCATTGAAAACAAAAATGTAGTCAATGACACATGCAGTTTTGGGGATAAAAATTATTTTTGAACAACAATCCACTCAGTAAGAACCAGTCTGGTTTTCAACAATGAATTATGTTTGTTCATCAAATACATGTTTATTTTACCTCAGAAAACCTACTATGATTTTAGCTTACTCAAGGTTTGCAGCAAGTTTTTCCTGCCTGTGTCGTATGTCTGGTTCATATTTTGAGTTGCGTGGAATAAAATACAGATGACTTCCAACATATAAAGATGGCAGAAGATTTCCAGGGTTCTGTGCTGTTTCTTTGTCCTAATAAATAACAGTAAGCAACTTGTACAAATGCACAGACTTAATTAATAATGTCCAAGCTAGTATTCAGTAATATTAACAAGGATTGTACTAGTACCGTTGATCGTAAAAACAGAATAGAGCAAGGCTTCTTCTAGTCACTCCAATTAAATTTGCAAACCATATAAATTTGCAACAAAAATTTGAATAATTTACCATTTTGCTGCTTCTCAAAAGTAAATGACAATCAAGGCCTAACTCTTTTGCTGCAACAGCAGTAGCTCTGCAGTGGTTTGATTGAGCAGATCCACACGTTATCACTGATTTGCAACCTTTGGAGAGCGCATCTGCCAACAAAAACTCCAATTTCCGAATCTAAACAGCAACATTTATGTGTACAGCGGAGCAATAAATAAACAAACAACTATTATTTGCCTATTTGTAACACTAACCTATGCATGTGGTTGTAAAATTTACAATAAATGAATGAAATGGTCAGGTTGGGAAGTTTGTAAATAGTACCGCACAATTTTTTGGTGAACAGTGATTGTAGGAATAATGCAAGGGCTACGCAATATTTTTAACATATTAATGCATTAGCATAAACAGCAGGCATTTGCCTGGGCATCACTGCCCTTTCCATAAGGATACACATACAAAAAGCACTTGCTGAGAAAACAGGATAGGTAATGTATTACTTTTTTTTCTGTATAGTTTGTCCATGAAACTTCTTGAATGTGGGATTTCTTTTAAGTTGATGGAGTGGCAGCTTGTGTAAATTATTACTTTTACCGTTTTATTTATTACTTGTTTTGATATATTTTCTTACCTTGTTTCCACTCAAGAAACTTCCAGTAAGATCGTCTCGTTTGATGTAAAGCTCAAAATTCTCTGGCACCTCTGGTAAACCCCATTTGTGAATTGGAGTTGGAAGCATTGCCAGCTGAAAGTAATATATATGTTTATAACTATATGTTTATAACACTTGGCTTTCCACTGGCGCCTGAGAAACAGGTAAATTAGCAGCAACACTGAGTAAAAACGAATTGTTACAACAATCAACACAACATGTCGTACCTTGACCCGTTTTGTTGGGACATTGGGAAGATTTGATGCGAATTGAGGTGGTTTATATGCAGAGACTGTGTGATATTGTGGGATCGCCATTGTCATCAACTTAGTAAGCTGGCGCGATAAAACGGACATAACTCCCTCTTCAGCGCACTGCAAACCAAATGTAAACAAAACCAACACACCATGTCTGACTCAGCACTTTTTGCCAGTACTGGTAAACGAAAATTCTCCATCAAAGATAATATATGTTTAGGAGTTGGTTTTATTCATCGTCATTTCTCTTTGCGGATACGAAATTCATGTACAAAGCTCTACATTTTCTTCCCAACAAAATAAAATAAACCTACAAAACTAACAACAGCTTGATTTAAATGAACGCCAAATACAAGATCTGTGGTAATTTTTTCTCTTTTTAAGGTTTGTTGCAAATGCATGTGTATGCTTTTCACATAGCAAGTTTTAATGTGTTTAGATATTTGATAGAGTGGTTATTTTATTTACACCAAAATATGAGTGAGGAGACGCCTTTTAAATTTACTTTTCTCCCGAAAACATTGCCCACACTTTGCAATAAGGATTTCAAAACGTATTTCGAAAAGTGGTAGGTTCGTAAATTATATATATTATGTATCTTTTTTAAATACATCTTGTTACAAATAGGTATCTTCTGGACCGTTTAAAAGCATGGACATTCAGCTTTGACAAAGCCTATCAGCATTACAAAAGCAGGGATTTTGTTTCAGTAATTTACATATTTGTGGGGTTGATGTGTTTGCAATAAAATGTTTGCTTTTGATAGTTACACTGTTTGTGCCTTACACAAGTTAAAGTTGTCTTGGCCTTATGGTTACTATTACAATAAATCTGAATCTGTTAAAGATAAAATAAGTTTCTGTAAAATAATTTAATGTTTTACCAACTTTTACAGGACTTTTATAAAGATGAAAATGTTTTGAACAGTATTGAAGTGATGGGATACAGTGATGCTTGGGGAAGATTAGGTAAGCATAGAATACATGAAACATTTTACACTTTCTCTTATAAGTTTAAGTTTTTAGATGCCCCAAGTTCAGTTGAGGTTGAGGAGCTAAGATGTGAAGCCACCTCAATGAGTTTTTTTGATAAACTGAAGGAGGAAGGAATCGTTAGAGAAAATGGAAACATATGTAAATGTTTCGATGAATTCTATGAAGGAATTACTATATCTGATGAATTAAGAAAGGTTAAGGAATATTAACAATAATTTAGTTTCGAATTTAGGCAGTTTTATTTGTTTCATTGTAAGACCATTGTTCTAAGCTGTTAAACTCTCAGAATAAAAACGAAAATTTAATAAACAGATGATTCTAATGGAGGATTCTGACAACTTTGAGTGTTTTAGTGACGAGGAAAGATCACAACTTCTGTTTAAACTCTTCTCCCACCTAGTGGTGGGTGGACCCATTTGCCAATTTGAAGACAATGTTCAACCATACTATGACATCACAAAATCACTGTATAAAGATTTGGTCTGGTATGTTTTCCTTATTTTCTCTGTATGCATAATGGGCATATTTATTGAAGTAAAATTGTCAAAATATTTAGTGTTTATTCTGATTTTGCTAAAATGTGATGACTCATAACAGAAGATAATTTTGTACACTTATATCATAAAAAACTCTCATTTTGGCATAAAAAGAATGTATTTTTATTTATATTTATCAAAATTTCATCAGGCTTATGACCGTACATTACATTTAGGACTCCATCTATCATGCATAGCATGAACTTTCATATTTACACTTTAAAACCAGGAACAACGCCGCAAATGTAAAATTTATTGTGAATAATATTGAGTTGTATTGGCAGCGTACAACGAAACGCCGAAACAAAAGAATTAGTCGTTAAATCAGATGTGATAAAGGTTACAGCAAAGGTGGGTTGCAGTTACATAACTTTCCACATAAAATCACAGCAAAGAAAGCCCAGAATCACAGCATTTGTAATTTAACTAAGTTGATTTTTGAACAAAGATACAGAAATTATGACATTTATTATCTTTAATAAATTATGTCCTAATTTCAAATGTTTGTGTTTTTTTCTTGTGCCAAAAACCAAGTGTTTCATTCTTGGTTTCAAACATTTGCTATCCGCTGTAATTGCTGTCGCTGGTTTTTAAGACAGTGTTACGTCAGGGGCTAGATTCTGTCCACTTTTACAGATTAGATTTTATATCCCGATTTATATTATATTCAATAAAAGTCACGTATATCAAACAAAATTCTTTTTGCCAAAATAGGTTTGTGTTTTCAGGACAAAAGCGGAACGTTGTGTTTTCCCAGCACTGAAGAACACGAACAAACATTTGCATACATGACAATAGATCCTGTAAAAAGACATGTCACATTGCTCTACCATTCATGGGGAAAAGGCATCTGGTGACAAATTTCAAGAATTGAAAAACAATAAATGAGCTTATATTTTGGGAAACAGTTTCAAAATTTTTGTTTTATTTGCTGTAATGGAACAAGAAAGTTGTGAAAGAGATTTGTAAAAAAATAATGAAATTTTGCAATCTAGTGTGCTTTTGCGAAAAGAAGAAAAACTAAATCATGTACCATGCACACCACACAATCTTAAACAAGCGGGATACAATGTGGAAACACCTAAGATATTTATTACCAAACTTTATTCAATTAGGAACCAGATTTGCAAACATGAATGAAACAAAAAAATTATTTTCCTGATTACAAAAAATCACAATTTCATTTACCTGAAGAGAAAATGTGAAAAATATGCAAAATGACAACTTTTCACCTATTTCACTAACAGAGCCATGAACCGATCCCATAGATTTATGCATGATTCATAAATCCAAGTAACAATTTGATGAAATATTTCCGGAAAGTGGTTGATAGTGTACTGTGTAGACTCCAACAGATACACAAATCCCCCCTTTAACACTTTCAAGAGGTAGTTGTACATTTGTTGAAACCATTCCCACGATATTGACATCACCACAGCTGAAAACAAAACAGAGGATTCTGTAAGACTTCTAAATAACAAACAACAGGTACTTTGTCGTTGGTTAGACCTGTTACACATTTTGTCACATTCCAAGCTGCTTATAATTGCTGCATCACAAATAGAGAAAATTCATGTCAAAATATAAAAAGTCCATTTTACATCAAAGAAAAAAGACCCCACTGACCAGCCTATAAATTATTGACCATGAAAGTCCCTTGTATTTTTATGGTTTCTCATAATGCGTGTTTAAGTACTACATTATAACCCTGATAAAGCCTTGTTGTATACCAGGGAATAAAAGTTTATGTTTAATTGCGCCAGAAGAACTGATTATTTGAAAGACAATATGTCTGACAGTGCAATAAATTCATAATATACAAAACTAATCAATGCATAAAGGTCATATTGTTATGTCACTAAAGAAAAATTGTGTTGTGTGTAATTTCCAGTATATTATCTCTGCTAGCGTTGGCCTAAGTCTAACCACGTCAATGCAAGTTTGTTTTATCTTTCAACGTGTGTTAAACTGAAGAAAGTAACAGGAAGTCGGGTCTTGTCCTGAGGCATATTTGAAGTTCACTTAGAAACTCTATGTGTAACCTGAAGCGTTACCTATTGCGGCATACGTTGCAGTAGCAACACAATACTTTATATCAGTGTGTTAAATAAAATGAATCCAATGCCGTTTCCTCGACTTCCACTAGTAACAAAAGAATCGTTCTTATGTTACGTTTGTTTTCTTTTGAAGACTGATCAAGTAAGTATTGTGCCACTGTTGCAGCCAAATATACTCTTTATTTTCTCAGAAACCGACCTCACGGAACGATTTAGGTTACTGACATGTTCCCTTTAGACTTACGTATCTAGTGATAGACTACGAATTTTAAGTGCTGCAAAATAACCCCGAGGACAACCTGGTTGTATAACAGGTAAATTGTTGGTAGAATATACCTATTGTTCAATAATGCCAGAAGGTCGGTTCCTCATAAACTACAATTTAAAATCCGTACACCATCACATGTTTTGAAACAAATGAAATAGAGCATCTTCTGATTCCTAATTTATTCATTAATCTGACCTTTAATGTAATAGTAGATTGTGGAAATAACCAGCAGTGGGTCGTGTTTGCTGAATAAGGAGTCGGACAACCAGTAACCCATGGTAAGTGGAACGAAACCACGGCCATATATCAACAATGCAGTTTGCCTTGACAACTTCACTGTGCTTGTTTCGCCAACTCGAAACACTTTGTTGTCGCCTGCATACAAAAATTATTGATATTTTTTGCTAAAAGTTTTTTGTAAATATTCTGTTGTAGGTTTTGAGTTATTGTTGAAAATACAAAGTAGTCGGAAAAACAAGTAAATATACACAATGTCAAAACATATAAACATCACATCAAAATCTTACAAGGTGTTTTGTTTATCACTAAGGTGACAAGTTTGGTTTTTGTCAGTTCATGTGAACATGTCAGACTAACCAGATTCAATTATGAAACACATATATACCAGGTTTTAATGTATTGGATGTTACAAGATTGTATGTTGATTCTTCCATTGCTCCAGTAAGTACGGTAACAGACACATTCATGTAGTGCCTTCCTTCAAAAACAAGTTACTTTTGAGTATTTGTGCAAAAATGTTTAATAGCAAATGTACAGTTAGCGAGGCATTCTGAACATTTTGTAGTTTGTACACATATTACTCAGGACGCGTTGCTATTTAAATTTTTGTAATGTAAAGTGGGACAAGCTGACACCTGAGCTTCCAGTGGTCTCCATTTCAGCATGATAAAGAACAAGAATCTCAGTTAAAGAAGCATACAAGATTGTGACAGCACCTTGCAATCCACCTGCCAATATTAGAATTTGTGTCAAACCTTTAAAAGAACCCAAAATTTATCCAATTAATTTATTTATTTAGTTTAAAAAAGGAATCTTTCAAGTCATTTTTTAAAGAATAAGAGCATTCATACTGGACAGTTGGGCAGGTTTAGGAGAATACTATCAAAGTACAAATGAACATGACTCATAAAAAAGATGAAAGCATTTCTCTTAAATTCACCGGTGTAAGCTGGAAACCATTGTTTTCCATCAGAAACATAATTACGATATTGGTGATATAAATCCTGCTGTAACTTTTCCGAGTTGTAACTCCTTCCTAAAAATTACAAACACACAATTTTCCTCAACTAATATTTGTCTTAAAATTGTATAGGCAAAATTAAGTTATGTTATAGTACCAGCCACAGACCCAAGCTAGTTCAAAACATAACTGCATAATTGTAAAAAAAGAACAATTCAAAAGTACAAATAGTTAGAATTGCATAAAGCAACATGTTGTTAAACCTGTTGATCTTTGGGATTTAATTTATTGCATTTTTATGTCAACTATATTGAAATCAACAGAATTCATCAAACAACGATATCTTACCGGAATGTTTGTAAGCAGTGCTTTTGATTGATTTTACCTTGAAAACGTAAGAGAATTTCGGAATATCTAAATAGTAATGAACCAGTAAAAAGATAACGGACACGTAAAGCAAAATCCTCAGCATTCCCATTGCTGATTGATGTGACTTTGACTTGTTTTACAATACAGTGACCTCATTCGGGCGAAGGTTGCTTTCACTTCCCAAATTTGTTTCAAAATACCCTGCCGGTAATTTCCCAAAATTGACGCAAATCGTAATGAACAGAAATAAGTTTGTTGTTATTGATTTTGAGAATGTGCATTAAAGATTACCTGACAATTGTTTTATATCGTGTACCATTTTCACCGAGGGAAAGATAAAATGACGTTTCTAATCAACTTCAATGTCAAGTGGGTAACTAAAATTTATTTTCAAAAAACAAAAAAATGTAGGCCTACGTATCTGAGGAATCACGAAGTGAAAGGGCTGCAACGAAGTAAATAAAGTAATGCCAAACAACAACCCACAACCGCCACTACATCATAATTCTCTAAATAAAAGGCAAAATTTCAGACAAGCTTGGAATTTGAAAAGTAATAGATTGTGCTCAGGCATGCTGGGGGTTAAACCCAACAAAATAAAAACGCAGTGCAGCAGAGAAGACACACAAAAAAATTCGCAATCAATTAATCAAATTCAGAGAAGAGAATTTGATTGCGTTTTACAAGTAGACCGAAAATACCCGGACTTAAAGCATGTTAGGTAAAAATTTAAACGAAATCATTGGATAATTGATGACAATAATTTGGTTTTAACCTACACGCAATGAAATACCGATACCTCGGCTATCGAAAAACAAAATTAATTGAAGTTTGCGGTTTATTATTCAACATAAAATCGATCTGTGGAATGCATTGTGTTCCGCTTCAAACGGCAAAACAAACTGCCTTCGAATTTCTAATAGCTGATGTTTTTTACAAAATATTTACTCCTAGCGAACGTCGGCACAGCACGCAGTGGGCGGTTTTCTGCCGCTGACCTCAAAATACACGTTGAGCCTAAAACCCACATTTCCAAAGTGATATTTATTGAACGAATGAGCTGCTAACATTTTACCGCTAGGTGGTGCTCACGAGTTGTGTGCCGATTGGGCGGGCGATTGGCGACAAGTGCTCTGACCCATATAAGAAGCAGAAAACTTGATCGGGATTTGCGACCTGGATATCCTGGCTTCGAATCCCGGTGTAGCAAAAAAGTACTGAATGGATTAGCCTTCACACTCAAAACTTACACGTAGGAATTGCCAAAAGGAACATAGGTATGTACGATTCCGCACTAGACGCAAGCCGTTAATTTGGTAAAACCACATAACTATACATGATCCTGAAACGTTCAAATTAGGTTCCATGTTGGAGTTGCTGGAGAAAGCACCGCGCAATCCTTATCCAAAATATGCGAAAATTCAGTATCCCTGATGTATACCGCGTGGAAATGGTCTGTGACATCACAAACCAATAAAATAATGCTTTTTTACATTTAGACATTTCCAAACGCAAATCTGACAACTGCGGTCATCCATGATCACATGAATCAGTGGGGAAATTGAAGACACAACATGTAACGTACAATAAATCGAGTGTTAATTCACGGCATTGATGTTACACACAACCCTCATGCACGCACAATGTCCACACGTGTGAAGTAGATTAGATCCACTTCCCACTCAAAGCCGGCAATTATTTTTTAAATAACCATCAGTGGTGACGGGCAGTTGGCGTTGTGAAACGACAACACAGATAATATATTGTCAACTGTAGCATCGAAATCACAGTTTCACGTTGGGTGTGCGGCGCGGGATAATGCCCACGCTGTCTCCAGTTTCGATGTTCTTGTATTTAAATGAGGTTCCTCTAGCGTAAACAAGTGGGATTGGGGTGGCCTGAAACTCGCATCATCAGCCTTTATTCATACATATATGAGACAAAAGATTTGTAATTGGGTATGTTTGGTTTGTATATTCATGTGTTTTTGTATTTAACAATTCCCACGCCTTTGTAACAATTACGTGTGGATTCAACGCTAGATTTGAGCTTGATAAGACGCGCTTTCTTTTTTACAAAGGTATATCACTTACAAAAGAATGCAAATCTGCAAATTCCGCAGAGAATTTCTCACGAAATCCTGTGTTGTCAAACTTTGCACAATGCATCAGCTTTCCCGTGCGGTATGGGCAGCCCCTAAACTGTTTATCGGATCGCCTTCTGGCACTCCAAAGTCACAATAGGATTGTTGCGCCCCAAAACGTGCGAACACGGCTGTGAAATCGCGATCGTGGGAAACCTGGGACGTCACAAATGTCAGTCAACAGTTTGCGCGCCACAAAACCAACCAAGCGTGACGAATAACCCAGCAATTTTTGACAACAAGCTGGGGCGTTGCTGAGACATCACAGATAGATCGACGCCATTGACGTCATGAAACTGTGGGAATATTGAAACCGGGCAGCTAGTGAGGCACTGGCGATCAACGCGACTCTTTGTGTCTTTTTGAAATTGGGGGAAATTGACGCAGACGGGATGGAATGCGTTTGAGCCCCGAAGAATGTGGGTAAACTCCTTGTGTAACCTTTGCGGTATGTTGGGGGAATTTGCGTGATTGCAGAATCAAAGCACACAACGCAAAATAGAACCAACAACTTTACATTGCAGGATTCCGCATGTATTTCTCTTTTGCGATGTATTTGGAATTTTTATGACGTCAGAAAACGTAGATATACATCAATCGCACTGGTCCAAAACTTTCAGACCGTAAGTAGTGCTCTATTACCTCATGGCTTGTGACATAAACTAACAAGATTCAAAAAGAAAGAATCGAGCAGCTTCATCATTGTCAATTGATCAAACATCAATACATAGCGTGGGTCTTGGTTTAGAACGACAGCTCGACAGTAACATCAACAAAGCGATGAACCATCTATGACCAAGTGTTTCCGATGCTTTGCGAACATCACGAAATCGCGGCGTTGTCTCATGAGACCGAAGTTGGAAATAGTAGTCGTGATAGTCGGTCATGTGATTCGTGACTTTCTTTGAAGGTCATTGGGTCATTTTGTGAATGTGTAGCCTCTCTGTCAAGTTTGTAATTGCAGTCTTGTGAGATATAGCTTCAAACCAGGAAATTTGGATATTACATCACCAACTGCAACCTTTGACTTTAAGCAGTGGGGTGCATGCTATGGGGTATATGCGTGCTTTCTATGTGAAAAAAATCAAATTTTGCCATATTTAGGATTCTTGAATTTGTTGCCGTCCAAAGAACCAAAAAATCGACGCCTCCTTTTATTTGTATTTCGCTTATTGTTTCTATGATGAAATCGTTGGTGTTCAGAAAGTTTTGTGCTTCGTCTTCGGATCCGAGAAATTCACAAACAGCTTTGACAAATATTTTCCACGCTTTTAACAAACGATATTTGTGCAATCACTGACTTTTAAACAGAGAGTGAAAACGACAAACAATTTTCGAAAAAAATAGGCCGAATGTCCTTGAAGCACTACAAGGTCATCAAAGTACTTAGTGTACCAGGTGTAAATTTGCCGGCCGTCAAATGGCAGCACTTCGTGGCGTGGAAAAACATGCGAACAAAACAAGCACAAAATCCTCAAAAACATCCGCAAACTCGTACCAGGCAGGTTGCGTCGCGCGGTGTGATTGCGTCATACTCCGACATTCGAAACCCGAATAGCGTGCACCGAAATAGGCATACAAACTGAGCCGCGATGCGATGGGCTGCGTGGAAAGGACACGAACGCTGAATCGAAACAGGAACTCGCGTCTGCATTGAGGGTATTTTTCACAGGAGAAAAGTGAAAAATACAGGAGGGCTTTTTGCTGAGCCATTTGATTTTAGGTCAAAAATTTACAAGTATTTTTTGACAGGTGCTTCGATTCAAACCCACAAAAAGGTACTCGGAATAGATGTATTTTTTTCACACGCTTTTTACTTTTAGCAATTACCTGTTCCCGAAATGGCAATGGCAAAAAATCAATGCGAACAGACGGTCGGGAAACAAACCTGTACAACACCTCGTTAGTTTGTGTTTTTTGACCTCTTGATTACCTGAACTAACGTTTCAATTGGTCAAGCTCTATTTGCATAATCGTGTTTTACACA
Source organism: Ascidia mentula (assembly GCF_947561715.1). Classification (NCBI taxonomy): domain Eukaryota; kingdom Metazoa; phylum Chordata; class Ascidiacea; order Phlebobranchia; family Ascidiidae; genus Ascidia; species Ascidia mentula. Next base: position 18,729,409 of record NC_138570.1, on the reverse strand, counting down.
TTCATACTTTGCATATATGCAAATAACAAACTAACCACACCGCCGTAATGCTGAGTTCGGCTCCTTGCAATCCGACAATGATGACCTTGTCCCAATGCTTTAGGCCGGTAATTTGAAACACCAACTTTTTTAAGTCTCAGGTATGGGCGGTAACTTACATGAAGATGTCCCTTGGGATAGAACACGTTTTTGTTTACAATACACTGTACTGTTACAGTAGGTTTTGTGGGAAATCAGCCACCACTTTATCCTGTGATTGGTTTTAAGAAACTGCTGTGAGGTTTCCTGGTTTCGCCACTTTCCTATAAGTCGTTAAAAACAAACATCCGGGAACGAAAAAGCGATGTTGCCAAAACAGTGACCAGACTGACAAACTTACTGCCCTTGGGTTTCCAGCGAAATTTGCGTCTTCTGGCGTTTCTATAGTGCATGGGAACCTCACCACGGCATCTGGCCCCGGTTCCCAAAAACAATGGCGCCGAGTCAACAAAGTTTAAATGTTTACAAAACAATAATCGTCGTCATTAAACGCGTCGATCCATCCCTGACGTAAAAACAAAACGCCCCGGGGTGGCAAAATATACAGGGCGGTACTTTACGTCAACCACGAGAGTGACGTCATACGCGTATAAATATCAAGGATTTTTCAATTCTCCAGAGCGAGACTTTTTTACCTCCGGGCAATTCTAAGTAACTAAAGTGTAAAGTGTAATTCTAGGGGTTCCATTACTTCCTATTTCCAAGAATTGCATTTATTTTTATTTATGGTTTATGGTTTCAACTCAACAAAGTTAAACTACAAGGTTTGACGATCTTTTACCCGACAAATTTTGAGTAATATCTCTGTGTTGAAAGTCATTACCTCGAAGTTTCCACATTTTTTCTCGTATGGTAGGTTTTTTTATAACAGTAATATTGTGTTCGCCATAACGTCAGAAACTTTGGGTTAAATCATTTTCCAATCGTTCCAATCTTTGGTTCCGAGTCAATGGCAACCCTATGATGACTGACATTGTTGACACTGTGATAGCTAAAGTGGAGGCGTTATAAAATAAGCACAAATCGAAGTTTTTCTGGGACGTTGCCACACAAATAGGGACAACATGATAAAGTCTTGTTTTCATAATGCTGCCACACAAGGCGATCCTGAACACAGATATAGCTTTCATGCCATGCTACTGTTGCGTTGTTTTTACTTATTTTTTTCTTTTTTGTGCCTTTGGTTTACGTTTGAATTGTTGAGTTAAACCCTGATGAAATCTCACTGTTTGACAGACGAAACGTCGGAGACATAAACTGCGGTAATTTTCGCTAGAAGATCATTGTAAATTGCATCAGGCTGCTGGCAACACATAGCTGTATTCGCTGTTACGGCACAAAGGCAAAGTACACTAAAAAGTTGACTTGACATTCCGATAGTTTTATTAAATCATGTTCAGAAGCACAACAAAAATACCAGCCACCACGATAGGCATCAGAAAGAAGGGGACGACAATCTATTACGAGCTGGGAGTTGATTATCTGCGCCACCGTCTGCTAATGAACACGAAGTTAAATTTTACCCCTGCGTTGTGAATCTATCGGGAGAAGAAGAAGTCGGAAAATGTTTGAAAGAAATCCTGGAGCAAATGGGCAAAGGTGCCGCGCCTGACCCGAATGATCTTCAAACGAGTCTTTGATGATGTTGATTTAAACCTCGAGGCACAAACCCGAACATTCCAACTAAAATGTCGGCAGTATATTGACGTGACAACTGCTGCTGCCTGCTGGTGAGTCAGTGAGCGGTATCTTGTGAAGTCGGCTTTTACGATGTTGGAGTTCCTCGATGGGCAAAGCTTTCATGTGAGCAGTCGCCGTAATTTAAATCCCTACGGTGCGGCGACTTGTGTCTTGTCTCCATTTGATGACATAAAGATAATATCCGAATATTCGTTCCAGAAATTTGCTGGTGTAAGGACGGGGCACGAGCACGACTAATCAATGAACAGCGACTAATATCGTTATCAAATCCCATCTTTATTATTACATTAAACTGTGACCATTTTCTTCACAACTTTTTCGTTTCTTTTTGTTGTCTTTGTTTTGTAAACAGGCGTTGCGTCTACGGGTGTAGTTTTTGGTCACGTGACCACTGAAATTAGGTAGAACAGTGGCATGAATAAAAGGTATGTAATCACACAATATAACAATAGCTTGCCATGCACAAAATAGAATGCTTGTTTCTTTCTCCTACGCCTGTTTACGGCATACGGCGGGAAATGAACACGTGGTTTAAATTCCCGTGGTTGCTGAAGGCCCTACAGGCTTAATTAACGCATAAAAATAACAAGCAACATTCAAAAATGGTAAAAAGGTACACAAAACTGCTGTGCTTACTATTGATACGCCTCGGGACATTTATTTGTATTTTTAGATGGGAGTTAACTATTGCATGTATACTTCTATTCCGTCCTTTCATTGTGAAACCAAAGTTGAGTTGGTTTAGAGTTGTTTGTGAATTGCCAAAAAAATTTGAATTGTCGAGATTTTCGTCGAATAAAAACCTACAACGCCTGCGTCAGTCATCAAACGTCGTAATATTGTTGCGTAACAAGAAAAACGTGCGTTGCATAACCGTTTGATGATATCGACGTTATGCAACGGGCATGTTATCACAACAAGCCGGTAGTGGATTATTACCTAAAATCAGTTTCGTGGGTAAAAGTTATGCAAGTTATCGGGCCATCGTATTAAGCAACTGAGTCGATATTTTTTCCGACCACTTTAGCCCGTGGGAGCCGCAGAGTTAGTTAATCTCTTTGATGTCTACTGAAAAACAGTTTTACCAAAATGTCGACTGCTGTGGTCGGCACAGGGCCAATAGACCAACCTTTTCCCAGTCACGCAGTCAAAAAACTTGTTTTTGGAGGCGTCGTAATTATCCCACTGCAAAATCTTTCTTTGGTAAGAAAAAGCATTGTGACATTACAGGCAGAATAAACTAACAATGTGACGTCACAAACAAGACAACTCACTATTGATTCCACCTCGTATTCCACGAAAAACTGTACGTGGAGAGACATATTCGTTTCTTATTACGTCATAACGTAATCCTTATCCAACCCCTGACGTATCTCTTCGCCATGTTCGATAAAAAAAAATACCAAGCAACTTTTTCCGTTTAAATCCATCACATGTCGAAAGTCTTTGTGACGTCATAAACAGGCACAAAAGCGCGAAAACGGGCTATTTACGTCCCTTCGCTTACCACGTGCGCACCACGAGACACGTTTCAATAGCGCGTGACGTTAGCACAAGGCACGTGACACCATGACTCGACTCGATGCTGAAGGTCGAAGGGTTGTTGACTGAAACTTTGTTTGTCCTAATGCGATTCTCCCGGTCCGACAAATCTCATCTAGCGATGTTTGCTCACATTTTATCGCTTGTTTCTCGTGTTTGCCTTTCGGTCTACGAGCGGAAGTCTTGAGATGTCCCGACGTCAATAAAATAAAACAGGAAATATTTTGCTTAGCCCACACGACCGATCGACCGAGGTTTCCGAGTCTTTCGCTTCGTCAGATTTATAGAAATGGTGTTTCGTTTCACAAATGTACACGTAACGATGTTTTAAATCCCGTTTGTCAAAAACATAGCGTGTTTTTTTAAGGTATGTGACGTATTTTCAGGTATTAAGAACGACACCATTCGTTACACCATTGGTTGTTTGGGTGATTGTGAGCAAATGAAAACAAGTTTGAAAATGAATGGAATAACGAATTACTTATCGGCTTTTATTACGAATCGTGACAGAAATTACTAATTTAAGAAACGCAATCCGGTAATCGTGCATTTGACTCATCCTTTTCCCATGAAATGTGACCGATATCTCTTATAACGCTCAAATCCTCTCGCATGGAAAAAAGGCACACAGCAGTTACGCCTAGTTCGACTTGCTCAAAAGGTAAAAGTAGGTCGAACGGAAACCTGGGCAATTTTTGCCCTTGACCTTCAGTGACCCCGCCAACAGTGAGAGTTAGTTGTCAGGTTCAACAAATGCTGTTGGGAGGATGAGACGTTGCGGATGCGGTTATAACGTTGTCATTTCCGCAACGCGTTGTAGGGTTTTCCGGTTTAGAACTTTTGGCGCCTCTTGTTGAAGTAGCAATGGTGCATGGCGCATTTTGAATGCGTGTCAAAAACATTTTACACATGAAAGATAGTCAAACTACGTTTTATGAGCACGTTTTCATGCAAGCAACGTTTTTGTATTTAAAAATATATGTTATAAACATGTGAAACCATATATCTGTTGTTTTAAGTTTTGATTAGTTTTTGATATTGCTTCGAACCAAATAGATTGGTTTATTTTAAAGAGCAAAGTTCGAACACAATTACCCTCTGTCCTTTTCCCGAAGTTCAAACCAATCATCAACTTCACGCCACTATATTACTACTTGTGTGACGTCAGTCAATAAAGCCTGGCTCTCAAAGTCATAGCAGCATTGTGGTTGGCCAAAATCTATCACGCCCAGCTGACACAACCTTTGTAAATTTCTATTCAAATGCTCCACAAGGAAACGCACAAAATGCAAATGGGGGCTCTTATAATGTCATGCACTAAGGTGACATTTGTTTGCAATATTTACTTGGAATTAAGAGGAGCTGATATTCTCCAGGCCATCTTACATTTATTTTAGCATTCACATAGTGTGAAGTGCTTGGTAAATCACGGTTTCTTCATGACCTATGACCCCTCTGGGGTGGGGGTATGAACAGAGACCGCACGGATTGCATCATATAAAATTTCATTATAAATGGATTTGTTTGGCTGTTTTTATGCTGTCATCAGCGTTATTTTGTATATGAACAGGTGGAACGTTTCTGTTTGGGTGGCCGCGAGGCATAGAAGGTTGAGAATCGCTGGTCTGGATCAAGGGGTGGATCTGTGACGTAATGACCCCGTGAAGAGTTAATATGAAAGGCTGATAAGAAAATAATCACACGATTGGAAAATTACATGCAAACATCTGCGTTTATTGGAAATAGAATGAGGTGGTTTTGATCAAACTATGATTGTATAACACTGCCGAACACTCCTCTAATACGTAACTGGAACTAAGATGCCAAGAAAATTGCCCTACAGGGATTTTGTTTTGTTTTAATAAACTGCATGTGTTTTACGCTTGCCTCGTTGCCTCTACATAAACTGCCTTCGACGATTGAGATCAAAACCTATTGAGTTTGTAACAACTGGATGACCACGTTTCACCATCATCTCATTCAGGGGTTTTTATTTTTCAAGAATAAATAAAGTAAACGGTAATAATAATAATAATAGTAAGAATGTCAAAAGGAAAAGACGACAACGAATAAATAACGACAGCGCAAAAAGAACACAGCAGGCCACGACATTAACCGAACCCATTGAAGCCCACAGCTAGCTGTGTTACATGAAAGAAGACGAAGCCAAAAAACACACAAAGTTTGGAAGGCAGGCTCGCGAAAGTTTGGTTGCTTGGAGGGGTTTACAATTGTGGGGATTTTGCCTTATGAGGTGCGTCTGCCGCGCGCGTCCTGCTCGGAAACCACGAATTATGCGGAAAGAGCGCTCGAAGCGCCGCGTTTTTGTTTCTCGAATAAAAGACAATCCGTGTTTCTGTTTTGTCACCTGGATTGTTTGTTCCAAATATGAATCGAATTAAAATTCGCGCCTGTACACGCTCTGTGCCTGGCACGAGTTATTGGTTGGGATTCGAATTTTTGAAAAAAGCAGTTAAATTTGTCATTTTAAACACTTTCGTGGGTAAACCAAACAATCTTTCGACCAAATCAGGTCACTGCCGGCAGCTTGACCACATTTGAAAACGGAAAAAGCACCGAAAACACAAAAAGGAGATGAAATAATAAATAATAGCAACTCTGTTAAAGCTCATACATCAATAGTTTTACACAAACGGACAAACGTGAAACGCGGACGGTGACATTGTCCAGCAGTGTTTACCCTCAAAAAATTTAGTTGTTACATTATACCGTGTTGAGGTTGCCTGCGAAATATTTCGGCCTAAAGTTAGTGATTAATGGTGAAGAAAAAGCATCAATAAATAAACATAGGCGACTTCCACAGGTTCGTAAACAACAAAAGGAGAGAAAAAACGTTACAGCAAACAATCGTTTTAAACGAAACAAACACGACGTGACAAATAAAATGACGATACCGATGTAAGGGGCGGACAACCAATGAAAAACAGCAACAAAGACAAAAAGAGAAGGTTCTCTTCAATAAATAACATAAATAAAAAAGCTCATCCACTACGGCGCCATATTCTGTGACGTCAGCACCGTGGATCGTGGGAATTTTGTGGAGCGGAAGCCGGAAGTGTTGCTCACTTTTTGGCTTAGTTAGACACCGATTTGAATTGGACTTCCCTGGCACCGAATATGAGTTGGCTAAACTTGGGTTTGTCGACCTTTTACGATGGGTTATCGCGTTTTTGTTGCGATTCGCGCGCTTCATAGTCTCGGCGCAGTCGCGAAAACCAGACGGCGCGGAATTTTCAGTTGAAGCTTTCCGTGCTGTCTGTGGAGCTGCCTCCGTCAGAACACTCCGATGAAGTTCGAATGTGGTTCACCACCGAACCGCAATGCCTGCGGGCAGAAAAAGCGGATGTTAGCTCACAATCACGGCATTGTTCGGCCATTGTTTCCAACTATTGATGACACGACAATTACCTGGAAATAAAGTCGCCTTTAAGGATCCAGGGATGAACCATTATCTTTTCTAACGTGGGTCTGTCCGACGGACGAAAGGACAGTAATGATCGGATGAGGTCCTCGCACTCTGTGAATACAAAGGAATTTTTGTTACAGCTGCTATGGGCGACAGGTGCGACATCAAAGCAATATGCATACAAGGGGGTTAATTTGCGTTTATTCGGCTATTTACGTGCAGAGGAAATAACGCGAAACGGGGGTGGCAATTTGGCGCGATCGCCTCTTGTAGCAGAGTGGGTTGAAGAAGGATTACCTACGTGGGGGTAAATAGTAAATGCGCCCACCCAAATTGGCGGATCGGAAATTCCACGGCGACGGCGTTTTCGACCGCCTTCGAATGTCGCACGAAAAGAACTCGACATAGGACGGTTTAAGAACCAACTCAAGAGCCTTACTACGTGTTAACGAACACACGTGCGCGCGCGCGGCGCTTGCGTAAGTGTATGAGCGCGATTGCGGATCAAAGGGAATCTGGTCTTTGAACAACTGGGCGTCGCGAGCAGTTTGACGGATGAGCGAATAGTGCGACAGGGCGTTTCTCTAACTGTTCGTTATTTGCCGTTCGGGCGTATTCCTTTAGCAGTCATATCCAGCACGGGAACAAACGCCCAGTCCTCTCATTAGCATTCAAACGCCAGGAATTAGGCATTTGCATCGATAAGCTCATGCGGAAATGTGCGCTACGCTATGCGCACCACACTAAGGACACCCTGTCTGCGAGGAAAAGACCGAAATAGGCTCTGCTATAATTAGCAGCCCTGCCTTTCGAGGGAATGCCTGTCGACGTCACAGAGACAGCGATAAACAGGTTTGTGCCGTCACAAATACGTTAGCCAATGAGGTTTCGCGTATAAGCTGCTGCGCTACAAAATGGGACTTGCAATTGAAGACTGCGGTTATACCTCGGCTTAAATGGCCGTTAATCACGTTTTGCATTTTGTAAATGATGCCAAACCTGTTGTGCTGCCTATTATCGCGCTGACGATGGCAAACCAATTGACAGCGGGAGGCAAAACAATATGTTATGTTTTTGCGACGGTGTATCGCCTTGCTCGGGGGGGCGTTGTGTGTGGGCGGTTGTTTTTGGTATACACACTGCACGCGGTTTAAATGAGAGGCGACAATTTCCGTTTCGCGGCGGAAGGTTAGATGCAGAACATAAAAAATATCCTGTTACGCACAAATGCCTCCCTAATAAATATTTAATACAGCAGCGTCAATAGAAATCTTACCGGGAGAGATGGGTTGAGTGAAACGGACGTCGGCACTTTCGATCTCTTCGTCCTTGTCGAAAGGAATATCCCCGCATACCATGTCGTACAAGAGGACGCCTAGTGACCAGACTGTTGCGGATCGGCCGTGGTATCTGTGCTTGCGGATCCATTCAGGTGGCGAATATACGCGTGTTCCTGGAATGAAAAATAACCAGTTACGTGGACTGAATGAAAGAGCACTCAAAACAGACAACGCGGTCCAGAATCCCGGCTTAAATAAGTAATCAGGGATAACCGGAATCAGGCATTGAAGGGTTTAAGCCCCTCTCGATGGCGAAATACGTTGCCACGGGAACGGGATTAAATTATAGCCACTCGAACCGCGTTCGATCAACATACAAGTGGTGCTCGACGGCAGATCGCGAATAAACTAATGTCCAAAACAATATTAGCGCGATATATCAAAAGATATCGGCGATCAGAACGCGTCGCATCGTTTGGCCCTTGGCTCGCGTGATGGAAAACCGCCAGAGCCCTCAATTCGCGTCCCGTGCTTTTGAGAGCATCCGGTTATTGATCGGTTGGAAAATACGCTAAACCGTTCATCACGGATGCGACCATTTGGCGCCCAATAACAAGCCTAAACGTCCCAAGGGTTGGACCGAGCCTCAACGTAGGCTGTATCCGGTTGGGGAAGTAGCGTTGGTACACACAGTCTAAAAACGCAAAGCAAACTCGATGGGGGCAGGGTCAACAAAGCTGACTCATTCCGGGCTACTTCAAGGCCTTTGAACACTCGGATTTAGACAAACAAATCGCCCAAAGGTAAAGCAATGACCTTGCGCTTGGCCCAGGTGGAAAGTTAATTGTTTGAACTAACTATTGTCTTTCGTTCGCCTTCCTGGCGTGCACGGGGTGGATTTCAAGTGCCACCTTCCGCTTTCGGGAGTTCGAATTGAGGCGAGTTCCACAAACCGTCGCTGAGTTGACACGGGTTTAGTTTAGCAAAACATATGCCGCGACCACAAGCTGGTGCAGCACCCACGTTATACTGGAAAGACCGGTTTCGCTCCGGCTCCATTTCCAGCGAAACCATGCTTAATTTCGTCGTACGCGTTGCCGCATTCTCGTCGCTTGCTCTGGGAAGGTGCAGAGAGGGCGAGGAATCATTGTACTGTGCAAGTATGAGAGGAATGTGAGCCCGCAGACAGGGCAAAGTCGACAGTCTTGTTTGCACAAGCTTGGGCAGTGACACATGTACGCATATAGCTGTAATAATGCGGGACCACGCCGCCATCTCCGTGTGTCTTTATTGCTCAAAACACCGCAGCTGTCCATAGCGGGGACTTTGATCTTTGAGCTCCCGCTTGTGACGGGACATCGCCCCGTTATGTTGGATCGTTATTCCCGCGACTGGCAGCTGGCGTCTAAATATTCTTTCACTGCTCGAACTACCGCACACCCTCGCTAATTTTCCAACGTAGCGTAATTTAAAATTCGTGTCCGCCGGTATAGTCCACCATAGGGATGGAAAAAATGGCAGCGGGGTTGCATAATTTATATTTGTGGCAGGTGCACTCTCGCTTTCCAGCTTTTACTTTGAAAAAGTACCTCTGAGTCACTTTAAATGGATGACGCAATGCTTTACTTTTTGCCTCGCTACTCTTGGTCGCTTATGACCTTGCTATGTTATGCAGGGCTTGCGTCATCGCCAGAATCGATTGCGGCTCCGGCGCCCCGACGGTCTCTACGTGATTGGCGCCTCTGCAGCTCCAACATCGCGTGATCGCGGTTCGGTTTCGTTGCAACGCGGCGATTTTTTCGCGAATCGCAAAACCCCTGCAAAGTGCAATGAGGACTTTCGCCGTGTTTTTTGTCATTTCCCCTGACGAAGATTAGACGATGACGAACGACCCGCTGGTTGGTGAAACGCATGTTCATTTAAACCAGGTCATGTATGGAGCGAGCAGTGCCTTCTGTGTCTGCCAGGGGCAGCAATCAATCGCAACTAGCACAACAAACCACCAGAACATGGTTTCCCAATTGGTCGGTCGAGTTACCTAGATCCGACCTGCGCACGGTTGCCACGTCAACGTTGCTATGACGTTTCCACTTTGTAGTACAGTAAACTGAAGTGGTAGGTGGAACGTGCAGTTACCAAAACGAGCACGTAGCCAAATATTTTGCATTTTACTCAACCAGTCACGAACAGGGCACGGGAAAATAAAGGTTTGCCCTCTTTACACTTTTCCACTCAACCAACGCAACTGCTGCAAAACATTGACGAGCTGCAGCAACCAAACGGGCGTGGCATTAATTCATCGATTATTCATGATGGTCGCCACGTCGTCAGTTGACTGTTTTTCGGTTCCACGTTCGTGCGTCAAGACGCAACGCAATGACGTTTTTCACATGGGAGTGTTACACAGGCGCCCAAAACCGCCATTTGCGTCAATACAGCCTTTATGACGTAAAAGCCTGGGGGGTAGGGACCGAGGGTTCGTGTCTAACGATTTAATAGCGGCCATTAGGATAAAAAGGGAGCGAAAGAGAGTTGTATTAACGCGATCGCCGGCGTTCTTTTATCCTTTGTTCAGCCTTCTTCCGCGCGACTCTCTGTATGATGATTGACAAGTCCGCAGACAAATTAGGGAGGCCGTCTTAGGTTTGGGCGCGAGAATTTCCTGTCATCGGCACGGTCAAAAGCGACACCTTTGCTCGTCTGTTAAAGCTATTAGGGCGACGGGAAGGCGCGTGTCGATACTTGATACACGATGTCGCCTTCGCGCGCCGATGTCTGATCATCACCTACACTGCAATTACGCTTTGACTTGATAAGTGTTGGTAGTTGGAGGACAGAGATGTCAGGGTTCAATTACGATCAAGGCGGACCGTTTCAGCCACTTTAATTCTCCATTTTTAACAATGTCAGTGCGAAAAGCAGCGCGCCAGACACGTTTAAGTGTGAACTCGACATGTGAGTGGCTCTGATTTATAACCACACCAGGATATCCGCATAGTCGTGCGGTTCCACAAACCTCCGGCGGACCCACGGTTATTCCAACCACACTCTGCTTGTTTTAGCATTAAGTACCAGTTTTGGTTAAAGGGAAGCAAAGGGACGCACAGTTAGGGACAGATATTTTGAAACAGCACAAGGACTCTTGACGGCGGAAAACATCACTCGACGCATTTGAACATACTTCCTGCTTCAATACAAATCATTGTGCGTCTATATACACAGCAGCCAAACGCAGAGTCTTGTTTTATTAACACTCGTCTAAAAATAGATAAAGCCGCTGGCAGTAAGCGGAAGGCAAGAGTTTCTTGTGTGACGGGCCTTCTGCATCCGTCCCGGGCAAACGCATAAACTTCATATCCGCGTTCGGTTCCCACGCTTTTTGGCGTGCGTCTGCGCTGCCATTAGAAACGAAAGCTGGCCCTCGCTCGATAATCCCTGTATTAAGCCATGAGAACCGGTCGGGGGGCAGGATTGGACTTCGTGAACCCGGATATGAAACCCGGAACTAAAACCAACGCGATTTTCTCAACGGAATTATTGCAAATTTCTGCAGGAAAACTGTTCCTTGTATCGTTCTGTTGTTAATATCAGCCTAAAGGGCGTGGCGTTTCATATCATGACAAAATGTGAAGGTCAAGCCACTTTTGAAAGACACAGGTCGAGCTCGAAAATCACCACTCGTCCATCCGGTCGTTAAGAGTGGCGTGAGACAAAAACTCCGCGCAGTGGGCCCGAAATTATAGGAGGCCGGGCAGGATATAGCGGTTCCCATCAAATCGAAGGCCTTGCTTTCCGGTGTCTGGTGCCCTTCTTGGCTGTTTTCTGCGGCTTTGGTCGCGCGTGAGACCTAATAAAGAACTTGACCACCACGTGGTTGCCATGATTTCTACGTGGAAGTTTGCGACCGAATTCGGGTCGCGCTCAACACGATTATCCGATTTTTGAGATGGATTTCAAAATTGAATTGTGGTCAAGTAGGTCAGTGTTGGACTAATCTGGTAAAAGCGGCTTGTTTTAATTGCACAACTTCCTCGTGACCGAACTTGGCCTTGCGAACCGAAATAGAACCGCCCCAGTTTTGTCCCGACTGAGACAATGGAGGTTTCTTTACAAAGCGTCAGCTATATTCGGTACGAAGTCGCGGTCTGCTGCATTTGAAGGCGGTCGCTACCACCAACAAACGAGCACATCAAAACCGCGAACAGACCGGAAAAACAGGCATAACACCAACGCCTGCGTGAATGGAGAGAGCGAAAAGAAACAAAAAAACGAGGCGTTTTGCTTCACTTGCCTTCAACGGGGGCAGTAGATTTTGTAAGGCGATTTTTAAACGAGCGCGACCGTTTGCGTTGGTAGAGAGAGAGGTTTCTGAAAACGTGCCCGAGCCGCCGTACGTTCATAGGAATGTCTGGTATGTTGACAGTGGAACAGATCGCTGCCACGCCGAGAGCTCGTGGTTCGCGTTCTCCAACCGGATGTACGTTAGGCGGGAAGCGTTGCTTTTATCAATCACTTCAACGCACCGCGTCACCAGCAATACCGTGTATAAAGCTAGCTTCCGTCGACATGCCAGAGACTCGTTTCCAGCCCGCAACCAACTGGGTTTCCTGACTATTACTGGTTGTGCCAAATCCACTTTCACAAGAAGCAAGTATAATAAAACAATGCATCTGAAGTATTTGTGTAGCTCAGTTTTCCGGTATTCACATCAACTGATTCATATTCGCCCAGTCTCTCGCTCTGGCTTATCCCGATGCGGCTTTGTTGACGTTTTCGTTTTGATGCCGGAGACATCAACATGTTTGTTCGCTTGCAGGAGTTGCGCACGACACGTTTGGGGCTTGGGTCGAACTGAACTGACCTGTTCAATGTGGCTCGAAGGATGCACCATATCCGTTCTGGCCTCCAAGCGTTTTCTCCGAAGGCCGTCATTCGGAAGCGGCATTGCAGGCAATGGTGCCGCTTCGACAGCCTGGTTGCTTTTTTTCTACGAAGCGCAATTGACCAAAGTACACAGAGTACTCGTGGATCTGTACCGGATGCTAGAGCCGAGCGCCGAGCAATTCACCAGTTCTCATTCATAAAATAAGCGCGACACTAAAACGCTTCAAGCGCGAACACGTTCACATGTCACTATAGAAATCTCAAAATCACTATAAACAACAAAACTGCAAGAGGTTGCCCGGACGACGAACACAGACAGGGCAGCATGAATTATTTAAAGCGCTTCGAAGTGGGTTTTCAAGTGTCTGGACAAGGGCGGTTTGCAGCAAAATCTGGCAGCCACACCCAGATGACGTAATGTCAGAGAGCGCTGCAAGGGATAATGCAATTTTCCCGAGATGTTCTTCTAGAATCGATGACGTCACTAACGGACAACCGACCTCAGTCTCTGAGTTTTTTCGACGAATGCTTCACTAGACATGATTTTATTCCATGCGGGAGGGATTTGAAAGTTAAACACGACCTTGGCAGAGGACTTACAAGTCCAGACCGGCCGGGGAGTCGTCTGGATGCGTTTCCACAAAAAAGTTATCGCGCCCTTTGGACGTCCGTTCGCACCAATAAAGGAATAGATTGGAAACTGACGGCAGACTACTCAACAGAAGCGAGAAAACAGTTTCACAGCCGCAGATGACAGGCACGAGCAGAGTTAACCATTTACGAAATACGCGGAACCAGCGCACGACCCGAGGACAAACAATACAACGACCTTACTACGCTGTATGTAAATGGCCTCCAGGCTCGCACGAATTTCCCCTAAACCGCTCCAGGTACGCGACGGTAAACGGAGGTCGCGTCCCCGTTGCACTCGGCATTCCTGTCGAGTATTGCGTTGATCAAGTGCTACCACAAAGCAACGTTGCCATGCTGCTGTCGTCTTAGCAACGTGCATGCACCACCAAACTGCGGAGGCTTTTCAAAACAAGCAACAGGTGAACAAGGCTGGCAAACACAACAACACCACATCGAGGGCTATTGAATGAATGCGTTCCTGTTGTCAATGTGTTTCGCAACCTTCGTGCTATATTCAGAGGTGCACGTGCGTGTGTTCGGGCGGATCCGACGTGAACCTAAGGAATGTGCGGCCGTCTGCATTCTTGGGCGGATCAAACATTCCGGATCGCGATTTTTTCCGAATTCGTTGTTTATTGCGTAATCGCCAATCTACATTCCGTGTTCTCCCGCTGTATTCTTAATTTTGGATTAAAGAAAACACGCCAAGAATGTGACTGAAGTGGATCAAATTTGGACAATAATCACGTCATCGCTTTGCAGCAGATTCAGGAACTTGTTTTCAAGGACGTTTAGGTCGCCGTGTCCTTCTAGGAAGTTGCGCCAGTGTTACGACACAACTTCGACCTGTTGACGAAGTACCTCGATCGTGACGTCATCCCGTCACATGACAAGAGGTTCGCGGGCGAGATCGATGGGACAAATAGCGGAAGACGCAGAAAGGTTGTCAGTGGTGGTCTCGGACTGGGGTGGAAATTGTTCGTTTTATGTTTTTCGTGGCGCAACATAAGCGGGAAACCACGCGGGCGTGAGTCAGGCGCTGGAACGGCGCGATCGGAATGCCAAGAGCTTTGAAAACAAGTCGCGTATGACTCATAGGCTTGCGACCCGCACAACCGTTGCCAGGGCTAAGTTGGGCGTTTATCGAAACTCGACTGCCGCCGCTGCTGGTGGTACCAGGAAGCAATCGAACAGTTTCGTTGCCACATTCGTTCTAAGAATATCTTTTCGGTTTTGAAGGAATCTATCCGCTACTGGGCATGTGGACATCGACAGCATTGCCCAGCGTGGTTTACTCGAAAGTCCATGCGATGAACTTCTAACCGTGGAGCTCCAAAGAGGCTCCGTCGCCTGGCAACGGAGGGTAAACAAATCCAACCGTACGTGACGCTCGAACCACAGACGCGGCGCGGAGAACACAAATTCCAGAACGCTCGAAATATCCTTTTGTTTAGCTTTAGCGTGTGTGTGGTATCGTAACTCGAAGCATAGCGAGCTTGGGAGCATATAGTTGATATGTTACTACGACGTCTTTGTTGGGGTACGGGCGCATCAACAATGAAAACTGGCTTCCTGATTTGAAACGCGACCTCGAAATTATTTCCATCCTCGCGCGTGCCGCCGTGCTGGGGGCATGTCAAGACACGTGCAGTTGCTTGGCAACTGTTGCTCGTTTTTTGCTTCGTAGTGAAAGCGGAGACAAGAAAACAAAATACTTTGGCGTGCTGCGATCCTCGTGATTCAGCTGCTAGTTCGTATCGCCTCCAGATCGCGATACCAATTCTGCTGACCTTTTCTTTCACTTGCGCGCGTGTCTGAGGAGCTGAATCGGCATTCCGGGCTCACAGACACGCAATGGTGCACCTGGGTGCATCGACTGACGTCATTGCCGAACGCTGTTTTTCCCGAAAAATAAACGTGTGCAGGATGTTTGGCGATGGGCGTCGAAGAAGTGGGCGAAAAGACAATTTGCTTCTAACCGACTAAAAGGTTTATGATTCAGCCTTTGGTCAAACAGTTCCCGCCATTTTCATCCCGCGAAAACGGACGAAACAATGCAAGTTTTTCTCCACTCGTTTCAAAAGGCACGAATTTGTCCGAGCATTTCGCGCGTCGAGCGGCACAAAGAAATCTTCGAGCCAACGAGGTATAAGAGAGAAAAAAAAGAGTGCGAGCGATTGAGACGGGCGGCCGTTAAGGGCGGTTCAACGATCGGTCGAAGGTATGCGCCCTTCGCTTTACTACGCCAACTGACATTTCTACAACACGTTGTCTAGAATTGTGGCGCGAATGGCTGCGTGGGGTCGGGGGAGAACGCCCCATTCCAAGGAGGTAGGGTTCTTTTGTGTGCGCAACATGGCGGGAAATCGATGGGGGTGTTGGGTTACCGTTTTATGCGGAACTGTACTTTCGCTGTCGTGCCTTTGTGGCGAACGGTGACATCATCGCAACGGACTTCCGCTGGTAAAAAAAGCACGCTACGCCGTGAATAGACCCAAGGCGCGCGATTTCTATTGATCACCGCGCGGCACGCTTCCGGTTTAGGCCACGGCGGGAAACTACGCAAGGCAGCTGGGGGCAGATATAGGCCTTTATTGTTGAGGATGCAGGGCCGGGAGGCCCTCCTGGGGAAGGTAAACCTACACCAGGACAGTTATGAAGCAGCTCATAACAACAGGTGCAGATCTACTCAGCGTAAATGTCTCCTTGTCTTCTAACACGCACGAATGAATACCACGTACACGGAACCGCCTACGTCTCACGCAAACCACATGTTAGGTTGGGTTTGTTGATCAAATTCTTAAACGAGGAGCGAGAACCAGATTACTTTCGCGTGCGAGGGAAGACCCTGGTGAAAACGAAACTACATGAAAAATTCACGGCGCCGCGCAGCTGTGCGACGGTGAGCGCCAAGTCGCTTGCTTCCATCTCACTGTTCACGACCGCAGAAAGCACCGACAGCTTGCAGCGCAAGACATTTCTATACAAAGCGCATGGGGCTTTACGCGCAAGGCAAGTTTCAATTAAAATGAGTAAACTCCCCGCTTCTTCTCCGTATCAAGCTTGCAACGAAACTAGCCTTCATCACAAAGTCGGGGACAACACCACAAGAAGTGCGAAACGAAATTTGTTAAACATAAAGGCGATATGTTGATCTGTGATGAAAAACCGAACAGCAGCAGGCAGTTCCAAAACTCGACTTTGTTCTTTGATCATGGGGGCAGCGAGCGGTTGGAAACAAACCCCGGGCGCCAAAGTCGAAGATCAAAGGCAAAGCAAGTCGCGATTGCTGTTTTAGGCTGGCGCGGTTTGCCGATACGGGACTAAGCGAATGGACTTCGTACACTTGTGCATCGAGCACACGCACACACGCAGAAGCCGCGGGTCACTGGGGAATGTTTCATTCAATCCGGCAAATTGGGCGGCCAACAAAAAGCCTTGCGTCAGACTACGGCTCGAAGGGTGCTTTTCCACGCGCGGAAAAAATCCACAAGCGAAAAACGGTGGTCAGCGCTCGCCTGCAAAGCCCAACAGCTGCCTGCATGCAGCGGCGACAGAAAAAGGAAAAAAGGGACGTGCTAGTGATCGTTGCTGACCTACTTGCGAAGTCCCTAAAGACTTGCCGCTGTTACGTTTCAAGCCGTTATCTGGGCAATTACTGAAGAGCTGCAGTTGCCGCTCTAGACTGAAAACAAAACAAACAAAGGCAGCTCATAGTAAAATCTCGCCCCCAGGCCCGATTGTTTGCGACGCATGGAGGCAGATGTGCGCGGAACGAATGAGCAAATATTATTATCGTTGGGTACCAAGCGCTTCAGGCACCATCGCTGTCGTTTTTATCAAGCGGCGACTTGCACCCGATATTGCGAAAATAAAAGCGATTTCGGTGACGCGCTTTCGGCACCAGGCGTTATTCCCACCAAAACGGGCCTAGCACAGAAAAGCAAAGAGAGCGACATTTATAGGCCCAACAATGTGTACTGGAAAGCTTAACGACGTTGTGTGAACAATATTTCGAGTAATACCGACCCCTGCGATAAAAACGTATACCCATTTAGCTCGTTCGACAAACATTGACGGTTATTTTTGCAACGCGCGACGCACGAGTTGTCTGACGAAATGCCACGTCGACAGCGAACGAAGTTTGTTCGAACCTAGAAAAGCGAAAGCCTGGCAGGGCGAAATTTCCCACAAATTATTCACGTCAGCGGCCAGATTTCGTCGCTTACGACATCTGCCTCTCATTCCAGCTTGTGACGATTATCGTTCTGCGCATGCGCAACCACGTGACAACAACTGGAGCGGCAAAGAGTCGCGCGATCGATTGGGACCCGCGGGCGAATGGCAGTCCCAGTTACTATGCTTCGAAGAAACGCCTCACGGGAAAACAGGCTAGTTGCTGGTACGGGGAGGCTCTGCTCCATCCGAACTGTCTGTGCCACAACAGAGCACCACAACAGTGACAACAGCTGATACCAACTCCGCGCCTATTCTGCTTCCGTGCACGTTTCCGCTCGGCGTCAACGCAATAACAAAGCGCTGTGGCGATGAGTTGGCGTGTCAAATGTGCCCACGCCTATACGAGTACGAGTCTCCACTGTACAAATGAACACAATGCAAGCTCTTACCGTCGAATTCGACGTATACTGTGTCGCGGAGTATGGCGCCCGAACCGAAGTCTATTAACTTCAGGGTGTTGGTCTTGAAGTCGACCAATAGGTTCTCGTCTTTAATATCTCGATGAACGACGCCACATTTGTGACAATGGTCGACGGCGAGTAGGACCTGCACATTTACCAAAGGTGGGGTTGGTGAGTCACTGGTCGAATAGGTTTGCCTCAAACGTGCCAAGTCATACCTGCCAGAAGAACGTGCGGGCCGTGTCCTCATCGAGTGATTTCTTTTCGGTGATGTAGTCAAAGAGGTCTTGGCATGGCTCCGGTCGTTCCATAATAATGATGTAACTATCAGGTCTCTCGTACCAGTCCAAAAGCTGAATAACGTGCTTGCAAGGCGTAATACGTTCCATTAGGACAATTTCATTAGGCACGGTTTGTCCGTTGATCTGCATGAGCACGAAAAACCCGGTTAACACCAAATAAGGGAAACACATTTTAACAAGTTGGATCGTTGCTTACCTGGCCCCAAACCTTAACGCGCGATCTTGCGATGTGTTTGATGGCGACTGGCATGTTGTCGGCAAGTCTCACACCGGCGTAAACAACACCAAAACCGCCCGACCCAAGCACTTTTCCCACTTCGTAAGTCTTCTCAAACGGCTCTCGCACTAAAAGCAGCAAATATATCATTAAAACCACTACTACTTACAATTTGGTTGAGAGAAAGCTAAGTCGTTTCTTACCAGGCATTCCCTTTGTTGTTTGTTGCACGTGATGGTGTTGGTGATTCGTACCACCTATATGCATTTTCTTGTTGAAAGCAATCATTTCTCCTCGTTTACTTGTGATTCGGTATAAAGTAAATATCCGCCTCCACCGTTTGTCAGATTAATGAGGGTCGGGAAAAATTTTTACTTTCTGCGGTGAAATGTCGTCAAATCCCGGGCAACAAAAATGTCTTGTCACGATGTTGGTACAATCAAATAAGGTGAAAGATAATGTTGTCCAGTATATTCCAAGAGTAGGATGCTGAAATAAGCTCCAAGTGCAGCTAAATATTACACTAATTAAACGAAAATACGCAACCTGGAAAAAACATATATGTTACCGATACAAACAACCTCCTACGGTAAATCTAAACAAAAAGCTGATTTCATAAACATAACAAGCCTGCCTACATGTCAGTGAAAATGTTTTTAAATTAAGTCCAGTCGTACTTTACAGCTAAACTGACTCATTAAAAATCGACTTAACTGCTTCATAGAGGCCTTCTCATTCTGACATGAAGAAATCGTTACTACTGTCTGGCTCAAAGCTCAAAACTACGTTTCTACCAGCAGACGCTTTCCTCTCGCCGCGGCTCGTTTTATCTTCGCCTTTTTTTGCTCTGCGCGCGCCAACCGTTCAACAGTACGAGCTGTCGCCGGGGCAATGCTCGAGGGTTGTTTACAATTTGCGTTGGGCGCACAAACGAAACTGCCTTTGTTTGTTCCAGCAGCGCGGTGAAACCAGCTATAACCGTCCAAGAAGCAGCGGTTGCTGAAGGCGCAACAGGTCTAATTTTCGGTAATTCAGTTCAAATTTCGCTTGCTTCCCAGCACGCCTTGTGCCCAATTACAAGGATTAAAATTCCCGCCACTGACATAATCCACTGTTACGTCATAGCAGCATAATAATGGGATATTATTTCCTGTGTTAGGATTATGGTCATTGCCAATTGATACTTTTGTTTTGTCCTCAATTGCCAAGATGACTTGACGTCAACAGCTTCGGATAAAAGAGCTGTGGTGTCAACGAGAAGTCAAAAAATAACCCGAAGGCTCTTGTAAACACAAAAACACATACCTGGTCGTCATGCCCTGACTTCACCTTGTAATATGTAATGGCTGGTAGAAGATCTTGCACAACAGCGCGCGTGAATCACACTCAGTTGACCCTGCGAGAGCAGCGCAGCTGTTTGTACCGCCAGCCAGGCTTAGAAAGCATTTTGCCGACAAGCGTTGCATGAACGACTGCGACTAACACTCTGCAAGCTGCAAATCTGAAACTTGATTGCTTGCATTGCCATGCGAGTTGGAGAAGGAACAGCTGGTTTGGATATTTCTTAAAACTTTTGATCACCAATATAAATCCATTCGCAATCATCGGAAGTAGTGAGATGTTATTAATGCGACACCACACTATTTGTGCTAATTATCAACAGCTAATGTGTACGGAGATATAAGTAGTCGTATAAGGATGTGTTTTTTGTGGGAATATTATTAATGCGTGAGACCTTTTCCTGAATGCCATTTTTGACAATTGATTCCCACGGGAATTGTGAATTTGTAACAAAAAAATTCCCAACTGGCGGAGTGCAAGCATTTATTTATCGACGTTAAGCAGCGTCTTTATAAGTTTATAAGCGTAAAAAACTGCACATACTTGCCACACGAATTTGATGATATTAAAAAAAAACTAAAATCAATTGAAGATTTATTCAAATACTCAAAATGATTGTATTACGGTTTAAGCCAAATATAAAAATAAGTTTGGTCAAATATGCCCGTATAAGGTGCAATGTAGGCCTATATTTCGTTTGTGACGCCAAACATTGCATGTCATCAACACCTGGTTGCACAAAAGACTCTTTCTACAATCTGGCTTGGTTTTTAGACTTCACGTTGCACCAGCAATAATAGCAAATAAGGTCAAGCGGCACTGCAAATCAGAATCAAATCAAGTCTGGGATTTTTTTTAATATTCGAAACGGAATACAAGAAATCGCGCTTCGGGTGGGACTTGAACCACTAACCCCACACATTTTGGGCCACTATTCTGTCGACTGAACCCCAGGTCATCCTTGGCTAAAAGTACAAGGTGTCGCAAACCGGGGTTTGTCCAAGGATTTGTGTGGGTGGTCAGTGGCCAGCGAGGCAAACATAATTGGATAAATTTTGTTTTGTTTCTTCGTTTTTGTTGTTTGCTCACAATGATTGCGTCATGGCTGGATCCGCCCCTTTTTTCTGACAAGTCGGAGTAAGATTTCAAGCTCCCGGTGAGGTTTAAGGAGCTCAGCGGTTTCACGGGATATATTGTAGCCAAGGTACACTGGTGCGCAAGCGTACAACTTTTCGGACAACCATCACATATACACAGAGGATCTCAAGATCAGGTGAGTTCAAACCTCACCGGGAGCTTGATTTTTTCAAATCTTGCTCCGACTTGTCGGGAAAAGTGGCTAATCCAGCTAGGCTGCACAGCCTTTAAACCTATTGATCTTGATACGATGGCTGTGATCACCAAATAAGGACCTGTGCAGTGGGACGATCCTGCCGATCATGCGTTTGCATGTAATATTACTGCGTTGTTACACCACACCAATTATTTATTAGTTCGTCAAGTGATGAAGTTACAAAAGGGGTAAAAGACACAAATAGTTTGGGAAACATTGATATGGAGGAGGTACATTGTTTCGTGAAGATGTACGTTTGCCCGTAGTGCTGGGTCACAAGATGGCCTGGGTAAGCTGGACTGGCAGTAAATCATAAAGAATTTCAAAAATAAAATAACATGAATTGGAGGATTTTGTAAAGTGATAATTTAACTAAATTCCAGACCGTACAAGGCTGTGGCTGCTGCGTTTGAAAGGAAAATATCATCGAAAGTGCATCCAATGGCAAAGGCACAAATTTTGTTGGTGGCTGAAGAACTATTAAGTCAAAGCGAAGTAGGCTACTCAGACACATACCTTAAGTAATGGCAATTATTAGCAATGAAAAAGCCGTTTTGCAATAAGCGAAAAAGTAAAAATAACCCATACTGTATTGAAAAGAGGCCTAAATTATTGCTCCGGGGCGCCGTTTGGTGTACAAAAGTAATGACCATAAAAGGTAAACCGTAGGTAATTGAATTGGTCGCATCGCTTGCTGCCAAATGCATGTATGTAATATTCTTGGCGCTATACTTTCGACCAAATATTGCATCTATATATAGACTGTCGCGACTTAAGGTTAGCATCCATGAAATATTTACTCTGCATTAAAAATTTATTCAACTTTACATTTGCAAAACGTGGACTTTCCGCTTCTGCGGCAAACGCCGAGAGAGATGGTGGATTTTCCTGATAATTAATCTGAACATCTTTATCATTACAAGGTTTCGTTGTTGTATTACAAACGTTTATTAACGCATAGTTTCGACCTATATTGGCACTAGTTGCTGAACTAGTTCTGTAATTACGTACAAGTTCTCCATAGAAATCAACAGGCATAAGATCCACAAAAATTCTTCTCATATGAAAGACAAACTAAATAGTATGGCAGCAAAAATAACAGCTGGCACGTTAGGTACGAAAGCATCTTAGAACAAACTTGATAAAACGACCATATAAAGGTTTTATTGTCAACTCCAATCAAGAGCATTCAATTTCTTCATGATTCCGTTTCTCATACTTTTCCTTCCAATCAACTCCTATATTTTGTTGCAGTCTCTGATCGAGCAGTTCGTAACCGTTCGGAACATCTCGGAAACACATTCGGTAAAGTGCGAGCGACCGTCTGACTACGTGATCTGCTTCTGCAGTGTTATGAGTCGGCACCGGTGGAACCATCTTTTGAAGAAACGTTCTGAAATGTCCAGGAACCGACATCGTAACAAATTTAGCTGCACGGAATTCCAATCTTGGTAGCAAAGTATTGCCCCGTCGGCTGTCGTTAAGAAATGCGACTTGTGCTTTGGATAAAATATTTGTATACTTAGGATCAAACCATCTATTGTAGTTTTATTGCTCAGAACAGACTGTGTCAACTCCCAGTCTCAGTCGGATGGCATTGTCCTTGGCGGCGCCCATTGTTACGCCACAATTGCAAGTACAAACATGCCTGGCCGAGGCTCACAACTTTACCTTTAAGAAGGAGACTGATTCACCATTATTACATTTATAAACTTTAACTTAAAGTTAAACCTAAGGTTATCCTCATAAAACTGCAACTCCTTGTTGGAAGTTTTTTTTCCCTTTGTTGCTTCCCTATACGTTCAATTCCATTTTGACTAAACACATTTTAATGTAGAAACCAACACAGAAAAGATCTTCGTCTTTTGATACATTTGTGCCCTCGTCGGTGGTTTCATATTCGTTTAGCTTGGGATTTTGGCGGCAAATGTTTACGAGCTTTTACGTTTTGCGAATTCCCCGCGTTAAGATGGGGATTTAAACTGAGAGTTTGTTTTGGTGGAGAAATATGTTGTCCCAAAGCTATTTCTATATTTACAAAGATTTAAATGTACAACTACACATTTTCTTTCGTGTAACTTCCTTAAAACACCAATTTTTTTTTGTTAAAAGAAACATTTAGCAAAATCCCCAGGAAGTCCGCATTTAATCGCAAGAGTTGGGTCATCCAGGTTTAATGGCGGTCATAACGCCTTTTGTGGAAGGTTGGAACTTTGTACAAACTCTTGGTGAAGGAACTTATGGAGAAGTAAAGTTGGCAGTCAACGCCCAAACTAATGAAAGCATTGCTGTGAAGATAATTGAATCAAAGAAGGCAAAATATTCTTTAGATCTGGTAGGTGTCCTTTGGGTCATGGTGTGTAAGCATCGCCAACTTATGAAAACAGTTAATGTTGCATTTGCATATACTGTATATAATTCCACACCACCCATGCTGTATTTATATCATAATGGCATTGTTTTTTAGATCAAAAAGGAGGTTGCCATCCACAAAATGCTCAACCATGACAATGTCATTAAGTATTTTGGTACCAGGAAAGAGGTGGACCATCAGTATATATTTTTAGCTTATGCTCGTGGTGGGGAATTGTTTGATCGTATCGAACCAGACATTGGGATGCCACAACATCAGGCACAAAATTTTTTCAGACAACTCATTGAAGGTGCAGCATACACAAGCTCAATAATAGTTGTTGTCAAAATTTTATTGATATTTAACTTACTTGATTTCTTTCAATGGAAATACCTTTTTATACGTAGAATGGTGTTTGAAGTTGTTGCTATGATAGATAGGCTAACTAATTTTATTCTTGTTTAGTTTTTTGTAAAAATAGCTAATTTATATTATATCTATTTTTTTATTTTGTATGTATATACCATTTAAATATATAAGTATCCAATTCTGAAGATTTTAAATATGGATTTTGAAGTAATCTAATGATTTTAGGTGTAAGTTATTTGCATTCTCTTGGCATCACTCACCGTGACATTAAGCCTGAAAATCTGCTCTTGGATGAAAATGATGTCCTCAAAATTGTTGACTTTGGGTTTGCCACTGTATTTCGCCATAAAGGTACTTTTTAAAAATATGTTTATATCATAAGACCCTGAAAATTTTGTTACAGCTGTGTAACTTTTACTGTGCTTCAATTGCAGCCAGACATTGTGTATAATTTTTTAAAATTTGTCCTAGCAAAATCTTCTGTTTTGTTTCACACTGACAGTTGTTTAAAAGTACATTTACTGCTTGAGTTTCTACGACTTAAAAACAGTTTAATTTATGATGAAGGTATGGAGAGAAAAATATCGAAATCTTGTGGGACTCCCCCATATGTCTCACCTGAGGTTCTGCGGAAACAACCATACAGAGCTGAACCAGCAGATATCTGGTCTTGTGCTATTGTGCTTGTTGCAATGCTAGCTGGTAAGTGCTGCACCAAACAGTCTGTTTTATTACATTATAATAAAGGTTATGATGCACATGATAACATTTATATCACATACTAGTGTATATGTTTTGTAAGAAACAGTTTCATTTGTTAAAAACTCAAGATATTTGTGATAACTATACAATTACCGACACAGATTAGAGTAGTAGCTATGTTAGGCTATTGACTCGCATGTAAATTTTATTTTAATTTTTTTTACGGTTTCACAAATCGAACATGACCATTCATCCATTTATTACTAGTGCGACCACAACATGTTTTTTTTGCAAAGTAAATGTTGGTTGTGTGAAGTATGTTCGAATTTTTTTGCAGGTGAACTTCCATGGGATGAACCAAGCTTAGATTGTGAGGAATTTTGCTCATGGCTCCAACACAAAATTCAGTATTCGCCCTGGAAGAAAATAGGGACTCTTCCTCTTGCTCTTCTCAGGAAGATCCTCAGTGACAACCCAGAGAAAAGAGCCACAATCCAATCAATTCGAAAAGATCGGTGAGTCTTTCCATCATGGCTCTTTTCTGAGTGACGTCATAACAATAAAAATATGTATTTGTGCAAATATTATGCTCATGTAGAACAGAATAAAAGCTAAAAAAAGAGAAAAAAAACTTCCAATATTATTTTCTGTTAGCCTATATTTTATTTTACATATATGTATTATGTTAACTGTTATTTTATCCAACTTTGAAGTGTGCCTGTATTTGATTCTTAAATAGAGGTTGATATTGGCACATTATTGCCTATTCTGGAATCTGGATTAGAACTTTACACTCTTATTTGCTCTGAACATTTACATGAATTTCTGCTTAGCGATATTGGTACAAGTATGGACATTCCAGTTGTATGTAAACAAACAGAATGTGCTGTAGGTGGTTTAAAGAACAACTACGACAGAAACGACGCCTGTCATCGCCTGTAGGTTCACCTTTCAGGAAAAGGAGTGGAGCAGGATATTCCCTTACAGAATTGGATGAGGTAAAGACGTTGCATGCGATAAATGTGTTTAAGTAAAAACACATCTTCTGTCCCACAGCCTTCTTTATCCCAGCCAGAACCTGGTGTGGCCTTTAACACCTCAGCTATATCAGAGGAATCTGTTGGCAACCTTTTGCATATTACATTGTCTCAGGTTTGTATTTTCAATCTCTTTTATAAAACTATGACAAGCTGCAATCCAAGCATTTGATCAAATTCCTATTGCCAATATTATGCAATAAATGTTTACTTCTGATGGCCATCCTGCTTTAAAATGTGTAGTGTGTCAATTAAGTAGTGACATTTTTTAATTTTAAATTAAGTAAATTTCAAAGTGGTTGTAAAGGTGTTATTATTGAACATATTTTCAGCCTGTTCATGCTGACAATATGTTACTTGGAACACAACTGCTTGGTACGCCAGCAGGCTCGCAGACTGCATTACAGAGACTTGTGAAACGTATGACGCGATTTTGGAGCAAGAAATCTGCCCATGACACCATCACGCAAATTTGTGAAGTGCTGCAGAAACTCGAGTAAGTATTGAAACTTGGGGATCGTACACTGCAATGTAAGGAGTAGAGAGTCATTGTTAGTTCCAGTTATTGTTGAAGGATCCACCTCCCAAAATTTTTTTATTTTTTACATTTTTATACGCATGTTGGTAAAAAATGAATTTAAACAGTTATTAAAAATTGCCAAGGAATACTAAAAAAGGTATAGATATCAAAGCCTTACCATTTTTATAAATACCAATTTTTGCTTTGTTACTTTGTATCGAGAGATTGTTTTTTTTATCACAATATCCTGTGGTTTTAGGTACACTGTAAAACAAGGCACTTCCACTGAGCTGACCGTGACCACTCAAGACAGAAGGCATAGAAAACTGGTTTTCAAAGTCTTTGTATATCCCGGTGTTGGTGAAGTGGATACTCCGACTTCCAAAGCCTTTCAAACCTTGGTTGATGTTCGTCTTTCAAAGGGCGATGGACTTGAAATGAAGAGATGTTACGACGACTTATTCAAGCGACTAGACCTTGTGGTCCGCAAACCGTTCATCGGTGCAGCTTGATTACGGATTATGCAAGTTTTTGCCACATGTTTTAGACCACCTTTTTTCTGCCATTTGTTTTGTTCCACATCAACATGCAGTGTTTTTTGGCTTGCTCGTACAACACTTTTTATCACAAGGAAAGTTGCAAAGAAGTCTTGTCCGTTTTTAAGTGCAAAATGAAATCGTGAAAATTGCCTGCTTTCGTGATTTTTCAATTATGATGTCACTAAAGGTTTTGTGTGTCTTCTAATTCATATCACCATTTTGTCTTGACTGTTTACTGCCCTTCTGTGAACTGCCTTACTTCTTTTCTACACAATAAAAACACTAAAAAAATTATAAAAATTGTTTGGCAACACAAAGTGTAAAGAGTTTGCACCACGGAAAAAATACAATGATTCACAGAATCTAAAAGTTAAAAAGTGACTTTTGCACCAACAAAAACAACGTTTGATGTAAAATGAGGTGTTTAAAAATGACAAGAATCAACAGTAATGACAGCACAAAAACTACAATTGGTGTAAATCAACGGGTCAAAAACTGTAAAAGCAAAAGTTACGCGATGTCAAAAACACAGACTGAGTAAAATTCAATTTCAATAAAAATAATGGGATTTTATCAGCACAAAGGGGGCAGAAAGCGTTGGAAGGTTGTAACTCCAAGAAAAGTGGAGCGTAGAAAGGCATCAAGAGTCCACAGTTTCCTCTTTTGCTTGTAGAAGTCTTGCTTCAAACAATTTCTCAGCAAACTTGTACAATTGGGAATCCTGTAGTTCAAAGTAGTTCAATTGATATAGGATTTTACTCAAAATGATTTGTTTTAAACATAAAAAATTTTGTTTTAATAATTACCTCCAGGTTTGAAAACCACTGGTAGATGGTATGTGATTGTTACAAACAATAATGACAGTTTTTCCATTGAATAATGTAAACGTTTTGAAGTTCACATTTTATAATTAGTTTACTCACAAGTTTGTTGAGTTCACGGATTTCCTTTTCTGTTTTCGTGCCCAGTTTCACCATAGAAGCATGAGTTACCCCAAAGTCAGTGAAGTTTATTTTAAATTCCAGATCGAAAGCATATTCAAATAAGAACTGAGAATCCTTCTGCCTTTCAGTCAACCCAAAAAATGGCATTGCCTGTTAAGAACAGTTAACATTAGATGATAAAAAATTCTGATATTAATTTTATTCCTTTTAAGTTTTGGAAACTGACAACAGCAATTTACAATTTACAATGAACTGTATTTCTATGTTAAGTCAATACAACGGTCTTGCAGAGTGTTGGTTGATATTTACAAAAATACATTTAACCTAAATGCTAAAGCTTGAGTTGTGTAAGATTAAAAAATGATTCTGATTCGAGTAAACTATAAGAATAGTTACTTGAAAGTTTTAAATACCAACTTTGAGGTTTTCTTTTGCGCTTTCAAGCATAATTCTGTCCCTTTCCTGTGAAACAAAATCACCCTCAAGACAAGACACCTTTCTTAAATCGGCAAGCATCCATGTCTGGCGGTTATTGGCAATGTTTCTTTCACAACTCATAAATTCTATCAAAGAAACATTTTCCCAATTCCAACCTTAAACCAAAAACAAACAATTTCTCATAATTAATTCCTGACATTCCCAATAAAACTCTTGTTGCCCGTTGTCTCCATTTACACAAAACCATGTTTACTAAACTACAGAAACACAATACAAAAGAAAAGTTGTGAAACTGATGAAGTTTTTATAATCACTGGTTTCAACAGGTTAATTATGTGCCACAGACATTGGGTCAAATCTGTCAGATTTGTCATTCCAGACAAACACATTTCACCATAAAAAATATATGGTGTGGCATATTTTCACCATTACGATGCATGTTTTACCTTGGTAACAGACAGGAAAGTCATGATGTGTTCCATTGCAAAGCAAATAAGCCATTTTCCATGTTGCACCTCTTGCCACATGCTTCCATTCGCTCAGGTATCGGGAAACTGGTTCCCGCAACATTGTGAAGTAATGATATCTATAACCCAAGAATATTTTATTGCACTGACCTTGAAAGGATAAATTGTCAAATGTGCAAGGTGTTTTTTTGTCAAATTCATGATAATAAACAGCTTTTGGAAACTAAATACATAAGACACAACAAAAAAACTAGCTCAAATCCAGACTAGCTGGGAATGAAACAATCATTTTTATTGTGGTCGCAGCTGGAATGAGTTGTTTTAAATGATAACTTCTCATTGAAACAACAACAAAATCTTACCTTCTTTCTCCATGTGACAGTGGAGGCAACTTGGTATGAACACATTCCTTCAACGAGGTCCAATCAGCATGCAGGCCGCATTTCCAACCTGGAAAATATATTTCCGACATCTTTTTCATGATAAACCTTTATAATTTTCAACACTTTGTGAACCTCACCGCTTGTAAATCTGCTGAACAACCATGAAGAATCAGTTGTGTTAGGACGGTAGCAGTGATAAGATTTCCGCCGATTGGGTTTATGAAAACACTCTATCTTGAGGTCACGAACCAAATGTCTTCCCAAAGTCGAGCCCCCAGTTTTTTGTATGTGGAGAAAAACCATTACATCGGTACTAGCGATGTTGAATTGGGATTTGAAGTGAAGTTTTTCCTTGGTGATAGGGGACAGGCTTTCATAATAAACAATCAGCAGCAAAGTGCAGATTGTGATGAAACAAATGGCAAAAAATGGTTTTCCTCCACATTTTATTCTGTCACGAGGAGGCGATTCAGAGTTCATAATAAACAAAATGATTTAAAAAACTTGTTTCCTGATAAACTCATTTCTGTCAGCAACTGACACAAAAGAATACAGAGTTATGTGGACACAAATGTATATAGGCTATTGGTTAAGTTAAAACAAGACGGTATATAAAATACATAGCCTATATAAAAATAGATACTCAGACCACCCCCCAAACACAATTCACAAAATACTTACTGAGTTTCACAACAAATCAACTGTTTTAAGATAATAAATGAACATTAAACACATACCGGCTAGCCACTGAAGTACAAGTCGCACATACACAGTTATTGAAAAAATGAATTTTGCTGAAGTAATAATGTGGTGCCATTTGAACATAAAAGGGGTAAAATTATAACAGAAAAAAATATAACTGATGAGAATTACTCGATAATCACGTAAAAGCGTTCCATTCAGAAAAGAAACTGATGATTTTAGTCGGTCATGCGATGCAAAACGGTTCAACCCCGCAGCCTCGGATCCACTTTCTTTTAATTGTATTTTGATATTTTACCAATACATTTTAGGTAACTTTGACGAAAAATAACACAATATTTGTTGTGTGGTATTTGTAATGAATATTTGCAGAATTTGTCAATTTATTTACTCTAGAAATTTAAATTTTTTTATCATACAGTTTGGCGGAAGTATTTCTTTCTTAAAAACGTATGTTATGTGTACTGTTTAAGTTTTTCTTCCGAACCTAAAAAGAATGTTTATGTGTTGTACCTAATTATATCCGGTAAACTGTTGTACAATTTAATACATTCATTTGCACGAATCTTATTCATATGAAGCGAAGTGATGAGCGTTGGATGTTAAGGCCAAGTTGTGACGTTTCCTTGACATATCTATTACTGACATGACTTACGTTCCGGAAAAAGTTGTGAAGTATGAACAGTTTCTGAACGAGCGTCTGCGCACAGATCTTGCGTAAGTAATTTGCATTTACATGATAAAAGTAGTAAAAAAACAATTCCACAAAAGAAAAGTTTTTAATTGTGATTTCCCTCTGCAGGAACCTTTCTCAGCAAAGAGACAAATGTTATGAAGAAATAGCACAATATT
Organism: Ascidia mentula; assembly: GCF_947561715.1. NCBI lineage: Eukaryota > Metazoa > Chordata > Ascidiacea > Phlebobranchia > Ascidiidae > Ascidia > Ascidia mentula. The sequence goes on along the minus strand of NC_138570.1, from coordinate 18,698,764 downwards.
TGCAATTGAAGACGATAATTGAAAGACAAGTGAAAGGCAACGATCAACCTCTAAAAACTCAAGTTGATCTGGGGAACAATTTTTATGTGCAGGCTGTGGTGTAAGTTGAAATTTTTTTTTTTTATGTCATTGACTCACAACTTAAGTATGTTAATATGTAAAGCATTTGCTTTACGAATTAACAAAATATTTGCCTGTTTGGTCACCAATTAACATAAATATAATATTTACTAATTGAGATCATTAGGTTTGCGGGCTTGGCAGCCAAGGCAATGCAGCGTAGCTGGATCAGCCACAATCCTGCGAATCATGCCATTTCATTAAATATTACTGCATTCCTAATTAAGAATTACACATTTTATGCAAAGATTTTCCCATGGCGCTTGGTTAAGTTACCTTTTACTATTTGTGTTCCAGTTCAAACCCAAGCATGATCTGTGTGGCAGTTGGCTATGGATTTTTTGTTGAGTTTACACCTGATGAAGCTTTGAAGTTTATATCAAAAAAGTGCAAATTGTTGACAGATAAAACTGAAGCACTTTCCAAGAGCATGTTTTCTGTAAAAGCACACATTAGAATGGTGCTGCAGGGATTAAAAGAACTGCAGGGAATAAGTGATTCTCCCTGATACCAATTTGAAGTTACTTGCTGAAAAGAAAATTGCCAAACTTCTGAGAAGAGATTGCTGTGACTTCAAGAATGGATGTTTGCTGAACGGGCAAATTCTCATCATGGTTTCATACAGACAATATATCATCATCATTGGGTGCATTTCAATTAACTCTGCTTTCAATTGCTACTGTTTCATGCCCTACATCTCAAAGATACAAATGCAGAGCAATTATAATGTTCACTTACTGTTGGCAACCCTTGACACACATAATTATTCAGGGCACGGCAAGTGACTTTACAAGTTCACATACTAATTCAGTTTGACGATTAAATAATCTTCACCACACACAAAATTGTTGACATTGCTAGGTTGCCACTTGTGCTTAGATTGTATCATAAACCTTCCATCAAATAATATTTTCAACTAAATCTTACAGCTGGTAGGTTTAAAAAAATTAGTTGAAGTGAAAACTGAATGACTGCAATGGAAAGTACTTTTGAGCAGAAGCTTGACGACACGATGAAGATACCTGATGTCAAAGGAGTTATCTGCTCTGATTCATCAGGGCTGTGTATTAGTTACAGAGGACAAGTGTCACAGTCCTTGGCTGGCCCGATTGCAGCACTATGTGATGAACCAAATAAACAGTGGCCATCACAGGTATGCTTTTGTACCAATCATAAATTTGATTTAAAATAACCAAAAATCGGCCATTTAATATATTTTTATATAATAGGAAAATATGTTGAGCAAAGAATTTTTGTTGTGAAACAAAAAGTTGACCAAGTTAATAATTATTTGCCAGAAGAGCCTTGAGTTTATGAAAGAATTTTACTATCTTTGTATGGCTGAATTTTCTTGTTTAATTAATTTCACAAAGTTTAATGTGTAAATTTTGATCGTAGCAGACAACATGACTTCTTTTAATTTTCACATAAAATTACCAACTTTCAGGTTGTTTTGAATATATTTTATTGTCAGGATTCTCCAGTCATTGTCCTGGAAACTGGGGAGAACGCATCAGGAACCAAATCAACGTTGATGGTGAAGGTGAATGATGGTATATCAACGGGAATTCTCAAAGAGGAAAGGAACTAGACTTGTACCAACTGACGTATCAATGATCATGTAGTTGGTCGAAACTTCATGATTCGTTCCATCCATGATGAGGTTTTTATTTCCACAAATCCATGTGACGCGGACCCTGTGATTGGTGGACCTCCATTTCCTAAATTTCCTGAAACATGTGTTTTGAAAAACTTAATCCAAACCAATACATGTTATATTGTTAAGTGTGAACCTTCAAGAGATTTTTCAATTTCAAGAGATTTTTCAATTATTTCCTTTGTTTCCATATTGCATTGAACATCAATGGAGCTTCCTTTGAAGTTGATTTTTGCATCCAATTCTGGTGCCGTTGACAATGTAATGTTTCCTGCATAGCACTCATTTTGTTGTGAAAATATTACAAAAAATAAATATTTACCTTTGTGGCTTTCAAGATGAACACTTTCATGTTGAACAACATGTAGATCAATGCTACCAGTGGTTGTTACAGCATTTAATTTTCCTTCAACAGTTCCTATTTCAATATTTCCTTGTGCTGTAAGACTTGCATTTCCATGGAGGCTTTTAATTCTAAAAATAAATTAAACTGTTACATGCCTGTGTACACATCTGGAGGTAAATATTATCGATGTTTAACAAGTTTATGTCTAAACAATCTGCTGATCTTCTGCCAAACCTATACTAATTCTCAGTGGATCCTGTTAAATAATTTCTTCTTTGCTTTAGTTTATGTTGAATTTTACCCACAATTTAAATTTATATGCTAATTAACCACAAGCAATAATATAATTTCAAGTAATGCTGCATCCAAAAAATGTTTTGTACAAATTAATCCAAAGTGCAAAACATTATGGATAGTAATGAAGTCTTGCTGAATGGAGGATGAAATGTTGTAACAATACAGCACATAACAAAAATGTTATGCCAGAAGAGCAGTACATTTAAAATTACAATATGCATTGCAGCAACATGAGTTTCATATTATGGAAATTCATTAAAACTAACTTGATTTCTCCACTTCCACAGTCAGCTTTAACCTTGTCAGTGTAAACGTCCTGGACAGTAATGTCCCCACAATCGGTGGCAAGTTCTGCTTTGCAAGATTGGATTTGCTTCAAATTCAGGTCACCCTTTCCTATTTTTAGAATTAAATTTCCCTGCAAAAGTTTTTTTGATGAAATTCCACCTTCATCCAAATCCACTGTTATGTTAGTGCCCTAAAATGAATAATAACCATTGGATGGAAAAGATTTGAAGGAGAAAAATTATATATTAAAACCTTAATATGATCCAGGTTGACGTTTCCTCTTTTTGCTTTAAGTATCACAGAATCACTTTCCAAATTGGAAACTGATATATTGGATTGTTGATGAGAAATGATATCCAAGTCTAAATTCACCACCACAAAGATTAAATGCAAGAAACAGTCGGTGCATAACATAGGACATTAATGCCAAATTGGAAAATGGCATCTACAATGCAATATGTTCCTGGGACAGTCTGTTACTCCATTATGACTGCACATACTTTTCTTACAACCAATCATTATATTTCAAGGTACGTAATTAGCCAAAAATGATGTTTTCATACCACGGTAGCATTTACTTAAACAATAAGGTGATGCAGCTAACTGGATATTGAATATTTTGATTTGAGATTTTTACCCTTGCACAAAATTATTCTCACTTAAAGCTGGAGGTGTTTGAATTTTCAACATTGCATCCACGCCGTTTTCTGCTTTCGCTTGAAAAAATAGGATTTCTTTTTTCTCCGGTTTTTGGTCTATTCTGTATTTGTCATCATGTGGTTCTGAATGTAGAAGAATGCTGGTAAAAAAATTCAAAACGCAATTAATATCACCTGAATCTGAGTTTATTTCGAAAGTAATCTTGTTTGCATGAGGATGTTTCACGGGATCCAAGGGGTCGATTTTGACGTGACATTTGCTGACGTCAATCTTCAGCAGCCAGAAAGGTTCGACTGGAAACTCCCATCTTTTCGTGTTGTGCAACGTTCGAGTTTGTGCAACGACAAAAGCTCGCGAGAGACAATTTTTCGCGCAAAACAAACAGATTTTGTGAAATAAACTAAACGGCCGCGACATTTTGCAAATGAAAGATTGATGATCATCAGGCAGCACACAGCTACAAATATCCAATAAGGTTATTCCCCTCAATAAATGCCACATGAGGAGTCACGTGACATGTGTAACGTATGGAATGACGTCACAATTGACGACATGTTGATTATTTGATCGTTTGGCAAACTTAGAACCCGATTTGTTTTGCTTTTGTTCCGAATAGAATGGGGCGCAGCAATACGATTCGTGGTATTGGTCAACATTTACATGTACAATTTGTGTGAACAATAGGTATTGCACATTTGAAAGAAAAAAATATGTGAGACAGAGTGGGGGCGTGTGCTTGTCCTTATTGTCACAAAATTTGTCACCAAATGCACGTTTTCTGACGACAGACAGCAAGTCTTTTCCGTTATATCAAACGTTTCATGTCAGGCCACGCAGATAAAACTAGGCACATTTCGTTATTCTCGAATGGCGTTTTTCCTCTAGTATTAGCTGTTTGTCGAGTCAAACAGGCGCAAACTCGTATTTGCTTGGAGGGCTTGCGCTTGGGAATGTCCGCCGTAACCTTGTTTTTCGTTGTGTTTTGAGAAACGGCTTTGCTCGCAAGGGGGTAACTATGTACATCTCAAAAGTTACTTTAACTGTGGCCTGCTTTCTCTGTGAGTTCAACATGTGTCAGTTTAGAACAGGGTCAATTCATAGCATTCCAATGAACTGTTTTTTTGCGATTTTTATTCGAGAGACAGAACTGTATTGTCTGTATATTGTAATGAGTCAAACAGTGTTCAGTTATGGTAATTTTTCTGTTGAATCTTTGGCTGTTTAAGAGTTTTTTTAAATACATGCCCTGCATGGTGATAAAAATTCCAATATGTTTTGTGTTAAACTTTTAGTGTGAAGCAGGTGTGATACATATTTTTCATTGTGGATTGATCTCACAAAGTTATTCATTGGATCTAAACCAAGGAATGTCAATGCTCTGACTAGAATGCCTTTTTAGCATGTGATATTCAGGCCATCAACTAAACTTCTCACACAAAAAGTATAAACCAGGTTCATGGTAATATAGAAGTTTATGTAACACTGACAGTATCAAAAATGCTAAATGCAAGAATGCCATGAAATTCTTGTCAAAACACATATTACAAACCATGGCATGTTTTCAAAGTTTCGTAAACCAAAAATTGGTGTCAACAAGTTGCAGCAGAGACTATGTATAATATCCGCATTATCTTATTTTTCGATATTATTAAAGCTTACATAGTATCCACTACTGATAAAGTGAAGCTTAGTAAAAGAAGAAGCCCACTTTTGTTGGGAATAAATGTGTTTGTTGAGCAGGAGACTGTCACAATTTACTTTCAGTTTATATATTTAGACTAGTAAACCTGTCATGACTTCGATTAAAAAAATGCCTATTTAACAAACATAATTTAATACAAAAATATCCCAACTGTGTTATAGTACCGTATTTATTTTTTAGAAAATGTTGTTATACTTCACAACAACCATATGGTTGGTGATACAAATCCCAAGAAAGGGCAGACGAAATTGTAATCTAGGTATTTACGTCCATTTGATGGACAGTGTCGTTTTGCATGTTGTGTGTTATTCAGCAAATCATGACCTGGCAGTCGCGTCGCCGCCGATTTCATCACCAAATGAAAATGTATTTAAGTAAAACGTGTAGAAATCCGCAAGCCTGGGGCGAAATCAGTCTGTACTCGTTCGTGCGAATCGAAGGTCTTGGTGGTGCGCGCGGTTTCAGCTACAGCCTGTTGTTCACAGCCATATGCCGTCACGCAGGCATCGAGGCAAAAAATGTAGCAGTTTCAAAGTTTAGCGCCATTTATTCTGCAAATTAACCAGACAGATTTCCCTTTTTCATTTTAATTCTTTAACATCATGTGACAGTGGATGGTCAAGGACAGGGTATTACTCATTTTTCATCGGTTATTAAACGTAGATAAGAAAAATAGCAAAATATTTTAGCTTAAACTTTGTGTCTCATTAATCCAAAAAAATGAGCTCTACTCTGTGGGCCCAGTGTACGGTTAATAATTACCTTACGGTGTTTATTGGTGTGCGAGTAAGATAAGATGATAAGAAAACAAAGTTTGCCGGCATCAGCTACTCGAGCGCTGCATTAAGTTTTGCAGAATTTAATGCAAAGTTTTCGATAGTCTTTACCGTTGAGGTGCAAACCGAAAAATCGCAAAGTATGCCTGGAATGGGAGCTTACTCGCAAACATGTCGCCTAGACAAGCATCGCATTCTCACAGAATCGAAACACGCGTGGAACCCGCCCACTACCAAACTCTTGACAGTTGGAACTGTTTGAGACCAGCTAAATCAGCTAAATCAGCTTAAGCCAAAAGTACAACAAACTAAGTAAGTTATAAGAATGTGCCTGAGACACAGACAGTGTGGAAATTGTGAGGACTTAGCGGCACAAAGCTGTTATTTTCGATCAGTCGACCCGTTACTTAATATGGCCGTGACTGTTCAACCGCTACACGACATTACTCCGTGGCAAGCCCTAGTTGTTGCAGTGTAGGCTTATATTTGAAGGTAACGAGACCCTCGAGTATATTTAACTACTGCAGTTGTCATGCATTGTTTTAGATAAATGTCTTTTGTAAAATTGACTCTAAAACTAACGATTCTTTTTTTTTTTTTACTTTCCTTCCGCGGGAATAAATTTACATTTGGGAATAGTAAAAGCCGTGGCTTGCATTCCACCTAGTGAATGTCAACCTTTACCACTGCAGTGATTTTGCAGTGTCACGCAGTTTTTGGTGTGACGCACGATGGTTCATCATTGCTGATATCGTTGAAACGTGAGGGGCGTTCAGCTGTGATTTACTAGAAGGAAATTGTGTGTCGTTTCGAAAGAAGGAAATTAATCTCCTAACGTTTCATAAGCTTTACATGGTTAAGTAGCGGATTTATGTTGGATTTGAAGGTATTGTTGACCTTTCTTTAAGATTAGATGTCATTTTTTTGTAATTTCAATATGGAATAGTTGTAATCATGGGTGGAAGTTGAGCAACAGAGGAATTGTCGTAAAAGACAGCAGGGAATCAGTCTGTACATTCAGGTCCCCGTGAACTGACGGATCTGTCTTTTACGTATCAGTATATTCTGAAAAAAAAGTATTTTGAATAAGACCGAAACTGACGATGCCATTTAAGCCAAACTAATATTTATTTTTTTGATGAAAATCATCATGATGCTGATCATCTCTTACTCCTTGAGTTGCTGGGAGTGAACATTTTGTGGAGAATTAATGTTCGGCAGTTTAGTCAGTTTCGTTTGATTTCGTGACGTCAAAGTTTCAGCGTTTATTTTCTGACAGGATGCGATCGCCCTTCAGTGACCTGCATGTTGCAGGTTGGGGTTAATCTTCTGTTTCGTGTGCAAATTTTACATTTGTCTAGTTGGGAAAACCTGGTTCGCTTATTGTCTCGTAGAAAAATGTGTTTATTTACTTCGTTTTATACTTGGTTTATCAGCGAAAAAAAAAGAATTTAGCGAGTATTGTCATGAAGTAACATGAAAAAGCCCATGTGGGAAGTCATAATATCTTTTGTACTAACAAGTCCCGAAGGCAGTGGTTTCCTACTGTCACTGTCCCGTGTAAACAAGCTATCAAATTTCAGTTTTCAAAAATCGATTCGAAGTTTTCTCGCGTTGTGTTTGTTTCCACACGTGACCAGATGACAGAATCGGTCGCTAACGATTGCTTGCATCAAAACTATTCCTGTTATTCTCTCACTTGGGGAGTATATGTTTCAACATGATGACGCTAAGAGCGACGCACCACGCAACATGGTAATCCAACCCCCCCTTCTTTGTCTTTCCTGTAACGAGCTACTGCGTTCTGGGCTTAACGAGCCAGAAGGTACTTGAATAAGGCCCGACATGTGGTGTGTGCTATGAAGCTCACATAGTTAACGTTGTTTACCCTTCGTTCGTCGACCGGGCCCGTGTTTGCTAATAGTGCCTGTGTGCAGTAAGTCAAATAGAGCTGAATTAAAGACTTGTGTAATGGAGTCAGTCAGCCACGTGGTTGTCATTAACGTCATTAATGACAAGCTCGGAATTCAAACAGGGAGGTTACATCGCAGTGTGTTGTAGATGCAGGTGTTTCTGTCGCTCTTGGATTACCAAAAGTTTTAAGCACGCTGACCAAATGTAGTTGAGCCAATTTTAAATGGAAATAAAGAGTGTTATCAGGTAGATTAAAGCTGTTTGCTGCTGATATGCGGCCGTGGATTGTTTTTTTTTTTTTACATAAGCATGGTCCAAGTTAAGATGTTTGTACATTTCTATTCAAGTTCGCTCTGTGTTGTATTTATTTCTCGGTCTGGCAATGGGATTAGGTATCCAGGATTTTGTGTTGTTGGCGGTGATGCGAATTGTAACTTTACTGTTGCCATAACAGATCCAGACCAATCCACGACAAAACAACAGAAAAAAGATTCTGTGTTTCGCTTGCCGAATGAGCTCTTTTACAGACATTCAAACGCCTTTTTCACCAACACCCCCGTTAAATTGTTAACTTTAACATCAGGGTGTTTTGAAATCAAAATCAAAAATAATGACGTAGCTTTGCTGTGTAGATATTATCGTCTGTGCATAAATCGGGGGAAATGCAAGCGTCTGTTTCACCCGACAGTGGTGTCAGATGGGGGAAGGCCGCTTTGTTGCACTCACAAATCATATCCTGTATCACAGCCTTCAATCAGCCCAGCAAGTCGACCAGTTCGTGGCGTTACGCTGCAGCGGCGTGGCCAAAGTGAAAATGACTGAGTGCTTACTGACTGCCGCTGGTTCCTGTACTGTGGTATCGAACATCCGCGTCACTTTGCACGATCTACTTGCCAAATCACAAACTGCCTCTGGGGCCGCCACTTGTTTACTTTAGTGCCTGTTTTAGATGGGCGAATACAGTAAGTTTACTTTGCAATCTTGTTTCGGAGTTGAAGTTTCCGTTGCCTTTGTTTATTAGTGATGAGGTTACACCCTTTGAGGTCAATTTGTTCGGTATCTGATACAAGACCAGACGAAACTAACAGTCAGTCAAGTGGGCAAAAATTATTGTGAAATGTAAAACCAACAGTGATTTTCAGAAAGTCAAAAATATTCATTACTATAGTCTGGCTATATTCTTATGAGATAAGCCTAAAATTGTTAGGTAGCTATTTGTTCGTTGATTGATGAAAAAAAGGTTTGTCCAATTGTTGGTTGGTTCCATAATGATTTGCTACATTTTGTGTAAAATGTTGGATTTGTTCTGCAATTCTGTATTTTGTGGCAATGGAATATCTGGAATAGATTTAGAAAATGAAATAGCGGCGAAAAGCTTTTTCAGGCATACAAAACGTAAAGTACCCTGCGTTTGCCCTGTCGCATTATAATTAGTTTTATCTGTGATCATAATTGCCAGCAACCAGAATTAATATTTCAGCAAAATCAATCGATCTTTAAACTGTGGATATCTGCAGCTTGCAAATATGTACAGAAAGCAACAGAAAAAGAGCTTTTCCTCACAGCAATTTGCAAAAGAAATCGACGCAACCACGCAGAATCAGCGTTCATCGATTTGCTGAAGGTGCCGCCGCCGCCCTACCATTGCCAGCAGGCGCCGCAGTAGACCCGCCTGCCCTCCGCGACGCCCCCAATTTCATTTCAGACTCAGTAAACACGGCGTTGAGACTGCTTGAGCGCATACGGTTGCGCCGCTCGGCTCCATTGTCCGCTGTCCCAAAGAACTTAATGTGGTCACGCCTCGGTGCACTGGGGTGGCGGTCCACTTTCGTAGCCCTCGTGTTTTGTACTTGTCTGTGTTCCACTGCGACGGTGGCGATGCTAAGTATGTGTTATAACGTGGCACCGCGCGCTTGTTGTTTTGTTGCTTGTAATTTCGATACTGGGGAAGTCATTTAATTTGATTCTGGGCAGGTTGTGGCTCAGTTTGCTTGGTTAGTATTTGCAAAAGAGTTTGGCAAGGCAGAAAATCGCCAGACGAAGTTTCCATTTGCTGAAATGCATTGGGTTTTTGTTTTGTAATCTCAAAACCTTTTAAATTAGGTTGTTTACTTAGTAACCTGTACGCAGATAATTGTGGATATTGAACATCTAGCCATTAGCCAGGACAATATTTGAGTCAATTTATGCAGCAAACAACAGGGGCTGATTGTGAAAACAAAGTGACAGTGCCAGGTTATTTATTTGTGCTGTAAAGGAACGTTGCCTTTTACAGCAAACTTCGGTGTAAAAGTTATTCACATGCTCTGTAACTTTGCGTTAATTTGGCGGATATCCGCGCGACCTATCTGTCAATAAATTTGTTGCAAACCAATCACCTTTTACGCAAATAGCCGTGCTTTGTTGGTCGCGTTTCTGTTGTTTATCGTGTTCTGTAAGTATGTTGATTGGTGTTTGGTCAAATTATACATCAGCCATAGTGAAAGTTATTAAATGTATTAGTAAGGTTTTGTGCAAAGGTTCAATGCTTAATCCTATTGTGTGTTCATGTGATATTTACGTGTTGTATTTAATGTATATACGTTGAATATAGATCTGCATACCTCTACAGAAAATGCGTTAATAATTAATCCTGATAAAACCGGAGCCTGCTGTTGATGATTGAGAAAAAGTTGAGTATTCTTACGAAGCCTGTTTTTATTATTTTCAGGGTTAAGTTAAAATGCGCTGAAATCCGTGTCGACAATTTCAATACCTCGGGCGTTGTAAAACATCACGTCACTTACTGAGGCATGTCGTGGTCGGTTTGACCTTTGACGGTCATGGAGTCGTCGTTGGAATTACTTACAGAGGCTGCAAACTTCGTGGAGAACCAGGGACGTAACGGTTTCGAACAACAAGGGACGGAAGCGCCGTCCCAGCCGCCGACGCTTCACACTGTGGGCAGGGCGCCCAAGGAAAATGGCGATTCAGGTGAAAAAATGCATTCCTTCGATTGCGCCTGTATACAGATACTTGTTTACGTGGTTCCACGTTGATTTAGGGCTTTTCTTCGTCACTGCGATAGGCTACTTAGTAATCTCTATTACGTCACGAATTTAAACTAATCAGAAAGTTTAATTTTGTGGGCACATGAAATCAATGGGAAGATACTTTTACACCGGGTCACAAAGTTTTTTCCAAACTTGATCCACTTATAAGCCTATGTAACATAGAAATCTGTGCGAATATAAACGCTACGATTTCGTGTGGTATTTCAACTCAAATTTATAAACAAAAATAACAGGCTGTGGCCCTGTTCACGCCTAATCATTAAAATTCGCACAGATTTCTGTTTTACCATGCTTATATGTGAATCAAGTTTGGATAAAACTTTGTGACCCGGTGTAGTAGTATTTTCCAAATCACCTCTGTTAAATTACCCATAGGCCTTCAAACCTTATTATGACGTAATATCCTTCTTTCAAACACATTGTAGTATTGGTTTTGTGGTTCAGGTTGTTGATATATTTGCTGCAATTTACGGAGGTTTGAATTTGAATTACTTTACCTGCACTTTTATAAGTTGCTGGTTGCAGTTATATTTAAAGTTTCATTGTAACAGTAACATTTTGTGGTTGGATGGAATGTAATTTATCAAAAGGATTTGTTCAAAAGGAGGTCATTAGTAGAATGAAATAAAGATGGTTAGATACAATTTCAAAACAATGTGCAGTTGTCATAAACAAATGCAGTCTATCAACGGAGCTGCAGACAGGACCACCCTTTCGACCCAATAGGTCTCATCAGTGCAGCTTGGTGACTGGAGAACGTCTATATTTGCTCCCTAAAACCACTAACGCTCTTTTGTGTAAAAACGTTCCAAGAACTTTTGACAGGAAATGACGTCGTGTTCTGCGAGAATTTTACTTGGTCACATCAGTGTCAACACTCAATCCCATCAATGTGCCTGTCAAACCATGGGTTGTACCAACTTCCTGTTGAATTTGTTAACGTTATACCCGACAAAAAACGTGACGCGTTATTTCTGCCAACGCCATCCATTTTGCAACGTTACAAAACAACTTGCCCCTAAAAACACGCACACGCGCTTAGAACGGTTTACGCAACATCGCGTCACGTGCTCGCAACTTCGAGTCTTCGTAATCAGCAGTTGTGTCATCACAAGGCAGCGAACGGGGAGGGGAGGACCATGAGCTCATGCGACCACGTGACCACGTTGCAGCGCTGAGATTTTTGCAGCGTTGCTTCGTCGAAAACTGCAGTTAAGGATTGTAGGCTTGTTACTGGCAGTAGCGGAAATCGGGCAAGTACCTCCAATATCCTTCAGCTGGCAAGTTGCTCTGTTTCCATATTAATTGTCCTGTCAGACCTTGGCGGCCAAAGAATTTGGAAATTTGTTTTGCCAAAACACTTGACTGAACAATTCGTAAAAGGTCCAAAATTTTCCTGTTTTTTAAACAATAACATTTCAGGTTTCTTTGAATTGTAAAATGTGCTTATCGTGGTGCAGAGTTATGGTGTATGTCACTATTACTATTTTTATATTATTGTTTATGGTGTGCCCCTTACCAGTTTATTAGTTGTTCACTTCAAAGCAATTGACTTGGCATTCCCAGGAAGTGCAAATAATCTCAAATCAAGTCATTTGTATTTTGCACAAAAAACAACTGTGTGTATGAACAATATACACAAGAATAAAATATCATGGGACCTGATAAAACCATAAAGGTTATCGATCCAGGCGACCATCTAAAACAGGATTATATAGCATGTACATGATTAGTTTAAGATGTGAACTTTGATAGAACTACTCAGAATAAAAACCTCCAGAATAATTTTTATTTTTAACGATAAACGTTTTTTTAAGCTGCACTGAAGTGTTGGATGGCTTTGCTATGTTATTCCATATTTTTTCGCAAAATTAAAATGAAAGTTATTCCAGAAGATTTACACAAAGAACCAAACCAGGCAGACTTTCTCTACATATGCATAGACACTTTTAAAATTGTAAATAGGTGACGATTGAATCAGTGATTGCACGTTCCATTCACAGAAATACTTTACATTCTTCGTGTAATTGAGCGTTTATCTGTGGACGCCAGATTGTGGCTTAAGACTAATGACTGGGTAAAAGTGTATGAAGGAATTTTCTTTTTTTTTGCTTCAAGGATGTTCAATGCAAATTGGCCAATCCCAAACAATGTACTATCTTTGAACTATTTTTACCTGAAGATTTATGTTCAAGCTTGTAATTTATGGATTTTATGCAAGTTATCATTGGGCTTCTCGGCTTGAAAAAATACGACATTTTAATTTTGTAAAACGATTGTTCAGTTGGCAGAGATGTTCTGTTTCCATTTTGTTGTTGTGTCTGGCTGGATATCAGAGTATTGTGAAATTGAAGTTTGTTTCTTAATGAATGTCCAGGATTTTGCTCCAAAAATTTTAAAACATTTGTTTGTTTCTGGGCTTTTCTTTGTTTGCTAATCATTGAATCTCTTTAGTTAAAAATAATTTCTGTCTGTTTCATTGATTGATTGACATATTGGGAAGGAGCACATCCTTTATGTTAAAGAAAATATTCTTTTGTCCAACAGAACACACTTAACTTAATAGACTTGTTTCAAAGAACTCTTCTGCTTTTGAAATGAATATCCTTGCTCCTACATTTCAACGTTTTTTAATCAAATCAATATCAAATCATTTATGTTTCCCCCAAAAAAACTATGCAGATAAACAATGCACATGCTGTGATAGCATGGGAGGTCATAGAATCGATTTTCTCTTTTTGATATTTGGGTTTTGTTACTCTCTTGTAACACTTGTAATACAACTCTTGTAAATTTTTCAATTGTTGTTTTGATTGATGGTAAGTTTGTGTTTTAAGATAAAGTTTTTTTAAAGAATGTTGTTTCCCACCCAATTTTTCACTTGTCTGTTTCAATTAGAACTAGCTGTCAACTTGTTTTATTCCAAAAATGGATTTTTATTTATTATTTTTATGACTTGAATTGCAGTAGCTAATAAAATTAAATCAAAATTTATAATCTTTCTATTCTTTTGTTTTTAGCCCATAACAATACCAGTTATCACCCAAGACTCACAATAGCGGAGGAATCAAAACATGCGAAGGACAATAGAAATGTTACACATCTCGTCAAACCTGCATCAGGTTATATTTGATAAAGTTTGAATCTCCTAACTTTGGTGATATTTCTAATCATTAGGACATAATAGTATGAACTACAAAACTGTGGATCCAACAACTTGATTGTTGTCACAATCCATCTAACTTGCATGGTTATAGCAAAATTGTTTCAGAGAACAGTTTTGTGTGTCTTTAATATTCTGATAATTTATTCATGTACTTGACAACAGTTTAACAAATTTGAATAAACACAATTTAGGGCTACTCTGTATAAGCTCCACGCCAACATGAAAATTTACTCCCGTCAGACAATGTTTAGTGACTAATGGCTGTGGAATTTGGTGAAGTTGGAATTTTTGTACCATATGTTATCGGTTCAATCCAGTTAGACAGGATGTGCTCCTATTTATTTGAAACCTTCCTCTGTGTCGGTCTAACAAACACTTCAATGAAGATTTAACCTCTCTCAGTTTTAACAAGGTTTTTTCTCTCTCTGCTAATGGTCTCTCTGTTGGCCGCTGTTAATCCATACCAAGGGTTTATTGAGTACCACTGAACAGGGTCAAAGGTGAACTGAGTTGGTCCTTGTTGTGATTGCTTATTGCTCATAAATGGGGAGAATTGGTCCACATTGGCAGGGTTCAGAGCAGTTTTTAGTTTGTTGGGTTTATCTAAATGGAACAAGATCTTGCATTCATTTGTTTTGTATTTACTATTCTGACATAACTTGTAGTTGTGCAGTAAAGATCATTACACTTGTTTCTAACCTAAATAAGTTACTAATACTGTTTACTAGGTTGTGAAGGCAGCCACAAGATTTAAAGCTTTTTAAAATTTGCAGATTTTATTTAAAGTTCCTAGTCTTAATTAACACGCAGAAGGTGACATTTTATGTATGTACATAACCATCCAACTCAATGTATTACAAGCACACCCCTTTCAGAGCTTTATGCTATGTTCTTGTTTAATTCCTAAAGTCTATGTTACCTTTAATGGTGTCATGCAATATCCCATGGGGGAGAGACCGACCTCAATGTATCTTGGTAACTTTCTGGTCCTCCAGTGGCTCCAGATGTGTGAATGTTGCTTTCAGCGTGTTCAAGAACAACACAATTTTTAAAATTTAAATATTTCACGTATAATTCCTAATAAAACTTTTTTATTGTTCTTCCAGTCGTTTGTTGTGGTTAACTAAATGATATATAAAGTGTTTATGCCTGTGGTCATCAAATTGATAACACACAGTACCACTGTTTTAGTGAAAGTCTTAAATACTGTTTAATTATGTTTTAAACTAGACTATTGAAATTTTATTCAATATAACACACGTTTTTCTTTAGTCTCTAAAATACACCTGCTCTGCCCACATTCAAAAGTTACAATTCGTAATTACTCTCGATATAGTCAAAAATTTAGACATGCTTTTGTGCAAATTATTTGTATTTGTGAAATATGATAAACTCTGTGGCTTTTGCTTTGCAACACATTATGACTTGTTTTCACATTAAATTATAAATTATATATCAATTGTAAGTAAATGTGATAGTAAACAGGTTCAATTTAACTAAGGTCCTTTGGCAGACTGTAGATCGTGTAAGAGCTATGATCGCTGTTGTCTTTAAGTTATATCAGTAGGTTTTTATTTTTTACCGTGAGATTCGAGCCCAGATTACTCTGTGCAATAATCTTGATGGTGTCTGTTAACTTATTGAATGAATCGTGTGCCTGACCGATGTTCCCAACCGCTCGCAGAGCCTCGCACACGCTGAAACCAGCGCCTCATAATTTAAACTTGCGTTACCCAGCGGCATTTGTGAAGAGAGTAAGTGGTCGCTAGACGGCGTTTGTGAGCTTCAATTCTCCAGATTACATCTGTTGTTTTGTGCCAATTTTGCTTCACAAATTTCGAGTCAACAGTGGTGCCCTCTGTTTGACGTCGCAGACAAGCCTTTTTGACGGACAAGCTTAATTCTTTGGTCTATGGTCAATAGAAAGCAGTGGTTCCGAAATCGGAAGTCGTTTTTATATTGTTTGGGTGTCGCAATCTCATTTTCATATCTTTTTTTTAACGCTCTTTGTGCACGTTGTCATGGTATTTTGTAACGGATGAGTGCGTTACAGGTTCATAAAAGATGGCAACCATTGCATTAATTTATTAATTCGGAATTTAATCTTGTTACACAACTGTTGATTAACTTAGCCCAGTCACTATTCACAGATTTGGTTCGAAGTATCTGTGATGTCATAAATTACGGTCTTGGCGTTTGGGTATTACCCTGCGTTTTTGTGGCACCTCCGCATGCCCCTTTAATTTGTGTTAACGCCGCGACCGAGGTGTTAATTGATTTAAACACGTTCACCATGTTCCCGTTTAAAGTTGAATTCGCCTACCGATTATCGCTCTCGTCTCGCACATAGGTCGGATATTAAGATCGGGCAATCTCCCACCGCAGGCCACACCCACCTATTTGGGTTGCCGAGCGGGCGTTTAAGGACTCGGACGCCGGTTAAGAAGCGTAATTAAACCGATGCGGAGTCTCACGCGATTATCTTGCTCTTTGTTAAGTGCTTTTCGAATCCGTCCGCGGTTTCTGCGAACGACTTCGGACTTCACGTTCTCATTTGTAGAATCCTGAGCCTGCACATCGTGCTACATCGATAAATGTAACGACACGCCCGTATTTAATTGCATGTTTGCGGGAAAACTGTTTAAAATCCGATTTCGATCACACCGCCTCTGTAGTCAACATGGAAGCGACCGTTCTGGAAAACAGATTTCTAGCCAAAATTTTGCAAACAACTTTTAAGCTGATCCCAGTGTACAGAAAGGTTGGGCAATATTGGACGGAAATCCTTCATGGAGATGCAGAATTCCACCTTCAATATATTTTAAGGCGTTGTCCACACAGTTTTTCTGCATCAACAGTTTCCCAGCATGAATTTCATGCATGCGTTTAAATATCATTAATGTGATATAAAATATACCGCTCTTCTGGCATAAAATATATTGAAACATATTGATACCGCAATTTCAAAGCAACAGCAGTTTCACAGCATTAATGTGTATTGGCGACGCTTTTAAATAACGGTTTTTAAAGTGCAGCAATTATTAGGTCAAAATAATCTTCACTCTTCTGAGTCAAACTTTTTGTGCTCCTTGAAATACAAAGAAACAAAATATTTGGTCAAGTACGATCCTCTGCTTTCACTTATCCTGACTCGATCGCTTCATGTCAAAGTTTGCCAGAACTTGCAACGATTTCCACACCCACGCATTCACTTCGAACGAAACCGCGTCTCGAAAACTCCCGCGATCGCGTCTCCGAACAAACACATGTTACGCCATCGCCTTTCTGATCACGTGATCACAGTGCAAATTATTATCGAACGGCGTTATAGATATGCCCCAAATTCACCTAAGCTCTCGCCTACGCCTCGCGACCGCACAATGAGGGCATTATTCGGTCACAAACGCGACAGTTGCGTCATATGTGTAACCGGTGTACACACACCGATTCGTCGTGGGTTCTTGTTTAGTCTGCGATCCTTTGTGTGATCGAGGTAACAGTACTCGAATAGAACGCCCTGTTTGACTCGCGAGCTGCCTCACCTGTTCGGTAAAGTCGAGTAGATGTGTAGTGCGTAGAAGGTTAAGGATGATATAATGAGATTTTCAACAGCGAGATTGTGAGTTCGTTGAGTACTTGTCATTACTATGTATTGTGCCCTTGTAATTGGTGGCTGCGCACATTGTTGTCTGTCGTTACAATCAACATAATTGAACTGTTACAAACTCAGTGTAGCTTAGCATCCGATTGAGTACTTGTCATTACTATGTATTGTGCCCTTGTAATTGGTGGCTGCGCACATTGTTGTCTGTCGTTACAATCAACATAATTGAACTGTTACAAACTCAGTGTAGCTTAGCATCCGATTCAAGTGTTGTTTTAAATAAATTTCCAAGGTTTTAGAAGTTAGTTTTAGGACAAGAGGTTGTTGCTTCTGGTTCAAGAAGTTCCGCTAGTCATGGTTGAGTAACATGCAACATTCACACTTGTCTTGGTTCAATTTATTTCAGGCGGAAGAAGTTTATGATCGTGGAGTCGCGAGAAGTTTAACGTCGTGGTGTTTTTGGTTTCGTTTCTAATTTTGAGAAACTGTTAACGGCCCCAGTTGAAGGATCTGTCTAGTATTGTGTCTTATAATATTTTTGTGCTAAACCGCATTTCACTCACTACTGGCTATGAATCCTTTTTGAAACAATTTCCCAAAATATTTGTCAGGACAGCGAACCATTTTTTTTGTGAAACACTGTCGGGATTATATATCAAATCAAATCATGTTTATTTTTCAAAAAAAGCAGCTACGCGTAAGAACAATATACAAGGAAATGAAATGACATGGGCACCGATAAAATCATGAAGGTTATCTTCTATATTGTTGATTAGATTTGAATAATCGATACTGATGGTGCTTACAAACATAAGCGAAATCTTTTTATCAATTGCAATGAAACAAACGACTTCGGATTTATTTCAAAATCTGTTTGCAAGTCTTTGTTAGTCATAAAGCTATCATGAGATTTTGTTGATGAAAAATCTCGTCTGCTGCCGAATTAGTTTCCTTGAGATGTAAGATTCCGCACTTAACAATTTTAAATCTCCAAAAAAACTTTCTCGCGAACCCGCGAACGTAACTTTTCACCCGGGTTTCGAGATTACACAACATTAAGGTTTTGTCCCCGTGGCCCAACTGCTCTTTGGTTCCACCTCCGCTTGGCCCGGATCTCTTATCTCTCCTCGCATCGGTGCAAGCGCCCACGCCAAAACAGAGACCAGCGACCTGCGACCAACGAACACGCCGTATTTGTTTCCACACAAACCCGCGCTCGTCCTATAGCTGCATGAGGGAGCAGGGCCCTCTGACACCCAAACCTCTCCGGTTACGCGTTGGAGGCAGCGCACAACGGAGTACTGTTACATGGTAAAGAGTTCTGCCCCAGCGACCTCGGGGTCGATTTTCTGCCGCGGCCAAAGCTGCGTCTGCACCTCGGGGCAACGACTACGCGAAGCTGTATAGTTTCTTGGTCCTCTATGTTTATATTGCCAGCTGCACGCTCTGGCATTTGAAGAATGTGAGCCATTTTCGTTTGGAGGCAAACCTGCGATTTTAATCTTTTTACTCGAATCCCGCGGTTTGCGCATATTTTGTTACCTTTGTAATCATCGTTGCAAAGCCACACATTGAAGCACAATTTAGATTAGCCAGAAAGCACGCGGCCCAACGTTGCTGGAACCCACGCGCTCATTTTGCGGTTTACTGGAATTGCGATGTTTATATTTGCATGCAAGCGAAACGGGCAACTCGACAATTTAAGTACGTGTATGATGTTATTCAACGAATTTTCGTAGCGAAGATATTAACCGTGCCCGTATCTTCTCAAATTAGAAATAATTAGCAATAATTACCCCCCTTTCTGACAAATCGATTTTATGAATTAGCATGGAATAATATCATTTAACTATATGTCCCGACTGAATAGATGCATTTTGCAAGGATTTTTTTTCCTTTAACCAGCATTAAATAACTTGATACAGCCTCACTAAGTGGATTGGTAAAATCGCTTTTACAATATTTGTGTTGTTCTTGTTGTCATTCGGTGACAGGAATTTCTCTTATTTTCAATGTTGTGTGGTGCACCCCTAACGGCGACGTTGAAGTGTTAAGTGAAATCCCAACCCACCGTAAATTGCCTGCGATTGGTTCAACCTCGCAGCGACTTTCGCCCTTGACACCTAAATGTTTCCTGATTCAACCCGTGTTCGACGGCAAATTACACAGAAACTTACAGGTGTCGCTTACAGCGCCACTACAAGCGTTCGGTGGTCGTACATTTCAGTGGGTCGGTTCATGCGATCCCCCACAGCAAACGAACGATGTTTCCCGCAGCAAAGTGGTTCGGGAACCCGGCGGAAGTGTTTCGCCTCATATTGGTGTAGCCTCCAATTTCATCAGGCCTGTGTCGCCGATTTTCCCTTTAAATAATCCAACATTCTGCGGCCCCAAGTTTTATACGCAGAAATTTTATGGACAAACACAGTTTGTGGTTTGCGGCCGAGGGACCCAATTTAAATATTACTCTGCCTCGGTTGTGTTTAAGTTGGGGCAATCGCAATGCTTATATGAGTGACGTTTCGTGTGCGTGAGCAGTTTTTGAAACTCGACTGCATCTTCTGGCTTGTGATACGTGAAACAATCTTTCTCCCAACCCAAGTAATGACATGTACCCCTTGATCTTACAAGTCGCCCCCAAGGGCAGGCTCATCGTGTAATACCGGCGATAAGCTTGTGTGATCAAACCTGAGCCTCTCGTCTTCCTTGTACTTATTGTGAAATACAAATCCACAAGGTTTTTTGAAGATTTTGTGACGTCACAGTAAGAATGTGAGCAGCCACGTGATAAAAATGTTTGGTATGTGCTCAAAGTTCAAAATTACCGAAAAAATTGTATGTGGATAAACCGATAGTTTTTACAGTGCTTGGTAAAATTTTCACTTGATGCAGCGATTTGTGGAAAGAGCTTCGAAACAAGTTTCTTATACATTGAAGAAAGTGTTCCCATTTGTTGTCCAAGTGCACAGAAACGCATTGCAATGACGATAATCAATTTGGCAATGCTACATCTCTGTTGTGACATGACTTTCGCTCGACGTAATGGAAGTGCTGAAATGCTTGATTACAGTTTGCAATTTTACACTAATTGAAATATCTGATGCCACGCGCTCTCGCAACATGACGTCCGTCTTAGTGGCAAAATTGCAAACTTTCTAATGGGCTTCCGCGGTTGCGTTTAATATGTCGCTAGCTCTAATGCGTCCTAATCGTCTCTTATTTAGTGGCCGAAACATGACACTGGGTATTGCGTTTCCACTAAGAGCGAACCCCGATTTTAATCTTAGAACCCTACCCGTTTTTCCTCTCATATCCCTAAACGGCGCCTAAGTCGTATGTGTTTTTTTGCTATTTTTATTTGACCTTAGCCCGTACTTTGGTCCATGTTAGTTCAGAAGATTGTTGGTAAAACATACCTCAGTTTTTTGATTCGCTTATTTGTGTCAGTTTTTGTGAGTTCGTGAAAAAAAATCCGTCCGATAAAAAAAAAATAGTTTTGACATTTGTGGTTTGAGATGTATTTCGATCGCAAATCCGCAGTTGGAAAGAAAATAGTACAGCAAGAAAAACAAATTGCACAGGTTATTATGGCAAACCGGTTTGATAGATCCTGGTATTGTAGAGGGTTGCCCTAGATCCGCTTGATATTTTGAACACAACCACTCGCAGCACTGCACTTTACAGCTTGAATTTACATAAATGGATGTTAAATTACGTAATTTGTTTCATCGGAGACCAGAAAGATCGTTGGCGCGTTTTCGAAAATCCGGGCCGCCACGGTGCATTTGTTTTTCTATTGATTTCTATCTCAATTTCGCGCCGGACGGATCGATTTTGGTGACTCGACGAGCGGTTGCTCTCCAGCTAAAAGGTGAAGTCCGACGGAAGCATGCGAGTAGCAGGGAGGGGTAAATACAGAGTCGGAGGCCATTACCACATGACTGCCTCCCCAGCTTCGTTCCCGTGGCGGAGTTTGTGATAAGGGTGCTGCGACAGCATACGCGCCCAGTTGCGATAAAGATCAGACGAGCTTGGAGGGAAATAGAATGCTTCGGATGTGTTTTTCAACGTGAAGAAAGGTGTATAGGTCCGTATGAAAAGTGGAACGGTTTGTTTGAAGTCTGGATAGCAACTTTTTTTACCCAATGACCTTGAAGTAACCTTGTGGATGCGTCGGTTCTTCGTCATCGAGATAAAATAATAGTTGCTTGAGTAATTCTCAAGTTCTTTCAGGCACAAATGATTACATATTTTTCAATTTGGTGTTTGGTGGTAAAAAGTGCTTGGACAGAGAACGAGGCCAAAGATTGGTTCCGGCTGTGAGAGGCAATAAATCATCATGAAGTGGAAAGCTGGTCGTCGTTTTTCAATTGCGAAAGAATTTCGGATGTACTGTGTTTGGTTGTCAAACAAAGGGAGGTTAGAAAACATGTACAAGCAATGATTAGTCACAGACAATGCATCTGACTGTGTCATAAATGATTACTGGAAAAACGGCCTGATGTATTGCGTTGAAGAACACTCATATTATTGTGGTTTGGTTAAGCGGGTTCTGGCTGTGTGAGGTTGTTATTGATTCTGACATATATTGTTTGTAGTATGTCACAAGCTCACATGCCCTGGTTAAGAATGTTTGTCTCGTGTGACACAGGGCTAGGTTTTTTATTGGGGTAAGTTATTCCATCGCCAAATGTACAAGAATATACTCCCACAATTATAAATTCGGAGTAAACGCAAACAGGGTTTCTGCAAGAACGCTAAGCAAACTTGTGGTTGTAAACTAACTTTAAAAGGAAAACTTCACTTTTCTTTCTGAAACTAACTCTGGTTGTGGACAATCAAGTGAACCCGCTTCTTGTTTCGTCCCGTGCAGTTCGTGGTGTTTCACTTCAACTTATCTTGCAAGGTTCGGTCACGGTTGTTAATTATACTCGGGGCACATTTGCTGGAAGACAATGGCTCGGTTGTTCTCTATTTGCGAAGGCCGCTTCCGGTAAACCAGCTTTAAACTCAGCCTATCGTTCCGATATAATGGTTAGTCGATTTTGACATTGTGCCGAATTGATTTTATTTTGTAACAAACTTAACATGATTTTACCAAATTGTAAACAATGCCGTCACAGAATACAATCAAATGAGGTTACGATTAATATTTGGACAATGTTTTGGCGGGATAAGAACACATGGGCGACGCACGGACAAATACTTAAATTGAACTGATGCAGATACTCACTGGGTTTTAACCTTTTGCGTGGTGGCAGTTTTTGGTGCAGATTTCCAGCAAAAAGCCGCATCTTGTGCGGAATGGCGCTAAAAGTTTCTGCCGCTCCTCTGTTATTGTTTTGCCAACACGTCCTTCCTTCCCACGTTGGCATTCCCTCCATCGATTTTCAGTCACTTCGCAACCCGTCTGCGTAGTGTATGATAACAGGCATGGCCAAAATTAGCCCCGGCCCCGCACGGCTTTTCAATCATAACCTGACACTTGCAAAGTCTCGCAGGCCGCCCTAAGGCACATTATCTGACTTGTGGAGTGCCTTCAGGACCAGCGCGTTTAAGTCGATGTACGTCATAAAGTCGACTTAGGAAGTGGTGATAAGGGGGGTTTTATCTTTGTGAACCGACGATGTTTTTGTTGTCACCCCCAAGCTTCTGACGGTTCGTCATGCGGCCATTCAGGTCGTTGAAAAGCTTAGGATAAAAGTGACGTCATGTTCCGGTTTAAGAAGCGATTAGACGGGGTGTTGTCCGAAACCGCAGGGTTAAACGCAACCTTTGGATCGGATTTAGAAAACCTAATTTGAAAACGGTGGTTTGTGCGAGCAGATGTGCGGCCACACCTGATTATCAACGTAATTTGTCCACACGAGTTTCCCATTGACCCTGTGTTTGTGCAGCAAAGTCTTGTTACTGGCACATATGCAGAGTGTCCTTTGGAACAAATTGCAACTGTATGATTGCTTCGTGTAAATCCAGTCCATTCTGAGTTCACTGATATATTATAGGCTGGTGCGGGTTGTCAAATATATATAGGTCTGTTGTTATCCTTCCCGTTTTTCGATCGGAACCTTTCTCAGCTCGTTAAGTGTCAGCCTCGGTCGCCGCCACATCCAAACTCAATGCCAGATCACGTAGCAAAATCGTCTGCTCCCAGTTCGATGCCGATCCGGGAAATTTTCTTGGGTCGATCAACGCTATTGATCTCCGCGGCCATGCGCTCTTGCCAAGCCCGGTGCGTAATTTTCACCTTCAATTTCGAACGGCCGATGATGCTCCACGGCCCCGAGGCTACACTCTTAAGCGGTTTAAGCCGAACGAACACGTCACCGTTCGCACACACTCGCTGTATGCTCGCCTGTCTCGGTGCTACGCATGCGCGCACGCGGTGCTCGGTGTGTGTTCCACCCATTTCCGCAGCGGGAGCCACACACGCTGGCTGCTCCAAAGAGAAAGAGTTCTGTCGGCGCGGCGGCGAAAAAGGAAAGGCGCCTTATCAAACTCCGCTGTGACCGCTTGACGAAGGCCCTCCACGCTGCGGCTCTCCAAAATCGACTTGAAAGGCTCTCGGCGGCGTCCTGCCTGTTTTCAGCGCGCTTGGCATTGGTACCGAGCCTAAGTAAACCCTCTGTGACGTGAGTCGACGTCACAGTTAAATGTTCATCAGTTGTAGTGCATACCTTGCGATGCTGGCATAGATTCCGGAGGAGTTTGCAATAGTTATCTTTACGTTCGTAAACACCAGGTGTAGCGCCGACCAGCGACAGGTTGGTGGTTTTTAGTCGCAGGTGTTTGCTAAGCTGGAAAGGTCGACATTAGTCAGGCCCAAGTTCCCGCCGTGCGCTATGGGGTACAGCTCAGTTATTGGTCTCGAAGGCATTTGTCTTCGCAGCTAGCAAGTTAAAATCTTGTCCCGGTTGGAATGTAAAACTCCCAAGACTCCTGTGATCGAACACACGTCACTTCTTTCGCGGAAATTGGTTCAGCGGAAGCCTGAGGTTTTTGCCTGTAGAAAAGTCGTGCCCTGTTGTACTTCGCGTGCAACGACGAGGCGAAATTCCGGGTAATGAGCTGCTTGTGGCTTGTGAACGTTGCACGCAATCTCTGGCAAATTGTTCTCCCGTCAGTCCTGGCTGAAACCCCTAAAAATTGATCGGCCGGAATACACTTCTCATTTTCCCGCAGACGTGTTTTTAATTCTTGGGGTCAAACGCTGCGGCAAACTGGGATGGTGGGTTCGGGGTGTATTCGAAAAAATCTCGATGTAGCAAGCAAGTTCGGTTTAAGTCTCCGGCAGAAACATGTATGCTAAACAACAATTCAAAGAAAATAAGAGCCTGGCTTGCCGTTGACACAAACTGACTAGAAAGGTTGAGACGACAAGATTCGGAATGAAAATTTTGTTTTTATATATGTATGAATCTAACGGAGGGTATGTTTGTTAGTCACAGACCGTCTTAAACATGAATTCCATAAGTTCCAATTGAGAGCTGCAGGCAGTAGTGGACACACTGTTTCGACTTGTAAGGTCTTGTCAGTGCGGAGTAGCTTTTAGACGCATTGACTATTATGGTTCTTTTGCATATTCGTGAATTCCCAATTATTGTGATAATATCACGCCATGTATGACCTTTTTCCATCGTCAAGTGTATTCGCGGCGATGCTATCCTTTAGGATCAGTTAGATTATATCAACACCTAATTCAATTCAAGTATGGATAAAAGTTTAGGATGAACCTGAGCTCGTGTAAAACCGGCGAACACCCAACAACCCCTAGAGTGCAAACAAACTCCCCGTAAATGCTTGGTAGTAGTTGGTCATGCTCGGACTTGAAGGAAATTCCTGCCTTCTCATTACCCTTTGTTTGCCGCCATGGAGTTTCGCAAGGCAAAGAGCGGCCCAGGGTGCCCGGCATTACTGGTTTCTGGGCTTGATTTCGTTTCGTGGTATTGTCTGACTGGCGCCGACACAGTTTTGTGACCAACCTTACATTTTACGCGTTTTATTGCGTCGGAATTTTACATCACTTTCGAGGTTATTTCCGCACTTAGTCAGTCGGTTCTTTTCCACGAAACAAATTGTTAATTTGACTTAATTTTGTTTAAGCCAGCACCACTGGGTAGGGAAGCATTCAAGTCCCGGCAAAATTGTCTCTGATAACCCATGCTTTTATTGGATTTTGCATGTTAGTTTTTTTGTAATTATGACTGGTGCTTTTTTATGAACACCATTCTGTGGCGTTGCAGTCAACTGTGTAGCTGAAAGACACATGTCATCACGTACATACGTGTGGTCATACTACCACATGGTTGTACTCTACATTAACGTGCCTCTGTATATTTGCAGATGAACCGCCTCGTGTTAACGCGCCTAGTAAGCCCGAAAACATGCGTTTGAACGAACGAAGCCCAGGCGACGAAACCACAATGACGAATTACAACCACAGCAACGGAGTATTGCACCAGAGAATATACCAAGACGAGCGGCACCTTCTCTCATACCGAAACTGCTCGACAGAATCGCCCACAAGATCTCTATCCCCCGTTGCCAAGAGACCACCGTCGCCTAGCAATGCAGCAGATGGCGAACACGGTCAACGGACAATGGTACTCCCAAACGCTTTGACGTCATTACCAAGTGTTGGCGGTCACCCCATGGGTCATTTTGCGCCCCATAATCCCATGTTGTCCTTTCTACATCCTTATATGCTTCCCACCGCGCTGGATCCAAACGTCTGCGCCGAGACTTTTGCGCGACAGCAAGGTCTCGTGCTTGGTGGCGACGTGGAAAGACAACAGCAACAATCGCCCGGTTCCTCCCCCAGCGCCGCGTCCTCGAGTGCTGGAATTACAGCCGCTGCGGCCGCCGCCGCTCTGCCCGGCTTAATGTACCCTCTTGCCGCCAATCCGGCCTATTTTATGGGCGCTCGTGGCTCCCAGACACCTGGACTTGGCCTGGCAGACATCCCGATGCTTTTTCCGTCCCAGATCGCGGCTTACGGCGCCAACTTGTTGCCGGGGCAAGTTCCGGCATTCGGGGCGCTCAGTGAACAAGACAAACGTCTGTACGAGAGTCTCCCTGGGCTTGCGCAACACACACCCGCCCATCTGTTCACTCACCCGTACTTCAAAAGCTTTTGCGCTCCCGCCGTTGCCAGCTCAGCCAGCGGTATAGATGCGGCAACAGCGAAAGACGCCGCCGCCGCCGCCGCTGCTGCTGCTGCCGGTGTAGCTATACCAGGAGTACCAGGGGTCGACTTTCTGCTGAAGTATCAAGAAGCTTTAGCCAACGAGGCGATGAAAATGAAGGGTATCTTGTCACCTCGGCAATCCGCGCCTTCGCCTGCGGCCAGACGGTCATCCTCCCCCGAAGCATCAAAGAAACCGCCTTTGGTGACCCCGTATCCCTTTTCCGTGCCGTTTCCGCCCGCTTACCTTACAAACCCCAACGCGTCTCTGTCGAAATCGCCGGCCCCTGAGCGCAAAGTGTCCACGCCGACAATGGGAGGTATGAAGAACGGCAACGGTGTTCCTCCTTCTCATCATCATCAACAGCAGGAAGCCGCCAGAGCATCGCGGGAACGAGAGATGTTGTATGCCGCCAATAATGAGTTGGCGATGGGAGTAAACGGAGATGAGGCGAGGAGAAGGTTAATGGCGCTTGCCCAAAGGTAATTTTTGCAAAACATATTCATTTTATCGCCATTGCAATTATTGCTGGTTAACATTGTGGCAATGCAAACGAACACTGTTACTGCGTTCTTATTCAGTGCAAACTGTAAGAAACTTTGCAGCAAAACTAGGCAAACCACAAAGTGTTATCCGCATGAAATTGTCGTGGCGTAATACATGTTTCCTAAATATCACAAATTCCCCACACCTCATATTTCCAACAACGCAAGTTAACCATTTTGCATGTTCAAAGTGGTTGTGGAAAAGTGCTTATCTTCTAAACCGAACTTGTTGAGATATGTGTTGTTGTAATTCTGAGCAAACGTTTTTCTGTTACTCTTGGCCCTAAGCTTAACCGCGATAAAACAAGAAGTTTAGATATAGATCTGTAATTAAAATAGAACTTTGGAGGTCAACCACAACAACAACATTTCAATGACCTTTAGTTGGTACAAAAATATCCTGCAGCGAAACAAATAACTTTGCGTGAGAGATGCGGATTGGTAACAACACATGCCATACCCTCCCATCAATATAGCAGGGTCGACTCGGCAACCGCACAAAAGATCACAATCTTTGTTGTAGCGAAGTCAACTTCAGAAGATTCCCGTGCTTTCAAAGGCCGTATTGTTTTCAGGTGACCCGCAAAACGCGGGCGCGCACCTCTAGGTTTGGCTCGATGACAGAGAATCGTAACCCCCTGCTTGTTTACAGAGTTCCGCGTTTCGCATTTTGTCTGAGTTCCTCAGAAAACCTTACCTGTTGTGTCGAAACGCTTGGCAGCACATTCACTCATGCATATCCAGGTGCGCGGGTGGCACAGTGGGCTTGTTCATGCACGAAATGAGAGGCCATGTAGTATTTAAAAAAAAATTCTGTCTCCAACCATGGTCCCCACATTGCCTGTAAATAGTCTTGGTCTCTTTTTATGTTTGAAAAACATTTTGAATTTGGTAGCATAGCAACCAAACATACTCGAAGTTTCAAACAAAGAACACTGAAATGTTCGTTTCGAGGCATTTTTCTGGTATTTGGTTGGAAGGACCGAAAGCACTGTCTTCTGATGATACTTGCTACAATCAGTGTTTTTGTGTATTCAAAAAGTGTAAACACAATTAAGTTTTCCTGGTATTAGGTGTCTGACCCTTCGCTAAGTGCTACGCTTGTATTTACAAAATAGAAAGTGATGCAAAGAATGCCCACAGGTATCCTGTAAGCTGTAGATTGACAAAGTTTTTATGTAAACAAGATCCACATAACTTCCAAATGACTTAGCAAGTTTTTCTAAAAAAACGTTTTGGTCTTTGTCAAACTGTTGATATTGACTTATAAATAGGGACTGCTACATTTACATCACTGAAATGGAAGACACTCTTTTGATGTCAGCAGTTGTGAACCTGTCAAGGTTAAAGCTTTTGATAAAGACAATGTTTTACCTTTCATGGCATAATAAGTCCAATTGAACAAAAATTGATTTGTCCTCTAAAAAGTCCAAAATTTTTAAAGTTTGCCGCAGAATGACAGTTAAAGTGTCACTCTTATACATTCTCATTGATTGTATTTGGGACAAATGGGCACTTGAAGTCCATTGACTCAATATTTTCATGCAAAACTCAACACACCAAAGTTTAAGTTGCCAATTTGATTAGCATAGATCTTTCAGTTCCTGTATCGTTTGTTTTAATGCCTTCAGTAGATCGTGAATGAAGCACTTGATTTTCAGTCAACTCTCAATATTGTAATTTATTTCCAAACAGCTTATTTGGTTCTACCTTCGCATTCCCCAAACACAAAATTATCACCGGATAAGTTGTGGTGTCAAATTTTTTAGATATCTGCATTAAAACAATCACAGTAAAATTCGCTTGATTCGAGGCGCTCAATTCGCATTAAAACGCGTTGGATTGTGGGAAAGGTTATTCAACCCTTCACGTCGCTACTTGAGAAATCTGGAACTCAACCAACGCCGCACACCCACGATCTTATGCGCTTTAGCTGAAGTCGCGACGCCTAAAATCGTCACACGCCCTTTACAAACGTACACCGGTATCCGATTCGCACGCAGAGTTCATGAATTTAGTTTTGAACGAGACTCTGGGAGCTCGGAACTGACCGTGTAGCGTTTGTTATGCCTTCGCGGCGAAGCTTGCGAAATCCACTCAGCACCCGACCATAAGCAGCTTGCGCCGCGCGGCTCTCGTCCAAGGAGCGGACGGTTTATCGACGGTGTAAACTGCGTGTTGGTTTCGCGGCCCTATGCATCGCCTGGGGGCTTAGCCTCGGCCCAATTCCGGCAGCTCGCGTTGTTAAAGGTGTTTACCGTGTCGCTGTGTTGTTTTCTGCAACACAACAAACGCTTCTCATGGCGTTTTAGTGAAAAAATTCGTCGAGAGATCGTGAACGATAATTTGCGGGAAGAGAGTTTGACTCACGCTATCCTGGTGTCATCGCCGCCGTCCACTTCCTACATTTTATAAACAAGTTTCACGTTTACGAATAACACTGCGGGAATACAGTTACTGGATACGAGGAGGGGTGCGAATTTGACTACTTCTGTGTAAAAACCCGCCTTTCACCCAAGGTGTGGTCAACACCGCTGAATTTGATGTTATTTTTTCTAGTTCTTCAATAAATATAGACAACCGTGATGGACTATTAAACAACTGTGCAGATTTGCAAGTTGTAACGCAAACCCAAATAACATCAACGTGGGACAAATCCTTAAAGCCACATCAATGAACGCAACTTGTCTTTAACTAAGACTTCTTAGTTCCCCTTTTGTACCCGTAAACAACTTGAAAGAGGTTACAGTGTAATGCTGCCCTCCTCCCGCCGTTCCCTCGTTCTGCAACCGAGCGTGACAACGAGCCATGACGTTATGAGTTATTTTTGCGGCTCGGCGCGGTCTAAACGTTGGCGAAATTCTTGGCACGGATTTGTTGTTTGTCTTCGCTTCAGCTTAAAACGTGCGTTGCCATCTTAATCCCGGAACGCCCCTATCCACGCACCAGCAGGGATCCGCATAGTTGGCAAGCTGCCAAACCAATGATCGAACTGTTCTTGATTAAGTCTGTGAAAAATCGTTGTTGGCAATTTCAAGTGAATGTGGACGTTGTTGGTCTCATTTGATCAAGATTATTATTATTATTATTTTTTTGGGGGGGGGGGGATTTTTTAATTATGCGACCTAAAAGTGCCAAACACACTTTGAAGGAGTGCTTTTTCATGTAGCAATGTGTCAGAAACATTTGCCTTAATCGTTTTTCACTAAAAATGTACATGAGGCTTATAACCTCATTTTCACGGCCACTATTAATTTAAATGATTTTAATAAGGTATGTCTGGGTGCTCAAGATTTAATTAACTTCAACATTATATGCAAATATTCTAGACCCACACTGATATAAGAGGACAATTTTTTTTACAACTGCGTTATATCCAAATTTGTTTTTACAATTTGATTCAAATAAACAATCCATAGGAAGTTTACCTGCAATATGAGATTCACTTTAAGCGGTAACACTTTAATTTTCTAATATATTATACGTTAAATTATTGAACAATAGGGATCTTAACCATAGACTGCAGATGTTGGCTTGGCAATTACAGTATACCTTCCCTAATAGTATCGTTGTTTAATATAAAGGGACTGTTGATGCCCACAGGCTGAAACATATATTCCTTGTTTTGAAGCTAATGCCGTGTTCTGGTATATTATAGGTTTTATTTCAATGTGAGGTGGAACACCTGTCATGCAGCCTGTCAGGGTACCTTTTTGGTACTAGCAGGTCTAGATTAGTATTACTACACTGCAATACATATTTCACTTTCAAGTTATTAACCTAATTAGCCACATAGTGTGAGTTTCCACTTGGGCACTTAACGAAGTGGAATACAATTTCACTTGTTTTTCCTTCAGGTTTAATTTAGTTTTTTTTTTAACTGGATTTTCGTTCGGTGCATTTTTATCGATTTCATTGGATTCGTGTTACAACATTGATAAGTTTAAAGTTCAGCGCATTTTAATAGCGCCACAAACGCAATGACCCCATATGAAATTTTCGCTTGCCCAGTTATTTGTACAGCACAATCAAATGTAAGTTTTCTTTTCCAGGCCACGGAATCCGGCTGATCTTTATGCCTCTCCTTACAAAGGACCACACGATCGAACCGACCGTCGTTCTCCGTCACCGTACAACGATCGTCGCCGTATCTCTCGCGAGCGCTCACCCAACCGGTCAATGTCGGCCGACAAAACGGGCAAGAAACGTTCCCACGAAAGCTCATTCGCCCCGGATACAAAACCACGAAGCCCAGCGCTACCGCATCAGATCGACGGCAATCGATCGACCAAATCACCGCATCGGCGCAGCAGCAGCCCGATGTCGCGTATTACGCCGCGGCATAGTCAAACCACCAATCCTTACCTTGCGGTACCAGGCAGTAAGGCGAACCCCGACAAAGAGAACCCCCCCTACTTGACCCAGACGCCTCCGTACGTGTTCCCACAGACCCTAGGGGGCTTCCCCACCCCTCCGTACGCGCTGCCATCGTATTTGCGTCAAGCGGACCCGAGTGTTTCGTCGGTGGTGAAGTCATCTATGGCCGGGCTTGCCGCGCCTGCCTTCTCGACCGCACAAACATCGCAATTGTACCGAACTCCAGCGCCTGCTGACGTAAGTCGAACAGTGAGTAATGGCAAAGCGGCGAAAATCTCGCTGGTCCGTAACTTTTCCAGGTGTTGTGATGTACGAGATGCTTTCCGGGGCATGTGTTTTGGGGTGATACAGCCCCGAGACGTGTGCGCAATCGCTGTAAAATGCCTTTGCGTTGGTAGTTTAATCAATGCTTGGCTGTAGCTAAAAAGTTTTAACATAAGCGGTTATAGTATAGTAGCTGACTTACACACCCACTTGCTTCGTGAAAAACTATATAATCTTCTATTCCAATGTGTCGGTTTATATTGGCCAGCTTGTTTTCTGATACCAGTATTTTACCTGTACGAAATAGAAACCCGGTGCTTTCACGGTAAGATTTGCTTATTTATCCCCTACTTTCAGGCTGCTGCAATAGCGGAGTATTTACGATCGGTTGGCATTCCACCTTACGCCGTTCTCATGCCTCAGCAGCAACAACAACAGCAAGCTTTACGTCACTCTGTGATTGCTCACTCTAACCCATCAGCACAGGTTAGTTGTCGTGTTTGTGTGGATCACTCGACAAACAAACCTACTTTTTATCATGATGAACTCCGGTCACCCGAGTTTTCTATAAAAAGATCATCGTTTTTTGTCAATATTTTTATATTATCGACCTACGAGGTTTCGTCAGTGCAGCCGCTGACTTTTCACGATGTTTTGGGCAAAACATGGTTTTAGTTTATTGGCGAGTGTTTTTTAGTGTCTTGACAGTTTAAAATTACCACAAAAAGCCGGAGAATCATAATTCTACAACAGCCAGCCTAAAAATCAATAAATTGTCTTTTCATCCCCTGGAATGGTCTGAAATCGTTGGTTATGGAAACTTACATTTTCTCTAGAAACCAATATAATAAGACTACCGTACATTCGGTCGCAGGGTATGATGGACAAGGAACGTGGGAGTCCCTCCGTTAACCCACTATTACTGGCGAGCCGGGGACAAGCGCACAACCCTGGGAAACTGTCGAGCGATTCGCCGGTACCTCAGGCTCAGAACAGCAGTCACGTCGGGGCTGGGGGCAAAACAGCAAAACTGAACTACGCTAATTCACCCTACACTTACAATGCTTACGGGAAATCACGTACACCGCCAGGATACCAGGAAGTACCGGTCAAGCGTGAAGCTAATTCCCCGCCGGCGAGTCGACGAGTCAGCGGTTTGACAACGTACGCAAGCACTGGAAAGGTCGGTAGCAATAGCGTGCGCTCATCCGATGAGGAACGTGCAAACCGCCTCAAACGAAAGGTTGAGGAGGAAAATGAACGGGCGGTCGGCGGGAAAGAAGCCGGAATTAAACAAAGGAAACGCGAAGTGAATGCAGGTAATTATTGTTTTTTTAGAATGGCTTTAGTAAATGGTTGCATCTGAAAACTTCCCAATACTTCTCAGCTTAAACTGTGCAAAGCGTTTCTAACACAAAATGTTTTGCTATTTATCTTTTGGTGAAACGAACAATATCACCAACTTAAACACGGAATTTTCTGGTGAAGGAAAATTAGTTGATGTTGTGGTTTGTTTGGGTGCAAAATATCTGGGGTTGATAACTTTGAAAAGGAAAGCCAAGGCTAGGATGCTGTTAATCATGTTCTTAGCAAACGTTTCGAACTCAGTCATCATCAGTACTACTACATTGAACTGGTTGCAGACTGGGATGCAGTGGTTTGTTTTTGAACATTTTAACAAAGTTAAACCACTCGTGTTCCGAAACACAACTGATTTGTGAAAGAACTTGAAACGTTTCGTTGACCTCGGCTGTTGTCGGTTTAAACCGGATTAAACCAGATCGCTTCCGCCTCCTGTCAAAAAAGGCAATTCCCAAGCGCTGTGCGAACGACGTGCGGACACAAAAAGCGGTCATGTCATGGGAATTGGAACCGGATTTAGGTTTCTTACGTTTCTCGCCCACCGCATCAGTCCAACATGTTTTAGCGGCCACGAAACATTGACACGTGATGGTTCAAATCTGTTCACTTTGTGGTCGTGTTTTCTTAATTCCATCAAACGACAGATTCGTGCCCAACTTTCTCATTGAAGCTTGTGTATTTTTTTTGCCTTTGGCGCGGGATTTGCTGGGCGTAGTTTTTTGGTTTGTGGTGAAGTCCAAATTAGACAACATGTACACGTGCGTTGGTGGCTATGTACTTTTCTTGAACTTTGCGTTGCACACAAATTACCCACTTGACGGCAATGCTGCCTTTCCTAAAAGCTAGAACACTATACACAGTACGTATATACATATATAATTGGCCCCTTGCTTACGAATGTGTTACAGCTGTTTTGCATTAACAGTAACATGCGTTTCAATTTAAAACCATTAGGATGTTTAAACACGATTTGAAACACTTTCCAAACGTTAACAAACAACCCGCACCCCTGTCTGACTTACAGGATTTTATTATTCAACTTGATAAAAGTTTTTGAAACCCCAGCCTTTAACGTATACAGCCAGCACATAAAAACGTTGCCGCGGTAACGACCCACTTAAAGTTACGAGGTTTGATTTCCGCAAATTCATCCACAGCTGACTCACCATCGTTCTTTGTGCTTTGTGTATGGGATGACGTAACAACTGCACCTTAAATTATAAATCACGTGTTTGCGTTTCGACCGAGGTTGCCACATACAGTGGGTTGTATTTGTATAGAGGTCTTAGCGAGTCTTAGAAGTATCGCGTTGCAGTCCGCTATGATTAAACCTTTGTCGAGCAGACTCGTTGGGGAAGGGTCATGACACCGCGACCGCGTCACGTCGCCTTTTGGCGAAGATATCCCTCCTTCGAAGGTAGCTTGACATGCGAAAGAATGGTGTTTATTGTCACCATATTAATCAGGACTGCTATGTTTTAAATTCTGATTTCATAAGGTCAATACGTGACCACATTGTATGCCGACGGTATCCGTGCATCAGTGGTACCCTGGATGATGTAACAATGTGGATTGAAACCTAGATATCATTTTCCTTCATGCCAAGCTCAACAACCTTGGGAACTTGTATGTCCACGGTCGTGAGTTCAAACCTCACCGGAATTGATTTTGTAATTCGTTCCTACTTGTTCGAAAAAAGTGGCATTGACACAGCATGTACAATGCCGGTGAACCACGTAAACAAACACTGTATTATTTTAGCTTCATGTGATTTTACTCTGGGCCGTAACCAACAAAGGAAGGTCGTGTGTTAAACCAACGCAATCTTGCCTCTTGGAAACTTAAACAAAGCGGTTTCAGTTTTTTACCACTCGATTCCAGGTCTATTTCTACCGCCATGCTGAAAAGCGCCACTCCCGTTTCAACAGACATGGATTACGTCACATCCACTGCGGTGGGGGGGAGCGGGGGTCCATCACCTTGCGTAAACAATGCCGCTTCGACTTGGCAGATGTTGAATTAAAACGGGACTTTGCTCTGTCGTAACCGTTGACTTGAGCTATTTTTATGACTTGGGTGGGGAGGTCAATATTTGGTCTCCCTCTCCACGGTACAAACCAACAAGGCACCAAACCTACTTTTGCTCCAGTTTCAAGCGCCTGTACGACCGAAAACATTAGCGAGGTTGCGCCGCCTCGCCTATTTGCTCACTTCTTGACCTCCGACCCACGATTGTGACGTCACAAAGGATGTGCGATGCCGTTCGATTCCCGCGGATATGTCCAGGATTTGGCAACACCTGAGCGTCAAACCCCACACAAAAGAGGGAGAGATCAAAGCGGCAAAAATTGCGGCTTTCCTGAACCTCGTCACGTTTCAATGCTTTCGCACGCATGGCATTGTGGGTGGTCGTATCGGGTCCGCGGAGACGCTCTGTCGATGACGTTTCACTTGTTTTGACGCCTCGTCTGCCTCCCTCCTTCACGCTACCTCGCTGTTTTGGAAAAGGGAAAAACACATGAAGTGGTGGCAGATTGTGGTGGTTCAGGGGGTGTAGGTTTGTGGCTTCTAAGAAGAACTTGTCTTGGTTTATTATTATTGGTGATGGAGGAAATGTGTTTGCAAAACAAAGCTGTTCAAAACATCCTGACATGAGACAAATATTTCAGCATGTACGTGGGCAACTGACTAAGCGCAGGAAACAGTAGCGTTTTAATTCTGGTCCACATAATGCATTGGTTATCAGCATTCTCCTGAACTTGCCCCTGTCGGTTACATTTAAAGCATCGTGGCCAGAAAAACGATGCAGAAGTATTTTAAAAAATCCAAAACCGTCTCTCTTCACACCTGATGTCACAAACTCGGTATTTAACCGCCTCAAAGGCGCCCCTTTTTTGCCTTTGAGTTTGGATAAAAACAACAGATGTTTGCGGATTGGTTCGCGCACCTCTTATCCCGGGGTAAGTTTCAAATCATACCCGACCACCGATATGTTCGCAAGAACCAAGCATTTTTATTCGACTCCAAGCCTGCCATGAGCCAGCCCAAAGAAGTTTGTCTTGAGAAATGTTTTCGGTTTCTCTACTTTAAAATCATGTTATTTTGAGGCATGTTGGTTTATGTTGCAGCTGCAAATACCAATAAGAATGTTTTTCTTGACAAAGCCAAAACAAGTTGGCTGATAACTGTGGTTTAGCAAAACTACTTCACGACTGACGGAGGTATTTCAGCCAAAACAAATTCGGCCCCTGTAGTGCTGTGTTTACCACATACCGATAGGTGAAACACTAGTGATTCGCACATGATGGAGCGACGAATGCCCGCTGGCGTAACTTTCAAGCTGCGGAATGCAGTCCTGGAACAAGAGCCACGCGTGCCGGGCATAACACGCTGACCAATTGCCGACCTGGCCCACATTCCATGATTCAATGCGGCAGACGGAGTGTACATGACCACCCAAGCTCAACTGACGTAGATAGGGCCGGTGACACCCAGTCCTTGTGTACTTAGTTGCAATTGGCGTCTTGTCGATGGGATGGAGCTTTAGTACAAGTTGTGTGTTTAAGGCCGCGGTCGGCGCAATTAGGCTGGGCCTAATGACCGTAATTACCCGCCAAAAACGGGGCTTACACAGACCTTCCTGTAAAACCAATGAGAATTGGTATGGCAACATGCGTTTACAGCTTTGCCCTGCAATGACTTGTCTCTAGCTTGGAAGTTGGGAAGTAAACATACCTCACAGATTCTTCATGAAACCCACATTTCCACCTTGATTTTAGGTTTGCCGCAGAAAAAAATTCTCTTGCTGATTTTCAATTCTCCCAGATATACTCAATTGCTCTTGAAACGCAGGTGTTGCGGTTTGCTTCAATCTAACTCACTATCGATTGAATGCAGTTATTTTAGGTGTGTTAATGTAGTTTGAGGCTTGGGTGTTTTTTGTGATTGTGAAGGTTGTCAGTTCCTGCGCAAAGGTCATCATCATCATCTACATATTTCATTCATCATATGTTGATATTGGAAAGTGTTTTGGTGTGAATGAAAGTGCCTTAAGTAAAAATGTGGGGTTTGGGCATTACAAGAAAACTTTTGCTGTTGTTAGTTGATGATGAACACAGTGGAGCTTAAAACGTTTGCACAATGTTAGTTTACAAATTCATAATTCGGGAATTTGTCTTTAAGGTCACATGCTGATGTATTTTATACTTTAGATCACTTTCGTAAAATATTGAAAATTGAATGAATGGGGTTTTCCAAGCGTTTGTTGTATCATAGGCAATCATTTGATAGAAGCATTAGTTGTTGGTTGTTTGTGACGAAACAAAGCTAATTTTTAAAACTAATCCCACTCTGGTGATAGT
This sequence comes from Ascidia mentula, assembly GCF_947561715.1. Lineage (NCBI taxonomy): Eukaryota > Metazoa > Chordata > Ascidiacea > Phlebobranchia > Ascidiidae > Ascidia > Ascidia mentula. The sequence continues at coordinate 18,661,087 of NC_138570.1, read as the reverse complement.
TCAGTTTTTGACCTGGTATGTTGAAATCTTGTACTGTATCGCACAGCTGCAAGTTGTGTTTTATGTTTTTAGTTAATAGTTAAAGCTGCAAACAACTATTTTTTGCTCACTATTTGTTGAAAAGCAATGAGCTTATGTAACACAGACACCAAGACCTGCGTACGAGGAAATCTTGTGTGAATCGAACGGCGCAAAAGTAGGCACCCTTTCGATTTTGTCAAACCCTCAACAGTTTCCGACCTTTGTCGTCTCCGCCATTCAAACTTGTCTAGACGTCTCGGTTGCCCCGATTGACTTTAACACAATCTACTCTTGCCCTGTACCTTATTGCTCCAGCCAATAGCTTAGGTTAAGTGACCTGGGCTTGATTCGGAACCAGCACTCTCCGCCACCATCCCTGTTGTGCAGTATTTTTGTTGTCGTTTAATTGGTAAACTGCTTGGAATGTGTCTGGCTATTACAGATAACTCGGTTTCGTATTTCATTCAGCTTCAATTGGTTTTGTGGGAAACTGATCAAAGTCGATCTAAATTATTCAAAAAACATCAAAATTAATCTCGTTCAGGAGTTGCCATTGTGCTATTGGGAATTTATATTGTCCATAAGGTGGTTGTTTCGTGGTGATTTTGTCTCCTCAAATGAATGTGTTTCTTTTGACGTTAACTGTGCACTACATTACTATCCATTTACCTCAGCAAGTGAATGGGAATTGCACTAACTAGGCCTTACTACGCGTCAACAGTTCACATCTTCGGCATTACCGTGCAATGAGGTTCACCCTACGGTCAACACGGTCACGACAAAAATACACTTTATTGAAACTGCGCAGAGCTCATCCGGTTCCTGCTCTTCCGTAGTAAACCGCGCGCAACGATGCGTAAAGTGACGTCACGCATCGTTGCGTGTGCTTTCCGTTTTACTAAACATGGCCAGGAGCTCCCGAGTGGATGCCAGAGGAGAAAGAACAAAAGCACTTTTAAAGGCACAAGTGCCATTAATAGGTGGTTGTGCGTCACGCATGAACGACAGTGCGCCAGCCCTATCTGCTACCGGGGGCCCATTCCGGATAATTGGAGGAACAATTTGCGAAAACACGAAGTGATCCTGGGTTTTCTTGCAATGTTTTGAAGTTTAAAGCCGTGCATTGTTTGACAGTTGAGTTTTTTTAAACATTGTCTGTGACGCATCAGGTTTTTTTGTGCTGGCCGTTTTTCTTGGAGATCCCCTTTAACTTTCTTTTTGAAACGTCGGTGTACCTTTAAAATTGCCGCAGTTGCGCCATCAGGCCCGCGGCTAAAACCTAATTTGGCGTCTGGTGTGGCAACCAACAGGTGACGGATCGAGGAGAAAATCCCGCCAATCAGTCTTAATCACGTGACAGGTTGCGTTGTGGTTTAGGCGCAGCATTAGATTTTTTATTGTGGCATTTGTTGTCCTACAAAAGTTTAAGGCTTCCCTTCAAAACACCCGCGAAGTAGCGGCACAATGTAAACTCTACAATGCAGACGGGACGAGTGCCTGAAAGTCAAGTTGTCTGGACCAGCAGGACCAGCAGCACCCTTGCCACTGCGCAGTGTGAATCCGTCTAATGTGTGGCGCGACTGAAATTATCAATCGATGAAAGACTTCTTTCGTCTGGGGAGTTGTGTTCGCATTTGCGCGTTAATAACACGCCCCCACTCGCTCCACACTTCACACACGCAATTAACGGAGTCGCGTCTGTACGTGAGTTGCTGGTCGCATGTGTGCAGTGACAAGCCAGTCTGTATTTGGCCGATCCAACGCACGAGCCACTGTTTTTATAGAGTAAAGCACGGTTGTTGGAGAGGACGAACTCACCATGTTCCGGTTAATTTTGCAGGGCGCTTGCCAGAAAGTGCATTCGTCAGTGCACGTTAACTTTGTTTGTTGTTTCGAGTTTTCCCTATCTATTGATTTTAGTGTGACGACACAAATTCTTCGAAATAAAAACTTAAGATTTTTTGGGGGTTTAAGAGTTTTTTATGGCGTTTTGAATGCGTGTTTGACAATTGGTTTGTTTTTCCGCAGACGCATCCGCTGACATCGACGAACATTTCCGTCGTTCTCTTGGGGAGCAATACAAGAAGGAAGTTGAACCCCAGCCACCGTCACAACAGCAGCAAATTGTTACTATCACAAGCACAGTAGACGACCACTTCCAAAAGGCCCTAGGGGGAGACGTGTGGAGCAGGCTGAAGCCCAGTAATAAGTCGACGTCACCAGAAGCTGTTGAGGGCCTGGATCGCCGCGAGTCGTCGGCGTTTCGTGGGGAAGGAGCTTTCAGTGCCGCACACGCAGCAGCCATGCACCCCGGTATGTTCCTGGCAGTGCAGGGCGACCGACACATGCTGGCGTATGCCCAGGGTGGAAAGGCGCCACCTAACGGCAATAAGACAGTAAAGGCAAAAGCCATTATCTATCCTGAGGCTCCGTCCACCGAGCCTGCTGGTAGGACCTACAGCAACAACTCCAGCAGCGGACGAAGCGATCGATCCTCGCCGCCAAGCAAACTTGACCTCGGATACACTAACCCATTTGTGCCGGAAAGCAAGGCGCGAATCGCGGCGTATCAGACAACTAGCCAGTCGGCCCTAAACTGTCGCAGCACCCAATCGCCAGTGAAACCGCATCCCGATTCATATAACGAGCATGAGTCAGCAAGGCGTCTAGGGGCATCCCCGGGGTCCAAACTGCCCCCGCCCTACACCGGCGCCCCAACTTCATATGGGGGAAGTCCCACATCGGTATTGCCCCCATATTCACCCCAAAGTTCGAGTTCAACATCAAAGTCTTCACCCAACCGCCACGTGCAATCGGACGGACAGAGCCCCACAGACCTACAGGATCACCATCTGCAGTCTATGGAACGATCCAAGTCAATATATCGGCCGGGATTGGAGGCACAACAGTAAAATAGTTAACAGCCTGCTCTGCCTGAAATCTTAATCCTTGTCCGAAATTATTTTACCAGTTTTATTCCTATTTGAAGTGGTTTTGAACGTTTTTACCGCAAAGTCGGTTTTTACATTCGCTTATTCATTTCGCTCTACCACCGAGAAGTTGTAGCCCACTTTTTTTCATTAGTACTCCCAAACTTTCGATTCTTACCCGTTTCTTGTGATTTGTACCGCTATAGTTCCACGTTTGTGTATGTTTTGCATTCGCCGTTTTCAGCTGCTCTCGTTGTTAACAGCCCCTCTAGCTTCTCCACGTTTATAACTGGTCGCTGTGTTTATCCATGTATGAGGCGTTGTTGCCGACTTACAGATTTCACCACTCACTGAGAAAGGTTCTGGGAAATTTGTTTGGAAAATTTAGTGTTTTGTATTTCTCCTTTGTGTAACTACGTATATGTCAATAGCACGGTGTAATCTTGAGGGCATTTACGGAAGTGCCCATAAAACGAGATTTGGCATAAAATCGAGTCAATTACTTTGGTCATGAGTTTTTAAGTCAGGAATCTGCATATCAGTAAAATCTTATTCACATAACTCAAAATCGGGTCCAAATTCGGATTGTGAAAAAGAAACAACCCATTGACTGTAAATTCCAGTCACTGCAAGCATAATTAATCCTCGACGGTGTAGCGCGTCGTGTAATGTAATCGCTTAAGGTGAGAGAATGAGGCCTTCTCTAATCCGGAGAACTGGCGGCGTGCCAGAGCGGATTACTTTGTGCGCACGGCGTGCTTGTCTGTGCGTAACTGTTTATCGCAGATGCGCTGCGGTTTATTAATGAACGCATTGCCTTGGCGTTTCAAGCTCGCATTATGGCACGATAATCTTCTGTATTAGCTGCTTACCTTTTCCGCCGCGGTCTAGCAGGCGCCGTTGTAAGTGCTACGGTTTCGCTTGGTTTTTACAAATACTCTCGTCAAAATAAACAAACCAAACTCAACGAGCGCCTAAACCTGCCGAGAGTTGTCGGTGATTGGCGATCCCAGTTTATGTCACCCGAAGTAGTATTACAAAGTATTTCAATGTTTCGAATTGTCACCTGCATGTTTTGAACTGTTGGCTACCTGCTTGCGCCACCAAGTGTCTGCGTTTCCTTCGGTGCGTATTCCTCTTGTGAACTTCCATTCGACATTGTTGCCACTTCCCTAGCAGTGCCACGCATACTACTTTTATCACTCTCTTTCGACCGGCCGCCCTTGTGTGACTGTGCCTTGTTCGACAACCCGTACGACATTTTTCCCGCAATAAAAACTTGACCAACGTCAGATGCATATTGTGCACTGTTATAATTTGAGCACACTTTAGCAGGCCACACGAGAGGAGGGTGCAGCTTGTGGGACACGCACTGGATACCAGCCCAATACAAAAAGGGTCCCCATGATATCATTGTTTTATATTTCCTAAAAACTCCAGAAATAGGTTTTCTCTCGAGGGATCTACCCCTACAGAGTTATTGATTTGTCTTTTATCTTGTAAGTTTTCTCGGTTGATATTTGAAGGACGCATATTGGTATTTCTATGAAAATAAGTTTCGGTAGTGGGATATGCCCACCGTGTAGACTTCTGTCACAATGGAAAGCGTACGTCACAGAGCAAACCAGTGATGCATAGAGGTCAATTTTGCGGTTGAATGAGTGCACATGTGTGTGTCATGTTGTGATGGCGAATCTTAGGATGTTTAGGACAGTTTTAGTGGGTTTTTGGGCTATTTCAATCAGGTGGTAACTTGGTGGTGGGTGCTGAAAATTATGGTGAAAATGGAGCACAAAATTCAGGCTGTATTTGTGGAAAAATGAATCGTTGAAGTGGCCAATCATTCGTGATTTTATGAACATCCATCTCAGATCTACAAATTTTGATCAAAATCAGTCTCTGGAAAAATGCTTTAGCCACACCCCAGGGCACATTTACCCCCTGGTTATTCAACATTTGGCAAAAAGCAAAAATGAATCGTTTAACTGCCCTCTGCCCTCTGCCCTCTGCCCTCTGCCCTCTGCCCTCTGCCCTCTGCCCTCTGCCCTCTGCCCTCTGCCCTCTGCCCTCTGCCCTCTGCCCTCTGCCCTCTGCCCTCTGCCCTCTGCCCTCTGCCCTCTGCCCTCTGCCCTCTGCCCTCTGCCCTCTGCCCTCTGCCCTCTGCCCTCTGCCCTCTGCCCTCTGCCCTCTGCCCTCTGCCCTCTGCCCTCTGCCCTCTGCCCTCTGCCCTCTGCCCTCTGCCCTCTGCCCTCTGCCCTCTGCCCTCTGCCCTCTGCCCTCTGCCCTCTGCCCTCTGCCCTCTGCCCTCTGCCCTCTGCCCTCTGCCCTCTGCCCTCTGCCCTCTGCCCTCTGCCCTCTGCCCTCTGCCCTCTGCCCTCTGCCCTCTGCCCTCTGCCCTCTGCCCTCTGCCCTCTGCCCTCTGCCCTCTGCCCTCTGCCCTCTGCCCTCTGCCCTCTGCCCTCTGCCCTCTGCCCTCTGCCCTCTGCCCTCTGCCCTCTGCCCTCTGCCCTCTGCCCTCTGCCCTCTGCCCTCTGCCCTCTGCCCTCTGCCCTCTGCCCTCTGCCCTCTGCCCTCTGCCCTCTGCCCTCTGCCCTCTGCCCTCTGCCCTCTGCCCTCTGCCCTCTGCCCTCTGCCCTCTGCCCTCTGCCCTCTGCCCTCTGCCCTCTGCCCTCTGCCCTCTGCCCTCTGCCCTCTGCCCTCTGCCCTCTGCCCTCTGCCCTCTGCCCTCTGCCCTCTGCCCTCTGCCCTCTGCCCTCTGCCCTCTGCCCTCTGCCCTCTGCCCTCTGCCCTCTGCCCTCTGCCCTCTGCCCTCTGCCCTCTGCCCTCTGCCCTCTGCCCTCTGCCCTCTGCCCTCTGCCCTCTGCCCTCTGCCCTCTGCCCTCTGCCCTCTGCCCTCTGCCCTCTGCCCTCTGCCCTCTGCCCTCTGCCCTCTGCCCTCTGCCCTCTGCCCTCTGCCCTCTGCCCTCTGCCCTCTGCCCTCTGCCCTCTGCCCTCTGCCCTCTGCCCTCTGCCCTCTGCCCTCTGCCCTCTGCCCTCTGCCCTCTGCCCTCTGCCCTCTGCCCTCTGCCCTCTGCCCTCTGCCCTCTGCCCTCTGCCCTCTGCCCTCTGCCCTCTGCCCTCTGCCCTCTGCCCTCTGCCCTCTGCCCTCTGCCCTCTGCCCTCTGCCCTCTGCCCTCTGCCCTCTGCCCTCTGCCCTCTGCCCTCTGCCCTCTGCCCTCTGCCCTCTGCCCTCTGCCCTCTGCCCTCTGCCCTCTGCCCTCTGCCCTCTGCCCTCTGCCCTCTGCCCTCTGCCCTCTGCCCTCTGCCCTCTGCCCTCTGCCCTCTGCCCTCTGCCCTCTGCCCTCTGCCCTCTGCCCTCTGCCCTCTGCCCTCTGCCCTCTGCCCTCTGCCCTCTGCCCTCTGCCCTCTGCCCTCTGCCCTCTGCCCTCTGCCCTCTGCCCTCTGCCCTCTGCCCTCTGCCCTCTGCCCTCTGCCCTCTGCCCTCTGCCCTCTGCCCTCTGCCCTCTGCCCTCTGCCCTCTGCCCTCTGCCCTCTGCCCTCTGCCCTCTGCCCTCTGCCCTCTGCCCTCTGCCCTCTGCCCTCTGCCCTCTGCCCTCTGCCCTCTGCCCTCTGCCCTCTGCCCTCTGCCCTCTGCCCTCTGCCCTCTGCCCTCTGCCCTCTGCCCTCTGCCCTCTGCCCTCTGCCCTCTGCCCTCTGCCCTCTGCCCTCTGCCCTCTGCCCTCTGCCCTCTGCCCTCTGCCCTCTGCCCTCTGCCCTCTGCCCTCTGCCCTCTGCCCTCTGCCCTCTGCCCTCTGCCCTCTGCCCTCTGCCCTCTGCCCTCTGCCCTCTGCCCTCTGCCCTCTGCCCTCTGCCCTCTGCCCTCTGCCCTCTGCCCTCTGCCCTCTGCCCTCTGCCCTCTGCCCTCTGCCCTCTGCCCTCTGCCCTCTGCCCTCTGCCCTCTGCCCTCTGCCCTCTGCCCTCTGCCCTCTGCCCTCTGCCCTCTGCCCTCTGCCCTCTGCCCTCTGCCCTCTGCCCTCTGCCCTCTGCCCTCTGCCCTCTGCCCTCTGCCCTCTGCCCTCTGCCCTCTGCCCTCTGCCCTCTGCCCTCTGCCCTCTGCCCTCTGCCCTCTGCCCTCTGCCCTCTGCCCTCTGCCCTCTGCCCTCTGCCCTCTGCCCTCTGCCCTCTGCCCTCTGCCCTCTGCCCTCTGCCCTCTGCCCTCTGCCCTCTGCCCTCTGCCCTCTGCCCTCTGCCCTCTGCCCTCTCAACTCATTTGCATCTTTGTGTAAGTCCCAACTCTTCTCTATACAATGGCATCAAAGTTAGTTGCTGCAAAAGTGCCAAAGCAACCCGCCATGGCTGTTTATATACCCCTTTTGGTCATAAGATCTTCCAGGAGGCTCAACGAGTCCTTGCTCTGTACAGTCTCATCCAGGAGCAAAAATGTTTTCAAAGTTTGAAGAATATTGGGTCCTTATGTAAGTCACAAGACATTTGGAAACAAGCGGAACAGTCGCCAGATGCATTATAGCAGAAAACAGGATTTCTCAAATTTAATATACCCATGCAGGTTCACAAGTCTTTGTTTTTTCTCTAAAACGCATCACTTGCGACCACGCGCGGATAGGAAGATATACGTATTTTATTTCCAAAATTAAAACAGTTATTTCTTCTGGATTAAATCAAACAATTTACAAAGGCTATTGTTTCGTTCAGAAGGGCACTAATTAGTTATTGACAATTGTTTACCTGATCGATCTTGTTTTCGTTGCCAAGTACGCTCGTATATTTGGGATCAAAATCCGTTCCATTTTGACTTGATAACTATAATTGTTTCTTACAAACTGTGTTATTTTTATTTTTTCTTGTCTTGTGTATAGGTTTCTAAATGTTTTAACTGGCAACCGAATCTTAATTTCTTCTAGTAATAAATGTGCCGTCAAGTTCATATGTAGTGCAGACTGTGTAGTTTGGGATATTTTGCACACAAAAGATGCGAAGTGTTTTCAAAAATCGAAAACAATTGGTGTGTGCGTGACTAACTTGGTGTAGTCAAATTGCTAGTTGCTACTTGGTCGTTTCCATGCTGTAGTATGAAAATCTATATTTAAAACGTGTGTGTTTGTTATTTGCAGAAAAAATCCTTGAAACAGATATCAATCAGCATACAACAGCAGCCGTAATTTTTATGTTTTATTTTGCGTCGCAATTGTTTTTGCAAAATAATAATGTAAATAGGATCAGTTCGAACCAAGGTCATCTGACGGGCGGTTGGTCGTATCACAATATGTATTTCTATGCAGCCTAACTGTTACGTTTCTGTTTCACCTTTGGCAGAAACTGATGATGACTTTTACATGAAATATATTTTTCTAAATACCAACAAACTTGGCTGTCTGCAAGCTTGGAATTATCATCGAAATACATTATTTTGTGTTGTTTTCATGTTTAATTTGTAAAACTTTGAAAAAAGGGTGCCACACAAATTTCCTCAAATACTTTACCAAATACCAACCATTTCTTTTAGTTGATAAGTTTTATTGACAAAAAAATGAGATCCATAATTAAAGATGGGGTATTGTTGGAGGCGAGTGAACAGGCTCCATCACCTAGCAAGGATTTTGTGAATATGAAAATTACAATTGATCAGGTAAAACAAAATTACAATTTCTTGTAAATTATGGTAACATATTGTTTTCTTCATGTTTTCCGTGTATATATAGACTAAGCGTTTATCTAAGTTTTTGTCTTTCAGTTTATGTGGCATTATTGGAAAATTAACCCTTCTTGCCTAAAGTCTGATGTTAGACTTGCGCCAACAGAAGTTAAGGAATCACATGCTGATTTGCTGAACGATTATGACATGCAGAGTACGTAAAAACCACTATACTCTGTTTGGGTGAAGTACTAGTTTGATTTTTTCAAAAATCTTTTGTAAAAAAATATTTCTTTCTTGTTTGTGTGATGCACAGTAATAACAAATTACATTATGTCTTAAGGAGATTAATCATTTTTTTACAAACTTGAGTCATGTATGTAGATCAGTGTTTCCCAACCGGTGGTATGCATACCATTAGTGGTACGCGACGGCATTCTAGGTGGTGGGCGAGCATCTTTTCGTAAGTTGCAGATATAGTTTAAATTAAAAAAAAAACGTAAGTGATCAGAGATATTTGTTACTTCATCTCCTGGGTAACCTTGTAACACTCAACTACATGTTGAAATTGATTTACCTCCAAGTGCTATGCAACTACTAAAAGGTACAGAATCACTGATGTAGGATATATGTTTACACAATTACACTGTATAATATGGTACAATCCTCCGGAAATTACAGGTTGCATAATACAAAATTTGATGTAAATATTTGCATTACGAAAAACTCTGTGCTTTCTTGTTTATTTCAGCGGAGATTAAGCGCTTTTTTGGTGCCAACATGCTTCAATATGTAAAAGATCTCTGCTCAGGACATTATGACTACTTTCCCAGACTTAAAAAGTCACTTCAGATTTACATCATGTCTTTTATGGAGTTGGAAGACATTGGTCGGCTTGCTCAAACGAGCAAACACTTCAGGGAGGTAAAACCGCTATTTTATGGCCAACTGCCTTCTCATAAAACGCGCTTGGTGAAAGTTGTTTTCCGGCAAACCTTCCATAGCACTAGACAGAATTTCACAAACACCGTGAAAGCAAAGCCACAAACATGAATGCATTTACATGCAGCAGTAATTCTTGACATAAGAAATGTAAGAATTTATGTTCTTCAAATGGTTGAAATGAAATATAAACACAGACATGTGAATATGTAAACCACCTGCTGAGAATGAAATCCTGAGGTGCTTGGCTGGTTTTTGGAGAACAACAATGGTTTGTGTATGTGGCTGTTCCTTTGTTGAAATACAGGTTACAGCAATAAACCAAACTTCATTGTCCGCTTTATACATGGCATACAAGGCTGTATTGCATATTGAGTAGTACTTAAATACTCATTGTTTGAATTTAGTTTTCAGATTTTTGTTTGTAAATTTGCACCTCACAGCTCTAAACATCCTTTTCTTTGTTACTACTTAATTTAGTCCCAAGTTTATGCTCATTCAGTTACTTAATAAAATATCACAGTTGTGCAACTCTGAGCAACTGTGGGAACACATTGTTGAAAGCCATTGTGACACAATAACACCGGACATGAGGATGTTTGCTGGGGAAGTTGGTTGGAAACATGTAAGTTTGACTGTGTTTGTTGATTAATACAACTTTGTCAATAATTCATGGCAAAAATGTTTTCGTTTTTTTCTGGTCATTAATGCATAAATGTTTTCTTATCTTATACAACAGCTAATGAATGTTTGTCATTTAAAAATATGCAGCATTCAAAAACATTGACAACTGCATAAATTCCTGGGTATCTTTGCTTTAAGATATATTCGGTATAAAGCATAGGCGTCGATTTTTTAACGTTTTGTAAAATATTAAGGGTGACTTTTCCAGGTTTTAGAAATATGCAAAAAAATATTTCGTCAGTCGTATCGCCCGAAACATACGTAAACGACGCAAATTCCGTTTCGTGTCATTTTGTTTTACACCGAATTATGTTGTTGTAGCACTAAGTTTTAAACACTTTTATTACGGACCCCCTTACTGAATCACATTTTGTTTCACTCGGTCTATTAATGATTATGAAGGGACAAACATATCTATTACGCAACAATGCCGATTGCCCGATTCTTACCATTATGTTACAACAACTGCTGCCCTACGTAACAATCCACGAGACACTTATGTTTGTTATGATTGTAACTGTGACAATACAGGTTGTTTGAAACCAGCTTAAAGCATAGTATAATGTATGCATGTGTTTTTTCTGACAATAATTTTTAATTTAAACGAAATCCTGGGGTGACAATACATGCGTTGTCACCCCTGTTTGTTTGTGAGGGCTGACATGTCACCCCTAAATCGACGCCTATGGTTAAAAGTAATCCTTGAGGATGACCTCAATGCATAGAATACAATCCTAAATATTTTATGTTATTACCAGAAAGATATATAAACACAACACTGGTTAAGAATTATACAATAATCATGTTAGGTAGTGAGCAGTTTTTTTGTTTGTTTAAACCATGTGTATATTTCTTGTTCAGTCAAGTTCTGGACACAACAACATAAAATGTTTTGGTTTTGTGTTGAATTATTTATGTTTTTTGTATACATTTATTCTTTTTAGTCAACGTAAAAGTTATCCCTTTCAGGTGTTCTTTACAAACAAATTACAGCTTCAAGCTCAAATGCGCCGTCACCAGCGGAGGGCGCTGTTTGTGGCGAAACTCAGTGACACAAACATCCAGTAATTTTGTACCAGACTGCAGTGGTGATAATGGACGCTTACAGTGATTTGGAGCTAGTTAGTTTTCGCTCATCTCATATCTTCCTCATTTAGTGTGTTGATTTGCGTTGATTTTTCATGTTTTATGATCCGTCTATACCTGCGCGTGTTCAGATGTTTGCCGTTGTAATTTTACCGTTTGGCAGTTTCATATTTTCTTACACATATTGCTTATAGTGTTGTTTTATTTTTTGCAATAAAACTCTGCAATGAAGCGTTGTGACGTCATGGGTCTCAATCTTTTCAAATCATTCCTAGCTTGCAGGTAAAGTTTTACAGCGAAAATGAACAATAAACAAATGATGCATAAAATGGCGTGGGCACCAATAAAACCGTAGAGGGCTTCATGTCAGGCGCTCATGTGAAGATTACCGAAACATCGCCCCGAAAAATCGATCAAAAAGTTATTTTATTTTGCATGACAATCGATGCAGACAAGGTTACCATCGGTCTGGACCGGAAAATATTGGCACGCTGCTTTTTAACGCCGAAATTGATTAAAATTATGAAAATTTAGCAAGCAATCATCACAATCAAGCCCATATGTATTTTAAAATAAGTATAGCAAAAAAAGATAACCAAATAACAGAGGAAAAATTGCGTAATAAACCAATCAAACTGGATTATCGCGTCACGTTTTCGTGTGGTTGTGAAAGAAATTCACGGCCGTAGGATTACGGGGTTGAACTTAAAAATGATGGATTGCAACTGGCGCATCGGATATTTTAACCTTCACTGAACATCTGAGTTAATTTTAGGCTAGGAGTCACCGAACTTTTTTCACAAAGTTCCATTTATATGTGACCATATAATAACGACCGGGACGAGATAACCATTTATTGCAGGATCCCTTTTATCAAAGTAGTCTTTCTTGTACAGGGGATTTAAAAGCAGCAACTTCTAATTGCAGTCTTGAAATAACCGTCGATGGACACAACATTTTAAATTGAGCTCATGAATTTTACAGAAGTTAAAGACCAGAAAAACAAAAAAAATAACTTTTCAGTTTAATTGGCACTGCTGTTATTCAAATTACGTTCGTGCGATTTAAACCGTTTGTAAAACACTCAAACATATGTTTTTATTCCTATAAAAAAAAAGCAGTTAAAGTATAAATATTTTGTCCTCATCTAGTACTCAAATACCGGAACGCATGAGCGCAGAACAAAAATACTGACTTAACTTTGGCTGGCTGGCTAGTAAAGTGGAATGGCTTTGTTTTGGTGATTTTGTTTTCCTGTTAATGATTGTTATTTTATACATTGTCTCTTTCTTCTGTAGGGTTTTCTTTAGGTTTTACGTTTTCATTGCGTTGGAATTTACAAAGAAAGGTAGCACAGCCATTCTGCTAGCTGCGTTGCAAGATTTTATCGTTTTTGTATTTAATATCGAGTATTTGGCGATATGGCCGATATTGACTCCAACTTTCCCCTTCAATCCATGGTACCAAAAAAAGAAACTGGAGCTTTAAATTTCTTGCTCAAAAACCCAGGTTATGACGGAAAAGGTGTAACTATCGCAATTCTAGATACAGGGGTTGATCCTGGGGCACCAGGTCTTCAGGTATTTACCTTTTTTTTAATGATCGATTTTATACTGTGTTGTGTGGTTTTGCCACAGTAGGAAAAATGTTGATGTAAGTAAATTGTTGACATGTTGACAATTTTCTGGAGTGTGCATTCATATTGTTCCTATTTTGGGGAACTCTTGAAAAAAATAAAACATTGACATAAAAAATAGATGTCTATGCAAAATCCATACACTTTATAAGTCACGGAACGATTCCCTGTGCAAATTAAGAACTTTTCAAAATTGATTGCGCCGACACATATGTGCAAATTATGTATCAACTTACCTTTTATCAAATGTTACAAACTCTGAAATTCAGGAATTAGGAAATAACCACCTATGTTCTTCCAGTTTACATCAGATGGAAGACCCAAGATTGTCGACATCATTGACGCAACAGGTAGTGGAGATGTTGACACAAGCACTGTAGTTACTCCTGATCATGATGGGAATATTGTTGGTCTAACTGGTCGAACACTGAAGGTGTGTAGTTACTTTGGTATACATGTTGATTTGTCAGCATAATGTTTATCAATGAAATATCATTTTTAAGCATAGCGAGAGAAAATGACATTGTGTTAATTAGTTGGTATTTATTTTTAGATTCCATCGGCTTGGAACAACCCAAGTGGAAATTACAACATTGGTTTAAAAGATTTGTCCCTCATTTTTCCTAAAAATCTAAAAGATCGCTTGCAGGTAAAAAGAGAGAATTTTCCTTATAACAGCAATTTGGTTTTAAAATACAAAAGATATTATAAAATCATGCAAAATGTGTGTGCACATGCAGTTACGTTGTCTGTCCAAGTGGAGTAATATGATTATTGAGATTCAACAAATTTATTTATTTATTTGGTTGCCTGAACAATTAAATATTCACAGAAAGAAAAGAAGGAAGGTACATGGGACTCCCAACACAAGAAAATTACTGCCACTACACTAGGCAAGATTGAAGAAAGCACCAAAGCAGACCAAGGAACCCTGCAGGTTTCAGTTGTTTGAACATTATCAAACTACATGTCATGGAAATAATATCAAATGTTAACTTGCCCCCTTTTTCTTCAGAAGGACAAATTTTATAAGGAGGATCTCCAGGCACAAGTGGAGGTTTTGGACAAATTAGATAAGAGCTGGGATGCATGTGGACCAGTTGTTGATTGTGTTGTGTTTCATGATGGCAACACCTACCAGTAAGTAGAAAATCATAATTCTTCTTGTACTGTTTTTAATGTTGTAGTTAACTGTGTTCTTCACAAACAAATAAACTTCAAATTTCCTTCTTACCGAAAATTACTGAATTCTGTCATATTTTTACTGAAACTCGTTTCAATTTAGCTCTCTTGTTTTTAGAGCTTGTGTTGATATTAGTTTGTCCGGGGACTTGCAGTCTTGCCCAGTATTAGCTGGCTACCATGAATCACAGCAGTATGCAACCCTGAGTAGAACGGCTATGTTCAACTTCTCTGTGAATATTTATGAAGAAGGAAAAGTTCTTTGTGTTGTTGCTAATTGTGGTAAGTGCCTGAATGTGTTGTAATGTCACATTTGTTCTTTGTATCATTTACTATACAAAATAATTTTTTCAGGGTCACATGGAACGCATGTTGCAGCCATAACTGCTGGTTATTTTGCGGATGAACCAGACAAGAATGGTATTGCACCTGGTGCACAAATTGTTGCCATCAAGATTGGTGATTCCAGACTTGCAACCATGGAGACTGGAACTGGTTTAATCAGAGGGGTCAGTTTGATATTTTGTTTGTTGTAAATGTGTAGCTTTTTGATTTGTGTTCTGTATTGTAAACAGCAGGAACAGATGGTTACATCATGTTATTATCTGTGTATATACTTGAAATTTTGTATGTTAACGTACATATTTGTGTTCTAGTTATCAGAGGTTGTTCGTCTGGGATGTGATTTTGCCAACCTCAGTTATGGTGAAGCGTGCCACTGGCCGGGGGCTGGGTAAGAAATATGTCACCTATCACTTACATGTCATAGAATTTGTCATGTGTGTTTTTTCAGAAAAATCTGCTCCACTATAGAAGAGGCCGTCACCAAACACAATCTCATATTTGTGTCAAGTGCCGGCAACAATGGTCCATGTTTGTCGACGGTGGGCTCACCAGGTGGCACTACAGAGCACATTATAGGTAGGTTATGCTGTGTGCACTTAAAATACCATGTCCATAAAATGTTGATACAATTTCTTGCATTTTAAGAAAACAAAAAAAATTACATTTATTTCATGCCAGGCGTCCAAAACATATTCACAAACCATTTTCACCCTGACTTATTTTCTATATCAATCAGTTGCTTTGTTGTCATTCTTAAAAAAATTCTTGTGAATTGTTTCTTTGCAGCACCTGTGCTTTGTCGGTAGACTGTATGGTTTCCTTGTCTCTCTTTTCAGTATCATTCACATGGCGTTTTGCCGGCATTCGGTTCTTTACACAATAAAGGTTCTCAACCTCCTTGTCTTGTTCTTTAGGTGTAGGAGCGTGGGTATCTCCTGACATGATGACAGCTGAATATTCGATGACTGAAAAACTGCCTAGCAACCAGTATACATGGTCATCAAGGGGCCCATGGTAAGCAATAAAATAACTTGTTTTTTGTTGTTAGTTACCTTGTGTTATTAATTTCAAATGTTATTGAATCACATTTTAGTGTGAATGGAGCACTTGGCGTGTCCATATCAGCACCAGGTGGCGCCATCACCTCTGTTCCAAATTGGACTTTACACGGGAGTCAGCTAATGAATGGAACCTCAATGTCTTCACCAAATGCGTGTGGTGCAATTGCACTTATTTTATCAGGTAGTCTTTCATCTGGTTTGGACAGAAACTTATAAATTTAAATCCCAAGTAAATATTGGTTTTTAGTTAAAATAGTTGTGTATTTGGTGCAATTTCACTTTGTATCTCTGGTAGATTAAATGATAATGAAATAGCTCAGCAACTAAAATTTTGGAAATGTTTAAATTTTATTTTTTAATTGCTGCTTTGTGCAGATTCAGGAATAAAAATACTGTTATATTTTAGCATTAAAAGCTCAGGAAATACAATATACCCCATACAGTATACGTCGTGCGATACAAAACACAGCATCAAAACAAAGCTCTATTGAATGCTTTGCTCAGGGTCATGGATTTTTACAGGTAGGCTGATATGAATATAGTGGGAGATTACATATAATTTATATCTCACATTTTTAAGGTAAATGAAGCATATGAATATATAATAAATAATGCTGCTGCACCAGAAAACAAGATATCTTTTGACATTTCACTTCCACAATCAGGAAAAGGTAATTGTTGATAGTTTAAGATAAATTGTTGTTTGCAACCTGTATAGTTTCTGAATTTCAGTTATCTATCAAGATCATGAAATCAACATAATATTTAACTTGTTTGCAGGAATTTATCTACGTTCTTATGAAGATTGTTTGAAACCACGTTCTGTCAGTGTGACTGTCGAACCCAAATTTCACTCATCAGCAAGTAAGCACAAAAAATATTAAACAGTTGTCAAACCCTCTTTGTGGTCTGTGTTTGCGGATGAACATTCATTTCTCAAATCTTTAGGTCCTGAGGAAAAGATTGAATTCAGTTGTCATATGGCTGTATGCAGTGACCAGCCCTGGGTAGTTTGTCCAACACATCTTGAAATGATGAACATGGCAAGAGCGTTTGTCGTCAAAGTAAGTTTTATGGCTGCCACCAAGATTTGCCTAAACTAAACAATTTGGAATAGACTTTAATAATATAGTTACGCAAACACCAGGTAAATAATGTTACTGAAAAGATGTTGATCTGTTCTATGGATTCTAATTCATGTTTGTTTAAATTAAATCATCATCTGGTTGCATTTTCAGGTGGATCCAAGAGGATTACCTCCAGGTGTACATTATGCCCAGGTTCAAGGTTTCAACACAAAGCGTTTGGATGCAGGAGTACTTTTCACTCTGCCAGTCACTGTCATTAAACCAGAAAAGTAAAATCCTTCAGTTTCCTGTCTTTTAAGTATTTTTATCTTTTTATGATTAATTTTTATTGTAATTTTTTTGACTTCATTTCCCAATGAATGAAAAATTTCACAAAACTCATAACCTGAGATATCTTTGTCTAGAACTGATCAACTCACCAACTACCGACTTCAACAAGAACAACGAACGTTTAAACCTGGACAGATAGCAAGAAAGTTCTTCCATGTACCTGAAGGTGCAACATGGGCAGGTCAGGATTTGACAAATGCACAGATTCAACCTAGAATTAACTTTATGCTGAAAATGTATTTTTTAGTTCTTAGCAACAGCTTGCTTGAGCCTTGTATTGACTCTTATATTAGGATGAGACAATTACTTTTCCCACAGAAATGACGTTGAAAAATCACTCAATCGATCAGTCAGCAAGATTCGTGTTACACTGCGTCAATATTCGACCACAAAGAGCATTTCGTGAACAAGAGTTTTACAAGCTCGTAAATGTTCCAGCAGGTGGCTCCACAGAGCAGGCGTTTGCTGTTCAGGTAACAATTCCCGCCTTTGCACACAATAATATCATATAATATCTAACATTAGTAATTTATTTACCTCTACATACATTTGATTAGCAAAGTGGAGCCAATAATATGAATTGTATAAGCTGCAGACAGATGGCTACTGTTTCAACATAAAAGGTCTCATCAGTGCAGCTGGTGTGACTTTCAGACGACTTTGCTGACCAAACGGCCAAGCACCAACGGATGACGGTGATTGTATATTCACCACAAATTGGAAGTCTTTGCTTGGCCGTTTCGTCAGCAAAGTCGTCTGATAGTTACACCAGCAGCACTGATGAGACCTTTTATGTTGAAACAGTGGCCATCTGTCTGCAGCTTACGCAATCTACATGCATTGTTTTGCATTACTTAATGTGTTTTACTTTTTAGTCTGGGATCACAGTAGAACTCTGTGTCGCCCGCTGGTGGTCAAGTTTAGGTGACGTCTCCATTTCATATGACGTCAAATTCCGTGGGCTTACCATTAGCAACAACTTGGTTATGGTAAGTGTAATATTTCTATGTTTGACTCATAACACAGAATGTATAAACTGGACTTAAACCGACCACTTCATTCACTCTGATTGGTGAACCACTGTATTCAAGGTTGTGGGTTCAAAGTTCAAACCTTACCAGGAGCATGTTGCTACCACTAGTCAGCTAATATCAATCAGTGTCGGTGATGTCACTATAAATTAAAGAATGATATGATAGCTGAGATAGACCACACTGCCTTAGATTGTCAGTTCAATCTTTCGTAATGTGGTATCTAGTCCTGAACACAAAACTTTGCATGTGTGTTGTACAACCAAGATAAAGTAAATACAGAAAGTAACGTAGTCATGAACCTCCCCAGCATGCAGCCAACGGAATTCATCGCCTTGAAACTTGCTCATTGGAAAGAGAAGATCTCTCACCCTCTATAACCCTCAAACACGTTGTTCAACCTCTGAGAGCAACTGATCATTGTATACGTCCATTATCAGCTAGAGATCATGTTCTTGGAGATCAACCAACATATGAGATGATCAACACATACCCTTTGCATGTGGTGAGAATGTGGTTGATTTAAATCAACAAAGACTTAAAACTGTTTATGTTTTATTTACGAAATTATCGCATAAACCTAAAACAATTTATGATGAATTTAGGAAGTTTTAAACTGAGCAGCCTGCACATATTACTGGGGCTACTATTGTAACTTATCAACTCACAATAAATTGTCTGCAGACAAAATCATCTGATGTCACCATATCCTTTCCCATGTTGTCGGATTTATTGTACGAGAATGAATATAACAGTCAGATATGGTTGATGTTTGATTCCAACAAGTGCTTTGTGGGTGCAGGAGACGCTTATCCTCACCAGGTATATTCATTATATTAATTACATATCATATTTGCAATTAGACACAGTTGATTGTGCATGTATTTATCTTACAGTACCCAATCAAATTGGACAAAGGTGAATACACAATACGCTTACAAGTCTCCCATTCATCGAGGGACGCCCTACACCGACTGAAGGACGCCGCACTAGTGGTGAAAGCCAAACTGTCGTCATCAATATCACTGGATGTTTTTTCCACACACAGAGACGCGTTGATGGGAAGTAACAAGATGTCGAATCAAACAGTGATTCCTGGACATCCATTTCCATTCTATGTTGCTCCGTTACAAGAAGACAAGTGAGATTGTGTTTGTTTGGTTTGTTTGTCATGTGACAAGCGCTAAACAACATTTAAATCACTTTTAAATATTTCAGATTACCAAAGCATGTGACTGGAGGACAGTACCTGATTGGTCAGATGAGCATGGCAAAAGGGGAGCTTGGAAAACGTGCAGTAAGTTGTGTTAATTCAAACACTCAATTTATCTTCCTCTGAAGCAATGTGTATTGTTAACAGAGCTTGTATAGCGGAAAAAGGTCCAAGATTTCTGAAGAGGTAGAATAACAAACTATGTAGAAATTAACCTTTTGTCTTTGTTACTTTTTTTCATATAGATGATATCCTAGGCATCTAAATCAGTAGAGTTCAAATCTTATATGTTGCATATCTTGTTTTCTGCAGTACACACACAAATTCACGTACGTCCTGATCGACCCACCAAGCAAGAACAAAACTAACCGCAACTCAAACTCAAAGAAATCAAACAAAAGCTCCAACCAGTGTGAGGATGACGTCAGAGACCTTCAAATTTCCTGGGTTGCTAAGTATGACGTAACCAAATCTGATAATTGACAAAATCATTGCTGACACGATTATATCCTAAACTTTGATATTCCGTGACAGACAAGAACGACTGGACTTGTTTGATAAACTGAGGTTGGACTGGGGTGAGCACATACCTCTTTACATGGCTAAACTGCAAGCACTTGAAGCGACAAAGGTAATCATTAATTTTTTAAGACAGGTGAATTAGTAAAAATTCCGGAAATACTTTGAAAATAAAATTATTTTTTCACCATCATTAAGCTCGTGCATTTGTAGACAAGAGAGGAGAAATTGGATGAAATAATAGAGACGGCTGATGAAGTTATATCTCGTATTGATACTCATCAATTATCAGCTAACCTTGGGATTAAGTGCGACCCAAGACCAGATGCTGCTTCCATAAAGAGGTAAAACCACCAGACTGGCAACCATTTAACTCTAGTATGATTCGTTAAAATTCTATTTCTGTGTAAAACGTTTCATGCGAAGAGCTGGTAGAAGTAATATAATGTTATGCCAATAATGTTCTAATACTGTATACATGCGTGTATATTTACAATGCAACTTAGCGATTGCTTGCAAGTCAATCAATATTACATAAATTTAAGCCATTTCATGTTAAATCATCACCAAATGACCTAAACTTCTTTAATGTAGATGAAACATATGTGTTAAGTACTATGGCACAGTCACTCATGCCAAATTTTAGTTCACTCAGATCATTGGTTTAAGAGTTATGTTTCCATACAGTTGTCATTTGGGGCAAAGTTCAGGGGTTTGCCTTCTGCTTTAACCCCTGTATTTCGAAAACTACTTGGCCAAATTTGATGACTTCGGTATTGTTTGAAAGAGAATTGTCTGTATAATCAGTTTTGATTTTTTTGTTTCCTTCTTACATTGACCTCTTGACCTTTGGTGTAACCCTGAATTTGACCTGGCCTTATTCGTGACCCAGAGGTTGTCAGATGGTTAACTTTTAGGTCTAAAAACATACAGCTTACAGCTACAACATATCAAATCATTGAAGTGGTAAAAGTATTCGGTTTCTTGTTATTTCGCTTCATAAAGATAATATTGGCCAAGAAACATCTCTTTTGGTCATGCATGAGTAATTTGGGATATACCTTGTTTTTATACACAGCATGGAATATTAAATGTTATAATGTAATTTTCCCACAAGCTGTGGTATCAAATAGGGCAATTTTAGTGCATTGAAATTCAATTTTTCCTAATTCATGTTTTTGCACAACAAACTTGTTTTCCTTTCTCAAGGTACACAGAAAATAAACCTTATTCATAAATACTTAGCACCCACTTCATCCACATCCTGAAAATTGTTCCTCTTCTGTTATAATATATGTTTAATAAGGCCAATAATTGTGTTCCTATCACACACGAAATGTTTCCTTCAGTGGTCCAACAAGTTTCCTCCTGATTTGACCAGTAGAACAATTAAGATGGTTTTAGGCGATTTGACATGGAATGACCCATTTACATTTTCCTTCGCAGTGAAAGTGAAAAACAGAGATGTCATCTCATTGGATCGCTCGTGTATAAAGGTTGTGCTCTCGCAGATAAAATGGTTCAACTTGACACAGCGAGGGAAGAAAGATCAAAAAGTGAAGCCACAGGTGTCTCTTTATTATCTTTGATTCATGCTTATATCGCTGTAATTATACTTGTAGCTTAGTAACATATTTTACTGTGTATTGAATACACCAGTTGTGTTTTTTTTTACACATTTCTTTCTGAAAAGATGAACCGCATGAGGGCGCTGACAATCTTGGTAGTTGTGATACAACTTATGGTGAAGTTTGCGAACAACTTAAAGAAACTTTCGAAAGGTTGCAAATGTTTGCGGACATGAACGAGAGCAAGGTGGGATGGAAAGTATAAATTAACATAAGCGCTATTATGAGCTTGTCGCCTTAACTGACACTTGCATGTTGTACCAATAGTTAAGAGAAGATCATCGTGTTCAATTCATTCTATACAGAGTACCAGCATATATACACAGTATAAACAACACCAGTGCAAGCTTTTAATGACATTTTTGTCGTTTCCAGGTTCTGCCTTTTGTTTTTAAACACGCGGTCGCCAATAAGAAATATGGTCTGGCCGCCCGAGCCCTTCTTAAACAAAGCGACGACAAGAAATGCAAAGAGACTGACTTGAAACTGATTGAGGTTTGTATCCAAGTCTTAATGTGGACGTGTTACGTCACCTGTGTTTTGGGTCATCTTAAAACTATTTACACGCAAGAAATTCACTTCAAGCTTTGTACCCAAGAAACTTGTCGCTCGTGCGCGGCCTAACATGATTGTTTGATTAAAAATGGTTTTAAACAAATGTCTATAACTAAAAAAACAAGGCTTGAATCATTTCTAGAACCACACAGGTATTTATGTACAGGTTTAAAGCAAACCAATTTCGAAATATCAATGAAATGCAAAATGTAATAAAAATAAAATACAGTAAGTTTTACTTGTTGTTGCATAAAAAGCAATAAACAGCAGGTGATGTTTGTCATATTTTCGAGCTGTGTTGTTTCAACTTACCACTGTTTGTTGCAGATTTGTCGCAAACTTGGTTGGGAATACGTGGCGCAATACATTGAGATGTCCCTTCCAATAAAATACCCAGCCTCATTCATTCCATTTTAAAGCGATACAACGTGTATTGTGTGCCGCTGTTTGTTGCGGTTTATTCCCGTCGTCCATCGCAGTTTGTCGCTGCTTTTATCTCAATTTCAATTTCTGTTTTTACTGGCAGAGATCTGAACTTTGTTTCACTGAATCAGTTTTTTACGGCCATATTCTGCTCGCATAGGCACCAAATTTTATGTCACATGATTTATGAATTATTTGCAAAACTTGATTTTTCGACTGCATTGAGGAATTATTCTTGATTTTTAATTGACAGCGAAACAACTTCCACGCAAACCTTTTTTACAGGGATGTGGGTTTTTAAGCAATTGTTGCTTTCTGTGTTTTGCGCAATGGATATTGAAGGTAATTGCGTACAACCTTCTCCAGAGACGTTTCTACCATGTTTTTTTTATCTCGTTGTTGTAACCAAACGTGGTGTTTCTGATGATCGTACAATAATTCCACTTTTGTGTTTGTGTAGAAAAATTCTGTCCTTTTCTCAATTTGCAATGTTTGGTTACTAACGAAGTACCAGAATCACAAGGAAATGAAGATGAAAGCATTGGTTGGTTAAACAAAACTTTGCTGTATAATGTGCGAAGCAGTTGAATTGGAAACTACCCTTTATCTAATAATATTTTGAGCGATTCGCACGTTAATATTTGTTTGGCGAAGGTCAGGTAAAAATACCCATTTCTCAATTAATGCCAAGAGCAATCGAGCGTTTTAGGTTCTATACATTTACCCACATTCGTGCAGTTTTGCTTTTTTTTGCCAGAAGAATTGCTGGTGTTTGGTAACACATGAAGGTCCACTAAATAATTGCTCAATTATAAAACAAAGACGTTACAGCTGATTCAAGGTAATGTACGGTCAGGATTGGTGAATGACCTGAATGTTTTGAGGGGGAAAAACTCAGCTCTGTGGAAGCTGGTAAAGCAGTTCGAATAACAAAAGGCAATGTGCAGAAAAGTGTTTGGAGGCTAATACAAAATCACTAATGTGCGCAACTCTGAGATTCCATGATCAGCAAAAAGATTATCAATGTATTTTGCTCTTATTATCCAAATAAAATGGCAATTCTGTTTTCCGCAATATTCGCCCTTATTTTTGTGTGCTTCAGTTTAGAACCTTGCAGGTTTGCGTATCTGATCGAGCACAACATAGAAATGCACGGCAACACATCAGTAGCTTGCAATGCAACTGGGAACCGAGAAATGAAGCAGTCAGGCATCATGTAAAATAAAGTAGATTTCCAGACCCACAACTTCTAACCAAATGCCTTTGCACAAATGAAAATGAATATCACCTACTGCTCGTTGTTCAGTTTTTGAACAATTTCGGAATGAATATAAAAAATTATTAAACCTCTAAATCAACGTTGTAAAATTTCTATATTTAAACAGCAAAAACCATTCGGCATCAATGCTTTTCTTAGAAATCTGCCACAAAATTGTGTTTCATTGACAAATTTGATTATTATTTCTATTTTTGTTATAATACCTCTAGTGGCACCGTTTAAGTTTATATGTTGCTTAGTGACGCTTGGAGAAAAAATGTCAGAGTTTTTGTTTTTTGTTAAAAATCATTTATTTTTAAAATCACGAAAACAAAACACAAATAATTCGGGAACAGGAAATAGTTTTCGTGTTGAGATTCTGCTTCAATCCGGATCACTGAAATCTGGATCGGATGAGGGGGGGGATCACTGTTGACCTTCATCCAAACCCCAAACTTTCGGCTGAAAAAAGTCACAAAAAGTTTAAATTTTATGAAATATCACAAATAAATGTTTTTATACAAATATAAATTAAATCCTCACAGGGTTTTCCATATTAGCAAGTTCTTCCTCCACCATCTTAATCGACTCTGGATCCATTTTCCACCCACGCAGATTCAACTCCACCCCAACCTTCGGTAAAATCCCACAAATTTTTTTCCCGTCGTCTTTTCCGCGAAACTCGTTTCCACTCAGGAGGAGAATTTCCAACTATTTAAAATAAAAACATTGTTTGTTGGAAATATTTCTATACATTCAGAACCAGGAAGAAGCAACATTTTATCCCAAAACTAAAACGAATCCGTGTTTTTTCTTTAAATAAATAAACTTTTGCAAAAAATGTCAGGGATTTAAAACAGAATCTTGGTTACAAAATAAATAAAAACACAAACAAACCTTTTGTTTCATTCTTTTTATTGCTTCACAAATAATCGTTAAATCTTCGGAGTTCAGGTCGCAATTCCACAGCCACAGCGCCAAATCGTTTCTTGTAACTTTTGGTAAAAATTCCGCCAAAACCTGAACGATTGAGTGAAGTCGGGTTTGGGTAAAATTCAACAACTGAGGACAAAACCTGGCGATTTTTTCTTGGTGGCATTTTTGGATTTCCTTCAAATCCAGAAATAAATCTGAAACAAAACAGGAAAGTTTATTAAAAAAGCAGATGTCTGGTTTCCAGTTTTAATAAAATCACTTAAACTAAAACTTACTTTATTCTTGCACAGAATTCCCCACGTTTAAGTCGGATTTAATCAACACAAGAACCAACAAATCAATCCAATATGAAACGTTTAAATTATCAGAAAATATATTAATTACACGACAGAAATAAACGCGTCTTTCCTCCACAACATTTAATCACAACTAAAAAAAACTGCATTGAGTGTTCGGTTCAAACAATGACTGTGTGACGTAACAAACCCACCCATTGTTACGCAAATAAATGTTGTGTTTACAAACACGCATTAAACTGTTGGCATTCATATCATTTACTCACTCAGTAGATCGTATTGCATGGGTTGAGATTGGAGATATCTTGAAAGCGCATCCAATAATTTCGCACGTTTGTCTGGAAAACAAGAAAAAACAACATTTGCAATAAAACTGTTGACATGTATTTGGTTGGACGAATTATTTCTACCTGTATGTTTTGCGGAAACACAGATATTATCTGTAGGAACTAAAGGTTATTTAATGCAGTAAAGCAGAGGACATCAATAAATGAATCAAGTATACGCATGTTACATGTCTAACGCAGTAGTATTAGTAACGAGAGCCTTGGCAAAGATAATACCATGTTATAGTTTACTGGGGATGGGCATATGTGCCCAACCTGTATTTATAGTTGCGTGTTTGTAAGGCGTGTACCACACAAAATCCTAGCCGACAAGTTGGGAGGACAGGTTGAAAATGTACCGGTACTAGTCCGCGGCCCTACAGTTGGGACTCCTCAGGTAAAACAAAAAATCTCTGAATTTCTAACCGTAGTGCAGTAAAAATGAACACATACACCATTGGTACAGCTATGCTTGGTCACTAAACATTGAAATTTGTGGATGCAATGTTTTAACATGGCTAAGGAATCGTTTCGTGTGGCGTTTGCATGTCAAATCATTCAATGCCGTAAGCCATTACCTGAAACTTTAAAACATGACATGTGTTTCAAATGCAAACCTGTGGCTGCAAATAAAAATTTTAACAAAATTTGACCCAGGATACAGGAGTTATGTTGACAAAGTTTTCATTTTGGGGCAAAAGCAGGAGCTTCCAATTTTCAAATCAATGCATGTCACTAAATAGTGGAATATATGTGTAACTTTTTTTTTTGCAAATGTACTGTTCATCCCTGTTTAATTTCTGTAACCTGTGAACATTCACTTAATGTGATTGATAAATCACTGTTTTCAAAAAATGTTTACAAATGTTACACAAATAGAAAGCTTGTGTTGCACAAATAGTAAACCAGGTAATATGTGTTGCAGTTACAGGTTTACATAGCAAAGATACCTTTTTCCTGGATCCATGAATCTGTCTCAGAGCAAGCAACATCACCGTCAGATCCAGACTCCAAATTTCCTTCAGCAAGATAACTTCCTGATACTACTTGCAAAAACAACAATTAGGAAAATTAGAAAGATATTGTAAAAATAGTTAATGCCATGCTTACGACGTTTCTGTCCAAGCAAAAGGCCACAGACAAATCGTCGCACCATGGCCCAGTGTGACACTTTCACCACCTCATCAATGATCTGGTTGAATTCTTCAACAGGCATAAAAAAGGAAATGTAAAAGGCGCAAATAAATTCTTGTAACATTTGATGTGAAAAGAAAAAGAAAGTTTCGGAACCATCGAAAACTTTACGATGTGAGAACCAAGAGTGTTTTACAAGCTTAATTATCACATCCTGAACATTAATATGCTCTAGGTCCACTGCAGAAAGGTCTGCATGGCTAAACACAACAGTGCGGCGAGTCATTCCATAGTAGGCCATTTTGCCAAGGGCTTTTATGACAAAGTTTATGCTCTTGCCCTTTGCATATTTAGATACATTAAATTGTTGCAATACTGCATGGAATAAGTTGGTAATTGTGTTAAAACTGTCTGGGCCACCAAACAAACAGGCATACAAAACAAATTGTAAAAGCAATGGATTGTGACAAAAACTTAGCATTTGTGGAGATTCAGTTTCAAGTTTTTCGAACAGTTCACTTGCTTTTTCTTCAGCATAGAAATAAAACAGCTTTTTCATGTCTTCTGTAGCAAGGTCATGGACATAAATGGTAGAATTTGGACGAAGTTCCACAGGAATGGCAAGCAGGGAATGCGGACGTGATGTAAAGATTACTGTTGCATTTCTGAACAGGGTTTTGCTGCAGAGATTTGCAACAAGCTGTTGAACTGTAAACTGAGTTTTGTAATCTGTATTAATTTGCTTTACATTTTCCAGTGACCATGTTGCCTGATCCAGACCATCAAATACTAAAATGCACTTTTCTTGGTTTTGCTTCATCCATCTGAATGCAGCATCAAGGACAGTTTGCTTGGTATCAGGAAACTGCCTGTCCAGTAGGAGCTCTTGAAGTGTAAGTTTGTCATCACCATAGTCTATATTCATGAAGTTTAGGTGTAACATCAAATACCCCTTTTTGATGTGTTTCAGCAGTTTCTTGGATAACATAGTTTTTCCCGATCCTGGCAATCCTGCAATTGCTATAAACTGGTGACCTTCATGAAGTGTAATCAGGAATTCCTCAAATGTTGTGGGTTCGCCTTTAACTTGATTTACACTGTCCCTCATTGTTGATGGCACAAATTCCTTTTCTCTCTTGGGATCAATACCCTTGTAAAAGTCAAGTTTTTCCAGTTTTGGATTAACATTTGGGATTCCATCTTCTCTTAAACCAGGAAGAGACATGACAGTCTTTAGTACATTATGTCGACTTTTAATGATTTCGATGGCTTCTTGCTGCACTTTTTCTGAAATCAAAAAACACAAGTCATCAGAAATTCCTCCAAAAACCATTCCAATTCAGGTTCATCATTAATCATAGTTTCGCTATTGCAGTGTATTGTTTTTACGGCAGACGGTGATTCACTGTGTTAAAATTAATGTCACATCGCCAATACCTCTAAGGTAGGGGTTGGCATCCCTTTAAACAAAGTGTGCCGGTTTACAAATTATGTCAAAATTCTAATGACATAGCATGCAAACATACAGGCTCGAACACCATAATATTTTGACATTTCAACAATACGATTGTGTTCTTGTTGCAGAAGTAGATCACAAAATATTTTACCTTCATTTTGTTCATCATCTTCTTTTGTGCTTGGTGTACCTATGTTTTCAGTAAATTGAATAATGTCAGCATAAAATCAGCTCAAATTAAACTTTGCCCATGAACCGATATAACTTCATATTATATATATCAATTGGCACTTGAATAAATTTTCTGGTTAATCTACATGAATAGAAAACTAACATAACTAGAAAGCTCAAGACCCTGTTTAAAAAAGAATATTTTCAAATTGTCTTTCCCTGCATTAATTTGCAATACCCTTGGTTACCTTGACTGTAGTAGTTTTTGGTTATGTAGACATCACCCTGAATTCCAACAGCGCTGTCGGACATGCTTGCCCCCTGTGCTGATACTTGCTGCGATGGACCTCGAAAAATTAAAACTTTGTTACCTAGCCTAATAATGTTCATCAGCATACAGGGTGAAGTACAGGAAATTTCATATTTCAATGGTTTCTGATCATAGCAATGATGTGAAAGAAATAATGTAAAAGTTTGGAAAACAGCTCTTTTTATTGCTGCCAGCATTCTGAATTTAAATGTGTTACATGGTTGTAATAAATCAACCAAACAACGTTAAATGTGTTTTTTAGATATGGAATCAAAACTCATCCTACCTGGTATCTGTGGCTTAATTTGAGAATCATTCTGACATTTTGTGTCAGACGTTCTTTTCATCTTGCTATCTCTGTTGATACTTGCTGGTTTTAAGCTTCTTTTAGAAAGACAATCACCATTTAACAAAAAGTAACAAACAATTTAACTGTCAACAAAATCACATTATTGTAATAAGGTTTAGCCAAACAATGTCTATATAAATCCTAATGCTGTACAGATTAGGTCAACAAGGTCATGGACACACTTTTGCCAAACAAATTAACATGTTAGGATCTTTACATAGGGTATGTCACAGATTAGGTTAATGTGTCTTAAGCAAGAAAGATGCTGCAGCAAAATGACTATTCATCATTGTATGTTGTGTTCTCCCCAAAATGGTACAGTGATGTCCAAATTAAATTTTTTTTTGCAAGACATCAAAAACACTACTTTTAGTTGAAGCATTTTTGTAGTTTAATGGCAACTGTTAAAAGTTTTCAATTGCTTGGTTAGAATAAAACTAGGAGTTAATACGATGGACACACACCAAGCCTTACACTACCACCTCTGACAAACAAACCGATATATTTGCAAGTAAATTCACCATCATAATTTGTGAAATATTAGTAAGTGATCAGCAAGTAACCGACAACTACTGTTTAGTCTTATGGGTCAAGATAAACATAAACCTTTGACCTTCTTTGTGACGCCTTAATCCGAATTGATGCTGCTGTGTTGCGCAGACAACCCATCATTCCGCAGTTCGAGTTGCTGCAATTTTAAGTGACTCACTGTATGAAAATTATCGTCACATGAGTTAATAACCGCTGAGCTAGGGGTAGGCAACTCATTAAACGCAGCGTGTCGGTTTACAAATTACGTCAAAATTTTAAAGAACCATGTGCAAACATATGTGTGCCCACCATAAACTTTGACTGATAAAGTCAGCATCAGCAATCGCCTCATTTTATGCAATTTCTATTGGGTAAATACAATACAAAACGATCCAACAACTTATCACATGCCTGACTTGTACACATGCCTGGGTTTGCCAACCATTGCTATGGTTAAGGTTCTATCGGTTGTCATGTCATTATCGTTGTGAAATATTCGCTTCGTATTGTTTATGCTTACTCGTGAAAAATCACACTAATTTCATTATTTCGTGGTATTTTCTATGGTCGTGTGGAAAACACTGGGCGTTGGTCGGTTTGCAGTAGATCTGAGGGCATGGTGAACTCTACTGTATCTCAAATTTTTCACGGAAATGAACGAATGATGCAGGAAAATTATATTTAGTGAAGAAAATTGCATTTGTTAAATGATATTTATTTGAGCGTTGTGCACTGGTAGCCTGTAGACCATAC
This sequence comes from Ascidia mentula, assembly GCF_947561715.1. Lineage (NCBI taxonomy): Eukaryota > Metazoa > Chordata > Ascidiacea > Phlebobranchia > Ascidiidae > Ascidia > Ascidia mentula. Next base: position 18,631,261 of record NC_138570.1, on the reverse strand, counting down.
CTAGGTTTGCATTTTTTATATCGGCAAGTACAAAAACAGGTGAGCATTTCAAGCAACTAGCATGATTAAACGACTAACGTTATTGTTTTTTAGACAAAGTAAAAAAGGTAAAACATGACTATGTCGTTTTTTATGCGGACGTCAAAAGAAAACAAGATCATAAATTCCCTGTCAAGGTACTCGGGAAATCATATGTAAACTGTTTGTGGTCCTTTAGCCGAATACGTTGGACGCTCTTGCTTTAACTGCACGCTACGTTATTCTCTTTTTTGCGTTAATAGCATCACACAAGAGAAAATCATTTCATGTGTTGTGATCACTGGACCCAAGGCTTTTTTCCTGTCAGAAAGCAATTTGTTTTTCTTAAATCAGATGTTGGACACCCAGGACCTAGTAGCCAAAAATTAGAATTTTTTCTGACCTGTACACTTTTACCAGATTACAAGAAAATTTGAAAATGTTCACTGATATTCTGCACAAAAAAATACCCTTCTGGAATTACTATTTTTGCAACAAGTATTTGTTCACAGTTTACCAAAGTTAAAGTACACTTTTTACCATCTGGGCTAGTTTGCGATTTCAATTATCGTTGCGCAGACGACTGATGACGCTAACTATAGGTGGCGCTAATGAGCAAATATAAAAAATTTCCCCCAAACAACAAAAGAAATTAAGTATTGTAACAATGCTGGTTGAATTTTTAAATGCTGATTGCTGATATTATTCCAAATTAATGAAATTGTTTTTAGAAAGGATTTTCCAACAGCTTTAATTATACTTTGTCGACTGCGCACTAAGTTTGCTGAACTTCAGGCTCATAACATTTTTCCTATATTGAGACTGGCGTCATGATACGACTTAGCTTTGTTGTACAACATAAAAAACGATGTTTACCTCTGGTTTTTGTTAAGATTGGTGTTGAGCCGACTACATACACTTTAAACTCTATTGATTGGTATTGATCTTCATATCAGAATATAATGTAGGCCTACACTACTTTCCAGATGAGTAATTTTCAGTACAGTCATGTTTGTTTCCGCAATGACCTGTCTACACACATTCGCTTGTTAGACATATTTTCTCGTATATTGCCCGACTTTTTCACATAAAAGCGAAGCTGAATTCGCTGGAACTTTTGACGTCACAGCTGACAAACAAACCTTATGTACACGAGGACAGATTACTTTTTGATTCATTCATCGTTATTAAGTGTGGCGAAAATGATACAAGGCACTAATGCTTTAATGTTGTTTTTATTGTTTATTTAAAGGCACTAATGTTTTTCTTTTTGCTTTCTTTGATTATCTGTGTTGTTTATTTAAAGCAGTCTTTATTACGTTTGCGCACAACACATCGCACAATTCTTTTGTTTTATTTGGATTTATTTCCGAATCCTGTAACGCTCCATTGGTTTACGTGCAAGTCGTTGATTGGTTGATTGGCTGGTGCAAGAAGTGCCTCGTGAATGACCCATAAGGTGTGCGTCGCGCTATACAGTGGTTTTCATTGTGGCGAAGTGAGTATTTTGTTGACGCCCATTTAGTGAAACCAGTGTGAGGTATTTTGGCCTAAATGTTCGTTATTGCAGGTTCCGGGCCATTTTTGAATTAGGGAGACAGGGTTAGGGTAATGATCTTATTTGAGTCTCTAGGGTTGTATTTGGTAATAAGGGGTCGCCGCTTAAATTCCACGAGGCTCAATTCCCGCCCTGTCGAAATAATTCCGTAATAACTTGGCGAGGAGCCAGGACCTTGTCACCACACCCACTGGTTTCGCCAGCAAGACTCAAGTGTAGTGCCTTTTTTTAGGGAAAGGAGTTGTGCGTGGAAACTGATTCCGGGGAAAAGATCGTACTTAAAGTAGTTTTCCCTCTAAGTTTAAGACAAGAGGTTATTGTTGCACTACAAGAAGACGCACTCGGTTGTGGGCATCTAGGAATCGTGAAGACCCTCTCGAAAGTCGCCGAAAGTTACCATTGGTACAGGTGGCGTGAAGCAGTAGAACAGTTTTGTCGGGGTTGTATCGAGTGCCAATATTATTAAAAAAACGCACAACGGCCACAGGCAGCATTTGTCCGCTCGACGGTAAATAGCCCGATACAGCGTGTTAAGGTTGATGTGGTTGGGCTTCTACCACTCACGCGATCAGGATATCAGTCTGGGCATTCCCACCCCACACGCTTTTGACAGGGCCACCACTACCACTTCTTGTGTAGATTTGCTTGGGGAAAATGTCGAAAAAGGGAACGAGATGTCAAACGAAGCCGAAATCCATCGTTTACGCGGTTTTTTGGAACAACGAAGGAAATGATGTGAAAAGTCTCCGACTCCAGCACTAGCGGATGACAAGTTAATACGATCGGCGACAACACGGGACACCACATTCAGTCGGTGATTGCATTCTAATCACGAAACCAGCAGTCTTGGTGGGAAAATGCAAAAGCTAGAGCGACCTTATCGCGTTGTCAAAGTGGCCTCGAACCCGTCAACTATATCATCGAGAAAGCGGCTGGTAAAAAGCAAATGGTTCACTTCCATCGAATGAATCCCACAACCGATACCTTTCCCGAAGCCGAAAGTGTGCAAACGAATCAGAAAGATGAAGTCGAGAGCGTTGGCCTACATGCATGTGGCCACTTTTATGTTCCAAAAAGTAAAAACTTGCAAACCGTGCCAGCGGCCTGCTGATTGGACGACACGTTGGATATTGACCGACCCAGTTGGCCTGTGCGCGGGAACGCAGGCAAACCGAGATTTGTCCAGCAACAGAAACATAGCCCTAGCGGAAACAGTTTTGGGGTTGTGAGAATGTGACGAAAATGCCAAACGGCACTAATGCTAGGTTTTTGAAGAATCGGAATCTCCATTCACAAATATTTCATGTGGATGTTATGTCACAGCTTTAATTCTTTGTAACAACTGAGCTACTAGTAAAACTTAATAACTCACCCTACTTTAACCTTCCAAACACATACAAATAACAAACCAAACATGACGCATGAAGTTTGTCAATTTATGCATAAATAAATAGAAACACTTTTGTTTAATCTCACACTTAACTCTGAAGTGCAGCTAACCTCTGTTGGTTGAAACGATTCTTGTATTAAAACAACAGCACTGTATGGTCGAAATACAGCCGACAGTCATAAGCACGCGAACTTTCCAAGGCGCAACGAATAATATGACTTTCAAATCCGACGAACAATTTTCATGTTTACAGACGTTGTTTTTTGAGTGTTTGTTAGAGCAATAATTTTGTTGTTTGAAACATGCAGAAGCTGATATCTTTATTTCGAAAGACCTTTTGCTGGCAACCTCGCGCCGCTTTTATCTCCAATTTTTAGGATATGGAGACCTTGTCTAGAAAACGATTTCCCGGCCATTGAACGCAAAAAGTAATATTGGCATATAGGCTAATATCTTTAAATATTATACGTAACAAAACAGGTCATTATTTCTAGCAAGTAGCATGAATAAGCGACCAACACTACTTCTTTTTAACAAAGTCAAGAAAGGTAAAACATGACTAAGTCCGTTATGCTAACGTTAAAAGAAAACAAAATCATAAATTAATTGTTAACTGTTTCGTGAAATCATATGCAAACTGTACGTGTTCCTTCTGCCGAAATGGTTGAACTAGCATGCTTTAACTGCACGCCACGCTATTCTCTTCGTTGCGTTAATAGCATCACACAAAAGCAAAACTTTACGTGAGATGTGATCAGTGAAGTGTGACGTTTTTGGCGCACTGTAACTTTCGTAATTCCTACAGTTTAACGAAAAGAATGTGATTGCTCTTTTGCCCCAAATAAACGAATTTGCTCTGTTATTGGGGCAGTATATCCTTTTTGTTGTGTCGATTCATGCTTTGTAAATACAAAAATACAACATCGTGTTATAGTTTACGTTAGCGATAACAATATTGTCATCAGTATTAAACCACATTTTGAATCTAACTTACATTACGTTGACATACGTGCCCCTTTGAAGTAGGCAATACCAAACATGCACATAAAAGCTATCTGTTGCTTTTTAATAATCAAACTTATATTTTTAACTACAGTTGCAGACATTTGACAACAAACCTAAGAAGTACATCATCTGTTTGATTAGTTTTTCCATTAGCGACAACAGCTGAGTTTCGTGAAATATTACGAGCATCAATCCCACACATCAGCAACCCGATTTGACAAACAATTTTGTTTCTGCTTCTGGACAACCAAAGCCTAAAGTTACTGCTCAACCTTACGCTAAACATTTTCAGCTACATTTCCAAGAATATTTGTTATAAATGTATGGCTAACTATAGCAAAGGAACCAATAAACAAGTTGCTTCGGATAACACTAATTTACGGATTAAGGAACCTAAGGAATCTAAGGAAACTCACACTAATTTACGGAGCTAAGGAACTAAGGAACCTAAGGAAATTCACAGACACTAATTTACGGAGCTAAGGAACGGAAATAGTCTAAGGAAAATACATGGTGCTTACGGAATTGACCTGTGGCGTCTAAGGAAAATATATACAGCTTACGGAACTGGCCAAGGGCGTCTAAGGAATGTAGATAGAGCTCACGGAACTGGCAAAGGGCGTCTAAGGAAAATATATTGAGCCCACGGAACTGGCAAAGGGCGTGTAAGGAAAGTAGATAGAGCTTACGAAACTGACCAACGGCGTCTAAGGAAAGTAGATAGAGCTTACGGAACTGACCAAGGGCGTCTAAGGAAAATATATTGAGCTTACGGAACTGACCAACGGCGTCTAAGGAAAGTAGATAGAGCTTACGCAACTGACCAAGGGCGTCTAAGGAAAATATATTGAGCTTGCGGAACTGACCAAGGGCGTGTAAGGAAAGTAGATAGAGCTTACGGAACTGACCAAGGGCGTCTAAGGAAAATATATTGAGCTTACGGAACTGACCAAGGGCGTCTAAGGAAAGTAGATAGAGCTTACGGAACTGACCAAGGGCGTCTAAGGAAAATATATTGAGCTTACGGAACTGACCAAGGGCGTCTAAGGAAAGTAGATAGAGCTTACGGAACTGACCAAGGAATGCAGAAACCCCGCTTAACTTAATCCGCGCTTAACTCCCAAACCCCGCTTATCTAAGCCGGGCTTAAAATTGCTATGCAGAAACCCCGCTTAACTCCTTCTCAGCTAAGCTCGGCTTAAGTTGAAATTTTGTATCGATTGTCCGATTTTACCGCTGTTTCACGGTGGTTCCTCGCATTACTGCGTTCTGCGAGCGCAACACGATGACGTATGTGGTCTGAAATGTTGTTGTTGTTGTTCGTTGTTTTGTGACAAATAGTGACCCGGTAATTGGGAAATGCAGCACTTGGAATGTGGGTACTGTAATAAAGAGTGAGTTCATGAGAATTGCAATTATACAAAATGGTGGTGACAGCATATTTCTGGTAAGATTTGCAAATAGCATTTATATCTTTAAAATACGCCATGTGGTTAATATATCTACTTACACTTAACTTTTCATAACTGCTAATTAGTTTTGAGGACAATGCAGTGTTTTTAACGCCGCTTACGTGACACAAACATATTGTTTCATGGCGGGTCTGAACTTTGGCTTCTCCAGTTTCCCGATTTGTTTGATCAGAAAACATAAAAGCGAAGCTGAATGCGCTGGATCTTTTGACGTCACCGCTGACAAACAAACCTTATGTACACGGAAGACAGATGACTTTTTAACTCATACATCCTTATTAAGTGTGGCGAAAATGACAAGCGGCACTAATGTTTTTCTTTTTGCTTTCTCTGATTATTGTGTTGTTTATTTAAAGCACTCTTTATTACATATGCGAACAACACATTGCACTATTCTTTTGTTTTTCATCGGTTTCCTCCACTCACGTTTTATCAAATTCCTATTTGGATTTATTTCCGCATCCCGTAACGCTTCATGCATTAAAACCCTGAATATGGTTCATACCATGATATGCCCAAACATGGTCTCCTCTCATTTGACAAATTGTTTGATTAACATAAGAATGGGCGCAGCTGTAAGCGCTTGTGTTGACGTCATAGCCGACAAACAAACTTTGCGTTCACAGAGGAAAGGTACATTTATACGAACTTAACCCCTTCCACTTTTACGTGTTTCAATTTTTCACAAGTGAAAAATGATTAGTAACGCCGCTCTCTACGCTTATGGAGAATAATATTTTAATAAAATTTATGTGCATTGGACACAAATTTACGCATCTGGTTAAAAAAATTACTGGATCAAGCGCTACCCTGGACGCGTGCCGCAAAGAAAAGGCTTTCACTTTGTTGTGACGAACCAAGTTTTACCTCTGTCAACTACATAGTCAAAGATCCACACAATGTGATGACTCTTTAGTGTACACGACATGTTTTCAAATAAACAGACCCAATTTTTCATGCGCACTACTCGGTAAATGATCGCTAAAAACCAACGTAACTTCTGCAGAAAAGAACTCGTTCTTCAAGACACGGAAACAACAGGTTTTATTTTTATCAAAGATCTAAATGGGTTGACTGTAGTGTAGTTTCGCAGGATAATATTACGTACAATGTGGTGAACATCACGCTATGCACTGACACGAAGTAACCTGTAGTGTGGCGGCAAATTGGACCTCGTGGGGATTGGATTTTATCGAGCAATCAATAAACATCTCGTGGTTACCTGCTGCCCAGAAACTAGTTACTTTGAGAAAGTGAACCGTGATATCTGCCATGTATTAAACCCATGAACTTTGTTCATACCGCGACAGGCCCAAATATGGTCCTCCCTCATTTGACGTATTGTTTGATTAAGACAAGAATGGGAGAAACCGTAAGCGCTTGTGTGTTGACGTCAGCGACAAACAAATATTTCGCTCACACAGTAAGGCAAGCGTTACATCACAAACTACTTCTTTAACATTTTATGTTCATAACGGTTGCTTGCGTGAAAGTTTAGTTTTTGTTCAAGTTTTGTGAAGACACATACATATTGTTTGACTTTTCGAATTAAAGTCGCAGAAAGCCGCATCGATTCTAAGAAAGTTCAGATTTCACTTAAATAATTCCTTTCACTTCTGGTTCAGGTTTAATTAAAACAAAAACCTATCAGTTCGGGTTCAACTCCACAGTACAAAAATAAAACGATCAAATCCGTTTAATGGTTTCGGATTCAGTTCCGGTTCGATTCCCTGCTCGAGTGCGAATATTCTCGACAATGCAATGTCTACGTCATAGTTTGGACCTGGCATGTATTGAACAACGTTCAGCGATCTGCAGCTAAATCTCGGTACTTTTCTTAATATATGACAGGTCTGAACATTGCCTCCTCATTTTCGACGAATTATACCCACATGCCATCATACATACAGAAAATATGCACTCAGAGACACAAGATCACATGCTAAAAAAAATGACAGTATTCCTGTACAACAAAAAATAAGAAAACAAACTTGGACACAAACAGCAACGGAAACGGATGCAGTTTTGTTTTAAATAAAATTTTTTTTATTTAAAACAAAAAAATTGCTACCTCTAGACCCCAGTAAAAATTTATGTGTGATATGTTAATATACGAGATCAATGTTTACAAACGTATTTCATCCCAAAAATGTTTTCATCTGTCTGAGTAAAAATTAAAACTTATTTACATGACAATTTTCGCGTATGTTTTTGCATTCCAAACTTAAAAATTGACACAGTTAGAATCAATGTGGCGTGACTGATACGTTTTAAGCACTGAGATCATACAGCATTAAACGTTTGTTCACCGGGCTAAAACTCTGCATTTAAAACCACCATCTTGCTTCTAGTGGAACGTTGCTGACTCATCGAAAACACATATAAAACACATCGGTGTTATTACTGAAAATGCTTATTACTGTGTTTGAAACATAACAAAAATTCTGCTCCTGTTGACTAAATCCTCGAACACATGGTTAGTGATAAAATACCGTTTGAGTATATATCTAATAGAGAGTTTAATTCTAATTGCAGTAATCTATAAACCCCAAATCAGCACTTAAATGCATATTGCACTGAAAAAATGGCCAACGAGCGCCAACGTTTGCCAGTATAAACAGGCAGTCGCGTGATGTACGCTACACTGCGAGAAAAACGCAATTGGCCGTGAGAACGTTATATTAGTGTAGAATGGCGTCCTAAAATAGTAGTTTTTCATACGCACATACATCAAACATGTGAAACGAAATAACAAGTGATTAGAAGTATGTATGGTCACTGCATTTAAACTGCTTCGTTTTGTTTTGCTTGTGTACTCTAGTGCAGTTTGGACACAAATTGGCTGTTAATTTGTCGATTCTTTGCTGATGGTTCATGGCAATGTTAAGCCTTCAAGTTTTCCTGCTCTGCGTGCGAATCCGGTTAAATCTGTACAGTTCCTAGCTAAATTGGTCGTTGTGGACAAGCTTAATGCGCAATATCAGTCTGCATAATGTGAATATATTAGATTTTGGCAAACGACACGCTTGTATCAAGTATTCAAAAACTTATGTTGACTTTTCAAAAGTAAATTGTCTGGAAATGTTTCTGTTGCTGCATACACAATCGGGTAGGTATAAAGTCGCGTGTTTCTTGTAGTATGCGATACGAATGTGACAAAGATTAAAATCACTGAAACGCATAAAACCTGAATGCTCCAATTTGTTTACTCTTAGTACACAACATGCGGCTAGCGCCCGACTCGTTTACTTGCTCCGTTCTCTTCAAATCGAGGATCACGCGTTAAAAATTGCCCGAGGTTTTTCGTACCTACGTCGTAAAATGTCCCGACTTTGATGTCGGTTGACGAGTTACCCGGAACAAAACGTTTATCTTTCCAGCTCGTAATTGTTTTAAACCCATCGTCGGCAAAAGCTTGTTTTTCTCTACCTGCTTCCTGCCATAGCGACAGAAAAATCTTTAAATTCATTTTTAACAAATGACAACTTACACAGTTATAGTGAGCAATTGGGAATGAATTTACATAACACAAAGGAATGATGCCATATTTGATTGCACTTTTATATCTGACTACTAAACGGTTTTAAGGGTCATTTTCACTGAAGTATGTCGACGATATTTCGTATATTAATCCATTCTCTATACCCTTATGAAGTTTACATTAGATGTGGTTAAAAAGGAGAACACAAGTTGTGTCTTTCATCCACTTAACAACAATGTGCGGTTTGACGACTAACATTACAATATATTCATAATATTTGCGGTCCACATAATGTTTAACTGAGCACTTCTCGACTTGTTGTCGCCACAAACAAGAAATTTTCCTTGTTATAAATCATTTGTGGTGGATTCATGCCATCTGGTGGGTCTTGACATGCAGAAAAAGGAACCGAGTTATAAACGCTGACGTGCTCACGTTATATAAGACATGATGACTGACTTCAAGCCCAACAATTTTGTGCCTAGCTAAGGTTGATTAATTCAGAATTGGAATGTGGACTTCTGGTACTTTTTGGTTGACACGAAAGGTTTGAGCATAGTAACGAGCTCATTTTTTAAAGTCATTTTTCACCTGTTTAAGTCATTTTCCTCTGGCAACATTTCTAGTTGGTATTTAAAGTATTTAAAGTACCTTAATTACGTCGGATTTTTGTATCACACATCTTACTGATAGGTGTAGTGGCGGTCATATGCAGTTCTAAACAAGCATACGAAATGTTAACGCTACACGTCACACGAAAATTTCCAAAAACGAGGTTGACGTCGTTACACGAACATGTTGGTGCTGGCAGGTTGCTGGTCCTGGTTTAACGATTAATTTCAATGCGAAGTTGATAGCAATTTCTCACGTTAAAATCCGACCACTAACTGACATTATGGCACTTTTTATTTGATGGGAAAAGCGACTTGCTTTAATTAAAAAATGAAAATGGAAAGCTTTAAACTCAAGGAATGTTTGCCATTACTGTGGCCAAATAATCCTTTTACCATGGCAAAAACTATTTTATTTGCAATGCATCAAATCATGAAGTTTTGTGCAATGCTCCTAATGGGCCAATTTTAAACTTTTCACTTGCTTATTTTTACGCAATATGTGGTTGCTGCGCAAAGCGTGGGCGGTTCTATGGAGCATGAGTTAATAAGTTACCCCTATTTCGTACCTCCGTCGTAAAAACTGCTCGTAAATCCTCGAGGTCGGTTGACGAGTTACGCGAAACAAAACGTTTGGTTTTCCAGCTCGTAACAGTTTAACCCAACGCCAGAAAAAGCTCATTGTTCGCCGAAACTTTCGTGTGACGTCATGTTCAACAAATGACAACCTACACAACCGTCGTCAGAAGAGCAAATAAACTGACAGGAACAAGAGAATGTTTTGAGTCGTTATATATAAGTGTGTATATTTCATCACTAAATGACAAAAACACGCATAGTTTTCCCAGTTTACCGACACTTGCCAGGTGTTTATTTCTGCCCCTGCTCCCCGTAGACACCAAACATTGTTATGAGTAGAACGCCTTCCGTGGTTTCAGATGTGTTTTTGTCGTATAAATGCCTGCTTTCAACGTTTTGCTTTCTAGCTTTTAACAATCAACAAAAAACATCCTTCTCCCTTTTAAGCTGCCCACTAAAAACCCATTAGCGGCGAATCGAGGCCATTTGGTGGATCTTGGCACACAGAAAATCAAGCTGCTGGTTACCATGCTCACGCTGTATACGACATGATGATAGAATTCAAGGCAAACTTTTTATGCCTAGGTGTGGTTTATTATTATAGTGTTGAAATATGGACTCATTGCTTTCTTGGTTCACGCAAAACGTTCAAACACGAATAGCGATTCGATGCAAGCTCGATTGTTACATTTATTACTCAAGCAATATTATGGAAGGTTTGGTATCTAAAGCTGTTGCATTAATTACGTAAGCTGTTAGCATTAGAGAACTATAACAAGGAAATTTAGTGGTGCCATGAGCAGTTCCTAAACAAGCAAACGAAATATTAACCCTACACATCATACGCAAGTTTCCTAAAACGGGGTTTGACGTCGTAACAGAGAGCTCGTTAAAGTTTGTTCGTCTTTACACGAGCATGTTGTGGCAGACAGGTAGCTTGTCCTGGTTTGAACCATTAAGCGCAGGCCTTGCTCGGAATCATTTTTTTATATTTTTTATTGTATTTTGTTATTGCGCAGCCCGTCTCAGCCATAATTTCGGGTGCAGTCTGAAACACATCTGTCGCAAAATATCACAAATGCAATCAAAAATGGTCTGCTGGGTGCAGGTCGGTCCGGCGGTGAAGGCCACCGAACAAGTGGTGGGCTCGATTTGTCAAAAACACAAGAAGACATATATGTTTGGCTTGTGAATATGTTTAACAACAATCAATATGTTCTTTCTGAAATTAATCTTATTCAAAAACACTAAGAGTCGATAATGTATTTTGAGCGAAAACATGTTTACAATTAACTGCGAAACGAGATTTTGCATGTTGGGCCCCATTGTAAAAGATTGGCAGCATTAAAAATATTTTAGCGTGCACGCCGACATAGTAAGTTTTGGATTTCGTTCCCTAGCGCCGTTGTGAGCGACACCGTCCACAAAACCCAAAGCAACCCTGACATCAACATGCCCGGTCACGAGTGTATCGCACACAGTCGTTAAACTCCCGCCGGCGATCGTAAATACGCGAACTTCCGAACGACGCAGTGGGTACACGGCCGAGTGAGATTGGAGTGTTTTCTTATGCGCCAAAGTGGCGATGGTGGCGAAGGGCTTCACCTTGCGAACGAATAATTGGACATCGATAACTTTGTTTTCAGACTGGGGTCGGCGGCCGCCATGACGGCGAATTGATCTTTGCCACGCGCGAGAGAAAAGCGCACGTCGACACCGTTTCTCACATAACGCTGCTGCTGGTAGGCTACATATCGCAGTGAAGTTTAGACAGCATTTCGACTCTCTACTGCCCACGCGAGACTAATTTAAAACCCGCTATTGCCACGCGTCAGGAAGCTCCGCGTCATCCGCGTGTCAAAGCGACGTGGTCAGTTGTGTGTTCTTCGCTTCGGATCCAAAGATAAGAGGGTTACGATCTAAGCTTTGTATGTATAATTGTTGCTGGCCGGAATCAATGCAATGGAGACAGTTCTATTAGACTGAAGAGCGCGTGTGCAAAACAGTTCGACTGTGCCATTGCGACATCGGCGTCCGGGATTATACCATCCGCATTGGTAATGCGCACCGTACAAGATAATAGCTTGTTGTTGAAGTCGATGTAGTGCTCCCCGTCGGCGGCAATGTAAAAATCATACGATCCAGCGTCTGTTACCGCGGCCAAAGGCAGACATTCGAACAGGAGCAACGACGAAACACCAGTCTGGGTGGACTTCATCGCGAATAAATCCAACTCACTTTTCGCACAGCTCATCGAACGCTCGTTGATCGGCGCCATCCCACAAGAGAAAATATCGCCACGTATGCGCTCGCCAGCCGCCTTCTTGCGTTTGCGTTTCTTGACCGGTTCTCCGGGTGGCGACTCTAGGCTACGACTCAGCTCATTAGGTTGGATGTCTGGTTGAGGTAGAGGTTGATTTCAGTGGATTTACGTACAACTCCACTCAGCGATAAAGCGACTTTTGCTTCGTTATCTATTTAAAGTGACAAAACCATTAGGTTTTATGGCAGGTTTGAACTTTTCCTCCTCCCTGATTACGATTTGTGTAAATAACTGATGGAACGTCGCGAGCGCATGGACGTTTGCACTTTTATTTCTTGAATTTATATTTTTCCGTTTCGTATTCGATACAAAAACACCAATTTGCTGCGGAGGAAAAGTTATTGATAAATGTGAGCGACATTGTTGTTCAAAACTTAATAATTAGCACAATCAACGATGCGGACTCATAAATGACACATTGGTGTCGTTACTAAAAATGCTTGTTACTGTGTTTTAAACATAAGAAAAATTCTCCTGTTGACTAAATCCTCGAATGCATCGTTAGTGATAAAATACCGTACGCGTATATATCTAATGGAGGGTTTAATGCAAATTGCAAGAATCTATTTTCTGCAAAAACGACAAAACGACGACAAACGCAATCAAATACTTTAAGCTTTATACACAATCGGATATAGTTTCAATAAATATAGCTCTCCTCATAAGCTTACCTAAATACAGCGTTCAGAGTTTGTCGACTACCTAATTTCCATACAAAGATTAAACTGCTAAAAACCGTTCAGATAACGTTTCCTCAGTCACCCGAGCCAATGTATTCTCACCAGCCTGAATTGTCAGTTTCTGTTTCGTAACCAAATTGATATCAATGCCTTCTGCATGTATGACGTTGATCATTGACGGTTTCCCACGAGGCAAAGAAAGACAGCGCAGCAGTCGTCATATTAAGGATGGCTCCACAGCGTCGCAGAGCGGATAAAATGACTTAAAAAATACGCCACCAGGGCAACCAACAAGCGTTGAAGCAATAATACGAATTTGTGAGTCGATACAAATCCTCCCTACAACCCGATTTTGTTTTGAAATTATTCAGGTCGGATAAGATGAGTGTTTGGGAGTTTTTTCTCAGTTTGAAAACGACTTTCCAGGATCGAATCGCCGGTTTGCAGAAAAACCCAATAGCAGAGCACAGGTGCTTAAGTAACAATCGAATCGTCATGATGTACAACGGACAACCAAAGCGTAATGAATTTTGTCATAAACTGGTCCAGATTACTGTCACAACTTTTTAAATGAATCCATAGTGAAACAAGTGGCCAGAGCCACCAAGCGAGACACAACTTTTTAAACAATCCTGATAAGTTAACAATCCAACTAAAATCTAAAAACTTTATACGTCCTTTAAACGCATAGGATGTAATTGCACATATCCTAATATAAAGGCCTATTAATTTGAACAGATCCTCTGCTCTATCGACGAGCTACAATTGCCTTTAGTGCAAATCATGGATCAACTGATTTCAACATACCAGGGCAAGTTACTCGAGGAACGAAATCACTTTTAAAATTAATTTAAAAGATACGGCAGTTATTTATACTGATAAATATTTGTAGCGGCAAGTCAAATGTGATGTAATACTGTGTGTGGAAAATATAGGACAATGGGGCTTATGTTATCTGCCAAACGACTAATTTAGTTTTGCGTGAAATGCTTGATACTGCAAAATGTCAGTGAATATTTAATAGGCAGTGCCCCAGTTGAAACTTATTGAAAATTACTTTTATAGGGTAAAATATATTATTTGAAAGAGATTTGAGGCCGAAACGTTATTTTCCCTTCCCAAGGCTGACTTTACACAAAAACGGATGGCCTAAGCCCTCGGATTGGGCACCACTTGTCAAGGGACCTTCACAAATTAACTAAAACATGTCCACCATCGGAAACAGTTAGTGGGAACGGTACCAATGCAACGATTTAGGGTTCACGACAATGTCTCGATACCGATGCCAGTAAACATAATGATCGCAGCATTCCTTGCAGTAGGACGACGTAATGCACTACTAGGTTTCTGACTTTGTATAATTGATGTTTCAAAGTTGATGTTGACGTGTTACTGTTAATAGCCAAGTTTGTCAATAAAGCCGATAATTTTCCGACCTCCATGAAAAACACAGCATTAAAGCCACGCTCTTTTGCACAACGACTTGTACACTGGCATTGGAGCTAAAATGTAATGATTTCAAAAATGAAAACCAAATCAGCAACTCCAGCTGCGTCCACAAATTAAACTAAATTACAACTTCAATTAAAACTAAATTAGTTCCGCATTTCTGTTGAACGCGAGAAGAGTTGAATATAGTGGTGTTTTGCTGGACTGAACATCTATTTTCGTGTACTTCGAAATTAAGCTGCGGCTGAATAAAGCGATTAGAGCCCGAGTAATTTTCATCCATAAATTCTGACAGCCACACATTCTTGTGAGAATCACGAGCAAAATACGATAATTGGTCAGCAACAAAATCGCGGATGCACTTTCGCGCGTTACCATGTCTACTTTGCACACTTCATCCCAGGATATCGGCTTTGGAGCTTTGGCAACTGCGCAACAAACCGATGACGTGCAGGCGTATTGCCGGCATTGACAAGACTACATCTTTAGAAAATTATGATTTGCTCCCCAAGTATTAAGCTGTTATGCGACGTGTTACTCGGTAATCCACGCACAGTCGTACCAACAACATGGTCGTGGTGTTTTTATGTCAGCGACCCAATGTCGAGGCAAAATGTGTTTACTCATGGTGGTAGACCGTTTTACTCGCTTGGCAGAGGCAATTCCCATGCAGGTTGCCACAGCAATCACCTGTGTCAGGGCTTTTGTATATCATTGGATTTCCTGTTTGGCTATTCCAGCCTACATGTCTTCAGATCGTAGACCGCACTTCGGAATTAACTGGTTGGATTAGCTACGTTGAGCACTATTGGAATACGCACTACACCAAAAGAACATTTGCAGATTTCTTTCACTGAGATGGGTTATGCCACAACATAGGTGATGCCTGGGCAGATCATTTCCCCACTTAACGACGACGAGCCCACAACGCTTTTTCTTGCATTAAGAATACCTCTTAAACAGCTACTTTTGACGCCCATGTCGAGACACAAGAAGGTCCGCGAAGGGGTTCCAAAAAGCTTAATGTGTTCGTCCCTACCATTCTACAAAAGATCGGAGACCTTACCATGTACCGATTTGCCGAGAAACAACCTCCTTTGATACCATGTACCGATTTGCCGAGAAACAACCTCCTTTGATACCATGTACCGATTTGCCGAGAAACAACCTCCTTTGATACCATGTACCGATTTGCCGAGAAACAACCTCCTTTGATACCATGTACCGATTTGCCGAGAAACAACCTCCTTTGATACCATGTACCGATTTGCCGAGAAACAACCTCCTTTGATACCATGTACCGATTTGCCGAGAAACAACCTCCTTTGATACCATGTACCGATTTGCCGAGAAACAACCTCCTTTGATACCATGTACCGATTTGCCGAGAAACAACCTCCTTTGATACCATGTACCGATTTGCCGAGAAACAACCTCCTTTGATACCATGTACCGATTTGCCGAGAAACAACCTCCTTTGATACCATGTACCGATTTGCCGAGAAACAACCTCCTTTGATACCATGTACCGATTTGCCGAGAAACAACCTCCTTTGATACCATGTACCGATTTGCCGAGAAACAACCTCCTTTGATACCATGTACCGATTTGCCGAGAAACAACCTCCTTTGATACCATGTACCGATTTGCCGAGAAACAACCTCCTTTGGCGGATTCTTACGACGGGCTGTGGAAAGTGGTGCAGTTAGCGGCCGAAACGTTTAAGCTTGATATTGACCGTAGCAAACAATACGTATCCATTGATCGGCTGATACCAGCACCGTTCCGGTTTGGGTAGTACGTCCCGGCTGCCAGAAGAACTCGACGTCACTTACGCCCACCAAAACGTTGCCAGACGTAACAACTGCCCGCTTCTGGAGGGGGTGCCCTGGCGACAGTTTGGATCGTGCCATAATCAAATTGCGCCAAAGCGTACAGTGTGCTTTTTTGCATGTATTTTGGCCCTTTGTATTCACTCGTTTCAAGGCGATAAAAATAAATGGTGCCACCGCTCTTGCACAACATGTGAACAAAATTTTTGATACGGGAAAATTATTTTTCTAATTACAACAGAATTTCACTTTTGGAAACAAAGTTTTCACCCGTGAACATAATTTTCCTTACGGGAACAGAATTTTCGTTATGGGAACGGAATTTTCGTTATGGGAACGGAATTTACGTTTTGGGAACAAAATTTTCGTTACAGGAAGGTAAATTTCGTAACGGGAAAAAGGCGTTCTTAAAACTGTTTTGGCGAATGACGACACGATTTAAGCTTATCTTTGACAGGTATTCGCCTGCCAAATGTTTGTTTTGCATACAAACGAATTAAAATTCGGCAGCTAAATACTACCGCCATGTTAAAGGCGTCACGTGAAAACCTTATTCAACTATGTGCTTTCGTTTTTTTTACTGAGTTTAAAAACGATTTTTCAGTATCGAATCGCCGGTTTGCAGAAAACCCAATAGCAGAGCACGCGTGCTTAAGCAACAATCAAATCGAAGTGACGTACAACAGACAGGTTGAAAAACTATATTCATTGTGAAAACGCATAGGATGTAATTGCACTTTTCTTGATGTATAAGCTTATTAATTTGAATAGACCCATCACTGCTACGAGCTATTATTTCATTCAGTGTAAGTCCCTAACATGCCCTTTTTCATAGAGCGGCGACTCATCACAGAAACATATTATGTTTGTATTAGGTTGAAACTCTTAATAAACTGAAGTATCTGAAAGTAACATTACTATAAGTAATTTTTCTACTTCTGCGATAGACTGAAGATTATCTCACCAGCTTCAATGTCACATGAAAACATTTACCAAATAACAAAACATTTATGACCTAAGTAAGTCTAATGCCACAAGTCTAAAATCACACCTATCTCAGAACAGAATTTAGCTTCTTGTTTTTCCACCAGCTTTCAAATAAAGAAGCAAGCCAAGCTATCTTCACAAACTAACTTCGATCAATGCTTTGTAAAATTAGTTCCGTATTTTTGTTGAACGCTGAGCGAGAAGAGATGAATGGGACGGCGTTTCGCTTGACTAAGCATCTGTTTTGGCGTTCATCGAAGTTATTGTGACTAAATAAAGCGACGACGCAACTCTGAATAACAAAATGACATTGGAGCTTGAGTAACTTCCACCAAAAATCCTGAAGTGTGGTAACTGTTTAAAACCTAAATGTAAACGTGTACTTTTAGATGCAAAGAAATCACGAACGCCAAGACTTACAAAATGAACTTAAAGGATACTGTAGTTACTTATACTGATAAATATTTGAAGCGGCAATTGAAATGTGATGCAATATTGTGCATGGAGCAATATAGGGCTATGGGGCTTATGTTATCCGCCAAACGACTAATTTAGAATCACGTGACACGCCTAATACTGCAAAATGTCAGTGAATATTTAACGGGCAGTGCCTCAGTTGAAACTTACTGATTACGTTTTGTGTATTGTCGCCACACAACACATGTATATACTATAAAAGGCCCAAAGCGTATAACTATATTATGACCGAGAGTTAAAACCAAAGTCACTGTAATCGCGCGTTCAACGCATGTCCAAGTTGTGATGTCCAATAAAACGACATGGGAAAAAAGAAGAACTCATTTCCGGTTTAGGTCAATTCCTGACCGGACAATTTAATAGGAAAAACCTACCGAGCTGCTGGCAGGTGAAAAAATTGTAGCCGGTAGAAGCAGCCACATTATAGATGTGTTATAAACCATGTAATTTGGGCAATGAAGTCATATAGGTAACTTAGGCAACCAAACTAACTACGTAAATCAAGTTAAAATAATTACGGGCATTTCTTTGGCAAATAATAAATAAGGTTAATTTAAACACAAGTACTTCTTTCGCAAATGATAAATAAAGCTAAAATAAACACAACTACTTTTAGTTATTCTGAAAACAAAGTCTACCTATACATAAATAACCTATTACGGCACTTAGTTAATTAAGCCATATAAATAACTGACGTAATCGACCAAATCGGTCAACTTCAGGTTGC
This sequence comes from Ascidia mentula, assembly GCF_947561715.1. NCBI lineage: Eukaryota > Metazoa > Chordata > Ascidiacea > Phlebobranchia > Ascidiidae > Ascidia > Ascidia mentula. Next base: position 18,612,671 of record NC_138570.1, on the reverse strand, counting down.
ATTGAAGTTGCGCAACAACTCCAAATAAGGTATCAATACGTGTGGCCAACCGCAGACTATATAAGCAGAGCAACTAGCGCCTGCCAAATTAGTGTGTTTTAACTGTTGCTGTGTAAGGGTTTAGGCTGTTGGTTCTTCTTTAGTACACTGTATAGGAGCCCCAATTGTACTGTACTTGGATTTATTCGTTAGATTATATCAATAAATGGATTTATGAACAACTTTGGACTACCTTGAAGCTTGGTGGATGTATGTGTTTAGTCGGGAGTTAGACTATTTAGAAGACGCACAGACTTGTGTAAAGGAGTTCTTTAACTCCAACAGTAAACCTTGAGATAGAGAAGGCAAGTTGCCTACGAGGCCGAGTTGCCAACGAGACTCAGTCGGATCCGTTAGGTGCGAGGCCGAGACGCAGTCGTACCCCACGGTCACCCAGCGGGGACATACCCCGACACCAGGTACACCGACACCGTGAAATACATATTTACTATACTTTCAATGTACAACAAAAATTCCCTGACTTTTTGAAACACACCGATTTTGGGCTAATGAAAGTCAACACTAACCAAAAACACCATTTTTCCCATTCTGCCATGCATTTTCAGGAAAACTTTTTTGTATTTTTTGTAACTTCTAATTGTGGCCTATCTACATACTTCACAACGCTAATCGGCGAAGGAAGAAACGAGAACATGTCTAATCGAGATATTTCTTGCAATCACCAATTTACGTATTCTTTTGAAGAAAAGCGGAAGAGACGGACTCGTTCCTATGTGAGATAATATTAGGTTAGGCATAGAGTTGATACATAAACCTCACATATTGCACAACTCAGCGGTTGCCTTGAAGGTGATGACGCACCATTATTTCAGATTGGTAATCACAAGATCGTTCCACAACCATATATATCACATAAGGAAACAAGTATTTTTGAAAATAATTTATTCTCACGTAAGGGGAATCACCGAACGGTGTTCATGGATCCAAAAATTAAGTTGTGGAAAGCAAAGATTAAAAATGGGATCTAAGGACATGCTTTGTAAGTATTTTGAAACCTTTTCGTGTGTTTTAACGTACATTAAATTTTATGAGCTTTTTTAAAAAAAAATTTGGTGACATTGATTAAAATATACGGCCCAGGCTTTTTTCCAGCCATTAAGCAATCTGTTTTTCTAAATTTAGTTGTGAGACACCCAGGACATAGTAGCCATCAATTAGAATTTCTCCTGACCCATACACTTTTACCAAAGGAAATTTGAAAATGTTTACTGATATTCTGCACAAAAAATACCCAATGCATTAACATACGAAAAGTGTTTGCTATTCTGCGCTTCATCCTCACAATCAAAAGTCATGCATGAAATTATTTGCTTTCACCAGTTTACATTTTTTTTATAAATGGACATGTGTTTATTTGCAGTGCGACTGTTGGTCCATCATCAGGATAATACAAACAGACATTTGTGGACTCCTCATTATGCCCAGGCAGCGTTCGATTATGCCGTTATAAAATTTGTTAATGTGGGATTTTTTGCACCCGATGAAATGTCAAAGAAATTCTTCTTTCTGGTGCATTTGGAGTACATGAAGCAGTAAGTCAAATATGGTGATGCTTAAACAATTTGGACAGGCAAAAGTTAAAGCAGTATGCTGTCAAACATATCAGTTCTCAACAGTGAAGCTTGGTGACTAGTGATGTTGTTGCACATCAAGCATCCATTTGAAAATATTCAATAATAATTTTTAACAATGTCTATGTTCAACTTCTCCGTGAACATTTATGAAGAAGGAAAAGTTCTGTGTGTTGTTGCTAATTGTATTAATCGCCTAAGTATATTGTGAAGTCTCATCTGTTTTTTATATCCTTTAGGGTCACATGGAATGCATGTTGAAGGCATAACTACTGGGCGATTACCTGGGTGATGTTGTAGCCATAACTTTGCGGGTAAAGCAGACAAAAATCGTATTACACCTGGTGCACAAATTGTTGCTATCGAGATTGTTGATTCCAGACTTGCTACCATGGAGACCGGAGCTTTAATCAGAGGGGTCAGTTTGATAATTTGTTTATTGTAAAATGTGTAGCTTTTGTTTTGTATTCTGTATTGTTAAAACAGCTGGAACAGACGGTTACTATTTTCTGTGTACTTGTAATTTCATATATTAACTTATATACATATTTGTGTTCCAGTTATCAGAGGTTGTTCGTCTGGGATGTGATCTTGCCAACCTCAGTTATGGTGAAGCGTGCCACTGGCCGGGGGCTGGGTAAGAAATATGTCACCTATCACTTACATGTCATTGAATTTGTCATGTGTGTTTTTTAGTAAAATCTGCTCCACTATAGAAGAGGCCGTCACCAAACACAATCTTATATTTGTGTCAAGTGTTGGCAACAATGGTCCAAGTTTGTTGACAGCGGCTCAACAGGTGGCACCTTTTAATGATCGATTTTATGCTGTGTTGTGTGGTTTTGCCACAATGAGAAAAATATCTGGTGTAAGTAAATTGTTGACATGTTGACAATTTTCTGGAGTGTGCATTAATATTGTTCCTAGTTTGGAGAACTCTTGAAAAAAAATAAAACATTGACATAAAAATAGATGTCTGTGCAACATCCATACACTCTATAAATGACGGAACGATTCCCTGTGCAAATTAAGAACTTTTCAAAACCCTATTGCGCGGACACATATGTGCAAATTATGTATCAACTTACCTTTTATCAAATGTTACCAACTCTGAAATTAAGGAATTAGGAAATAACCACCTATGTTCTTCCAGTTTACATCAGATGGAAGACCCAAGATTGTCGACATCATTGACGCAACAGGTAGTGGAGATGTTGACACAAGGTATAAGATTGTTTTTGCAAAAGAACAGCTTGGGCCAAGGTTTGTGCAAGGTTTTATCGACGAAAGTGTACATCGTACCACAGTTTTTTCATGTTTGTAAAATATGAATTCATATTTCTTCACTTCCACTATCGAATTTTTCAAAAATTTTTATTTCGTTTGAAAGGTTTAAGCGCGTAGAATGCTCTGCTTTAAAATTTTGCCAGCAAATCTTGTTTTCGCAACTTATGTCATAATACGCAAATCATATTCATAACCGCATATGAATATATTTTTTTTTAATAATTTTGGTATCGTTACAAACTTCAGCCTATGAACTATATCGTGTACAAATATCATGTCGCTACCTCGTAAGGTGGCCGAGTAACGCGCGTTCAAACTTTTGTTAACTGGCAATTTTTTTTGTGTCAACTAACATCCCTCTGGTACTACTTTTTTTTTTGCTTCATTCCCCAATGAATGAATAATTTCACAAAACTCATAACCTGAGATATCGTTGTCAAGAACTGATCAACTCACCAACTACCGACTTCAACAAGAACAAAGAACGTTTAAACCTGGACAGATAGCAAGAAAGTTCTTCTATGTACCTGAAGGTGCAACATGGGCTGGTCAGGATTTGACAAATGCACAGATTCAACCTAGAATTAACTTTATGCTGAAAATATATTTTTTAGTTCTTAGCAACAGCTTGCTTGAGCCTTGTATTGACTCTTATATTAGGATCAGACAATTACTTTTCCCACAGAAATGACTTTGAGAAATCACTCAATCGATCAGTCAGCAAGATTCGTGTTACTCTGCGTCAATATTCGACCTCAAAGAGCATTTCTTGAACAAGAGTTTTACAAGCTCGTTAATGTTCCAGCAGGTGGCACCACAGAGCAGGCATTTGCTGTTCAGGTAACAATTCCTGCCTTTGTGCACAATAATATTATATAATTTGTGTATAAGCTGCAGACAGATGGCCATTGTTTCGACCTAAAAGGTCTCATCAGTGCAGCTGACTATATTGGCTCCACATTGCTTATCATATTATATAATATCCAAGAACTGTATTTTTTTACCTCTACATGCATTGTTTTGCATTACTTGATGTGTTTTACTTTTAGTCTGGGATCGCAGTAGAACTCTGTGTCACTCGTTGGTGGTCAAGTTTAGGTGACGTCTCCATTTCATATGACGTCAAATTTCGTGGGCTTACCGTTAGCAACAACTTGGTTATGGTGAGTGTAATATTTCTATATTTGACTCATAAAACAGAATATATGAACTGGACCTAATACGACCACTTCATTCACTCTGGTTGGTGAACCCTGGTAGTCAAGGTTGTTGGTTCAAACCTCACCAGGAGCATGTTGTACAACCAAGATGAAGTAAATACAGAAAGTAATGTAGTCATGAATCTCCCCAGCATGCAGCCAAAGGAATTCATCGCCTTGAAGCTTGCTCATTGGAAAGAGAGGATCTCTCACCCTCTATAACCCTCAAACACGTTGTTCAACCTCTGAGAGCAACTGATCATTGTATACGTCTATTATCAGCTAGAGATCATGTTCTTGGAGATCAACCAACATATGAGATGATCAACACATACCCTTTGCATGTGGTGAGAATGTGGTTGATTTGAATCAACAGAGACTTAAAACTGTTCATGTTTTATTTACGAAATTATCGCATAAACCTAAAACAATTTATGATGAATTTAGGAAGTTTTAAACTGAGCAGCCTCATTACCTGCACCTATCAATGGGGCTACTATTGTAACTTATCAACTCACAATAAATTGTCTGCAGACAAAATCATCTGACGTCACCATATCCTTTCCCATGTTGTCGGATTTATTGTACGAGAATGAATATAACAGTCAGATATGGTTGATGTTTGATTCCAACAAGTGCTCTGTGGGTGCAGGGGACCAGGTATATTCATTATAGTGATTACATATTTACATGACGCGTTGATGGGAAGTAACAAGATGTCGAATCAAACAGTGATTCCTGGACATCCATTTCCATTCTATGTTGCTCCTTTACAAGAAGACAAGTAAGATTGTGTTTGTTTGGTTTGTTTGTCATGTGACAAGCGCTAAACAACATTTAAATCACTTTTAAATACTTCAGATTACTAAAGCATGTGACTGGAGGACAGTACCTGATTGGTCAGATGAGCATGGCAAAAGGGGAGCTTGGAAAACGTGCAGTAAGTTGTGTTAATTCAAACACTCAATTTATCTTCCTCTGAAGCAATGTGTATTGTTAACAGAGCTTGTATAGCGGAAAAAGGTCCAAGATTTCTGAAGAGGTAGAATAACAAACTATGTAGAAATTTACCTTTTGTCTTTGTTACTTTTTTTCATATAGATGATGTCCTAGACTTCTTCATCTAAATCAGTAGAGTTCAAATCTTATATGTTGCATATCTTGTTTCCTGCAGTACACACACAAATTCACGTATGTCCTGATCGACCCACAGAGCAAGAACAAAACTAACCGCAACTCAAACTCAAAGAAATCAAACAAAAGCTCCAACCAGTGTGAGGATGACGTCAGAGACCTTCAAATTTCCTGGGTTGCTAAGTATGACGTAACCAAATCTGATAATTAACAAAATCATTGCTGACACGATTATATCCTAAACTTTGATATTCTGTGACAGACAAGAACGACTGGACTTGTTTGATAAACTGAGGTTGGACTGGGGTGAACACATACCTCTTTACATGGCTAAACTGCAAGCACTTGAAGCGACAAAGGTAATCATTAATTTTTTAAGACAGGTGAATTGGTAAAAATTCCGGAAATACTTTGAAAACAAAAGTTATTTTTTCACCATCATTAAGCTCATGCATTTGTAGACAAGAGAGGAGAAATTGGATGAAATAATAGAGACGGCTGATGAAGTTATATCTCATATTGATACTCATCAATTATCAGCTAACCTTGGGATTAAGTGCGACCCAAGACCAGATGCTGCTTCCATATAGAGGTAAAACCACCAGACTGGCAACCAATTAACTCTAGTGTGATTCGTTAAAATTCTATTTCTGTGTAAAACATTTCAAGTGAAGAACTGCTAGAAGTAATATAATGTTATGCCAATAATGTTCTAATACTGTATATATGCGTGTATATTTACAATGCAACTTAGCGATTGCTTGCAAGTAAATCAATATTACATAAATTTAGGCCATTTCATGTTAAATCATCACCAAATGACCTAAACCTCTTTAATGTAGATGAAACATATGTGTTAAGTACTATGGCACAGTCACTCATGCCAAATTTTAGTTCACTCAGATCATTGGTTCAAGAGTTATGTTTCCCTACAGTTGTCGTTTTGGGGCAAAGTTCAGGGGTTTGCCTTCTGCTTTAACCCCTGTATTTCGAAAACTACTTGGCCAATTTTGATGACTTCGGTATTGTTTGAAAGAGAATTGTCTGTATAATCAGTTTTGATTTATGTATTTCCTTCTTACAATGACCTCTTGACCTTTGTTGTAACCCTGAATTTGACCTGGCCTGATTTATGACCCAGAGGTTGTCAGATGGTTAACTTTTAGGTCTAAAAACATACAGCTTACAGCTACAACATATCAAATCATTGAAGTGGTAAAAGTATTCGGTTTCTTGTTATTTCGCTTCATAAAGATAATATTGGCTTAGAAACATCTCTTTTGGTCATGCATGAGTGATTTGGGATAAACCTTGTTTTTATGCACAGAATGGAATATAAAATGTTATACTGTAATTTTCCCACTAGCTGTGGTATCAAATAAGGCAGTTGAGTTATTTTAGTGCATTGAAATTCATTTTTTCCAACCTACAGAGCATTCATGACTTCTGTAAGTACCTAATTCATTTTTTTGCACTCCAAACTTGTTTTCCTTTCTCAGGGTACACAGAAAATAAACCTTATTCATAATTACATGGCACCCACTTCATCCACATTCTGAAAATTGTCCCTCTTCTGTTACTGTATATAGGTTCAGAATAATAAGGCCAATAATTATGTTCCTATCACACACGAAATGTTTCCTTCAGTGGTCCAACAAGTTTCCTCCTGGTTTGGCCAGTAGAACAATTAAGATGGTTTTAGGTGATTTGACATGGAATGACCCATTTACATTTTCCTTCGCAGTGAAAGTGAAAAACAGAGATGTCATCTCATTGGATCGCTCGTGTATAAGGGTTGTGCTCTCGCAGATAAAATGATTCAACTTGACACAGCGAGGGAAGAAAGATCAAAAAGTGAAGCCACAGGTGTCTCTTTATTATCTGTGATTCATGCTTATATCGCTGTAATTATACTTTTTGTAACATATTTTACTGTGTATTGAATACACCAGTTGTGCTTTTTTAACACATTTCTTTCCAAAAAGATGAACCGCATGAGGGCGCTGACAATCTTAGTAGTTGTGATACAACTTATGGTGAAGTTTGCGAGCAACTCAAAGAAACTTTCGAAAGGTTGCAAATGTTTGCGGACATGAACGAGAGCAAGGTGGGATGGAAAGTATAAATTAACATAAGCGCTATTATGAGCTTGTCGTCTTAACTGCAATGTCATGTTATACCAGTAATTAAGAGAAGATCATCATGTTCAATTCATTCTATACAGAGTACCAGCATATATACACAGTATAAACAACACCAGTGCAAGCTTTTAATGACATTTTTGTCGTTTCCAGGTTCTGCCTTTTGTTTTTAAACACGCGGTCGCCAATAAGAAATATGGTCTGGCCGCCCGAGCTCTGCTTAAACAAAGCGACGACAAGAAATGCAAAGAGACCGACTTGAAACTTATTGAGGTTTGTATCCAAGTCTTAATGTGGACGTGTTACGTCACCTGTGTTTTGGGACATCTTAAAACTATTTACACGCAAGAAATTCACTTCAAACTTTGTACCCAAGAAACTTGTCGCTCGTGCGCGACCTAACATGATTGTTTGATTAAAAATGGTTTTAAACAAATGTGTATAACTAAAAAAACAAGGCTTGAATCATTTCTAGAACCACACAGGTATTTATGTACAGGTTTAAAGCAAACCAATTTCGAAATATCAATGAAATGCAAAATGTAATAAAAATAAAATACAATAAGTTTTACTTGTTGTTGCATAAAAAGCAATAAACTGCAGGTGATGTTTGTCATATTTTCGAGCTGTGTTGTTTGAACTTACCACTGTTTGTTGCAGATTTGCCGCAAACTTGGTTGGGAATACGTGGCGCAATACATTGAGATGTCCCTTCCAATAAAATACCCAGCCTCATTCATTCCATTTTAAAGCGATACAACGTGTATTGTGTGCCGCTGTTTGTTGCGGTTTATTGCCATCGTCCATCGCAGTTTGTCGCTGCTTTTATCTAAATTTCAATTTCTGTTTTTACTGGCAGAGATCTGAACTTTGTTTCACTAAATCAGTTTTTTACGGCCATATTCTGCTCGCATAGGCACCAAATTTTATGTCCCATGATTTATGAAATATTTGCAAAACTTGATTTTTCGACTGCATTGAGGAATTATTCTTGATTTTTAATTGACAGCGAAACAACTTCCACACAAACCTATTTTACAGGGATGTGGGTTTTTAAGCAATTGTTGCTTTCTGTGTTTTGCGCAATGGATATTGAAGGTAATTGCGTACACCCTTCTCTAGAGACGTTTCTACCATGTTTTTTTATCTCGTTGTTGTAACCAAACGTGGTGTTTCTGATGATCGTACAATAATTCCACTTTTGTGTAGAAAAATTCTGTCCTTTTCTCAATTTGCAATGTTTGGTTACTAACAAAGTACCAGAATCACAAGGAAATTAAGATGGAGCATTGGTTGGTTAAACAAAACTTTGCTGTGTAATGTCCGAAGCAGTTGAATTGGAAACTACCCTTTATCTAATATTAATTTGCGCGAGTGGCACGTTAATAGTTTTTGTCGAAAGTCTGGTAAAAATTCCCATTTCACAATTAATGCCTAGAACAATCTAGTGTTTCAGGTTCTTTACATGTACCCACATTCGTGCAGTTTTGCTTTATTTGCCAGAAGAATTGCTGGTGTTTTGTAACACATGATGGCCCCCTCCAAATTGCTCAATTGCAAAACAAAGACGTTACAGCTGATTGAAGGTAATGTACTGTCAGAATTGGTGAATGACTGCACGTTCTGTGGCGGGAAAAGTCAGCTTTGTGGGAGCTGGTAAAGCAGTTCGAAAAACAAAAGGCAATGTGCAGAAGTGTTTGGAGGCTAATACAAAATCACTGATGGGCACAATTTTGAGACTCCATCATCAGCAAAAAGATTATCAATGTATTTTACTTTTATCATCCAAATAAAATGGCAATTCTGTTTTCCGCAATAATCGCCCTTATTTTTTAATGCTTCAGTTTTAGAACCTTGCAGGTTTGCGTATCTAATCGAGCACAACATAGAAATGCACGGCAAAACATCAGTAACTTGCAACGCAATTGGAAACCCGAGAAATGAAGCAGTCAGGCATTATGTAAAATAACGCAGATTTCCAGGCCCACAATTTCCGACCAAATGCCTTTGCACAAATGATAAATTAATATCAACTACAGCTCGTTGTTCAAATTCTAAACAATTTTAAAATGAATATGTATTTAATATTAAACCTATAAATCATAGATGTAAATTTTCTAAATTTAAAGTGCAAAAAAACATTGCGCACATAAAATTTTGTTGGAAATCTGCCACAAAATTATGTCTCATTTCCTAATTATTTCTATTTTTGTTATAATACCTCTAGTGGCACGGTTTAAGTTTATGTGTTGCTAAGTGACGCTTGTGAAAAAATGTCAGAGTTTTTGTTAAAAATCATTTATTTTTGAAATCACGAAAACAAAACACAAATAATTCGGGAACAGGAAATAGTTTTCGTGTTGAGATTCTGCTTCAATCCGGATCACTGGAATCTGGATCGGATGAGGGGGGGAACTGTTGACCTTCATCCAAACCCCAAACTTCCGGCTGAAAAAAGTCACAAAAAGTTTTAATTTTATGAAATTTCACAAATAAATGTTTTCAAACAAATATAAATTAAATCCTCACAGGGTTTTCCATATTAGCAAGTTCTTCCTTCACCATCTGAACCGAATCTGGATCCATTTTGCACAAACGCAGATCCAACCTCCACTCAACCTTCGGTAAAATCTCACAAATTTTTTTCCCGTCGTCTTTTCCGCGAAACTTGTTTCCTTCCAGGTAGAGAACTCTCAACTATTTAAAATATAAACATTGTTTGTTGGAAATATTTCTATACATTTCGAACCAGGAAGAAGCAACATTTTATCCCAAAACTAAAACGATTCCGTGTTTTTTCTTTAAATAAATAAACTTTTGCAAAAAATGCCAGGGATTTAAAACAGAATCTTGGTTACAAAATAAATAAAAACACAAACAAACCTTTGGTTTCATTCTTTTTATTGCTTCACAAATAATCGTTAAATCTTCGGAGTTCAGGCCGGAATTCCACAGCAACAGCTCCAAATCATTTCTTGTAACTTTTGGTAAAAATTCCGCCAAAACCTGAACGATTGAGTGATGTCGGGTTCCGTAAAAATACAACTTCCGAGGACAAAACCTGGCGATTTTTTCTTGGTGGCATTTTTGGATTTCCTTTAAATCCAGAAAAAAATCTGAAACAAAACAGAAGAAAGTTTATTTAAAAAGCAGATGTCTGGTTTCCAGTTTTAATAAAATCACTTAAAATAAAACTTACTTTATTCTTGCACAGAATTCCCCACGTTTAAGTCGGATTTAATCAACACAAGAACCAACAAATTAATCCAATATAAAACGTTTAAATTATCAGAAAATATATTAATTACACGACAGAAATAAACGCGTCTTTCCTCCACAACATTTAATCACAACTAAAAAAAACTGCATTGAGTGTTCGGTTCAAACAATGGTTGTGTGACGTAACAAACCCACTCATTGTTACGCAAATAAATGTTGTGTTTACAAACACGCATTAAACTGTTGGCATTCATATCATTTACTCACTCAGTAGATTGTAATACTTGGGTTCAGATTGGAGATATCTTGAAAGTGCATTCAATAATTTCGCACGTTTGTCTGGAAAACAAGAAACAACAACATTTGCAATAAAACTGTTGACATGTATTTGGTAGGACGGTTTGTTTTTGCCTTTGTTTTCTAGAAATACAGCAACTGTTTCTTAAAGCTGAGCGGAACCTGTGCATTAACAAGCTTAAATCCAATCTGCATTTATATCGTGTACTCACGCAACACTCCATGATGCAAACGGAAAAATCTTGAAAGTGCATCCAATAAGTTACCACTATTGCCTGGAAAATCAAACACATTTTTAGGAAAAATAGAATTGTAGACATGAATTTTTCTTTACAAATGACTTTTACTTAATGTTTTTGCATCCAAATGTAATTGTCATTTCTGTACAGTTGTGTATTCAAGCTTTACGTGCATTAACACGTGGTTCTATGGTACTGACTTATGTGGATGAAAAGATATGATTTTATTTTGGTGACATACCATAAGTGTAAAAATGTGAGCAACATTGGTCTGCATACCTGTTTGCTGACTTCCTGAATCTGTGACGTTGCCAACACCAGCCTCAGCATTGTCACTTCTTGTAGCTGTATAGTAAACAAATATATCAACTAAAGCAAATGTAATTTATATAACAATGGTTTTGACTGCTTTACATACCACTTGTCTCTCCAAGCAAAAGGCCACAAGTAAACCGTCGCGTCATGGCCCAGTCTGCGTTTCTAACCAATTCTTTCAGAATTTTGTCAAACTCTTTATCTGGCATGAAGAAGGAAATGTAGTAAGCCCCGAGGAATTCCTGCAGAGTTTCATGTGTGTAGTAAAAAATTGCTTCGGCACCATCAAAAACTTTTCGCTGTGGTAGCCAGGAATACTTGGGTAGTTTGATTATAACATTTTGTACTTTGATATAATCAAGACCCACTTCAGAGAGGTCTGTATGGGTAAACACAACAGTTTTACGAGCCTTTCCATTATACGCCATTTGGCCAAGGGCTTTTTTCACAAAGTTTGTATCCTTGTCCTTCGTATGTTCTGACACATCAAGTTGTTGCAAAACAGCATTAAATATGTTGGTAATTGTGCCACAACTGTTTTTGTCACCAAACAAACTGGCATACAAAACAAATTGCAAAAGTAATGGATTGCGACAAAAATTTAGCACTTCTGCAGATTCAGTTTCAAGTTTTGTCCACAGTTCACTTGCTTTTTCACCACCATAAAAATCAAAAAGCTTTTTCATGTTTTCTGCAGAGAAATCATGGGCATTAATGATGGATTTTGGACGAATTTCCACAGGAATTGTGAGCAGGGAATGGGGGCGGGACGTAAATATCAAAGATGATTTTTTGAAGAAGGTTTTTCCGCACAGATTGGCAACAAGCTGTTGAACTGTCAAACAATTTTCGTAACTTGCACTTATAGCTGTCATATTTTCTAGTGACCATGTTGCCTGATCTAATCCATCAAATAATAAAACACATTTATGGGGATTTTTTTTCATCCATTTAAATGCAGCATCTCGTACAGTTTGTTCAACATCAGGAAACTGTCTATCAAGTAGAAGCTCTTGCAGTGTTAGTTTTTCATCTCCAAAGTTTAAATACATGAAACTTAGATGCACCACCAAATACTTCTTTTTAATGCGTTTATACAGTTTCTTGGACATGGTGCTTTTCCCTGACCCCGCTGCGCCAATAATTGCAAGAAATTGATCACCTTTTTCAATTGTGGAAATCAACTCCTCAAATGTTAGGGGTTTGCCCTGACCTTGATCCACTTTGTCCTTTGCTGTTGGTGGCAAATGTGACCTTTCATTTTTGGTATCGACGCCTCTGTAGAAGTCAATGACCTCTAGGGATGGATTGACATCTGGAACTCCCTCTTCACATAAACCAGGAAGAGGAACCACAGCCTTAAGATCATTCTGTTGATTTTTGATGATTTCGATGGCTTTGAGCTGCATTTTCTCTGCAGGCAAAAAAGACCAGTGAACACACACTTTATGTAGCAAGATGTTATTCCAAGTTTTCAGTTCAACTGGCTAAGTTTTGGGAGAACAAAAACATTTTATTTGTTTTATGGTATGGTGTAGACACTGCTTCAATAAATTTTTGCAAAAATTTTGTACTTACAAAAATGTATGCGACCAAAACTAATTGCCACCCCTTCTGATTAAAAATCTTTGTGGGCTAAATTTTTTAAATGTATCCCTAACCTATGAGTTACAGTAATCATATTACTTTACCTTCATCTTGTTGATCATCTGCTTTGCTCTTTGATGAATCTTAGTACAAAAATATTCTATTTTCAGTAAGCAGAAAACTGAACTACTCAAGTACACCACAATATTTTAACACCAGTTGGAGACAGAGAACATTACATATTTGTTTACTTGTCTTTGTTTGAATTTGCAACAGAATTATATAAATCGAAGTCTGTGCAATTACCCACTTGAGCTATAAAGCTGCTAACTTTAAAAACGGAACATAAACATAATTTACAAATGGATATTTTTCTCTATGGGCATGTCCAGTGGTTGTTAACTATGACGTGTATTTGTAATACCTGGTGTATTGTAGAAATTTTTCGTTATATTCACACCACCCTGAACTCCAACAATGCTATCAACTATGTTTGCTCTCTGTGTTGATAATTGCTGTGAAGGACCTGGTAAAACACCTAATTTAATAGATATCAAGCAAAGAGGAGCGCAGAAACTGCAGAAATGAGTTATTTTGAACAATAGTACCATAACGTTGTTGAGAAATTAGTTGTTCAAACCCACTTCCTACCTGGTCTCTGTGGTTCTGTTTCAAAATCGGCCACACGTTTTGTGTCTGGCATTGGTTTCCTCGGGGTTTCAGGACTCGACATGATGAGTGTTGGCTGTAGCTTTTTTCAAATGTGAAGCAATATCAAAACATAACAAAAATTTTGACTGCAAACAAAAACAGAACTAAAGTCATTCAGTATCACTAACATAAGATTTTGTCATATAGTTGCAAATAAGTCAACGACCATATCACCAAAATATCTACCACCGCCAACAACTCACTTTGGTTGTTTATCAGCATTAATCTCACACACCAACGCTGGTAGCAGAAACTACCACAGTATGTGCATACAATAACAAGTAAGAAATTCTATGTTAAATGCCCTTCTGAAATTACTTTTTTTTATTAAGTAGATGTTTACAGTTTACCAAAGTTAAAGAACACTTTTTACTAAGTTCGGTCGCTATCTGGGCTAGTTTGCGATGTCAATTATCGTTGCGCAGACGACTGATGACGCTAACTATAGGTGGCGCTATTGAGTAAACATAAAAATATTCCCCCCAAAAAACAAAAGAAATTATGTATTGTTTTTATACTGGGTCGATTTTTAAAGTGTTGATTAGTGATATTATTCCAAATTAATGAAATTGGTGTTAGAAAGGATTTTCGAATAGCTTAAACAACAGTTTATTGAGTACTAAGTTCGCTAAACTTTTAAGTTTCCCATAATTCTCCTGAATTGAGACTGGCGTCATGGCACGACTCAAAAAACGATGTTTGCCTCTAGTAACGAGCAGTTTTTGTTAAGATTGGTGTTTTGCCGACTACATACACTTTAAACTCTATTGATTGGTATTGATCTTCAAATCAGCATAATGTAGGTCTGCACTACTTTCCGGAGGAGTAATTTTTAGTACAGTCATGTTTGTTTCCGCAATGACCTGTCTACACACATTTGCTTGTTTGACATATTTTCTCGTATATTGCCCAACTTTTTCTTGTTTATTGCTCATAAATATTTCTTTCCAGATATCATTAATTCAATACTATTTGAATCTTTAAAATACGCCATATGGCTAATATATGTACCTGCACTTAACTTTGCATTGCTACTAATCGGTCTTAAGGAAAAAAGCAGTGCTTTTGACGCCGCTTACGTGACACAAACATGTTGTTTCATGGCGGGTCTGAACTTTGGCTTCCCCAGTTTCCCGATTTGTTTGATCAGAAAACATAAAAGCGAAGCTGAATGCGCTGGAACATTTGACGTCACAGCTGACAAACCAATCTTATGTACACGGAAGACAGATGATTTTTTAACTCATACATCCTTATTAAGTGTGGCGAAAATGACACACGGCACTAATGCCCTTCTTTTTGCTTTCTTTGAATATCTCTGTTGTTTATTTAAAGCAGTCTTTATTACGTTTGCGCACAACACATTGCAATATTTTGTTTTTCATCGGTTTCCTGCACTAACGTTTTACCAAATTGCCCCTTTGTATTATTTTTGCGCTCTTGTCTATTTCTACGTTTGCCACATCCCGTAACGCTTTATTGGATCACATGCAAGTCATTGATTGGTTTATTGGCCGGTGCAAGGAGTGCTGCGTGAACAACCCGCTGGTTTTGAGATGGGCGTCGCGCTATACAGTGGTTGTTGCCAAGAGAGAATTTTGTACCGAAGGGCTCAGTGGTATTGTGGGTAATTTTCATCGCACTTTTTGATACCAGTTTGTTTTATTAAAGTCAGATGCCCGTTTAGTGAAACCATAGTGTGAGGTATTTTGGCCTCAATGGTGAGCCGTTATTGCAGGTTCCGGGCTATCTCTGAATTAGGTAGACAGGGTTAGGGTAATGACCTTATTTGGGTCTCTATAGGGTTGTATTTAGTAATAAGGGGTCGCCCCTCAAATCTCACTATGCTCAATTCCCGCGCTGTCGAGATTATTGCGTAATAACTTGCCGATCAGCCAGGGCCCTGTCACCACACCCACTGAGCAATACCCGGGTGTGGTGTCTTTTTATAACGGTCTTTTTACAGTGAGTCTTAACGTTTAAATACAACCACCTCCGCTGTGATCTGGCGATGATCTAGTGGAATATTTCAACTTTCGAATTGTGCTGCGAAAGTATCGAAGCGATGGATCAGGTTAAATAACATTTGTTCCTGGCATCCATCAACGATGACATAAAATGGTCTATAGAGGATGGCGAGGACAACCTCTATGCAGTCGAATAAAAAGAACTAAAGAAACGAGCCTTGCACCATGGGACCAATGCCGGACGATCAGAGAGGCAACGCGAAGCACAGGGCGCGTGCAATCGCCCGGGGGAAACGGGACGTTCATTTCTTCATGTCCTTAAGACGCTTCTTTTCGACATTGGTGATCGCTCTTTACTTCACTAATGCAAAAGGGAAAGGAGTTGTGCGTGGAAACTGATTCCGGGGTAAAGATTGTACTTAAAGTAGTTCTCCCTCTAAGTTTAAGACAAGGGGTTACTGTTGCACTACAAGAGGACGCGCTCGGAGGTGGGCATCTAGGAATCGCATAAACCTTATCGAAAGTCGACGAAAGGCAACTATAGGTACAGGTGTTGTGAAAAAGTAGAATAGTTTTGTCGGGGCTATATCGAGTGTCAATATCATAAAAAAAACGCATCAGGGTATCAGTCTGGGTATTTCCACCCAATACGCTTTTGACAGGGCGACCACTACAACTGTCCGTAGATTTGGTTGGGGGAACGTCGGAAAAGGGAACGAGATATCATACGAAGCCGAAATCTATCGTTTACGCGATTCTTTTGAACTAACGGAGGAAATGATGCGTCTCCGACTACAAGTTAATACGATTGACACGGGAGACTTCATTCAGTCGGTGATTAAGTTCTAATCACGGACCCAGCAGTCCTGGTGGGAAAATGCAAAAGCTGCAGCGACCTTTCAAATAACCCTAACGCGTTGTCAAAGTGGCCGCGACCCCGCCAACTATATCATCGAGGACGCGGCTGGTAAAAAGCAAACGATTCACTTCCATCGAATGAAGCCCACAACCGAGACCTTCCCTGAAGACCAAAGTGTGCGATCCAATCAGTAAGATGGAGTAGAGATCATTGGCCTACCTGCGTGTGGCCACGTTTGTGTCCCAAAAAGCAAAAAGATGCAAACCGACGACCCGTTGGATATTCACCGACCCAGTTGGACTGTTAGGGAACGCAAGCAAACAGAGCCCGGTGCTCTCTGATTGGGCGACCAGTTGGATATTAACCGACCCTGTTAGGGAACGCAAGCAAACCGAGTTTTATTGATCGACAGAAACATAGCCCCAACGGAAACATTCTTTAGGTTGGGAGAATGTGGCGAAAATGACAAATGACACTAATACTAGGTTTTTGAAAAATCAAAATCTTCATTCACAAATATTTTCATGTGGACGTTATGTCACAGCTTTAATTCTTTGCGACAACTTAGATGTAATTTGGGTTTAAGGCCAACGAGCGAACAAGTTTAGTATTTCACCAAATAAACCTAAATCATCGTCTCTCATACAAAACAGTTTCACGTTAAAAAGGACCAGTTACCTGCTACTAGTAAAACTTAATCACTCACCCTTTTTAACCTTCCAAACACATACAAATAACAAAACAAACATGACGCATGAAGTTTATCGATTTATAAATAAATAAATAAACACACTTTTGTTTAATCTCACACCTAACTCTGAAGTGCAGCTAAACTCTGTTGGTTGAAACAATTCTTATATTAAAACAACAGCTCTGTATGGTTCAAATACAGCCGACAATCAAAAGTACGCGAACTTTCCAAGGCGCAACGAACAATACGAGTTTCACATCCGACGAACAATTTTCATGTTTACGGGCGAAGCGTCGTTGCTGACCGTGTTAAAGTTTTCGAGTCTGTGTTATGCAATATGTAAAGTGGCATCGATTCAAACCACTACAATGCAACACATGTGCCTGAATGTTCCCATTAGATTACTTTGTTCACACAATATGTTGGTGCGCGACTCTTGTACCGTTCGCTTCAAATCAGGGACCATGCGTTGACAAGTTGCCCAGGTTATTTCGTACCTATGTCGTAAAAAATCCTCGTTAAATCCTCGAGGTCGGTTGACGAGTTTCGCGGAACAAAATGTTTTGCTTTCCAGCTCGTAACAGTTCAAAACCCATTGTCCGTAAAAGCTCATTGTTCTCCGTTTCCATCTGCTTGCTATCTCAGCGAGAAAAAACTAAAAACATCAATTGGCAACCTACACAATCGTCGTCAGACATGACGAACAAACTGAAAGTACGCGAAAGAATGAACCAATCCATACATGACTATTACAAGGTACAATGGGACTATTTCTCACGTATTTGCAGTGATAAGGAATAATCATATTGGAACATAACGACCTACAAAGTCCTTGATAAATCATCGAGGTCGGTTGACGTATTACGCGGAACAAAAACGTTTATCTTTTAGCCTAATGATATAGTTGGTGTTTTAGCAGTGCTAATAATCATATGAATTGAAATCGAACTCACATTATAGCATAAGACTCTACTTCTATGATTCTAGAGTACATAAAAAAGGTACTGGATTCAATAAACTGAAAGTGGCTTCTTAAATAACCAATAACACAATTGCATTATTCTATCGGCTTGACAAATGTGTGATAAAGTGCTACCTCTAAATCCCAGCAAAATTTATGTGTGATATGTTAAAATACGAGATCGATGTTTACAAACGTATTTCATCCCAAAAATGTTTCTATCTATCTGAATGAATATTAAAACTTGTTTTACACGACAATTTTCGCCTTTGTTTTTGCATTCGAAACTTATAAATTAACACAGTTTGAATCAATCAGGCGTACAGACTTGAGTTTGAACTAATTTATCACATTTGCCTTTATCGGACCTCATCAACTATTTCCAAAAGACATTAAAGTTTGGCGCAACTGATACGTTTTAAGCGTTGAGACCATACAACATTAAACGATTGTTCACCGGGCTACAAAACTGCATTTAAAATCACCATCTTGCTTCTCGTGGAACGATGCTGACTCATCCAAAACACATATAAAACACATCGGTGTTATCAATAAAGATTCTTGTTACTGTGTTTTAAACATAACAAAAATGCGAAGTGCTCCTGTTGACTAAATCCTCGATTACATCGTTAGTGATAAAATACCGTATGCGTATATATCTAATGCAGGGTTATGCAAATTGCCAGAATGTATTTTCTGCAAAAGCGACAAACACATTCAAACCTTTTATGCAGCCAAGTATAAGTTATGAGTCCCCCAATCAGCACTTAAATGCACAATAATCAGAATTAGACTTGACATAGAACGAACAAAATTGGCCAGCGAGCGCCAGCGCTTGGCAATATCAACAGGCAGTCACGTGACATGTGCTACACATGGGCTTTGAGAAAGTTATATTGGTGTAGAGTGATGTCGCAATCTGTGGATTTCTCAAAGTAATAGTTTTCCATACTCACATACATCTATCATGTGAAACAAAATAACAAGTGATGAGAAGTATGTATGGTCACTGCATTTAAACTGCTACGTTTTGTTTTACTTATGTGCTGTAGTGCAGTTGGGCGCTATTTGGTTTTTAGTTTGTCGATTCTTTTCTGTAAGTGCATGACAATGTCATCCACAGACCTTCAAGTTTTGCTGCTCTTCGAGCGAAAACCGGTAAAAATCTACAGATCCCAGTTATCTTAACGTTGAATTGGGCGTCGTTGTGGACAGGGTTAATGTGCAATATTAGTCTGTGAATATATTGGATTTGGGGAAACGGCACGATTGTGTAATGTATTTAAAAACTTATATTGACTTTTAAAAGTAAATTGTCTGGATCTTGTCAAGATTATTTTGGTTGCTTTATATAAAATCGGGTTGGTATAAAGTCGCGTGTTTCTTGTAGTATGTGATACGTAATGTGACAAAGATTAAAATCACTGAAACGCATCAAACCTGATTTCTCCAATTTGTATACTTTTGTTGGCAAAACATGTGGTTAGCGCCAGACACCATCTGTTCCGTTCTCTTTAAATCGAGGATCACGCATTAAAAATTGACCAAGGTATTTCGTGCCTACGTCGTAAAAAGACTTCGATGTCGGTTGACGAGTTACCGGGAACAAAACGTTTATCTCCCAGCTCGTAATAGTTTTAAACCCAATGTCGGCAAAAGCTCGTTTTTCTCTATCTGTTTCCTACCTTAGCGACAGAAAAACTTTTTAATTCATTTTTCACAAACGACATCCTACACAGTTATAGCAAGACATGGTGAAATAAACTTAAAAGGTGCAAAAGAAGCCTTGATTTGATTGTACACTTTCATATCTGACTGATAAACGGTTTCATGGGTCATTTTCACCAAAGTATATCCGCGATATTTTGTATATTAACCATTCTTTATACCCTTATGAAGTTTTCATTAAATGTGGTTAAATAGGAGAACACAAGTTGTGTATTTCATCCACGGAACAACAATGCGCGGTTTGGCGACTAACATTACAACATATTCATAATATTTGCTGTCCACATAATGTTAAACTGAGCACTTATAGGCCTGTTGTTGCCACAAATATTTGCCAGAATTATTGGGCTTTTCAACACTTTTTCCTTCTTATAAATCATTTGTGGTGAATTGATGCCACCTGGTGGGTTTTGACACACATAAAGCGGAACAAGCCCAATAATTTTGTGCCCAGCTAAGATTCATTAATGCAGATTTAGAATGTAAACTTCTGGTAATTTTTGGTTGACACGAAAGGTTTAAACACGACTTGAGCATATTACCTCGTTTAAAAAGTCATTCTCATGCAACATTATAGAAATGCAAGATATCTAAAGTTGTTACCTTATCTACGTTAGCACCTAGCGTCACACATCTTACAAATAGATAATCAGTGTCATATGCAGTTCAAAACAAGCATACGGAATGTTAACGATACACGTCACACGAAAGTTTCCAAACGAGGTTTGACGTCGTAATAGTGAGCACGTTAAACTTTGTTCGTCGTTGCACGAGCATGTTGGTGCTGGCAGGTTGCTTGTTCTGGTTTAACGATTAATTACAATACGAAGTGGAAAGCGATGTCTCACGTTAAAATCAAACAAACAACTGACATAAGGGAAATGAGTGCAAAACTTTACATATAAACCAATAAACTTAAATTTACGGGGAGGGAAAAAGCTTTACTCATTTTGATTTTCTAATATTAATATAAAAATATTTGGCGTAAACATCAGTAGTGTATAGGTGACAGAGGAGAGAATCTCAGGGACACCGGTCTCATCACATTTCATAAAACGATTGACGTTCGACCGATCACAGACAACCTTTGTCTTTTTCGATGTATCGCATCGCACCTAAAGCTGCCACAGGGCGATAGCCTTGGTCGCATCGCCACCAAGTTATGTCGAAAATTCTCCGGCGAAAAATGTGTTGATAACTTCCGAGGTGCACGCTTGAGCGCTCTACCTCAAATCGAAGCGTGCTTTGGTTTAAATATCAACGTTTTCAGGCTAAAAGCGACGAGGTGTGCGAAATTTTATACCGAAGTTTTCTACGCGTTTAGAAAAAACGCAACACCATCATGAACCTGGATTTAACAAACAACCATTTCAATCTCGACACGGATTTTCCTACCTGCGCATCGAACTTTGCTTGCCCGATGTGCAAAGTAACCTTTACTCGGACTGACCGTTGTGCGCAGCACCTGAAAACGTGTTCTCTTGTCACACGTGAGATATTTCCAGGTGGCGCATTTTTCATCAGGCCAACGATTTTTGAACAATTGCAACTGTGCGCCATTGACGTTACCGCCGCAACAGCGCTTTTATCCATTTGTGATTTGCTATTTCGAGGCGATGTTGAGTCGGCATAATTTACCCGAACGAACGGATAAAACGGAATGCCAAACTGTACACATTTCCCTCAGCGTTGCCGTGTGCAGCGACGTACCTGGGTTCGAACAGGACGAGTGTTTCGTCACAACAGGCCAACCGCAGGAGTTGATAGACAGGTTCATGAATTACCTGGGTCAAATACAGAACAAAGCGCTAACGCTTTCATTGGTCGTTTCCCCTGCTAGAAGCCAAAGTGAAACAGGCGCTCGCAATTGACCCCGGACAGGGCGCAAACCCGTACGAAGTGTGCGAAACGATTTTCTATGTTATCTGCAAAACATCCCCGTGATTGGATGCAATTCGGCTCGCAACGATATTCCAATAACGCGAAAATGGTTCATTCGATCGTTGCAAGAAGATAATATCACTTTCGTTCCAAAGAAAGCCAGCAACTTCCTATGCGTTCAAACCAAGCGATTTACTATTCTCGATGCGCGAAATTACACTGCGCCAAGTTAAACTTGCGTTGTTTATCACCGAAAGAGGCCTTTTTTTAGCAAGCTAAAGTGTAAAGGCATTTCTCAAGAGGTCTACGACGGTTGTTTACGCGTGTGGAAGGAACGGGACATGTCTACACTGAAGGACTTTCTTATTCATTACAACCTGCTGGACGTCACTTCATTCGTTGAGGCCATTCGAAATCTCCGCTCGTTGTATATGCGAAAGGGCATCGATATGCTCAAAGACGGCGTGTCACTAACGGGGCTGTCTTAAAAATCCGCTATGCGTGATATGATTGACACGAATGATGACGTATGCTATGCGCTATTTCCCCGCCGACACAAGCACCTATTCCATCTGATTCTAGATATTCTGCGAGGTGGCCCGGCGATGATATTTTCCCGTTTCCACAAACGCGAGCGTTGAAATTCGGTCAAGACGCCTTACTTTGCAAGGCTGTTATTGGTTGGGATGCAAATTCCTTGTACCTGCATTGTACGTCTCTGGCCATACCTGTCGGGCCTTATCATGTGACCACACTGGACGAGAATAACTGACGATTTAGCGTCGACCGTTCAGCGCGTTTTGGCTTCCTAGCGTACGAATCGCTGGCTTGGCGCTTGCTTTTCGATCTATGCACAACGGGAAATGAACCGAGGTGAAGTACGTCTTCGGCGGCAGCGTGTCCCGATTGGCGGTTATGCCGGCGATTTGAACACCACACAATTTTCATGGATGTTGTTGGCACCTTGAATCAAATCAGGAGCCGTGGAGTGTAACATACACGTCCCCAGCGAATTATGGCAGACATATGACGACTTTAGTATATTTTTAAAGTCTGCTGAGGTGGGCCGCGGATATGTCGGTCCTCTCATGTCCGCTTTCGCCGAGGAACTCGGTCTCTTGAAAGCCAAACGAAGTATGCTTATAGGCGCAATGTACGCAAACTGTCTTCTGACAACGTCTCGGCCTGAAAATCTCACTTACATTATAAGAAATTAATTACTGTCATGTTATCGTAAGACGTTGCACAATCGCGTTTGTATGAAGTTGCATCCAAATTACAAATATATTTTCTGTAAAATATATTTTCTGTAAAAATACCAAACAGAATCAAATCCTTATTGCTGACAGATAAAACGTTCGTGTTCCCAAATCAGCATTCTAACCTGAAAATTTGACAATGTTAGACGTAGCCACATGAAACCACAGTATGCTGGAAAGCGTCGTGACTAAAATTGTTTCGGTTGCTTCTATTAGGTTACGTGTCTGGGAACACGCATCAACAAGTTTCTCCCAGTATTTCGTAACTCCGTAGTAAAAAAACCCTCGTTAAATCCTCGAAGTCGGTTGACGAGTTACGCGGAACAAAACGTTTTGTTTTCCATCTC
Source organism: Ascidia mentula (assembly GCF_947561715.1). Classification (NCBI taxonomy): domain Eukaryota; kingdom Metazoa; phylum Chordata; class Ascidiacea; order Phlebobranchia; family Ascidiidae; genus Ascidia; species Ascidia mentula. Next base: position 18,589,218 of record NC_138570.1, on the reverse strand, counting down.
GTAATAACCTAAAACCCAACGTCCGTAAAATCTCATTGTTGTCCCTTCCTACCTGCTTTCTATCGTGGTGGTTGACGCAAACAGCTTCCCATCGTAAAAGATCATTACGTTGGATGTCTGGTTGACATGAAAGTTAATATAGATGGGGTTTGGTTTTAGTGGATTTACGTACAACTCCACTTAACGATAAAGCAACTTTTGCTTCGTAATCTATTTAGAGTGACAAAACCATTAGGTTTTATGGCAGGTTTGAACTTTCCTCATCCCTTTTTACGATTTGTGTAAATAACTGATGGAACGTCGCGAGCGCATGGACGTTTGCACTTTTATTTCTTGAATTTATATTTTTCTGTTTCGTTTCAGATCCAAAAACACCAATTTGCTGCGGAGGAAAATATATCGATAAATGTGAGCGAGATAGTTTTTCCAAAGTTAAAAATTAACACAATTAATGATGCTGACTCATTCAAAACACATTTGTGTCGTTACTAAAAATGCTTGTTACTGTGTTTCAAACATAACAAAAATGCTAACTGCTCCTGTTGACTAAATCCTCGAATACATTGTTAGTGATAAAACTCCGTACACGTATATATATAATGAAATGTTTAATTCTAATTGCCAGAATGTATTTTCTGCAAACAAGACAAAAAGACGACAAACACAATCAAATACTTTATGTTGCCAGATAAAACTGTTGAGACCCCAATCAGTACTTAAATGCACTACAATCGAAATTAGAAGCAGACTTAACATAGAATGAAAAAAAATGACCTACGAGCGTCAGCGCTTGGCAGTATGTACAGGCAGTCACGTGACTAATGCCACACTGCAAAAAAACACAATTGGCCGTGAGAACGTTATATTGGTGTAGACTGAAGTCGCATTCTGTGGCGCCCTAAAGCAATACTTTTACATACGCACATACATTAACCATGTGAAACAAAATAACAAGTAATTAGAAGTATATATGGTCACTGCATTTAAACTGCTTCGTTTTGTTTTGCTCGTGTGCTCTAGTGCAGTTTGGGCACAAATTGGCTTTTAATTTAATTTGTTTTAAATTTTATTGGCAATGCATAAAATCATGTTTTTTTTTGTCAAGTTTTGCGCAATGCCCCTAATGGGCCAATTTTAAACTTTTCACTTGCTTATATTTACACAATATGTGGTTGCTGCGCCAAGCGTTGGCGGTTCTTTGGAGCATGAGTTAACAAGTAACCCCTATTTCGTACCTCTGTCGTAAAACTCCTCGTAAATCCTCGAGGTCGATTGACGAGTTACGCGAAACAACGTTTGGTTTTCCAGCTCGTAACAGTTTAACCCAACGCCCGAAAAAGCTCATTGTTAGCTGAAACTTTCTTATGAAGTCAGATTCAACAAATGACAACCTACACGACCGTCGTCAGAAGAACAAATAAACTGACAGGAAGAAGAGAATGTTTTGAGTCGTTATATATAAATGTGTATATTTCATCACTAATTGACAAAAACACGCATGGCTTTCCCAGTTTACCGACACCTGCCAGATATTTCTGCCCCTGCTCCCCGTAGACACCAAACATTGTTATGAGTAGAACGCCTTCCGTGGTTTCAGATGTGTTTTTGCCGTCTTTCCTTATCTTTCTTCATTTCCCCTCGATCTACTCTTTCTTCAGTTTTATTGCTACGACGTTTGACCACGCTGTGTTTTTATACACATTTGCTTTTATACATCCCAGTGAGGGCTGCTGCATAGCGATCGAAACGATAATATTTATCAAAATTGTTGACAAAAGACCCGTTGTGTAGTACTAAAAATAATGCCAGCCTTTAACGTTTTGCTTTCTGGCTCTTGACAATTTAAAGTACATCGTCAGCATAAGCACATTCTTCTTCCTTTTAAGGCTCACTAAAAATCTGTGCTCTCGTCGTATACAAAATAATGACAGAATTCAAGGCCAACTTTTTGTGTCCAGCTGTGTCTTATTAATACAGAGTTGAAATATGGACTCATTGCTTTTTTGGTTTACGCAAAACGTTCAAACACTAATTGTGCTTCGCTGCAAGCTCGATTTTACATCTAATCCACGATATTGTAGGAGCTTTGGTATTTAATATGTTACAGTAATTACATAAGCTGTTAGCATCAGAGAACTTACAAGGAGATTTAGTTGGTGCCATGAGCAGTTACTAAACAAGCAAACGTAATGTTAACGTCTCACGAAAGTTTCCAAAGTCGAGATTTGGCGTCGTAACAATGAGCTCGTTAAACTTTGTTCGACGTTACACGAGCATGTTGTGGCAGGCAGGTTGCTGGCCTTGGTTTAACGATCGATTACAATGCGAAGTTGAAAGCACTGGGATGTCCCATATTAGAAAAAAACAATAAACTGACTCCAGGAGAAAAGAGCGCAAAAACTACACATTTCAACCAAAATACTCCAAAAGTCTTTTTCGATTTAATTTAATTTCAACGTTTCTACCTGCTTGCTATCTCAGCGAGAAAAAAACTTCATACATCAGGTTTAATCAATGATCACCTACACAATCGTCGTCAGACATGACGAACAAACCAAAAGCAGAAAAAGAATGTACCCGTCCATACATGAGTATTACAAGGTATAATGGGACTATTTCTCACGTATTTGCAGTGATAAGGAATAATCATATTGGAACATAACGACGTACAAAGTCCTTGACAAATCATCGAGGTCGGTTGACAAGTTTCGCGGAACAAATCGTTTTGTTTTACAGCTCGTAACAATTTAATATCCATCGCCCGTAAAAGCTCATTGTTCTCCGTTTCTACCTACTTTCTATCTTAGCGAGAGAAAAACTTTCCTCTTTAGGTTTAACAAATGACAACCTACACAATGTCCTTGTTCATGAAAGCTCATTATGTTTGGTTTCTGCGAGCTTTAACGAGGTAAAAACTTTTCCTTCCAAGTGACCCAACTTGATTGAAGCGTTTGCGTCAACCACCACAAACAAATCTCATGGTTGCAAAGTGTTGTGGAATAAAAATTGATCTTACATCATAGGATAAGACACTCTATGATTTTAGAATACATAAAAAGTGTACTAGATTCTGTAAGCTAAAAGTGGCTACTGAAATAACCAATAACACAATTACATTACTGTATCGGCTTGATAAATGTGTGATAAAGTGCTACTCTAGATCCTAGTACAAATTTATGTGTGATATGTTAAAATACGAGATCAATGTTTACAAACGTATTTCATCCAAAAAATATTTTCATCTGCCTTAATGAATATTAAAACTTGTTTTACACGAAAACTTTCGCGTTTGTTTTTGCATTCCGAACTTAAAAATTGACACAGTTAGAATTAATGTGTCGTAACTGATACGTTTTAATCATTGAGATCATACAGCATTAAACGTTTGTTCACCGGGCTACAAAACTGCATTTAAAATCACCATCTTGCTTCTGGTGGAACGATGCTAACTCATCCAAAACACATATAAAACACATCGGTGTTATTACTAAAAATGCTTATTACTGTGTTTTAAACATAACAAAAATTCCAACTGCTCCTGTTGACTAAATCTTCGAACACATGGTTAGTGATAAAATACTGTTTATGCATATATCTAATAGAGAGTTTAAATCTAATTATGCAGTAATCCATAGACCCCAAATCAGCACTTAAATGCATATTGCACTGAAAAAATGGCCAACGAGCGCCAACGTTTGCCAGTATAAACAGGCAGTCACGGGACGTACGCTACACTGCGAGAAAAACGCAATTGGCCGTGAGAACGTTATATTGGTGTAGAGTGGCGTCCTAAAATAGTAGTTTTTCATACGCACATACATTAAACATGTGAAACAAAATAACAAGTGATTAGAAGTATGTATGGTCACTGCATATAAACTGCTTCGTTTTGTTTTGCTTGTGTGCTTTAGTGCAGTTTGGGCGCAAATAGGCTTTTAATTTGTCGATTCTTTGCTGATGGTTCATGGCAATGTTATCCATAAGCCTTCAAGTTTTGCTGCTCTGCGAGCGAAAACCGGTTAACTCTGTACAGCTAAATTGGTCGTTGTGGACAAGCCTAATGCGCAATATAAGTCTGCAAAATGTGAATATATTAGATTTTGGCAAACTACACGATTGTATCAAGTATTCAAAAACTTTTCTTGACTTTCCAAAAGTAAATTGTCTGGAAGTGTTTCTCTTGCTTCATACACATTCGGGTTGGTATAAAGTCGCGTGTTTCTTGTATTATGCGATACGTAATATGACAAAGATTAAAATCACTGAAACACATCAAACCTGAATGCTCCGTATTTGTTTACTTTTAGTACACAACATGTGGTTCGCGCCAGACTCGTTTACTTGTTTCTTTCTTTTTAAATCGAGAATCACGCGTTAAAAATCGAGGATCACGCGTGCCCAAGGTATTTCGTACCTACGTTGAAAATTATCCCGACTTTGATGTCGGTTGACGAGTTACCCGGAACAAAATGTTTATCTTTCCAGCTCGTAATAGTTTTGAACCCATCGTCGGCAAAAGCTTGTTTTTCTCTACCTGTTTCCTACCATAGCGACAGAAAAACCAATAAATTCATTTTTAACAAATGACAACTTACACAGTTATTGTGAGGAATGGTGAACAAATTTATATAACACAAAGGAATGATGACGGATTTGATTGTACTTTCATATCTGACTACTAAACGGTTTCAAGGGTCATTTTCGAAAAGGTTTGAGCATAGTAACGAGCTCATTTTTTAAAGTCATTTTTCACCTGTTAAAGTCATTTTCCTCTAGCAACATTTCTAGTTGGTATTTAAAGTATTTAAAGTACCTTAAGTACGTCGGATTTTAGTATCACACATCTTACTAGTAGGTGTAGTGGCGGTAATATGCAGTTCTAAACAAGCATACGGAATGTTAACGCCACACGTCACACGAAAATTTCCAAAAACGAGGTTGACGTCGTAATAGTTAGGTCCTTAAACTTTGTTCGTCGTTACACGAACATGTTGGTGCTGGCAGGTTGCTGGTCCTGGTTTAACGATTAATTTCAATGCGAAGTTGATAGCAATTTCTCACGTTAAAGTCCGACCAACAACTGACATTATGGCACTTTTTATTTGATGGGAAAAGCGACTTGCTTTAATTAAAAAATGAAAATGGAAAGCTTAAAACTCAAGGAATGTTTGCCATTACTGTGGCCAAATAATCCTTTTACCATGGCACAAACTATTGTATTTGCAATGCATCAAATCATGAAGTTTTGCGCAATGCCCCTTATGGGCCAATTTTTAACATTTCACTTGCTTATTTTTACACAATATGTGGTTGCTGCGCAAAGCGTGGGCGGTTCTTTGGAGCATGAATTAATAAGTTACCACTATTTCGTACCTCCGTCGTTAAAACTGCTCGGTAATCCTCGAGGTCGGCTGACTACGCGAAACAAAACGTTTGGTTTTCCAGCTCGTAACAGTTTAACCCAACGCCCGAAAAAGCTCATTGTTAGCTGAAACTTTCGTATGAAGTCAGATTCAACAAATGACAACCTACACAACCGTCGTCAGAAGAACAAACAAACTGACAGGAACAAGAGAATGTTTTGAGTCGTTATATATAAATGTGTATATTTCATCACTAAACGACAAAAACACGCATAGTTTCCCCAGTTTACCGACACTTTCCAGATATTTCTGCCCCTGCTCCCCGTAGACACCAAACATTGTTATGAGTAGAAAGCCTTCCGTGTTTGTAGATGTGTTTTTGCGTATAAATGCCTGCTTTCAACATTTTGCTTTCTAGCTTTTAACAATCAACAAAAGCACATTCTTCTCCCTTTTAAGCTGCCCACTAAAAACCCATTAGCGGCGAATCGAGGCCATTTGGTGGATCTTGGCACACAGAAATTCAAGCTGCTGGTTACCATGCTCACGCTGTATACGACATGATGACAAAATTCTAGGCAAACTTTTTATGCCTAGGTGTGGTTTATTTATACAGAGTTGAAATATAGACTTATTGCTTTTTTGGTTCACGCAAAACGTTCAAACACGAATAGTGATTCGATGCAAGCTCGATTGTTACATTTATTACTCAAACAATATGAGCATTTAGCATTAGAAAACTAACAAGGAGATTTAGTTGGTGGCCATGAGCAGTTCCTAAACAAGCAAACGAAATATTAACCCTACACATCATACGCATGTTTCCTAAAACGAGGTTTGGCGTCGTAACAGAGAGCTCGTTAAAGTTTGTTCGTCTTTACACCAGCATGTTGTGGCAGACAGGTAGCTTGTCCTGGTTTGAACGATTAAGCGCACGCCTTGCTCGGAATCATTTTTTTATATTTTTTATTGTATTTTTTTATGGCCCGCTGGGTCCTTTTAAACTCGTTGCGCAGCCCGTCTCATCCATAATTTCGGGTGCAGTCTGAAACACATCTGTCGCAAAATATCACAAATTCAAACATAAATGGTCTGCTGGGTGCAGGTCGGTCCGGCGGTGAAGGCCACCGAACAAGTGGTGGGCTCGATTTGTCAAAAACAGAAGAAGACATATATGTTTGGCTTGTGAATATGTTTAACAACAATCAAAAAAGATAAATTCTTTCTGAAATTAATCTTATTCAAAAACACTAGGAGTCGATAATGTATTTTGAGCGAAAACATGTTTACAATTAACTGCGAAACGAGATTTAGCATGTTGGGCCCCATTGTAAAAGATTGGCAGAATTAAAAATATTTTAGCGTGCACGCCGACATAGTAAGTTTTGGATTTCGTTCCCTAGCGCCGTTGTGAGCGACACCGTCCACAAAACCCAAAGCAACCCTGACAGAAACCTGCCCGGTCACGAGTGTATCGCACACAGTCGTTAAACTCCCGCCGGCTATTGTAAATACGCGAACTTCCGAACGACGCAGTCGGTACACGGCCGAGTGAGATTGGAGTGTTTTCTGATGCGCCTAAGTGGCGATGGTGGCGAAGGACTTCACCTTGCGAACGAATAATTGGACATCGATAACTTTGATTTTCAGACTGGGGTCGGCGGCCGCCATGACGGCGAATTGATCGTTGCCACGCGCGAGAGAAAGGCGCACGTCGACACCGTTTCTCACTGGTAGGCTACATATCGCAGTGAAGTTTAGACAGCATTTCGACTCTCTACTGCCCACGCGAGACTAATTTAAAACCCGCTATTGCCACGCGTCAGGGAGCTCCGCGTCATCCGCGTGTCAAAGCGACGTGGTCAGTTGTGTGTTCTTCGCTTCGGATCCAAAGATAAGAGGGTTACGATATAAGCTTTGTATGTATAATTGTTGCTGGCCGGAATCAATGCAATGGAGACAGTTCTATTAGACTGAAGAGCGCGTGTGCAAAACAGTTCGACTGTGCCATTGCGACATCGGCGTCCAGGATTGTACCATCCGCATTGGTAATGCGCACCGTACAAGATAATAGCTTGTTGTTGAAGTCGATGTAGTGCTCCCCGTCGGCGGCAATGTAAAAATCATACGGTCCAGCGTCTGTTACCGCGGCTAAAGGCAGATATTCGGACAGGAGCAACGACGAAACACCAGTCTGGGTGGACTTCATCGCGAATAAATCCAACTCACTTTTCGCACAGCTCATCGAGCGCTCGTTGATCAGCGCCATCCCACAAGAGAAAATATCGCCACGTATGCGCTTGCGTTTGTCAGCCGCCTTCTTGCGTTTGCGTTTCTTGACCGGTTCTCCGGGTGGCGACTCTAGGCTACGACTCAGCTCATTAGGTTGGATGTCTGGTTGAGGTAGTGGTTGATTTTAGTGGATTTACGTACAACTCCACTCAGCGATAAAGCGACTTTTGCTTCGTTATCTATTTAAAGTGACAAAACCCTTAGGTTTTATGGCAGGTTTGAACTTTTCCTCCTCCCTGTTTACGATTTGTGTAAATAACTGATGGAACGTCGCGAGCGCATGGACGTTTGCACTTTTATTTCTTGAATTTATACTTTTCTGTTTCGTTTTGGATCCAAAAACACGAAGTTGCTGCGGAGGAAAAGTTATCGATAAATGTGAGCGTTGTTCGAAACTTAAAAATTAACACAATTAACGATGCGGACTCATAAAAGACACATTGGTGTCGTTACTAAAAATGCTTGTTACTGTGTTTTAAACATAAGAAAAATTCTCCTGTTGACTAAAGCCTCGAATGCATCGTTAGTGATAAAATACCGTACGCGTATATATCTAATGGAGGGTTTAATGCAAATTGCAAGAATCTATTTTCTGCAAAAACGACAAAACGAAGACAAACGCAATCAAATACTTTAAGCTTCATACACAATCGGATATAGTTTCAATAAATATAGCCCTCCTCATAAGCTTACCTAAATACAGCGTTCAGAGGTTGTCGACTACCTAATTTTCATACAAAGCTTAAACTGCTAAAAACCGTTTAGATGACGTTTCCTCAGTCACCCTAGCCAATGTATTCTCACCAGCCTGAATTGTCAGTTTCTGTATCGTAACAAAATGATATCAATGCCTTCTGCATGTATGACGTTGATCATTGACAGTTTCCCCACGAGGCAAAGAAAGACAGCGCAGCAGTCGTCATATTAAGGATGGCTCCACAGCGTCGCAGAGCGGATAAAATGACTTAGAAAATACGCCACCAGGGCAACCAACAAGCATTGAAGCAATAATACGAATTTGTGAGTCGATGCAAATCCTCCCTACAACCCGATTTAGTTTTGAGATTATTCAGGTCGGATGAGATGAGTGTTTGGGAGTTTTTTCTCAGTTTGAAAACGACTTTTCAGTATCGAATCGCCGGTTTGCAGAAAGCCCAATAGCAGAGTACACGTGCTTGAGCAACAATCAATTGTAATGCCCTTTCGCGTGTTACTATGCCTACTTTGTACACTTCATTCCAGGATATCAACTTTGAAGCTTTGACAACTGCGCAACAAACCGATGACGTGCAGGCGTATTGCACAGCATTGACAAGCCTTCATCTTTACAAAATTGAGATTTGCTCCCCAAGTTTTACGCTGTTATGCGACGTATTACTCGGTAATCCGCGCACGGTTGTCCCAACAACATGGACGTGCTGTTTTCATGTCAGAGACCCAAACTATACAACATCACACCCAACAAAGTTGGACATTACCACAATGTCGAGGCAAGATGTATTTACTCATGGTGGTAGACCGTTTTACTCGCTTGCCAGAGGCAATTCCAATGCAGGTTGCCACAGCAATCACCTGTGCCGGGATTTTGTATATCATTGGATTTCCTGTTTGGATATTCCAGCCTACATGTGTTCAGATCGGGAAATTCACATCTTCCTATCACCCACAAGCCAGTGGATTTGCAGAGAGCTTGTTTCGTTACCTTAAAATGCGAGCATGGCTCGTCTTAACAAATCCAACTGGTTGGATTAGGTGCGTTGAGCAATGTCGGAAATACGCACTGCACAAAAAGAACATTTGCAGATTTCTTTAACTGGGTTGGTTTATTCCACAACATTGGTGATGCCTGGGCTGTTCATTACCCCATTCACGACGAGCCCACAACACTTATGTCTGCATTAAAAAAAAGAAATGTTTCTTTGTAGTGCCTGTGATTTGTTAGTAGACTTGTCTCTCTTTTCAGTATCATTCACATGATTTTTCACAGCATTCGGTTCTTTACACGCACAATAAAGGTTCTCAACCTCCTTATCTTTTTTTGGTATGGGAGCGTAAGTATTTCCTGACATGATGACAGCAGAATATTCGATGACTTTCGATGTTCGATGAAAAACTGCCTAGCAACCAATACACATGGTCGTCAATGTGCCCATGGTAAGCAATATAACAACTTGTTTTTTGTTGTTAGTTACCTTGTGTTAATATTTAAAATGTTATTGAATCACATTTTAGTGTGAATGGTATGGGGCGCCTTTTTGAAAAATATTAACTTGCTGCAAGATAAAGCTAAGTTGCGGCAAGATAGCTAAGTTGCGGCAACATAGAGCTATCTTGCGGCAAGATAGCTAAGTTGCGGCAAGATAGCTAAGTTGCGGCAACATAGTGCTAAGTTGCGGCAAGATAGCTAAGTTGCGGCAACATAGTGCTAAGTTGCGGCAAGATAGCTAAGTTGCCGCAACATAGAGCTATCTTGCCGCAACATAGTGCTAAGTTGCGGCAAGATAGCTAAGTTGCGGCAACATAGTGCTAAGTTGCCGCAACATGGATCGAAGTTGCTACAAGATAGATATGTTGCCGCAAGATAGAGCTAAGTTACTGCAAGATATCTAAGTTGCTGCAAGACAGCCAAGTTCCCCCAACATAGAGTCAATGTGTCGCAACGTAGAGCTAAGTTGCTGCAAGATAACGAAGTTGCGCATTATAAAGCTTTGTTGCCGCAGGTTAGCTAAAAATTTGCCGGCGCTTTTTATCGCGTTATATTTAATATATATTTTTAATAAGGTAACGTAGGTAATGGAAACCAAGAGCGAATATACGGAGTTGGAAGAGGCGGTGCAAAGATTGGCCACAGTTGTTAATACCTTGGCGAGGGACCGAGGCGAACAGGACAATGATTGCAAATCTGCCTCATCTTCTGGATCTGCACTGCCTAAAGGCCAGTTGGAAAAAGTAAAGAAACCCCCCAAAATTGTAAGTACCCCTTAGGGGTCGGGTAAACACATTAGTATTGTTAGTGAGTAACAAATGTTAATTTCATGTTCGAAATGTGTTATTCCCAATAGAGGTAAAACTCACGAAAAAGTTTATATCATGCCAAGTTGTATACCCTGTCACTGGGGACGCAGTTAACTACTGTATTTTTTTCTTTCGAACCACTGTGTGCTTTGTTGACAGAATTCTTCCTTTCAAAATGAAATCAGAGGTAGTGGTGACCGTATCTTTGGGGCTGATAAAACAAGCTATTCCACCTTTGTAGATGATGGTGATGACTTTCAACCAGTAAGTAATTTACTTTACTGCTGTAGATTGCATAACATTTAGCTTTGATGTGCCCGTAACATATGGTATATCCAAAAGTAGCATATCCAAAAACATTCCAACTAGTAAAAATAACTTGGCTAGCATTATGCAGTAAATGTAATATTCTTATGCTGTTCTTTAATTTTTGCAGGAGTGTAAAAGAGTTTTCTGTCCATTAAACTCGACAGGAAAAAGGTGGAAACCAGTTGCAGTTAAAGGTGGTCGAAAACTCAAATACAAAAAAACTGATAGACATCACTTTTGTTCAAGAATTGTTGTATGTATTCCACTTCAAGAATTTTCACAAGGCATACAAAGAATAAATGGTGATTGGTTTATGACAATACCAAGATGTCAAAAAAAGATGAAGACAATGGGATTACACCATGTTATACAAATTAACAGTGTATGGAATATGACTGAAATGCAAACAGCCATCATCGACGCTTTTAAAGATTGCTTCATTTCATTTTCCACTTTTCAATACTTGTTGCTCAAACCAGACCTTAATTTGTTGACGAAGGCAGTATCTGAGGATGGATTTATATGGAATGCAAGAGCTGTGCTTGCACTTGTTCATACTGTTACTTTCTTGACGTACTGCATCATTTAAGTTTTGTAATACACCTTCAGGCAATTGTAACAAATTTGTTTCAACATCAACATTGCTAGTACTTGGGTATATTATGTCACTATTATCAATTTCATCAAATGGGTTTAGCGCCTGAAACTGTAATAGGTGGCGATTCATGTCAAAAAAGTTGCAAAGGTGATTGATAATTTTCAGTTGAAAGGACATGGTGGTTTGTTGCAGTTACAAACTCCGCCAACCTTTTGTTTATGATATCTTTGTACACAAAATGGAGACAGTAAAGATGTACAGAGTTCATAATATCCAATATGTGACACTCCTCAAGGTATGAGAATTCATTGTGAAACCTATTCACAACTTGAGAATTAATATCTCTGTTGAGTCGCTCAATTCGTTGATTGTGCACTGAACTTCCAGTAACCACAGATTTGCTGTTAAGCCTTCTTTCATACATATACCTCCACACATGAACATTTTCTCCACCAAAATCACTTCGAATTTTTAGTGGCAAACCAAATTTATCCACAGCTTCTTCAAACAAGTTTAAAACAGTCACTGACTTATTGTTATCTGAGCAGTGGCAGTAGGTAATTAACCTACTGTATCCATCTATTCCAGCGTGAATGACAAACTTCCATCTAATTAACTTGTGAGTGCCATCTATATGCCAAATGTAGTTAGGACATGGAACTGTATATTTTCTTCTGGCAATGGTTGTAAGTTGTCGTGCTTTTATTCCCTCTTCATCAACTCTATGCAAACTAGATCGAAGCCTTTTCCTTTGTACAAATATACCCTGTGCTTGGAGGTGTCCATTTACCATAACTTCCCCAGATGCAGGATGGTTTCCTTTTACATTTCGTAATATGGTGTCAAGATCCTGATCTGATATTGAACTGCACGAGGATAGATATACACCAGTTAAATAAAGCTTTAACTAAGTTATTTCCACCTGCCATACCTGTAAGTTGGTTTTTCCAAATTACATTCACATATAACTCGTTTCAATGTGGGTCTGGATATTTCAAGCAATCGGCATATATCACTAAATTTTATTCTTAGAACCAAAAGTTGCTTGAGCTGTTCCACATCAACTTGCTTCCGATGTCGCCCCTAGAATATGCACAGATAACAGTTTACGTTTATCATTTCTATAGCTAAGTTGCGGCAACATAGTGCTAAGTTGCGGCAAGATAGCTCTATGTTGCGGCAACTTAGCTATCTTGCCGCAACTTAGCACTATGTTGCCGCAACTTAGCTCTATGTTGCGGCAACTTAGCAATCTTGCAGCAACTTAGCACTATGTTGCCGCAACTTAGCTATCTTGCCGCAACTTAGCACTATGTTGCCGCAACTTAGCTATCTTGCCGCAACTTAGCTCTATGTTGCGGCAAGATAATTTTTTTCAAAACGGCGCCCCATAGAATGGAGCACGTGGTGTGTCCATATCAGCACCAGGTGGCGCCACCACCTCTGTTCCAAATGGAAGATACTTTTACACTGGGTCACAAAGTTTTTTCCAAACATGATTGGATCTTACGCGGGAGTCAGCTAATGAATGGAACCTCAATGTCTTCACCAAATGCGTGTGGTGCAATTGCACTTATTTTATCGGGTAGATTTTCATCTGGTTTGGACAGAAACTTATAAATCAAAAACCTAAGTAAATATTGGTAGAGAATTAGTTAAAATAGTTGTGAAATTGGTGCAATTTAACTTTGTATCTCTGGTAGATAAAATTAAAATTAAAATAGTTCAGCAACTAAAATTTATTTTTTAATTGTTGCTTTGTGCAGATTCAAGAATAAAATTACTGCTATGTTTTGGCATTGAAAGCTCAGGAAATACAATATACTCCATACAGTATACGTCGCGCGATACAAAACACAGCATCAAAACAAAGCTCTATTGAATGCTTTGCTCAGGGTCATGGATTTTTACAGGTAGGCTGATATGAATATACTGGGAAGTTACATATAATTTATATCTCACATTTTTAAGGTAAATGAAGCATTTGAATATATAATAAATAATGATGCTGCACCAGAAAACAAGATATCTTTTGACATTTCACTTCCACAATCAGGAAAAGGTAATTGTTGATAGTTTAAGATAAATTGTTGTTTGCAACCTGTATAGTTTCTCACTTTCAGCTCTCTATCAAGATCCATGAGATCAACATAATATTTAACTTGTTTGCAGGAATTTATCTACGTTCTTATGAAGATTGTTTGAAACCACGTTCTGTCAGTGTGACTGTCGAACCCAAATTCCACTCTTCAGCAAGTAAGCACTAAAATATCAAACAGTTGTCAAGCCCTCATTATAGTCTGTGTTTGCGGATGAACATTCATTTCTCAAATCTTTAGGTTCTGAGGAAAAGATAGAATTTAGTTGTCATATATGCAGTGACCAGCCCTGGGTAGTTTGTCCAACACATTTTGAAATGATGTTTTGGAATAGACTTTAACAATATGGGTACACAAACAGCAGGTAAATAATGTTACTGAAAAGATGTTGATCTGTTGTATGGATTTAATTCATGTTTGTTTAAATTAAATCATCATCTGGTTGTATTTTCAGGTGGATCCAAGAGGATTACCTCCAGGTGTACATTATGCCCAGGTTCAAGGTTGCAACAGTAAGCGTTTGAATGCAGGAGTACTTTTCACTCTGCCAGTCACTGTCATTAAACCAGAAAAGTAAGAGCCTTCAGTTTCCTTTCTTTTAATTAATTTTATTTTTTATGATTAATTTATTGTAATTTTTTTGACTTCGTTTCCCAATGAATGAATAATTTCACAAAACTTATAACCTGAGATATCTTTGTCAAGAACTGATCAACTCACCAACTACCGACTTCAACAAGAACAACGAACGTTTAAACCTGGACAGATAGCAAGAAAGTTCTTCCATGTACCTGAAGGTGCAACATGGGCAGGTCAGGATTTGACAAATGCACAGATTCAACCTAGAATTAACTTTATGCTGAAAATGTATTTTTTAGTTCTTAGCAACAGCTTGCTTGAGGCTTGTATTGACTCTTATATTAGGATCAGACAATTACTTTTCCCACAGAAATGACTTTGAGAAATCACTCAATCGATCAGTCAGCAAGATTCGTGTTACACTGCGTCAATATTCGACCTCAAAGAGCATTTCGTGAACAAGAGTTTTACAAACTCGTAAATGTTCCAGCAGGTGGCTCCACAGAGCAGGCGTTTGCTGTTCAGGTAACAATTCCCGCCTTTGTGCACAATAATATTATATAATATCTAGCATTTGTAGTTTTTTTACCTCTACATGCATTGTTTTGCATTACTTAATGTGTTTTACTTTTTAGTCTGGGATCACAGTAGAACTCTGTGTCGCTCGTTGGTGGTCAAGTTTAGGTGACGTCTCCATTTCATATGACGTCAAATTTCGTGGGCTTACCGTTAGCAACAACTTGGTTATGGTGAGTGCAATATTTATGTATTTGACTCATAAAACAGAATATATGAACTGGACCTCAACCGACCACTTCATTCACTCTGATTGGTGAACCACGGTAGTCAAGGTTGTTGGTTCAAACCTCACCAGGAGCATGTTGTACAACCAAGATGAAGTAAATACAGAAAGTAACATAGTCATGAACCTTCCCAGCATGCAGCCAACGGAATTCATCGCCTTGAAGCTTGCTCATTGGAAAGAGAAGATATCTCACCCTCTATAACCCTCAAACACGTTGTACAACCCCTGAGAGCAACTGATCATTGTATACGTCCATTATCAGCTAGAGATCATGTTCTTGGAGATCAACCAACATATGAGATGATCAACACATACCCTTTGCATGTGGTGAGACTGTGGTTGATTTGAATCAACAGAGACTTAAAACTGTTTATGTTTTATTTACGAAATTATCGCATAAACCTAAAACAATTTATGATAAATTTGTGAAGTTTTAAACTGAGCAGCCTCATTACCTGCATCTATCACTGGGGTTACTGTTGTAACTTATTAACTCACAATAAATTGTCTGCAGACAAAGTCATCTGAAGTCACCATATCCTTTCCCATGTTGTCGGATTTATTGTACGAGAATGAATATAACAGTCAGATATGGTTGATGTTTGATTCCAACAAGTGCTTTGTGGGTGCAGGGGACGCTTACCCTCACCAGGTATATTCATTATAGTGATTACATATCATATTTGTAATTAGACACAGTTGATATTGGACTATTATGCATGTATTTATCTTACAGTACCCAATCAAATTGGACAAAGGTGAATACACAATACGCTTACAAGTCTCCCATTCATCGAGGGATGCCCTACACCGACTCAAGGACGCCGCACTAGTGGTGAAAGCCAAGCTGTCATCGTCAATATCACTGGATGTTTTTTCCACACACAGAGACGCGTTGATGGGAAGTAACAAGATGTCGAATCAAACAGTGATTCCTGGACATCCATTTCCATTCTATGTTGCTCCTTTACAAGAAGACAAGTAAGATTGTGTTTGTTTGGTTTGTTTGTCATGTGACAAGCGCTAAACAACATTTAAATCACTTTTAAATATTTCAGATTACCAAAGCATGTGACTGGAGGACAGTACCTGATTGGTCAGATGAGCATGGCAAAAGGGGAGCTTGGAAAACGTGCAGTAAGTTGTGTTAATTCAAACACTCAATTTATCTTCCTCTGAAGCAATGTGCATTGTTAACAGAGCTTGTATAGAGGAAAAAGGTCCAAGATTTCTGAAGGGGTAGAATAACAAACTATGTAGAAATTCACCTTTTGTCTTTATTACTTTTTTTCATATAGATGATGTCCTTGGCTTCTGCATCTAAATCAGTAGAGTTCAAATCTTATATGTTGCCTATCTTGTTTCCTGCAGTACACACACAAATTCACGTAGGTCCTGATCGACCCACCGAGCAAGAACAAAACTAACCGCAACTCAAACTTAAAGAAATCAAACAAAAGCTTCAACTAGTGGGAGGATGACATCAGAGACCTTTAAATTTCCTGGGTTGCCAAGTATGACGTAACCAAATCCGATAATTAACAAAATCATTGCTGACACGATTATATCCTAAACTTTGATATTCCGTGACAGACAAGAACGACTGGACTTGTTTAATAAACTGAGGTTGGACTGGGGTAAACACATACCTCTTTACATGGCTAAACTACAAGCACTTAAAGCGACAAAGGTAATCATTAATTTTTATAAGACAGGTTAATTTGTAAAAATTCCTGGGAATACTTTGAAAATAAAAGTTATTTTTTCACCATCATTAAGCTCATGCATTTGTAGACAAGAGAGGAGAAATTAGATGAAATAATAGAGACGGCTGATGAAGTTATATCTCGTATTGATACTCATCAATTATCAGCTAACCTTGGGATTAAGTGCGACCCAAGACCAGATGCTGCTTCCATAAAGAGGTAAACCACCAGACTGGCAACCATTTAACTCTAGTGTGATACGTTAAAATTCTATTTCTGTGTAAAACGTTTCATGCGAAGAGCTTGTAGAAGTAATATAATGTTATGTCAATAATATTCTAATACAGTATATATGTGTGTATATTTGCAATGCAACTTAGCGATTGCTTGCAAGTCAATCAATATTACATAAATTTAAGTCATTCCATGTTAAATCATCACAAAATGACCTAAACCTCTTTAATGTAGATGAAACATATGTGTTAAGTACTATGGCACAGTCACTCATGCCAAATTTTAGTTCACTCAGATCATTGGTTCAAGAGTTATGTTTCCCTACAGTTGTCATTTGGGGGCAAAGTTCAGGGGTTTGCCTTCTGCTTTAACCCCTTTATTTCGAAAACTACTTGGCCAATTTTTATGACTTTGGTGTTGTTTGAAAGAGAATTGTCTGTATAATCAGTTTTGATTTTTTTGTTTCCCTCTTACAATGACCTCTTGACCTTTGTTGTAACCCTGAATTTGACCTGGCCTGATTCGTGACCCAGAGGTCGTCAGATGGTTAACTTTTAGGTCTAATAACATACTGCTTACAGCTACAACATATCAAATCATTGAAGTGGTAAAAGTTTTTGGTTTCTTGTTAAATCGCTTCATGAAGATAATATTGGCCAAGAAACATCTCTTTTGGTCATGCATGAGTAATTTGGGATATACCTTGTTTTTATACACAGCATGGAATATTAAATGTTATACTGTAATTTTCCCACAAGCTGTGGTATCAAATAGGGCAATTTTAGTGCATTGAAATTCAATTTTTCCTAATTCATGTTTTTGCACAACAAACTTGTTTTCCTTTCTCAAGGTACACAGAAAATAAACCTTATTCATAAATACATAGCACCCACTTCATCCACATTCTGAAAATTGTTCCTCTTCTGTTATAATATATGTTTAATAAGGCCAATAATTGTGTTCCTATCACACACGAAATGTTTCCTTCAGTGGTCCAACAAGTTTCCTCCTGGTTGGGCCAGTAGAACAATTAAGATGGTTTTAGGCGATTTGACATGGAATGACCCATTTGCATTTTCCTTTGCAGTGAAAGTGAAAAACAGAGATGTCATCTCATTGGATCCCTCGTGTATAAAGGTTGTGCTCTCGCAGATAAAATGATTCAACTTGACACAGCGAGGGAAGAAAGATCAAAAAGTGAAGCCACAGGTGTCTCTTTATTATCTTTGATTCATGCTTATATCGCTGCAATTATACTTGTAGCTTAGTAACATATTTTACTGTATATTGAATACACCAGTTGTGTTTTAAACACATTTCTTTCTGAAAAGATGAACCGCATGAGGGCGCTGACAATCTTGGTGGTTGTGAAACAACTTATGGTGATGTTTGCGAACAACTTAAAGAAACTTTCGAAAGGTTGCAAATGTTTGCGGACATGAACGAGAGCAAGGTGGGATGGAAAGTATAAATTAACATAAGCGCTATTATGATCTTGTCGTCTTAACTGACACTTGCATGTTATACCAATAGTTAAGAGAAGATCATCATGTTCAATTCATTCTATACAGAGTACCAGCACATATACACAGTATAAACAACACCAGTGCAAGCTTTTAATGACATTTTTGTCGTTTCCAGGTTCTGCCTTTTGTTTTCAAACACGCGGTCGCCAATAAGAAATATGGTCTGGCCGCCCGAGCTCTGCTTAAACAAAGCGACGACAAGAAATGCAAAGAGACTGACTTGAAACTTATTGAGGTTTGTATCCAAGTCTTAATATGGACGTGTTACGTCACCTGTGTTTTGGGACATCTTAAAACTATTTACACGCAAGAAATTCACTTCAAGCTTTGTACCCAAGAAACTTGTCGCTCGTGCGCGACCTAACATGATTGTTTGATCAAAAATGGTTTTAAACAAATGTCTATAATTAGAAAACAAGGCTTGAATCATTTCTAGAACCACACAGGTATTTAAGTACAGGTTTAAAGCAAACCAATTTCGACAAATATCATTGAAATGCAAAATGTAATAAAAATAAAATACAATAAGTTTTACTTGTTGTTGCATAAAAAGCAATAAACTGCAGGTGATGTTTGTCATATTTTCGAGCTGTGTTGTTTGAACTTACCACTGTTTGTTGCAGATTTGTCGCAAACTTGGTTGGGAATACGTGGCGCAATACATTGAGATGTCCCTTCCAATAAAATACCCAGCCTCATTCATTCCATTTTAAAGCGATACAACGTGTATTGTGTGCCGCTGTTTGTTGCGGTTTATTCCCGTCGTCCATCGCAGTTTGTCGCTGCTTTTATCTAAATTTCAATTTCTGTTTTTACTGGCAGAGATCTGAACTTTGTTTCACTGAATCAGTTTTTACGGCCATATTCTGCTCGCATAGGCACCAAATTTTATGTCACATAATTTATGAATTATTTGCAAAACTTTATTTTTCGACTGCATTGTGGAATTATTCTTGATTTTTAATTGACAGCGAAACAACTTCCACGCAAACCTATTTTACGGGGATGTGGGTTTTTAAGCAATTGTTGCTTTCTGTGTTTTGCGCAATGGATATTGAAGGTAATTGCCTACACCCTTCTCTAGAGACGTTTCTACCAATGTTTTTTTTCTCGTTGTTGTAACCAAACGTGGTGTTTCTGATGATCGTACAATAATTCCACTTTTGTGTAGAAAAATTCTGTCCTTTTCTCAATTTGCAATGTTTGGTTGCTAACAAAGTACCAGAATCACAAGGAAATTAAGATGGAGCATTGGTTGGTTAAACAAAACTTTGCTGTATAATGTGCGAAGCAGTTGAATTGGAAACTACCCTTTATCTAATATTATTTTGCGCGAGTGGCACGTTAATATTTTTTGTCGAAAGTCTGGTAAAAATTCCCATTTCACGATTAATGCCTTGAACAATGTAGTGTTTCAGGTTCTCTACATGTACCCACATTCGTGCAGTTTTGCTTTATTTGCCAGAAGAATTGCTGGTGTTTGGTAACACATGAAGGCCCTCTCCAAATTGCTCAGTTGTAAAACAAAGACGTTACAGCTGATTCAAAGTAATGTACGGTCAGGATTGGTGAATGACTGCATGTTCTGTGGCGGGAAAAGTCAGCTTTGTGGGAGCTGATAAAGCAGTTCGAATAACAAAAGGCAATGTGCAGAAAAGTGTTTGGAGGCTAATACAAAATCACTGATGGGCACAACTCTGAGATTCCATGATCAGCAAAAAGATTATTAATGTATTTTACTTTTATTATCCAAATAAAATGGCATATCTGTTTTCCGCAATATTCGCCTTTATTTTTGGCTGCTTCAGACCGCATATCAGTAATTATATTAAAATAGTTTTGCCCGCGGGGAATGCCCGTCTTGTACTCCTGCGTCATAGATAGTCTCAGTTCCGTCACAAGGCAACCGGTGATGCGTTGGGGTCAATTTTCTGGTTGAATGAGCAAGAAGTCACGTGGTGTAGCCAGGGCGATTTTCAGCGTGTTTAGTGCAGTTTTAGTGCATTTTTTGCTCTTCTCAGTCAGTCAGACGTTTGGTGCAGGGTGCTGTGAAAAGTTTAGTTGAAAAACCACCAAAATGTTCAAGGGGATGTAGCTCAAAATTGAATCACAGAAGTATACCTTAATTTGTGATTTTATGTTAGGCCCGCCTCTTGGCTACGCAGTAAGGTGAAAATTAGTTGCAAGATAGTTGCTTAAAGCACCACCTAGGGGTCTTTTAGGCCCCCGATTAGTCATTATTTTAGCTAAATTGGCTGCAAAAAAATGTAAGATGGTTTTGCGAAAAAATGAATCACAAAAACCTCATCCAATTTGCAATTTAATGTTGGCCCTAACCCTTTTCTACGCAATGGCAAAAAAAATTGTCACAGGAAAGTTGCTTTGGTTGCCCCCTGGGACTGTTTTTGCTATCCTATAGGACAAAAGATCCTCCTGGAGGCTCCTCAGATCCTTGCTGTGTTTTGGCGGATGCAGCTGCAATCAATTTTTTTTCTCTATGAATAGTACCAGTAGATCTTCATGGGTCACTGACCACAGGAATTGTTGTTGGCAAAAAAGCAAATCACTCAGTATGGGTATTAATGGTGATAGCCTTCAAAACTAGATTTTTGGGATTTAATACTGATATGCGGCCTTCAGTTAAGAACCTTGCATGTTTGCGTATCTGATCGAGCACAACATAGAAATGCACGGCAACACATCGGTAACTGGAAACCGAAAAATCTTGCACAATTTCCAACCAAATGTCTTTACCGAAATGATAAATTAATATCAACTTCTGCTCGTTGTTCAAATTCTAAACAATTTTTAAATGAATATGTATAAATTAATAAACTTCTAAATCAATGGTATAAAATTTCTATATTTGAAGTGCAAAAAAACATTGCGCACATAAAATTTTGTAAGAAATCTGCCACAAAATTATATCTTAATTCGACTATTATTTCTATTTTTTTTATAATACCTCTAGTGACACGGTTTAAGTTTAAGTGTTGCTTAGTGACGCTTGGGATAAAATGTCAGAGTTTTTGTTTTTTGTTAAAAATCATTTATTCTTGAAATCACGAAAACAAAACACAAATAATTCGGGAACAGGAAATAGTTTTCGTGTTGAGATTCTGCTTTAATCCGAATCACTGGAATCTAGATCGGATGAGGGGAGGAACTGTTGAACTTCAACCAAACCCCAAACTAGCGGCTGAAAAAAGTCACAAAAAGTTTTAATTTTATGAAATTTCACAAATAAATGTTTTCATACAAATATAAATTAAATCCTCACAGGGTTTTCCATATTAGCAAGTGCTGCCTTCACCATCTTAACCGACTCCGGATCCATTTTGCACTGAAGCAGATCCAACTCCTCCCCAACCTTCGGTAAAATCTCACAAATTTTTTTCCCGTCGTCTTTTCCGCGAAACTTGTTTACACTCAGGAAGAGAATTTCCAACTATTTAAAATAAAAACATTGTTTGTTGGAAATATTTCTATACATTTCGAACCAGGAAGAAGCAACATTTTATCCCAAAACTAAAACGATTTCGTTTTTTTTCTTTAAATAAATAAACTTTTGCAAAAAATGTCAGGAATTTAAAACAGAATCTTGGTTACAAAATAAATAAAAACACAAACAAACCTTTGGTTTCATTCTTTTTATTGCTTCACAAATAATCGTTAAATCTTCGGAATTCAGGTCGCAATATTCCAGCACCAGCCCCAAATCATTTCTTGTAACTTTTGGTAAAAATTCCGCCAAAACCTGAACGATTGAGTGAAGTCGGGTTCCGGTAAAATTCAACCCCGGAGGACAAAACTTGGCGAGTTTTTCTTGGTGGCGTTTTTGGATTTCCTTCAAATCCAGAAATAAATCTGAAATAAAACAGAAGAAAGTTTATTAAAAAAGCAGATGTCTGGTTTCCAGTTTTAATAAAATCACTTGAACTAAAACTTACTTTATTCTTGCACAGAATTCCCCACGTTTAAGTCGGATTTAATCAACACAAGAACCAACAAATCAATCCAATATAAAACGTTTAAATTATCAGAAAATATAAAAATTACACGACAGAAATAAACGCGTCTTTCCTCCACAACATTTAATCCCAACTAAAAAAAACTGCATTGAGTGTTCGGTTCAAACAATGGTTGTGTGACGTAACAAACCTACTCATTGTTACGCGTATAAATGTTGTGTTTACAAACACGCATTAAACTGTTGGCATTCATATCATTTACTTACTCAGTAGATCGTATTGCATGGGTTGAGATTGGAGATATCTTGAAAGCGCATCCAATAATTTCGCACTTTTGTCTGGAAAACAAGAAACAACAACATTTGCAATAAAACTGTTGACATGTATTTGGTTGGACGAATTATTTCTACCTGTATGTTTTGCGCAAACACAGATATTATCTGTACGAGCTAAACGCTATTTAACGCAGTAAAGCCACCAATAAATGAATCAAGTACACTCATGTTACATGTCTAACGCAGTAGTGTCAGTAACGAGTTCCTTAGCAAAAACAATACCATGCTAAAGTTTACTGGGGATGGGCACAAGTGCCCAACCTGTATTTATAGTTGCGTGTTTGTAAGGCGTGTACCACACAAAATCCTAGCCGACAAGTTGGGAGGACAGGTTGAAAATGTACCGGTACTAGTCCGTGGCCCTGTAGATGGGACTCCTCAAGGTAAAAAAAAAAAACACTGCATGTCTAACCTCAGTGTGCAGTAAAATTAAACTCAAAACACCATCGGTACAGCTATGCTTGGTCACTTAACATTAAAATATGTGGATGCAATTATTTGACATTGCTATCGTTTTCGTGTGGCGTTTGCATGTCAAATCATTCAATGCCCTAAGGCATTACCTGAAACTTTAAAACATGGCATGTGTTTTAAATGCAAACCTGTATTTGCAAATAAAAATTTTAACACAATTGGACCCAAGATACGGAGTTATGTTGATAAAGTTTTCATTTTGGGGCAGAAGCAGGAGCTTCCAATTTTTAAATAAATGCATGCCACTAAATAGCGGAATATATGTGTAACTTTTTTTGCAAATATACTGTTCATCCCTGTTTAATTTCTGTAACCTGTGAATATGCACATAATGTGATTGATAAATCACTGTTTTCAAAAAATATTTTCAAATGTTACACAAATAGAAAGCTTGTGTTGCACATATTGTAAACCAGGTAATATGTGTTGCAGGTTTACATAGCAAAGATACCTTTTTCCTGAATCCTGGAATCTGTCACAGAGCGAGCAAGACCACCGTCACATTCAGACTCCAAATTTCCTTCAGCAGGATGACTTCCCGACACCACTTGCAAAACAACAATTAGCAAAATTAGAAAAATTTTGTAAAAATAATTAATGTCAAGCTTACGACGTTTCTGTCCAAGCAAAAGGCCACATACAAATCGTCGCACCATGGCCCAGTGTGGAACTTCCACCACCTCATCAATGATTTGGTTAAATTCTTCAACAGGCATAAAAAAAGAAATGTAAAAGGCACAAATAAATTCTTGTAACATTTGATGTGAAAAGAAAAAGAAAGTTTGGGAACCATCGAAAACTTTACGATGTGAGAACCAAGAGTGTTTTACAAGCCTAATTATCACATCCTGAACATTAATGTGCTCTAGGTCCACTGCAGAAAGGTCTGCATGGCTAAACACAACAGTGCGGCGAGTCATTCCATTGTAGGCCATTTTGCCAAGGGCTTTTATAACAAAGTTTATGCTCTTGCCCTTTGCATATTCGGATACATTAAATTGTTGCAATACTGCATTGAATAAGTTGGTAATTGTGTTAAAACTGTCTGAGTCACCAAACAAACAGGCATACAAGACAAATTGTAAAAGCAATGGATTGTGACAAAAACTAAGCAATTGTGGAGATTCAGTTTTAAGTTTTTTGAAAAGTTCACTTGCTTTTTCGTCAGCATAGAAGTAAAACAGCTTTTTCATGTCTTCTGTAGCAAGGTCGTGGACATAAATGGTAGATTTTGGACGGAGTCCCACAGGAATGGCAAGCAGGGAATGTGGACGTGATGTAAAGATTAATGTTGCTTTTCTGAACAGGGTTTTGCTGCAGAGATTCGCAACAAGCTGTTGAACTGTAAACAGAGTTTTGTAATCTGTATTAATTTGCTTTACATTTTCCAGTGACCATGTTGCCTGATCCAAACCATCAAATACTAAAATGCACTTTTCTTGGTTTTGCTTCATCCATCTGAATGCAGCATTAAGGACAGTTTGCTTGGTATCAGGGAACTGCCTGTCCAGTAGGAGCTCTTGAAGTGTAAGTTTGTCATCACCATAGTCTATATTCATGAAGGTTAGGTGTAACATCAAATACCCCTTTTTGATGTGTTTCAGCAGTTTCTTGGATAACGAAGTTTTTCCCGCGCCCGGTGCTCCTGCAAATGCGATAAACTGGTGACCTTCATGAATTGCAGTAAGCAATTCCTCAAATGTTGTGGGATTGCCTTTAACTTTATTTACACTGTCCCTCATTGTTGATGGCACAAATTCATCTTCTTTCTTGGGATCAATACCCTTGTAAAAGTCAAGTATTTCCAGTTTTGGATTAACATCTGGGATTCCATCTTCTCTTAAACCAGGAAGAGACATGACAGTCTTTAGTACATTATGTCGACTTTTAATGATTTCGATGGCTTCTTGCTGCACTTTTTCTAAATTAAAAAACACAAGTCATCAGAAATTCCTCCCAAAACCATTTAAATTCAGGTTCATCATTAATTATTGTTACGTTATTGCAGTGTATTGTTCTGTTTACCTTACATTTCTGCATTTGATTGAATGAAGGTGCACAGTTTTGACGAACAAAAAACTGAATTGTCAGAAAATTATTTTAAAACCCCACAAATTATTTTAAAACCCCAAACCCCACTGATTTTCCTTGTGACCCATCGCAATGATAGGCTGAGATATTACGGTAGACGGTGATTTACTGTGTTAACATTACTGTTACATCACCAATACCTCTAAGGTAGGGGTTGGCATCCCTTTAAACAAAGCATGCCGTTTTATAAATTATGTAAAAATTCTTATGACATAGCAAACATATAGGCTATGAACACCATAATATTTTGAAATTTTAACAATACGAATGTTTTCTTGTTGTTGAAATAGATCACAATATTTTACCTTCATTTTGTTCGTCATCTTTTGTTGTGCTTGGTGTACCTAAATGTTCAGTAAGTTGAATATTGTCAGCATAAAATCAGCTCAAATTGAACTTTGCACATGAACCAAAATAACTTTATATTATGTGTATCAATTGGCACTTAAGTAAATGTTCAGGTAACATAACCAGAAAGCTCAAGAATCTGATTAAAAAAGAATATTTTCAAATTGTCTTACCCTGCATTAATTTGCAATACCCTTGGATTGACATACCTTGACTGTAGTAGTTTTTGGTTATGTTGACATCACCTTGAACTCCAACAATGCTGTCGGACATGCTTGCCCCCTGTGCTAATACTTGCTGCGATGGACCTCGAAAAATTAAAACTTTGTTACTTAGCTTAATAATAAGTTCTGTCAGATTAGCTTGGAATTTATTAGTCTTATAATATTCACCAGCATACCGGGTAAATTACAGAAATTTTATATTTCAGTGGTTTCTACTTTGGTTTCTGATCACAGCAATGATGTGAAAGAAATAATATAAAAGTTTGGCCAAACAGTTGTGCTTATTACTGCCAACTTATTGAATTTAAGTGTTGTTTAAATTACTTGCAATATGCCAACCAAACAAACGTTGAATGTGTGTTTTAGATATGGATATCAAAACTCATCTTACCTGGTTTCTGTTGTTTGATTTGAGAATCATTCTGACATTTTGTGTCAGACGTTCTTTGCATCTTGCTTTCTCTGTTGCCCATGATACTTGTTGGTTTAAGGCTAGCCCCAGAAAGAAAATCACAATTTAACAAAAAGTAACAAACAATTCAGCTGTCAACAAAATCACATTATTGTAATTAGGTTTAGCCAAACAATGTCTAAATCCTAATGCTGTACAAATTAGGTCAACAAGGTCATGGACACACTTTTGCCAAACAAATTAACACGTCAGGATCCTTACATAGGTTAAGATTTTATCGACTGTTGAAATATTCGCTTCATATTTTTTCTAAATCAAAATAATCTAATTATTATCTGGGCTAGTTTGCGATCTCAATTATCGTTGCGCAGACGACTGATGACGCTAACTATAGGTGGCGCTATTGAGTAAACATAAAAGTATTCCCCCCAAAAAACAAAAGAAAATAAGTATTATGATGATGCTGGGTCGATTTTTAAAGTGCTATTGCTGATATTATTCCAAATTAATGAAATTGGCATTAAAAAGGATTTTCGAAAAGCTTAAAGTACAGTTTATCGACTATGTACTAAGTTCGCTGAAGTTTAAAGCTTACTATAATTTTCCTGTGTTGATACTGGAGTCACGACACGACTCAGATTTGTTGTACAACATAAAAAACGATGTTTACCCCCGGTAACGAGCAGTTTTTGTTAACATTGGTGTTGAGCCGACTACATACACTTTAAACTCTATTGATTGGTATTGATCTTCAAATCAGCGTATAATGTAGGCCTGCACTACATTCCGGAGGAGTAATTTTCAGTACAGTCATGCTTGTTTCCGCAATGACCTGTCTACACACATTCGCTTGTTTGAAATATTTTCTCGTATATTGCCCAACTTTTTCTTGTTTGTTGCTCATAAATATTTCTTTCTAGATATCACAAAATCAACACCATTTGAATCTTTAAAATACGCCATATGGATAATATATGTACTTGCACTTTACTTTGCATGACTACTTATTGGTCTTGAGGAAAAAACAGTGCTTTTAACGCCGCTTACGTGACACAAACATGTTGTTTCATGGCAGGTCTGAACTTTGGCTGATCCAGTTTCCCGATTTGTTTGTTCAGAAAACATAAAAGCGAAGCTGAATGCGCTGGAACATTTTCAGTCACCGCTGACAAACAAACCTTATGTACACGGAAGACAGATGACTTTTTAACTCATACATTCTTATCAAGTGTGGCGAAAATGACACACGGCACTAATGTTTTTCTTTTTGCTTTCTTTGATTATCTGTGTTGTTTATTTAAAGCAGTCTTTATTACCCATGCGCACAACACATTGCACAATTCTTTTGTTTTTCATCGGTTTCCTGCTCTCACGTTTTATCAAATTCCCTTTTGGATTTATTTCCGTATCCCATACCGCTTAATTGGATTTCCTGTAACGCTTCATTGGTTCACGTGCAAGTCGTTGATTGGCTGGTGCAATGAGTGCTGCGTGAATGACCCGCTAGTCATTAGGTGTGCGTCGCGCTATACAGTGGTTTTCATTGTTGCCAAGCGCGCATTTCGATATTATACCGGAAATCAAAATGATTTCACTTCTTCCTGGCCCCGTATTTTCTAGGGCCGTGTGGAAAACATGTGGCCTCCTAAGCGTTGTTCGGTTTACAGTAGTTCTAAGTGCATGGTGAGCTTTACTGTGAATTATATGTTTTGCGGGAATAAACGAATGCAGGCAAATATTAAAGAAATCCTTAAATGCGTTCATTAATGGTTTACTTTCACACATTGGGTACTGGTAGCTTGTAAGCCCCATATAGGTTTGCGTCGTAACACCCGCATGTCACACTAACTGGTGTTCCGTAATATTAGCATCTAATTTTTACAAATAATATACGTGACAAAACAGGTGAGTATTTCTAGCAAGTAGCATAAATAAGCGACCAACACTACTCCTTTAAAACAAAGTCAAAAAAGGTAAAACATGACTATGTCCGTTATGCTAACGTTAAAAGAAAACAAAATCATAAATTAATTGTTAAGTGTTTCGTGAAATCATATGCAAACTGTATGTGTTTCTTCTGCCGAAAAGGTTGAACTAGCTAGCTTTAACTGCACGCCACGCTATTCTCTTCGTTGCGTTAATAGCATCACACAAGAGAAAAACTTTACGTGAGATGTGATCAGTAAAGTGTGACGTTTTTGGCGCACTGTAACTTTCGTATTTTCTACAGTTTAACGAAAAGAATGTGATTGCTCTTTTGCCCCAAATAAACGGATTTGCTCTGTTATTGGGGCAGTATATCCTTTTTGATGTGTCGATTCATGCTTTGTAAATACAAGAATTCGACATCGTGTTATAGTTTACGTTAGCGATAACAATATTGTCATCAGTATTAAACCGCATTTTGAATCTAACTTACATTACGTTGACAAACGTGCCCTTTTGAAGTAGGCAATACCAAACATGCACATAGAAGCTGTCTGTTGCTTTCTAATAATCATTTTAAATTTTTAACTACAGTTGCAGATATTTGACAACAAAACTAAGAAGTGCATCAACTGTTTGATTAGTTTTTCCATTAGCGACAACAGCTGAAGTTCGTGAAATATCACGAGCATCAATCCCACACATCAGCAACCCGATTTGACAAACAGTTTTGTTTCTGCTTCTGGACAACCAAAACCTAAAGTTACTGCTTAACCTTACGTTAAACATTTTCAGCTACATTTCCAAGAATATTTGTTATAAATCTATGGCTAACTATAGCAAAGGAACCAATAAACAAGTTGCTTCACAGCAAACTTGAAAGATTGCACAAATTCAGTTCCTCATTTTACTGAATCAATGGCGACGAGTTGAAAGGTCAGGGTTCCGCTCTACCGAAGATTTTTTAAGCGAATAACGTAATGTGTTTTTTTAGCAAATAACGTAAACGACTTACAATAACCTTGCGTCGTAACAAGTATATTATCAGCACAGCAAGCAGCAACGCACGGCACCTCGATCACGCATAGGAAAAACTTTGGAAGAAGAAGTGCTGGAAGCAGACAAACGCAATCAAGCGTGAGACTTTTTTCACACAGGAGAAAGCAAGTTATGTATTAATTTAAAGGAAAGCATTTAAGGAAAAGACAGACTTGTTTCTATGTAAGATGATTTTAATAAAATTTTTTTACTAATCGCACTCAAGACATGAAAAATAACTATTAATGAAAATGATTTATTCTTACGTACGGGGAAACCCCGAACGGTGTTTGTAGATTCAAATTTTAACTTGATTGAAGTTATGGGAAGCAAAAATTAAAAATGGGATCTAAGGACATGCTTCGTAAGTATTTTTGAAACTTTTTCTTGTGGTTTGACGTATATTATATATTTGTGATTTTTGGAAAAAAAATTTGTGACATAGGATAAAATGCACGAACCAAGCTTTTTTCCTGTCAAAAAGCAATTTGTTTTTCTGAAATCATGTGTTAGACACCCAAGGCCTACTAGGCATGAATTACAATTTCTCCTATCCCATACACTTTTACCAGATGGAAAGAAAGTCTTAAAATGTTTACTGATTATCTGCACAAAAAAGACCCAATGCATTAACATACGAAAAGTGTTTGCTATTCTGCACTTCATCCTCACAATCAAAAGTCATACAAAAATTATCCAATCTGCTTTCACCAGTTTACATTTTTTTGATCAAGTTAACCTGTGTTTATTTGTAGTGCGACAGTTGGTCCATCATCAGGATAATCCAAACAGACATTTGTGGACTCCTCATTATGCTCAGGCAGCATTCGATCATGCCGGTGATGGATTTGTTAATGTGGGAGTTTTTGGAACAGATGAAATGTCAAAGAAAGTTTTCTTTCTTGTGTATTTGGAGTACATGAAACAGACAAGACATTTAACAGTAAGTCAACTATTCCGTTCAAACACTTTGGACAAGCTAAAGCAGGGTACTGTCAAACATATTAGTTTTCAACAATGCAGGTTGGTGTCTAGTGATGTTGTTGAACATCAAATATCCATGTGAAAACATCCATTAATAATGTAAAACAGTGGCCCTGTCTAAAGTTCACTTATGGTTGACTCCATTGCTGAAACACCAAAGTTCATGAGGGCTTTATTGATTTTTGTGTTTAACAGGCACCAACTAATGCAATCTTCCAGCGATACAAGCAGCACTGTTATGCAAAAAACTTTCCCATCAGACAACTTGATAGAATAACTGGTCTCTGTTTGCAGGAAACCCCATTTGTTGTCCAATAGAGGATGATCAGCTTGTAAGTAGAAGTAGTAAAATTTGAATTTGCATTAAGCATTAAGAAGTACTAGTTTTTTTACTTTGTTTATTTTTGTTGCATTGATTTGCAAAAATAACTGATGTATTTACAAGAGATGCTTATTTTCAGAGATTTTTTTTTTTGTCATCACTTCCATTTTTTTTGAATGTTAAAAAAAAAATATTTTGAATCAAGAGATCTTGGTGTCAAAAAAAATGTGCAATCAAATCTTCATATCTTTATAATTTCGTATTTCCATTACAATTCATATTGCTGATTTTGTGGTTAGATAATATGTAAATTGTGTCCACAATGTCCACATTTACATTTTTAATTTTCCAGTAAATATTTTTTGCCTTGAAGACAGTTATATTGATTTTGTGTCATTCTAAACTTCTTACTCACAACTAGTAAATCTACCAAAGTGTTTATGTGCACGATAACAAGTTTAAACATAAAGAATATAAATAAGCACCATCCATTTTATTTTTCAACCAGCTTCGTTGTTTTTCTATGCTGACTCTGGAGTTGAATAAAAAAACATTTAGTTCAAACAAATGTATTTTGCAATGTGCTGGTGCCATGGCTTCCACTATTGTTATCAATGTACTAGAGGAGATTACAGAATCGGATTTGTCCCACTTGAAGGTTTGGAGAAGTTTGTATGTTAGAAACATTCCACAGAATAAAAATTACAATTGGATTAATATATTGGTATATGACTTAATATTTATCCTTTAGTATTGAACCCATAATCTACCCTTAATATTTTACAAAACTTTGAAAAATCGACGCCTATGATATCATTTATATATCAAATCTATAATTTATCATAACCACTTGTGCATATTTTTTTGTATCTGTTCTGTTTATTCTCAGGTGTTTGTGGATTATGCAAAGAAAATTCAATGGTATGGATTCACTTCTATATTGCAGGTATAATTAAAATATGTCAAACACATGATATATTATGTGATATATACGATACATTCAATGATATTGGAAACAAAATTATTTGTAATTCACAGGTTTTCTGGTTGCATTGTAAAAAATTACTTATAAATGTTTGTTTTTGCAAGGAATTGGTTTTTGTCATCCATGAATACAAAGGCCCCAAATATGGACAAAATAATGACTATCTCAAAACAGTTTTGACAAAATATTCCACCTCAGAATATTCCTTTGATCTACTTTCTGTAGCATTTAATAGCTGTATGTGCTACACTCTGCCTTCAGTCAAGGATGTTATGCACTCAAAAGGTTGGTTCTGTGGCGTATATTTCTTTGTTTGAAAAAAGCCATAATATTGGAAAGCTGCAGACAGGGTATGTACACGCACTGTTTCGACCTGTAAGGTAAGATCCGTTTGGCCATGGTGCTTTTTTTTCACATATATTGCATTGGTGTTTTTGCGTTTATCACTATCGGTTACCGCGTTTATCACTAGATCCGTTTGGCCATAGTTCGCTCCACAGTGGTTCGTCGTCTCTGTTGTTCGGTACTTAGTATAGGGTACCAAACAGATCGACGTTTACCGAAAGGTACCGCAAAGTGGAAATTAGTGTGCCCGCTAGTGTAAAAGCTAGCACAGTGCCACTGTCAACAGCTGCACTGATGAGACCTTACAGGTCGAAACAGTAATGCACACACCCTGTCTGCAGCATTCCAATATTTCTATGTTCTGATACAAAATTTTTTTATCATGCATGTATTTGCATTGTACACGTCCTGTTCAAAAAGTTGTTCCACTATTTGTGCATTAACTTGCACTGGAATTTAATAAAAAGATTTAAAATATGTAAACTATAGTTATAAATGGTATCGTTTGCTTACAAATTGCATATTTGTAATTTGTGGTTTTAAAGATCTTCCTGTCGACTACATGAAGGTGGTCTGCCAGTTTGCTTACAAACCAATTTGCCCCGAGAACAGAAGAAAAAGCTTCGCACACTGGACAATGTCAGAAAGAAATGGAAAACAAACTTTTAGACGGATCGAGCGATACATGAAATCCATGAACGACGGAAACTATGATCTAGGAAGGCTTTATTTGGAGGTTGGTTTTCACTTGTTGTGTTTTAGTATTTGATGCTCTATATCAATTGCACATTTCTTGACACATAGATTCTTTGGTTTGGTTGTGCAATGTTTAATGCATTTACTGCATGATCGGTTAATGTTTCTGTCTTAATCACGCAACTTACCTCTTTCACTTCTGTTTGGATCCTGTTTTGATTTTTTCCCATTTCTGACATTATGAATATTCTACCTCATAACTGATCCTATTTCAACTTTTGGTCACTTAATTACATTTACAACTGGTTTTGACGCAGGACACAGCCCGACATGAGTATTTTCGTGCCATTGAGCTTCAAATTGAAGACTATATCAAAAGCATAACAGAAGTGTGTGTGTAAAGTTATTCTTTTACCTGTATTTAAGACATTTCATAATGGTCATTGTAAGATTGGCCTCTAAATGTTTGCCTAAAATTTGAAAAAAAATGTTGGAAAACTTGTGCAGTATTTTCTCTTTTACTGTGCATTATTGTATGTGGTCTTACATCATAACTAATGCTTCAGGGTATCATGTCAGTTGACACATCATATGAAAATATTACCTCAAATGCTCAGGATTTTATCTTCGAAAAGTACGAAGATTTGAAAAAATACAAGACTTCAGACACCTGGGTTGGTATCAAAGTGGTATCAGTGCATTGGGAACATACACAAACAGTTACAAGATAATGTTTGAGGATGACTTTAAAAGAAAGCTGGTAAGTAACCAATAAACTTTTATTTGATTGTAGTGTAATTTTTACATCCAAAAATTTGGATTGTCACCTAATATTTTATTTAGGTTGCACTAAAGCGTGTTACAAACAACTACAAACAGCTACAACGGAATGACATGAAACTGAGCTGTGTAAGAAATTACTGCTTGGAGTGAGAAAAATGCCTCGTTTATGGATTTTTCTTTTACTAACATTTATGTGAAAAGTTTGTTAATGTTTGTTAAGGAATGAAATCTTTGTTACATCATGATGGTGTTCAAGATTGTGAAGATGTGCTAATTATTTTATTAACTTTTTTATTTTGAAAGGTTTTAAAGCAAACGCAAAGCACTTATGACACACTACCAGTTGATGGAAGCAAAACAGTAAGTTATAGGGATTGGACAAAACTTTAAAAATAAATAACTTGTTTAACTCTGTGTTCCCTAAAATTGATTAAATATTACCATAGATTACGGTAATACAGTCACAACTCTTCAGACTAAATAGCTTTGCCACCCTGAACTTAACCTTCATAAACTGCAGCCTTAGAACAAAGCATAAAATAGTCACAAACCTTCACAATTTATGGCTTTATATTTCAACCCAAAATGTATGTGGAAGACTAAAAGGCTGCAGCCTTAATGTTTATTAATGTTTGATGACATCTTAATAATATTGATGACATCGTGAGACACATGTGTGACACACCCTAGTTTAACATGATAAACTGATATTAACAAAGTCATGTATTTTGGAAAAGAGGTGATTTTTGCTTGACTTGTTCATTGCTCCGTTATACCTTTTTTACGTATATTTTCCTACTATCTTTCAAGTTATTGAAAATATGCACCTCATCCACATCATATCCTTTTTTATGACACTGCATATTTTGTTCACACTTCTACTTAAAAATCATAGGTTGGAATAAATTTATTGTTCTTCATACTGCGTCATTATTTGTTTTCAGTCGGGTGAAATGGAAGCAATTTTTTCAAAGGCTTTGGAAATTTATCTGAGTAAAATGAAGGTAAATGCTTTGGTGATTGGTATTATTTCAAGATGGTGATTGTTGTATGTTTGTTAACAATTAAATGCTATCTGATGACATTAAAACTTAACGCTTTTTGCAGGAACATGAATGCACATGCAAGGATGATGTTTTTCAGCAACATTCTTTGGCGAATGATGAAGCAAAACAACATCTTGAGACAGCTTTGGACCCAAAGTTTTCTCAAGTGGTTTGGGGTGAAAAATTCTATTGTTTGCTTTTGTTATATTAATGGATACTGGTTTTAACATGGCGAAAGTCTTCGAACAAAATTAGTAGTTAAAAAAGAGTCGTTCAATCATTGTCAGATCAACAAATGCTGAGTTTCAATTTGACTTTGCAAGAAAAAAGAGATGTAATTATCAGTGAGATTGAAAGTGCAAAAAACCAAGAGGTAATCATGATTGCCTGGAGTTATTCTGAATTTTATGTGCACCACTGTACAAAAATATTATATTCTAATATATGGTTTGTTTCAGAATGTAATGCACTGCTTACAATCGAATGCTGTTAGCAGCTACAGGGAAAGCATGATGGTGAGTTTCCTTGTAATGTTGAATCAATCAATTTACTATATTTGTGGAAACTTGTGGCAACTTTTTGAACTCTATATTAAGCTGATTAAATGGAAATACAGAAAAAAAACGTTCTTCGTTGGTCAATTTGTTGTGACTATCAGCCGGACAACAAGGATAATATTTATTCATTTCAGACATTTGTATTTTGCTGTTTCCATTGAACGTGTTTTGATTTTGAAAGCTCTCTTTGCAATGGAAGAACCATTTGAAGAATGCCATAAGAAATGTTTGAAGTCTGGAAAAAGAATTCTCTCTTCGTCGCAACTTTGGGCAAATGCAACGTTGAGGAAACAAATGGAAAGTCAGTTTATTGAAAAGGCAGAGGAGGAAAAATCTTTCTTCAAAAATTATTTCAAAGTAATTGTTTTGATTTTTACTGCACAAACATATCCTAATATCGCAGTTAGCAATTGGGATAATTGAAATTGCATGTGGGTTTATGCATTAAATTTTCTTGCATAGCAAATATTTTTTTGTGTTAAATAAAACTTTTGTTTCAGAGGAAACACGATGCCACCTACTTTGAAAATGAAAAGAAGTTAGCAGCGAAATACCATGAACTTATGGATAACGGGGTAAGAAAACTTGAAACTAGTAAAATATTTGTTTTTTGTCCTGTCATCATTTACATATTCACACCTCAAAGCAAAGATTTGCTTGCATCATAATGATGCTTACTGTATAAAACATAGTATTTATCATTTGGTCGTGAAGTATTTACTGATGAAATGTACAATGATTTTGTAATTGATTAAACAACATAAGTGCATGACACTGAAATGTTGTAAAAGACAATCGTTTGCAAAAACTGTAGATCATTCTGCACAAACATAACATCAAGTGATTCAATTACATTTTCTTACAAAGACAAGCATAATTCGATTTGTATAACATTTCAAATGCACATTGTTTCAGATTTTGGAATTAGAGAACATCCAGAACTTTAAAGCCTTACATGGCCGTGCAGTGAGTCAAGCTTAGCAACATCTGAAGTTAAGCAAGAAGTTATCGAAAGAAAATGGTGAAATGTTGAGAGAGAGTCTGACCCGTTCAAAGAAAAATACCTCGAGATGTTTGAACTTAATCAGGTAATTACAGCAAAATGGTTTAGGTTTCTTATTCCATTTTCAATATATTATTTTTTGTGAGCTTCATACAGTTGGCCACTGTTTCAACCCACAAGGTCTCATCAGTGCTGCCATGGTAAGATTGTCCACACCAAGCTGCACTAATAATATTTTATAGGTTGAAACAATGGCCATCTGTATGCAGCTCACACAATTCATATTATTGGTCCCCATGCTTATTTACTTTATATGCGCAAAAGAGCCATAATATTCAATGAGAGCTGCAGACAGATTCGACCTGTAAGGTCTCATCAGTGCAGCTGGCGACTGTGGCACAGGGCTACAGTTGTTTGGCCATAGTGCGCTTAATGTGGTTCGTCTATGGTCATTGGAACTTAGTTTGGTACTCAACATATCGAAGATTGACCAAAAGGTACCACAAAGTGAAAATCTGTGTGCCTGTCTACCAGCTAGCCCTGTGCCACAGTCTGTTGTGATAAGAGCTCTCAGTGAATATTATGGCTCTTTTGCGCATATAAAATAAATAAGCATGGGGACCAATAATATGAATTTTGTTGCTTGTTTATCTTTCTTTATTCTATGAATTGCAGTTCGTACTGGGATCTGTTAGTTATCTGTTAGGTAGTATTATTTGAACAACTATAATGTAAAAAATTCCTTTGTACAGAAGACAATATACATATTTGCATTAAATATATTCTTCAGCCTATTATCCCTGTCAGTATATTACAAAAGAAACAAGATTTATGTTATAGTGGGATAGGATAAACTGATTTGCTATTTGGGATGCAAGCCCGGCGGGCCACATGAACTAACCTTGTGGACCATACTTTGGTGAGCCCTGGTGTAGAGTCACATGCCCTTAGTTAACCTTAACCTTTTCCATTAGTTATCATGGATCTGCAACATTAAGTAGAGGATGTCATGTCAATGTCTGGGTTTTGTTTCAGATCTGCATCTTGTGTCTCTCTTGATTCCAGAGTGAACACACCAGCTATGATAAATTATCATTGAACATTTTACTTGATCTGTTACTCTATTTGTAGGAACTAAAAAAGAATTTTGCGGTCGGTTTTACTTTGTGTATTCAGTGCTTATTTTAACACAATTAGTTGATGTATTGGAATACCAACAATTTTGTAATGTGTTGCGAGATCTATGATTGGAAAACAAACATGTGATGCAATTTTATGTTAAAAGAAACGCTTTTGTCAATGCAGTAATTCTGCACACAACTGACAGCCATTAAGTTAGATTATGATCAGTTTAACAAATCCATTACTTTAGGCTGTGGATTGTTTTGTTCCTCCGAGCGAACTGATGTTTTCCATGGACAAAATTATTGACAACGGAAACTTCAGGCTTGTTCAGAAGGCGTGGAATGACATGCATGGAAATGTAACAGTGCAGTATATTAACATAGAGGACGGAATATCGACCGAACAGCAGATGGAAACGTAAGTTTTGAAATATATTGACACGGTTTGGGTTTTAATCACATAAATGTTTTTCTTTTTCAAACATACATCTACAGTTGTTCACAAATCTCATTAATTGAGCTGATACGTTTGTTGCAGGTTGACGGAGGGCGTCTCACTATTCCGGTTGGCTAATCACGATCACGTGATCCGCGTACTCACACTCGCCAGGGAAACGAGTTCGGAGTTTTGTTCGAGTACGTGGACGGTATGAACATCCTCCCCTTCCTCCAATACACCAGGAAGAAGGATTTCTGGCTCCCTCCCCTGGCCAACCTCCGACTCTGTGCCGATATCGCATCTGCCGTTCACTTCCTCCACTCCAATCCAATCTTTAGAGTCGGTGACGTCACGATTGATGACGTAATGATCACGTGCAGCCTTCGTGCCAAAGTGACGGGGTTCAAGATTGGTAAATTTATGGAAGGCAACGAAAGTCGTGGGAATGGTGCCGCGTCCCTTGCAAAGATAATCGCATCTCTAATCCTCCGAGAGAAGTGGAGTGGTGATGAGGATTGGGATCGGATTGCAGAGGAGAGCATGGCGTGCGCAGAGACCCAGGAGGGGCGGAAGTTATGTTGGGCACTGGAGGATGAAATCCGACTCTGTCAAGGGGAAAGTCCCTCGGTCGCTGAAAAACGAAAACGTCTCCTCATGCGCTTGGAATCCTCTGATGACGGAGGTTTCACTTTTTCGGATGAGCGCACAACTAAGCTCCTAGAATACCTCCTGGATGCCATGAGAGAGCTCGACTTTTTAGACAAAGATTAGAATAAAATTGATGACAATGATGTCCTTCCTATTCTTTAACCTGTGTGTTTTCGTGAGGAATTTTTTTTGGTTTACTCTGATATCGTCATTGCTCCACAGCTATCACATCCGAAACTGTTTGATTTAATTAGTTGAGATGTGGGTCATATTCGTGTTTTATAATTTCCAGTGGTTGGGTATGCCTCCATTATATGTGTTTCCAATATAGCCCACATATGACGTATCCCAGTTGTAATCCATTACTGCACTTGGACGACTTTTCAGACCTAAGCTCTCTATTGTTTGTTCGGGATTAAATGCGTTAACACTTTATTTATACTTTATTTTTGTTTGTGGAGTTCTGTTGTTTGCAGTAAAGCTATGTGAGTGCGAAGGATTGTTTTTTTTCACAAAAGAAACCCGATCTTGCTGACGGTATTTATGCAAACATGTTATTAATCACCGACACAAACCTCAGTCCCATTTATGAAATTTCTAACCGCTGTGTAGATAACGGCTTCTCGGATTGCACTGAAAGCTTGATGAGCGTCAAGAAGTATGGATTATCGGACCCAATAACAGCGAACAAAACAACAAATATACAACAATATAAAAAAACAACGCGGAAGGAAAGAGTCTTACTTTATTTATTTTGTTTTATTATTATTGAAAAAAGGACGCTAAAGGCGTACAATTGAAGAAAAGACTAAGCAAGAAGACAAAAAAGGCAACAAGGGTTAAACATAATGGCGAGAAATCAGCACAAGAAGTCAAGTTACATGGGTATATGCTTCACGTCAAGCAGCGTACGACCACTTTCTTTTGTAATAATTCGGTTCGGTATTTCTCACTGGAGATGTTTAATTCAATGGATCTTATTGTTTTCAACATATTTACAAATTCTGTTGTTGTTGTTGTTGGTTGCCTCTTAGCGTATTTGCATCTATACATTACAAATCGGGCACAAAGAAGAGCGCAGTTTAAAAAGCATTTAAAAATATTGTTATTTTGGTGTATGGCGAACAGTAAATGTAAAGGAGAAAAATAAAAGGGGACACAAAGTTTAGCACTGAGCCAACCGCATACATTTTCCCAGTGTTACAATATGGCAATTTACAAATAGATGTAAAACAGTTTCCGCCGCATTTTCGCAAAAGACACATGAACCTGTTTCTGTAAACTTCATATCCTTTAACTTTTTGTTGGTCACAATGGCCATGAGATTTAGCTTGATTTGAAAGCTTATTAGTTTAGTTTTCACTGTAGCTTGAGGTATATTTTTATATATTTGCCTCCAAGATACCCCAAGGTTGACTAAGGACTCCCATACAGCTTGTGCTTTGGGTTGAATCGTATTGCTATTTTGAAGCCAAGAATACAAATCCTTTGTGCTCTCGCAATGTCTCAAGCAATGCAAACAACAATAACAAACGCGTGCGGGAAAAAATAGTGACATCTGGTGTTTATTTGGTAGTTAATGTGTAGTCCACAGGTGGGCGCTAATGTGGGGCGTTTTCCGGTTATTTTGGTTATGTCGTGAAAGGTCTCATACAGTAGGTTTATTGGTGGCATATTATTTTTGCTATATGTATATGTATTCCATATATGCTATACAGTCGGTTTCAGTGAGGATAAATTAAAAAAAAACGGTAACATCGCGTGGACAAATTTTGATGATGTGTCATCCGGGAGTGGGCGCTATTATGGGGTGTCGGTATTTCTGTGGTTGTTGAAGGCGTTGAAAACGTCGGTCTGGACCACCTCGAAAAAGGGTTGTCCCTATTTCGCTGGATAGTTAGTTTTCAGCGTAAAGAGGTTTTGCGGGATGTTACCAACTGCCAGGGTGTGTCATTGATGGGTCGTGTGTCGTGTGTCGTGTTTAATTCTGTTTCGTGTTTTCCAAATAGTGTGTGTTAGTGAGGTGTTTAATAGTGCTTCTAATGTTTATGACAAGCACTGAGGGGGTCGTTAGAAGAAAGAATAGCCAACTTACTCACCTTGGATTGTGGGGCGAACACTTGTATTTCAGACTTGATCCAGACGATACAAAAGTGCCAATATTCCAGTAATCCAATGTACACAATAGCCCCATTTTTCAAAAAAATCGGACACGAATGTGCGAAACTCCCCGTGTCGGACCGCAGTTCCCTAGTTTTCGAATAAATGGCGACGAGTTGAAATGTCGGGGTTCCGCTTCACTGAACAGCATTTTATTGCTGTACTGATTATTTTAGCGAATGACGTAATGTGTAACGACTTACAATTTCCTTAGATCGTCGTTTGCGTCGTAACAAGTATATTACCAACATAG
Source organism: Ascidia mentula (assembly GCF_947561715.1). NCBI lineage: Eukaryota > Metazoa > Chordata > Ascidiacea > Phlebobranchia > Ascidiidae > Ascidia > Ascidia mentula. Next base: position 18,548,528 of record NC_138570.1, on the reverse strand, counting down.
CAACGCACGACACCTGGATTAAGCACAAGGAAAAACAGTGGAAGGAGAAGCAAACGCAGTCAAGCGTGAGTTTTTTCTACACAGAAGTGTTGGCAAAAATGTGTTTGAAAAAAGGCTGTCAAGTTGTCATTTTTAAGTATTGTGATAGTTACCAATGCCGTGAAATACAAATTTACTATACTTGCAATGTACAACAAAAATTCCCTGACTTTTTGAAACACACCGATTTTATGCTAATGAGTTTAACACCAACCAGAAACTCAATTTTTCCCATTCTGCCATGAATTTTCAAGAAAATGTTTTTGTATTTTTTGTAACTTCTACTTGTCGCCTATCTACATACTTCACAACGCTAATCGGCAAAGGAAGAAACGAGAACACGTCTTATCGAGATTTCTTTGCAATCACCAATTTACGTACTCTTTTGAAGAAAAGCATCAACGGAAGAGACGGACTTGTTCCTATGTAACATAATTTTAGGTTAGGCATAGATTTGCTAGATAAACCCCACAAAAGGTAAAGCAGTATGTTTTCAAACATATCAGTTCTCAACAGTGCAGCTTGGTGACTAGTGATGTTGTTGCACATTAAACATCCATGTGAAAATATTCAATAATAGTTCTTAACAATGTCTATGTTCAACTTCTCCGTGAACATTTATAAAAAATGGAAAAGTTCTTTGTGTTGTTACTAATTTTGGTAATCGCCTAAGTATATTGTGAAGTCTCATCTGTTTTTGATATCATTTAGGGTCACATGGAATGCATGTTGTAGCCATAACTTTGCGGATGAACCAGACAAAAATCGTATTACACCTGGTGCACAAATTGTTGCGAGATTGTTGATTCCAAACTTGCTACCATGGTGACCGAAACTTTAATCAGAGGGGTCAGTTTGATATTTTGTTTGTTGTAAAATGTGTAGCTTTTTGTGTTGTATTCTGTATTGTTAAAACAGCTGGAACAGACGGTTACTATTTTCTGTGTACTTGTAATTTCATATATTAACATATATATATACATATTTGTGTTCCAGTTATCAGAGGTTGTTCGTCTGGGATGTGATCTTGCCAACCTCAGTTATGGTGAAGCGTGCCACTGGCTGGGGGCTGGGTAAGAAATATGTCACCTATCACTTACATGCATAGGCGTCGATATTGGTGTGAGTGGGGTGACATGTGACCTGGATTTCGTTTAAATTAAAAATTATTGTCAGAAAAACCATATAGACATTATACTATGCGTTGAGCTAGTTTTAAACGACCAGTACTATCACCGTTACAATCAGGACAAACACAAGTGTCTTGTGGATTGTTACGTAACAAAGTGACACGAAACGGAATTTGCGTCATTTACTGATGTTTAGGGTGATACGACTGACGAAATGTTTTTTGCGTGTTTCTAAAACCTGGAAAAGTCACCCTTAATATTTTACAAAACGTTAAAAATTCGACGCCTATGCTTACGTGTCATTGAATTTGTCACGTGTGTTTTTCAGTAAAATCGCTATAGAAGACAATGGTCCATGTTTGTTGACAGTTGGCTCACCAGGTGGCACTTTTTCATAATCGATTTTATGCTGTGTTGTGTGGTTTTGCCACAATGAGAAAATATCTGGTGTAAGTAAATTGTTGACATGTTGACAATTTTCTGGAGTGTGCATTCATATTGTTCCTAGTTTGGAGAACTCCTGAAAAAAAATAAAACATTGACATAAAAAATAGATGTCTATGCAAAATCCATACACTTTATAAGTGATGAAACAATTCCCTGTGCAAATTAAGAAATTTTTGAAATTGATTGCACGGACACATATGTGCAAATTATGTATCAACTTACCTTTTATCAAATGTTACCAATTTGGAAATTCAGGAATTAGGAAATAACCACCTATGTTCTTCCAGTTTACATCAGATGGAAGACCCAAGGTTGTCGACATCATTGACGCAACAGGTAGTGGAGATGTTGACACAAGCACTGTAGTTACTCCTGATCGTGACGGAAATATTGTTGGTCTAACTGGTCGAACACTGAAGGTGCGTAGTTACTTTGGTATTCATGTTGATTTGACAGCATAATTTTTATCAATAAAATATCATTTTGAAGCATAGCGAGAAAAAATTGTGTTAATTGGTTGGTATTTATTTTCAGATTCCATCGACTTGGAACAACCCAAGTGGAAATTACAACATTGGTTTAAAAGATTTGTCCCTCATTTTTCCTAAAAACCTAAAAGATCGCTTGCAGGTGAAAAGAGAGAATTTTCCTTATAACAGCAATTTGGTTTTAAAATATAAAAGATATAATAAAATCATGCAAAATGTGTGGGCACATGCAGTTATGTTGTCTGCCCAAGAGTAATATGATTATTGAGATTCAACAATTTTATTTGGTTGCCTGAACAATTAAATATTCACAGAAAGAAAAGAAGGAAGGTACATAGGCACAAGTGGAAGTTTTGGACAAATTAGATAAGAGCTGGGATGCATGTGGACCAGTTGTTGATTGTGTTGTGTTTCATAATGGCAACACCTACCAGTAAGTAGAAAATCAAAATTCTTCTTGTACTGTTTTTAATGTTGTAAATAACTGTGTTCTTAAACACAAATAAACTTCAAATTTTCTTTTTACCCAAAACTAATGAATTCTGACATATTTTTACTGAAACTCGTTTCAATTTAGCTCTCTTGTTTTTAGAGCTTGTGTTGATATTAGTTTGTCCGGGGACTTGCAGTCTTGCCCAGTATTAGCTGGCTACCATGAATCACAGCAGTATGCAACCCTGAGTAGAACGGCTATGTTCAACTTCTCTGTGAATATTTATGAAGAAGGAAAAGTTCTTTGTGTTGTTGCTAATTGTGGTAAGTGCCTGAATGTGTTGTAATGTCACATTTGTTCTTTGAATCCTTTACTATGGAAAATATTTTTTTCAGGGTCACATGGAACGCATGTTGCAGCCATAACTGCTGGTTATTTTGCGGATGAACCAGACAAGAATGGTATTGCACCTGGTGCACAAATTGTTGCCATCAAGATTGGTGATTCCAGACTTGCAACCATGGAGACTGGAACTGGTTTAATCAGAGGGGTCAGTTTGATATTTTGTTTGTTGTAAATGTGTAGCTTTTTGTTTTGTGTTCTGTATTGTAAACAGCTGAAACAGATGGTTACTATTTTCTGTGTACTTGTAATTTCAAATATTAACATATATACATATTTGTGTTCCATTTATCAGAGGTTGTTCGTCTGGGATGTGATCTTGCTAACCTCAGTTATGGTGAAGCGTGCCACTGGCCAGGGGCTGGGTAAGAATGTTACCTATCATTTACATGTCATTGAATTTGTCATGTGTGTTTTTTTAGGAAAATCTGCTCCACTTTTGAAGAGGCCGTCACCAAACACAATCTCATATTTGTGTCAAGTGCCGGCAACAATGGTCCATGTTTGTCGACGGTGGGCTCACCTGGTGGTACTACAGAGCATTTTATAGGTAGGTTATGCTGCGTGCACGCAAAATACCATGTCCATAAAATGTTGATACAATTTCTTGCATTTAAAGAAAACAAAAAAAATTACATTTATTTCATGCCAGGCGTCCAAAACATATTCACAAACATTTTCACCATGACTTATTTTCTACATCAATCAGTTGCTTTGTTATCATTCTTAAAAAAATTCTTGTGAATTGTTTCTTTGGTAGCACCTGTGCTTTGTCGGTAGACTGTATGGTTTCCTTGTCTCTATTTTCAGTATCACTCACATGGCGTTTTGTCGGCATTCAGTTCTTTACACAATAAAGGTTCTCAACCTCCTTATCTTGTTCTTTAGGTGTAGGAGCGTGGGTATCTCCTGACATGATGACAGCTGAATATTCGATGACTGAAAAACTGCCTAGCAACCAGTATACATGGTCGTCAAGGGGCCCATGGTAAGCAATAAAATAACTTGTGTTTTGTTGTTAGTTACCTTGTGTTATTAATTTCAAATGTTATTGAATCACATTTTAGTGTGAATGGAGCACTTGGCGTGTCCATATCAGCACCAGGTGGCGCCATCACCTCTGTTCCAAATTGGACCTTACACGGGAGTCAGCTGATGAATGGAACCTCAATGTCTTCACCAAATGCGTGTGGTGCAATTGCACTTATTTTATCAGGTAGACTTTCATCTGGTTTGGACAGAAACTAAGTAAATATTGGTAAAGAATAAGTTATATTGGTAAAGAAGTACTTGTGTATTTGGTGCAATTTTACTTTGTATCTCTGGTAGATTAAATAAAAATTGAAATAGTTCAGCAACTAAAATTTTGGAAATTTTTGAATTTTATTTTTTAATTGCTGCTTTGTCCAAATTCAAGAATAAAAATACTGTTATATTTTAGCATTGAAAACTCAGGAAATACAATATAATCCATACAGTATTCGCCGCGCGATCCAAAACACAGCATCAAAACAAAGCTCTATTGAATGCTTTGCTCAGGGTCATGGATTTTTACAGGTAGGCTGATATGAATATAGTGGGAGGTTACATATAATTTATATCTCACATTTTTAAGGTAAATGAAGCATATGAATATATAATAAATAATCCTGCTGCACCAGAAAACAAGATATCTTTTGACATTTCACTTCCACAATCAGGAAAAGGTAATTGTTGATAGTTTAAGATAAATTGTTGTTTGCAACCTGTATAGTTTCTAAATTTCAGTTATCTATCAAGATCATGAAATCAACATAATATTTAACTTGTTTGCAGGAATTTATCTACGTTCTTATGAAGATTGTTTGAAACCACGTTCTGTCAGTGTGACTGTCGAACCCAAATTCCACTCTTCAGCAAGTAAGCACAAAAAATATTAAACAGTTGTAAAACCCTCTTAGTCTGTGTTTGCGGATGAACGTTTATTTCTCAATCTTCAGGTCCTGAGGAAAAGATTGAATTCAGTTGTCATATGGCTGTATGCAGTGACCAACCCTGGGTAGTTTGTCCAACACATCTTGAAATGATGAACATGGCAAGAGCGTTTGTCGTCAAAGTAAGTTTTATGGCTGCCACCAAGATTGGCCTAAACTAAACAATTTGGAATGGACTTTAACAATATAGTTACGCAAACATCAGGTAAATAATGTTACTGGAAAGATGTTGATCTGTTCTATGGAATCTAATTCATGTTTGTTTAAATTAAATCATCATCTGGTTGCATTTTCAGGTGGATCCAAGAGGATTACCTCCAGGTGTACATTATGCCCAGGTTCAAGGTTTCAACACTAAACGTTTGAATGCAGGAGTACTTTTCACTCTGCCAGTCACTGTCATTAAACCAGAAAAGTAAGATCCTTCAGTTTCCTGTCTTTTAAGTATTTTTATTTATTTATGATTAATTTTTATTGTAATTTTTTTGACTTCATTTCCCAATGAATGAAAAATTTCACAAAACTTATAACCTGAGATATCTTTGTCTAGAACTGGTCAACTCACCAACTACCGACTTCAACAAGAACAACGAACGTTTAAACCTGGACAGATAGCAAGAAAGTTCTTCCATGTACCTGAAGGTGCAACATGGGCAGGTCAGGATTTGACACATGCACAGATTCAACCTAGAATTAACTTTATGCTGAAAATGTATTTTTTAGTTCTTAGCAACAGCTTGCTTGAGGCTTGTATTGACTCTTATGTTAGGATCAGACAATTACTTTTCCCACAGAAATGATGTTGAAAAATCACTCAATTGATCAGTCAGCAAGATTCGTGTTACACTGCGTCAATATTCGACCACAAAGAGCATTTCGTGAACAAGAGTTTTACAAGCTTGTAAATGTTCCAGCAGGTGGCTCCACAGAGCAGGCGTTTGCTGTTCAGGTAACAATTCCCGCCTTTGTGCACAATAATATCATATAATATCTAACATTAGTAATTTTTTTACCTCTACATACATTTGATAAGCAAAGTGGAGCCAATAATATGAATTGCGTAAGCTGCAGACAGATGCCCACTGTTTCAACATAAAAGGTCTCATCAGTGCTGCTGGTGTGACTATCAGGCGACTTTGCTGACCAAACGGCCAAGCAAAGACTTCCACTTTGTGGTGACTATACAATCACCGTAGGTTGCACCTAGTCGTCTGATAGTCACACCAGCAGCACTGATGAGACCTTTTATGTTGAAACAGTGGCCATCTGTCTGCAGCTTACGCAATCTACATGCATTGTTTTGCATTACTTAATGTGTTTTACTTTTTAGTCTGGGATCACAGTAGAACTCTGTGTCGCCCGCTGGTGGTCAAGTTTAGGTGACGTCTCCATTTCATATGACGTCAAATTCCGTGGGCTTACCGTTAGCAACAACTTGGTTATGGTGAGTGTAATATTTCTGTATTTGACTCATAACACAGAATATACCCAAACCGACCACTTCATTCACTCTGATTGGTGAACCACTGTATTCAAGGTTGTGGGTTCAAAGTTCAAACCTTACCAGGAGCATGTTGCTACTACTAGTCAGCTAATATCAATCAGTGTCGGTAATGTCACTATAAATAAATGAATGATATGATAGCTGAGATAGACCACACTGCCTTAGATTGTCAATCCAATCTTTCGTAATGTGGTATCTAGTCCTGAACACAAAACTTTGCATGTGTGTTGTACAACCAAGATGAAGTAAATACAGAAAGTAACGTAGTCATGAACCTCCCCAGCATGCAGCCAACGGAATTCATCGCCTTGAAGCTTGCTCATTGGAAAGAGAGGATCTCTCACCCTCTATAACCCTCAAACACGTTGTTCAACCCCTGAGAGCAACTGATCATTGTATACGTCCATTATCAGCTAGAGATCATGTTCTTGGAGATCAACCAACATATGAGATGATCAACACATACCCTTTGCATGTGGTGAGAATGTGGTTGATTTGAATCAACAGAGACTTAAAACTGTTCATGTTTTAGTTACGAAATTATCGCATAAACCTAAAACAATTTATGATGAATTTAGGAAGTTTTAAACTGAGCAGCCTCATTACCTGCACCTATCACTGGGGCTACTATTGTAACTTATCAACTCACAATAAATTGTCTGCAGACAAAATCATCTGATGTCACCATATCCTTTCCCATGTTGTCGGATTTATTGTACGAGAATGAATATAACAGTCAGATATGGTTGATGTTTGATTCCAACAAGTGCTTTGTGGGTGCAGGGGACGCTTATCCTCACCAGGTATATTCATCATAGTGATTACACATCATATTTGCAATTAGACACAGTTAATTGTGCATGTATTTATCTTACAGTACCCAATCAAATTGGACAAAGGTGAATACACAATACGCTTACAAGTCTCCCATTCATCGAGGGACGCCCTACACCGACTCAAGGACGCCACACTAGTGGTGAAAGCCAAACTGTCGTCATCAATATCACTGGATGTTTTTTCCACACACAGAGACGCGTTGATGGGAAGTAACAAGATGTCGAATCAAACAGTGATTCCTGGACATCCATTTCCATTCTATGTTGCTCCTTTACAAGAAGACAAGTAAGATTGTGTTTGTTTGTCATGTGACAAGCGCTAAACAACATTTAAATCACTTTTAAATACTTTAGATTACCAAAGCATGTGACTGGAGGACAGTACCTGATTGGTCAGATGAGCATGACAAAAGGGGAGCTTGGAAAACGTGCAGTAAGTTGTGTTAATTCAAACACTCAATTTATCTTCCTCAGAAGCAATGTGTATTGTTAACAGAGCTTGTATAGCGGAAAAAGGTCCAAGATTTCTGAAGAGGTAGAATAACAAACTATGTAGAAATTCACCTTTTGTCTTTGTTACTTTTTTTCATATAGATGATGTCCTAGGCATCTAAATCAGTAGAGTTCAAATCTTATATGTTGCCTATCTTGTTTCCTGCAGTACACAAACAAATTCATGTACGTCCTGATCGACCCACCGAGCAAGAACAAAACTAACCGCAACTCAAACTCAAAGAAATCAAACAAAAGCTCCAACCAGTGTGAGGATGACGTCAGAGACCTTCAAATTTCCTGGGTTGCTAAGTATGACGTAACCAAATCCGATAATTAACAAAATCATTGCCGACACGATTATATCCTAAACTTTGTATATGACGTCACATTTCTCGTATGTTATGTTGTGTTTACGTGGCATCTGTATTTTTATTAACGTCGAGTAATACGCCACGAACCCATTTCAACATACGGCGGATAACACGCTGTTTATTGTATGCACGGAAGACAGCTAATTATCCGGCTATTCAAATTACGTGACCCTTCCATCAACACAGCTGTCATTTCAAATGAGTCACGTATCAGTCCGAACCCAAACGACCCTGTATGCGTTTTCTATATAAGCCACACCACTTTGGGTAAGACAGGGAGTCATATAGAGTCACAGAGAGTCGCATAGAGTCATTTTAAGTCAAGACATTAAGTCGATAATTTTCAAGCCAAACAGACATACATTTTAGTACGCGTGTTTTGTAACGTTTTATTGTAATATTCGTGCGACTGTTATTTATGCATTAAACTGACAGATTAACTTTGGTTTAGATAGTAGCCTTTTTATCAGGAGTCAGATATACGGCAGTGTTAGTATTTTGTGTAGACGTTTTAAAAACGCCCTACATAAATTTGGTAACCCAACGACGTGATATTTGAATGGGCATTTTTTTTACGCGCTTTAACTATGTCGCACAAGGCTTCTAGTGTAATTCCGCAATTTATAAAAAGTGCGATGAAATTCAAAGGGGTTGGAAAGTCAGACCCGTTGGTCACACCAGGTAATTTCGATGCTACATCTCACGCAGCTACTGAGACAGACATGAGTTCGAGTAACAGCGATAATGTTGATGATTTGCAAGGTAACGATTTGTTCAGTTGCAGTTTGTACGCTACAGGCAGTGCCGCGCCGCATTATTCAACAGCATTATCAAACGCGACTATTAGGCCATTCGCTGCAAATCCCGAATCAACATATTCAATAGCTCAGCCTCGCTCGAGTTGTTTTGCACCCCCTGGAATTAATGACCAGGCCGCATCCATGTTTCTGCCCCGGGATCAGGCACCGTTTTCAACGCCTTGTTATCCAGGTGTGTCCGCACCGCATTTTTCCCCTAGTCGAACTGCACCTTTCACACCTATGGCAGCGAAAGTAAAATTACCCTCAATGTGGCAGGATGCTGTAAAGTTGTGGTTAGCGACTGTTGAAGGTATTTTTCAGAACCATCAAATAACATCTGACGACGAGAAATTCAACTTAACCATTTCTTCCCTCAACCAAGAACAAGCTCAACGGGTTGGTCATGTTATTTTGGGTAAGGTTGGTCGTCGCTCTTATGGTGATTTAAAACAAGCGCTTTTAAAGGCATTTGATAGTAACCCCATAACGGAAGTACATGAATTATTTCACGATCTTGCGCTGGAAAATAAGCGTCCAAGTGTACTTTTAAATCGCATGAAAGTTCTCTTGGGTAATTACCAAGATTTAAGTCCAGATGCGGAAAAATTATTAAAAAAGTTGTTTTATGACAGACTGCCTGCCCATATCAGAATGATATTGGCACCTGACTATGGTTTGTCAGTTGATTCATTGGCTGAAAAAGCTGATCACATAATGTTGATTAGCGAACCAGGTAAGTTTCAGTCACAACAAGTGGTTAATAAACAGCATGTTCCACATAACGTCTCGGATTCCAAAAACATTTTTGCCAGCACTCAAATGGTAATAAATGATAATATGGAGAGGCGTCTAAGGGAAATGACTGAAGAGTTACAGGCGTTAAAATCGGCTCAAACTGTAACTTCCGCAACTCCCCGATTTCAGGCACCAAGAGGGCAAAATGGCGGATATCATAGGTCCGGAAGCTTTGCCGCACGCAACAACGATTATCGACCACCACAACGACGAGATTTTTCTGCTCGACCACGCCCGAGGCAAACCAACTTTAATGGCGGACGGGACTTCCAACGACCGCGCTTCTCACAGGCGCCACCTTCCGACTTGTGTTATTATCACAGCAGGTATGGTTCGCATGCATATAATTGTATTCCGCCCTGTTCTTTTAATCATTCAAAAAACGGGCAGCGTCCCTCTCATTAAGGGTGAACAATGTCAGGGGCGAAAAACATTCTAGCACTTTCACCATTTTTGATAGGAATCACAAACTTAATTTTCTTGTAGATACTGGCAGTGCTTTAAGTCTTATTCCCCGCAACTTAGCACGTGAATTTTATCCTAGTTTACCTGTAAAAATGAAGTGCGCGCTGGGTAATGAATTTCAATCTTATGGGGAAATAAAATTGTCCCTTAACTTTAGTGTTGGTCGCTTTACGTGGACCTTTCTTGTTTGTGACGTAGACTCTTGCATTTTAGGCGCCGATTTTTTGAATAATTTTAAGCTGCTGGTTGATATAAACCGCAAACGCTTGCTGCGCAGCGTAAAGGCAATAGATGACAAACCCGCCAAACGCTTTTCTACTGCAACTAAATGTAATACTGACACGCAAACCGGCGAGCCCATGTTTCGTCACACGAATGTCGTTACCGTGGAAGGTACCGCACACAAGGATAACGACGAGTTAGAACTTGATCGTTATCAAAACCTTTTGAAACACTTTCCCGAGATAACGCAACCTATTTCATGTGATCGACCTGTAAAGCACAATGTAATGCACCGTATAGTAACTGCAGGTAGACCGGTGTCATGTCGGCCAAGAAGGTTATCGCCTGAGACACTACATGTCGCCAGAGAGCACTTTGCAAAACTGGAAGAACAAGGTATTGTACGTCCTTCCTCTAGTCCGTGGACTTCTCCTTTGCATGTTGTTCCTAAAAAGGATGGTAGTCTTCGCTTCGTAGGCGATTACAGGATGGTAAACGTATTAACCGAAAATGATTCATATCCGTTACCGTATTTGCGCGATTTTACTAATAATTTGCATGGAAAGCGGGTGTTCAGTAGCCTTGACCTTCTTAGCGCCTATTATCAGGTCCCGGTACATCCGGATTCCATCCCCAAAACTGCGATAGCAACACCTTTTGGAAGTTTTGAATTCTGTCGTTTAATGATTTAATGATTTTTGTATTCAATTTGGCATTAAACTTCAGCAAACCACGGCTTACAAGCCCGCCAGCAATGGATACATTGAGATCCAACATAAGTATGTAAAATCTGCTCTAAAGGCACACAATCAACCAAATAATTGGCATGCGAACTTGGGACTTGTACTTTTGGGTTTGAGAAGCGTATATAAGCCAGATATAGATGCATGCGCAGCCGAGTTGGTTTATGGTCAAACATTAAGATTACCAGGAGAATTTTTTGAGGAGATCGCACCGGAAATATCCGTATCCGACTATTCTAAACGATTAACCGCATTTATGGCTCATTTAAATTTTGCCAGACGCAAGACACAGCAACAGGTCAACGTCTACATTGATCCAGCTCTAGCCAGCTGCACTCACGTTTTTGTAAGGGTACACGCCAAAAAGGGTGCCTTGTATCCAGCATATGATGGTCCTTATAAAGTATTAGAAAAACGACCAAAATTTTTTACTTTAGTCATGAACGGTCGTGAAAATACCGTTACTATTGACAGGCTCAAAGTAGCTAATTTACCTGAAATGCAAACTTTAACCGTTTATTCTCCTGACCTAACCAATCTTGATGTTCATCTAGACACTTCTGTAGGTTTAGGCGAAATAACTGATCCTTCTATTGCATCTGACACTGCACCTCTTGTTCCAATTCCCGATCAAGATATACACGTTACCCGAAGAGGACGCGTAATCCGAAAACCTCTTCGATATCGAGATTGAAAAGAATGAACGGGAAAATGCATCAAATAGGTTTTATCTTTTTTATATCATTTTTTGGGAATGTAGTGAACGGCGGAATGCAATCGTTCAAACTTTGTCACGAGGCCTTGTATAAGGGAGAATATGCCATACCAGAACCTACTGTTTGCCAGAAACAGAGAGTCCCAATTTTTAAGACATGTTCTGGCGAGCTTTATAATCCTTCTAGCGATTTTATTCGGATAGAGGTGTATTCTTGTCAAATATTTGAATCTTCATATGAATCACACTTTTATTTTTTCGGAGGCAAATTTCATACGAAGAAATCTATGGCCATAACACCCCCATCTTCAGGTGCTTGTGGGGATTGGCAACGAACTCATAGCGCTCCTTTAATAGGACGTTTAACACAGTCCTCTGATAACGTTTGGTCATCTTCGAATGAAGTTAAAGTAAATTATAAATGGCCTACCTCCACAAAAGGAGTTGTTCACAACGGTGTCTTGACAAAGTCCACTATTTTATATGACCCCATACATAAACAAATGAAGGGTGCATTAGGAATTATGTCCAAATGCAATATCCACCGTGGTAGCTGCACAGTAGGTACACGTATTTTTACGTGGGCAATACCTCATAGAGTCGATTGTCCAGTCGTTACACCGATGGGAACTCATGAATTAACCTTACATTTCAGAAATACTGATAATATATATCGTTTAGAGGTAAAAGATTTGGGACTTAGCATTCACCATCATACCACTTGTTCTAAAGAAATTCGCACTTGTTATGGCCAAGGCGCCATCTGTACAGGAGGCATGATAATTGTGCCGAAAAATTGCGATGTCGCTATTCTTTTACCACTGATGGTACGAAAAGCGAATTTTTCCCCTGATGAAGGTCCAGATAATGTCGGACTTTTTATTAATGAAGCCATGGACACTGTCTCCGCCTCAATAAATGATTTAACTACAAGTATACACTTTTTGGAGTGTCAAACTCAGTCATTATTATCAACCATCTATTCACTTCTAGCAAGGCAATACCCTGGTGAAATACTTAGCAAACTCTTAGGAGGTAAGAGAGCTGGGATAACTGTTGGCGATCTTATGACGGAAATTTCTTGTGAAAGTATAAATGGTACTATTGTAGAAGAATTACGTCACAAAAATTTATTTGCCACAAGACCTTTAATCAAATACATTGATTCCAAAGGTAACATGTCTGTAGGACAATTATTTAGAGATGGTTTTGTTTATCCCACAGTTAAGTTTGTTGAAAATTATGTTCCTGGCAGAGTTATGTCATTTAACATTAACAACACATTTTACGTTTATGATAACTATACCCTATCACATGTTGACTCCAAAGTAGATTTTGTCACTCCAACGTTAGCTCCTGTAAAATACCATCAGGAGGAACTAGATTTTCAAACCTACGAAGATAATTTACCTCGGCCCAGTAGTGGTTTTGAAGATTTAAATTCGATGTTAGCATTACTCAGCCAATCGCGCTTAACAAACGACAAGCTTTACCAATTTATCGACAGCAACACAGATCCTACAACCGAAGTTGATGTATCCTACTTATCTTCAACGATCGAAGCGGCTTCCAAGAACGCTTTACTGCATCTGATAAGTTCGATAACATCGCCTTTTCTATGTTTTGTCTTTTTAGTAATATATATACTAGCTGGAATTTGGGCGATTCTACTCACCGGATGGGTCATTAAAGTCTACGGACGATTAGTCTACGATAGACTGATGCAGCTTCGAGCATCGAACGGAAATGAAACTACAGAAGGTAACACTGTGGCATCTGACAGAAATCACGCGAAACCTTTATACCCTAAATTGATATAAAAACGGACTTTGCTCAAACACAGACATTTCATTCATGTGAGGTGGCTGTAACGATATATTGATTTGCAACGAACCGCCTGACTTTACCTTGTGTCCCTTGTAAGTAACTGCCAGAATCGTTAAAGGAAATTGTATAACAGTTATTCTAGATTCGACATGGCTACGTGTTTCCAAAACGTTAATGTTTATGTAATTTTGAACTTGCTGAAGGAAAATAGCAGGAGAAATGCACAAAATGACGCGAAATTGGTGTTACAATGCAAAAGCATTTGGGCAAGCGCGACATCTCGCGACCGTGTCCCCTCGACACAGACTGAATCCTTTTTTATTCACCGAGCAAAGACTCGAAGAGCATATAATTGCTAGTCGCAAGGCACATTAACACGCCACATTTTTCGCAAGTGATCAGACGTTACAAACTTGATTACTGAGCACTGAAGCCAGGCTTGGGAGCCGTAGGTAAAAAATAATTCGCAGTGATTAACCTACGAAGTTCCAAATGCACTGGTAAAATTAAAAAGCGACTTATTTTACAGACCGCAGAAGGCATTCATCACTCTCTAAATACTGCGTGTCTATACAATGCAATGTGGGAGATTTGCGCATACGGCCAAGGCGCAAGTTACATTTCACATTTGCAAATCCTTTTTAGCCCACACTGACCGTCAAACTTTGCCAACTCTGCTCAGTACAAAAGCTTGTTCGTTTAACTAATTGGGATTTTTGAACACACGCCTCATGTCGAACCTATCTGTATTGGTATGCACGACCTTAACGGACAGTATAGTTACTCACAAGTTATGATAATCGTGTTGATTAATTTTTCGCTGTGACGATATTAGCGCTATAGTGACCTCACATGGCAGCAATAAAGTCCCTTATATGACACGTAAACACGAGCAATTCAATGTCACTCATTCATGTCCCCTGCGCGTCAAAGTAGACAACAGAATATCTTGATGTACTATATTATAAATTTGTTTGTGAATTATAACTTTTATGTGTTTTGTTTTGTGTTAACATTAGGCCTAGATATAACGGCAGGATGTTCGAGTTTTTTTGACAGATACGAGAAGATACGTTGATGATTACGTTCGAGTGTTCAGCACGGACATCTCAATATGTACGATTTTGACAACACAACGATCTCTGACGATTTCCGGTGTTCGTTTGACGCATATTTCGACGGCGTACGCAATCTTTCAATTATCAACGATCACCGCCGTTTACACTCGTGCAGAAGTCACAGCTGCGATCAATATACGAGTACAACCAGGAGTTGAACAAGAAAATCACACCAAAAGATATGGACAATTCGCAACAAGAAAAAATATTCAATCTATCAAAGGACAAGATTAATGTTGAGGAACCATAAACACTCCGGAAAACATTTACGAGGACGGGAGTTTTTATGTATATGACGTCACATTTCTCGTATGTTATGTTGTGTTTACGTGGCATCTGTATTTTTATTAACGTCGAGTAATACGCCACGAACCCATTTCAACATACGGCGGATAACACGCTGTTTATTGTATGCACGGAAGACAGCTAATTATCCGGCTATTCAAATTACGTGACCCTTCCATCAACACAGCTGTCATTTCAAATGAGTCACGTATCAGTCCGAACCCAAACGACCCTGTATGCGTTTTCTATATAAGCCACACCACTTTGGGTAAGACAGGGAGTCATATAGAGTCACAGAGAGTCGCATAGAGTCATTTTAAGTCAAGACATTAAGTCGATAATTTTCAAGCCAAACAGACATACATTTTAGTACGCGTGTTTTGTAACGTTTTATTGTAATATTCGTGCGACTGTTATTTATGCATTAAACTGACAGATTAACTTTGGTTTAGATAGTAGCCTTTTTATCAGGAGTCAGATATACGGCAGTGTTAGTATTTTGTGTAGACGTTTTAAAAACGCCCTACAACTTTGACATTCCGTGACAGACAAGAACGACTGGACTTGTTTGATAAACTGAGGTTGGACTGGGGTGAGCACATACCTCTTTACATGGCTAAACTGCAAGCACTGGAAGCGACAAAGGTAATCATTAATTTTTTAAGACAGGTGAATTAGTAAAAATTCCGGAAATAATTTGAAAACAAAACTTATTTTTTCACCATCATTAAGCTCAGGCATTTGTAGACAAGGGAGGAGAAATTGGATGAAATAATAGAGACGGCTGATGAAGTTATATCTCGTATTGATACTCATCAATTATCAGCTAACCTTGGGATTAAGTGCGACCCAAGACCAGATGCTGCTTCCATAAAGAGGTAAAACCACCAGACTGGCAACCAATTAACTCTAGTGTGATTCGTTAAAATTATATTTCTGTGTAAAACGTTTCAAGTGAAGAACTTGTGGAAGTAATATAATGTTATGCCAAAATTGGTCTAATACGGTATATATGCGTGTATATTTGCAATGCAACTTAGTCATTGCTTGCAAGTCAAGCAATGTTACATAAATTTAAGTCATTCCATGTTAAATCATCACCAAATGACCTAAACCTCTTTAATGTAGATGAAACATATGTGTTAAGTACTATGGCACAGTCATTCATGCCAAATTTTAGTTCACTCAGATCATTGGTTCAAGAGTTATGTTTCCCTACAGTTGTCGTTTTGGGGCAAAGTTCAGGGGTTTGCCTACTGCTTTGACCCCTGTATTTCGAAAACTACTTAGCCAACTTTGATGATTTTGGTATTGTTTGAAAGAGAATTGTCTGTATAATCAGTTTTGATTTTTTTTGTTTCCTTCTTACAATAAACCTTTTGGCCTTTGTTGTAACCCTGAATTTGACCCGGCCTGATTCTTGACCCAGAGGTTGTCAGCTGGTTAACTTTAAGGTCTTAAAACATACAGCTTACAGCTACAATATATCAAATCATTGAAGTGGTAAAAGTTTTCGGTTTCTTGTTATATCGCTTCATAAAGATAATATTGGCTAAGAAACATCTCTTTTGGTCATGCATGAGTAATTTGGGATATACCTTGGTTTTATACACAGCATGGAATATTAAATGTTATACTGTAATTTTCCCACAAGCTGTGGTATCAAATAGGGCAATTTTGGTGCATTGAAATAAAATTTTTCCTAATTCATGTTTTTGCAAAACAAACTTGTTTTCCTTTCTCAAGGTACACAGAAAATAAACCTTATTCATAAATACATAGCACCCACTTCATCCACATCTGAAAATTGTTCCTCTTCTGTGATAATATATGTTGAATAAGGTCAATAATTGTGTTCCTATCACACACGAAATGTTTCCTTCAGTGGTCCAACAAGTTTCCTCCTGGTTTGGCCAGTAGAACAATTAAGATGGTTTTAGGCGATTTGACATGGAATGAACCATTTACATTTTCCTTCGCAGTAAAAGTGAAAAACAGAGATGTCATCTCATTGGATCGCTCGTGTATAAAGGTTGTGCTCTCGCAGATAAAATGATTCAACTTGACACAGTGAGGGAAGAAAGATCAAAAAGTGAAGCCACAGGTGTCTCTTTATTATCTTTGATTCATGCTTATATCGCTGTAATTATACTTGTAGCTTAGTAACATATTTTACAGTGTATTGAATACACCAGTTGTGTTTTAAACACATTTATTTATAAAAAGATGAACCGCATGAGGGCGCTGACAATCTTGGTAGTTGTGATACAACTTATGGTAAAGTTTGCGAACAACTTAAAGAATCTTTCGAAAGGTTGCAAATGTTTGCGGACATGAACGAGAGCAAGGTGGGATGGAAAGTATATATTACCATAAGCGCTATTATGAGCTTGTCGCCTTAACTGACAAGTGCATGTTATACCAATGGTTAAGAGAAGATCACCATGTTCAATTCATTCTATACAGAGTACCAGCATATATACACAGTATAAGCAACACCAGTGCAAGCTTTAAATGACATTTGTGTCGTTTTCAGGTTTTGCCTTTTGTTTTTAAACACGCGGTCGCCAATAAGAAATATGGTCTGGCCGCCCGAGCCCTGCTTAAACAAAGCGACGACAAGAAATGCAAA
This sequence comes from Ascidia mentula, assembly GCF_947561715.1. Classification (NCBI taxonomy): domain Eukaryota; kingdom Metazoa; phylum Chordata; class Ascidiacea; order Phlebobranchia; family Ascidiidae; genus Ascidia; species Ascidia mentula. The sequence goes on along the minus strand of NC_138570.1, from coordinate 18,530,808 downwards.
GAGACTGACTTGAAACTTATTGAGGTTTGTATTCAAGTCTTAATGTGGACGTGTTACGTCACCTGTGTTTTGGGACATCTTGAAACTATTTACACGCAAGAAATTCACTTCAAGCTTTGTGCCCAAGAAACTTGTCGCTCGTGCGCGACCTTACATGATTGTTTGATCAAAAATGGTTTTAAACAAATGTCTCTAACTAAAAAAACAAGGCTTGAATCATTTGTAGAACCACACAAGTATTTAAGTACAGGTTTAAAGCAAACCAATTTCGACAAATATCATTGAAATGCAAAATGTAATAAAAATAAAATACAATAAGTTTCACTTGTTGTTGCATAAAAAGCAATAAACTGCAGGTGATGTTTGTCATATTTTCGAGCTGTGTTGTTTGAACTTACCACTGTTTGTTGCAGATTTGCCGCAAACTTGGTTGGGAATACGTGGCGCAATACATTGAGATGTCCCTTCCAATAAAATACTCAGCCTCATTCATTCCATTTTAAAGCGATACAACGTGTATTGTGTGCCGCTGTTTGTTGCGGTTTATTGCCGTCGTCCATCGCAGTTTGTCGCTGCTTTTATCTAAATTTCAATTTCTGTTTTTACTGGCATAGATCTGAACTTTGTTTCACTAAATCAGTTTTTTACGGCCATATTCTGCTCGCATAGGCACGAATTTGATGTCACATGATTTATGAATTATTTGCAAAACTTCATTTTTCGACTGCATTAAGGAATTATTCCTGATTTTTTTAATTGGCAGCGAAACAACTTCCACACAAACCTTTTTTACGGGGATGTGGGTTTTCAAGCAATTGTTGCTTTCTGTGTTTTGCGCAATGAATATTGAAGGTAATTGCGTACACCCTTCTCAAGAGACGTTTCTACCATGTTTTTTTTATCTCGTTGTTGTAACCAAACGTGGTGTTTCTGATGATCGTACAATAATTCCACTTTTGTGTAGAAAAATTCTGTCCTTTTCTCAATTTGCAATGTTTGGTTACTAACAAAGTACCAGAATCACAAGGAAATTAAGATGGATCATTGGTTGGTTAAACAAAACTTTGCTGTATAATGTCCGAAGCAGTTGAATTGGAAACTACCCTTTATCTAATATTATTTTGCGCGAATCGCACGTTAATATTTTTTGTCGAAAGTCTGGTAAAAATTCCCATTTCACAATTAATGCCTAGAACAATCGAGCGTTTGAGGTTCTCTACATTTACCCACATTCGTGCAGTTTTGCTTTTTTTGCCAGAAGAATTGCTGGTGTTTGGTAACACATGAAGGCTGACTACAAAATTGCTCAATTGTAAAACAAAGACGTTACAGCTGATTCAAGGTAATGTACGGTTAGGATTGGTAAATGACTGAATGTTTTGTGGCGGAAAAAAACAGCTCTGTGGGGGGGCTGGTATAGCAGTTCGAATAACAAGAGACAATGTGCAGAAAAGTGTTTGAAGGCTAATACAAAAAACTCTGAGATCTCAGCAAAAAAACGACTAACGTATTTTGCTCTTATTTTCCAAATAAAATGGCAATTCTGTTTTCCGCAATAATCGCCCTTATTTTTTAATGCTTAAATTTCAGAACCTTGCAGGTTTCCGTATCTGATCGTGCTCAACATAGAAATGCACGGCAACATATCAGTAGCTTGCAACGCAATTGGGAACCGAGAAATGAAGCAGTCAGGCATTATGTAAAATAACTCAGATTTCCAGACCCACAATTTCCGACCAAATGCCTTTGCACAAATGATAAATTAATATCACCTACAGCTCGTTGTTCAAATTCTAAACAATTTTGAAATGAATATGTAGAAATTAATATTAAACCTATAAATCATAGGTGTAAAATTTCTATATTTAAACTGCAAAAAAACATTGCGCACAAAAAATTTTGTAAGAAATCTGCCACAAATTTATATCTCATTCCCTAATTCAATTATTATTTCTGTTTTTGTTATAATACCTCTAGTGACACCGTTTAAGTTTATGTGTTGCTAAGTGACGCTTGGGAAAAAATGTCAGAGTTTTTGTTAAAAATCATTTATTTTTGAAATCACGAAAACAAAACACAAATAATTCGGGAACAGGAAATAGTTTTCGTGTTGAGATTCTGCTTCAATCCGAATCACTGGAATCTGGATCGGATGAGGGGGGGGAACTGTTCATCCAAACCCCAAACTTCCGACTGAAAAAAGTCACAAAAAGTTTTAATTTCATGAAATTTCACAAATAAATGTTTTTATACAAATATAAATTAAATCCTCACAGGGTTTTCCATATTAGCAAGTTCTTCCTCCACCATCTTAAGCGAATCCGGATCCATTTTGCACCAACTCAGATCCAACAACCCTCTAACCTTCGGTAAAATCTCACAAATTTTTTTCCCGTCGTCTTTTCCGCGAAACTCGTTTCCAGTCAGGTCGAGATTTCCCAACTATTTAAAATAAAAACATCGTTTGTTGGAAATATTTCTACACATTTCGAACCAGGAAGAAGCAACATTTTATCCCAAAACTAAAACGAATTCGTGTTTTTTCTGTAAATAAATAAACTTTTGCAAAAAATGTCAGGGATTTAAAGCAGAATCTTGGTTACAAAATAAATAAAAACACAAACAAACCTTTGGTTTCATTCTTTTTATTGCTTCACAAATAATCGTTAAATCTTCGGAGTTCAGGTCGCAATTCCCCAGCTCCAGCACCAAATCATTTCTTGTAACTTTTGGTAAAAATTCCGCCAAAACCTGAACGATTGAGTGAAGTCGGGTTGAGGGAAAACTCAACGACCGAGGACAAAACCTGGCGATTTTTTCTTGGTGGCATTTTTCGATTTCCTTCAAATCCAGAAAAAAATCTGAAACAAAACAGGAGAAAGTTTATTAAAAAAGCAGATGTCTGGTTTCCAGTTTTAATAAAATCACTTAAACTAAAACTTACTTTATTCTTGCACAGAATTCCCCACGTTTAAGTCGGATTTAATCAACACAAGAACCAACAAATCAATCCAATATAAAACGTTTAAATTATCAGAAAATATAAAAATTACACGACAGAAATAAACGCGTCTTTCCTCCACAACATTTAATCACAACTAAAAAAAAACTGCATTGAGTGTTCGGTTCAAACAATGACTGTGTGACGTAACAAACCTACTCATTGTTACGCAAATAAATGTTGTGTTTACAAACACGCATTAAACTGTTGGCATTCATATCATTTACTCACTCCGTAGATCGTAACCCCAGGGTTGAGATTGAAGATATCTTGAAAGTGCATCCAATAATTTCGCACGTTTGTCTGGAAAACAAGAAACAACAACTTATTAATCGGGTTAACCCTGAAGAAGTCTCGCCGGATGGCAGACGAAACGTTGGTTTCCAATAAACACTTTAGAAACTAAGTGCCAGAAGAGCAATTCTGATTAATTAGTATGCCTGGCAACAAAAATAGCAGTATAAGAAACAACAACATTTGCAATAAAACTGTTGACATGTATTTGGTTGGACGAATTATTTCTACTCGTATGTTTTGCGCAAACACAGATATTATCTGTAGGAGCTAAAGGTTATTTAATGCAGTAAAGTCACCAATAAATGAATCAAGTATACGCATGTTACATGTCTAACGCAGTACTATCAGTAACGAGTGCCTTGGCAAAGACAATACCATGTTATAGTTTACTGGGGATGGGCATAAGTGCCCAACCTGTATTTATAGTTGGTGGTTAAATAATCATTGTCATGGCCGAAGGCTGTTTATTAAATGCAAACAAAATGTGTGACGCTGTTACAAGATTACAATGACTGAAAAAAGCGTTATCACGAAAACCAGTTTGATCAGCATTCATGTAAGTTTACGGTGCTGTTGGTGGTTGGGTCCCTCTCGCTTCTTCGGCTTCTTCGGTCGTGTCTGTCGCTTCGACGTCGTCGCGATTCCGGCGTTCTGCTTCTGTGACGTAGACTTGCGGGGCAGCGGCTTCTGTGACGACGTCGCCCGTCGCGTGACGAGGACCTCGTGCGCCCTCGTGCGGTAGCCAACGCGGCTGCGTCGATGCTTCTCTCCTAAGGGAAAAATAATAAAAAAAACACGAAACAATGAAATAACCCAAAAACAAACGACATTTATATAAGGTCTTTCGCGTGTGTGTAAGGCGTGTACCACACAAAATCCCAGCCGACAAGATGGGAGGACAGGTTGAAAATGCACCGGTACAAGTCCGCGGCCCTATAGTTGGGACTCCTGAGGTAAAACAAAAAATCTCTGCATGTCTAACCGCAGTGCAGTAAAATTGAACACATACACCATTGGTACAGCTATGCTTGGTCACTTAACATTGAAATTTTTGGATGCAATGTTTTAACATGGCTAAGAACCTGAAAACTTTAAATTACCTGAAACTTTAAAACATGACATGTGTTTCATATGCAAACCTGTGGCGACGAAAAAAATTTTAACACAATTTGACCCAGGATACAGGAGTTATGTTGACAAAGTTTTTATTTTGGGGCAAAAGCAGGAGCTTCCAATTTTCAAATCAATGCATGTCACTAAATAGTGGAATATATGTGTAACTTTTTTTTGCAAATATACTGTTCATCCCTGTTTAATTTCTGTAACCTGTGAACATTCACTTAATGTGATTGATAAATCAATGTTTTCAAAAAATGTTTACAAATGTTACACAAATAGAAAGCTTGTGTTGCACAAATAGTAAACCAGGTAATATGTGTTGCAGTTGCAGGTTTACATAGCAAAGATACCTTTTTCCAGGATCATGGAATCTGTCTCAGAGCAAGCAAGATCACCGTCACATCCAGACTCCAAATTTCCTTCAGCAGGATAACTTCCCGATACTACTTGCAAAACAACAATTAGGAAAATTAGAAAAATATTGTAAAAATAATTAATGCAATGCTTACGACGTTTCTGTCCAAGCAAAAGGCCACATACAAATCGCCGCACCATGGCCCAGTGTGGAACTTTCACCACCTCATTAATGATTTGGTTGAATTCTTTAACAAGCATAAAAAAGGAAATGTAAAAGGCGCAAATAAATTCTTGTAACATTTGATGTGAAAAGAAAAAGAAAGTTTGGGAACCATCGAAAACTTTACGATGCGAGAACCAAGAGTGTTTTACAAGCTTAATTATCACATCCTGAACATTAATATGCTCTAGGCCCACTGCAGAAAGGTCTGCATGGCTAAACACAACAGTGCGGCGAGTCATTCCATTGTAGGCCATTTTGCCAAGGGCTTTTTTAACAAAGTTTATGCTCTTGCCCTTTGCATATTCGGATACATTAAATTGTTGCAATACTGTATGGAATAAGTTGGTAATTGTGTTAAAACTGTCTTTGTCACCAAACAAACAGGCATACAAGACAAATTGTAAAAGCAATGGATTGTGACACAAACTAAGCATTTGTGGAGATTCAGTTTTAAGTTTTTTGAAAAGTTCACTTGCTTTTTCTTCAGCATAGAAATAAAACAGCTTTTTCATGTCTTCTGTAGCAAGGTCGTGGACATAAATGGTAGATTTTGGACGGAGTCCCATAGGAATGGCAAGCAGGGAATGTGGACGTGATGTAAAGATTAATGTTGCTTTACTGAACAGAGTTTTGCTGCAGAGACTTGCAACAAGCTGTTCAACCATATACTGAGATTTGTAATCTGTGTTAATTTGCTTTACATTTTCCAATGACCATGTTGCCTGATCCAGTCCATCAAATACTAAAATGCACTTTTCTTGGTTTTGCTTCATCCATGTGAATGCAGCATCAAGGACAGTTTGCTTGGTATCAGGAAACTGCTTGTCCAGTAGGAGCTCTTGAAGTGTAAGTTTGTCATCACCATAGTCTATATTCATGAAGTTTAGGTGTAACATCAAATACCCCTTTTTGATGTGTTTCAGCAGTTTCTTGGATAACGAAGTTTTTCCAGCGCCCGGCGGACCCGCAATTGCGATAAACTGGTGACCTTCATGAATTGTAGTAAGCAATCCCTCAAATGTTGTGGGTTCACCTTTAACTTTATTTACAATGTCCCTCATTGTTGATGGCACAAATTCCTCTTCTTTCTTGGGATCAATACCCTTGTAAAAGTCAAGTTTTTCCAGTTTTGGATTAACATCTGGGATTCCATCTTCTCTCAAACCAGGAAGAGACATGACAGTCTTTAATACATTATGTCGACTGTTAATGATTTCGATGGCTTCTTGCTGCACTCTTTCTGAAATCAAAAAACACAAGTCATCAGAAATTCCTCCCAAAACCATTGCAATTCAGGTTCATCATTAATCACAGTTACGCTATTGCAGTGTATTGTTCTGTATACATTACAATTCTGCATTTGATTGAATGAAGGTGCACAGTTATAACGAACAAATAAACTAAATTGTCGGGAAAAATTTTCAAAACCCAACTTTGATTTTCCTTGTGATCTATCGCTCGATAGGCTGAGATATTACGGTAGACAGTGATTCACTGTGTCAAAATTACTGTCACATCACCAATACCTCTAAGGTAGGGGTTGGCATCATTTTAAACAAAGCATGCCGGTTTACAAATTATGTTAAAATTCTAATGACATAGCGTGCAAACATATAGGCTATGAACACCATAATATTTTGACATTTTAAAAATATGATTGTGTTCTTGTTGTAGAAATAGATTACAAAATATTTTACCTTCATTTTGTTCATCATCTTCTTTTGTGCTTGGTGTACCTAAATGTTCAGTAAGTTGAATAATGTCAGCATAAAATCACCTCAAATAAAACTTTGCGCATGAATCGATATAACTTTATATTATATATATTAATTGGCACTTGAATAAATTTTCTGGTTAATCTACATAAGTAAAAAACTAACATAACCAGAAAGCTCAAGACAAGACTCTGTTTAAAAACAAATATTTTCAAATTGTCTTAACCTGCAATAATTTGCAATACCCTTGGATTGACATACCTGGAGTACTGTAGTATTTTTTGGTTATGTTGACATCACCTTGAACTCCAACAAAGCTGTCAGATATGATTGCCCCTGGTGCTGATAATTGCAGTGATGGACCTCGAAAAATTGAAACTTCATTACTTATCTTAATAATAAGTTCTGCCAGAAGAGCTTGGAATTCATTAGTCCAATAATATTCACCAGCATACAGGGAAAATTACAGAAATTTCATATTTCAGTGGTTTCTATTTTGGTTTCTGATCATAGCAATGATGTGAAAGAAATAATATAAAAGTTTGGCCAAACAGCTGTGTTTATTACTGCCAGCTTATTGAATTTAAGTGTTGTTTGAAATAATTGCAATATGCCAACCAAACAACGTTGAATATGTGTTTTAGATATGGATATCAAAACTCTTCTTACCTGGTTTCTGTTTTTTGATTTGAGAATCATTCTGACATTTTGTGTCAGATGTTCTTTTCATCTTGCTTTCTTCGTTGATACTTGTTGGTTTTAAGCTTCCCTCAGAAAGAAAATCACAATTTAACAAAAAGTAACAAACAATTCGGCTGTCAACAAAATCACATTATTGTAATTAGGTTTAGCCAAACAATGTCTATATAAATCCTAATGCTGTACAAATTAGGTCAACAAGGTCATGGACACACTTTTGCCAAACAAATTAACACGTCAGGATCCTTACATAGGTTAAGATTTTATTGACTTTTGAAATATTCGCTTCATATTTTTTATGTTTATTCCTGAAAAATCAAAATAATCTAATTATTATCTGGGCTGGTTTGCGATCTCAATTATCGTTGCGCAGACGACTGATGACGCTGGCTATAGGTGGCGCTATTGAGAAAACATAAAATTATTCCCCCCAAAAAACAAAAGAAAATAAGTATTATGATGATGCTGGGTCGATTTTTAAATTGCTATTGCTGATATTATTCCAAATTAATGAAATTGGTATTAGAAAGGATTTTCGAAAAGCTTAAACTACAGTTTATCGACTATGTACTAAGTTCGCTAAAGTTTAAGCTTACTATAATTTTCCTGTGTTGATACTGGAGTCACGACACGACTTTTTGTTAAGATTGGTGTTAAGCCGACTACATACACTTTGAACTCTATTGATTGGTATTCATCTTCAAATCAGCGTATAATGTAGGCCTGCACTACTTTCCGGAGGAGTATTTTTCAGTACAGTCATGCTTGTTTCCGCAATGACCTGTCTACACACATTAGCTTGTTTGACATATTTTCTCGTATATTGCCCGATTTTTTTTTGTTTATTGCTCATAAATATTTCTTTCTAGATATCACAAAATCAACACCATTTGAATCTTTAAAATACGCCATATGGATAATATATGTACTTGCACTTTACTTTGCATGACTACTTATTGGTCTTGAGGAAAAAACAGTGCTTTTAACGCCGCTTACGTGACACAAACATGTTGTTTCATGGCAGGTCTGAACTTTGGCTGATCCAGTTTCCCGATTTGTTTGTTCAGAAAACATAAAAGCGAAGCTGAATGCGCTGGAACATTTTCAGTCACCGCTGACAAACAAACCTTATGTACACGGAAGACAGATGACTTTTTAACTCATACATTCTTATCAAGTGTGGCGAAAATGACACACGGCACTAATGTTTTTCTTTTTGCTTTCTTTGATTATCTGTGTTGTTTATTTAAAGCAGTCTTTATTACCCATGCGCACAACACATTGCACAATTCTTTTGTTTTTCATCGGTTTCCTGCTCTCACGTTTTATCAAATTCCCTTTTGGATTTATTTCCGTATCCCATACCGCTTAATTGGATTTCCTGTAACGCTTCATTGGTTCACGTGCAAGTCGTTGATTGGCTGGTGCAATGAGTGCTGCGTGAATGACCCGCTAGTCATTAGGTGTGCGTCGCGCTATACAGTGGTTTTCATTGTTGCCAAGCGCGCATTTCGATATTATACCGGAAATCAAAATGATTTCACTTCTTCCTGGCCCCGTATTTTCTAGGGCCGTGTGGAAAACATGTGGCCTCCTAAGCGTTGTTCGGTTTACAGTAGTTCTAAGTGCATGGTGAGCTTTACTGTGAATTATATGTTTTGCGGGAATAAACGAATGCAGGCAAATATTAAAGAAATCCTTAAATGCGTTCATTAATGGTTTACTTTCACACATTGGGTACTGGTAGCTTGTAAGCCCCATATAGGTTTGCGTCGTAACACCCGCATGTCACACTAACTGGTGTTCCGTAATATTAGCATCTAATTTTTACAAATAATATACGTGACAAAACAGGTGAGTATTTCTAGCAAGTAGCATAAATAAGCGACCAACACTACTCCTTTAAAACAAAGTCAAAAAAGGTAAAACATGACTATGTCCGTTATGCTAACGTTAAAAGAAAACAAAATCATAAATTAATTGTTAAGTGTTTCGTGAAATCATATGCAAACTGTATGTGTTTCTTCTGCCGAAAAGGTTGAACTAGCTAGCTTTAACTGCACGCCACGCTATTCTCTTCGTTGCGTTAATAGCATCACACAAGAGAAAAACTTTACGTGAGATGTGATCAGTAAAGTGTGACGTTTTTGGCGCACTGTAACTTTCGTATTTTCTACAGTTTAACGAAAAGAATGTGATTGCTCTTTTGCCCCAAATAAACGGATTTGCTCTGTTATTGGGGCAGTATATCCTTTTTGATGTGTCGATTCATGCTTTGTAAATACAAGAATTCGACATCGTGTTATAGTTTACGTTAGCGATAACAATATTGTCATCAGTATTAAACCGCATTTTGAATCTAACTTACATTACGTTGACAAACGTGCCCTTTTGAAGTAGGCAATACCAAACATGCACATAGAAGCTGTCTGTTGCTTTCTAATAATCATTTTAAATTTTTAACTACAGTTGCAGATATTTGACAACAAAACTAAGAAGTGCATCAACTGTTTGATTAGTTTTTCCATTAGCGACAACAGCTGAAGTTCGTGAAATATTACGAGCATCAATCCCACACATCAGCAACCCGATTTGACAAACAGTTTTGTTTCTGCTTCTGGACAACCAAAACCTAAAGTTACTGCTTAACCTTACGTTAAACATTTTCAGCTACATTTCCAAGAATATTTGTTATAAATCTATGGCTAAGTATAGCAAAGGAACCAATAAACAAGTTGCTTCACAGCAAACTTGAAAGATTGCACAAATTCAGTTCCTCATTTTACTGAATCAATGGCGACGAGTTGAAAGGTCAGGGTTCCGCTCTACCGAAGATTTTTTAAGCGAATAACGTAATGTGTTTTTTTAGCAAATAACGTAAACGACTTACAATAACCTTGCGTCGTAACAAGTATATTATCAGCACAGCAAGCAGCAACGCACGGCACCTCGATCACGCATAGGAAAAACTTTGGAAGAAGAAGTGCTGGAAGCAGACAAACGCAATCAAGCGTGAGACTTTTTTCACACAGGAGAAAGCAAGTTATGTATTAATTTAAAGGAAAGCATTTAAGGAAAAGACAGACTTGTTTCTATGTAAGATGATTTTAATAAAATTTTTTTACTAATCGCACTCAAGACATGAAAAATAACTATTAATGAAAATGATTTATTCTTACGTACGGGGAAACCCCGAACGGTGTTTGTAGATTCAAATTTTAACTTGATTGAAGTTATGGGAAGCAAAAATTAAAAATGGGATCTAAGGACATGCTTCGTAAGTATTTTTGAAACTTTTTCTTGTGTTTTGACGTATATTATATATTTGTGATTTTTGGAAAAAAAATTTGTGACATAGGATAAAATGCACGAACCAAGCTTTTTTCCTGTCAAAAAGCAATTTGTTTTTCTGAAATCATGTGTTAGACACCCAAGGCCTACTAGGCATGAATTACAATTTCTCCTATCCCATACACTTTTACCAGATGGAAAGAAAGTCTTAAAATGTTTACTGATTATCTGCACAAAAAAGACCCAATGCATTAACATACGAAAAGTGTTTGCTATTCTGCACTTCATCCTCACAATCAAAAGTCATACAAAAATTATCCAATCTGCTTTCACCAGTTTACATTTTTTTGATCAAGTTAACCTGTGTTTATTTGTAGTGCGACAGTTGGTCCATCATCAGGATAATCCAAACAGACATTTGTGGACTCCTCATTATGCTCAGGCAGCATTTGATCATGCCGGTGATGGATTTGTTAATGTGGGAGTTTTTGGAACAGATGAAATGTCAAAGAAAGTTTTCTTTCTTGTGTATTTGGAGTACATGAAACAGACAAGACATTTAACAGTAAGTCAACTATTCCGTTCAAACACTTTGGACAAGCTAAAGCAGGGTACTGTCAAACATATTAGTTTTCAACAATGCAGGTTGGTGTCTAGTGATGTTGTTAAACATCAAATATCCATGTGAAAACATCCATTAATAATGTAAAACAGTGGCCCTGTCTAAAGTTCACTTATGGTTGACTCCATTGCTGAAACACCAAAGTTCATGAGGGCTTTATTGATTTTTGTGTTTAACAGGCACCAACTAATGCAATCTTCCAGCGATACAAGCAGCACTGTTATGCAAAAAACTTTCCCATCAGACAACTTGATAGAATAACTGGTCTCTGTTTGCAGGAAACCCCATTTGTTGTCCAATAGAGGATGATCAGCTTGTAAGTAGAAGTAGTAAAATTTGAATTTGCATTAAGCATTAAGAAGTACTAGTTTTTTTACTTTGTTTATTTTTGTTGCATTGATTTGCAAAAATAACTGATGTATTTACAAGAGATGCTTATTTTCAGAGATTTTTTTTTTTGTCATCACTTCCATTTTTTTTGAATGTTAAAAAAAAAATATTTTGAATCAAGTGATCTTGGTGTCAAAAAAAATGTGCAATCAAATCTTCATATCTTTATAATTTCGTATTTCCATTACAATTCATATTGCTGATTTTGTGGTTAGATAATATGTAAATTGTGTCCACAATGTCCACATTTACATTTTTAATTTTCCAGTAAATATTTTTTGCCTTGAAGACAGTTATATTGATTTTGTGTCATTCTAAACTTCTTACTCACAACTAGTAAATCTACCAAAGTGTTTATGTGCACGATAACAAGTTTAAACATAAAGAATATAAATAAGCACCATCCATTTTATTTTTCAACCAGCTTCGTTGTTTTTCTATGCTGACTCTGGAGTTGAATAAAAAAACATTTAGTTCAAACAAATGTATTTTGCAATGTGCTGGTGCCATGGCTTCCACTATTGTTACCAATGGACTAGAGGAGATTACAGAATCGGATTTGTCCCACTTGAAGGTTTGGAGAAGTTTGTATGTTTAAAACATTCCACAGAATAAAAATTACAATTGGATTAATATATTGGTATATGACTTAATATTTATCCTTTAGTATTGAACCCATAATCTACCCTTAATATTTTACAAAACTTTGAAAAATCGACGCCTATGATATCATTTATATATCAAATCTATAATTTATCATAACCGCTTGTGCATATTTTTTTGTATCTGTTCTGTTTATTCTCAGGTGTTTGTGGATTATGCAAAGAAAATTCAATGGTATGGATTCACTTCTATATTGCAGGTATAATTAAAATATGTCAAACACATGATATATTATGTGATATATACGATACATTCAATGATATTGGAAACAAAATTATTTGTAATTCACAAGTTTTCTGGTTGCATTGTAAAAAATTACTTATAAATGTTTGTTTTTGCAAGGAATTGGTTTTTGTCATCCATGAATACAAAGGCCCCAAATATGGACAAAATAATGACTATCTCAAAACAGTTTTGACAAAATATTCCACCTCAGAATATTCCTTTGATCTACTTTCTGTAGCATTTAATAGCTGTATGTGCTACACTCTGCCTTCAGTCAAGGATGTTATGCACTCAAAAGGTTGGTTCTGTGGCGTATATTTCTTTGTTTGAAAAAAGCCATAATATTGGAAAGCTGCAGACAGGGTATGTACACGCACTGTTTCGACCTGTAAGGTAAGATCCGTTTGGCCATGGTGCTTTTTTTTCACATATATTGCATTGGTGTTTTTGCGTTTATCACTATCGGTTACCGCGTTTATCACTAGATCCGTTTGGCCATAGTTCGCTCCACAGTGGTTCGTCGTCTCTGTTGTTCGGTACTTAGTATAGGGTACCAAACAGATCGACGTTTACCGAAAGGTACCGCAAAGTGGAAATTAGTGTGCCCGCTAGTGTAAAAGCTAGCACAGTGCCACTGTCAACAGCTGCACTGATGAGACCTTACAGGTCGAAACAGTAATGCACACACCCCGTCTGCAGCTTTCCAATATTTCTATGTTCTGATACAAAATTTTTTTATCATGCATGTATTTGCATTGTACACGTCCTGTTCAAAAAGTTGTTCCACTATTTGTGCATTAACTTGCAATTTAATAAAAAGATTTAAAATATGTAAACTATAGTTATAAATGGTATCGTTTGCTTACAAATTGCATATTTGTAATTTGTGGTTTTAAAGATCTTCCTGTCGACTACATGAAGGTGGTCTGCCAGTTTGCTTACAAACCAATTTGCCCCGAGAACAGAAGAAAAAGCTTCGCACACTGGACAATGTCAGAAAGAAATGGAAAACAAACTTTTAGACGGATCGAGCGTTACATGAAATCCATGAACGACGGAAACTATGATCTAGGAAGGCTTTATTTGGAGGTTGGTTTTCACTTGTTGTGTTTTAGTATTTGATGCTCTATATCAATTGCACATTTCTTGACACATAGATTCTTTGGTTTGGTTGTGCAATGTTTAATGCATTTACTGCATGATCGGTTAATGTTTCTGTCTTAATCACGCAACTTACCTCTTTCACTTCTGTTTGGATCCTGTTTTGATTTTTTCCCATTTCTGACATTATGAATATTCTACCTCATAACTGATCCTATTTCAACTTTTGGTCACTTAATTACATTTACAACTGGTTTTGACGCAGGACACAGCCCGACATGAGTATTTTCGTGCCATTGAGCTTCAAATTGAAGACTATATCAAAAGCATAACAGAAGTGTGTGTGTAAAGTTATTCTTTTACCTGTATTTAAGACATTTCATAATGGTCATTGTAAGATTGGCCTCTAAATGTTTGCCTAAAATTTGAAAAAAAATGTTGGAAAACTTGTGCAGTATTTTCTCTTTTACTGTGCATTATTGTATGTGGTCTTACATCATAACTAATGCTTCAGGGTATCATGTCAGTTGACACATCATATGAAAATATTACCTCAAATGCTCAGGATTTTATCTTCGAAAAGTACGAAGATTTGAAAAAATACAAGACTTCAGACACCTGGGTTGGTATCAAAGTGGTATCAGTGCATTGGGAACATACACAAACAGTTACAAGATAATGTTTGAGGATGACTTTAAAAGAAAGCTGGTAAGTAACCAATAAACTTTTGTTTGATTGTAGTGTAATTTTTACATCCAAAAAGTTTGGATTGTCACCTAATATTTTATTTAGGTTGCACTAAAGCGTGTTACAAACAACTACAAACAGCTACAACGGAATGACATGAAACTGAGCTGTGTAAGAAATTACTGCTTGGAGTGAGAAAAATGCCTCGTTTATGGATTTTTCTTTTACTAACATTTATGTGAAAAGTTTGTTAATGTTTGTTAAGGAATGAAATCTTTGTTACATCATGATGGTGTTCAAGATTGTGAAGATGTGCTAATTATTTTATTAACTTTTTTATTTTGAAAGGTTTTAAAGCAAACGCAAAGCACTTATGACACACTACCAGTTGATGGAAGCAAAACAGTAAGTTATAGGGATTGGACAAAACTTTAAAAATAAATAACTTGTTTAACTCTGTGTTCCCTAAAATTGATTAAATATTACCATAGATTACGGTAATACAGTCACAACTCTTCAGACTAAATAGCTTTGCCACCCTGAACTTAACCTTCATAAACTGCAGCCTTAGAACAAAGCATAAAATAGTCACAAACCTTCACAATTTATGGCTTTATATTTCAACCCAAAATGTATGTGGAGGACTAAAAGGCTGCAGCCTTAATGTTTATTAGTGTTTGATGACATCTTAATAATATTGATGACATCGTGAGACACATGTGTGACACACCCTAGTTTAACATGATAAACTGATATTAACAAAGTCATGTATTTTGGAAAAGAGGTGATTTTTGCTTGACTTGTTCATTGCTCCGTTATACCTTTTTTACGTATATTTTCCTACTATCTTTCAAGTTATTGAAAATATGCACCTCATCCACATCATATCCTTTTTCTTGAAACTGCATATTTTATTCACACTTCTACTTAAAAATAATTGTTTGGAATAAATTTATTGTTCTTTATACTGCGTCATTGTTTATTTTCAGTCGGGTGAAATGGAAGCAATTTTTTCAAAAGCTTTGGAAATTTATCTGAGTAAAATGAAGGTAAATGCTTTGTTGATTATTATTATTTCAAGATGGTGATTGTCGTATGTTTGTTAACAATTAAATGCTATCTGGTGACATTAAAACTTGATGCTTTTTGCAGGAACAAGAATGCACATGCAAAGATGATGTTTTTCAGCAACATTCTTTGGCGAATGATGAAGCAAAGCAACATCTTTAGACAGCTTTGGATCCAAAGTTTTCTCAAGTGGTTTGGGGTGAAAATTCTATTGTTTGCTTGTGTTATATTAGTGGATACTGGTTTTAAAATGGCAAAAGTCCTATTTCAATTATTATCAGATCAGCAAATGCTGAATTTCAATTTGACTTTGCAAGAAAAAAGAGATGCAATTATCAGTGAGATTGAAAGTGCAAAAAACCCAGAGGTAATCATGATTGCCTGGAGTTATTCTGAATTTTGTGCGCATCACTGTGCAAAAGTATTGTGTTCTAATATATGGTTTGTTTCAGAATGTAATGCACTGCTTACAATCGAATGCTGTTAGCAGCTACAGGGAAAGCATGATGGTGAGTTTCCTGGTAATGTTGAATCAATCAATTTACTATATTTGTGGAATTGTGGTAAATTTGTGGCAACTATTTGAACTATATATCAGGCTGAATAAATGGAAATACGGAGAAAAATCGTTCTTCGTTGGTCAATTTGTTTTAACTATCAGCCAGACAACAAGGATAATATTTATTCATTTCAGACATTTGTATTTTGCTGTTTTCATTGAACCTGTTTTGTTTATGATTTAGGAAGCTCTATTTGCAATGGAAGAACCATTTGAAGAATGCCATAAGAAATGTTTGAATTCTGGAAAAAGAATTCTCTCTTCGTCGCAACTTTGGGCAAATGCAACGTTGAGGAAACAAATGGAAAGTCAGTTTATTGAAAAGGCAGAGGAGGAAAAATCTTTCTTCAAAAGTTATTTCAAAGTAATTGTTTTGATTTTTACTGCACAAACATATTGTTAATTTTGTTAATCCTAATATCACAGTTAGCAATTAGGATAATTGAAATTGCATGTGGGTTTGTGCATTAAATTTTCTTGCATAGCAAATATTTTTTTGTGTTGGATAAAACTTTTGTTTTAGAGGAAACACGATGCCACCTACTTTAAAAATGAAAAGAAGTTGGCAGCAAAGTACCATGAACTTATGGATAATGGGGTAAGAAAACTTGAAACTATTAAAATATTTGTTTCAAGTCATCATTTACATATTCACACCACAAAGCGAAGTTTTGCTTGCATCATAATGATGCTTACTAGGTGTAAAACTTAGTTTTGATCGTTTGGTCATGAAGTATTTACTGATGAAATGTGCAATGATTGTATATTTGGTTAAACAACATAAGTGCATGACACTGAAATGTTGTAAAAGAATATTGTTTGCAAAAACTGTAGATCATTCTACACAAACATAACATCAAGTGATTCAATCACCGCAGAAGTAATGCCATGCTTACGCATAGCTCAAGGCGGGATCGCCCCACTGCGCAGGCCCTTTATATTTGGCGATCACTGCTCTAATATTCTGTATTCTCTAATATTTCGCCTGACAAGTTGTGCGCTTGCGCACCAGTGTACCTTGGCCACAATATACCCCGTGAAGCCACTGATCTCCTGTAGCTCAGTTGGTAGAGCGTTGGGCCTGGTTAGCCCAGGGTCGTGAGTTCAAACCTCACCGGGAGCTTGATTTTTCAGATCTCGCTCGGACTTGTCGGGAAAAGTGGCTGATCCAGCTTGGCTGCAATGCCTTGGCTGCGAAGCCTGTGAACCTTGTGATTCAATCACATTTTCTTACAAAGACAAGTAGAAGTAGATTTGTAATAACATTTCAAATGCACATTGTTTTAGATTTTGGAATTAGAGAACATCCATAACTTTAAAGCCTTACATGGCCGTGCAGTGAGTCAAGCTTAGCAACATCTGAAGTTAAGCAAGAAGTTATCGAAAGAAAATGGTGAAATGTTGAGAGAGAGTCTGACCCCGTTCAAAGAAAAATACCTCGAGATGTTTGAACTTAATCAGGTAATTACAGCAAAATGGTTTAGGTTTCTTATTCCATTTTCAATATATTATTTTTTGTGAGCTTCATACAGTTGGCCACTGTTTCAACCCATAAGGTCTCATCAGTGCTGCCATGGTAAGATTGTCCACACCAAGCTGCACTGATAAGACTTCATAGGTTGAAACAATGGCCATCTGTATGCAGCTCACAAAATTCATATTATTGGTCCCCATGCTCATTTATTTTATATGCGCAAAAGAGCCATAATATTCAATGAGAGCTGCAGACAGGTGTACACACAATTTCGACCTGTAAGGCCTCATCAGTGCAGCTGGTGACTGTGGCACAGGGTTACATTTGTTTGGCCGTAGTGCGCTCCACGTGGTTCGTCTATGTTGATTGGTACCTAGTTTGGTACTCAACATATCGACGATTGACCGAAAGGTACCACAAAGTGGAAATCTGTGTGCCTGCTAGTCTACCAGCTAGCACAGTGCCACAGTCAATAGGTGCACTGATGAGACCTTACAGGTCGAAACAGTGTGTACACCTGTCTGCAGCACTCATTGCTTGTTTATCTTTTTTTATTTTATGAATTGCAGTTCGTACTGGGATCTGTTAGTTGGCAGTATTATTTGAATAAGTTTAACTTTTGCATAATAAAATACTTTTGTATATAAGACAATGTAAATCTTTGTTCATATTTTCATTAAATATATTCTTCAGCATATTATCCACGTCAGTATATCACAAAAGAAACAAGATTTATCTTATAGTATTGTGGGATGAACTATTAGAGGGCCTAGCCCGGCGGGCCACATGGACTAGCCTTGTGGACCATAGTTTGACCCCTGGTGTAGAGTCACATGCCCTTAGTAAACCTTAACCTTTTCCTTTAGTTATCGTGTATCTGCAACATTAACTAGAGGATGTCATGTCAATGTCTGGGTTTTGTTGCAGATCTGCATCTTGTGTCTCTCTTGATTCCAGAGTGAACACACCAGCTATGATAAATTATCATTGAACATTTTACATGATCTGTTACTCTTTTTGCAGGAACTCAAAGCAGCAGAAGCCAGGTTAAAGGTATTGGAGAACCAAAAACTTGCTTCTAAGAAGGTAGAAAAATGTTTACTGTAAAAAAGAATTTCGCGGTCGGTTTTACTTTGTGTATTCAGTGCTTATTTTAACACAATTAGTTGATGTATTGGAATGCCAACAATTTTTTAGTGTGTTGCGAGATCTATGATTGGAAACAAATGTGTGATGCAAGTTTATGTTGAAAGAAACGCTTTTGTCAATGCAGTAATTCTGCACACAACTGACAACCATTAAGTTAAATTATGATCAGTTCAACAAATCCATTACTTTAGGCTGTGGATTGTTTTGTTACTCCGAGCGAACTGACATTTTCCATGGACAAAATTATTGACAACGGAAACTTCAGGCTTGTTCAGAAGGCGTGGAATGGCATGCATGGAAATGTAACAGTGCAGTACATTAACATAGAGGACGGAATATCGACCGAACAGCAGATGGAAACGTAAGTTTGAAAATATATTAACACGGTTTTGGGTTTTAATCACATAAATGTTTTTCATGTAAAATTCAAACATGGATCTACAGTTGTTCACAAATCACATTAATTGAACTGGTACGTTTGTTGTAGGTTGACGGAAGGCGTCTCACTCTTTCGGTTGGCTAATCACGATCAAGTGATCCGCGTACTCGGTCACACTCGCCAGGAAAACGAGTTCGGAGTTTTGTTCGAGTACGTGGACGGTATGGACATCCTCCCCTTCCTCCAATACACCAGGAAGAAGGATTTCTGGCTCCCTCCCCTGCGTCCGACTCTGTGTCGATAACGCATCTGCCATTCACTTCCTCCACTCCGATCCAATTTTTAGAGTCGGTGACGTCACGATTGATGACGCAGTGATCACGTGCAGCATTCGTGCCAAAATGACGTGGTTTAAGATTGGTAAATTTATGGAAGGCAACGAAAGTCGTGGGAATGGTGCCGCGTCCCTTGCAAAGGTAATCGCATCTATAATCCTCCGGGAGAAGTGGAGTGGTGATGAGGATTGGGATCGGATTGCGGAGGAGAACATGGCGTGCGCAGAGACCCAGGAGGAGCGGAAGTTGTGTTGGACACTGAAGGATGAAATCCGACTCTGTCAAGGGGAAAGTCCCTCGGTCGCTGAAACACGAAAACGTCTCCTCATGCGCTTGGAATCCTCTAATGACGAAAGTTTTACTTCTTCGGATGAGCGCACAACTAGGCTCTTAGAATACCTCCTGGATCCGAAACTGTTTTATTTATTTAGTTTAAATGTGGGTCACATTCGTGTTTCAAAATTTCCAGTGGTTGGGTTTGCCTCCATTATATGTGTTTCCAATATAGCCCACATATGACGTATCCCAGTTGTAAACCATTACTGCACTTGGACGACTTTTCAGACCTAAACTCTCTATTGTTTGTTCGGGATTAAATGCGTTGACACTTTATTTTTGTTTGTGGAGTTCGGTTGTTTGCAGTAAAACTATGTGAGTGTGAAGGATTGTTTGTTTTCACAAAAGAAACCCGATCTTGCTGACGGTATTTATGCAAACATGTTATTAATCACCGACACAAACCTCAGTCCCATTTATCAAATTTCTAACCGCTGTGTAGATAACGGCTTCTCAGATTGCACTGAAAGCTTGATGAACGGCAAGAAGTATGGATTGGTTCGTGGAAGGGATACGTTTAGTTTATTCAACACAATGCAGCCCCCGCTACATACTTTATTAAGTTGTAAAGCAGAATATATCGCAAATACAATATATACAATGTTAGTTGCTTGAAATCTTCGAAAAACCTTCCCCTAATTTGCTTTCGTCACAGCAATATAGGTGGCATAAAACAGCAGCATCAAGCAAAGCAAACTGGCAGGGAAACGGTATGTACAGACTGAAGAGTTACGTGTGGTCAGGTACGGCAGTGTGTAGTTAATAGTACCTTTTTCGGCAAACTATGCGACATATGGCGAGTGTTGCGAAACTGAATAAAACTGTTGAAAAATGAATACGATACAAGTTGATTATCCTCTATGTTGCATCACTTCATAGTGTTGTGGGTCGACCTTAACGGCAGTCCTGTCAAGAAAGAAGAGTTTTCAGAGAAAGAAGAACTTACTGTTTGACCTTCTTCAGGGTTGGAGGGAATGTTGAATTTCTTTTTGCTGGAATTTGACAGTGGCTGAGATGAATGGAATTCCCTAGGGATGATCTTTCAACACAGATTTCTTTGGAGCAGTACGATTCTAACCAGGAATCGGATGCCGAATTTGATCTCCTGGAGGAGAGAGTAGATGGACTCTCGGTTCCACAAAGGGTTGAAGCGGGCTTACACCACTCCTTAGCAATCGATGGCAAGGAGATCAATTTTTTGGGAACTACCGGGGAGGAGACGTTGGTGGTTGCCACAGCGGCATAGGAGGGGTCATGTTGCACAACACCGGTCATTGGGTTTCTTAAATATTTTATTCGGGGTACCTTATAGCTCCCACGAATATTCGACCCAATAACAGCGAACAAAACAACAAATAAACAACAATATAAAAAAACAACGCGGAAGGAAAAAGTCTTACTTGATTTTATTTTTTTATTATTATTGAAAAAAAGACGCTAAAGGCGTACAATAGAAGAAAAGACTAAGTAAGAAGACAAAAAGGCAACAAAGGTTAAACATAATGGCGAGAAATCAGCACAAGAAGTCAAGTTACATGGGGATATGCTTCACGTCAAGCAGCGTACGACCACTTTCTTTTGTAATAATTCTGTTCGGTATTTCTCACTGGCGATGTTTAATTCAATGGATCTTATTGTTTGCAACATATTTACAAATTCTGTTGTTGTTGTTGGTTGCCTAAAAATATTGTTATTTTGGTGTATGCCAAACAGTAAATGCAAAGGAGAAAAATAAAAGGAGACACGAAGTTTAGCACTGAGCCAACCGCATACATTTTCCCAGTAATGTGTTACAATATGGCAATTTACAAATAGTTGTAAAACAGTTTCCGCGGCATTTTCGCAAAAGACACATGAACCTGTTTCTGTAAACTTCATATCCTTTAACTTTTTATTGGTCACAATGGCCATGAGATGTAGCTTAATTTGAAAGCTTATTAGTTTTGTTTCCACTGTAGGTTGAGGTATATTTTATATATTTGCCTCCAAGATACTCCAAGGTTGACTAAGGACTCCCATACAGCTTGTGCTTTGGGTTGAATCGTATTGCTATTTTGAAGCCAAGAATACAAAGCCTTTGTGCTCTCGCAATGTCTCAAGCAATGCAAACAACAATACAATGACAAACGCGTGCGGGAAAAAATAGTGACATCTGGTGTTTATTTGGTAGTTAATGTTTAGTCCACAGGTGGGCGCTAATGTGGGGCGTTTTCCGGTTATTTTGGTCATGCCGTGAAAGGTCTTATACAGTAGGTTTATTTGTGGCATATTATTTTCGCTATATGTATATGTATGCCATATATGCTATACAGTCGGTTTCAGTGAGGATAAATTAAAAAAAAACGGTAACATCGCGTGGACAAATTTTGATGATGTGTCATCCGGGAGTGGGCGCTATTATGGGGTGTCGGTATTTCTCTGGTTGTTGAAGGCGTTGAAAACGATAGCAAGATTTTGTATTTACAAATGTAAAGTGGCCAAAGTGCAACCTTGTTTTACTATGTTTCGACGGCAAGTACAGCAAGTTAGAGCAGCAGAAAAAAAAAACTGCATTAAGAACTAATAAAGTGAATGAATTTAAATTGAAATGGAATACTTTGTAATTTAATGTTGATGTGTGTAGTAGAGTATGTTTCTTGAGCTCGTGTTTTGTTTCTCTTTTCTCTGTCGTTGTTGTAGTTGTTGCAATAATAAAAAAAAAAAAAAATAAAAAAAAATAAAAAAAAGAAGGCGTTGAAAACGTCGGTCTGGACCACCTCGAGATAGGGGTTGTCCCTATTTCGCTGGATAGTTAGTTTTAAAGCGATTATTTTATTGGAGGCACCAATAGTTCCCACGAATATCGGACGATATCGAAAAATATAACAGTAACAAAAAAATTTCCGGTACGTGATAAAGAAATGTCGAGCATTAACAATAACAAGCGAAACAACAAGTACAGGTGTGTAGTAAAGAAATATCGAACGTTAACAAGAAATAAACAATAACACAACGAGTGCATGTACGTAGTAAAGAAAAGTCGAACATTAACAGGAGATAACAATAACACAACAATATACAAGAAACAAGAAAGAAAAAGGGGTATCGGTCATTAAGGAAATTCGCAATGACACAACAAATACGGGTACACACACAAAAAAAAGGTTGACGGGCACTGACACAAGGTGGTCAGATGGCTCTTACAATAAGGTCCGCATAGTTAGTTTTAAAGCGTAAAGAGGTTTTGCGGGATGTTACCAAGTGCCAGGGTATGTCATTGATGGGTCGTGTGTCGTGTTTAATTGTGTTTCTTTTTTTAGCAAATAGTGTGTGTTAGTGAGGTGTTTAATAGTGCTTCTAATGTTTATGACAAGCACTGAGAGGGTCGTTAGAAGAAAGAATAGCCAACTTACTCACCTTGGATTTGTGGGGCGAACACTTGTATTCCAGACTTGATCCAGACGATACAAAAATTCCAATATTCCAGTAATCCAATTTACACAATAGCCCCATTTTTAAAAAAATCGTACACGAATGTGCGAAACTCCCCGTGTTGGACCGCAGTTCCCTAGTTTTCGAATTAATGGCGACGAGTTGAAATGTCGGGGTTCCGCTTCATTGAACAGCATTTTATTGCTGCACTGATTTTTTTAGCGAGTGACGTAATGTGTAACGACTTACAATTTCCTTGCATCGTCGCTTGCGTCGTAACAAGTATGTTACCAACACAGCAACGCACGACACCTGGATTAAGCACAAGGAAAAACAGTGGAAGGAGAAGTGCTGGAAGCAGACAAACGCAGTCAAGCGTGAGTTTTTTTCCTACAACATAGAAGTGTTGGCAAAAATGTGTTTGAAAAAAGGCTGTCAAGTTGTCATTTTTGAGTATTGTGATAGTTACCAATGCCGTGAAATGCAAACTTACTATGCTTGCAATGTAGGCTACAACAAAAATTCCCTGACTTTTTGAAACACACCGATTTGATGCTAATGAGTTTAACACTAACCAGAAACACAATTTTTCCCATTTTGCCATGAATTTTCAGGAAAACGTTTATGTATTTTTTGTTACTTCTAATTGTCGCCTATCTACATACTTCACAACGCTAATCGGCAAAGGAAGAAACGAGAACACGTCTTGTCGAGACATTCTTTGCAATCACCAATTTACGTACTCTTTTGAAGAAAAGCATCAACGGAAGAGACGGACTTGTTCCTATGTAAGATAATATTAGGTTAGGCATAGAGTTGCTAGATAAACCTCACATATTGCACAACTCAGCGGTTGCCTTGATGGTGATGACGTAGAAATATATTTATGAGATCGCTGCATAACCATAGGAAAGAAAATACACATAGGAAAATAACTATTACTGAAAATAATTTATTATTACATACGGGAAATCACCGAATAGTTTCATCGATTCTGATTTTTCCTTGATTAAAGTTATGGGAAGCAAAGGTTAAAAAATGAGGTCCAAGGGCATGCTTTGTGAGTATTTTTGAAACATTTTCGTGTGTCTTGAAATAGGGGAAGGCGGGGTATTAGAGATCATATACATTTTAACGTCTGAAATATTTTTTTGCATGAGCATTAATAATATGGAGCTGTATTATTTATATTAATACTAATTTTACAAAATAAATAACATATAACTTTGTGTATGATTGCCTTTAAGTTGGGGCTTAAATTTTTGTCAGAGAAAAGAATGTGTAAAACTTTTGCAGTAAACATTGGAATGTTGAAAAAATATGTAAATTTTATAGTGAGTTAATTAAAACTAGACTGACTTTTTGTTAGTGCTAGTTTCATTGTTGTGCTATAAAATCTTCGGCTTAATGTGCACTGAAATACCTTGGTGACAATTTGAAGTTTAGTGTGTCAAATAATAAATTGGGGGCATTACAGATCGGTTAACAAGGTTATTCTACACGATAGTGTTTCTCAT
This sequence comes from Ascidia mentula, assembly GCF_947561715.1. Taxonomy (NCBI): domain Eukaryota; kingdom Metazoa; phylum Chordata; class Ascidiacea; order Phlebobranchia; family Ascidiidae; genus Ascidia; species Ascidia mentula. Next base: position 18,506,190 of record NC_138570.1, on the reverse strand, counting down.
ACATTGTGGTGAGAAAATGACCAGAAAGCAAAATGCACAAAAGTAACGTCATGTCTGAACATAAAAGTGATGTTGATGCTGAAGTATTGTGCTGCATTTGTGGCCATTGGGATGCACCAACATCGAGCAGCGTAAATGTAGAAAATGATGCCTGGTTGGGATGTGAAGCGTGCGATGCATGGTTTCATTTAGTTTATTATCAAGATCCTAACCAATGTGCGTTCTATGAAAGCCCTATGTAACTGTGCTTTCAATTACAAATTGTAAATATGTATAAAAACAGTAATTTTTGAAAATAAAATTCGTGATCTTTATTACCCCATACTGTGGGGTATCAGAGATCATGAAGCAACCTTTTTGAAGTAGGTGTAAAAGGTACTGAAACACTTGGGGCATTAGAGACAATGTAAAGGATTTTTTAAAAACACAGTACTAGAGCCCCTAAACTCATCAAAAATGTTATAATCCTTTACTAAAGCAAATTTTTCGCAGAAATAAAAAAAATTGATCTCTATTACCCCGTCTTCCCCCTACATTAAATTTTATGAGCTTTTTGAAAAAATTTGGTAACATTGATTAAAATATATGACCGAGGATTTTTTCCATTCATTAAGCAATCTGTTTTTCTGAATTTGGGTGTTAGACACCCAGGACCTAGTAGCCATGAATTACAATTTCTCCTGACCCATACACTTTTACCAGATTGTAAGGAAATTTGAAAATATTTACTGATGTTCTGCACAAATGCGTTACATATGAAAAGTGTTTGCTATTCTGCACTTCATCTTCACTGCAAAAGTCATGCATAAAATTATTCAATCTGTTTTCACCAGTTAGCATTTTTTTGTTAAAATTGACATGTATATACTTGAAGTGCGACTGTTGGCCCATTATCAGGATAATCCAAACAGACATTTGTGGACTCCTCATTATGCCCAGGCAGCATTCGATTATGCCGTTATAAAATTTGTTAATGTGGAATTTTTTGGACCAGATGAAATGTCAACAAAATTCTTCTCTCTGGTGTATTTGGAGTACATGAAGTAGTAAGTCAAATATGGTGATTTCGAACACTTTGGACAAGCAAAAGGTAAAGCAGTATGTTTTCAAAGATATATCAGTTCTCAACAGTGCAGCTTGGTGACTAGTGATGTTGTTGCACATCAAACATCCATGTGAAAATATTCGATAATAGTTTATAAGCTGCAGACAGATGGCCACTGTTTCGACCTAAAAGGTCTCATCAGTGCAGATAGTGTGACTATAAGACGACTTTGCTGACCAAACGGCCAAGCTTATACACAATTCATATTATTGGCTCCACATTGCTTATCATATTCAATAATAGTTCTTAACAATGTCTATGTTCAACTTCTCCATGAACATTTATAAAAAAAGGAAAAGTTCTTTGTGTTGTTACTAATTTTGGTAATCGCCTAAGTATATTGTGAAGTCTCATCTTTTTTTGATATCCTTTAGGGTCACATGGAATGCATGTTGTAGCCATAACTTTGCGGAAGAACCAGACAAAAATCGTATTACACCTGGTGCACAAATTGTTGCGAGATTGTTGATTCCAGACTTGCTACCATGGAGACCGGAACTTTAATCAGAGGGGTCAGTTTGATATTTTGTTTGTTGTAAAATGTGTAGCTTTTTGTGTTGTGTTCTGTATTGTTAAAACAGCTGGAACAGATGGTTACATCATGTTATTTTCTGTGTATAGACTGTGTATATATAATTTTTTATGTTTACATGCATATTTGTGTTCCAGTTATCAGAGGTTGTTCGTCTGGGATGTGATCTTGCCAACCTCAGTTATGGTGAAGCGTGCCACTGGCCAGGGGCCTGGGTAAGAAATATGCCACCTATCACTTACATGCATAGGCGTCGATATAGGGGTGACTGGGGTGACATGTCACCCCTCACAAACAAACAGGGGTGACGACGCATGCATTGTCACCCCTGGATTTCGTTTAAATTAAATATTATTGTCAGAAAAACCATATATATACCTACATTGTACTATGCGTTAAGCTAGTTTCAAATGACCTGTATTATCACCGTCACAATCAGGACAAACACAAGTGTCTTGTGGATTGTTACGTAACAAAGTGACACGAAACGGAATTTGCATCATTTACTGATGTTTAGGGCGATACGACTGACGAAATGTTTTTTGCGTGTTTCTGAAACCAAAAGTCACCCTTATATTTTACAAAACGTTGAAAAATCGACGCCGACGTAAAATCGCTATAGAAGAGGCCGTCACCAAACACAATCTTATATTTGTGTCAAGTGCCGGCAACAATGGCCCATGTTTGTTGACAGTGGGTTCACCAGGTGGCACTTTTTAATGATAGATTTTATGCTGTGTTGTGTGGTTTTGCCACAATGAGAAAAATATCTGGTGTAAGTAAATTGTTGACAAGTTGACAATTTTCTGGAGTGTGCATTCATATTGTTCCTAGTTTGGAGAACTCTTGAAAAAATATAACATTGACGTTAGAAATAGATGTCTGTGCAAAATCCATACACTTTATAAGTCACGGAACAATTCCCTGTGCAAATTAAGAACTTTTCAAAATTGATTGCACAGACACATATGTGCAAATTATGTATCAACTTACCTTTTATCAAATGTTATCAACTCTGAAATTCAGGAATTAGGAAATAACCACCTATGTTCTTCCAGTTTACATCAGATGGAAGACCCAAAATTGTCGACATCATTGACGCAACAGGTAGTGGAGATGTTGACACAAGCACTGTAGTTACTCCTGATCGTGACGGAAATATTGTTGGTCTAACTGGTCGAACACTGAAGGTGTGTAGTTACTTTGGCATTTTTGTTGATTTTTCAGCATAATGTTCATCAATAAAAATATCATTTTTAAGCATAGCGAGAAAAAATGACATTGTGTTAATTAGTTGGTATTTATTTTTAGATTCCATCGGCTTGGAACAACCCAAGTGGAAATTACAACATTGGTTTAAAAGATTTGTCCCTCATCTTTCCTAAAAACCTAAAAGATCGCTTGCAGGTAAAAAGAGAGAATTTTCCTTATAATCGGCAATTTGGTTTCAAAATATGAAAGATATAATAAAATCATGCAAAATGTGTGTGCACATGCAGTTACGTTGTCTGCCCAAGCGGAGTAATATGATTATTGAGATTCAACAAATTTATTTATTTATTTGGTTGCCTGAACAATTAAATATTCACAGAAAGAAAAGAAGGAAGGTACATGGGACTCCCAGCACAAGAAAATTACTGCCACTACACTAGGCAAGATTGAAGAAAGCTCCAAAGCAGACCAAGGAACCCTGCAGGTTTCAGTTGTTTGAACATTATCAAACTACATGCCATAGAAATAATATCAAATGTTAACTTGCCCCCTTTTTCTTCAGAAGGACAAATTTTATAAGGAGGATCTCCAGGCACAAGTGGAGGTTTTGGACAAATTAGATAAAAGCTGGGATTCATGTGGACCAATTGTTGATTGTGTTGTGTTTCATGATGGCAACACCTACCAGTAAGTAGAAAATCATAATTCCTCTTGTACTGTTTTTTATGTTGTAATTAACTGTGTTCTTCACAAACAAATAAACTTCAAATTTCCTCGTTTCAATTTAGCTCTCTTGTTTTTAGAGCTTGTGTTGACATTAGTTTGTCCGGGGACTTGCAGTCTTGCCCAGTATTAGCTGGCTACCATGAATCACAGCAGTATGCAACCCTGAGTAGAACGGCTATGTTCAACTTCTCTGTGAATATTTATGAAGAAGGAAAAGTTCTTTGTGTTGTTGCTAATTGTGGTAAATGCCTGAATGTGTTGTAATGTCACATTTGTTCTTTGTATCCTTTACTATAGAAAATAATTTTTTCAGGGTCACATGGAACGCATGTTGCAGCCATAACTGCTGGTTATTTTGCGGATGAACCAGACAAGAATGGTATTGCACCTGGTGCACAAATTGTTGCCATCAAGATCGGTGATTCCAGACTTGCAACCATGGAGACTGGAACTGGTTTAATCAGAGGGGTCAGTTTGATATTTTGTTTGTGGTAAAAGTGTAGCTTTTTGTTTTGTGTTCTGTATTGTAAACAGCTGAAACAGATGGTTACTATTTTCTGTGTACTTGTAATTTTAAATATTAACATATATACATATTTGTGTTCCAGTTATCAGAGGTTGTTCGTCTGGGATGTGATCTTGCTAACCTCAGTTATGGTGAAGCATGTCACTGGCCGGGGGCTGGGTAAGAATGTTACCTATCATTTACATGTCATTGAATTTGTCATGTGTGTTTTTTCAGTAAAATCTGCTCCACTATAGAAGAGGCCGTCACCAAACACAATCTCATATTTGTGTCAAGTGCCGGCAACAATGGTCCATGTTTGTCGACGGTGGGCTCACCTGGTGGCACTACAGAGCATATTATAGGTAGGTTATGCTGTGTGCACTTAAAATACCATGTCCATAAAATGTTGATACAATTTCTTGCATTTTAAGAAAACAAAAAAAATTACATTTATTTCATGCCAGGCGTCCAAAACATATTCACAAACATTTTCACCCTGACTTATTTTCTATATCAATCAGTTGCTTTGTTGTCATTCTTAAAAAAATTCTTGTGAATTGTTTCTTTGCAGCACCTGTGCTTTGTCGGTAGACTGTATGGTTTCCTTGTCTCTCTTTTCAGTATCACTCACATGGCGTTTTGCTGGCATTCAGTTCTTTACACAATAAAGGTTCTCAAACTCCTTATCTTGTTCTTTAGGTGTAGGAGCGTGGGTATCTCCTGACATGATGACAGCTGAATATTCGATGACTGAAAAACTGCCTAGCAACCAGTATACATGGTCATCAAGGGGCCCATGGTAAGCAATAAAATAACTTGTTTTTTTTGTTAGTTACCTTGTGTTATTAATTTCAAATGTTATTGAATCACATTTTAGTGTGAATGGAGCACTTGGCGTGTCCATATCAGCACCAGGTGGCGCCATCACCTCTGTTCCAAATTGGACCTTACACGGGAGTCAGCTGATGAATGGAACCTCAATGTCTTCACCAAATGCGTGTGGTGCAATTGCACTTATTTTATCAGGTAGACTTTCATCTGGTTTGGACAGAAACTAAGTAAATATTGGTAAAGAATTAGTTATATTGGTAAAGAAGTAGTTGTGTATTTGGTGCAATTTCACTTTGTATCTCTGGTAGATTAAACAAAAATTGAAATAGTTCAGCAACTAAAATTTTGGAAATTTTTGAATTTTATTTTTTAATTGCTGCTTTGTGCAGATTCAAGAATAAAAATACTGTTATGTTTTAGCATTGAAAGCTCAGGAAATACAATATACCCCATACAGTATACGTCGCGCGATACAAAACACAGCATCAAAACAAAGCTCTATTGAATGCTTTGCTCAGGGTCATGGATTTTTACAGGTAGGCTGATATGAATATACGGGGAGGTTACATATAATTTATATCTCACGTTTTTAAGGTAAATGAAGCATATGAATATATAATAAATAATGCTGCTGCACCAGAAAACAAGATATCTTTTGACATTTCACTTCCACAATCAGGAAAAGGTAATTGTTGATAGTTTAAGATAAATTGTTGTTTACAACCTGTATAGTTTCTAAATTTCAGTTATCTATCAAGATCATGAAATCAACATAATATTTAACTTGTTTGCAGGAATTTATCTACGTTCTTATGAAGATTGTTTGAAACCACGTTCTGTCAGTGTGACTGTCGAACCCAAATTCCACTCTTCAGCAAGTAAGCACAAAAATATTAAACAGTTGTCAAACCCTCTTTGTAGTCTGTGTTTGCGGATGAACATTCATTTCTCAAATCTTCAGGTCCTGAGGAAAAGATTGAATTCAGTTGTCATATGGCTGTATGCAGTGACCAACCCTGGGTAGTTTGTCCAACACATCTTGAAATGATGAACATGGCAAGAGCGTTTGTCGTCAAAGTAAGTTTTATGGCTGCCACTGTTCTATGGAATCTAATTCATGTTTGTTTAAATTAAATCATCATCTGGTTGCATTTTCAGGTGGATCCAAGAGGATTACCTCCAGGTGTACATTATGCCCAGGTTCAAGGTTTCAACACTAAACGTTTGAATGCAGGAGTACTTTTCACCCTGCCAGTCACTGTCATTAAACCAGAAAAGTAAGATCCTTCAGTTTCCTGTCTTTTAAGTATTTTTATTTATTTATGATTAATTTTTATTGTAATTTTTTTGACTTCATTTCCCAATGAATGAAAAATTTCACAAAACTTATAACCTGAGATATCTTTGTCTAGAACTGGTCAACTCACCAACTACCGACTTCAACAAGAACAACGAACGTTTAAACCTGGACAGATAGCAAGAAAGTTCTTCCATGTACCTGAAGGTGCAACATGGGCAGGTCAGGATTTGACAAATGCACAGATTCAACCTAGAATTAACTTTATGCTGAAAATGTATTTTTTAGTTCTTAGCAACAGCTTGCTTGAGGCTTGTATTGACTCTTATATTAGGATCAGACAATTACTTTTCCCACAGAAATGACGTTGAAAAATCACTCAATTGATCAGTCAGCAAGATTCGTGTTACACTGCGTCAATATTCGACCACAAAGAGCATTTCGTGAACAAGAGTTTTACAAGCTTGTAAATGTTCCAGCAGGTGGCTCCACAGAGCAGGCGTTTGCTGTTCAGGTAATAATTCCCGCCTTTGTGCACAATAATATCATATAATATCTAACATTAGTAATTTTTTTACCTCTACATACATTTGATAAGCAAAGTGGAGCCAATAATATGAATTGCGTAAGCTGCAGACAGATGGCCACTGTTTCAACATAAAAGGTCTCATCAGTGCAGCTGGTGTGACTATCAGACGACTTTGCTGACCAAACGGCCAAGCAAAGACTTCCACTTTGTGGTGACTATACAATCACCGTAGGTTGCACCTAGTCGTCTGATAGTTACACCAGCAGCACTGATGAGACCTTTTATGTTGAAACAGTGGCCATCTGTCTGCAGCTTACGCAATCTACATACATTGTTTTGCATTACTTAATGTGTTTTACTTTTTAGTCTGGGATCACAGTAGAACTCTGTGTCGCCCGCTGGTGGTCAAGTTTAGGTGACGTCTCCATTTCATATGACGTCAAATTCCGTGGGCTTACCGTTAGCAACAACTTGGTTATGGTGAGTGTAATATTTCTATATTTGACTCATAACACGGAATATACCCAAACCGACCACTTCATTCACTCTGATTGGTGAACCACTGTATTCAAGGTTGTGGGTTCAAAGTTCAAATCTTACCAGGAGCATGTTGCTACCACTAGTCAGCTAATATCAATCAGTGTCGGTGATGTCACTATAAATAAATAAATGAATGATAGCTGAGATAGACCACACTGCCTTAGATTGTCGATTCAATCTTTCGTAATGTGGTATCTAGTCCTGAACACAAAACTTTGCATGTGTGTTGTACAACCAAGATGAAGTAAATACAGAAAGTAACGTAGTCATGAACCTCCCCAGCATGCAGCCAACGGAATTCATCGCCTTGAAGCTTGCTCATTGGAAAGAGAGGATCTCTCACCCTCTATAACCCTCAAACACGTTGTTCAACCCCTGAGAGCAACTGATCATTGTATACGTCCATTATCAGCTAGAGATCATGTTCTTGGAGATCAACCAACATATGAGATGATCAACACATACCCTTTGCATGTGGTGAGAATGTGGTTGATTTGAATCAACAGAGACTTAAAACTGTTCATGTTTTATTCACGAAATTATCGCATAAACCTAAAACAATTTATGATGAATTTAGGAAGTTTTAAACTGAGCAGCCTGCACCTATTACTGGGGCTACTATTGTAACTTATCAACTCACAATAAATTGTCTGCAGACAAAATCATCTGATGTCACCATATCCTTTCCCATGTTGTCGGATTTATTGTACGAGAATGAATATAACAGTCAGATGGTTGATGTTTGATTCCAACAAGTGCTTTGTGGGTGCAGGGGACGCTTATCCTCACCAGGTATATTCATCATAGTGATTACATATCATATTTGCAATTAGACACAGTTGATTGTGCATGTATTTATCTTACAGTACCCAATCAAATTGGACAAAGGTGAATACACAATACGCTTACAAGTCTCCCATTCATCGAGGGACGCCCTACACCGACTCAAGGACGCCACACTAGTGGTGAAAGCCAAACTGTCATCGTCAATATCACTGGATGTTTTTTCCACACTCAGAGACGCGTTGATGGGAAGTAACAAGATGTCGAATCAAACAGTGATTCCTGGACATCCATTTCCATTCTATGTTGCTCCTTTACAAGAAGACAAGTAAGATTGTGTTTGTTTGTCATGTGACAAGCGCTAAACAACATTTAAATCACTTTTAAATACTTTAGATTACCAAAGCATGTGACTGGAGGACAGTACCTGATTGGTCAGATGAGCATGGCAAAAGGGGAGCTTGGAAAACGTGCAGTAAGTTGTGTTAATTCAAACACTCAATTTATCTTCCTCTGAAGCAATGTGTATTGTTAACAGAGCTTGTATAGCGGAAAAAGGTCCAAGATTTCTGAAGAGGTAGAATAACAAACTATGTAGAAATTCACCTTTTTTCTTTGTTACTTTTTTTCATATAAATGATGTCCTAGGCTTCTGCATCTAAATCAATAAATCTTATATGTTTCCTATCTTGTTTCCTGCAGTACACGCACAAATTCACGTACGTCCTGATCGACCCACCGAGCAAGAACAAAACTAACCGCAACTCAAACTCAAAGAAATCAAACAAAAGCTCCAACCAGTGTGAGGATGACGTCAGAGACCTTCAAATTTCCTGGGTTGCTAAGTATGACGTAACCAAATCTGATAATTAACAAAATCATTGCTGACACGATTATATTCTAAACTTTGATATTCCGTGACAGACAAGAACGACTGGACTTGTTTGATAAACTGAGGTTGGACTGGGGTGAGCACATACCTCTTTACATGGCTAAACTGCAAGCACTTGAAGCGGCAAAGGTAATCATTAATTTTTTAAGACAGGTGAATTAGTAAAAATTCCGGAAATACTTTAAAAACAAAAGTTATTTTTTCACCATCATTAAGCTCGTGCATTTGTAGACAAGGGAGGAGAAATTGGATGAAATAATAGAGACGGCTGATGAAGTTATATCTCGTATTGATACTCATCAATTATCAGCTAACCTTGGGATTAAGTGCGACCCAAGACCAGATGCTGCTTCCATAAAGAGGTAAAACCACCAGACTGGCAACCATTTAACTCTAGTGTGATTCGTCAAAAATTCTATTTCTGTGTAAAACGTTTAAGTGAAGAGCTTGTGGAAGTAATATAATGTTATGCCAATAATGTTCTAATACTGTATATATGCGTGTATATTTACAATGCAACTTAGCCATTGCTTGCAAGTCAAGCAATATTACATAAATTTAAGCCATTCCATGTTAAATCATCACCAAATGACCTAAACCTCTTTAATATACATGAAACATATGTGTTAAGTACTATGGCACAGTCACTCATGCCAAATTTTAGTTCACTCAGATCATTGATTCAAGAGTTATGTTTCCCTACAGTTGTCATTTGGGGGCAAAGTTCAGGGGTTTGCCTTCTGCTTTAACCCCTGTATTTCGAAAACTACTTGGCCAACTTTGATGATTTTGGTATTGTTTGAAAGAGAATTGTCTGTATAATCAGTTTTGATTTTTTTGTTTCCTTCTTAAAATAAACCTTTTGACCTTTGTTGTAACCCTGAATTTGACCCGGCCTGATTCTTGACCCAGAGGTTGTCAGATGGTTAACTTTTAGGTCTTATAACATACAACTTACAGCTACAACATATCAAATCATTAAACCGGTAAAAGTTTTCGGTTTCTTCATAAAGATAATATTGGCCAAGAAACATCTCTGTTGGTCATGCATGAGTAATTTGGGATATACCTTGTTTTTATACACAGCATGGAATATTAAATGTTATACTGTAATTTTCCCACAAGCTGTGGTATCAAATAGGGCAATTTTAGTGCATTGAAATTCAATTTTTCCTAATTCATGTTTTTGCAAAACAAACTTGTTTTCCTTTCTCAAGGTCCACAGAAAATAAACCTTATTCATAAATACATAGCACCCCACTTCATCCACATTCTGAAAATTGTTCCTCTTCTGTTATAATATATGTTTAATAAGGCCAATAATTGTGTTCCTATCACACACGAAATGTTTCCTTCAGTGGTCCAACAAGTTTCCTCCTGGTTTGGCCAGTAGAACAATTAAGATGGTTTTAGGTGATTTGACATGGAATGACCCATTTTTATTTTCCTTCACAGTGAAAGTGAAAAACAGAGATGTCATCTCATTGGATCGCTCGTGTATAAAGGTTGTGCTCTCGCAGATAAAATGATTCAACTTGACACAGCGAGGGAAGAAAGATCAAAAAGTGAAGTCACAGGTGTCTCTTTATTATCTTTGATTCATGCTTATATCGCTGTAAATATACTTGTAGTTTTGTAACATATTTTACTGTGTATTGAATACACCAGTTGTGTTTTGAAACACATTTCTTTCTATAAAGATGAACCGCATGAGGGCGCTGACAATCTTGGTAGTTGTGATACAACTTATGGTGAAGTTTGTGAACAACTTAAAGAAACTTTCGAAAGGTTGCAAATGTTTGCGGACATGAACGAGAGCAAGGTGGGATGGAAAGTATAAATTAACATAAGCGCTATTATGAGCTTGTCGCCTTAACTGACAAGTGCATGTTATACCAATAGTTAAGAGAAGATCATCATGTTCAATTCATTCTGTACAGAGTACCAGCACATATACACAGTATAAACAACACCAGTGCAAGCTTTTAATGACATTTTTGTCGTTTCCAGGTTCTGGCTTTTGTTTTTAAACACGCGGTCGCCAATAAGAAATATGGTCTGACCGCCCGAGCCCTGCTTAAACAAAGCGACGACAAGAAATGCAAAGAGACTGACTTGAAACTTATTGAGGTTTGTATCCAAGTCTTAATATTGACGTGTTACGTCACCTGTGTTTTAAGTCATCTTAAAACTATTTACACGCAAGAAATTCACTTCAAATTTTGTACCCAAGAAACTTGCTCGTACGCGACCTAACATGATTGTTTGATCAAAAATGGTTTCAAACAAATTTTTAAAACTAAAAAAACAAGGCTAGAAACATTTCTACAACCACAAAGGTATTTATGTACAGGTTTAAAACAAACCAATTTCGAAATATCATTGAAATGCAAAATGTAATAAAAATAAAATACAGTAAGTTTTACTTGTTCTAAAAGCAATAAACTGCAGGTGATGTTTGTCATATTTTCGAGCTGTGTTGTTTGAACTTACCACTGTTTGTTGCAGATTTGCCGCAAACTTGGTTGGGAATACGTGGCGCAATACATTGAGATGTCCCTTCCAATAAAATACCCAGCCTCATTCATTCCATTTTAAAGCGATACAACGTGTATTGTGTGCCGCTGTTTGTTGCGGTTTATTGCCGTCGTCCATCGCAGTTTGTCGCTGCTTTTATCTAAATTTCAATTTCTGTTTTTACTGGCAGAGATCTGAACTTTGTTTCACTAAATCAGTTTTTTACGGCCATATTCTGCTCGCATAGGCACGAATTTGATGTCACATGATTTATGAATAATTTGCAAAACTTGATTTTTCGACTGCATTAAGGAATTATTCCTGATTTTTTTGATTGGCAGCGAAACAACTTCCACGCAAACCTATTTTACGGGGATGTGGGTTTTTAAGCAATTGTTGCTTTCTGTGTTTTGCGCAATGGATATTGAAGGTAATTGCGTACACCCTTCTCCAGAGACGTTTCTACCATGTTTTTTTTATCTCGTTGTTGTAACCGAACGTGGTGTTTCTGATGATCGTACAATAATTTCACTTTTGTGTAGAAAAATTCTGTCCTTTTCTCAATTTGCAATGTTTGGTTGCTAACAAAGTACCAGAATCACAAGGAAATTAAGATGGAGCATTGGTTGGTTAAACAAAACTTTGCTGTATAATGTCCGGAGCAGTTGAATTGGAAACTACCCTTTATCTAATATTATTTTGCGCGAGTGGCACGTTAATATTTTTTGTCAAAAGTCTGGTAAAAATTCCCATTTCACAATTAATGCCTTGAACAATGTAGTGTTTCAGGTTTTCTACATGTACCCACATTCGTGCAGTTTTGCTTTATTTGCCAGAAGAATTGCTGGTGTTTGGTAACACATGAAGGCCCCCTCCAAATTGCTCAATTGTAAAACAAAGACGTTACAGCTGATTCAAGGTAATGTACGGTCAGGATTGGTGAATGACTGCATGTTCTGTGGCGGAAAAAGTCAGCTCTGTGGGAACTGGCAAAGCAGTTCTAATAACAAAAGGCAATGTGCAGAAAAGTGTTTGGAGGCTAATACAAAATCACTAATGGGCACAACTCTGAGATTCCATTATCAGCAAAAAGATTATTAATGTAGGCTATTTTGCTTTTATTATCCAAATAAAATGGCAATTCTGTTCCCGCAATATTCGCCCTTGTTTTTTAATGCTTCAGTTTGGAACCTTCCAGGTTTGCGTATCTGATCGTGCACAACATAGAAATGCACGGAAACACATCACTAGCTTGCAACGCAATTGGAAACCGAGAAATGAAGCAGTCAGGAGTCAAGCAAAATAACGAAGATTTTTCAGGCTCACAATTTCCGACCAACTGCCTTTGCACAAATGATAAATTAATATTTATCTAGGGGAGACCGGGGATACCTCGGACACGGGGATACCTCGGACTAGGTATTTTACGTCACAATTAGGTTTTGTTAAGACACTTTTGCAATAAATTTACGTCTCTATCAAACGTTAATAGGAACTTTGGAATTAAGTCATGTTTGCTTAAAAAATTATCTCGAAAAACTCAATTTATCAGTGAAACCAAGTTTTTCAATTTGTATGTGTAAGGCTATATATCAGTCACAGTTAATCAAAATGCAGTAATTTTTGGTTTTTTGCATATTCAAATATGTATTCTTCAATAGGCTAATGATGATTTTGTGTAATCTTAAAAAATACGGCCATATTTTAATAATTTCTATGTCGTCACGTGGTCGGGGATACTTCGGACATCCTGGCAAAAAATCGCGAGAAGACCACACTTTTTGAATTTTACAAAAAATTATCGGTCATAGAAGAAAATAAACAGAGGCTGGATGAAATGATCGAATTTTGGCAGTAAGAAAATGCCCCAAAGATAAAAAATCGTTTGTTGACTCGAAAATCTATAATATCCGTGCTGCCGTTGAAAGTACACAAGTTACCCAAAGCATGAACGTGTGAAAGGATCGAAACGATAAGTGGCCACGCCCCGATTCCTGAAAGCTTGAATGTTATTTTATTCGCTTATGCCCCTGATATTGCGCCAAGTTTGATTTCAGTTATTTGTTAAATAAACAAAAAAAAACGTCTGTTAAAACTTGCTGTCCGAGATATCCTCGGTCACGTCCGATGTTACACCGTTACCGGGGTGACTTCGGACTGTCGGTTTACCAGTTGTCGGGGTATGTCCCCGCTGGGTGACCGTGGGGTACGACTGCGTCTCGGCCTCGCACCCCAAGGGATCCGACTGAGTCTCGTTGGCAACTCGGCCTCGTAGGCAACTTGCCTTCTCTATCTCAAGGTTTACTGTTGGAGTTAAAGAACTCCTTTACACAAGTCTGTGCGTCTTCTAGATAGTCTAACTCCCGACTAAACACATACATCCACCAAGCTTCAAGCCAGTCCAAAGTTGTTCATAAATCCATTTATTGATATAATCCAACGAATAAATCCAAGTACAGTACAGTACAATTGGGGCTCCTATACAGTGTACTAAAGCAGAACCAACAACCTAGACCCTTACACAGCAACAGTTAAAACACACTGATTTGGCAGGCGCTAGTTGCTCTGCTTATATAGTCTGCGGTTGGCCACACGTATTGATACCTTATTTGGAGTTGTTGCGCAACTTGAATGCAACTTGAAGTTGACCGATTTGGTCGATTACGTCAGTTATTTTTATAGCTTAATTAACTAAGTGCCCTAATGGGTTATTTATGTATAGGTAGACTTTGTTTTCAGAATAACTAAAAGTAGTTATGTTTATTTTAGCTTTATTTATCATTTGCGAAAGAAGTACTTAATTATGTTTAAATTAACCTTATTTATTATTTGCCAAAGAAATGTCTGTAATTATTTTAACTTGATTTACATAGTTAGTTTGGTTGCCTAAGTTACCTATATGACTTTATTGCCTAAATTACATGGTTTATAACACATCTATAATGTGGCTGCTTCTACCGGTTACAATTTTTTCACCTGCCACCAGCTCGGCAGGTTTTTCCTATTAAATTGTCCGGTCAGGAATTGACCTAAACCGGAAATGAGTTCTTCTTTTTTCCCATGTCGTTTTATTGGATATCACAACTTGGACATGCGTTGAACGCGTGATTACAATGACTTTGGTTTTAACTCTCGGTCATAATATAGTTATACGCTTTGGGCCTTTTTTAGTATATACATGTGTTGTGCGGCGACATAATACCCCCCCGCTTGTCTGGTACTTGCGGTCCATATATGAACGCAAGTTGTTGGTTCTGTTGAAGAGAGCGACGTACAAAGTACACTCACAAATATATTTTATAGTACACCAAAATAGTATATATACATTTATACAAATTTCCGTTGTTCGAGTGTAACATATTTACATATAACAAAGCAATCACGGGACACAATTGTTTAGACTTGGAGACATTTACAAAGATATAATTGTGGATCCACAGATTATTTTAGTACATTATGGAGAGCAACGAGAATACATATACACAAATTTTACATTGATACATAGGCGATAGCTGGTGTTATTAACACAGTAACAAGCGTATAATTGATGTTAAGTAAGCGTCTGATTATTAATAGTTGCCACTATGTGGACTAGGCTATATATCTCTTTTATTATTTCGCTTTGTCGCTTTGCGAAACTGTTTATAGCGTTATTAGGCTTTACACCATTGAAATTGCAAGCAAGGTGTAAGTAGGTAGACGCGCATTCGTTGTTTGTATCGTGAAATGGCTTGAAAAATTGCTTCAAAATTTTGAACTGTGGAAGAGTGATTACATAGGATACCAACTACTTCCACGTTGGTGCCATTTGATATCAGAAAAAGTGAGATATTGGACAGAAGTGTCCTCATGAACAAGGCTGTAAATGGCTGTAAAATGCCTTATATGTTGGAGATAAAAACGCAATTCGCATTCCTCGAGGTAAATACAAATCGCGAACTAAGGTGAAGATCTACGTTATTTATTGCAAGAAGATCCATTCCACGTCACCCGACTGGGCCCAAATCAGGTTCAGTGGAACGGAGTCTTGTCGCGAATAGATTCCAAACGTAGGGATCTCATGTCTTATATTTATTTGAACAGCACAATTGCATGAATATGTCGGCTGTCGCAGTCGCTGATCGAGTGACCCCATTCAGTTATTATAAGGTTTTGTGGGGTTGATCACTGCTGATGTTTACGTGTTGAAGGATGCGCGTCGCATGAGATAGCTGCCTCAGGAATTTATATCCTGATTTGAGAGATGCAGAAGGAAAGGCGATGCACGTTGCATGAGATTACATTGGCGGAGTAAAATTATATGTAGCATTGATTCGGTTCTTATACATATATAAACACATATAACGTTTTGGTGGGTCAAACATAAAAAATGTAACGAATCTATGTAAAAAGTGTGCTTTGTTGATTTATCAACATTTGTGCAGATGCCGGGTGTTGGAAATTTTATGCGGCCTTCAGTAAACACAGACGGCTCACTATATTTGTAAATTGTAAAAGTCTTGTGACTTTATGGATGACTTCACCAAGACTGGAGTAGTCATACCTTGAAATTTCATGGCGGTCATTTTGCATGATGGTCGCTTCTGATTGATGCATACGGAACTGTTCGCAGTTGAATTTGGAAAAATATTTCCTACTTCCATCACCAGAAAGGGAATACGGTTTTTGTTCCAGTTTAACCGACTGCTTTGGTAAGCGAGGATTGTTTCCTCCTGTAATTGTTGCATTGCTACTTTGGCGTTTTCTAACGCTTGGGTACCTGGCCATTTTAGTTTTGTACTGAGGCAATTTATCTGCAGTTGAAGAAGAGTGAAGTTTAGTTTTTTGTTGATGTTGGGGCACGTCTGTTGAGCCAAGTGTGTTTGCCACAACAATACTAGGCTTGTCCTTTGCAGTTGTTTTTATAAGAGTGTTATTTGCATGACTGCCTCGGTGCGGAACTTTTACAAGGACTGTATTTATTTCCTTCGAGCTTTCTTTCATGTTAAATTGAACTGATTTCTTGTTTTGTGATGACTGCAACAGATTTTTATCAGGTCTGATAAACAAGTCGTGCTTTTGAAGGAAGTAGTATCCGAGAACAGGTCTTTTAACTTTGCAAACAGAGAAAGTTACAGGCATGTTGCCGAAGCCAATGTCAATGTTGAGTACAGTTTGTCCAAAGTAGGGTATGGGCTCTCCGCCTGGTCCAATAAAGTCTGATTCAACTTCTTGGGTGTGGTGCTGTGTAACTGGGAGGAAATTTTTGGATGATCCAGTGTCCAACAGAAATGACATTTTATTATTTTTGTCGTAGACATGCGGCAAAGAGTTTGATGCCGACTCGGAATATTGCCGTCGATTTGGTGCTTTTGGAATCTGATTCGGTCGGTTCATAGGCCTACAGATGTTGATATTATTGACCTGATTGTAACTGCAAGGTTTGTTGCATTTTAACGCCTTGTCACCAAAGCGTGCATGATAAAAACACAAGCCATCTGTTGACTGGTGTTGGTGCTGGGTAGACTGAGTATTTATTTGCCCTTGCCTTTGGTATTGTCGGAAGGGCTGTCTGTGATTTCCTTGTTGTGGCTCGTAATAACCGTTTTGATTTCTACACTGTTGTGCATATTCTTGTCTTGTCGGGTGGTATGAAAACTTTCGTCGGTTGGTCATATTGTTACTTTTGTTTTGTTCAACAAAATTTCTGCGACTTTGTTGTCTTTGATTGCTTATATCAGACTTTAACTCAGTAAACAGTTCTTGTATCTGACCGGTAATTCTCTGCATTTCATTGTTTTGTGTCTGATCTTCCGGTACACTATAATCAGTTGGCGTAATGATTCTGTCAGCCAGCAACCCCAGCTCTTCTAGAGATATGTCTGGGTGTTGGGCGCGAAGTACATTGCTGACGTCCCTTGGCATTTTATCAAGAAAATTGTCCACCACAATTTGGCGTGTTGTCTCGTCATAGATTGGGTCTTTTGCGCACACTGCGCATAATCGTCCCATGAAAGTTGAAGAAAGTTCACCTGAATCTAACCTCAAAGATTTTAGCTTTGAGAGCCAAGCTGTGCTGCTTGTTCCAGTGGACAAGCGAATTAAAGAATTTTTCAGAGTTGTATAAGGGGTAAGTGAAATAGCTGCCTGTGCAATAACGTGCTCATATCTGGCACATTGTTCTTGTGAAAATCCTGACAAAAGTTGAGCAAATTTGTCTCTGTCGTCCATTATATTATACGTTTGAAAGTATCGGTCGAGGTACAGAAAATAAGAGCGGTAGTTGTGTTGCGACCATAGTTTTGGAATTTTAATTCCAGCTGTGAAGTTAAACGTTTGACGTGGAAAAGGTGCGTTTGTAAAAACATGTTGGTCGGTGTTGGATGGCCTTATGTCAGCATGCTTATCTTGGGAGGGAGGTATGCTAAATGGGTTTCTGCCCAAACTTTCTACATCATTTGTGTTTGGTCTGGGGGAAGTGCGACCTGAAACTGTGGGATTATCAGGTGGTGGTCTGTTTGCATGATTTTCAGCCCACAAGGTGTCGGCCGGGGTTTCCATACTTGCTTTTATTTGAGTTTGATATCTAGTTCTAGATGCAATTGAGTTACCAGGTGGAACAGTTTTACGTTTTTTATTGCCTTTCTCAGCCAAAGTTGCGGACTTTACCACGTGCGGCAACGTGATGATTGTATATTAGCGTTTTGATGCAATAAATGTTTGTTGAATAAGCTGTTCTTCCTGATGGCACTTTCCTGTAGTTACAGTGTTCTTTCTCCGAATGGGATGTTGTTAGGAACAAGCTGAGTAAATCCAATAGTAAGGTAATTCCGTTTGGCGCCTGATAAGGGTATTCTTTTCTTTGAAAAGGATGAGGGCAGACCAGTTGCGGGTATAATCCGTAATCAGTATAAATCCGTATAATTCCGTATAAATCCGTATAATCCGTATAAATCCGTATAATCCGTATAATCCGTATAATCCGTATAATCCGTATAAATCCGTATAATCCGTATAAATCCGTATAATCCGTATGATACGTATAATACGTATAAATCCGAATAATCCGAACAGTTGCCGAAAGTTGTCTGCTTGTTTGTTAATGGCTGCTGCAGTTGACTGATTGCTGTTGCTGTGCTGGGTAGGCTGCTGGAACTGGAACGGGTGTGAATTAACCCGTTCGGCGGGAAATTTGGCTGCTGAATCCGGGAATGGTCGGAATAATATCCGGACAAGTTTTGATGACACTGACTTGTGCAGTGAACTCGCCAAACTTCTGGGCACCAGTTGTCGGTTTACCAGTTGTCGGGGTATGTCCCCGCTGGGTGACCGTGGGGTACGACTGCGTCTCGGCCTCGCACCCCAAGGGATCCGACTGAGTCTCGTTGGCAACTCGGCCTCGTAGGCAACTTGCCTTCTCTATCTCAAGGTTTACTGTTGGAGTTAAAGAACTCCTTTACACAAGTCTGTGCGTCTTCTAGATAGTCTAACTCCCGACTAAACACATACATCCACCAAGCTTCAAGCCAGTCCAAAGTTGTTCATAAATCCATTTATTGATATAATCCAACGAATAAATCCAAGTACAGTACAGTACAATTGGGGCTCCTATACAGTGTACTAAAGCAGAACCAACAACCTAGACCCTTACACAGCAACAGTTAAAACACACTGATTTGGCAGGCGCTAGTTGCTCTGCTTATATAGTCTGCGGTTGGCCACACGTATTGATACCTTATTTGGAGTTGTTGCGCAACTTGAATGCAACTTGAAGTTGACCGATTTGGTCGATTACGTCAGTTATTTTTATAGCTTAATTAACTAAGTGCCCTAATGGGTTATTTATGTATAGGTAGACTTTGTTTTCAGAATAACTAAAAGTAGTTATGTTTATTTTAGCTTTATTTATCATTTGCGAAAGAAGTACTTGTGTTTAAATCAACCTTTATTTATTATTTGCCAAAGAAATGTCTGTAATTATTTTAACTTGATTTACATAGTTAGTTTGGTTGCCTAAGTTACCTATATGACTTTATTGCCTAAATTACATGGTTTATAACACATCTATAATGTGGCTGCTTCTACCGGCTACAATTTTTTCACCTGCCACCAGCTCGGCAGGTTTTTCCTATTAAATTGTCCGGTCAGGAATTGACCTAAACCGGAAATGAGTTCTTCTTTTTTCCCATGTCGTTTTATTGGATATCACAACTTGGACATGCGTTGAACGCGTGATTACAATGACTTTGGTTTTAACTCTCGGTCATAATATAGTTATACGCTTTGGGCCTTTTTTAGTATATACATGTGTTGTGCGGCGACATAATACCCCCCCGCTTGTCTGGTACTTGCGGTCCATATATGAACGCAAGTTGTTGGTTCTGTTGAAGAGAGCGACGTACAAAGTACACTCACAAATATATTTTATAGTACACCAAAATAGTATATATACATTTATACAAATTTCCGTTGTTCGAGTGTAACATATTTACATATAACAAAGCAATCACGGGACACAATTGTTTAGACTTGGAGACATTTACAAAGATATAATTGTGGATCCACAGATTATTTTAGTACATTATGGAGAGCAACGAGAATACATATACACAAATTTTACATTGATACATAGGCGATAGCTGGTGTTATTAACACAGTAACAAGCGTATAATTGATGTTAAGTAAGCGTCTGATTATTAATAGTTGCCACTATGTGGACTAGGCTATATATCTCTTTTATTATTTCGCTTTGTCGCTTTGCGAAACTGTTTATAGCGTTATTAGGCTTTACACCATTGAAATTGCAAGCAAGGTGTAAGTAGGTAGACGCGCATTCGTTGTTTGTATCGTGAAATGGCTTGAAAAATTGCTTCAAAATTTTGAACTGTGGAAGAGTGATTACATAGGATACCAACTACTTCCACGTTGGTGCCATTTGATATCAGAAAAAGTGAGATATTGGACAGAAGTGTCCTCATGAACAAGGCTGTAAATGGCTGTAAAATGCCTTATATGTTGGAGATAAAAACGCAATTCGCATTCCTCGAGGTAAATACAAATCGCGAACTAAGGTGAAGATCTACGTTATTTATTGCAAGAAGATCCATTCCACGTCACCCGACTGGGCCCAAATCAGGTTCAGTGGAACGGAGTCTTGTCGCGAATAGATTCCAAACGTAGGGATCTCATGTCTTATATTTATTTGAACAGCACAATTGCATGAATATGTCGGCTGTCGCAGTCGCTGATCGAGTGACCCCATTCAGTTATTATAAGGTTTTGTGGGGTTGATCACTGCTGATGTTTACGTGTTGAAGGATGCGCGTCGCATGAGATAGCTGCCTCAGGAATTTATATCCTGATTTGAGAGATGCAGAAGGAAAGGCGATGCACGTTGCATGAGATTACATTGGCGGAGTAAAATTATATGTAGCATTGATTCGGTTCTTATACATATATAAACACATATAACGTTTTGGTGGGTCAAACATAAAAAATGTAACGAATCTATGTAAAAAGTGTGCTTTGTTGATTTATCAACATTTGTGCAGATGCCGGGTGTTGGAAATTTTATGCGGCCTTCAGTAAACACAGACGGCTCACTATATTTGTAAATTGTAAAAGTCTTGTGACTTTATGGATGACTTCACCAAGACTGGAGTAGTCATACCTTGAAATTTCATGGCGGTCATTTTGCATGATGGTCGCTTCTGATTGATGCATACGGAACTGTTCGCAGTTGAATTTGGAAAAATATTTCCTACTTCCATCACCAGAAAGGGAATACGGTTTTTGTTCCAGTTTAACCGACTGCTTTGGTAAGCGAGGATTGTTTCCTCCTGTAATTGTTGCATTGCTACTTTGGCGTTTTCTAACGCTTGGGTACCTGGCCATTTTAGTTTTGTACTGAGGCAATTTATCTGCAGTTGAAGAAGAGTGAAGTTTAGTTTTTTGTTGATGTTGGGGCACGTCTGTTGAGCCAAGTGTGTTTGCCACAACAATACTAGGCTTGTCCTTTGCAGTTGTTTTTATAAGAGTGTTATTTGCATGACTGCCTCGGTGCGGAACTTTTACAAGGACTGTATTTATTTCCTTCGAGCTTTCTTTCATGTTAAATTGAACTGATTTCTTGTTTTGTGATGACTGCAACAGATTTTTATCAGGTCTGATAAACAAGTCGTGCTTTTGAAGGAAGTAGTATCCGAGAACAGGTCTTTTAACTTTGCAAACAGAGAAAGTTACAGGCATGTTGCCGAAGCCAATGTCAATGTTGAGTACAGTTTGTCCAAAGTAGGGTATGGGCTCTCCGCCTGGTCCAATAAAGTCTGATTCAACTTCTTGGGTGTGGTGCTGTGTAACTGGGAGGAAATTTTTGGATGATCCAGTGTCCAACAGAAATGACATTTTATTATTTTTGTCGTAGACATGCGGCAAAGAGTTTGATGCCGACTCGGAATATTGCCGTCGATTTGGTGCTTTTGGAATCTGATTCGGTCGGTTCATAGGCCTACAGATGTTGATATTATATTGACATGATTGTAACTGCAAGGTTTGTTGCATTTTAACGCCTTGTCACCAAAGCGTGCATGATAAAAACACAAGCCATCTGTTGACTGGTGTTGGTGCTGGGTAGACTGAGTATTTATTTGCCCTTGCCTTTGGTATTGTCGGAAGGGCTGTCTGTGATTTCCTTGTTGTGGCTCGTAATAACCGTTTTGATTTCTACACTGTTGTGCATATTCTTGTCTTGTCGGGTGGTATGAAAACTTTCGTCGGTTGGTCATATTGTTACTTTTGTTTTGTTCAACAAAATTTCTGCGACTTTGTTGTCTTTGATTGCTTATATCAGACTTTAACTCAGTAAACAGTTCTTGTATCTGACCGGTAATTCTCTGCATTTCATTGTTTTGTGTCTGATCTTCCGGTACACTATAATCAGTTGGCGTAATGATTCTGTCAGCCAGCAACCCCAGCTCTTCTAGAGATATGTCTGGGTGTTGGGCGCGAAGTACATTGCTGACGTCCCTTGGCATTTTATCAAGAAAATTGTCCACCACAATTTGGCGTGTTGTCTCGTCATAGATTGGGTCTTTTGCGCACACTGCGCATAATCGTCCCATGAAAGTTGAAGAAAGTTCACCTGAATCTAACCTCAAAGATTTTAGCTTTGAGAGCCAAGCTGTGCTGCTTGTTCCAGTGGACAAGCGAATTAAAGAATTTTTCAGAGTTGTATAAGGGGTAAGTGAAATAGCTGCCTGTGCAATAACGTGCTCATATCTGGCACATTGTTCTTGTGAAAATCCTGACAAAAGTTGAGCAAATTTGTCTCTGTCGTCCATTATATTATACGTTTGAAAGTATCGGTCGAGGTACAGAAAATAAGAGCGGTAGTTGTGTTGCGACCATAGTTTTGGAATTTTAATTCCAGCTGTGAAGTTAAACGTTTGACGTGGAAAAGGTGCGTTTGTAAAAACATGTTGGTCGGTGTTGGATGGCCTTATGTCAGCATGCTTATCTTGGGAGGGAGGTATGCTAAATGGGTTTCTGCCCAAACTTTCTACATCATTTGTGTTTGGTCTGGGGGAAGTGCGACCTGAAACTGTGGGATTATCAGGTGGTGGTCTGTTTGCATGATTTTCAGCCCACAAGGTGTCGGCCGGGGTTTCCATACTTGCTTTTATTTGAGTTTGATATCTAGTTCTAGATGCAATTGAGTTACCAGGTGGAACAGTTTTACGTTTTTTATTGCCTTTCTCAGCCAAAGTTGCGGACTTTACCACGTGCGGCAACGTGATGATTGTATATTAGCGTTTTGATGCAATAAATGTTTGTTGAATAAGCTGTTCTTCCTGATGGCACTTTCCTGTAGTTACAGTGTTCTTTCTCCGAATGGGATGTTGTTAGGAACAAGCTGAGTAAATCCAATAGTAAGGTAATTCCGTTTGGCGCCTGATAAGGGTATTCTTTTCTTTGAAAAGGATGAGGGCAGACCAGTTGCGGGTATAATCCGTAATCAGTATAAATCCGTATAATTCCGTATAAATCCGTATAATCCGTATAAATCCGTATAATCCGTATAATCCGTATAATCCGTATAATCCGTATAAATCCGTATAATCCGTATAAATCCGTATAATCCGTATGATACGTATAATACGTATAAATCCGAATAATCCGAACAGTTGCCGAAAGTTGTCTGCTTGTTTGTTAATGGCTGCTGCAGTTGACTGATTGCTGTTGCTGTGCTGGGTAGGCTGCTGGAACTGGAACGGGTGTGAATTAACCCGTTCGGCGGGAAATTTGGCTGCTGAATCCGGGAATGGTCGGAATAATATCCGGACAAGTTTTGATGACACTGACTTGTGCAGTGAACTCGCCAAACTTCTGGGCACCAGTTGTCGGTTTACCAGTTGTCGGGGTATGTCCCCGCTGGGTGACCGTGGGGTACGATTGCGTCTCGGCCTCGCACCCCAAGGGATCCGACTGAGTCTCGTTGGCAACTCGGCCTCGTAGGCAACTTGCCTTCTCTATCTCAAGGTTTACTGTTGGAGTTAAAGAACTCCTTTACACAAGTCTGTGCGTCTTCTAGATAGTCTAACTCCCGACTAAACACATACATCCACCAAGCTTCAAGCCAGTCCAAAGTTGTTCATAAATCCATTTATTGATATAATCCAACGAATAAATCCAAGTACAGTACAGTACAATTGGGGCTCCTATACAGTGTACTAAAGCAGAACCAACAACCTAGACCCTTACACAGCAACAGTTAAAACACACTGATTTGGCAGGCGCTAGTTGCTCTGCTTATATAGTCTGCGGTTGGCCACACGTATTGATACCTTATTTGGAGTTGTTGCGCAACTTGAATGCAACTTGAAGTTGACCGATTTGGTCGATTACGTCAGTTATTTTTATAGCTTAATTAACTAAGTGCCCTAATGGGTTATTTATGTATAGGTAGACTTTGTTTTCAGAATAACTAAAAGTAGTTATGTTTATTTTAGCTTTATTTATCATTTGCGAAAGAAGTACTTGTGTTTAAATCAACCTTTATTTATTATTTGCCAAAGAAATGTCTGTAATTATTTTAACTTGATTTACATAGTTAGTTTGGTTGCCTAAGTTACCTATATGACTTTATTGCCTAAATTACATGGTTTATAACACATCTATAATGTGGCTGCTTCTACCGGCTACAATTTTTTCACCTGCCACCAGCTCGGCAGGTTTTTCCTATTAAATTGTCCGGTCAGGAATTGACCTAAACCGGAAATGAGTTCTTCTTTTTTCCCATGTCGTTTTATTGGATATCACAACTTGGACATGCGTTGAACGCGTGATTACAATGACTTTGGTTTTAACTCTCGGTCATAATATAGTTATACGCTTTGGGCCTTTTTTAGTATATACATGTGTTGTGCGGCGACATAATACCCCCCCGCTTGTCTGGTACTTGCGGTCCATATATGAACGCAAGTTGTTGGTTCTGTTGAAGAGAGCGACGTACAAAGTACACTCACAAATATATTTTATAGTACACCAAAATAGTATATATACATTTATACAAATTTCCGTTGTTCGAGTGTAACATATTTACATATAACAAAGCAATCACGGGACACAATTGTTTAGACTTGGAGACATTTACAAAGATATAATTGTGGATCCACAGATTATTTTAGTACATTATGGAGAGCAACGAGAATACATATACACAAATTTTACATTGATACATAGGCGATAGCTGGTGTTATTAACACAGTAACAAGCGTATAATTGATGTTAAGTAAGCGTCTGATTATTAATAGTTGCCACTATGTGGACTAGGCTATATATCTCTTTTATTATTTCGCTTTGTCGCTTTGCGAAACTGTTTATAGCGTTATTAGGCTTTACACCATTGAAATTGCAAGCAAGGTGTAAGTAGGTAGACGCGCATTCGTTGTTTGTATCGTGAAATGGCTTGAAAAATTGCTTCAAAATTTTGAACTGTGGAAGAGTGATTACATAGGATACCAACTACTTCCACGTTGGTGCCATTTGATATCAGAAAAAGTGAGATATTGGACAGAAGTGTCCTCATGAACAAGGCTGTAAATGGCTGTAATATGCCTTATATGTTGGAGATAAAAACGCAATTCGCATTCCTCGAGGTAAATACAAATCGCGAACTAAGGTGAAGATCTACGTTATTTATTGCAAGAAGATCCATTCCACGTCACCCGACTGGGCCCAAATCAGGTTCAGTGGAACGGAGTCTTGTCGCGAATAGATTCCAAACGTAGGGATCTCATGTCTTATATTTATTTGAACAGCACAATTGCATGAATATGTCGGCTGTCGCAGTCGCTGATCGAGTGACCCCATTCAGTTATTATAAGGTTTTGTGGGGTTGATCACTGCTGATGTTTACGTGTTGAAGGATGCGCGTCGCATGAGATAGCTGCCTCAGGAATTTATATCCTGATTTGAGAGATGCAGAAGGAAAGGCGATGCACGTTGCATGAGATTACATTGGCGGAGTAAAATTATATGTAGCATTGATTCGGTTCTTATACATATATAAACACATATAACGTTTTGGTGGGTCAAACATAAAAAATGTAACGAATCTATGTAAAAAGTGTGCTTTGTTGATTTATCAACATTTGTGCAGATGCCGGGTGTTGGAAATTTTATGCGGCCTTCAGTAAACACAGACGGCTCACTATATTTGTAAATTGTAAAAGTCTTGTGACTTTATGGATGACTTCACCAAGACTGGAGTAGTCATACCTTGAAATTTCATGGCGGTCATTTTGCATGATGGTCGCTTCTGATTGATGCATACGGAACTGTTCGCAGTTGAATTTGGAAAAATATTTTCTACTTCCATCACCAGAAAGGGAATACGGTTTTTGTTCCAGTTTAACCGACTGCTTTGGTAAGCGAGGATTGTTTCCTCCTGTAATTGTTGCATTGCTACTTTGGCGTTTTCTAACGCTTGGGTACCTGGCCATTTTAGTTTTGTACTGAGGCAATTTATCTGCAGTTGAAGAAGAGTGAAGTTTAGTTTTTTGTTGATGTTGGGGCACGTCTGTTGAGCCAAGTGTGTTTGCCACAACAATACTAGGCTTGTCCTTTGCAGTTGTTTTTATAAGAGTGTTATTTGCATGACTGCCTCGGTGCGGAACTTTTACAAGGACTGTATTTATTTCCTTCGAGCTTTCTTTCATGTTAAATTGAACTGATTTCTTGTTTTGTGATGACTGCAACAGATTTTTATCAGGTCTGATAAACAAGTCGTGCTTTTGAAGGAAGTAGTATCCGAGAACAGGTCTTTTAACTTTGCAAACAGAGAAAGTTACAGGCATGTTGCCGAAGCCAATGTCAATGTTGAGTACAGTTTGTCCAAAGTAGGGTATGGGCTCTCCGCCTGGTCCAATAAAGTCTGATTCAACTTCTTGGGTGTGGTGCTGTGTAACTGGGAGGAAATTTTTGGATGATCCAGTGTCCAACAGAAATGACATTTTATTATTTTTGTCGTAGACATGCGGCAAAGAGTTTGATGCCGACTCGGAATATTGCCGTCGATTTGGTGCTTTTGGAATCTGATTCGGTCGGTTCATAGGCCTACAGATGTTGATATTATATTGACCTGATTGTAACTGCAAGGTTTGTTGCATTTTAACGCCTTGTCACCAAAGCGTGCATGATAAAAACACAAGCCATCTGTTGACTGGTGTTGGTGCTGGGTAGACTGAGTATTTATTTGCCCTTGCCTTTGGTATTGTCGGAAGGGCTGTCTGTGATTTCCTTGTTGTGGCTCGTAATAACCGTTTTGATTTCTACACTGTTGTGCATATTCTTGTCTTGTCGGGTGGTATGAAAACTTTCGTCGGTTGGTCATATTGTTACTTTTGTTTTGTTCAACAAAATTTCTGCGACTTTGTTGTCTTTGATTGCTTATATCAGACTTTAACTCAGTAAACAGTTCTTGTATCTGACCGGTAATTCTCTGCATTTCATTGTTTTGTGTCTGATCTTCCGGTACACTATAATCAGTTGGCGTAATGATTCTGTCAGCCAGCAACCCCAGCTCTTCTAGAGATATGTCTGGGTGTTGGGCGCGAAGTACATTGCTGACGTCCCTTGGCATTTTATCAAGAAAATTGTCCACCACAATTTGGCGTGTTGTCTCGTCATAGATTGGGTCTTTTGCGCACACTGCGCATAATCGTCCCATGAAAGTTGAAGAAAGTTCACCTGAATCTAACCTCAAAGATTTTAGCTTTGAGAGCCAAGCTGTGCTGCTTGTTCCAGTGGACAAGCGAATTAAAGAATTTTTCAGAGTTGTATAAGGGGTAAGTGAAATAGCTGCCTGTGCAATAACGTGCTCATATCTGGCACATTGTTCTTGTGAAAATCCTGACAAAAGTTGAGCAAATTTGTCTCTGTCGTCCATTATATTATACGTTTGAAAGTATCGGTCGAGGTACAGAAAATAAGAGCGGTAGTTGTGTTGCGACCATAGTTTTGGAATTTTAATTCCAGCTGTGAAGTTAAACGTTTGACGTGGAAAAGGTGCGTTTGTAAAAACATGTTGGTCGGTGTTGGATGGCCTTATGTCAGCATGCTTATCTTGGGAGGGAGGTATGCTAAATGGGTTTCTGCCCAAACTTTCTACATCATTTGTGTTTGGTCTGGGGGAAGTGCGACCTGAAACTGTGGGATTATCAGGTGGTGGTCTGTTTGCATGATTTTCAGCCCACAAGGTGTCGGCCGGGGTTTCCATACTTGCTTTTATTTGAGTTTGATATCTAGTTCTAGATGCAATTGAGTTACCAGGTGGAACAGTTTTACGTTTTTTATTGCCTTTCTCAGCCAAAGTTGCGGACTTTACCACGTGCGGCAACGTGATGATTGTATATTAGCGTTTTGATGCAATAAATGTTTGTTGAATAAGCTGTTCTTCCTGATGGCACTTTCCTGTAGTTACAGTGTTCTTTCTCCGAATGGGATGTTGTTAGGAACAAGCTGAGTAAATCCAATAGTAAGGTAATTCCGTTTGGCGCCTGATAAGGGTATTCTTTTCTTTGAAAAGGATGAGGGCAGACCAGTTGCGGGTATAATCCGTAATCAGTATAAATCCGTATAATTCCGTATAAATCCGTATAATCCGTATAAATCCGTATAATCCGTATAATCCGTATAATCCGTATAATCCGTATAAATCCGTATAATCCGTATAAATCCGTATAATCCGTATGATACGTATAATACGTATAAATCCGAATAATCCGAACAGTTGCCGAAAGTTGTCTGCTTGTTTGTTAATGGCTGCTGCAGTTGACTGATTGCTGTTGCTGTGCTGGGTAGGCTGCTGGAACTGGAACGGGTGTGAATTAACCCGTTCGGCGGGAAATTTGGCTGCTGAATCCGGGAATGGTCGGAATAATATCCGGACAAGTTTTGATGACACTGACTTGTGCAGTGAACTCGCCAAACTTCTGGGCACCAGTTGTCGGTTTACCAGTTGTCGGGGTATGTCCCCGCTGGGTGACCGTGGGGTACGACTGCGTCTCGGCCTCGCACCCCAAGGGATCCGACTGAGTCTCGTTGGCAACTCGGCCTCGTAGGCAACTTGCCTTCTCTATCTCAAGGTTTACTGTTGGAGTTAAAGAACTCCTTTACACAAGTCTGTGCGTCTTCTAGATAGTCTAACTACCGACTAAACACATACATCCACCAAGCTTCAAGCCAGTCCAAAGTTGTTCATAAATCCATTTATTGATATAATCCAACGAATAAATCCAAGTACAGTACAGTACAATTGGGGCTCCTATACAGTGTACTAAAGCAGAACCAACAACCTAGACCCTTACACAGCAACAGTTAAAACACACTGATTTGGCAGGCGCTAGTTGCTCTGCTTATATAGTCTGCGGTTGGCCACACGTATTGATACCTTATTTGGAGTTGTTGCGCAACTTGAATGCAACTTGAAGTTGACCGATTTGGTCGATTACGTCAGTTATTTTTATAGCTTAATTAACTAAGTGCCCTAATGGGTTATTTATGTATAGGTAGACTTTGTTTTCAGAATAACTAAAAGTAGTTATGTTTATTTTAGCTTTATTTATCATTTGCGAAAGAAGTACTTGTGTTTAAATCAACCTTTATTTATTATTTGCCAAAGAAATGTCTGTAATTATTTTAACTTGATTTACATAGTTAGTTTGGTTGCCTAAGTTACCTATATGACTTTATTGCCTAAATTACATGGTTTATAACACATCTATAATGTGGCTGCTTCTACCGGCTACAATTTTTTCACCTGCCACCAGCTCGGCAGGTTTTTCCTATTAAATTGTCCGGTCAGGAATTGACCTAAACCGGAAATGAGTTCTTCTTTTTTCCCATGTCGTTTTATTGGATATCACAACTTGGACATGCGTTGAACGCGTGATTACAATGACTTTGGTTTTAACTCTCGGTCATAATATAGTTATACGCTTTGGGCCTTTTTTAGTATATACATGTGTTGTGCGGCGACATAATACCCCCCCGCTTGTCTGGTACTTGCGGTCCATATATGAACGCAAGTTGTTGGTTCTGTTGAAGAGAGCGACGTACAAAGTACACTCACAAATATATTTTATAGTACACCAAAATAGTATATATACATTTATACAAATTTCCGTTGTTCGAGTGTAACATATTTACATATAACAAAGCAATCACGGGACACAATTGTTTAGACTTGGAGACATTTACAAAGATATAATTGTGGATCCACAGATTATTTTAGTACATTATGGAGAGCAACGAGAATACATATACACAAATTTTACATTGATACATAGGCGATAGCTGGTGTTATTAACACAGTAACAAGCGTATAATTGATGTTAAGTAAGCGTCTGATTATTAATAGTTGCCACTATGTGGACTAGGCTATATATCTCTTTTATTATTTCGCTTTGTCGCTTTGCGAAACTGTTTATAGCGTTATTAGGCTTTACACCATTGAAATTGCAAGCAAGGTGTAAGTAGGTAGACGCGCATTCGTTGTTTGTATCGTGAAATGGCTTGAAAAATTGCTTCAAAATTTTGAACTGTGGAAGAGTGATTACATAGGATACCAACTACTTCCACGTTGGTGCCATTTGATATCAGAAAAAGTGAGATATTGGACAGAAGTGTCCTCATGAACAAGGCTGTAAATGGCTGTAAAATGCCTTATATGTTGGAGATAAAAACGCAATTCGCATTCCTCGAGGTAAATACAAATCGCGAACTAAGGTGAAGATCTACGTTATTTATTGCAAGAAGATCCATTCCACGTCACCCGACTGGGCCCAAATCAGGTTCAGTGGAACGGAGTCTTGTCGCGAATAGATTCCAAACGTAGGGATCTCATGTCTTATATTTATTTGAACAGCACAATTGCATGAATATGTCGGCTGTCGCAGTCGCTGATCGAGTGACCCCATTCAGTTATTATAAGGTTTTGTGGGGTTGATCACTGCTGATGTTTACGTGTTGAAGGATGCGCGTCGCATGAGATAGCTGCCTCAGGAATTTATATCCTGATTTGAGAGATGCAGAAGGAAAGGCGATGCACGTTGCATGAGATTACATTGGCGGAGTAAAATTATATGTAGCATTGATTCGGTTCTTATACATATATAAACACATATAACGTTTTGGTGGGTCAAACATAAAAAATGTAACGAATCTATGTAAAAAGTGTGCTTTGTTGATTTATCAACATTTGTGCAGATGCCGGGTGTTGGAAATTTTATGCGGCCTTCAGTAAACACAGACGGCTCACTATATTTGTAAATTGTAAAAGTCTTGTGACTTTATGGATGACTTCACCAAGACTGGAGTAGTCATACCTTGAAATTTCATGGCGGTCATTTTGCATGATGGTCGCTTCTGATTGATGCATACGGAACTGTTCGCAGTTGAATTTGGAAAAATATTTCCTACTTCCATCACCAGAAAGGGAATACGGTTTTTGTTCCAGTTTAACCGACTGCTTTGGTAAGCGAGGATTGTTTCCTCCTGTAATTGTTGCATTGCTACTTTGGCGTTTTCTAACGCTTGGGTACCTGGCCATTTTAGTTTTGTACTGAGGCAATTTATCTGCAGTTGAAGAAGAGTGAAGTTTAGTTTTTTGTTGATGTTGGGGCACGTCTGTTGAGCCAAGTGTGTTTGCCACAACAATACTAGGCTTGTCCTTTGCAGTTGTTTTTATAAGAGTGTTATTTGCATGACTGCCTCGGTGCGGAACTTTTACAAGGACTGTATTTATTTCCTTCGAGCTTTCTTTCATGTTAAATTGAACTGATTTCTTGTTTTGTGATGACTGCAACAGATTTTTATCAGGTCTGATAAACAAGTCGTGCTTTTGAAGGAAGTAGTATCCGAGAACAGGTCTTTTAACTTTGCAAACAGAGAAAGTTACAGGCATGTTGCCGAAGCCAATGTCAATGTTGAGTACAGTTTGTCCAAAGTAGGGTATGGGCTCTCCGCCTGGTCCAATAAAGTCTGATTCAACTTCTTGGGTGTGGTGCTGTGTAACTGGGAGGAAATTTTTGGATGATCCAGTGTCCAACAGAAATGACATTTTATTATTTTTGTCGTAGACATGCGGCAAAGAGTTTGATGCCGACTCGGAATATTGCCGTCGATTTGGTGCTTTTGGAATCTGATTCGGTCGGTTCATAGGCCTACAGATGTTGATATTATATTGACATGATTGTAACTGCAAGGTTTGTTGCATTTTAACGCCTTGTCACCAAAGCGTGCATGATAAAAACACAAGCCATCTGTTGACTGGTGTTGGTGCTGGGTAGACTGAGTATTTATTTGCCCTTGCCTTTGGTATTGTCGGAAGGGCTGTCTGTGATTTCCTTGTTGTGGCTCGTAATAACCGTTTTGATTTCTACACTGTTGTGCATATTCTTGTCTTGTCGGGTGGTATGAAAACTTTCGTCGGTTGGTCATATTGTTACTTTTGTTTTGTTCAACAAAATTTCTGCGACTTTGTTGTCTTTGATTGCTTATATCAGACTTTAACTCAGTAAACAGTTCTTGTATCTGACCGGTAATTCTCTGCATTTCATTGTTTTGTGTCTGATCTTCCGGTACACTATAATCAGTTGGCGTAATGATTCTGTCAGCCAGCAACCCCAGCTCTTCTAGAGATATGTCTGGGTGTTGGGCGCGAAGTACATTGCTGACGTCCCTTGGCATTTTATCAAGAAAATTGTCCACCACAATTTGGCGTGTTGTCTCGTCATAGATTGGGTCTTTTGCGCACACTGCGCATAATCGTCCCATGAAAGTTGAAGAAAGTTCACCTGAATCTAACCTCAAAGATTTTAGCTTTGAGAGCCAAGCTGTGCTGCTTGTTCCAGTGGACAAGCGAATTAAAGAATTTTTCAGAGTTGTATAAGGGGTAAGTGAAATAGCTGCCTGTGCAATAACGTGCTCATATCTGGCACATTGTTCTTGTGAAAATCCTGACAAAAGTTGAGCAAATTTGTCTCTGTCGTCCATTATATTATACGTTTGAAAGTATCGGTCGAGGTACAGAAAATAAGAGCGGTAGTTGTGTTGCGACCATAGTTTTGGAATTTTAATTCCAGCTGTGAAGTTAAACGTTTGACGTGGAAAAGGTGCGTTTGTAAAAACATGTTGGTCGGTGTTGGATGGCCTTATGTCAGCATGCTTATCTTGGGAGGGAGGTATGCTAAATGGGTTTCTGCCCAAACTTTCTACATCATTTGTGTTTGGTCTGGGGGAAGTGCGACCTGAAACTGTGGGATTATCAGGTGGTGGTCTGTTTGCATGATTTTCAGCCCACAAGGTGTCGGCCGGGGTTTCCATACTTGCTTTTATTTGAGTTTGATATCTAGTTCTAGATGCAATTGAGTTACCAGGTGGAACAGTTTTACGTTTTTTATTGCCTTTCTCAGCCAAAGTTGCGGACTTTACCACGTGCGGCAACGTGATGATTGTATATTAGCGTTTTGATGCAATAAATGTTTGTTGAATAAGCTGTTCTTCCTGATGGCACTTTCCTGTAGTTACAGTGTTCTTTCTCCGAATGGGATGTTGTTAGGAACAAGCTGAGTAAATCCAATAGTAAGGTAATTCCGTTTGGCGCCTGATAAGGGTATTCTTTTCTTTGAAAAGGATGAGGGCAGACCAGTTGCGGGTATAATCCGTAATCAGTATAAATCCGTATAATTCCGTATAAATCCGTATAATCCGTATAAATCCGTATAATCCGTATAATCCGTATAATCCGTATAATCCGTATAAATCCGTATAATCCGTATAAATCCGTATAATCCGTATGATACGTATAATACGTATAAATCCGAATAATCCGAACAGTTGCCGAAAGTTGTCTGCTTGTTTGTTAATGGCTGCTGCAGTTGACTGATTGCTGTTGCTGTGCTGGGTAGGCTGCTGGAACTGGAACGGGTGTGAATTAACCCGTTCGGCGGGAAATTTGGCTGCTGAATCCGGGAATGGTCGGAATAATATCCGGACAAGTTTTGATGACACTGACTTGTGCAGTGAACTCGCCAAACTTCTGGGCACCAGTTGTCGGTTTACCAGTTGTCGGGGTATGTCCCCGCTGGGTGACCGTGGGGTACGACTGCGTCTCGGCCTCGCACCCCAAGGGATCCGACTGAGTCTCGTTGGCAACTCGGCCTCGTAGGCAACTTGCCTTCTCTATCTCAAGGTTTACTGTTGGAGTTAAAGAACTCCTTTACACAAGTCTGTGCGTCTTCTAGATAGTCTAACTCCCGACTAAACACATACATCCACCAAGCTTCAAGCCAGTCCAAAGTTGTTCATAAATCCATTTATTGATATAATCCAACGAATAAATCCAAGTACAGTACAGTACAATTGGGGCTCCTATACAGTGTACTAAAGCAGAACCAACAACCTAGACCCTTACACAGCAACAGTTAAAACACACTGATTTGGCAGGCGCTAGTTGCTCTGCTTATATAGTCTGCGGTTGGCCACACGTATTGATACCTTATTTGGAGTTGTTGCGCAACTTGAATGCAACTTGAAGTTGACCGATTTGGTCGATTACGTCAGTTATTTTTATAGCTTAATTAACTAAGTGCCCTAATGGGTTATTTATGTATAGGTAGACTTTGTTTTCAGAATAACTAAAAGTAGTTATGTTTATTTTAGCTTTATTTATCATTTGCGAAAGAAGTACTTGTGTTTAAATCAACCTTTATTTATTATTTGCCAAAGAAATGTCTGTAATTATTTTAACTTGATTTACATAGTTAGTTTGGTTGCCTAAGTTACCTATATGACTTTATTGCCCAAATTACATGGTTTATAACACATCTATAATGTGGCTGCTTCTACCGGCTACAATTTTTTCACCTGCCACCAGCTCGGCAGGTTTTTCCTATTAAATTGTCCGGTCAGGAATTGACCTAAACCGGAAATGAGTTCTTCTTTTTTCCCATGTCGTTTTATTGGACATCACAACTTGGACATGCGTTGAACGCGTGATTACAATGACTTTGGTTTTAACTCTCGGTCATAATATAGTTATACGCTTTGGGCCTTTTTTAGTATATACATGTGTTGTGCGGCGACAGGACATTGGAGACCTGTTTATAAAATGGGCTGAAAGAGTATTTTTAGTTAGCTAAAACGAACGAAAAACCTTTTGTTTTTTGAGCAATGCTTTACTAGTTACAACAAAATAAAATTAAGGAAAGTGGTTTATAATTTAAAAAAAATATGAGCAATTTCCAAAAACCGTCCGAGCTATCCCCGGTGTCCCCTACAGCTCGTTGTTCTTTTGAAATGAATATGTATGAATTATCAAATCTATAAATCAACGGTGAAAAATTTCTATTTTTAAACTGCAAAAAAAAACATTGCGCGCATGTAATTATGTAAAAAAAATTGGCGCAAAAATTATATCTCATTTCCCAATTCGACTATTATTTCTATTTTAGTTATAATACCTCTAGTGACACGGTTTAAGTTTATGTGTTGCTTAGTGACGCTTGAGAAAAAATGTCAGAGTTTTTGGTTTTTGTAAAAAATCATTTATTTCTGAAATCACGAAAACAAAACACAAATAATTCGGGAACAGGAAATAATTTTCGTGTTGAGATTCTGCTTCAATCCGAATCACTGGAATCTGGATCGGATGAGGGGGGGAACTGTTCATCCAAACCATCAACTCTCGGCTGAAAAAAGTCACAAAAAGTTTTATTTCATGAAATTTCACAAATAAATGTTTTTATACAAATATAAATTAAATCCTCACAGGGTTTTCCATATTAGCTCGTGCTGCCTTCACCATCTTAACCGACTCCGGATCCATTTTGCACTCATACAGACTCAACCACCCCCCAATCTTCGGTAAAATCTCACAAATTTTTTTCGCGTCGTCTTTTCCGCGAAACTCGTTTCCACCCAGGTAGAGAATTCTCAACTATTTAAAATAAAAACATTGTTTGTTGGAAATATTTCTACACATTTCGAACCAGGAAGAAGCAACATTTTATCCCAAAACTAAAACGATTCCGTGTTTTTTTTCTTTAAATAAATAAACTTTTGCAAAAAATGTCAGGGATTTGAAACAGAATCTTGGTTACAAAATAAATAAAAACACAAACAAACCTTTGGTTTCATTCTTTTTATTGCTTCACAAATAATCGTTAAATCTTCGGAGTTCAGGTCGCAATACCCCAGCACCAGCCTCAAATCATTTCTTGTAACTTTTGATAAAAATTCCGCCAAAACCTGAACGATTGAGTGAAGTCGGGTTCCGTAAAAATTCAACTCCCGAGGACAAAATCCGGCGATTTTTTCTTGGTGGCATTTTTGGATTTCTTTCAAATCCAGAAATAAATCTGAAACAAAACAGAAGCAAGTTTATTAAAAAAGCAGATGTCTGGTTTCCAGTTTTAATAAAATCCCTTAAACTAAAACTTACTTTATTCTTGCACAGAATTCCCCACGTTTAAGTCGGATTTAATCAACACAAGAACCAACAAATCAATCCAATATAAAACGTTTAAATTATCAGAAAATATAAAAATTACACGACAGAAATAAACGCGTCCTTCCTCCACAACATTTAATCACAACTAAAAAAAACTGCATTGAGTGTTCGGTTCAAACAATGACTGTGTGACGTAACAAACCCACCCATTGTTACGCAAATAAATGTTGTGTTTACAAACACACATTAAACTGTTGGCATTCATATCATTTACTCACTCAGTAGATCGTATTTAGACCCGGGTTGAGATTTGAGATATCTTGAAAGCGCATCCAATAATTTCGCACGTTTGTCTGGAAAACAAGAAACAACAACATTTGCAATAAAACTGTTGACATGTATTTGGTTGGACGAATTATTTCTACTCGTATGTTTTGCGCAAACACAGATATAATCTGTAGGAGCTAAAGGTTATTTAATGCAGTAAAGCAGAGGCCACCAATAAATGAATCAAGTATACGCATGTTACATGTCTAACGCAGTACTATCAGTAACGAGTGCCTTGGCAAAGACAATACCATGTTATAGTTTACTGGGGATGGGCATAAGTGCCCAACCTGTATTTATAGTTGGTGGTTAAATAATCATTGTCATGGCCGAAGGCTGTTTATTAAATGCAAACAAAATGTGTGACGCTGTTACAAGATTACAATGACTGAAAAAAGCGTTATCACGAAAACCAGTTTGATCAGCATTCACTGAAGCTTACGGTGCTGTTGGTGGTTGGGTCCCTCTCGCTTCTTCGGCTTCTTCGGTCGTGTCTGTCGCTTCGACGTCGTCGCGATTCCGGCGTTCTGCTTCTGTGACGTAGACTTGCGGGGCAGCGGCTTCTGTGACGACGTCGCCCGTCGCGTGACGAGGACCTCGTGCGCCCTCGTGCGGTAGCCAACGCGGCTGCGTCGATGCTTCTCTCCTAAGGGAAAAATAATAAAAAAAACACGAAACAATGAAATAACCCAAAAACAAACGACATTTATATAAGGTCTTTCGCGTTTGTGTAAGGCGTGTACCACACAAAATCCCAGCCGACAAGATGGGAGGACAGGTTGAAAATGCACCGGTACTAGTCCGCGGCCCTATAGTTGGGACTCCTGAGGTAAAACAAACAATCTCTGCATGTCTAACCGTAGTGCAGTAAAATTGAACACATACACCATTGGTACAGCTATGCTTGGTCACTTAACATTGAAATTTTTGGATGCAATGTTTTAACATGGCTAAGAACCTGAAAACTTTAAATTACCTGAAACTTTAAAACATGACATGTGTTTCATATGCAAACCTGTGGCGACGAAAAAAATTTTAACACAATTTGACCCAGGATACAGGAGTTATGTTGACAAAGTTTTGATTTTGGGGCAAAAGCAGGAGCTTCCAATTTTCAAATCAATGCATGTCACTAAATAGTGGAATATATGTGTAACTTTTTTTTGCAAATATACTGTTCATCCCTGTTTAATTTCTGTAACCTGTGAACATTCACTTAATGTGATTGATAAATCAATGTTTTCAAAAAATGTTTACAAATGTTACACAAATAGAAAGCTTGTGTTGCACAAATAGTAAACCAGGTAATATATGTTGCAGTTGCAGGTTTACATAGCAAAGATACCTTTTTCCAGGATCATGGAATCTGTCTCAGAGCAAGCAAGATCACCGTCACATCCAGACTCCAAATTTCCTTCAGCAGGATAACTTCCCGATACTACTTGCAAAACAACAATTAGGAAAATTAGAAAAATATTGTAAAAATAATTAATGCAATGCTTACGACGTTTCTGTCCAAGCAAAAGGCCACATACAAATCGCCGCACCATGGCCCAGTGTGGAACTTTCACCACCTCATTAATGATTTGGTTGAATTCTTTAACAAGCATAAAAAAGGAAATGTAAAAGGCGCAAATAAATTCTTGTAACATTTGATGTGAAAAGAAAAAAAAAGTTTGGGAACCATCGAAAACTTTACGATGTGAGAACCAAGAGTGTTTTACAAGCTTAATTATCACATCCTGAACATTAATATGCTCTAGGCCCACTGCAGAAAGGTCTGCATGGCTAAACACAACAGTGCGGCGAGTCATTCCATTGTAGGCCATTTTGCCAAGGGCTTTTTTAACAAAGTTTATGCTCTTGCCCTTTGCATATTCGGATACATTAAATTGTTGCAATACTGTATGGAATAAGTTGGTAATTGTGTTAAAACTGTCTTTGTCACCAAACAAACAGGCATACAAGACAAATTGTAAAAGCAATGGATTGTGACACAAACTAAGCATTTGTGGAGATTCAGTTTTAAGTTTTTTGAAAAGTTCACTTGCTTTTTCTTCAGCATAGAAGTAAAACAGCTTTTTCATGTCTTCTGTAGCAAGGTCGTGGACATAAATGGTAGATTTTGGACGAAGTCCCATAGGAATGGCAAGCAGGGAATGTGGACGTGATGTAAAGATTAATGTTGCTTTACTGAACAGAGTTTTGCTGCAGAGACTTGCAACAAGCTGTTCAACCATATACTGAGATTTGTAATCTGTGTTAATTTGCTTTACATTTTCCAATGACCATGTTGCCTGATCCAGTCCATCAAATACTAAAATGCACTTTTCTTGGTTTTGCTTCATCCATGTGAATGCAGCATCAAGGACAGTTTGCTTGGTATCAGGAAACTGCTTGTCCAGTAGGAGCTCTTGAAGTGTAAGTTTTTCATCACCATAGTCTATATTCATGAAGTTTAGGTGTAACATCAAATACCCCTTTTTGATGTGTTTCAGCAGTTTCTTGGATAACGAAGTTTTTCCAGCGCCCGGCGGACCCGCAATTGCGATAAACTGGTGACCTTCATGAATTGTAGTAAGCAATCCCTCAAATGTTGTGGGTTCACCTTTAACTTTATTTACAATGTCCCTCATTGTTGATGGCACAAATTCCTCTTCTTTCTTGGGATCAATACCCTTGTAAAAGTCAAGTTTTTCCAGTTTTGGATTAACATCTGGGATTCCATCTTCTCTCAAACCAGGAAGAGACATGACAGTCTTTAATACATTATGTCGACTGTTAATGATTTCGATGGCTTCTTGCTGCACTCTTTCTGAAATCAAAAAACACAAGTCATCAGAAATTCCTCCCAAAACCATTGCAATTCAGGTTCATCATTAATCACAGTTACGCTATTGCAGTGTATTGTTCTGTATACATTACAATTCTGGATTTGATTGAATGAAGGTGCACAGTTATAACGAACAAATAAACTAAATTGTCGGGAAAAATTTTCAAAACCCAACTTTGATTTTCCTTGTGATCTATCGCTCGATAGGCTGAGATATTACGGTAGACAGTGATTCACTGTGTCAAAATTACTGTCACATCACCAATACCTCTAAGGTAGGGGTTGGCATCATTTTAAACAAAGCATGCCGGTTTACAAATTATGTTAAAATTCTAATGACATAGCGTGCAAACATATAGGCTATGAACACCATAATATTTTGACATTTTAAAAATATGATTGTGTTCTTGTTGTAGAAATAGATTACAAAATATTTTACCTTCATTTTGTTCATCATCTTCTTTTGTGCTTGGTGTACCTAAATGTTCAGTAAGTTGAATAATGTCAGCATAAAATCACCTCAAATAAAACTTTGCGCATGAATCGATATAACTTTATATTATATATATTAATTGGCACTTGAATAAATTTTCTGGTTAATCTACATAAGTAAAAAACTAACATAACCAGAAAGCTCAAGACAAGACTCTGTTTAAAAACAAATATTTTCAAATTGTCTTAACCTGCAATAATTTGCAATACCCTTGGATTGACATACCTGGAGTACTGTAGTATTTTTTGGTTATGTTGACATCACCTTGAACTCCAACAAAGCTGTCAGATATGATTGCCCCTGGTGCTGATAATTGCAGTGATGGACCTCGAAAAATTGAAACTTCATTACTTATCTTAATAATAAGTTCTGCCAGAAGAGCTTGGAATTCATTAGTCCAATAATATTCACCAGCATACAGGGAAAATTACAGAAATTTCATATTTCAGTGGTTTCTATTTTGGTTTCTGATCATAGCAATGATGTGAAAGAAATAATATAAAAGTTTGGCCAAACAGCTGTGTTTATTACTGCCAGCTTATTGAATTTAAGTGTTGTTTGAAATAATTGCAATATGCCAACCAAACAACGTTGAATATGTGTTTTAGATATGGATATCAAAACTCTTCTTACCTGGTTTCTGTTTTTTGATTTGAGAATCATTCTGACATTTTGTGTCAGACGTTCTTTTCATCTTGCTTTCTTTGTTGATACTTGTTGGTTTTAAGCTTCCCTCAGAAAGAAAATCACAATTTAACAAAAAGTAACAAACAATTCGGCTGTCAACAAAATCACATTATTGTAATTAGGTTTAGCCAAACAATGTCTATATAAATCCTAATGCTGTACAAATTAGGTCAACAAGGTCATGGACTCACTTTTGCCAAACAAATTAACACGTCAGGATCCTTACATAGGTTAAGATTTTATCGACTTTTGAAATATTCGCTTCATATTTTTTATCTTTATTCCTGAAAAATCAAAATAATCTAATTATTATCTGGGCTGGTTTGCGATCTCAATTATCGTTGCGCAGACGACTGATGACGCTGGCTATAGGTGGCGCTATTGAGAAAAAACATAAAATTATTCCCCCCAAAAAACAAAAGAAAATAAGTATTATGATGATGCTGGGTCGATTTTTAAATTGCTATTGCTGATATTATTCCAAATTAATGAAATTGGTATTAGAAAGGATTTTCGAAAAGCTTAAACTACAGTTTATCGACTATGTACTAAGTTCGCTAAAGTTTAAGCTTACTATAATTTTCCTGTGTTGATACTGGAGTCACGACACGACTTTTTGTTAAGATTGGTGTTAAGCCGACTACATACACTTTGAACTCTATTGATTGGTATTCATCTTCAAATCAGCGTATAATGTAGGCCTGCACTACTTTCCGGAGGAGTATTTTTCAGTACAGTCATGCTTGTTTCCGCAATGACCTGTCTACACACATTAGCTTGTTTGACATATTTTCTCGTATATTGCCCGATTTTTTTTTGTTTATTGCTCATAAATATTTCTTTCTAGATATCACAAAATCAACACCATTTGAATCTTTAAAATACGCCATATGGATAATATATGTACTTGCACTTTACTTTGCATGACTACTTATTGGTCTTGAGGAAAAAACAGTGCTTTTAACGCCGCTTACGTGACACAAACATGTTGTTTCATGGCAGGTCTGAACTTTGGCTGATCCAGTTTCCCGATTTGTTTGTTCAGAAAACATAAAAGCGAAGCTGAATGCGCTGGAACATTTTCAGTCACCGCTGACAAACAAACCTTATGTACACGGAAGACAGATGACTTTTTAACTCATACATCCTTATCAAGTGTGGCGAAAATGACACACGGCACTAATGTTTTTCTTTTTGCTTTCTTTGATTATCTGTGTTGTTTATTTAAAGCAGTCTTTATTACCCATGCGCACAACACATTGCACAATTCTTTTGTTTTTCATCGGTTTCCTGCTCTCACGTTTTATCAAATTCCCTTTTGGATTTATTTCCGTATCCCATACCGCCTAATTGGATTTCCTGTAACGCTTCATTGGTTTACGTGCAAGTCGTTGATTGGCTGGTGCAATGAGTGCTGCGTGAATGACCCGCTAGTCATTAGGTGTGCGTCGCGCTATACAGTGGTTTTCATTGTTGCCAAGCGCGCATTTCGATATTATACCGGAAATCAAAATGATTTCACTTCTTCCTGGCCCCGTATTTTCTAGGGCCGTGTGGAAAACATGTGGCCTCCTAAGCGTTGTTCGGTTTACAGTAGTTCTAAGTGCATGGTGAGCTTTACTGTGAATTATATGTTTTGCGGGAATAAACGAATGCAGGCAAATATTAAAGAAATCCTTAAATGCGTTCATTAATGGTTTACTTTCACACATTGGGTACTGGTAGCTTGTAAGCCCCATATAGGTTTGCGTCGTAACACCCGCATGTCACACTAACTGGTGTTCCGTAATATTAGCATCTAATTTTTACAAATAATATACGTGACAAAACAGGTGAGTATTTCTAGCAAGTAGCGTAATTAAGCGACTAACACTACTCCTTTAAAACAAAGTCAAAAAAGGTAAAACATGACTATGTCCGTTATGCTAACGTCAAAAAGAAAACAAAATCATAAATTAATTGTTAAGTGTTTCGTGAAATCATATGCAAACTGTATGTGTTTCTTCTGCCGAAAAGGTTGAACTAGCTACCTTTAACTGCACGCCACGCTATTCTCTTCGTTGCGTTAATAGCATCACACAAGAGAAAAACTTTACGTGAGATGTGATCAGTAAAGTGTGACGTTTTTGGCGCACTGTAACTTTCGTATTTTCTACAGTTTAACGAAAAGAATGTGATTGCTCTTTTGCCCCAAATAAACGGATTTGCTCTGTTATTGGGGCAGTATATCCTTTTTGATGTGTCGATTCATGCTTTGTAAATACAAGAATTCGACATCGTGTTATAGTTTACGTTAGCGATAA
Source organism: Ascidia mentula (assembly GCF_947561715.1). Classification (NCBI taxonomy): domain Eukaryota; kingdom Metazoa; phylum Chordata; class Ascidiacea; order Phlebobranchia; family Ascidiidae; genus Ascidia; species Ascidia mentula. The sequence continues at coordinate 18,463,084 of NC_138570.1, read as the reverse complement.
CAATATTGTCATCAGTATTAAACCGCATTTTGAATCTAACTTACATTACGTTGACAAACGTGCCCTTTTGAAGTAGGCAATACCAAACATGCACATAGAAGCTGTCTGTTGCTTTCTAATAATCATTTTAAATTTTTAACTACAGTTGCAGATATTTGACAACAAAACTAAGAAGTGCATCAACTGTTTGATTAGTTTTTCCATTAGCGACAACAGCTGAAGTTCGTGAAATATCACGAGCATCAATCCCACACATCAGCAACCCGATTTGACAAACAGTTTTGTTTCTGCTTCTGGACAACCAAAACCTAAAGTTACTGCTTAACCTTACGTTAAACATTTTCAGCTACATTTCCAAGAATATTTGTTATAAATCTATGGCTAACTATAGCAAAGGAACCAATAAACAAGTTGCTTCACAGCAAACTTGAAAGATTGCACAAATTCAGTTCCTCATTTTACTGAATCAATGGCGACGAGTTGAAAGGTCAGGGTTCCGCTCTACCGAAGATTCTTTAAGCGAATAACGTAATGTGTTTTTTTAGCAAATAACGTAAACGACTTACAATAACCTTGCGTCGTAACAAGTATATTATCAGCACAGCAAGCAGCAACGCACGGCACCTCGATCACGCATAGGAAAAACTTTGGAAGAAGAAGTGCTGGAAGCAGACAAACGCAATCAAGCGAATCAAATTTTTTTACTAATCGCACTCAAGACATGAAAAATATCTATTAATGAAAATGATTTATTCTTACGTACGGGGAAACCCCGAACGGTGTTTGTAGATTCAAATTTTAACTTGATTGAAGTTATGGGAAGCAAAAATTAAAAATGGGATCTAAGGACATGCTTCGTAAGTATTTTTGAAACTTTTTCTTGTGTTTTGACGTATATTATATATTTGTGATTTTTGGAAAAAAAATTTGTGACATAGGATAAAATGCACGAACCAAGCTTTTTTCCTGTCAAAAAGCAATTTGTTTTTCTGAAATCATGTGTTAGACACCCAAGGCCTACTAGGCATGAATTACAATTTCTCCTATCCCATACACTTTTACCAGATGGAAAGAAAGTCTTAAAATGTTTACTGATTATCTGCACAAAAAAGACCCAATGCATTAACATACGAAAAGTGTTTGCTATTCTGCACTTCATCCTCACAATCAAAAGTCATACAAAAATTATCCAATCTGCTTTCACCAGTTTACATTTTTTTGATCAAGTTAACCTGTGTTTATTTGTAGTGCGACAGTTGGTCCATCATCAGGATAATCCAAACAGACATTTGTGGACTCCTCATTATGCTCAGGCAGCATTCGATCATGCCGGTGATGGATTTGTTAATGTGGGAGTTTTTGGAACAGATGAAATGTCAAAGAAAGTTTTCTTTCTTGTGTATTTGGAGTACATGAAACAGACAAGACATTTAACAGTAAGTCAACTATTCCGTTCAAACACTTTGGACAAGCTAAAGCAGGGTACTGTCAAACATATTAGTTTTCAACAATGCAGGTTGGTGTCTAGTGATGTTGTTGAACATCAAATATCCATGTGAAAACATCCATTAATAATGTAAAACAGTGGCCCTGTCTAAAGTTCACTTATGGTTGACTCCATTGCTGAAACACCAAAGTTCATGAGGGCTTTATTGATTTTTGTGTTTAACAGGCACCAACTAATGCAATCTTCCAGCGATACAAGCAGCACTGTTATGCAAAAAACTTTCCCATCAGACAACTTGATAGAATAACTGGTCTCTGTTTGCAGGAAACCCCATTTGTTGTCCAATAGAGGATGATCAGCTTGTAAGTAGAAGTAGTAAAATTTGAATTTGCATTAAGCATTAAGAAGTACTAGTTTTTTTACTTTGTTTATTTTTGTTGCATTGATTTGCAAAAATAACTGATGTATTTACAAGAGATGCTTATTTTCAGAGATTTTTTTTTTGTCATCACTTCCATTTTTTTTGAATGTTAAAAAAAAAATATTTTGAATCAAGAGATCTTGGTGTCAAAAAAAATGTGCAATCAAATCTTCATATCTTTATAATTTCGTATTTCCATTACAATTCATATTGCTGATTTTGTGGTTAGATAATATGTAAATTGTGTCCACAATGTCCACATTTACATTTTTAATTTTCCAGTAAATATTTTTTGCCTTGAAGACAGTTATATTGATTTTGTGTCATTCTAAACTTCTTACTCACAACTAGTAAATCTACCAAAGTGTTTATGTGCACGATAACAAGTTTAAACATAAAGAATATAAATAAGCACCATCCATTTTATTTTTCAACCAGCTTCGTTGTTTTTCTATGCTGACTCTGGAGTTGAATAAAAAAACATTTAGTTCAAACAAATGTATTTTGCAATGTGCTGGTGCCATGGCTTCCACTATTGTTATCAATGTACTAGAGGAGATTACAGAATCGGATTTGTCCCACTTGAAGGTTTGGAGAAGTTTGTATGTTTAAAACATTCCACAGAATAAAAATTACAATTGGATTAATATATTGGTATATGACTTAATATTTATCCTTTAGTATTGAACCCATAATCTACCCTTAATATTTTACAAAACTTTGAAAAATCGACGCCTATGATATCATTTATATATCAAATCTATAATTTATCATAACCACTTGTGCATATTTTTTTGTATCTGTTCTGTTTATTCTCAGGTGTTTGTGGATTATGCAAAGAAAATTCAATGGTATGGATTCACTTCTATATTGCAGGTATAATTAAAATATGTCAAACACATGATATATTATGTGATATATACGATACATTCAATGATATTGGAAACAAAATTATTTGTAATTCACAAGTTTTCTGGTTGCATTGTAAAAAATTACTTATAAATGTTTGTTTTTGCAAGGAATTGGTTTTTGTCATCCATGAATACAAAGGCCCCAAATATGGACAAAATAATGACTATCTCAAAACAGTTTTGACAAAATATTCCACCTCAGAATATTCCTTTGATCTACTTTCTGTAGCATTTAATAGCTGTATGTGCTACACTCTGCCTTCAGTCAAGGATGTTATGCACTCAAAAGGTTGGTTCTGTGGCGTATATTTCTTTGTTTGAAAAAAGCCATAATATTGGAAAGCTGCAGACAGGGTATGTACACGCACTGTTTCGACCTGTTAGGTAAGATCCGTTTGGCCATGGTGCTTTTTTTTCACATATATTGCATTGGTGTTTTTGCGTTTATCACTATCGGTTACCGCGTTTATCACTAGATCCGTTTGGCCATAGTTCGCTCCACAGTGGTTCGTCGTCTCTGTTGTTCGGTACTTAGTATAGGGTACCAAACAGATCGACGTTCACCGAAAGGTACCGCAAAGTGGAAATTAGTGTGCCCGCTAGTGTAAAAGCTAGCACAGTGCCACTGTCAACAGCTGCACTGATGAGACCTTACAGGTCGAAACAGTAATGCACACACCCCGTCTGCAGCTTTCCAATATTTCTATGTTCTGATACAAAATTTTTTTATCATGCATGTATTTGCATTGTACACGTCCTGTGCAAAATGTTGTTCCACTATTTGTGCATTAACTTGCACTGGAATTTAATAAAAAGATTTAAAATATGTAAACTATAGTTATAAATGGTATCGTTTGCTTACAAATTGCATATTTGTAATTTGTGGTTTTAAAGATCTTCCTGTCGACTACATGAAGGTGGTCTGCCAGTTTGCTTACAAACCAATTTGCCCCGAGAACAGAAGAAAAAGCTTCGCACACTGGACAATGTCAGAAAGAAATGGAAAACAAACTTTTAGACGGATCGAGCGTTACATGAAATCCATGAACGACGGAAACTATGATCTAGGAAGGCTTTATTTGGAGGTTGGTTTTCACTTGTTGTGTTTTAGTATTTGATGCTCTATATCAATTGCACATTTCTTGACACATAGATTCTTTGGTTTGGTTGTGCAATGTTTAATGCATTTACTGCATGATCGGTTAATGTTTCTGTCTTAATCACGCAACTTACCTCTTTCACTTCTGTTTGGATCCTGTTTTGATTTTTTCCCATTTCTGACATTATGAATATTCTACCTCATAACTGATCCTATTTCAACTTTTGGTCACTTAATTACATTTACAACTGGTTTTGACGCAGGACACAGCCCGACATGAGTATTTTCGTGCCATTGAGCTTCAAATTGAAGACTATATCAAAAGCATAACAGAAGTGTGTGTGTAAAGTTATTCTTTTACCTGTATTTAAGACATTTCATAATGGTCATTGTAAGATTGGCCTCTAAATGTTTGCCTAAAATTTGAAAAAAAATGTTGGAAAACTTGTGCAGTATTTTCTCTTTTACTGTGCATTATTGTATGTGGTCTTACATCATAACTAATGCTTCAGGGTATCATGTCAGTTGACACATCATATGAAAATATTACCTCAAATGCTCAGGATTTTATCTTCGAAAAGTACGAAGATTTGAAAAAATACAAGACTTCAGACACCTGGGTTGGTATCAAAGTGGTATCAGTGCATTGGGAACATACACAAACAGTTACAAGATAATGTTTGAGGATGACTTTAAAAGAAAGCTGGTAAGTAACCAATAAACTTTTATTTGATTGTAGTGTAATTTTTACATCCAAAAAGTTTGGATTGTCACCTAATATTTTATTTAGGTTGCACTAAAGCGTGTTACAAACAACTACAAACAGCTACAACGGAATGACATGAAACTGAGCTGTGTAAGAAATTACTGCTTGGAGTGAGAAAAATGCCTCGTTTATGGATTTTTCTTTTACTAACATTTATGTGAAAAGTTTGTTAATGTTTGTTAAGGAATGAAATCTTTGTTACATCATGATGGTGTTCAAGATTGTGAAGATGTGCTAATTATTTTATTAACTTTTTTATTTTGAAAGGTTTTAAAGCAAACGCAAAGCACTTATGACACACTACCAGTTGATGGAAGCAAAACAGTAAGTTATAGGGATTGGACAAAACTTTAAAAATAAATAACTTGTTTAACTCTGTGTTCCCTAAAATTGATTAAATATTACCATAGATTACGGTAATACAGTCACAACTCTTCAGACTAAATAGCTTTGCCACCCTGAACTTAACCTTCATAAACTGCAGCCTTAGAACAAAGCATAAAATAGGCACAAACCTTCACAATTTATGGCTTTATATTTCAACCCAAAATGTATGTGGAAGACTAAAAGGCTGCAGCCTTAATGTTTATTAGTGTTTGATGACATCTTAAAAATATTGATGACATCGTGAGACACATGTGTGACACACCCTAGTTTAACATGATAAACTGATATTAACAAAGTCATGTATTTTGGAAAAGAGGTGATTTTTGCTTGACTTGTTCATTGCTCCGTTATACCTTTTTTACGTATATTTTCCTACTATCTTTCAAGTTATTGAAAATATGCACCTCATCCACATCATATCCTTTTTCTTGAAACTGCATATTTTATTCACACTTCTACTTAAAAATAATTGTTTGGAATAAATTTATTGTTCTTCATACTGCGTCATTATTTGTTTTCAGTCGGGTGAAATGGAAGCAATTTTTTCAAAGGCTTTGGAAATTTATCTGAGTAAAATGAAGGTAAATGCTTTGGTGATTGGTATTATTTCAAGATGGTGATTGTTGTATGTTTGTTAACAATTAAATGCTATCTGATGACATTAAAACTTAACGCTTTTTGCAGGAACATGAATGCACATGCAAGGATGATGTTTTTCAGCAACAATCTTTGGCGAATGATGAAGCAAAACAACATCTTGAGACAGCTTTGGACCCAAAGTTTTCTCAAGTGGTTTGGGGTGAAAAATTCTATTCTTTGCTTTTGTTATATTAATGGATACTGGTTTTAACATGGCGAAAGTCTTCGAACAAAATTAGTAGTTAAAAAAGAGTCGTTCAATCATTGTCAGATCAACAAATGCTGAGTTTCAATTTGACTTTGCAAGAAAAAAGAGATGTAATTATCAGTGAGATTGAAAGTGCAAAAAACCAAGAGGTAATCATGATTGCCTGGAGTTATTCTGAATTTTATGTGCACCACTGTACAAAAATATTGTATTCTAATATATGGTTTGTTTCAGAATGTAATGCACTGCTTACAATCGAATGCTGTTAGCAGCTACAGGGAAAGCATGATGGTGAGTTTCCTTGTAATGTTGAATCAATCAATTTACTATATTTGTGGAAACTTGTGGCAACTTTTTGAACTCTATATTAAGCTGATTAAATGGAAATACAGAAAAAAAACGTTCTTCGTTGGTCAATTTGTTGTGACTATCAGCCGGACAACAAGGATAATATTTATTCATTTCAGACATTTGTATTTTGCTGTTTCCATTGAACGTGTTTTGATTTTGAAAGCTCTCTTTGCAATGGAAGAACCATTTGAAGAATGCCATAAGAAATGTTTGAAGTCTGGAAAAAGAATTCTCTCTTCGTCGCAACTTTGGGCAAATGCAACGTTGAGGAAACAAATGGAAAGTCAGTTTATTGAAAAGGCAGAGGAGGAAAAATCTTTCTTCAAAAATTATTTCAAAGTAATTGTTTTGATTTTTACTGCACAAACATATCCTAATATCGCAGTTAGCAATTGGGATAATTGAAATTGCATGTGGGTTTATGCATTAAATTTTCTTGCATAGCAAATATTTTTTTTGTGTTAAATAAAACTTTTGTTTCAGAGGAAACACGATGCCACCTACTTTGAAAATGAAAAGAAGTTAGCAGCGAAATACCATGAACTTATGGATAACGGGGTAAGAAAACTTGAAACTAGTAAAATATTTGTTTTTTGTCCTGTCATCATTTACATATTCACACCTCAAAGCAAAGATTTGTTTGCATCATAATGATGCTTACTGTATAAAACATAGTATTTATCATTTGGTCGTGAAGTATTTATTGATAAAATGTACAATGATTTTGTAATTGATTAAACAACATGGGTGCATGACACTGAAATGTTGTAAAAGACAATCGTTTGCAAAAACTGTAGATCATTCTGCACAAACATAACATCAAGTGATTCAATTACATTTTCTTACAAAGACAAGCATAAGTTGATTTGTAATAACATTTCAAATGCACATTGTTTCAGATTTTGGAATTAGAGAACATCCAGAACTTTAAAGCCTTACATGGCCGTGCAGTGAGTCAAGCTTAGCAACATCTGAAGTTAAGCAAGAAGTTATCGAAAGAAAATGGTGAAATGTTGAGAGAGAGTCTGACCCGTTCAAAGAAAAATACCTCGAGATGTTTGAACTTAATCAGGTAATTACAGCAAAATGGTTTAGGTTTCTTATTCCATTTTCAATATATTATTTTTTGTGAGCTTCATACAGTTGGCCACTGTTTCAACCCACAAGGTCTCATCAGTGCTGCCATGGTAAGATTGTCCACACCAAGCTGCACTAATAATATTTTATAGGTTGAAACAATGGCCATCTGTATGCAGCTCACACAATTCATATTATTGGTCCCCATGCTTATTTATTTTATATGCGCAAAAGAGCCATAATATTCAATGAGAGCTGCAGACAGATTCGACCTGTAAGGTCTCATCAGTGCAGCTGGCGACTGTGGCACAGGGCTACAGTTGTTTGGCCATAGTGCGCTTAATGTGGTTCGTCTATGGTCATTGGAACTTAGTTTGGTACTCAACATATCGAAGATTGACCGAAAGGTACCACAAAGTGAAAATCTGTGTGCCTGTCTACCAGCTAGCCCTGTGCCACAGTCTGTTGTGATAAGACCTTACAGGTCCAAACATACTGGACATCTGTCTGCAGCTCTCGTTTAATATTATGGCTCTTTTGCGCATATAAAATAAATAAGCATGGAGACCAATAATATGAATTTTGTTGCTTGTTTATCTTTCTTTATTCTATGAATTGCAGTTCGTACTGGGATCTGTTAGTTATCTGTTAGGTAGTATTATTTGAACAACTATAATGTAAAAAATTCCTTTGTACAGAAGACAATATACATATTTGCCTTAAATATATTCTTCAGCCTATTATCCCTGTCAGTATATTACAAAAGAAACAAGATTTATGTTATAGTGGGATAGGATAAACTGATTTGCTATTTGGGATGCAAGCCCGGCGGGCCACATGGACTAACCTTGTGGACCATAGTTTGGTGACCCCTGGCGTAGAGTCACATGCCCTTAGTTAACCTTAACCTTTTCCTTTAGTTATCGTGTATCTGCAACATTAGCTAAAGGATATCATGTCAATGTCTGGGTTTAGTTTCAGATCTGCATCTTGTGTCTCTCTTGATTCCAGAGTGAACACACCAGCTATGATAAATTATCATTGAACATTTTACATGATCTGTTATTTTTTTGCAGGAACTCAAAGCAGCAGAAGTCAGGTTAAAGATATTGGAGGACCAAAAACTTGCTTCTAAGAAGGTAGAAAAATGTTTACTGTAAAAAAGAATTTTGCGGTCGATTTTACTTTGTGTGTTCAGTGCTTATTTTAACACAATTAGTTGATGTATTTGAATACCAACAATTGTAATGTGATGCGAGATCTATGATTGGAAAACAAACATGTGATGCAATTTTATGTTGAAAGAAACGCTTTTGTCAATGCAGTAATTCTGCACACAACTAACAACCATTAAGTTAGATTATCATCAGTTTAACAAATCCCTTACTTTAGGCTGTGGATTGTTTTGTTCCTCCGAGCGAACTGACATTTTCCATGGACAAAATTATTGACAACGGAAACTTCAGGCTTGTTCAGAAGGCGTGGAATGACATGCATGGAAATGTAACAGTGCAGTACATTAACATAGAGGACGGAATATCGACCGAACAGCAGATGGAAACGTAAGTTTTGAAATATATTGACACGGTTTTGGGTTTTAATCACATAAATGTTTTTCTTGCAAAATTCAAACATGGATCTACAGTTGTTCACAAATCTCAGTAATTGAGCTGATACGTTTGTTGCAGGTTGACGGAGGGCGTCTCACTATTCCGGTTGGCTAATCACGATTACGTGATCCGCGTACTCGGTCACACTCGCCACGGAAACGAGTTCGGAGTTTTGTTCGAGTACGTGGACGGTATGAACATCCTCCCCTTCCTCCAATACACCAGGAAGAAGGATTTCTGGCTCCCTCCCCTGACCAACCTCCGACTCTGCGCCGATATCGCATCTGCCGTTCACTTCCTCCACTCCGATCCAATCTTTAGAGTCGGTGACGTCACGATTGATGACGTAATGATCACGTGCAGCCTTCGTGCCAAAGTGACGGGGTTCAAGATTGGTAAATTTATGGAAGGCAACGAAAGTCGTGGGAATGGTGCCGCGTCCCTTGCAAAGATAATCGCATCTATAATCCTCCGGGAGAAGTGGAGTGGTGATGAGGATTTGGATCGGATTGCGGAGGAGAGCATGGCGTGTGCAGAGACCCAGGAGGAGCGGAAGTAATGTTGGGCACTCGAGGCTGAAATCCGACTTTGTCAAGGGGAAAGTCCCTCGGTCGCTGAAACACGAAAACGTCTCCTCATGCGCTTGGAATCCTCTAATGACGGAGGTTTTGCTTCTTTGGATGATCGCACAACTAGGCTCTTAGAATACCTCCTGGATGCCATGAGTGAGCTCGACTTTTTAGACAATGGTCAGAATAAAATTGATGACAATGATGTCCTTCCTAATCTTTAACCTGTGTGTTTTCGTGAGCCAAAAAATGTTGACTTTACTCTGGTACCGATATTGCTTCACAGCTGTCACATCCGAAACTGTTTGATTTAATTAGTTGAGATGTGGGTCATATTTGTGTTTTTAAATTTCCAGTGGTTGGGTATGCCCCCATTATATGTGTTTCCAATATAGCCCACATATGACGTATCCCAGATGTAATCCATTACTGCACTTGGGCGACTTTTCAGACCTAAACTCTCTATTGTTTGTTCGGGATTAAATGCGTTGACACTTTATTTTTGTTTATGTAGTGCTGTTGTTTGCAGTAAAACTATGCGAGTGTGAAGGATTGTTTGTTTTCACAAAAGTTAACCGATCTTGCTTACGGTATTTATGCAAACATGTTATTAATCACCGACACAAACCTCAGTCCCATTTATGAAATTTCTAACCGCTGTGTAAATAACGACTTCTCGAATTGCACTGAAAGCTTGATGAGCGTCAAGAAGTATGGAATATCGGACCCAATAACAGCGAACAAAACAACAAATAAACAACAATATAAAAAAACAACGCGGAAGGAAAGAGTCTTACTTTATTTATTTTGTTTTATTATTATTGAAAAAAGGACGCTAAAGGCGTACAATAAAAGAAAAGACTAAGCAAGAAGACAAAAAAGGCAACAAGGGTTAAACATAATGACGAGAAATCAGCACAAGAAGTCAAGTTACATGGGAATATGCTGCACGTCAAGCAGCGTACGACCACTTTCTTTTGTAACAATTCGGTTCGGTATTTCTCACTGGCCATGTTTAATTCAATGGATCTTATTGTTTGCAACATATTTACAAATTCTGTTGTTGTTGGTTGCCTCTTAGCGTATTTGCATCTATAAATTAGCCCAGTAATGTGTTACAATATGGCAATTTACAAATAGATGTAAAACAGTTTCCGCGGCATTTTTGCAAAAGACACATGAACCTGTTTCTGTAAACTTCATATCCTTTAACTTTTTATTGGTCACAATGGTCCTGAGATTTAGCTTGATTTAAAAGCTTATTAGTTTATAGTTTCCACTGTAGCTTGAGGTATATTTTAATATATTTGCCTCCAAGATACTCCAAGGTTGACTAAGGACTCCCATACAGCTTTTGCTTTGGGTTGAATCGTATTGCTATTTTGAAGCCAAGAATACAAAGCCTTTGTGCTCTCGCAATGTCTCAAGCAATGCAAACAACAATAACAAACGCGTGCGGCAAAAAAGAGTGACACCTGGCGTTTATTTGGTTGTTAACGTGTAGTCCACAGGTGGGCGCTAATGTGGGGCGTTTTCCGGTTATTTTGGTTATGCCGTGAAAGGTCTTATACAGTACGTTTATTGGTGGCATATTATTTTTGCTATATGTATATGTATGCCATATATGCTATACAGCCGGTTTCAGTGAGGATAAATTAAAAAAAAACGGTAACATCGCGTGGACAAATTTTGATGATGTGTCTTCCGGGAGTGGGCGCTATTATGGGGTGTCGGTATTTCTCTGGTTGTTGAAGGCGTTGAAAACGTCGGTCTGGACCACCTCGAGATAGGGGTTGTCCCTATTTCGCTGGATAGTTAGTTTTAAAGCGATTATTTTATTCGAGGCACCAATAGTCCCCACGAATATCGGACGATATCGAAAAATACAACAATAACAGTAAAAGTCCAGGTACGTGATAAAAAAAATGTCGAGCGTTAACAATAAAAGGCGATAGAAACAACAAGTACAGGTGTGTAATTAAGAAATATCTAACGTTAACAAGAAATAAACAATAACACAACGAGTGCATGTACGTAGTAAAGAAAAGTCGAACATTAACAGGAGATAACAATAACACAACAATATACAAGAAACAAGAAAGAAAAAGGGGTATCGGTCATTAAGGAAATTCGCAATGACACAACAAATACGGGTACACAAAAAAAAAAGGTTGACGGGCACTGACATAAGGTGGTCAGATGTCTCTTACAATAAGGTCCGCATAGTTAGTTTTAAAGCGTAAAGAGGTTTTGCGGGATGTTACCAAGTGCCAGGGTATGTCATTGATGGGTCGTGTGTCGTGTTTAATTCTGTTTCGTGTTTTCCAAATAGTTTGTGTTAGTGAGGTGTTTAATAGTGCTTCTAATGTTTATGACAAACACTGAGAGGGTGGTTAGAAGAAAGAATAGCCAACTTACTCACCTTGGATTTGTGGGGCAAACACTTGTATTCCAGACTTGATCCAGACGATACAAAAGTTCCAATATTCCAGTAATCCAATGTACACAATAGCCCCATTTTTAAAAAAATCGTACACGAATGTGCGAAACTCCCCGTGTCGGACCGCAGTTTTCGAATTAATGGCGACGAGTTGAAATGTCGGGTTTCCGCTTCACTGAACAACATTTTATTGCTGTACTGATTTTTTTAGCGAATGACGTAATGTGTAACGACTTACAATTTCCTCACATCGTCGCTTGCGTCGTAACAAGTATATTACCAACACAGCAACGCACGACACCTCGATTAAGCACAAGGAAAAACTGTGGAAGGAGAAGTGCTGGAAGCAGACAAACGCAGTCAAGCGTGAGTTTTTTTTCTACAACATAGAAGTGTTGGCAAAAATGTGTTTGAAAAAAGGCTGTCAAGTTGTCATTTTTGAGTATTGTGATAGTTACCAATGTTAGACACCCAGGACCTAGTAGCCATGAATTACAATTTCTCATGACCCATACACTTTTACCAGATTGAAAGGAAATTTGAAAATATTTCCTGATGTTCTGCAAAAAATTTCCAAATGCTTTACATATGAAAAGTGTTTGCGGGTCTAGTGCGGAATCGTATATTCCAGAAACCGGGGAAACCCTAAATTACGTCACAATAAAGGTGGGGTCAAGTTATGACGTCACACCAAAAATTACGTCACTGTGACGTCAGTGGCTGAAGATACGCACCGACGAAGATTCTAGCCCACACGTACATACGCAGTTCTCCTATAGGCATCGAAAAGGCGACGAAAGGCATAACAGCAACGAAGAAAATACGTGTTTACGCTTCATTGATTATTCAATAAAATAAACATTTTACAAGCTTGAAATTGCCTACGATCAACCACAAGGGTATCCAAAAGCAATATAAGAAAAAAATGAAGCTAAGCATAGCGCGTATTAGCGCCGTTGGCGGTAAATATGTCACAAAGTGAACAATTGTACGTCGCCCTGAAGGAGATGTCGCACAGACTTAATTTTTTGCACAGACAACCACAAGTGTCACCAAACCACCATACTTGAAAATCTAGGCGATAACGAAATATTAACCCTATTTAAATCGACGACAAACTTTTGTTTGTGACGTAACAACGTTGATGATAGATGGATTAGATTAAAATTGTAGTCATCTTATAACACAATTTGGTACAAATTATTCAATCCATATATCATTATATATCACGTTGTTACGTCATAAACAAATGTGTATCGTTGTTTAAAAGAGGGTTAATAAAGAGGTAGCGACTTGTGTTTTTAGTATGTTTGTTATATGTCTCTTCTTATAATTTGTACCAAATTTCAAGTCTCTGCGACGTCTCCTTCATGGTTACGTACGATTCCGCACTTGGTACCCCCTCTTGCCGCCAACGCCGCCAGAGTGCGTAGAAGTGTGTGTATGTTTCGAGATGTACAAACTAAAACACTGGTCTGATTAATGTGAATTTTGGTACGATTGTACAGGAGGGACGGTGTTACAAGATGATTGTAATTTTGATCCAATCCATCTATCATTAACGTTGTTACGTCATAAACAAATGTGTATCGTTGTTTAAAAGAGGGTTAGTAATAAGATAGCGACTTGTGTTTTTAGTATGTTTGTTATATGTCTCTTCTTATAATTTGTACCAAATTTCAAGTCTCTGCGACGTCTCCTTCATGGTTACGTACGATTCCGCACTTGGTACCCACTCTTGCCGCCAACGGCGCCAGAGTGCGAAGAGGTGTGTGTATGTTTTGAGGTGTGAAAGGTAAAGTACTTCTCCGATTATTGTAAATTTTGGTACGATTGTGCAGGAGGGACGGTGTTATAAGATGATTGTAATTTTAATCGAATACATTTATCATCAACGTGATTACGTCACAAACAAAAGTTTATCGATGTTTTTAAAGAGGGTTAATAAAGCGGTATCAACTTGTGTTTTAAGTATGTTTGTTATATGTCTCTTCTTATAATTTGTACCAAATTTCAAGTCTCTGCGACGTCTCCTTCATGGTTACGTACGATTCCGCACTTGGTACCCCCTCTTGCCGCCAACGGCGCCAGAGTGCAAAGAGATATGTGTATGTTTCGAGGTGTACAAGCTAAAGTACTGGTCCGATTAATGTATAAATGGATACGATTGTACAGAAGAGACTGTGTTATAAGATGACTACAATTTTGATCTAATCCATCTATCATCAACGTTGTTACGTCACAAACAAATGTTTGTCGTCGATTTAAATAGGTTTAATATTTCGTTATCGCCTAGATTTTCAAGTATGGTGGTTTGGTGACACTTGTGGTTGTCTGTGCAAAAAATTAAGTCTGTGCGACATCTCCTTCAGGGCGACGTACAATTGTTCACTTTGTGACATATTTACCGCCAACGGCGCTAATACGCGCTATGCTTAGCTCCATTTTTTTCTTATATTGCTTTTGGATACCTTTGTGGTTGATCGTAGGCAATTTCAAGCTTGTAAAACGATTCCGCACTAGACCCAAATGTTCATAAAAAATAGTTATGTGTTTATATGCAGTGCGTCAGTTGGTCCATCATCAGGATAATCCAAACAGACATTTGTGGACTCTTCATTATGCTCAGGCAGCATTCGATCATGCCGTCATAAAATTTGTTAATGTGGGATTTTTTGGACTAGATGAAATGTCAACAAAATTCTTCTTTCTGGTGTATTTGGAGTACATGAAGCAGTAAGTCAAATATGGTGATTTCGAACACAAGCAAAAGGTAAAGCAGTATGTTTTCAAACATATCAGTTCTCAACAGTGCAGCTTGGTGACTAGTGATGTTGTTGCACATCAAACATCCATGTGAAAATATTCAATAATAGTTCTTAACAATGTCTATGTTCAGCTTCTCCGTGAACATTTATAAAAAAAGGAAAAGTTGTTTGTGTTGTTATTAATTTTGGTAATCGCCTAAGTATATTGTGAAGTCTCATCTGTTTTTGATATCCTTTAGCGTCACATGGAATGCATGTTGTAGCCATAACTTTGCGGATGAACCAGACAAAAATCGTATTACACCTGGTGCACAAATTGTTGCGAGATTGTTGATTCCAGACTTGCTACCATGGAGACCGGAACTTTAATCAGAGGGGTCAGTTTGATATTTCGTTTGTTGTGAAATGTGTAGCTTTTTGTGTTGTGTTCTGTATTGTTAAAACAGCTGGAACAGACGGTTACTATTTTCTGTGTACTTGTAATTTTATATATTAACATATATATATACATGTTTGTGTTCCAGTTATCAGAGGTTGTTCGTTTGGGATGTGATCTTGCTAACCTCAGTTATGGTGAAGCGTGCCACTGGCCGGGGGCTGGGTAAGAAATATGTCACCTATCACTTACATGCATAGGCGTCGATATAGGGGTGACTGAGGTGACATGTCACCCCTCACAAACAAACAGGGGTGACAACGCATGTATTGTCACTTTGGCAAATTATGTATCAACTTACCTTTTATCAAATGTTACCAACTCTGAAATTCAGGAATTAGGAAATAACCACCTATGTTCTTCCAGTTTATATCAGATGGAAGACCTAAGATTGTCGACATCATTGACGCAACAGGTAGTGGAGATGTTGACACAAGCACTGTAGTTACTCTGATCGTGACGGAAATTATGTTGGTCTAACTGGTCGAACACTGAAGGTGCATAGTTACTTTGGTATTCATGTGGATTTGACAGCATAATCTTTATCAATAAAATATCATTTTGAAGCATGGCAAGAAAAATGGCATTGTGTTAATTAGTTGGTATTTTTTTTAGATTCCATCGGCTTGGAACAACCCAAGTGGAAATTACAACATTGTTTTAAAAGATTTGTCCCTCATCTTTCCTAAAAACCTAAACGATCGCTTGCAGGCAAAAAGAGAGAATTTTCCTTATAACAACAATTTGGTTTTAAAATATGAAAGATATTGTAAAATTAGGCAAAATGTGTGCGCACATGCAATTAATTTGTCTGCCCAAGTGGAGTAATATGATTATTGAGATACAACAATTTTATTTATTTATTTGGTTGTCTGAACAACTAAATATTCACAGAAAGGAAGGTACATGGGACTCCCAGCACAAGAAAATTACTGCCACTACACTAGGCAAGATTGAAGAAAGCACCAAAGCAGACCAAGGAACCCTGCAGGTTTCAGTTGTTTGAACATTATCAAACTACATGCCATAGAAATAATATCAAATGTTAACTTGCCCCCTTTTTTTTATCAGAAGGACAAATTTTATAAGGAGGATCTCCAGGCACAAGTGGAGGTTTTGGACAAATTAGATAAGAGCTGGGATGCATGTGGACCAGTTGTTGATTGTGTTGTGTTTCATGATGGCAACACCTACCAGTAAGTAGAAAATCATAATTCTTCTTGTACTGTTTTTTTAATGTTGTAGTTAACTGTGTTCTTAAACACAAATAAACTTCAAATTTTGTTCTTACCCCAAATTACTGAATTCTGTCATATTTTTACTGAAACTCGTTTCAATTTAGCTCTCTTGTTTTTAGAGTTTGTGTTGACATTAGTTTGTCCGGGGACTTGCAGTCTTGCCCAGTATTACCTGGCTACCATGAATCACAGCAGTATGCAACCCTGAGTAGAACGGCAATGTTCAACTTCTCTGTGAATATTTATGAAGAAGGAAAAGTTCTTTGTGTTGTTGCTAATTGTGGTAAATGCCTGAATGTGTTGTAAAGTCACATTTGTTCTTTGTATCCTTTACTATAGAAAATAACATTTTTCAGGGTCACATGGAACGCATGTTGCAGCCATAACTGCTGGTTACTTTGCGGATGAACCAGACAAGAATGGTATTGCACCTGGTGCACAAATTGTTGCCATCAAGATTGGTGATTCCATACTTGCAACCATGGAGACTGGAACTGGTTTAATCAGAGGGGTCAGTTTGATATTTTGTTTGTTGTAAATGTGTAGCTTTTTGTTTTGTGTTCTGTATTGTAAACTGCTGAAACAGATGGTTACTATTTTCTGTGTACTTGTAATTTCAAATATTAACATATATACATATTTGTGTTCCAGTTATCAGAGGTTGTTCGTCTGGGATGTGATCTTGCTAACCTCAGTAATGGTGAAGCGTGCCACTGGCCGGGGGCTGGGTAAGAAATGTCACCTATCACTTACATGTCATAGAATTTGTCATGTGTGTTTTTTCCGTGAAATCTGGTCCACTATAGAAGAGGCCGTCACCAAACACAATCTCATATTTGTGTCAAGTGCCGGCAACAATGGTCCATGTTTGTTGACGGTGGGCTCACCAGGTGGCACTACAGAGCATATTATAGGTAGGTTATGCTGTGTGCACTAAAAATACCATGTCCATAAAATGTTGATACAATTTCTTGCATTTTAAGAAAACAAAAAAAAATTACATTTATTTCATGCCAGGCGTCCAAAACATATTCACAAACCATTTTCACCCTGACTTATTTTCTACATCAATCAGTTGCTTTGTTATCATTCTTAAAAAAATTCTTGTTAATTGTTTCTTTGTAGCACCTGTGCTTTGTCGGTAGACTGTATGGTTTCCTTGTCTTTTCAGTATCACTCACATGGCGTTTTGCCGGCATTCAGTTCTTTACACAATAAAGGTTCTCAAACTCCTTATCTTGTTCTTTAGGTGTAGGAGCGTGGGTATCTCCTGACATGATGACAGCTGAATATTCGATGACTGAAAAACTGCCTAGCAACCAGTATACATGGTCGTCAAGGGGCCCATGGTAAGCAATAAAATAACTTGTTTTTTGTTGTTAGTTACCTTGTGTTATTAATTTCAAATGTTATTGAATCACATTTTAGTGTGAATGGAGCACTTGGCGTGTCCATATCAGCACCAGGTGGCGCCATCACCACTGTTCCAAATTGGACTTTACACGGGAGTCAGTTAATGAATGGAACCTCAATGTCTTCACCAAATGCGTGTGGTGCAATTGCACTTATTTTATCAGGTAGACTTTCATCTGGTTTGGACAGAAACTTATAAATTTAAATCCCAAGTAAATATTGGTTTTTAGTTAAAACAGTTGTGTATTTGGTGCAATTTCACTTTATTTCTCAGTAAGATTAAATGATAATGAAATAGCTCAGCAACTAAAATTTTGGAAATTTTTGAATTTTATTTTTTAATTGCTGCTTTGTGCAGATTCAAGAATAAAAGTACTGTTATATTTTACCATTAAAAGCTCAGGAAATACAATATACTCCATACAGTATACGTCGTGCGATACAAAACACAGCATCAAAACAAAGCTCTATTGAATGCTTTGCTCAGGGTCATGGATTTTTACAGGTAGGCTGATATGAATATAGTGGGAGGTTACATATAATTTATATCTCACATTTTTAAGGTAAATGAAGCATATGAATATATAATAAATAATGCTGCTGCACCAGCAAACAAGATATCTTTTGACATTTCACTTCCACAATCAGGAAAAGGTAATTGTTGATAGTTTAAGATAAATTGTTGTTTGCAACCTGTATAGTTTCTAAATTTCAGTTCTCTATCAAGATCATGAAATCAACATAATATTTAACTTGTTTGCAGGAATTTATCTACGTTCTTATGAAGATTGTTTGAAACCACGTTCTGTCAGTGTGACTGTCGAACCCAAATTCCACTCTTCAGCAAGTAAGCACAAAATATATTAAACAGTTGTTGTCAAACCCCTTTTTGTGGTCTGTGTTTGCGGATGAACGTTCATTTCTCAATCTTCAGGTCCTGAGGAAAAGATTGAATTCAGTTGTCATATGGCTGTATGCAGTGACCAACCCTGGGTAGTTTGTCCAACACATCTTGAAATGATGAACATGGCAAGAGCGTTTGTCGTCAAAGTAAGTTTTATGGCTGCCACCAAGATTTGCCTAAACTAAACAATATGGAATAGACTTTAACAATATAGTTACGCAAACACCAGGTAAATAATGGTACTTGAAAGATGTTGATCTGTTCTATGGATTCTAATTCATGTTTGTTTAAATTAAATCATCATCTGGTTGTATTTTCAGGTGGATCCAAGAGGATTACCTCCAGGTGTACATCATGCCCAGGTTCAAGGTTTCAACACAAAACGTTTGAATGCAGGAGTACTTTTCACTCTGCCAGTCACTGTCATTAAACCAGAAAAGTAAGATCCTTCAGTTTCCTGTCCTTAAAGTATTTTTATTTATTTATGATTAATTTTTATTGTAATTTTTTTTTCTTCATTTCCCAATGAATGAATAATTTCACAAAACTCATAACCTGAGATATCTTTGTCAAGAACTGATCAACTCACCAACTACCGACTTCAACAAGAACAACGAACGTTTAAACCTGGACAGATAGCAAGAAAGTTCTTCCATGTACCTGAAGGTGCAACATGGGCAGGTCAGGATTTGACAAATGCACAGATTCAACCTAGAATTAACTTTGTACTGAAAATGTATTTTTTAGTTCTTAGCAACAGCTTGCTTGAGGCTTGTATTGACTCTTATATTAGGATCAGACAATTACTTTTCCCACAGAAATGACTTTGAGAAATCACTCAATCGATCAGTCAGCAAGATTCGTGTTACACTGCGTCAAGCTTGTAAATGTTCCAGCAGGTGGCTCCACAGAGCAGGCGTTTGCTGTTCAGGTAATAATTCCCGCCTTTGTGCACAATAATATCATATAATATCTAACATTAGTAATTTTTTTACCTCTACATACATTTGATTAGCAAAGTGGAGCCAATAATATGAATTGCGTAAGCTGCAGACAGATGGCCACTGTTTCAACATAAAAGGTCTCATCAGTGCAGCTGGTGTGACTATCAGACGACTTTGCTGACCAAACGGCCAAGCAAAGACTTCCACTTTGAGGTGACTATACAATCACCGTAGGTTGCACCTAGTCGTCTGATAGTCACACCAGCTGCACTGATGAGACCTTTTATGTTGAAACAGTGGCCATCTGTCTGCAGCTTACGCAATCTACATGCATTGTTTTGCATTACTTAATGTGTTTTACTTTTTAGTCTGGGATCACAGTAGAACTCTGTGTCGCCCGCTGGTGGTCAAGTTTAGGTGACGTCTCCATTTCATATGACGTCAAATTCCGTGGGCTTACCGTTAGCAACAACTTGGTTATGGTGAGTGTAATATTTCTATATTTGACTCATAACACGGAATATACCCAAACCGACCACTTCATTCACTCTGATTGGTGAACCACTGTAGTCAAGGTTGTGGGTTCAAAGTTCAAATCTTACCAGGAGCATGTTGCTACCACTAGTCAGCTAATATCAATCAGTGTCGGTGATGTCACTATAAATAATTGAATGATATGATAGCTGAGATAGACCACACTGCCTTAGATTGTCAATCCAATCTTTCGTAATGTGGTATCTAGTCCTGAACACAAAACTTTGCATGTGTGTTGTACAACCAAGATGAAGTAAATACAGAAAGTAACGTAGTCATGAACCTCGCCAGCATGCAGCCAACGGAATTCATCGCCTTGAAGCTTGCTCATTGGAAAGAGAGGATCTCTCACCCTCTATAACCCTCAAACACGTTGTTCAACCCCTGAGAGCAACTGATCATTGTATACGTCCATTATCAGCTAGAGATCATGTTCTTGGAGATCAACCAACATATGAGATGATCAACACATACCCTTTGCATGTGGTGAGAATGTGGTTGATTTGAATCAACAGAGACTTAAAACTTTTCATGTTTTAGTTACGAAATTATCGCATAAACCTAAAACAATTTATGAAGAATTTAGGAAGTTTTAAACTGAGCAGCCTCATTACCTGCACCTATCACTGGGGCTACTATTGTAACTTATCAAATCACAATAAATTGTCTGCAGACAAAATCATCTGATGTCACCATATCCTTTCCCATGTTGTCGGATTTATTGTACGAGAATGAATATAACAGTCAGATATGGTTGATGTTTGATTCCAACAAGTGCTTTGTGGGTGCAGGGGACGCTTATCCTCACCAGGTATATTCATTATAGTGATTACATATCATATTTGCAATTAGACACAGTTGATTGTGCATGTATTTATCTTACAGTACCCAATCAAATTGGACAAAGGTGAATACACAATACGCTTACAAGTCTCCCATTCATCGAGGGACGCCCTACACCGACTCAAGGACGCCACACTAGTGGTGAAAGCCAAACTGTCGTCATCAATATCACTGGATGTTTTTTCCACACACAGAGACGCGTTGATGGGAAGTAACAAGATGTCGAATCAAACAGTGATTCCTGGACATCCATTTACATTCTATGTTGCTCCTTTACAAGAAGACAAGTAAGATTGTGTTTGTTTGGTTTGTTTGTCATGTGACAAGCGCTAAACAACATTTAAATCACTTTTAAATATTTCAGATTACCAAAGCATGTGACTGGAGGACAGTACCTGATTGGTCAGATGAGCATGGCAAAAGGGGAGCTTGGAAAACGTGCAGTAAGTTGTGTTAATTCAAACACTCAATTTATCTTCCTCTGAAGCAATGTGTATTGTTAACAGAGCTTGTATAGCGGAAAAAGGTCCAAGATTTCTGAAGAGGTAGAATAACAAACTATGTAGAAATTCACCTTTTTTCTTTGTTTCTTTTTTCATGTAGATGATGTCCTAGGCTTCTGCATCTAAATCAGTAAATCTTATATGTCGCATATCTTGTTTCCTGCAGTACACACACAAATTCACGTACGTCCTGATCGACCCACCGAGCAAGAACAAAACTAACCGCAACTCAAACTCAAAGAAATCAAACAAAAGCTCCAACCAGTGTGAGGATGACGTCAGAGACCTTCAAATTTCCTGGGTTGCTAAGTATGACGCAACCAAATCTGATAATTAACAAAATCATTGCTGACACGATTATATCCTAAACTTTGATATTCCGTGACAGACAAGAACGACTGGACTTGTTTGATAAACTGAGGTTGGACTGGGGTAAACACATACCTCTTTACATGGCTAAACTGCAAGCACTTGAAGCGACAAAGGTAATCATCAATTTTTTAAGACAGGTGAATTAGTAAAAATTCTGGAAATAATTTGAAAACAAAAGTTATTTTTTCACCATCATTAAGCTCATGCATTTGTAGACAAGAGAGGAGAAATTGGATGAAATAATAGAGACGGCTGATGAAGTTATATCTCGTATTGATACTCATCAATTATCAGCTAACCTTGGGATTAAGTGCGACCCAAGACCAGATGCTGCTTCCATAAAGAGGTAAAACCACCAAACTGGCAACCATTTAACTCTAGTGTGATTCGTTAAAATTCTATTTCTGTGTAAAACGTTTCAAGTGAAGAGCTGGTAGAAGTAATATAATGTTATGCCAATAATGTTCTAATACTGTATATATGCGTGTATATTTACAATGCAACTTAGCGATTGCTTGCAAGTCAATCAATATTACATAAATTTAAGCCATTTCATGTTAAATCATCACCAAATGACCTAAACCTCTTTAATGTAGATGAAACATATGTGTTAAGTACTATGGCACAGTCACTCATGCCAAATTTTAGTTCACTCGGACCATTGGTTTAAGAGTTATGTTTCCATACAGTTGTCGTTTTGGGGTAAAGTTCAGGGGTTTGCCTTCTGCTTTAACCCCTTTATTTCGAAAACTACTTGGCCAATTTTGATGACTTCGGTATTGTTTGAAAGAGAATTGTCTGCATAATCAGTTTTGATTTATGTATTTCCTTCTTACAATGACCTCTTGACCTTTGTTGTAACCCTGAATTTGACCTGGCCTTATTCGTGACCCAGAGGTTGTCAGATGGTTAACTTTCAGGTCCAAAAACATACAGATTTCAGCTACAACATATCAAATCATTGAAGTGGCCAATAATTGTGTTCCTATCACACACGAAATGTTTCCTTCAGTGGTCCAACAAGTTTCCTCCTGGTTTGGCCAGTAGAACAATTAAGATGGTTTTAGGTGATTTGACATGGAATGGCCCATTTACATTTTCCTTCGCAGTGAAAGTGAAAAACAGAGATGTCATCTCATTGGATCGCTCGTGTATAAAGGTTGTGCTCTCGCAGATAAAATGATTCAACTTGACACAGCGAGGGAAGAAATATCAAAAAGTGAAGCCACAGGTGTCTCTTTATTATCTTTGATTCATGCTTATATC
Source organism: Ascidia mentula (assembly GCF_947561715.1). NCBI lineage: Eukaryota > Metazoa > Chordata > Ascidiacea > Phlebobranchia > Ascidiidae > Ascidia > Ascidia mentula. Next base: position 18,439,938 of record NC_138570.1, on the reverse strand, counting down.
GCTGTAATTATACTTGTAGCTTAGTAACATATTTTACAGTGTATTGAATACACCAGTTGTGTTTTTTTAACACATTTCTTTCTAAAAAGATGAACCGCATGAGGGCGCTGACAATCTTGGTAGTTGTGATACAACTTATGGTGAAGTTTGCGAGCAACTCAAAGAAACTTTCGAAAGGTTGCAAATGTTTGCGGACATGAACGAGAGCAAGGTGGGATGGAAAGTATAAATTAACATAAGCGCTATTATGAGCTTGTCGTCTTAACTGCAATGTCATGTTATACCAGTAATTAAGAGAAGATCATCATGTTCAATTCATTCTATACAGAGTACCAGCATATATACACAGTATAAACAACACCAGTGCAAGCTTTAAATGACATTTGTGTCGTTTCCAGGTTCTGCCTTTTGTTTTTAAACACGCGGTCGCCAATAAGAAATATGGTCTGGCTGCCCGAGCCCTGCTTAAACAAAGCGACGACAAGAAATGCAAAGAGACTGACTTGAAACTTATTGAGGTTTGTATTCAAGTCTTAATGTGAAAATGTTACGTCACCTGTGTTTTGGGACATCTTAAAACTATTTACACGCAAGAAATTCACTTCAAGTTTTGTACCCAAGAAACTTGCTCTTGACCTAACATGATTGTTTGATCAAAAATGGTTTTAAACAAATGTCTATAACTAAAAAAACAAGGCCAGAATCATTTCTGGAACCACACAGGTATTTAAGTACAGGTTTAAAGCAAACCAATTTCGACAAATATCATTGAAATGCAAAATGTAATAAAAAAGAAAATACACTAAGTTTTACTTGTTGTTGCATAAAAAATAAAGTGCAGATGATGTTTGTCATATTTTCGAGCTGTGTTGTTTGAACTTACCACTGTTTGTTGCAGATTTGTCGCAAACTTGGTTGGGAATACGTGGCGCAATACATTGAGATGTCCCTTCCAATAAAATCCCCAGCCTCATTCATTCCATTTTAAAGCGATACAACGTGTATTGTGTGCCGCTGTTTGTTGCGGTCGTCCATCGCAGTTTGTCGCTGCTTTTATCTAAATTTCAATTTCTGTTTTTACTGGCAGAGATCTGAACTTTGTTTCACTGAATCAGTTTTTTACGGTCATATTCTGCTCGCATAGGCACCAAATTTTATGTCACATGATTTATGAAATATTTGCAAAACTTGATTTTTCGACTGCATTGAGGAATTATTCTTGATTTTTGATTGGCAGCGAAACAACTTCCACACAAACCTTTTTTACGGGGATGTGGGTTTTTAAGCAATTGTTGCTTTCAGTGTTTTGCGCAATGAATATTGAAGGTAATTGCGTACACCCTTCTCAAGAGACGTTTCTACCATGTTTTTTTATCTCGTTGTTGTAACCAAACGTGGTGTTTCTGATGATCGTACAATAATTCCACTTTTGTGTAGAAAAATTCTGTCCTTTCAATTTGCAATGTTTGGTTTCTAACAAAGTACCAGAATCACAAGGAAATTAAGAAGGAGCATTGGTTGGTTAAACAAAACTTTGCTGTATAATGTCCGAAGCAGTTGAATTGGAAACTACCCTTTATCTAATATTATTTTGCGCGAATCGCACGTTAATATTTTTTGTCGAAAGTCTGGTAAAAATTCCCATTTCACAATTAATGCCAAGAACAATCGAACGTTTGAGGTTCTCTACATTTACCCACATTCGTGCAGTTTTGCTTTTTTTGCCAGAACAATTGCTGGTGTTTGGTAACACATGAAGGTCCACTAAATAATTGCTCAATTGTAAAACAAAGACGTTACAGCTGATTCAAGGTAATGTACGGTCAAGATTGGTAAATGACTGAATGTTTTGAGGGGGAAAAACTCAGCTCTGTGGAAGCTGGTAAAGCAGTTTGAATAACAAAAGGCAATGTGCAGAAAAGTGTTTGGAGGCTAATACAAAATCACTAATGGGCACAACTCTGAGATTCCATGATCAGCAAAAAGATTATCAATGTATTTTACTTTTATTATCCAAATAAAATGGCAATTCTGTTTTCCGCAATATTCGCCTTTATTTTTGGCTGCTTCAGTTAAGAACCTTGCATGTTTGCGTATCTGATCGAGCACAACATAGAAATACACGGCAACACATCAGTAGCTTGCAATGCAACTGGGAACCGAGAAATGAAGCAGTCAGGCATCATGTAAAATAAAGCAGATTTCCAGACCCACAACTTCCAACCAAATGCCTTTGCACAAATGAAAATGAATATCACCTACTGCTCGTTGTTCAGTTTTTGAACAATTTCGAAATGAATATAAAAAATTATTAAACCTCTAAATCAACGTTGTAAAATTTCTATATTTAAACAGCAAAAACCATTAAATCGGCATCAATGCTTTTCTTAGAAATCTGCCACAAAATTGTGTTTCATTGACAAATTTGATTATTATTTCTATTTTTGTTATAATACCTCTAGTGGCACCGTTTAAGTTTATAAGTTGCTTAGTGACGCTTGGAGAAAAAATGTCAGAGTTTTTGTTTTTTGTTAAAAATCATTTATTTCTGAAATCACGAAAACAAAACACAAATAATTCGGGAACAGGAAATAGTTTTCGTGTTGAGATTCTGCTTCAATCCGAATCACTGGAATCTGGATCAGGGTTTTCCATATTAGCTCGTGCTTCCTCCACCATCTTAATCGAATCCGGATCCATTTTGCACCCACGCAGATCCAACCACTCCCCAACCTTCGGTAAAATCTCACAAATTTTTTTCCCGTCGTCTTTTCCGCGAAACTCGTTTCCACGCAGGTCGAGAAATCTCAACTATTTAAAATAAAAACATTGTTTGTTGGAAATATTTCTACACTATTTGAACCAGAAAGAAGCAACATTTTATCCCAAAACTAAAACGATTCCGTGTTTTTTCTTTAAATAAATAAACTTTTGCAAAAAATGCCAGGGATTTAAAACAGAATCTTGGTTACAAAATAAATAAAAACACAAACAAACCTTTGGTTTCATTCTTTTTATTGCTTCACAAATAATCGTTAAATCTTCGGAGTTCAGGTCGCAATCCCACAGCCACAGCTTCAAATCGTTTCTTGTAACTTTTGGTAAAAATTCCGCCAAAACCTGAACGATTGAGTGAAGTCGGGTTGAGGGAAAATTCAACACCCGAGGACAAAATCCGGCGATTTCTTCTTGGTGGCATTTTTGGATTTCCTTTAAATCCAGAAAAAAATCTGAAACAAAACAGGAGAAAGTTTATTAAAAAAGCAGATGTCTGGTTTCCAGTTTTAATAAAATCACTTAAACTAAAACTTACTTTATTCTTGCACAGAATTCCCCACGTTTAAATCGGATTTAATCAACACAAGAACCAACAAATCAATCCAATATAAAACGTTTAAATTATCAGAAAATATAAAAATTACACGACAGAAATAAACGCGTCTTTCCTCCACAACATTTAATCCCAACTAAAAAAAACTGCATTGAGTGTTCGGTTCAAACAATGACTGTGTGACGTAACAAACCCACCCATTGTTACGAAAATAAATGTTGTGTTTACAAACACGCATTAAACTGTTGGCATTCATATCATTTACTCACTCAGTAGATTGTATCCCCAGGGTTGAGATTGGAGATATCTTGAAAGCGCATCCAATAATTTCGCACGTTTGTCTGGAAAACAAGAAACAACAACATTTGCAATAAAACTGTTGACATGTATTTGGTAGGACGGATTATTTCTACTCGTATGTTTTGCGCAAACACATATATTATCTGTAGGAGCTAAAGGTTATTTAATGTAGTAAAGCAGAGGCCATCAATAAATGAACCAAGTATACGCATGTTACATGTCTAACGCAGTAGTATAAGTAACGAGTGCCTTGGCAAAGACAATACCATGTTACAGTTTACTGGGGATGGGCATAAGTGCTCAACCTGTATTTATAGTTGCGTGTTTGTAAGGCGTGTACCACACAAAATCCTAGCCGACAAGATGGGAGGACAGGTTGAAAATGTACCGGTACTAGTCCGCAGCCCTGTAGTTGGGACTCCTAAGGCAAAACAAAAAATCTCTGCATGTCTAACCGTAGTGCAGTAAAATTGAACACATACACCATTGGTACAGCTATGCTTGGTCACTTAACATTGAAATTTGTGGATGCAATTTTTTAACATGGCTAAGGAATCGTTTCGTGTGGCGTTTGCATGTCAAATTATTCAATGCCTTAAGCCATTACCTAAAACTTTAAAACATGACATGTTTTTCAAATGCAAACCTGTGGCTGCAAATAAAATTTTAACACAATTTGACCCAGGATACAGGAGTTATGTTGACAAAGTTTTCATTTTGGGGCAAAAGCAGGAGCTTCCAATTTTTAAATCAATGCATGTCACTAAATAGTGGAATATATGTGTAACTTTTTTTTTGCAAATATACTGTTCATCCCTGTTTAATTTCTGTAACCTGTGAACATTCACTTAATGTGATTGATAAATCACTGTTTTCAAAAAATGTTTACAAATGTTACACAAATTGAAAGCTTGCGTTGCACAAATAGTAAACCAGGTAATATGTGTTGCAGTTACAGGTTTACATAGCAAAGATACCTTTTTCCTGATTCCTGGAATCTGTCTCAGAGCAAGCAAGATCACCGTCAGATCCAGACTCCAAATTTCCTTCAGCAGGATAACTTCCCGATACTACTTGCAAAAACAACAATTAGAAAGATATTGTAAAAATAATTAATGCAATGCTTACGACGTTTCTGTCCAAGCAAAAGGCCACAGACAAATCGTCGCACCATGGCCCAGTGTGGAACTTTCACCACCTCATCAATGATTTGGTTGAATTCTTTAACAGGCATAAAAAAGAAAATGTAAAAGGCGCAAATAAATTCTTGTAACATTTGATGTGAAAAGAAAAAGAAAGTTTGGGAACCATCGAAAACTTTACGATGTGAGAACCAAGAGTGTTTTACAAGCTTAATTATCACATCCTGAACATTAATGTGCTCTAGGTCCACTGCAGAAAGGTCTGCATGGCTAAACACAACAGTGCGACGAGTCATTCCATTGTAGGCCATTTTGCCAAGGGCTTTTTTAACAAAGTTTATGTTCTTGCCCTTTGCATATTTAGATACATTAAATTGTTGCAATACTGTATCAAATAGGTTGGTAATTGTGTTAAAACTGTCTGGGCTACCAAACAAACATGCATACAAAACAAATTGTAAAAGCAATGGATTGTGACAAAAACTAAGCATTTGTGGAGATTCAGTTTCAAGTTTTTCAAACAGTTCACTTGCTTTTTCTTCAGCATAGAAATAAAACAGCATTTTCATGTCTTCTGTAGCAAGGTCATGGACATAAATGGTAGATTTTGGTCGAAGTTCTAAAGGAATGGCAAGCAGGGAATGTGGACGTGATGTAAAGATTAATGTTGCTTTTCTGAACAAAGTTTTGCTGCAGAGATTCGCAACAAGCTGTTGAACTGTAAACAGAGTTTTGTAATCTGTATTAATTTGCTTTACATTTTCCAGTGACCATGTTGCCTGATCCAGACCATCAAATACTAAAATGCACTTTTCTTGGTTTTGCTTCATCCATCTGAATGCAGCATCAAGGACAGTTTGCTCGGTATCAGGAAACTGCCTGTCCAGTAGGAGCTCTTGAAGAGTAAGTTTGCCATCACCATAGTCTATATTCATGAAGGTTAGGTGTAACATCAAATACCCCATTTTGATGTGTTTCAGCAGTTTCTTGGATAACGAAGTTTTTCCCGCGCCCGGTGCTCCTGCAAATGCGATAAACTGGTGACCTTCATGAATTGTAGTAAGCAATTCCTCAAATGTTGTGGGTTCGCCTTAAACTTGATTTACACTGCCCCTCATTGTTGATGGCACAAATTCATCTTCTTTCTTGGGATCAATACCCTTGTAAAAGTCAAGTTTTTCCAGTTTTGGATTAACATCTGGGATTCCATCTTCTCTCAAACCAGGAAGAGACATGACAGTCTTTAGTACATTATGTCGACTTTTAATGATTTCGATGGCTTCTTGCTGCACTTTTTCTGAAATCAAAAAACACAAGTCATCACCCAAAACCAATCCAATTCAGGTTCATCATTAATCATAGTTACGCTATTGCAGTGTATTGTTCTGTTTACCTTACATTTCTGCATTTGATTGAATAAAGGTGCACAGTTTTAACGCACAAGGAAACTAAATTGCCAGAAAAATTGTTTGAAACCCCACTTTGATTTTCCTTGTGACCCATTGCTTCGATAGGCTGAGATATTACGGTAGGCGGTGATTCACTGTGTTAAAATTACTGCCACATCACCAATACCTCTAAGGTAGGGGTTGGCATCTCTTTAAAACAAAGCATGTGGGTTTACAAATTATGTCAAAATTCGAATGACATAGTGTGCATACATATAGGCTATGTGCACCATAATATTTTGACATTTTAACAATATGATTGTGTTCTTGTTGCAAAAATAGATCACAATATTTTACCTTCATTTTGTTCGTCATCTTCTTTTGTGCTTGTTGTACCTAAATGTTCAGTAAGTTGTATAATGTCAGCATAAAATGAGCTCAAATTAAACTTAGCACATGAACCAAAATAACTTTATATTATATATATCAATTGGCACTTGAATAAACTTTCTGGTTAATCTACATTAGTAAAACACTAACATAACCAGAAAGCTCAAGACCCCGTTTAAAAAAAATATTTTTAAATTGTCCTACCCCGCATAAATTTGCAATACCCTTGGATTGACATACCTTGACTGTAGTATTTTTTGGTTATGTACTTTTTGGTTATGTTGACGTGACCATGAACTCCAACAACGCTGTCAGATATGGTTGCCCCCTGTGCTGATAATTGCAGTGATGGATCTCGAAAAATTAAAACTTTGTTACTTAGCTTAATAATAAGTTCTGTCAGAAGAGCTTGGAATACATTAGTCTAATAATATTCACCAGCATACAGGGAAAATTACAGAAATTTCATATTTCAGTGGTTTCTATTTTGGTTTCTGATCATAGCAATGATGTGAAAGAAATAATATAAAAGTTTGGCCAAACAGCTGTGTTTATTACTGTCAGCTTATTGAATTTAAGTGTTGTTTGAAATAATTGCAATATGCCAACCAAACAAACGTTGAATGTGTGTTTTAGATATGGATATCAAAACTCTTCTTACCTGGTTTCTGTTCTTTGATTTGAGAATCATTCTGACATTTTGTGTCAGACGTTTTTATCATCTTGCTTTCTTTGTTGATACTTGTTGGTTTTAAGCTTCCCTCAGAAAGAAAATCACAATTTAACAAAAAGTAACAAACAATTCAGCTGTCAACAAAATCACATTATTGTAAAGGTTTAGCCAAACAATGTCTATATAAATCCTAATGCTGTACAAATTAGGTCAACAAGGTCATGGACACACTTTTGCCAAACAAATTAACACGTCCGGATCCTTACATAGGTTAAGATTTTATCGACTTTTGAAATATTCGCTTCATATTTTTTATGTTTATTCCTGAAAAATCAAAATAATCTAATTATTATCTGGGCTACTTTGCGATTTCAATTATCGTTGCGCAACTATTGTCATTCTGGCAGAATCCAAAATTATTGTTTCGCAAAATGCGTTCCGCATCAATGAGCAGCATTGCACAAGAAGGTTTAACTTGTACAAAAGAGTTTATTGTTGGTATATATCATACCAGTAAGCATTATTTTGCAAAATAATAACAATTGGTAGAGATCCCACGTATTCCATCAGAATGACCTGAAACACGGGTGTTTTTGCGCTTTTTTGCATTGCCGGTGACGTCACATTCAATCAAGTGCCAAACCACTTTCCGCTTCATAGGATTTTTTTTAAATCTCAGTATCTGTCAAGGATAGAGTGAAGAATAGCGTGAAAGTAATAAAAATCGGTAGAGATCCCACGTATTCCATCACAATGACCTGAAACACGGGTGATTTTTTTTCGCTTTTTTGCATTGCCGGTGACGTCACATTCAATCAAGTGCCAAACCACTTTCCGCTTCATAGGATTTTTTTTAAATCTCAGTATCTGTCAAAGATAGAGTGAAGAATAGCGTGAAAGTAATAAAAATCGGTAGAGATCCCACGTATTCCATCAGAATAACCTGAAACACGTGTGTTTTTGCGTTTTTTTAGATTGCCGGTGACGTCACTTTCAATTAAGTGCCAAACCACTTTCCGCTTCATAGGATTTTATTTAAATCTCAGTATCTGTCAAGGATAAAGCGCAGAATAGCGTGAAAGTAATAAAAATTGGTAGAGATCCCACGTATTCCATCAGAATGACCTAAAACACGTGTGTTTTTGCGCTTTTTTGCATTGCCGGTGACGTCACATGCAATCAAGTGCCAAACCACTTTCCGCTTCATAGGATTTTATTTAAATCTCAGTATCTGTCAAGGATAAAGTGCAGAATAGCGTGAAAGTAATAAAAATTGGTAGAGATCCCACGTATTCCATCAGAATGACCTAAAACACGTGTGTTTTTGCGCTTTTTTGCATTGCCGGTGACGTCACTTTCAATCAAGTGCCAAACCACTTTCCGCTTCATAGGATTTTATTTAAATCTCAGTATCTGTCAAGGATAGAGTGAAGAATAGCTTGAAAGTAATAAAAATCGGTAGAGATCCCACGTATTCCATCAGAATTACCTGAAACACGGGTGATTTTTTTTCGCTTTTTTGCATTGCCGGTGACGTCACTTTCAATCAAGTGCCAAACCACTTTCCGCTTCATAGGATTTTTTCTAAATCTCAGTATCTGTCAAGGATAAAGTGCAGAATAGCGTGAAAGCAATAACAATTGGTAGAGATCCCACGTATTCCATCAGAATGACCTGAAACACGGGTGATTTTTTTTCGCTTTTTTGCATTGCCTGTGACGTCACTTTCAATCAAGTGCCAAACCACTTTCCGCTTCATAGGATTTTTTTTAAATCTCAGTATCTGTCAAGGATAAAGTGCAGAATAGCGTGAAAGTAATAACAATTAGTAGAGATCCCACGTATTCCATCAGAATGACCTGAAACACGGGTGTTTTTGCGCTTTTTTGCATTACCGGTGACGTCACTTTCAATCAAGTGCCAAACCACTTTCCGCTATTGTATTGCGAATGTGCATGGTCGCCATTAGGCCTATTATTAGCATTGCGCACACCTTTATCGTCAATTTTAGCGTGTAAAACGTACTGTGAACATACATTATTTTTCAAACATTTTTTTTTACATATTGAAGTACATCCCAATATCAGGGTTAAGTACTTTGTAGCGTCATTCGATTTAAATTGCGATCGTGTGATGCAAACCGCCTTTGACATATGGGTGAAAATGTACCCGCAATTGCGTTGATAAGAATTTGCATTGACACTCACCAAGCCGCATGTGGGACAATGTCAGAACTGGAAGCTGCATTGATAAAAAATTTGTCATCGCTTTCCATCGTTAGGGGAGTTTGTTTGTGACAGGGATACTTCACCCTACGTAATGGGCTGGGGCTTTCTTACCCAAATTTTATTTACGAGCCCAGCACTGTCTTTCTCTCACAATATCGCATATCACGAGACTATGTTTATACGGTAACGCTTTTCGCCCTTTCTGACCGTTCTATTTGATTCTAAATATATTCCATTTTATTTTATGCTATTTAGTTACATTTCATCAATAAACAATTATACCCAACTGCCTGCATCTTAGCCAAGTGCACTGGTAAACGACAATTCAAAGGCAATTAGCCAGCATAATCATCGTGACAAGTTGCAACTTCACATTCAAACCCTAAACGTATATTATGTTGTTTTGGACATACTGTTGGCCAGGCTTTAAATAACGAGCACGTTCGTTATGTTGTTTGGGACATCGGTGTCATAATTCGCCATATTGTACGCGTACCTTAGATAACGTGCGTGTGTCGTAATAATGAACGTGCGCGATATCTAAAGCCTGGCCAACAGTGTCAAATTCCGAATAAGAGCGACATCATGTGGAATAATAAGGCACGCGCGCGTTAGTAAGCAACACGTTCGATATTAGTGTACATGTACCTTAACAGGATATATTTCATGGCCAACCGCGTCATAAGTCAAACTGATGTACGCGTACCTAGTTAACGAACATGCAACTTATTAAGGTGCTTGTAACTTAGTAACATGTTAAGTTGGCCGACAGTGTCATAATCTTAGGTAAAATTACTTGTACTATCGTCGTATATTTTCATTTCAAACAACAAATAGTTTGCTTCAAGTCAAAGTTTATGGGAGTCGATATGCCCTTGTTTTCTGCATTTACTTTGCAAATATCACTCATGTATCCATCTTGTGGATATCTGTGGTTCGCACCGTTTACTTTGATGTCTCGCAACCCCAAAGAGAACCTAAAACGTGAGGTTTTACCGCAATCAACTCTGCTTTTTGGCAAGCTTAACACGATTAAATTGCGACGTAAAGATGCAAACTTTGTAAAATTATTGTGTGGCATTGCAAGCGCTGTAAAATTCTTTTGAATATTGGCAGCCCATGCGCATTAAAACAAAGTATGTACATGTTCACTATAACTTAAAATCAAAATAATTTGTAAAGGCATATGCGTACGTAAAAGTACAAGGTTAGCTGAGAATACAGCGCAATTTCGCTGTTCAAATGTTTAATTCTGGAAAAAGAGGACAAATTTGACAAAGGATAAATATTTGAAAAATACATTTCCGGTACTTACAAATTTGTGCGGGGCCATGGTATATTTGGGCCTGTAAAGAAACACTTAGATTTTTAAGCAGTTGCGATAACATTTGAGGATTTGACATAGATCTGACCCTACCTGCCACTAGATGGATACATGAGTGATATTTGCAAAGGTGAAAGCAGAAAACAAGAGCATATCGACGCCCATAAGCTGATGACAGTACATGTAATTTTACATAGGATTATGACACTATCGGCCAACTTAACATGCGCGCACGTTAATTAGTTACGTTAATAAGTTGCATGTTCGTTAATTAAGTACGCGTACAAGAATTTGACTTATTACACGGTTGGCCATGAAATGTATCCTATTAAGGTGCATGTACAGTAATAGCGAACGTTTCCGACTCATGAAAATTTCAGCAATCTTTGATCCTGTTACCAGTAGGTACTAACCACAGATGATGCAGAAATGTTCATGAACTCAATTGTCAAAGATGTGGCAGTTATCAAAACTCCTGATAATCTAAAACTGTCCGAATAAACGTGCGCAATGTTTTTTTCTTTAATTGTGCCTGTTTACCCAATTTGCTTCTTAGACTTAGTGGCCACTATAAAAATTGTGTTTCTTATATGTTTGTGTAAGAAGCAAAGATGTCAAAATAGTGAATCACTTTCACCTTTGATACATCAACATCATGTATAAATTTACCATTTTTCAGAGTAAATATTCTTTCATTTGAAAATGTTAAATCAAAATATTTACTTGCATTTTAACAAGCATTACCTTTACTGTCATTTATATTCACTACAAAAAAAGGAAAAACAATTGGACGCACATTGCACAATAAAACGTTCTTTGCAAGTTCATAAGTGAACACATTGTGATTAGAAGGGAAAATGTATGAGATTGTGTAGAAAACGGATGTGTCAGTCCATTAGATTTTGCGACGACAAAAATTCTGGACAAATACAGAGATTTAAAAAAAATCCTATGAAGCGGAAAGTGGTTTGGCACTTGATTGCATGTGACGTCACCGGCAATGCAAAAAAGCGCAAAAACACCCGTGTTTCAGGTCATTCTGATGGAATACGTGGGATCTCTACCGATTTTTATTACTTTCACGCTATTCTGCACTCTATCCTTGACAGATACTGAGATTTAAAAAAAATCCTATGAAGCGGAAAGTGGTTTGGCACTTGATTGCATGTGACGTCACCGGCAATGCAAAAAAGCGAAAAAACACCCGTGTTTCAGGTCATTCTGATGGAATACGTGGGATCTTAACCGATTTTTATTACTTTCACGCTATTTTCCACTCTATCCTTGACAGATACTGAGATTTAAAAAAAATCCTATGAAGCGGAAAGTGGTTTGGCACTTGATTGCATGTGACGTCACCGGCAATGCAAAAAAGCGAAAAAACACCCGTGTTTCAGGTCATTCTGATGGAATACGTGGGATCTTAACCGATTTTTATTACTTTCACGCTATTTTCCACTCTATCCTTGACAGATACTGAGATTTAAAAAAAATCCTATGAAGCGGAAAGTGGTTTGGCACTTGATTGCATGTGACGTCACCGGCAATGCAAAAAAGCGAAAAAACACCCGTGTTTCAGGTCATTCTGATGGAATACGTGGGATCTCTACCGATTTTTATTACTTTCACGCTATTTTCCACTCTATCCTTGACAGATACTGAGATTTAAAAAAAATCCTATGAAGCGGAAAGTGGTTTGGCACTTGATTGCATGTGACGTCACCGGCAATGCAAAAAAGCGCAAAAACACCCGTGTTTCAGGTCATTCTGATGGAATACGTGGGATCTCTACCGATTTTTATTACTTTCACGCTATTCTGCACTCTATCCTTGACAGATACTGAGATTTAAAAAAAATCCTATGAAGCGGAAAGTGGTTTGGCACTTGATTGCATGTGACGTCACCGGCAATGCAAAAAAGCGCAAAAACACCCGTGTTTCAGGTCATTCTGATGGAATACGTGGGATCTCTACCGATTTTTATTACTTTCACGCTATTCTGCACTCTATCCTTGACAGATACTGAGATTTAAAAAAAATCCTATGAAGCGGAAAGTGGTTTGGCACTTGATTGCATGTGACGTCACCGGCAATGCAAAAAAGCGAAAAAACACCCGTGTTTCAGGTCATTCTGATGGAATACGTGGGATCTCTACCGATTTTTATTACTTTCACGCTATTCTGGACTCTATCCTTGACAGATACTGAGATTTAAATAAAATCCTATGAAGCGGAAAGTGGTTCGGCATTTGATTGAATGTGACGTCACCGGCAATGCAAAAATGAGCAAAAAGATCCGTATTTCAGGTTATTTTGAATATAAACTTGGGACTTCTACAGAGGTATTGGTACGAAATGATTAGGAAGTGAAATATTTTGCAAAATAATGCTTACTGGTATGATATATACCAACAATAAACTCTTTTGTACAAGTTAAACCTTCTTGTGCAATGCTGCTCATTGATGCGGAACGCATTTTGCGAAACAATAATTTTGGATTCTGCCAGAATGACAGTAGTAACATAGAAGTGTTGGCAAAAATGTGTTTGAAAAAAGGCTTTCAAGTTGTCATTTTTGAGTATTGTGATAGTTACCAATGTTAGACACCCAGGACCTAGTAGCCATGAATTACAATTTATCCTGACCCATACACTTTTACCAGATTGTAAGGAAATTTGAAAATGTTTACTGATGTTCTGCACAAAATTTCCAAATGCGTTACATATGAAAAGTGTTTGCTATTCTGCGCTTCATCTTCACTACAAAAGTCATGCATGAAATTATTCATTCTGGTTTCACCAGTTAGCATTTTTTTGATAAAATTGACATGTATATATTTGAAGTGCGACAGTTGGCCCATCATCAGGATAATCCAAACAGACATTTGTGGACTCCTCATTATGCCCAGGCAGCATTTGATTATGCCGTCATAAAATTTGTTAATGTGGGATTTTTTGGACTAGATGAAATGTCAACAAAATTCTTCTTTCTGGTGTATTTGGAGTACATGAAGCAGTAAGTCAAATATGGTGATTTCGAACACAAGCAAAACGTAAAGCAGTATGTTTTCAAACATATCAGTTCTCAACAGTGCAGCTTGGTGACTAGTGATGTTGTTGCACATCAAACATCCATGTGAAAATATTCAATAATAGTTCTTAACAATGTCTATGTTCAACTTCTCCGTGAACATTTATAAAAAAAGGAAAATTTCTTTGTGTTGTTACTAATTTTGGTAATCACCTCAGTATATTGTGAAGTCTCATCGGTTTTTGATATCCTTTAGCGTCACATGGAATGCATGTTGTAGCCATAACTTTGCGGATGAACCAGACAAAAATCGTATTACACCTGGTGCACAAATTGTTGCGAGATTGTTGACTTCAGACTTGCTATCATGGAGACCGGAACTTTAATCAGAGAGGTCAGTTTGATATTTCGTTTGTTGTAAAATGTGTAGCTTTTTGTGTTGTATTCTGTATTGTTAAAACAGCTGGAACAGACGGTTACTATTTTCTGTGTACTTGTAATTTTATATATTAACATATATACATATTTGTGTTCCAGTTATCAGAGGTTGTTCGTCTGGGATGTGATCTTGCTAACCTCAGTTATGGTGAAGCGTGCCACTGGCCGGGGGCTGGGTAAGAAATATGTTACCTATCACTTACATGCATAAGCGTCGATATAGGGGTGACTGAGGTGACGTGTCACCCCTCACAAACAAACAGGGGTGACAATGCATGTATTGTCACTTTGGCAAATTATGTATCAACTTACCTTTTATCAAATGTTACCAACTCTGAAATTCAGGAATTAGGAAATAACCACCTATGTTCTTCCAGTTTACATCAGATGGAAGACCCAAAATTGTCGACATCATTGACGCAACAGGTAGTGGAGATGTTGACACAAGCACTGTAGTTACTCCTGATCGTGACGGAAATTATGTTGGTCTAACTGGTCGAACACTGAAGGTGCATAGTTACTTTGGTATTCATGTTGATTTGACAGCATAATCTTTATCAATAAAATATCATTTTGAAGCATGGCAAGAAAAATGGCATTGTGTTAATTAGTTGGTATTTTTTTTAGATTCCATCGGCTTGGAACAACCCAACTGGAAATTACAACATTGTTTTAAAAGATTTGTCCCTCATCTTTCCTAAAAACCTAAACGATCGCTTGCAGGTAAAAAGAGAGAATTTTCCTTATAACAGCAATTTTGTTTTAAAATATGAAAGATATTATAAAATTAGGCAAAATGTGTGCGCACATGCAATTAATTTGTCTGCCCAAGTGGAGTAATGTGATTATTGAGATACAACAATTTTATTTATTTATTTGGTTGTCTGAACAACTAAATATTCACAGAAAGGAAGGTACATGGGACTCCCAGCACAAGAAAATTACTGCCACTACACTAGGCAAGATTGAAGAAAGCACCAAAGCAGACCAAGGAACCCTGCAGGTTGTTTGAACATTATCAAACTACATGCCATAGAAATAAAATCAAATGTTAACTTGCCCCTTTTTCTTCAGAAGGACAAATTTTATAAGGAGGATCTACAGGCACAAGTGGAAGTTTTGGACAAATTAGATAAGAGCTGGGATGCATGTGGACCAATTGTTGATTGTGTTGTGTTTCATGATGGCAACACCTACCAGTGAGTCGAAAATCATAATTCCTCTTGTACTGTTTTTAATGTTGTAGTTAACTGTGTTCTTCACAAACAAATAAACTTCAAATTTCCTTCTTACCCAAAATTACTGAATTCTGTCATATTTTTACTGAAACTCATTTGAATTTAGCTCTCTTGTTTTTAGAGCTTGTGTTGACATTAGTTTGTCCGGGGACTTACAGTCTTGCCCAGTATTAGCTGGCTGCCATGAATCACAGCAGTATGCAACCCTGAGTAGAACGGCTATGTTCAACTTCTCTGTAAATATTTATGAAGAAGGAAAAGTTCTTTGTGTTGTTGCTAATTGTGGTAAATGCCTGAATGTGTTGTAATGTCACATTTGTTCTTTATATCCTTTACTATAGAAAATAACATTTTTCAGGGTCACATGGAACGCATGTTGCAGCCATAACTGCTGGTTATTTTGCGGATGAACCAGACAAGAATGGTATTGCACCTGGTGCACAAATTGTTGCCATCAAGATTGGTGATTCCAGACTTGCTACCATGGAGACCGGAACTGGTTTAATCAGAGGGGTCAGTTTGATATTTTGTTTGTTGTAAAATATGTAGCTTTTTGTTTTGCACTCTGTATTGTAAACAGCAGGAACATATGGTTACATCATGTTATTATCTGTGTATATACTTGAAATTTTGTATGTTAACGTACATATTTGTGTTGCAGTTATCAGAGGTTGTTCGTCTGGGATGTGATCTTGCTAACCTCAGTTATGGTGAAGCGTGCCACTGGCCGGGGGCTGGGTAAGAAATATGTCACCTATCACTTACATGTCATAGAATTTGTCATGTGTGTTTTTTCAGTAAAATCTGCTCCACTATAGAATAGGCCGTCACCAAACACAATCTCATATTTGTGTCAAGTGCCGGCAACAATGGTCCATGTTTGTCGACGGTGGGCTCACCAGGTGGCACTACAGAGCATATTATAGGTGGGTTATGCTGTGTGCACTTAAAATACCATGTCCATAAAATGTTGATACAATTTCTTGCATTTTAAGAAAACAAAAAAAATTACATTTATTTCATGCCAGGTGTCCAAAACATATTCACAAACATTTTCAACATGACTTATTTTCTATATCAATCAGTTGCTTTGTTATCATTCTTAAAAAAATTCTAGTGAATTGTTTCTTTGGTAGCACCTGTGCTGTTGGTAGACTGTATGGTTTCCTTGTCTTTTCAGTATCACTCACATGGCGTTTTGCTGGCATTCAGTTCTTTACACAATAAAGATTCTCAAACTCCTTACCTTGTTCTTTAGGTGTAGGAGCCTGGGTATCTCTTAACATGATGACAGCTGAATATTCGATGACTGAAAAACTGCCTAGCAACCAGTATACATGGTCGTCAAGGGGCCCATGGTAAGCAATAAAATAACTTGTTTTTTGTTGTTAGTTACCTTGTGTTATTAATTTCAAATGTTATTGAATCACATTTTAGTGTGAATGGAGCACTTGGCGTGTCCATATCAGCACCAGGTGGCGCCATCACCTCTGTTCCAAATTGGACCTTACACAGGTGTCAGCTGATGAATGGAACCTCAATGTCTTCACCAAATGCGTGTGGTGCAATTGCACATATTTTATCAGGTAGACTTTCATCTGGTTTGGACAGAAACTAAGTAAATATTGGTAAAGAATTAGTTATATTGGTAAAGAAGTAGTTGTGTATTTGGTGCAATTTCACTTTGTATCTCTGGTAGACTAAATAAAAATTGAAATAGTTCAGCAACTAAAATTTTGGAAATTTTTGAATTTTATTTTTTAATTGCTGCTTTGTGCAGATTCAAGAATAAAAATACTGTTGTATTTTAGCATTAAAAGCTCAGGAAATACAATATACCCCATACAGTATACGTCGTGCGATACAAAACACAGCATCAAAACAAAGCTCTATTGAATGCTTTGCTCAGGGTCATGGATATTTGCAAGTAGGCTGATATGAATATACTGGGAGGTTACATATAATTTATATCTCAAATTTTAAGGTAAATGAAGCATATGAATATATAATAAATATTATATATTCATATGCTTCATTTACCTTAAAATTTGAGATATAAATTATGCTGCTGCACCAGAAAACAAGATATCTTTTGACATTTCACTTCCACAATCAGGAAAAGGTAATTGTTTATAGTTTAAGATAAATTGTTGTTTGCAACCTGTATAGTTTCTAAATTTCAGTTATCTATCAAGATCATGAAATCAACATAATATTTAACTTGTTTGCAGGAATTTATCTACGTTCTTATGAAGATTGTTTGAAACCACGTTCTGTCAGTGTGACTGTCGAACCCAAATTCCACTCTTCAGCAAGTAAGCACAAGAAATATTAAACAGTTGTCAAACCCTCTTAGTCTGTGTTTGCGGATGAACGTTCATTTCTCAATCTTCAGGTCCTGAGGAAAAGATTGAATTCAGTTGTCACATGGCTGTATGCAGTGACCAGCCCTGGGTAGTTTGTCCAACACATCTTGAAATGATGAACATGGCAAGAGCGTTTGTCGTCAAAGTAAGTTTTATGGCTGCCACCAAGATTTGCCTAAACTAAACAATTTGGAATAGACTTTAACAATATAGTTACGCAAACACCAGGTAAATAATGTTACTGAAAAGATGTTGATCTGTTCTATGGATTCTAATTCATGTTTGTTTAAATTAAATCATCATCTGGTTGTATTATCAGGTGGATCCAAGAGGATTACCTCCAGGTGTACATTATGCCCAGGTTCAAAGTTTCAACACAAAGCGTTTGGATGCAGGAGTACTTTTCACTTAGCCAGTCACTGTCATTAAACCAGAAAAGTAAGATCCTTCAGTTTCCTGTCTTTTATGTATTTTTATTTATTTATGATTAATTTTTATTGTAATTTTTTTGACTTCATTTCCCATTGAATGAAAAATTTCACAAAACTTATAACCTGAGATATCTTTGTCTAGAACTGATCAACTCACCAACTACCGACTTCAACAAGAACAACAAACGTTTAAACCTGGACAGATAGCAAGAAAGTTCTTCCATGTACCTGAAGGTGCAACATGGGCAGGTCAGGATTTGACAAATGCACAGATTCAACCTAGAATTAACTTTATGCTGAAAATGTATTTTTTAGTTCTTAGCAACAGCTTGCTTGAGGCTTGTATTGACTCTTATATTAGGATCAGACAATTACTTTTCCCACAGAAATGACGTTGAAAAATCACTCAATCGATCAGTCAGCAAGATTCGTGTTACACTGCGTCAATATTCGACCTCAAAGAGCATTTCGTGAACAAGAGTTTTACAAGCTTGTAAATGTTCCAGCAGGTGGCTCCACAGAGCTGTTCAGGTAACAATTCCCGCCTTTGTGCACAATAATATCATATAATATCTAACATTGGTAATTTTTTTACCTCTACATACATTTGATAAGCAAAGTGGAGCCAATAATATGAATTGCGTAAGCTGCAGACAGATGGCCACTGTTTCAACATAAAAGGTCTCATCAGTGCAGCTGGTGTGACTATCAGACGACTTTGCTGACCAAACGGCCAAGCAAAGACTTCCACTTTGTGGTGACTATACAATCACCGTAGGTTGCACCTAGTTTGGATCAACGAATGACGGTGATTGTCACCACAAAGTGGAAGTCTTTGCTTGGCCGTTTGGTCAGCAAAGTCGTCTGATAGTTACACCAGCAGCACTGATGAGACTTTTTATGTTGAAACAGTGGCCATCTGTCTGCAGCTTACGCAGTCTACATGCATTTTTTTGCATTACTTGTGTTTTACTTTTTAGTCTGGGATCACAGTAGAACTCTGTGTCGCCCGCTGGTGGTCAAGTTTAGGTGACGTCTCCATTTCATATGACGTCAAATTCCGTGGGATAACCGTTAGCAACAACTTGGTAATGGTGAGTGTAATATTTCTATATTTAACTCATAACACAGAATATACCCAAACCGACCACTTCATTCACTCTGATTGGTGAACCACTGTAGTCAAGGTTGTGGGTTCAAAGTTCAAATCTTACCAGGAGCATGTTGCTACCACTAGTCAGCTAATATCAATCAGTGTCGGTGATGTCACTATAAATAAATGAATGATATGATAGCTGAGATAGACCACACTGCCTTAGATTGTCGATTCAATCTTTCGTAATGTGGTATCTTGTCCTGAACACAAAACTTTGCATGTGTGTTGTACAACCAAGATGAAGTAAATACAGAAAGTAACGTAGTCATGAACCTCGCCAGCATGCAGCCAACGGAATTCATCGCCTTGAAGCTTGCTCATTGGAAAGAGAGGATCTCTCACCCTCTATAACCCTCAAACACGTTGTTCAACCTCTGAGAGCAACTGATCATTGTATACGTCCATTATCAGCTAGAGATCATGTTCTTGGAGATCAACCAACATATGAGATGATCAACACATACCCTTTGCATGTGGTGAGAATGTGGTTGATTTGAATCAACAGAGACTTAAAACTGTTCATGTTTTAGTTACGAAATTATCGCATAAACCTAAAACAATTTATGATGAATTTATGAAGATTTAAACTGAGCAGCCTGCACCAATTACTGGGGCTACTATTGTAACTTATCAACTCACAATAAATTGTCTGCAGACAAAATCATCTGATGTCACCATATCCTTTCCCATGTTGTCGGATTTATTGTACGAGAATGAATATAACAGTCAGATATGGTTGATGTTTGATTCCAACAAGTGCCTTGTGGGTGCAGGGGACGCTTATCCTCACCAGGTATATTCATTATAGTGATTACATATCATATTTGCAATTAGACACAGTTGATTGTGCATGTATTTATCTTACAGTACCCAATCAAATTGGACAAAGGTAAATACACAATATGCTTACAAGTCTCCCATTCATCGAGGGACGCCCTACACCGACTCAAGGACGCCACACTAGTGGTGAAAGCCAAACTGTCGTCATCAATATCACTGGATGTTTTTTCCACACACAGAGACGCGTTGATGGGAAGTAACAAGATGTCGAATCAAACAGTGATTCCTGGACATCCATTTCCATTCTATGTTGCTCCTTTACAAGAAGACAAGTAAGATTGTGTTTGTTTGGTTTGTTTGTCATGTGACAAGCGCTAAACAACATTTAAATCACTTTTAAATACTTCAGATTACCAAAGCATGTGACTGGAGGACAGTACCTGATTGGTCAGATGAGCATGGCAAAAGGGGAGCTTGGAAAACGTGCAGTAAGTTGTGTTAATTCAAACACTCAATTTATCTTCCTCTGAAGCAATGTGTATTGTTAACAGAGCTTGAATAGCGGAAAAAAGTCCAAGATTTCTAAAGAGGTAGAATAACAAACTATGTAGAAATTCACCTTTTTTCTTTGTTTCTTTTTTTCATGTAGATGATGTCCTAGGCTTCTGCATCTAAATCAGTAAATCTTATATGTTGCCTATCTTGTTTCCTGCAGTACACACACAAATTCACGTACGTCCTGATCGACCCACCGAGCAAGAACAAAACTAACCGCAACTCAAACTCAAAGAAATCAAACAAAAGCTCCAACCAGTGTGAGGATGACGTCAGAGACCTTCAAATTTCCTGGGTTGCTAAGTATGACGTAACCAAATCTGATAATTAACAAAATCATTGCTGACACGATTATATCCTAAACATTGATATTCCGTGACAGACAAGAACGACTGGACTTGTTTGATAAACTGAGGTTGGACTGGGGTGAGCACATACCTCTTTACATGGCTAAACTGCAAGCACTTGAAGCGACAAAGGTAATCATTAATTTTTTAAGACAGGTGAATTAGTAAAAATTCCGGAAATACTTTGAAAACAAAAGTTATTTTTTCACCATCATTAAGCTCGTGCATTTGTAGACAAGAGAGGAGAAATTGGATGAAATAATAGAGACGGCTGATGAAGTTATATCTCGTATTGATACTCATCAATTATCAGCTAACCTTGGGATTAAGTGCGACCCAAGACCAGATGCTGCTTCCATAAAGGACGCATATTGGTATTTCTATGAAAATTAGCTTTGGTGCTGGGAAATGCCCAACGTGTAGACCTGTGTCACAATGCAAAGTCATGCATCAGCAAGCAAAGCAGTGACGCAATTAAGTTAAATTAACGGTTGAATGAGCGCACATGTGCGTGCTGTTGTCATGGCGAATTTTAGGGTGTTTGGGGCAGTTTTAGTGGGGTTTTGGGCTATTTTAATGAGGTAGTTACTTGATGGTGGGTGCTGCTGAAAATTATGGTGAAAATGGAGCAAAAAATTCAGGCTGTATTTGTGAATCGTTTAAGTGTCCAATCATTTTTGATTTTATGAAAGATTCATCCCATATCTACAAATTTTGATCAAAATTAGTGTGTGAAAAAATGGTTTAGCCGCCCCCCTAGGTTCATTTGCCACCCTGGTTACTCAGTATTTTGGTAAAACAAGCAACAAAAAATGAAACCTAATTTTGCAGAAAATTGAATCGTTTAACTGCCCACTCATTTGCGTTTTTGTGTAAGTCCCAACTCTTCTCCATGCAATGGCATCAAAGTTAGTTGCTGAAAAAGTACCTAGGCAACCCTCCAGGGCTGGTTATGACCCCCCCTGTTAGTGATATGATCTTCCAGGAGGCGTAACAAGTCCTTGCTCTGTACAGTTTCATCCAGGAGCAGCAATTTTTTTTTTAACCTTGAAGAATATTAGGTCCCTATGTAAGTCACATGACCCATCAACGGTTGTTGGGAAACAAGTGGACAAGTCACCAGGTGCATTATTGCAGAGGGCCTTGAAAACAGAATTTGCCCAATTTAATACCTATATAGGTCCTAAAGAGGTAAAACCACCAGACTGGCAACCATTTAACTCTAGTGTGATTCGTTAAAATTCTATTTCTGTGTAAAACGTTTCAAGTGAAGAGCTGGTAGAAGTAATATAATGTTATGCCAATAATGTTCTAATACTGTATATATGCGTGTATATTTACAATGCAACTTAGCGATTGCTTGCAAGTCAATCAATATTACATAAATTTAAGCCATTTCATGTTAAATCATCACCAAATGACCTAAACCTCTTTAATGTAGATGAAACATATGTGTTAAGTACTATGGCACAGTCACTCATGCCAAATTTTAGTTCACTCAGATCATTGGTTCAAGAGTTATGTTTCCCTACAGTTGTCGTTTTGGGGCAAAGTTCAGGGGTTTGCCTTCTGCTTTAACCCCTTTGTTTCGAAAACTACTTGGCCAAATTTGATGACTTCGGTATTGTTTGGAAGAGAATTGTCTGTATAATCAGTTTTGATTTATGTATTTCCTTCTTACAATGACCTCTTGACCTTTGTTGTAACCCTGAATTTGACCTGGCCTGATTCTTGACCCAGAGGTTGTCAGGTGGTTAACTTTAAGGTCTTATAACATACAGCTTACAGCTACAACATATCAAATCATTAAACCGGTAAAAGTTTTCGGTTTCTTGTTATATCGCTTTATAAAGATAATATTGGCCAAGAAACATCTCTTTTGGTCATGCATGCGTAATTTGGGATATACCTTGTTTTTATACACAGCATGGAATATTAAATGTTATACTGTAATTTTCCCACAAGCTGTGGTATCAAATAGGGCAATTTTAGTGCATTGAAATTCAATTTTTCCTAATTCATGTTTTTGCACAACAAACTTGTTTTCCTTTCTCAAGGTACACAGAAAATAAACCTTATTCATAAATACATAGCACCCCACTTCATCCACATTCTGAAAATTGTTCCTCTTCTGTTATAATATATGTTTAATAAGGACAATAATTGCGTTCCTATCACACACGAAATGTTTCCTTCAGTGGTCCAACAAGTTTCCTTCTGGTTTGGCCAGTAGAACAATTAAGATGGTTTTAGGTGATTTGACATGGAATGACCCATTTACATTTTCCTTCGCAGTGAAAGTGAAAAACAGAGATGTCATCTCATTGGATCGCTCGTGTATAAAGGTAGTGCTCTCGCAGATAAAATGATTCAACTTGACACAGCGAGGGAAGAAAGATCAAAAAGTGAAGCCACAGGTGTATCTTTACTATCTTTGATTCATGCTTATATCGCTGTAATTATACTTGTAGCTTAGTAACATATTTTACAGTGTATTGAATACACCAGTTGTCGTTTTTTAACACATTTCTCTCTTAAAAGATGAACCGCATGAGGGCGCTGACAATCTTGGTAGTTGTGAAACAACTTATGGTGAAGTTATAAATTAACATAAGCGCTATTATGAGCTTGTCGCCTTAACTGACAAGTGCATGTTATACCAATAGTTAAGAGAAAATCATCATGTTCAATTCATTCTGTACAGAGTACCAGCATATATACACAGTATAAACAACACCAGTGCAAGCTTTTAATGACATTTTTGTCGTTTCCAGGTTCTGCCTTTTGTTTTTAAACACGCGGTCGCCAATAAGAAATATGGTCTGGCCGCCCGAGCCCTGCTTAAACAAAGCGACGACAAGAAATACAAAGAGACTGACTTGAAACTTATTGAGGTTTGTATCCAAGTCTTAATATTGACGTGTTACGTCACCTGTGTTTTGGGAAACTATTTACACGCAAGAAATTCACTTCAAGCTTTGTACCCAATAAACTTGTCGCTCGTGCGCGACCTAACATGATTGTTTGATCAAAAATGGTTTCAAACAAATTTCTAAAACTAAAAAAACAAGGCTAGAAACATTTCTACAACCACAAAGGTATTTATGTACAGGTTTAAAGCAAACCAATTTCGAAATATCATTGAAATGCAAAATGTAATAAAAATAAAATACAATAAGTTTTACTTGTTGTTGCATAAAAAGTAATAAACTGCATGTGATATTTGTAATATTTTCGAGCTGTGTTGTTTGAACTTACCACTGTTTGTTGCAGATTTGTCGCAAACTTGGTTGGGAATACGTGGCGCAATACATTGAGATGTCCCTTCCAATAAAATACCCATCCTCATTCATTCCATTTTAAAGCGATACAACGTGTATTGTGTGCCGCTGTTTGTTGCGGTTTATTGCCGTCGTCCATCGCAGTTTGTCGCTGCTTTTATCTCAATTTCAATTTCTGTTTTTACTGACAGAGATCTGAACTTTGTTTCATTAAATTAGTTTTTTTAGGCCATATTCTGCTCGCATAGGCACCAAATTTGATGTCACATGATTTATGAATTATTTGCAAAACTTGATTTTTCGACTGCATTGAGGAATTATTCTTGATTTTTAATTGACAGCGAAACAACTTCCACGCAAACCTATTTTACGGGGATGTGGGTTTTTAAGCAATTGTTGCTTTCTGTGTTTTGCGCAATGGATATTGAAGGTAATTGCGTATACCCTTCTCTAGAGACGTTTCTACCATGTTTTTTTATCTCGTTGTTGTAACCAAACGTGGTGTTTCTGATGATCGTACAATAATTCCACTTTTGTGTAGAAAAATTCTGTCCTATTTTCAATTTGCAATCTTTGGTTACTAACAAAGTACCAGAATCACAAGGAAATTAAGATAAAAGCACTGGTTAGTTAAACAAAACTTTGCTGTGTACTGTCCGAAGCATTTAAATTGGGAAACTACCCTTTATCTAATGATATTTTGAGCGATTCGCACGTTAATATTTGTTTGGCAAAGGTCAGGTAAAAATACCCATTTTCTATACATTTACCCACATTAGGGCAGTTTTGCTTTCTTTGCCAGAAGAATTGCTAGTGTTTGGTAACACATGAAGGCTGACTACAAAATTGCTCAGTTGTAAAACAAAGACGTTACAGCTGATTCAAGGTAATGTACGGTTAGGATTGGTGAATGACTGAATGTTTTGTGGCGGAAAAAACAGCTCTGTGGGGGGCTGGTATGGCAGTTCGAATAACAAGAGACAATGTGCAGAAAAGTGTTTGGAGGCTAATACAAAAAACTCTGAGATTCTCAGCAAAAAAACGACTAACGTATTTTGCTCTTATTTTCCAAATAAAATGGCAATTCTGTTTTCCGCAATAATCGCCCTTATTTTTTAATGCTTCAGTTTTAGAACCTTGCAGGTTTGCGTATCTGATCGTGCTCAACATAGAAATGCACGGCAACACATCAGTAACTTGCAACGCAATTGGAAACCGAGAAATGAAGCAGTCAGACATCATGTAAAATAACGCAGATTTCCAGACCCACAATTTCCGACCAAATGTCTTTGCACAAATGATAAATTAATATCACCTACAGCTCGTTGTTCAAATTCTAAACAATTTTTAAATGAATATGTATCATTTATTAAACCTCTAAATCAATGGTAGAAAATTTCTATATTTAAAGTGCAAAAAAACATTGCGCACATAAAATTTTGTTAGAAATCTGCCACAAAATTTTGTCTCATTTCCCAATTCGACTATCATATCTATTTTTGTTATAATAGTTTATGTGTTGCTAAGTGACGCTTGGGAAAAAATGTCGGTGTTTTTGTTCTTTGTTAAAAATCATTTATTTCTGAAATCACGAAAACAAAACACAAATAATTCGGGAACAGGAAATAGTTTTCGTGTTGAGATTCTGCTTCAATCCGAATCACTGGAATCTGGATCGGATGAGGGGAGGGAACTGTTCACCTTCAACCAAACTCCAAACTTCCGGCTGAAAAAAGTCACAAAAAGTTTTAATTTTATGAAAAATTCACAAATAAATGTTTTTATACAAATACAAATTAAATCCTCACAGGGTTTTCCATATTAGCAAGTTCTTCCTTCACCATTTCAATCGACTCAGGATCCATTAAGCACAAAACTAGACCTAACCACTCCCAAACCTTCGGTAAAATCTCACAAATTTTTTTCCCGTCGTCTTTTCCGCGAAACTCGTTTCCTTCCAGGTTGAGAAATCTCAACTATTTAAAAATAAAAACATTGTTTGGTGGAAATATTTCTACACTATTTGAACCAGGAAGAAGCAACATTTTATCCCAAAACTAAAACGAATTCGTTTTTTTTCTTTAAATAAATAAACTTTTGCGAAAATGCCAGGGATTTAAAACAGAATCTTGGTTACAAAATAAATAAAAACACAAACAAACCTTTGGTTTCATTCTTTTTATTGCTTCACAAATATTCGGTAAATCTTCGAAGTTCAGGACGCAAACCCACATCTCCAGCCCCAAATCATTTCTTGTAACTTTTGGTAAAAATTCCGCCAAAACCTGAACGATTGAGTGAAGTCGGGTTCCGGAAAAATCCAACACCTCAGGACAAAACCCGGCGAGTTTTTCCTGGTGGCATTTTTGGATTTCCTTCATGTCCAGAAATAAATCTGAAACAAAGCAGAAGAAATTTATTAAAAAAGCAGATGTCTGGTTTCCAGTTTAAAAAAAAATCACTTAAACTAAAACTTACTTTATTCTTGCACAGAATTCCCCACGTTTAAGTCGGATTTAATCAACACAAGAACCAACAAATCAATCCAATATAAAACGTTTAAATTATCAGAAAATATATAAATTACACGACAGAAATAGACACGTCTTTCCTCCACAACATTTAATCACAACTGAAAAAAAACTGCATTGAGTGTTCGGTTCAAACAATGACTGTGTGACGTAACAAACCCACTCATTGTTACGCAAATAAATGTTGTGTTTACAAACACGAATTAAACTGTTGGCATTCATATCATTTACTCACTCAGTAGATCGTATCTCCTGGGTCGAGATTGGAGATATCTTGAAAGCGCATCCAATAATTTCGCACTTTTGTCTGGAAAACAAGAAACAACAACATTTGCAATAAAACTGTTGACATGTATTTGGTTGGACGAATTGTTTCTACTCGTATGTTTTGCGCAAACACATATATTATCTGTAGGAGCTAAAGGTTATTTAATGCAGTAAAGCCACCAATAAATGAATCAAGTATACGCATGTTACATGTCTAACGCAGTAGTATCAGTAACAAGTGCCTTGGCAAAGACAATACCATATTATAGTTTACTGGGGATGGGCATATGTGCCCAACCTGTATTTATAGTTGCGTGTTTGTAAGGCGTGTACCACACAAAATCCTAGCCGACAAGTTGGGAGGACAGGTTGAAAATGTACCGGTATTAGTCCGTGGCCCTGTAGTTGGGACTCCTGAGGTAAAAAAAAACAAAAAACACTGCATGTCTCAATATTTTTTTCAATTTTTCGAAAGTATACCGTTCATCTACGTTTAATATCTGTAACCTGTAAATACACACCTAATGTGATTGATAAATCACTGTTTTCAAAAAATGTTCATGAAAGTAAACCAGGTAATATGTTTTACATATTTTAACATGACATGTGTTTTAAATGCAAATCTGTGGCTGCAAACAAAATTTTAACACAATTTGACTCAGAATACAGAGTGACGTTGACAAAGTTTTCATTTTTTGGGTAAAAGCAGGAGCTTTTAATTTTTAAATCACTGTATATCACTAAATAGCGGAATATTTTGTAATTTTTTCGCAAATATACTGTTCATCCACATTTAAATTCTGTAACCTGCAAATACACACCTAATGTGATTGATAAATGTTTTCAAAAATGTTTACGAATGATTCACAAATACAAATCTTGCGTTGCACAAATAGTAAACCATATAACATGTTTTACAAGTTTACATAGCAAAGATACCATTTTCCTGGATCTTGGCATCTGTCTCAGAGGAAGCAAGACCACTGTCACATCCAGACTCCAAATTGCCTTCAGCGGGATAACTTCCTGATACTACTTGTAAAACAACAATTAGCAAAATCAGAAAGATATCACCAAAATAATTAATGCCATGCTTACAACGTTTCTGTCCAAGCAAAAGGCCACATACAAATCGTCGCACCATGGCCCAGTGTGAAACTTTCACCACCTCATCAATGATTTGGTTGAATTCTTCAACAGGCATAAAAAAGGAAATGTAAAAGGCGCAAATAAATTCTTGTAACATTTGATGTGAAAAGAAAAAGAAAGTTTGGGAACCATCGAAAACTTTACGATGTGAGTACCAAGAGTGTTTTGCAAGCTTAATTATCACATCCTGAACATTAATATGGTCTAGGCCCACTGCAGAAAGATCTGCATGGCTAAACACAACAGTTCGGCGAGTCATTCCATTGTAGGCCATTTTGCCAAGGGCTTTTATAACAAAGTTTAGGCTCTTGCCCTTTGCATATTCGGATAAATTAAATTGTTGCAATACTTCATGGAATAAGTTGGTAATTGTGTTAAAACTGTCTGGGCCACCAAACAAAAAGGCATACAAGACAAATTGTAAAAGCAATGGATTGTGACAAAAACTAAACATTTGTGGAGATTCAGTTTCAAGTTTTTTGAAAAGTTCACTTGCTTTTTCTTCAGCATAGAAATAAAACAGCTTTTTCATGTCTTCTGTAGCAAGGTCGTGGACATAAAAGGTAGATTTTGGACGAAGTCCCACAGGAATGGCAAGCAGGGAATGTGGACGTGATGTAAAGATTAATGTTGCTTTACTGAACAGGGTTTTGCTGCAGAGATTCGCAACAAGCTGTTGAACCATAAACTGAGTTTTGTAATCTGTGTTAATTTGCTTTATATTTTCCAGTGACCATGTTACCTGATCCAGACCATCGAATACTAAAATGCACTTTTCTTGGTTTTGCTTCATCCATGTGAATGCAGCATCAAGGACAGTTTGCTTGGTATCAGGAAACTGCCTGTCCAGTAGGAGCTCTTGAAGTGTAAGTTTGCCATCACCATAGTCTATATTCATAAAGTTTAGGTGCAACATCAAATACCCCTTTTTGATGTGTTTCAGCAACTTCTTGGATAACGATGTTTTTCCAGCGCCCGGCGGTCCCGCAATTGCGATAAACTGGTGACCTTCATGAATTGTAGTAAGCAATCCCTCAAATGTTGTGGGTTCACCTTTAACTGAATTTACACTGTCCCTCATTGTTGATGGCACAAATTTATCTTCTTTCTTGGGATCAATACCCTTGTAAAAGTCAAGTTTTTCCAGTTTTGGATTAACATCTGGGATTCCATCTTCTCTCAAACCAGGAAGAGACATGACAGTCTTTAGTACATTATGTCGACTTTCAATGATTTCGATGGTTTCTTGCTGCACTTTTTCTGAATCAACAAACACAAGTCATGAGAAATTCTTTCCAAAACCATTGCAATTCTGGTTCATCATTAATCATTGTTTCGCTATTGCAGTGTATTGTTCTGTTTAGCTTACATTTCTACATTTGATTGAATGAAAGCGCACAGTTTTAACGAACAAAGAAACTAAATTGTCAGAAAAATTGAACCCCACTTTAATTTCCTTGTGACCCATCGCTTAGATAGGCTGAGATATTGCAACAGACGGTGATTCACTGTGTTAAAATTACTGTCACATCACCAACACCTCTAAGGTAAGGGTTGGCATCCCTTCAAAACAAAGCATGCCGGTTGACAAATTATGTCAAAATTCGAATGACATAGCAAACATATAGGCTATGTGCACCATAATATTTTGACATTTTAACAATACGATTGTGTTCTTGTTGCAGAAATAGATCACAATATTTTACCTTCATTTTTTTCATCATCTTCTTTTGTGCTTGTTGTACCTAAATGTTTAGAAAGTTAAATAACGTCAGCATAAAATGAGCTAAAATTATACTTTGCACATGAACCAAAATAACTTTATATTAAAAATATTAATTGGCACTTGAATAAATTTTCTGGTTAATCAACATAAGAAACAACCTAACATAACCAGAAAGCTCAAGACTGTGTATAAAAAAGAATAATTTCAAATTGTCCTACCCTGCATTAATTTGCAATACCCTTAGATTGACATACCTGGAGTATTGTGGTAGTTATTGGTTATGATGACATCACCTTGAAATCCAACAAAGCTGTCAGATATGATTGCCCCCTGTGCTGAAAATTGCAGTGATGGACCTCGAAAAATTAAAACTTTGTCACTTAGCTTAATAATAAGTTCGATCAGAAGAGCTTGGAATACATTAGTCTAATAATATTCACCAGCATACAGGGAAAATTACAGAAATTTCATATTTCAGTGGTTTCTATTTTGGTTTCTGATCATAGCAATGATGTGAAAGAAATAATATAAAAGTTTGGCC
This sequence comes from Ascidia mentula, assembly GCF_947561715.1. Lineage (NCBI taxonomy): Eukaryota > Metazoa > Chordata > Ascidiacea > Phlebobranchia > Ascidiidae > Ascidia > Ascidia mentula. The sequence goes on along the minus strand of NC_138570.1, from coordinate 18,409,326 downwards.
AAACAGTTGTGTTTATTACTGCCAGCTTATTGAATTGATGTGTTGTTTGAATTACTTGCAATATGCCAACCAAACAAACGTTGAATGTGTGTTTTAGATATGGATAACAAAACTCTTCTTACCTGGTTTCTGTTGTTTGAATTTTGTTTGCATCTTGCTCTCTCTGTTGCCCATGATACTTGTTGGTTTTAAGCTTCCCTCAGAAAGAAAATCACAATTTAACAAAAAGTAACAAACAATTCAACTGTTAACAAAATCACATTATTGTAAAGGTTTAGTTAAACAATGTCTATATAAATCCTAATGCTGTACAAATTAGGCCAACAAGGTCATGGACACACTTTTGCCAAACAAATTAACATGTTAGGATCCTTACATAGGTTAAGATTTTATCGACTTTTGAAATATTCGCTTCATATTTTTTATGTTTATTCCTGAAAAATCAAAATAATCTAATTATTATCTGGGCTAGTTTGCGATCTCAATTATCATTGCGCAGACGACTGATGACGCTAACTATAGGTGGCGCTATTGAGTAAACATAAAAGTATTCCCCCCAAAAAACAAAAGAATACCAGTATTATGATGATGCTGGGTCGATTTTTAAAGTGCTATTGCTGATATTATTCCAAATTAATGAAATTGGTATTAGAAAGGATTTTCGACAAGCTTAAACTACAGTTTATCGACTATGTACTAAGTTCGCTGAAGTTTAAGCATACTATAATTTTCCTGTGTTGATACTGGAGTCACGACACGACTCAGCTTTGTTGTACAACATAAAAAACGATGTTTACCCCCGGTAACGAGCAGTTTTTGTTAAGATTGGTGTTGAGCCGACTACATACACTTTAAACTCTATTAATTGGTATTGATCTTCAAATCAGCGTATAATGTAGGCCTGCACTACTATTTTTCAGTACAGTCATGTTTGTTTCCGCAATGACCTGTCTACACACATTCGCTTGTTTGACATATTTTCTCGTATATTGTCCAACTTTTTCTTGTTTATTGCTCATAAATATTTCTTTCTAGATATCACAAAATCAATGACATTTGAATCTTTAAAATACGCCATATGGATAATATATGTACTTGCACTTAACTTTGCATGACTACTTATTGGTCTTGAGGAAAAAACAATGTTTTTAACGCCGCTTACGTGACACAAACATGTTGTTTCATGGCAGGTCTGAACTTTGGCTGATCTAGTTTCCCGATTTGTTTGTTGAGAAAACATAAAACTTACATTACGTTGACACACGTGCCCCTTTGAAGTAGGCAATACCAAACATGCACATAAAAGCTATCTGTTGCTTTTTAATCATCAAATTTATATTTTTAACTACAGTTGCAGACATTTGACAACAAAACTAAGAAGTGCAGCAACTGTTTGATTAGTTTTTCCATTAGCGACAACAGCTGAGTTTCGTGAAATATCATGAGCATCAATCCCACACATCAGCAACCCGATTTGACAAACAATTTTGTTTCTGCTTCTGGACAACCAAAGCCTCAAGTTACTGCTTAACCTTATGCTAAACATTTTCAGCTACATTTCCAAGAATATTTGTTATAAATCTATGACTAACTATAGCAAAGGAACCAATAAACAAGTTGCTTCACAGCTACCTTGAAAGATTGCACAAATTCAGTTCCTCATTTTCCTGAATCAATGGCGATGAGTTGAAAGGTCAGCGTTCCGCTCAACCGAAGATTTTTTTTAGCGAATTACGTAATGTGTTATTTTTTTCGCGAATTAGGTAAACGACTTACAATAGCCTTGCGTCGTAACAAGTATATTAACAACACAGCAACGCACGGCACCTCGATCACGCATGGGAAAAACTGTGGAAGGAGAAGTGGTGGAAGCAGACAAACGCAGTCAAGCGTGAGACTTTTTTCACACAACAAAGGAGAAAGCAAGTTATGTATTAATTTAAAGGAAAGCATATAAGGAAAGACAGACTTGTTTCTATATAAGATAATTTTAATAAATCTTTTTTACAAATCGCACTCAAGATGTCACATGAAAAATAACTATTCGTGAAAATGATTTATTCTTAAGTACGGGGAAACACCGAACGGTGTTCGTGGATTCAGATTTTGACTTGATTGAAGTTATGGGAAGCAAAGGTTGAAAATGGGATACATATAAGGACATGTTTCGTAAGTATTTTTGAAACTTTTTCGTGTGTTTTGACGTATATAAAATATTTGTGGTTTTTGGCAAAACAAATTGGTGACATTGGATAAAATGCACGACCCAGGCTTTTTGCCTGTCATAAAGCATCTGTTTTTCTGAATTTGGGCGTTAGACACCCAGGACCTAGTAGTCATCAATTAGAATTTCTCCTGACCCATACACTTTTACAAGATTGAAAGAAAATTTGAAAATGTTTACTGATATTCTGCAAAAAAAATACTAAACGCATTAATATACGAGATGTGTTTGCTATTCTGCACTTCATCTTCACTACAAAAGTCATGCATAAAATTGTTCAATTTGTTTTCACCAGCTAAAATATTTTTATGAAATAGTTATGTGTTTATTTGCAGTGCGACAGTTGGTCCATCATCAGGATAATCCAAACAGACATTTGTGGACTCCTCATTATGCTCAGGCAGCATTCGATCATGCCGGTGATGCATTTGTATGAAACAAGAGATTTACAGTAAGTCAAAACGTAAAGCAGGGTACTTTGTGACAAATGACACAAAAAAACCAAGGTGACTAGTGATGTTGTTGAACATCAAATATCCATGTGAAAAAAAAGTTCATGAGGGCTTTATTGTTTTTTGTGTTTAACAGGCACCAACCAATGCAATCTTCCAGCGATACAAGCAGCACTGTTATGCAAAAAACTTTCCCATCAGACAACTTGATAGAATTACTGGTCTCTGTTTGCAGGAAACCCCATTTTGTCGTCCATTAGAGGATGATCAGCTTGTAAGTAGAAGTAGTAAACTTTGAATTTGCATTAAGCATTAAGAAGTACTAGATTTTTGACTTTGTTTATTTTTGTTGCATTTGTTTGCAAAAATAACTGATGTATTTACAGGAGATGAATATTTTAAACATTTGTTTATGTTTTTTTTTTTACATCACTTATATTTTTTTAATGTCATGAAAAAATATGTTGAAACTAGATCTTGGTTCACAAAAACATTATAATATCGAATTATCTTCATAATTTCATATTTCCTTTTATATTACTGATTTTGTGGTCAGATAATATGTAAATTGTGTCCACAATTCCTGAATAAAACTTTTAAGTCAATCTTTCTAGCAGCTCTTTCAAATATGTTTTATTATTAGCCGAAAAGTATATGGTAAGGGCATCATCAGTTTCTGTAAAGAGTAAAAACAAAAGTAACATAAAATAACCAAGTACAAGCGAACGTCTGTTCATTGCTTTTGTGTCCAAAATGTCCACATTTATGTTTTTAATTTTCCAGTAAATATTTTATGCCTTGAAGACAGTTATATTGATTTTGTATTATTCTAAACTTCTTACTCACAACAAGTAAATATGCCTTAAGTGTTTATGTGCACGATAACAAGTTTAAACATAAAGAATATAAATAAGCACCATCTATTTTATTTTTCAACCAGCTTCGTTGTTTTTCAATGCTGACTCTGGAGTTGAATTAAAGAACATTTAGTTTAAACAAATGTATTTTGCAATGTGCTGGTGCCATGGCTTCCACTATTGTTATCAATGTGCTAGAGGAGATTACAGAATCGGATTTGTCCCACTTGAAGGTTTGGATAAGTTTGTATGTTTAAAAAATTCCACAGAATTAAAATTACAATTGGATTAATATATTGGTATATGACTTAATATTTATCCTTTAGTATTGAACCCATAATCTACCCTTAATATTTTACAAAACTTTGAAAAATCGACGCCTATGATATCATCTATATGTCGAATCTATAATTTATCATAAACACCTGTACATATTTTGGGTATCTGTTCTGTTTATTCTCAGGTGTTTGTGGATTATGCAAAGAAAATTCAATGGTATGGATTCACTTCTATATTGCAGGTATAATTAAAATATGTCAAACACATGTTATATTATGTGATATATACGATACATTCAATGGTATTGGAAACAAAATTATTTGTAACTCACCAGTTTTTTGGTTGCATTGCAAGGAATTGGTTTTTGTCATACATGAATACAAAGGCCCTAAATATGGACAAAATAATGACTATCTCAAAACAGTTTTGACAAAATATTCCACCTCAGAATATTCCTTTGATCTACTTTCTGTAGCATTTGATAGCTGTATGTGCTACACTCTGCCTTCAGTCAAGGATGTTACACACTCAAAAGGTTGGTTTTGTGGTTTATATTTCTATGTTAAAAAAGCCATAATATTGGAAAGCTGCAGACAGGGTGTGTACATGCACTGTTTCGACCTGTAAGGTAACATCCGTTTGGCCATAGTGCGCTCCACAGTGGTTCGTCGTCTCTGTTGTTCGGTACTCAGTATAGGGTACCAAAACAGATCAACTTTGACCGAAAGGTATCACAAAGTGGGAATTAGTGTACCCGCTAGTGTAAAAGCTAGCACAGTGCCACTGTCAACACCTGCACTGATGAGACCTTACAGGTCGAAACAGTGTGTGTACACACCCTGTCTGCAGCATTCCAATATTTCTATGTTCTGATCCAAAATAAAATTTTTATCATGCATGTATTTGCATTGTATACATCCTGTGCAAAATGTTGTTCCACTATTTGTGCGTTAACTTGCACTGGAATTTAATAAAAAGATTCAAAATATGTAAAACTATAGTTATAAATGGTATCGTTGGCTTAAAAATTGCATATTTGTGATTTGTGGTTTTGAAGATCTTCCTGTCGACTACATGAAGGTGGTCTGCCAGTTTGGTTACAAACACATTTGTCCCGAGAACAAAAGAAAAAGCTTCGCACACTGGACAATGTCAGAAAGAAATGGAAATCAAATTTTTAGACGGATCGAGAGATACATGAAATCCATGAACGACGGAAACTATGATCTGGGAAGGCTTTATTTGGAGGTTGGTTTTGACTTGTTGTGTGGCAGTATGTGATGCTCTTTCTCAATATTACATTTTTTGACACATAGATTCTTTGGTTTGGTTGTGCAATGTTTAATTCATTTACTGCATGATCGGTTAGTGTTTCTGTCTTAATCACACTTACCTCTTTTCACTTCTGTTTAGAATCCTGTTTTTGTTTTTTTCCATTTCTGACATTATAAATATTGTACCTCATAACAGATCCTATTTCAACATTTGGTCACTTAATTACATTTACAACTGGTTTTGACGCAGGACACAGCCCGACATGAGTATTTTCGTGCCATTGAGACATTTCATAATGGTCATTGTAAGATTGACCTCTAAATGTTTGCCTAAAACGTGAAAAGAAATGTTGGAAAACTTGTGCAGTATTTTCTCTTTTACTGTGCATTATTGTATGTGGTCTTACATCATAACTAATGCTGCAGGGTATCAGGACCATGTCAGTTGACACATCATATGAAAACATTACCTCAAATGCTGAGGATTTTATCTTTAAAAAGTACGAAGATTTTATAAAAATACAAGACTTCAGACACCTGGGTTGGTATCAAAGTGGTATCAGTGCATTGGGAACATACACAAACAGTTACAAGATAATGTTTGAGGATGACTTTAAAAGAAAGCTGGTAAGTAATCTTTAAACTTCGAGATGACAAAATTTTGTTTTATATCGTGTAATTTTTACATCCAAAAAGTTTAGATTGTCACCTAATATTTTATTTAGGTTGTGCTAAAGCGTGTTACAAACAACTACAAACAGCTACAACGGAAAGTAATTGCTTACATGGCTGAAACTGAGCCATGTAAGCAATTACTGCTTGGAATGAGAAAAATGCCTCGTTTATGGATGGTTTTTTTTTTTTTTAACATTTATGTGAAAAGTTTTTTAATATTTGTTAAGGAATGAAATCTTTGTTACATCATGATGGTATTCAAGATTGTGAAGATGTGCTAATTGTTTTATTAAACTTTCTTATTTTGAAAAGTTTTAAAGCAAACACAAAGCACTTGTGACACACTACCAGTTGATGGAAGCAAAACGGTATGTTATAGGGATTGGAAAAAACTTCAATAATAAATAACTTGTTCAACTCTGTGTTCCCCAAAATTGATTAAATATTACCATAGATTACGGTAATACAGTCACAACTCTTCAGACTAGATAGCTTTGCCACCCTAAATTTAACCTTCATAAACTGCAGCCTTAGTTCAAAGCATAAAATAGTCACAAACCTTCACAATTTATGGCTTTATGTTTCAACCCAAAATGTATGTGGAAGACTAAAAGGCTGCAGCCTTAATGTTTATTAGTGTTTGATGACATCTTAATAATATTGATGACATCGTGAGACACATGTGTGACACACCCTAGTTTAACATGATAAACTGACATTAACAAAGTCATGTATTTTGGAAAAGAGGTGATTTTTGCTTGACTTGTTCATTGCTCCGTTATACCTTTTTTACATATATTTTCCTACTATCTTTCAAGTTATTGAAAATATGCACCTCATCCACATCATATCCTTTTTTATGACACTGCATATTTTGTTCACACTTCTACTTAAAAATAATTGTTTGGAATAAATTTATTGTTCTTCATACTGCGTCATTATTTGTTTTCAGTCGGGTGAAATGGAAGCAATTTTTGCAAAGGCTTTGGAAATTTATCTGAGTAAAATGAAGGTAAATGCTTTGGTGATTGGTATTATTTCAAGATGGTGATTGTTGTATGTTTGTTAACAATTAAATGCTATCTGATGACATTAAAACTTAACGCTTTTTGCAGGAACATGAATGCACATGCAAGGATGATGTTTTTCAGCAACATTCTTTGGCGAATGATGAAGCAAAACAACATCTTGAGACAGCTTTGGATCCAAAGTTTTCTCAAGTGGTTTGGGGTGAAAAATTATATTGTTTGCTTTTGTTATATTAATGGATACTGGTTTTAACATGGCGAAAGTCTTCGAACAAAATTAGTAGTTAAAAAAGAGTCGTTCAATCATTGTCAGATCAACAAATGCTGAGTTTCAATTTGACTTTGCAAGAAAAAAGAGATGTAATTATCAGTGAGATTGAAAGTGCAAAAAACCAAAAGGTAATCATGATTGCCTGGAGTTATTCTGAACTTTATGTGCATCACTGTACAAAAATATTGTGTTCTAATGTATGGTTTGTTTCAGAATGTAATGCACTGCTTACAATCGAATGCTGTTAGCAGCTACAGGGAAAGCATGATGGTGAGTTTCCTTGTAATGTTGAATCAATCAATTTACTATATTTGTTGAAACTTGTGGCAACTTTTTGAACTCTGTATTAAGCTGATTGAATGGAAATACAGAAAAAAAACGTTCTTCGTTGGTCAATTTGTTGTGACTATCAGCCGGACAACAAGGATAATATTTATTCATTTCAGACATTTGTATTTTGCTGTTTCCATTGAACCTGTTTTGTTTTTGATTTTGGAAGCTCTCTTTGCAATGGAAGAACCATTTGAAGAATGCCATAAGAAATGTTTGAAGTCTGGAAAAAGAATTCTCTCTTCGTCGCAACTTTGGGCAAATGCAACGTTGAGGAAACAAATGGAAAGTCAGTTTATTGAAAAGGCAGAGGAGGAAAAATCTTTCTTCAAAAGTTATTTCAAAGTAATTGTTTTGATTTTTACTGCACAAACATATTGTTAATTTTGTTAATCCTAATATCGCAGTCAGCAATTAGGATAATTGAAATTGCATGTGGGTTTGTGCATTAAATTTTCTTGCATAGCAAATATTTTTTTGTGTTAAATAAAACTTTTGTTTCAGAGGAAACACGATGCCACCTACTTTGAAAATGAAAAGAAGTTAGCAGCGAAATACCATGAACTTATGGATAACGGGGTAAGAAAACTTGAAACTAGTAAAATATTTGTTTTATGTCCTGTCATCATTTACATATTCACACCTCAAAGCAAAGATTTGCTTGCATCATAATGATGCTTACTGTATAAAACATAGTATTTATCATTTGGTCGTGAAGTATTTATTGATAAAATGTACAATGATTTTGTAATTGATTAAACAACATAAGTGCATGACACTGAAATGTTGTAAAAGACAATCGTTTGCAAAAACTGTAGATCATTCTGCACAAACATAACATCAAGTGATTCAATTACATTTTCTTACAAAGACAAGCATAAGTTGATTTGTATTAACATTTCAAATGCACATTGTTTCAGATTTTGGAATTAGAGAACATCCAGAACTTTAAAGCCTTACATGGCCGTGCAGTGAGTCAAGCTTAGCAACATCTGAAGTTAAGCAAGAAGTTATCGAAAGAAAATGGTGAAATGTTGAGAGAGAGTCTGACCCGTTCAAAGAAAAATACCTCGAGATGTTTGAACTTAATCACGTAATTACAGCAAAATGGTTTAGGTTTCTTATTCCATTTTCAATATATTATTTTTTGTGAGCTTCATACAGTTGGCCACTGTTTCAACCCATAAGGTCTCATCAGTGCTGCCATGGTAAGATTGTCCACACCAAGCTGCACTAATAATATTTTATAGGTTGAAACAATGGCCATCTGTATGCAGCTCACACAATTCATATTATTGGTCCCCATGCTTATTTATTTTATATGCGCAAAAGAGCCATAATATTCAATGAGAGCTGCAGACAGATTCGACCTGTAAGGTCTCATCAGTGCAGCTGGCACAGGGCTACAGTTGTTTGGCCATAGTGCGCTTAATGTGGTACGTCTATGGTCATTGGAACTTAGTTTGGTACTCAACATATCGAAGATTGACTGAAAGGTACCACAAAGTGAAAATCTGTGTGCCTGTTTACCAGCTAGCCCTGTGCCACAGTCTGTAGTGATAAGACCTTACAGGTCCAAACATACTGGACATCTGTCTGCAGCTCTCGTTTAATATTATGGCTCTTTTGCGCATATAAAATAAATAAGCATGGGGACCAATAATAATGTATTAAAATCCCAAAACAGCGATCTGTAGACAGCTCAGATCGATTTATTGAGAGAAAAATATATTTCGCCTAAAACGGCATCATCAGTTTCTCCATTTACCAAAACTGCCAAAAAGGAAAAACAGAAAGGAAAAAGTCAAGAATCTAATGCAAAAAGGTTACGCAAGCTAAAAATAAATAAAAATTAATAAAAACTATAAAAATATTCGGGTTTCAAGCATTAACTAAAAAATAATAAAAGTATGAATTAACTGCATGTGGTTAGACCTGTCTGTACTACTTTACTTTCAAAAAACCACTGGCGCTGACACCGAGTGAGCACAGTTTTGATTTACTAATCACATTGGGGACCAATAATATGAATTTTGTTGCTTGTTTATCTTTCTTTATTCTATGAATTGCAGTTCGTACTGGGATCTGTTAGTTATCTGTTAGGTAGTATTATTTGAACAACTATAATGTAAAAAATACCTTTGTACAGAAGACAATATACATATTTGCATTAAATATATTCTTCAGCCTATTATCCCTGTCAGTATATTACAAAAGAAACAAGATTTATGTTATAGTGGGATAGGATAAACTGATTTGCTATTTGGGATGCAAGCCCGGCGGGCCACATGGACTAACCTTGTGGACCATAGTTTGGTGACCCCTGGCGTAGAGTCACTTGCCCTTAGTTAACCTTTTCCTTTAGTTGTCATGTATCTGCAACATTAACTAGAGGATGTCATGCCAATATCTGGGTTTTGTTGCAGATCTGCATCTTGTGTCTCTCTTGATTCCAGAGTGAACACACCAGCTATGATAAATTATCATTGAACATTTTACATGATCTGTTATTTTTTTGCAGGAACTCAAAGCAGCAGAAGCCAGGTTAAAGGTATTGGAGGACCAAAAACTTGCTTCTAAGAAGGTACAAAAATGTTTACTGTAAAAAAGAATTTTGCGGTCGGTTTTACTTTGTGTATTCAGTGCTTATTTTAACACAATTAGTTGATGTATTGCAATACCAACAATTTTTTAATGTGTTGTGAGATCCATGATTGGAAACAAATGTGTGATACAATTTTATGTGAAAAGAAACGCTTTTGTCAATGCAGTAATTCTGCACACAACTGACAACCATTAAGATAGATTATGATCAATTCAACAAATCCATTACTTTAGGCTGTGGATTGTTTTGTTCCTCCGAGCGAGCTGACGTTTTCCATGGACAAAATTATTGACATCAGAAACTTCAGGCTTGTTCAGAAGGCGTGGAATGACATGCATGGAAATGTAACAGTGCAGTACATTAACATAGAGGACGGAATATCTACCGAACAGCAGATGGAAACGTAAGTTTGAAAATATATTGACACGGTTTGGGGTTTTAATCACATAAATGTTTTTCATGTAAAATTCAAACATGGATCTACAGTTGTTCACAAATCTCATTAATTGAGCTGGTACGTTTGTTGTAGGTTGACGGAGGACGTCTCACTATCCCGGTTGGCTAAACACGATCACGTGATCCGCGTACTCGGTCACACTCGCCAGGGAAACGAGTTCGGAGTTTTGTTCGAGTACGTGGACGGTATGGACATCCTCCCCTTCCTCCAATACACCAGGAAGAAGGATTTCTGGCTCCCTCCCCTGGCCAACCTCCGACTCTGTGCCGATATCGCATCTTCCATTCACTTCCTCCACTCCGATCCAATCTTTAGAGTCGGTGACGTCACGGTTGATGACGTGCAGCCTTTGTGCCAAAGTGACAGGGTTTGAGATTGGTAAAGTAATAGACGGCAACGAAAGTCGTGGGAATGGTGCCGCGTCCCTTGCAAAGATAATCGCATCTATAATCCTTCCTATTCTTTCACCTGTGTGTTTTCGTGAGCAAAAAATGTTGACTTTACTCTGGTATCGTCATTGCTCCACAGCTATCACATCCGAAACCGTTTTATTTAATTAGTTGAGATGTTGGTCATATTTGTGTTTTAAAATTTCCAGTGGTTGGGTAAGTCTCCATTAAATGTTTTTCCAATATAGCCCACATATGACGTATCACAGATGTAATCCATTACTCAACTTTGGACGACTTTTCAGACCTAAACTCTCTATTGTTTCTTCGGGATTAAATGCGTTGATACTTAATTTTTGTTATTAATCACCGACACAAACCTCAGTCCCATTTATCAAATTTCTAACCGCTGTGTAGAAAACGGCTTCTCGGGTTGCACTGGAAGCTTGATGAGCGGCAAAAAGTATGGATTGGTTCGTGGAAGGGATAGGTTTAGTTTATTCAACACAACAAAACCCCTGCTACAAACTTTATTAAGTTGTAAAGCAGAATATATCGCAAATACAATATATACAATGTTAGTTGCTTGAAATCTTAGAAAAACCTTCCCCTAATTTGCTTTCGTCACAGCAATATAGGTGGAATAAAACAGCAGCATCAAGCAAAGCAAACTGGCAGGGAAAAGGTATGTACAGACTGAAGAGTTACTTGTAGTCAGGTACGACAGGGTGTGGTTAATGTTTACAGCACAAGCCTTGTCCACGTTAAATATTGCCCTTTTCGGTTGTTACGGAAATCGTTTTTTTACAGTGTTTGTGCGTTGCCAGAACACAAACCCAAAATTTTGTAAAAACATTTCAAACACAATGGAAACGCAGCCACAACCAAACTATGCGACATATGGCGAGTGTTGCGAAACTGAATAAAACTGTTGAAAAATGAATACGATACAAGTTGATTATCCTCTATGTTGCATCACTTCATAGTGTTGTGGGTCGACCTTAACGGCAGTCGTGTCGTCTTGTTCGTCGTCCTGGCAGAATTTTTCCCGTTTTTGAGACGATTCTGGGAAGAAACCTTTTTTTTAATTTTCTAATCGGCGAGAAATCATTTGGTTACAAAAATTTGGTTTTGGTTCTGATTCAATCAAATCAAAACTGTACTTTTTGGGTGAATAAAAAAACAGAGTTTTAATGTAACATTGGGAAAAAGCAGATTTTTACGGTGCATAATTTTACAATTGTGTAATGATGCTTACCGTGAAAAAGGGGGCGCCACCTATGTTGGGAATGGTGATGCTCTGGTCGAGATCAATTCCTCCAGATTCCACACTCTGTGAAAATACACCCAACAAAACTCACCGAAGGAGAATGATTTTACGGGGAATATAAAGGAGGGTTTACAAAACATTTCTTTTCATAGTTTGAGCCTAATATTGTACCATGGGATCGTACAGTAGAAAATATCACAGTCTTGTTCATGCATTTTGTGAAAAGAATTCCCAAACACACCTTAACCGATGAGCTCTCTGCTGACTCCAGGTCATCCAATTCTTCCTCTTCCTCCTCCTCCTCCTCCGAAGACTCTAGATCTCCAGCTTCGAGTCGATCTTCGAACCTCTTTATCAGTTCATCTTCCATCGGGAGTGGGTTGACTTTGCGAGTGTATTTGTAATCCTTTCTTGCTGGAGTTTCACCTGTGAATGTAAAACATTATTGTTGAGCTGCAGACAGTTGCATACACACAGTTTCCAACTGTCAGGTTTCATCAGTGCTGCTGGTGACTGACAACAGTCTTGTCTGCTAACTGCCCAGATGCAGACTATTCAACATTTTTTGTGTCTGCAGCTTGCTTATTAACATGGACTTATTGCTTGTACAAATCATGACTGGTTTTTAAACATGTCCAAGTACTTGAGTAAGCGACAGGTCAAGTTTTTAATGGAACTATCATCAGTCATTATATGCTGACTTAATTGGGTTCAAATAGAATATGATTTTGCTTACATCTGACAAACATGAATTTTATATGGCTACTTGCTACCACGGTGGAATAATTATGTGAAATAGCTAAAGTTTGACTATTTTTTGCCCCCAATAGTGATTGAAAATGTAATAACTACACGCTTTCCCTGGCTATGTAACTTATCCCACAAGAAGATGAAAAGATTGTCAAAGTCTCACCAGTGGGGACAACTCTGACCAACTTATTTGAGCAATATTCCTCCATTTCATTGGTGATTGAGTTGGAGGCACCAGTGATCGCTTCTTCTACCACTGCCAGCTTGCAATTAACATCTTCCACTGTGTGTTCAACGAGTTCTTTTTGTGTTTGGTGAGATTCCAAAATGCAATTTATGCTGGATTCACACTTTTGCTCAAGCTGAATGCTTTGTTTTGAGCATGCCTGGCAAAACACACCTCTCTCAATTACAATCCATCTCCCAAGATGTTGTTCATTGTATTACAACAAATAAATAATCAGTTGATTAATTCAGAACATACAATCTATGTCGATTGTCAAAGTATATCCAGAAAAATTATTTTCACACAAATGTTGAGCTCACGTTCATAGCTTGGTTCGAGGAGTCCAGTAACGATTTAGTTTGCATTTCTGATTGCTTGAAGAGTATGTTTGTATCATCCAACAGTTTGTCGGCAATTTCAGATGTCGTCTGGTTGTCTGTTTCGATTTCTTGATGAGTGGATGTTAGAGATTTTGCACAAATCTCCAGTTCCGTAACAGCCTAAAAGTAAGGTTATTTAATTTTTAATTAATTTGGAACAGAAACTGGGATATTTTTGCAATACTGGCATTAAGATATGTAAAAAGGCTGTTACCATTTCATCAAGCATGTCAATGTGTTTGGTCTGTACGTCAGATGACTTTTCGGTGTTAGATAATACCGAATGTCCGGACTCCACCAGCTGTCTGACACCAGAGATTGTATCTTCTCGATGTTTGTGAAAGTCGGAAAACATCAGGTCCAGACTCTTTTTGTGGAAGTCGCACATCTCTTCCAGTTTTGCTTGCATACTCTCAACCTTGGCCTGCAAACATTAACATTTGGAATGATTGGTGCGCTGATGCAATGGTTGCATGAGATGACAAACACCACAGAGTTACACAGCACGAGCAATATCTAGCTGTGACAGCAGTTTTTTGGAAATAATGAACAAATATTGGTTTTCAGGTAGAATGCAAAATTTTAAACACACCTCAGAGTCATATTGCAAATATTTCAAATCAATGAACTACTCAAATCAAGAGACAACACAAACCACAAACCTTTGATGAAGATAACATTTCATCAAATTGTTGCTCAGTATTCTCCACAACATTTTCTATCATTTCCACGTGGCATTTCAGAATGTCTGCCTTTTTCTGTATCTGTTCACAATGACACAAAATCAGTTGCAGTGTTACTATCATGGGCCAATTTGTTGAAGAAAGTATACAAAATTTACAGTTGACATCAAAACATAGAAAAAGTTGTTTATAAATGCAGTATGAATTTGCACAAGCACATTTACCACTAATTTCAACACATAACAAATTATAAAATGCAGAGTGATGTTGTTTAATAAAGGGGTGTCAACACAGAAAAGTTCCAAACATGGGACGCAATTAGTTTAAAAATGACATGCAGATTTTTCACATATAAAAGAAAACGTTGCTTTTGATCCAGCAACAGTAATAAACTTTGCAAACAGGTTTTCAGACACCACCCCTCCCCCCAAAAAAGATAGTCACACTAAAAAGGCACATATTACAGTTCGTGCTGTGCATCCCTGGTTTAATGCAACAAAATTAGTATTGACCTCTTGTCGTTGAACGTCAGTAGAAGTTTGGATTTGTTTTACAACTTTTTCAATGTTACTGGAAACTGTGAGAAACATTTCCATTTTGGTTGAAACTGAATTCAAATGTGACATCAATTTATCCTGAAAACAAAGCGGTATTTAAAAACATTGTATATATATCAAATACATGACAACATTCTAAGAAACTGGGCAAGCTTAAACATTTAGACTGTGGTGCTTATCCTTGTACCTGTGGCAAGTAAAATGTCAAAAAAGACGTGAAATTCAATGTGGCAAAAGTATGTAATTCAAACCACAATAAATACCTTTGATAAAAAAAGGTATATATATTGGGAGAGCGGTATAAAATTTATTGGCATGGTCAGCAGCCAAAACTTACTTTGCATGTCCATTTAATATGAAAAACAATTTCTTACTTTGTGGTTAAGTTGAGTTGAGTCAAAGTTTTCGGAAAGGTCGTTCAACAGTTCCAAGGTCAACTCTCTGCTCCGGCTGTTATCCTGAAGGTATTAATACTGTTTGGTAATTCTGATACTTTATCAATGAGTTCTTGTGGTTGTACACAAACTCAAATCACCAATTTTGCTAATTTTACTCAATGCAAATATGGACTTCTACAGGACTAACTAATGTTAAGTGGTGAGACATTACCTTGTAAACCTCGAGCATGAAATTTTTACACATTAAAATTTGTGAGTTGACATTGCGGCATCTTTCCCCATCCCTCTCTGTCATTGCATCTACAAAAAAGATTTTCTGCTTAAAAATTTAAATCAATTGGACTTGGACCACAGCCAATACTTTATCTTGTCTAATAAGTATGTACATTTGTATTGAAAAATGCATGCATGATGCAGATATAATTTCCATTTGAATCAACATCTTCTCCAAAGTGAAACATAAAAAAGAGCCTTAAAATACAAAAACCACACCTTGAAACAAATTGTGTCTTACCCAAATCTGTGACCATTTTCCCCATACAGGAAACAGTTTGCTGCAAAATACTCTTAGTCCCATTCTGCAGAAGGGAGATGTCTTCATTCACCCTGGAAATAAGCTGTGTTAAATTTGTGTTAAATCAAGCATTTATCACCAGTTGTGACATTTAATAATATGTATTGTGTTGATAAACTTGTTAGTATTTAATGCTTTACAGCTAAGAAAGTCTGCTACCTTTCCTTCACAGATCCTGCCAGAGTTAAATTTGTGTTGTTGGCAACTTCAACTCTATTGACTTTGTCATGGACTTTGACGATATCATCAGTAACAATATTGGCAGTGGCTAACAACTAAAACACATCACTTGGGATCATGTTTTGAAACAGAAGATCTGTTCCAGATACAATAGTGGAAAAAAGGGTGGCATTTAGTTTATTTCACACTGAGTTCGTAATAGCCAAGAACGAAGGCGCATAAAGTTATAATTTTCGGTTCAAAAGTTTTCATCATAAATTAATTTAAAAGCTTAACAAATTCCAGTAAAAATATTTTTAAGGATACCTCATTAGCTTGTGCAGTAACTTCACTCCCATGCTCCAAGTGCGCTTTGGTTAAGAATTTCTGTTGCATAAGTAGACCCTTGGTAGTTTGTAGAGCCTGCATAAAATGTTGCCATGAACTCTATTTAACTCATAATATTGTGTATTAAATTGATGCAATGTACAACCTCTTGTATTGCGTTCAGTTCCTTGGAGGACTCAGTGAACAAATCTTTATATTTTTCAACTTCTTCGCAGCGCTGTTGCAATGTAGCTGTCAGTTCCTCTATCTTGTTTTGCATTTCTCTAAACAAAACCAGCCATGTGACAAAAGTTTACAAAACAACACTTATTATTGAGTGTATATGTGCCTATGCACTGATACTACATATGCTCAGGATGAAAAAGTTTGATCGCTATTGCATGTATTCAATTGACTGATGACAAAAAGTTACAATATTTAATTTTTTATTTCTGAAATGGACCTTTCTCCAACACCACATGTTGTGCGTGACAGAGGTGGAAACTTTACATTTAAAATTACAACATAAAAAAACCTCGTGTCAAAACACAGTTTTGTTTTGGAGGAAATATGTTTCGCTAAACAGCATTATTAGTTCCAAAAAAGAATACTATATTGGAGCACCTTTGTCGGTTTATATGCAAGCAAGTGTGCAAAAACATCAAGTTAACAAATATTTACCGTGGCATTTATTTGAACATCTATTTTGTAAACATTTGTTTCTTAGTCATTTTCATAAGTTGCTCTTGAGAGTGAAATAAAACCTGGTTATGCCTCCACTGTATTTTGACAACAAACTACCGAGTTTGTGTTGTGGTACGATACTTAATATTCATTGACTCAATATTTAAACTAAGGAACTAAATAAAATTATTCATACTGATATTGCTTCGGGTCAAGGTAAATCCCGTTCTTTTCTCTCGTAGCAAGAATCTCTCTTTGCAACCTCCGTATTTCTTCATCATATTCCTAAATCACATTCAAGCACACAAATCACATTTACCACGAGTTAAAGTAATGTTTGAATAATATATTGTCATTGATTAACATAATAAAAAACATTGTGGTGTAAAAAGGTTACAAAACACAGAAAACAATAAATATTAAACTGTAAAAATGTACATTAAGACCATACCTTGATTAGTGCTCGTTTGGTCAACTTCTGGTTCACTTTAGGTCGGTTGTGGATGTTCTTGGCACGATATGCATACTCCAATGTACTGAGAGTTTCTTCAAGGTTGTCACTCCCTGGAGATATGGTGGCGATGATCGAAGTCTTTGTGCATCCTCCAAGTGAGTCCTGGAGGAGACGGGTAAGTTTGCTCTCTCTGTAAAAAATGAAAGCATTCACAGAGCTTTGCACTGTTTTGATCTATTAAGTGTTGTCAAAAAAACCTCTAGGACTGTTTTAAGATGCATACTAATTGGACGTTACGTCTTAAAGGAACATTGTGTGTTTATTATTTTTCCTGAGATATTAAATAAGTTATTCAGGGACCAGCTAATGACAACCAAAAGAACCAGTGAATAACAGTCTACAATCAGAAACAAAAAATGTAAAGAATATTTCACGTTGCCCTACCTATAAGGTACATGAGGTGCTCGATCCACAAGTGCGGTGATGCATCTTCCCAGAGTGAGTAGACTTGTGTTAATGTTTCCCGCCTCTCTCGCACGCTTATCACTTGCCCCTGACCTGCCTATATTTTCACTTCCTGCCAAGTCAACCTGCCAAAATACATGGGATTAAACATGTACTGGTAACATTATGTCACATGCAGGTGTTGTTACTAACCAGGTTGAGTTTTCCTATTTTAATCAATTCCTCTTCTTCCATTTGGTTCTTGGTGATGTCCTTCGAGTGGACAGTCACAGAGAAAACACTGTGGGATCTAAAACACAAGTGTGGTTCGAATTTTAACATGGTTTGAGCAAAAATCTCTATTACAACCTTTTACATTACAGTTATGCTAGAAGATCAATTGTGCACAAGTATTTAACGAAATGCAACAAAATCTGGTGGCACAAGTATAGCACTAACCTGCTAGAAAACTCATTGAGGTTAGTAGCAGCTGTTCTTCGCTTTGCTGCTCCTTGCTGAAGAATGTCATACACATCTGATTTATGTTGGACAAGCACTTCAGTCAGCCCGGAGACAACAACAGATCCCTGAATATAAATATATAGTATTATAACCAGTTATAATCGAAGAGTTTCCTGCTGCAGGTAATAAAATGAATGCTGACTGTTTAGAAGTGTTTATTTGTATTTGGCCATTGTATATTTAATGAAAGTTGCAATGCAGAAATAGTGTGTTGGATACAACTGAATTATGAGAGACCTTTTTGGTGCTGTCGTCGTATATCTTCATCTTGGCCATTCCACTCGAAGGAGAAAGCAGATCATAGATTTCCTCATTATAAATTTCAAGTAATGACACACGAACGCTAAACTCAGATCCAGACTAAACCAAAAAAAAAGTTTAAAAAATTTCCGTATATATGTATTATATGTATAATATTTCCATTAAACAGACCAATATACTTGGACGTAGCCACAAAACTTACACTTTCTAGGTGATCAAATAACTGGCTAAGTGCCCTTGGAATAATTCCAGCTCTTGGGTCTGTGTCCCATGAGTAATCTTTGTCCATCGTGCGCTCTCCCTCCATTGTGAAGGTTTTTCCGGTACCGGTCTGTCCATACCTGCAAAAGCAATTACACTTTTTTTGAAATCTTTTCCAGCAATGAAAGAAACTTGGTAAGATAGAATCAACATTACTGAATGCCAGCAAAACATGGGCGACATGAGAAAAATTTAACATGAAAACTAGAGGAGGACTGGGTCTGGGTCAAGTTTATAATCCGAAAACCAACTGTGACTGTACAAATGTGAAAATGTAGGAAATGGTGGAGTTAAACTAAATGATTTCAATTAACAGCATTTACACAACACCTGAAGAAAACATATATATTGGTAAAAAACAAGAAATGTGTTACTACAGTAATAATAAACGTTATTATCGTGGTTGTTTAAAACTTGTATATGTATATATTTATAAACTAACGCAAGGACAGTGCAGTTGTAGCCAGCCAAAACATCTTGGAGTTGCCCAGCTACGACAGAGTTGTAAACTTCCAATTGTGTTGCATTTGGCGAAAACACCTGCAGACAGAAACATACTCTTATTTATAAAACAACTAGCACTTAATGCTCATGTTCAATTCATTTTAGTTACCTTATCATAAAGATAAGTTTTAGTAAGTTGAGATGCTGTGAGTCCAAGGCCTCCAGTTGTTGTAACAACACTAACTTCTGTTCCAGAGTTTAAACAATCTACAACCCTTTTTGAACGATGGCTCCTCTCCCATTCTGTCATGGGCCTAAAATATAACGTTTCCATTGTCATATTATTGTACAACTAAATGCTTGTTGCCTGCAATCATATCTATGAAAATAAATATTTATAGTAGGCTAATGCAACATTGGAAAAATCCGCGCAATGTTAATGAGCTTATGCATTAACATACGAAAAAAACATTGTTATCGTCAGCGCAATTAACGGTCACCGAAAAAAATCCTCTGCGCAAAAAAAAACAAACTTTCCAATCTGGGGCTAATGTTAAACATTTATCCAGAATTTACAAGGCTTTATCTCAACCGTAAATGTGAATTATACAAGTTTTAAGAACCATTCATATTAGTATAAATGTTTATTATAAATGTAGCAAACACTTCTAACCTGCAACGAACAGCAACATGGATTTTTTCCTGATTGCGACTTGTCATGTTTAGGGTTCAGTGAAAATGGATAACTGAGCTGGGAACGTCTTGAAGCCGACTCAGAATAATAATACACTTAAGACGTTATAGGCAACCTATCTGTGCTAAACTAAATATCAAAATTATTTAAATAACAATCTTTGCTTGAAAAACGCTACATTACTTTGAGAAGCACCAAGTAAATACAAAAATCCGAACTTGCCGCTTGCGTGACGTCACAATCATTTGAACCAATAAAAATGAGTTTCGCCGTCAATATATCCAATGAGATGCATTGCCCAACAATACAAAAAAAAAACAAATAACACCACAAGAAAGCCCGCCAGGACAGTATCTACTGTCTAAAAATTGCAAATCGTGGCATAAATAATACGTAGTTATAATGTTCCACAGACGATTGCATGGTTTTCATGGATTACGTGTTTTTTTTTAAAAGCAATAAATTTTAGGCCTAAATTCATTTACATTTTAACTATAAATCTAGCGCTACATGATTTGTTGGGCTTGACTTTCTGTAATATGTTTCGTTTCATAAAAAAATATATGAAAAATTACATTTTCGGTAAAAATCTCTGTCCAGTATGTAAATAAATGCTCAAAAATTACTTTAATAGTTGTGAATTTAGAGGCAAACGAAAAATTTTTAAGAGGTGATTCCCCTCGTCAAACATTCATGGTTTTTCAAAACGTGGAAGTTTCCTTTGTATTTGCAGTTAATTTTGGACAGAACGATGACTGCAAAACTGAATAACTGTAAGTAAAAGTAATAGGCATAGTATGAAATACAAAAATATATAAAACAAAAGGTTCTGTTTGATGCCGAAATGCAGACTAGTAAAATACTAAATACTGATAAAAATGAAAGATGGTGCAACGAACTCCTAAGTAACAAACCTAATTGATGCACAAAGATCATATTGTTATGTCACTAAAGCCAAATTGGTCGTTGTGTTGTGTGTAGTTTCCAGTAGGCTATATCACCTTTGCTGGCGTTGTCCCAAGTCTGACCATTTAAATATGAAGACACAAGGCAGACAATGTTAACTTCAATCCTTTTCACAAGCAGTTTACGCACCAACCGATGCAAAAGCAAACGATGGTCAAAGAGAAAAAGACCTCGCCAGTCAGGTGTGTGAAACAACGTTGTACACCAGACTGGAAAAAATGTCTCACTTTTGCGAAAATTTGCCGATAATCCGTGCAATATTAATTAGCTAATGCATTGACGTGTCACAGAAAACATTGCGATTGTCCGCGCAATTAACGATCGCCGAAACGAAATCCTCCACGCAAAAAAAAAATTTCCAATATGGGTTGTACAACATACAATGAAGGCAAAGCAAACTTGCGTTGACATAGTCAGAACTGGAAATTACACACAACGCATAATGACCAATTGGGCTTTAGTGACTTAACAATATGACCTTTATGAATCAATTAGTTTTGTTATTTTGAATTCATTGCATTGGCTTCATTTATAAATAATGGTGTTCAAACATTTGAAATTTTTCCTTCAGTAAACATTTGAATGGTTTACATTAAACATTTTTTGAAGCAGTTACAAAGATCAATTATTTATGATATTGTTAGTTTCACTTATCTGTAAAAGTGCCTCATTTTCTACATTTAGTTTCTCAGCTGTTGAAACTCTCGAAGCAACCAGAAGGATCCCTATATTTGGACCCAACGGCTATAAATTCGTTTTACAATAGTGACCCAGCAGTAGTAACCTACAGTATAGCTGGTCCAAAAGGAACTGGGAAAACCCTGCTTATACGACTTCTGTGTGGCTACATCAAGGAATCTGGTATCCTTAATTTGAAGGTAACGTCAGCATATTCTAAATAGCAACAAATGCTTAACAAAGATAAACATAGACACCAATTTACATCAGTTGCTTCAAAAGAGAAATATTTTCTTCATTCTTTGTAACTGCAATCGAACACATAAAAGTAATTGTTATTATAAATTTATACAAAAATGACCTTGCCTGAGACTTTTTCAAACAATGTAGTCAAAACTGCTGGTTTGCTTTTTCACCATGAACACAAAAAATGAAATGTGAAACTGGATTTTTGTTGTTAAGCCGGCAGATTCAATAAAACACTTTAAAGCTCGACTGGAGTGTGGTGGGTTTGAATTCACGGGAGATTCTGAAACAGAGGGAATAATATGTTGGAATGAGCGACTTCTATTCAGATGCCAAGAGGTAAAAGTTTACTTACATTATTGCAAATGATTTGAGTTTGATGTGTCTGCATTGCAGTTACTATGCCGCTACTTTCATTGTGTCGTCTGTAACAAGGCAACATTTTCATTTAAAAATAATAGAAACATTTTTTCTCTGCATAACAATCAGGGTCGAATTAGCTGGAAAAAAAAACGTATCGCAGAAAACTAAATTCCAATACTTAAATTTTGCTTTGTGTGCGATTGCACTTAAAAACCTGCTGTTTTAACTTGTTGACTAAACATTTGTTTTGTAATGCAATACCATCGTTTTATTGACTTCCGTAAGTATTTATTGCACAACAAAGGCTTGACAAAAAACGAGGTTTGAAAGAAAATAGTCTCTGACATTGCAAAGAAAACTTAACAACGTTGTTTACATCAGTGCTTGTTTCGTGTACGAGTGAATAGATAAAGAAGGATGCGGCGCCTTATAATATGCTGCGTGTTGCGATCTCGCGTCCAAAAAAATCTCCCAATTACCTGCAGTAGTTTTATAAAAAAATCTTTTGACAAAAAAATAAAACTGAGCATTCATAATTTGACATTTCTGGGAAAATCACCGTTTATCTATGATATACCTTATTTATTAATGCTGGTAGATTAAATTTGCTTCTCTTACTTTAGCACAAAGGTTAACTTAATATTGTAATAATGTAAAAACTATTTGCAACACCCCATGATTGCATTAGTACATGACTTTCTAGAGCATGTTAACAGATATTTCCAAATCCTGTGATCTACACATTTATGGTTGACACTCAAGGAACAGTGGAAACAGAAACAAGACAACAAGATCTCATCAAGGATCTCTGTCCTGCTTTGAGCCATTGGCATATATACAATGTCAAGGGGGGTTTTACTGATGAAGAAGTTGTTCGACAATTCAAAGTAACAAACAAAAATTTTTTCCTGTTGTTGCCAGGCATATTGCAATTTAAATGTACTGCTCTTCTGGCTTGAAATATATGTGCTGTGTTTATTCGACGCATCAGTACCTGATGAAGTCTCGCCGCATGGCAGACGAAACGTCGAATAAATACAGCACATATATTTCATGCCAGAAGAGCAGTACATTTTATACAAAAAAATTATTGGTTGTTTGCTTCTTAAAAGTTTCCAATCAACACAATACAAAACATACATATATTTCCTTGTAAAATGTATTCCTTTGTGAAAGCTTTTTGCACCCAACTTTTTGGTGGTAAGCAAGTACAGCAATTTCAAATAACACATGATCAGTTTTGTTGAAATTTCTGACTTGTAACACGCAGATCTGTTGTTCAACACTGGTCTGCACAGATTAATTCCTGTAGTCATTCGTGTAATTTTCAAAGCAAATGCCAACACTGTAAAAACTCATTAATATTCTAAATATTATCTTTTGATAGTTTGTTGCTATCATGTTCAGTTTTAATGATCTTTTGATTATCTTTTGTTTTAAGACTTTCATTTCTGTTGGCCATCAACTGAAGGAAATCACATGTCCCCCGCCTTTCAAGGTAATTTTTTATACATTGCCAAATGCTTATTCTCAACATGTGTTATAAGGTGGGCTTAGTTGTGGGGTGTTGTATACCACAGTAATAAGAAGTTTTGGCATTGGTAACTACATATATGGCTAATAACCATTTGATAATACACTTGGTTACCTGTCATGTTCCTCACAGAAATTGTTGTTTGTGGTTCGTGACTGGATTGGACCAGATTATGGATTTTCATCAGGACACGATTACATTACTTCTGTGCTTGACAAATATACTCTGGAAGGACTCCAGCTAGCATTCGAAGAAGTAAACTGTTTTACTTTTCCCAATATAAGCAAAACACCTGTTGATCCAAATGAGGGACTAAAAGGTATGAAGAACAAAATTCTGCTACTGAGTTCACAAATTATTTCTGGTTTGTTTGCTATTTAAAATTTATAGTAATTTGTCAATTGTGCTCATCTGCTATAGACACCCTATTCTCATTTTGAATTTTAATTAAATGACATATTTAAAAAAAAACGATCTATCCACATTATTTCACAGCTTTGTGGAAACGTTGAAAAACGTAAATAAAATATAGTTTGCCAGAAGGGCAGTATTCAGCAATTAGTGGAAATTATTTTGCAGTAGGAAAATATATTTTTTCATAAGTAGCATCATTAGTTCCATTTGTAAGAATATTTACAGACATGTTTTGTTGAACAGGGCTACCAGAGTTTCCAAGTAAATGCAGATTTACAAACTTTACAAAAAAAAATAAGTTGTTCATACCACTATCAAGCTTCGAAACAATGTTGTTATTGTGGAAAAACAGTGTGTAATAATTAAACAATTATTATTCAGTTAGTAATGTATTAAAATCCCAGAACAGCGATCTGTAGACAGCTCAGATCGATTTATTGAGAGAAAAATATATTTCGCCTAAAACAGCATCATCAGTTTCTCCATTTACCAAAACTTATTCAAATAGAATCTATTTGGTAAATGGAGAAACTGATGATGCCGTTTTAGGCGAAATATATTTTTCTCTCAATAAATCGATCTGAGCTGTCTACAGATCGCTGTTTTGGGATTTTAATACATTATTATTGATACGGTGTGCGATCGACAGCCTGCCAGGGGCCTTTGCTTTTTTGATCCAGTTTTGATTTACTAATCACATTATTCAGTTAGATTTTAAAGTTTAAATATAAAATAAACCTTTAAACAGTTAGCACTTTTAAGTTGTTTTGATGAAGTAAATTTGCTTACGTGGTTAGGTTTGAATGTATAAGGATGAGTGTTTTTTTCAGCTTTGGACCAAGATTTTGTTAAAGAATTTTTTGCCATGGCTGAATATATATCGGCTGATGTTTTATTCCGGAATGAAATTGATTACAATTGGTTGAAAGGCAAAAATTATTGTAGTCGAATGTTTCATTACGCGTCTATGCTGAGAGAGACACCAAACAAGGTGGTGGACGAATATATCATGGTAAGTTTAAGAACTTGATTGAAATGCATCAAATGTGGTTCTTGACAATTCCATCTATAACATGAATGAACATAGTTATTTACAATAGTTACGTAGTTATTTGTCGTACACTTGTGTTTAATTTGGTCACCAAAAAAAACAGTTGATTTAATTGAAAGTAGAGTAAACAGTCATTTTGCATGTAGCATGCATTATAATGTTGTTTAACTAACAACACCAGTGGTAGTAGTTAATGAACAGAATGGTTTTTTTTTGCAGGAAGGTATCAAGAACCAATACTGCATATACTGTGAAGATGCATTCCGCAAATATTGCATATATATGAAAGAGGCAAGTTTAGTAGACACAATATTGATGTTATGGTAAACACTATCCAAGGTTCACCACTAGCATGGTGGCAATGTTTTTTCGTTAGCAATTATGTTCAGTTTTTATGTTTACTTAGCATTAACATGGGTGATGCAACCAAACCTGAAATAATGCAGGTTTCATTTGTTTTAAGATAACACTGTGATGGTTATACAAGTCAAATAATATTCTGTACCAAATACCCAGTGGCACAATTGTACATAGTTTTATGCCGTATAAGCAATAGAGCCAATAATAAAGTTTATAGTCTGCACAATGTGGACTTCTTGCCGGCTATTTAGCTGACAAGATTGTTGTAAGTCACATCACAGCAGCACCGATAAGACCTATTAGGTCAAAACAGTGTCCCTGCCTGCAACTCACTATAGTTTTATCCCTATTTGTGTTTTAATTCAAGCTCTGTGTAGCACAGTTTTTTTTTAAAAAAAAGTAGCACAGGGGGGTGGCAACTTAAGGCGCACATTGCCCGTTTTCAAATGGTCGCAAAGGTACCCCATTGGTGCTATTATGTTATGGAGTAAAGTAAGGAGGTACCATAAGGTTAACAATGTTATAAACAGTGAAGGGAATGTAATTGTTAGTTGAAAATTACAAGAGTCCACTGATACTGAGGGGAGTTTAGCTTCGACCACGGCTGGGGAAAAGGGCTGACCCCTGCATTGGAACATGTCTCCAGCATGTATCCAATGAAATCCTGCACCTGTAGTGTTGTAATGAAATTGAATTATGGCTCAGTAATGATAACGTGTTCTTGTCGCAGAATTTTGAATCAAATATTGCAGCTGAAAGTGACTTTGACGCAGTGCATAAAAAAATTGTGACGATGGCTTGTCAGTCGATCGATTCTTTAATGGAGAAAGATCATCTCCTGGACAAGCACTTCCACAGTAGGAGAGAAGACTGCCTGAGACGAATCGAGCTGAGGAAACGGGATTACAAAAAGATGTATGAACCCTTGCTGGTAAGACACATTGTGACGCTGCTGGTTTCTGTGCTTGTATGCGTTTTACATTTCATCTAAATCATATACCGGTGAGTACATGTGATTGGTCGCCCACCCCGATGTTCACACTCAAAAGGTGGGGCCTAAAAAATAAAAAGTTACAAATCTTGCTTTTAAACTCAGTGGAATGTGCGACTGTAACATTTTCTTCTCGATTGTTTTGCCGAGAGCTGCAATGAATGTCTCACTCGCTCATGCGGTTCCAATGAACTTATCCAAGCTAAACTAACTTTTATGGGATTTAACTGTGGTGAAACAGTTATTTACACATATTGTGTTGCTGTTGTTGCCAGGCATATTGTATTTTAATTCATCTGTTCTTCTGGCACTTAAACATAACTATTATTCACCGACGTTTCGCCAGTTTAACTTTTAAACCAAATTGAAACTCGACAGATTGAACACCAGCGTAAGATGGCGAGTAAACAAGGGAAAGAGTTCCAGGACGCTGTTGATTTGTACAAAAAACTTTTGTCGGTGAGAGATTTAATTACGAGCAAATCTTGTCTCCAATATTTTAAATACGGTCCGGTTGAACATAACGCGTCAGAAATACAAACTAGTTCATTTAGATAGGCAATTGTTTTGTCAAGATAAATTAATTCTATGCAAAATAAGAACTATCTCTTACTGAAATAACGACTTACACCGTTTTTTTTTTTTTAACTACGTGTCACATAAAAAAGTGGTTTTCCGTGCTGTTTGTTTTCAGGTATATTTACAATTGTTTTTCTTCAGAAAGCGCAAAGGATGTGGTTGGATGACATCGATTTCGACGTCAAGGAGCGAGAGGCGAGAGAAGAAGCCATCAGTTCCTTCATCAACTCCTTCACGGCGAAGGAACGCAGCTTGGTTTCTTTCACCAAAAATTTGGCCGAACTGGAAGATGAGTTGAAGTTGAGGAAGAAAGAATCGGTCGCCTCCAGGAAAGATTTCTATGTGCGTCATCTACAACAGGGTTCTGCAAATAGTGGGTCACGGCCCAATTTAGGGTCCAAAGATCCACCATTATTGGGTCGCAAAAAAAGTACTCTGGCTATTTTTGTCATCGTCACTTGCTTTAAGTTTTCACACAATAATATTTTTGCAAAAGTTTCCATTCTTACGTCACAGTTATGCTCTGTTGGGTTTCTCGCGAGCAAAGACGACTGAGAGTAAAATCGCATGGGATCTAATTTGGGTCGTGGGACATTAGGAATATTCTTTGTGAGTCGTTTGAAAAAGTATTTTCGTACCTCTGTTCTATACTAACCCTGTGTCTTGTTTCAATTTTTAGTTCTTTGTGTAAAATTGAAACAAAATTTACTCCTGTATTAAAGAAATAACGAGGCGATTTATGCTGAGGATACCTTTTGAACAGGGTTTCAGACCTCCTATGATGCTACTATTATCTACTGCAGTGCTTCCCAACCTTTTTCAGTTCGCGACCCATTTTTAATGCAAGTTTTATTGTGCGACCCACAATGAGATATGACCAAACGAATATAAAACAATTTAATCAGAAAAGAATAAATAATAAATTGTTGCATAAATGTTACGTAATAATAATGCAATAATTTCGTGATCTAATAGAAAACTGTAACATTTAGAACCACCTAACATAGCTTAGCGACCCACTGGTTGGGAAGCACTGATTTACTGTACAACACAACGTCAAACCCACTTGATAATGTGTTTTAAACTTGCAGGTTGAAGTTCACAAAAGATTCAAAATTCTCTCGCAAGTGAGTGCTGAAAAATACGAGGAAGAGATGTCTGTAAGTTTTCATTATTTTGTACAAAACCTAAAGCCAGCAACCTACGGAACCGATCCCGTTGTTATTTAAATATATTTTTCCACGCAAATTCGAACATCCAGGGTTAAAATAAGCGCTTGTTTTAAAAATAGGATTTGCTTTTCTCAGCATAAGTTTTCTCTTACAAAATGTCGGTATTTGTCTCTTTGTACGGTTCAGGTTGCCTACATTTCTGCTAAGTCGCATCTTCCACAGACGTAATAAGATATTTTGTCACACCGGGGCTCGAACCCGAGATATCCGGGTCACGAATTCCGACCGTTTTTTTTACTTGGTGTATGAATCGAGCCTTTATATATTTTTTTTGATCCATTTATTAGAATTTTTTTACCACACTTGAATTCGAACCCACGTCATCCTGGCCACGAATCCCGATCAGGTTTTCGTGCTGTTTTTTTGACCACATCGGGATTTGAGCCCATGATATACTGGCCACGAATCCCGATCAGGTTTTTTATTATTATTTGGGTCGGACGCTTGACCTGTGCTGCCAATCGCCCTCTAATTTTCGTGATGTTTGTGTTGAATATTAGCATTTGTAGACATATCGCCCTCTCGTGGCAATTCTCTAGCCAAATAAAAAAATTCCATGTGTATTTTTCAAGAGCAACTGCGTCCACTGGATCGATTCACATAAGTTTGAAAGTTATCACGGGACATCGTCCACCACTGCCTTCCAACATTTCATCGAAGTCACGGAGGACATGAGGATGTTGCCTGTGTTCAGCGAATATTTAGACGGATTACAAAACAATATAGACTTGCTTAAGAAGTCGTTCCTTAGACGTAACACCAAGTTTGAGGTAAGTTTATGGTGGTAAGAATAAAAAAAAGCAACTAAATTTGATGCCATCGCATAGAGAAGAGTTGGAACTTACAAAAAAATGCAAATTAGTCGGTAGTTGAACGATTCATTTTTCTGCAAAATCCAGTTCCATTTTTGTTGCTCTTTTAACCAAATACTGAGTAACCAGGGGGGCAAATGGCCCTAGGGGGGTGGCTAAACCATTTTTTCGGAGACTAATTTCGATCAAACTTTGTAGATATGAAATGGATCTTTCATAAAATCACAAATGATTGGACACTTAAACGATTCATTTTTCCACAAATACAGCCTGATTTTTTTGCTCCATTTTCAACAGCACCCACCAGCAAGTTACTACCTAATTGGAATAGCCCAAAACCCCACTAAAACTGCCCCAAACACCCTAAAATTCGCCATGACAACAGCACGCACATGTGCGCTCATTCAACCGTAAATTTAACTTAATTGCGTCACTGCTTTGCTTGGTGATGCATGACTTTGCATTGTGACACAGGTCAACACGGTGGGCATTTCCCAGCACCAAAACTAATTTTCATAGAAATACCAATATGCGTCCTTTATTAGTACCAGCTTTCGCGAGCTTGCACCAACAACCATTATAGGCATAGACCAGAGACGGACACGGCAAATTGAAGAAATTCCCTTGTAACCAGTGTCACTTTTTGTCCTATATTCAAATTGCCGCTTTACTAAAGAAACGTGTTAAACTCTGTTGGAAATGAAAGTTCAAAGTTACAATTTTAACAATGTTGTTGGGATTTCACTGACCTAAAAATTACTCATCCTGTTTTGTTGTTTCTTGCAGAAAGAGTTTCGGGCGAAATACGACAAGAAAAGAAACGAAATTCTCGAAAACTACAGTAAATATCTCCTGGTAAAATTTCTTTTTTTCTCTGGTTAAAATGTTACAAACTTTTCTTTTACTTTTCGCATTTTTTTCCATTTCTTATTACTCAACAAATCGTGTTTCTTTGATTTTTGTTGCATTTTTAGTGTCGGAATCCTCATAAGTTTGTTATAACAACGCCAATATTCAAATTACCATCAGGCTGTCGAGATCATTTTCATAAATTTGCCAAATCAAAATGTTTTTTCTGATTTATGGAAAATCTGTTTCACCAAAAACTGAAAATTCAAATCGCAGGAAAACTTTCAAAAATTTACAACGTACGAAAAATACTCGAGCGCCGAAGCTTACGCCGCCCAAGTAGCGAGGCAAGATTGGCACGAAAGCTGCAAGTTCGGGCACGAGACGGTGGAGATGTTCAACATTTATTTCGCGAAGCTGATGAATCAGGATTTGCCGAAGCAGAAAGAACAGCTTTGGGAGGAAATTCAACTGCTTGTCGCTGATGAGGTGGGAAAGGCGACAAACTGCTCGATGAAATATAAAAAAGAGGAGTTATGTGTATAACGGATTAAATTGTTTGGTTTTTTTTTAGACAATGTCACAAATCAATTCCTTAACTGGTGGAATTTGTAGTTTTGTGCCAATTAAAACTGTTTGCATTTACAAAAAATTGGCCGAATTAATTAACTATTGGCTGCAATGTGTTGACTGCGAAGCCAGTGAACCAAGTGATCATGTTCAAACTAATAAAATCCGAATTTTGTTATTAATTTCCAGAAAGAAATCAACATCTTGGTGCTGGAATGCATGGAGCAGTACAGAATCGCCATCAAGGTGGACCTCGCTTCGTGGTAATAATTTCCTCGTAGAGATTCAAACGCATTTTTTCGTACGCACAGGACGACCTGAAAGGGAACGAGATGCTGTTGAAAAATGCTCATGCAAAAGGTGTGAAGAGCGCCAAGGCTGTGATGACCGAATCTCAACATTGGAAGGACGAGAACACGAGATCTAACGTAGAGAAGAAACTTGATGCCAGATTGGGGGAAGAAAGTGAATTTCTCGATACTTTTTTCAAGGTGTGCAATTTTATTGAAACCATTATGTTAAAAAGTGTTCTATATTAGAGAAAAGGAATCAACATGTGGTGGTACCGACCGATCTGTCGTATTTTGTCAGGTATCCAATATCACTTACAAAGAGCGATTGACGAATTTACAGAAAATGTGAACGCCATTTAGGTGAAATTAACGTTTCTGTGATATTTCAAAAAAAAAGATCGCACTGACGCCGATTGTCAATCATTGTTTGTGAGTAATTTTGGATCTTTCATATAAGGTTCGTGGAAACAACGCGGTATCTTGCTATGAAGTAATAACGTAGATTCGACTTCACCGGGGCCTAAAATCAAAATGGCAGTTTCTCGGTGCCTCAAATAGCCATATATAAATTTGATATGCATATGAAGTCTAAATATTCAGCTGCTGCTTGTACAAGTTAACCAACATCTATTTCGCTTGGGGGCGTCCAAAAATACGATTGTATATTCATGCAAGCACTCAGAATGAATTCATAACCGCGGAATATTGAAATATATTTACTTCCGCTTTAGTTTTTTTTTTGAGACCGCTTTCCAAATTGTTTCATTTGAATTTCGAGGGAGAGTGGGAAAAGGGGGCAGAAAGTCTGTGATCGACTTAAAGATTTAATGTCGTCCTTTACCTTTCAGAACAAGGTTGAGATAAAGTTGTTGAAAGCAACCAAACAAATATCGATGAAGTACGAAGAAATGATGGACAGAGGGGTAAAGATAATTCTCAACCTTAAAATACTAAGTTTCACAATTGGCCAATTTATCAACCAAAATTTGGAGAAAAAAGATTTAAAACAGATCCTCCTAAGAAATATATTGGTTTGATGCATTTCGGTGGCTCACTAACTTTAGTAATTAGGCGTGATAGGCTCTTAACAAGTTTCAAAGAATTCACGAGTTTATTAATGCCAGTGTAAAAATCCAATTTTTCAGTCGAAATTAGGTCGATAATTTTCTTGAAGAAATTGTGGAGATTGTAAAATTTAACGCTTTAATACTGAAAGCAAAATGTTTCCACACTTGTTACTATTTTCTTAAAATGCGGACAAAACATTGTGTTTAACTCATTAGTGTTTTCTATACAGTTCCCCGATGTCGACACAATGGAGATGTTTGATACACTGCATGAAAAATCGGCCGCCTCCGCCATGCAGAAGTCGAGTATCAGCAAGAAAGTCATCAAAGACAATCCCGACATTAAGAAAAGCCTCCGTCTATGCAGGGAACGCTTCAGACAGATGTTTGAGATGAAAATGGTAAATTAAACTCAAAACGATTGAGTACGGATAGGTCAAGATCAAGTAACGTCGGTACACAAGAAAACAACTTATCTAATAAAAAACTGCTTTAATCCTGCCTGCTCTGATTGGTGCCAATATTAACTTTGATGGCCGTGGAGCAATCTTAATTTAAGATACGAATGTGAAAATCATTTCTTCGTTACGTCGACAGGTCTGTGGTATATCCCTACCGTCTAAAGTCACGACGTCATCACCACGACCTTTTAGAGAGGATTTATAACATAAGTTCTTCACTTGTATTTTATCACATAGCTATTCGAACCAAGGTGTTGTGCGTAAACCCGGTGTGGCAAGTTCAATAAATGGATGTTTGTTCTTAGAAAGTTTAATATAGTTCATTATCCATCTGTCCCAATGTTAAGTTTATGTTTCTTCAAGACTCTTTTGTTTGTAGGCAATGAAGAGCTTGTCGTCCAACATCAACAACTTTCAAAATCACAAAAAAGGTGGAAACGTGGTGAGTGATTTGTATACAGTCAGGAGTCACCTAATGCTGAAACTGTGTACAAGCTATAGTGTACCTTGGCCACAATGTACCCCGTAAAACAGCTGAGCTCCTGTAGCTCAGTTGGTAGAGCGTTGGGCCTGGTTAGCCCAGGGTCGTGAGTTCAAACCTCACTGGGAGCATGATTTTTCAAATCTCGCTCCGACTTGTCAGGAAAATGTGGCTGATCCAGCTAGGCTGCATTACCTGGGCTGCCAAGCCCGAAAACCTCAAGTTATAATGGCTGACATCGAATCTTCAAACAAAATCCAACAGCTTCCTTAAATTTGTGCCTTGCTTACAATATTCGCAATTGTCGATAGAAGACGGTTTATTTTTGTTAAATGCCTGCTTGTCCTGGTAACTCACGCTAGTCGTTCCCTATAAAGAATCACACGATTTTTTTTAACAGACCATGTTATCGTTTCTTTCCCCAACCGACCTTCTCTGTCCTCCCAATCACGTGCTTGGCAAAGGTCGAACGTCGATTGTACATAGCGCTTACCACAAACTTCACGGTGAGGTGGCGGTAAAGAGCACGGACATGGCAGGAACGCAGAAGGATCTGGAGCGCCGTTTAGCGACGTAAGTTTTAAACTAATCTAAACACTAGGTTGCGCTATAGGCGAAACATTAGAGATTTGACTTGTGTTGGTACCAAGCATATGTTAACCTGTCAAATGGATGGTAGTTGCGTCGTTTCGAGTATTAGGTGTTTTTTTATTGTTTTTTTTTTGTTTTTTTTTGCCAAAGACTTATTTGCCATCTCTAACTTTAGGAGTAATTCCTAACGAGCATACTTCGTATGTGTGGAAATGATTTTTTTTATGAATTTTTTAAAAGAGTATAATTTGGTATTATGTTATGTCAGCCACAATG
This sequence comes from Ascidia mentula, assembly GCF_947561715.1. NCBI lineage: Eukaryota > Metazoa > Chordata > Ascidiacea > Phlebobranchia > Ascidiidae > Ascidia > Ascidia mentula. The sequence goes on along the minus strand of NC_138570.1, from coordinate 18,375,583 downwards.
GTCTTACATTCTTGTTATCCGAAAACATTTTGCTAATTCACTCCCTGATTGTTTCAGCATCACACGTACCGTCGAACTTCTGAACATAAACAACCACTCCAACATAGTGCGGGTTATCGGCTATACTTTCTGGAAGGGAAGGATCGGCACTGTCATGGAACGCATGGACGGGGGGAGCCTCAAAACCTTTTTGATCAGTAAACGTAACGGCACCTACCTCGTCCCTCACATTCCAACTTCTCTCAAACTTCGTTTCTCCGCCGACATCGCCACCGCTTTAGCATTCCTCAGCACCACCACGCGGTTGAATGTGTGCGCTCCACGCATCGATGACGTCATGCTGACGTCAGACTACCGCTGTAAGGTGTCGGTGTTTAAGTACAGCAACATCGACCGCGATGGCACCGACGGAGTCATAAGTTCGTCACTTCTGGGTGATATGATTTCTGTGGTGTTGTCAAGGAAACTTAAAGTTGACGGAAGTAAGGGGAAACCCCAGCAAGATCCGAACCCGGGCAAGGAAGATGCGAAGATGGTCGGTGAGTTGGAGGACGTGGTGGAACTGTGCATGGGCCGCTCGGATCTCGTTGAATGCAGAGACACATTGCTAAAGATGTGTTTGCAGGCAGGTGATATTGCACAGGATATTGCTGCCATAACGCGACAATCGCCAAATGTTCGAAACTCGCTGAAAGATCAGAAACTGGTGCCCATATTCTGTGCGCAGTCGCAATGAGAGTCGCGTGCAGATTTTATTTTATTTAATTCAATTTTTATTGTGTATTTGAAAAAAAAACACTGCTGGTTCCAAGGCTTCAATATCTTGTAGAAAATAGTGATTACCTCATATTGTTCGTTTTAATTTGCTCAATAATTTGTTTTATATTTTTTTTTTGTTAGTTGATGTAAAATTCGCCTGTATTTCTTTTGCATTTAATCTTTTTTCATAGTTTTAACACTCCTTGCTCGTAGTGCGAACATCGTTTTTCATGCAAGGAAACTAAAAACACTTCATTTTATCTGCGGGTTTGTAGTGTGTGATTCTTGTGTCGTCAAATTTATTTTTTCCAATTTCCTACGTTTTTAAAAGAAACGTTCCAAATGATGTTTGTTTTACGTCGTTTAAGCTCGGCGCAATTTTGACTTCCTTTTAATTCTCTGTTAATAAACAGCTAAGCGATTCGTAGGCAATTATTCAGCAAATATAACTTTTCTTTCATTACGTAAACAAAGGATGGGACTTGCATCAAACCACAATTGAGAAGACAGCCTACTTTAACGATTCATTTTCTGCTAAATACAATTCTCTTTTCTGCATATTAAACCAAAATACTGACCAACCATGCAGGGGCTCAAACATCTCCAGGGGGCAGGTACAGCATTTGTCCAATTGTGTACGAACGAAGTATTCAACTTTCATTTAACCACAATAGACTCGGGGCCCTTAACGATTTAGTTTTTTCTTAAATACAGCTTGAATTGGCTTTTGGTTATTAATAACACCCAGCACCAAGTAACTATCCGATCTTAAACGCCCCAAACCCCACCTTTTTCGATTTTATTTTAGGTTGGTAAGTGACGAGGAGCTACATTATAGTAATAGGGTTTTCAAATTTACTTTATCCTTCTGAATAATTCCTTTAGTTTCTGTTGCAGGTCTCATTGTCAAAAGAGGTTTTGATTATTATTCAAACTTGAATAAATAGATTAGATTGATGCAAAAAACTTGGATTTTGCTAAAATTGCCTCGTCACGAGTAGCATATTAGCTTTGGCTTTTCTTTCCAAACTAGATTAGATTTTATGACAAACATACACAAGTACAGCGTCAAACCCTCAGGCGAAAATTTCCTACTAAATTCTGAAGCGCGTCATTATCTCTTCGAACTCGGCACATTTGTCAGTTGAATTACCGATAATCAGCTTTACGGTTTTACACGCTTTACGGTGTGATTTTATTTTCATTAAATATATTTTTTTTCCAATTTCCTACGTTTTTGAATGAAACATTCCAAATGATGTTTGTTTTACGTCGTTTATGCTCGGCGCAATTCTGATTTCGTTTTGATTCTCTGCTAATAAACAGCTTTTGGGGGGATTCATAGGCAACTATTCAGCAACTATAACTTTGCTTTCATTACGTAAACAAAGGATGGGACTTGCATCAAACCACATTTGAGAAGACAGCCTACTTTAACGATTCATTTTCTGCTAAATACAATCCTCTTTTCTGCATATTAAACCAACATGCTGACCAATCATGCAGGGGGGCAGGCACAACATTTGTCCAATTGTGTACGAACGAAGTATTCCACTTTCATTTAACCACAATAGACTGGGCCCTGGACGATTTAGTTTTTTCGTAAATACAGCTTGAATTGGCTTCTGGTTTTTAATAACACCCAGCACCAAGCAACTATCCGATTTTAAGCGCCCCCCACCTTTTTCGATTTTATTTTTGGTTGGTAAAAAAACTTGGAGTTAGCTTAAGTTGCTTCTGGACGAGTAGCATATTGGGTTTGGCTTTTCTTTCCAAACGAGATAAAAATTTTATGACAAACTCACACAAGTATTTTAAGCGTCGAACCCTCAGGCGAAAATTTCCTGGTAAATTCTGAAGCTCGTCATTATCTCTTCGAACTCGGCACATTTGTCAGTTGAATTACCGATAATCAGCTTTACGGTTTTACACCGCAGGAGGAGGGCTTGTTGCGCTTGGAGGTTTAGAACTAAAATAACTGCACTGATGAGACCTTTTAGGTCGAAACAGTGGCCATCTGTCTGCAGCTTATACACAAAATTGACTGTTTCGATTGAGTCACAGAATATTTGACAACGAACTTTGTTTGCGAACATATTACCAGCGTGTTATAAACATGTGCAGATTGCAAAAGGTATTGAATTGTTTTTAACTAATCCCAAGCAAATAAAGCCATAGTTTTGTGTTGAATATTTTACACTAACTTTAAAAAACAGCACAGATTATATACCTAAGTTACAACCAGTTTCAGTCACATTTGTAATTGCACTTCATTTACAGACCAACTCTGTTAAAAACAAAATTTGTATTTCTTGTGCTCAGAACAAAGATGAATATATCCTCTATCACTCCTCACCGAACACAACCAGGTTATAAATAACTCAATAATTACTGCATATGTCAAAGTATTTTCTGTACCGCGTACAATTGTTTGCGAGTCATTGCTATTGTATAATACCTCTTCGTATTTAAAAAAAATTCTATGACTGTATTGTAGTTGCAAACTTTATCTTCTGCATCAATATCAACATGCATTTGGTTTGTGATAGTATATGAAATGCCAAAGTGCTTGATTTCTTCTCGACACTTTGCAGTTTTTATTTCTGATTGATGCATGTTACCAAATCCTATTGCAGGCAAAATCATACTGAAATCCATAATAAGTACAAGGTTGCAGGTTTACGTAAACGACCGCACTCCAGATATATCTCTTAAAATCCAGACATCAGGAATGTTTACTTGGCCGTGATTCTTATGGGGGCTTGTGGACATGTTTGTCGTCTATTCATTTTACCTTCGAACAACTAACCAAAAAAACAGCCTTAACGATTTTTAATCCCTTGTTCAGGTATCAGCTTTTCTGCGCAAAATGTGAGTCTTGCTCCCAAAAACATTTCGTCCACGGAAGGTGGGGGATGGATGATCGACGTCTCCCAGAAACTTTCTTTGTAAGAATAAATTTATTGAGGTTTCAAGTGATTGTTTAAAGATTAATAACGACCACAAAATTCCATTGCCGCGTGTTATTGCTATAGTCACCACAAAGTGTAAGGCTTGTCGGCATTTTAGCTGACAAGATCGTTGTAAGCTGCACCATAGCTATAAGTTCAATAAAATGCACCCCTACCTCTACAGAGCAACACAGTATTAAATTCAATAAAATGCATCACACATGCATTGCGTATGCAGATGAAAAGACCTTCGCCAGCGGTTCCCAACCAGGGGGGAGTTCCCCACTAAGGGAGAATTTCGTCATTTGTAGGGGAGAATTTGTGTCACAATATTAACAAATTAGAGGCTATAGAGCTTATAATCGAGAGTTTAATTTTCTAGGAATTATATTAAAATGTTAATGTAAACGATATTTTACCAAACTAAATTTGCAGGGGGGGAATTAGATTTGAATATCGACTAAAAGGGTGCACAGGACAAAAAAGGTTGGGAACCACTGCCCTACGCGAATGACGTGCAGTTGTTGAATCCGCAAACTATCCTGCTATTGCCACATCCTGTATAACGAACATTATTAATGTTATAATGTTTTTCAGAATAGCTGTGTTTGTTATTATGCTCGGGTTGGGCTGTTCGACAAGCACAAAGAGAATCATCAATTTCATTAAAACACCAAAGAAATTTCTGACTGGGATTGCGCTGCAACTCCTGTTGCTTCCCCGTGAGTTGCCAAACAATAAGTTGAAAAAAATTTAAATCTACAGCAAGCAGACAATCCAAAGCATATTTGAATAGGATCTTTATGTGCGCTTTCTGAATAATTTCTATTCGCAGCCCTTTAAGTACAAAATTTTTTTTATTAAAAATACTGGTATTAGAAGAGCTGTTACGTTAAGTTAGAGCTGCAAAGACACACGTACATACATGTTTTCCAGTGTTGGGGTTTTGCATTAGCCAAGTGATGAGGTTCAATTTACCGACAGCTCTTGGGATGATAATCCAGTCTGCTTCACCAGGTGGAACATACAGCAATATCGCTACATATTGGTTGGACGGAGATATGGACCTCAGGTATAAAAGTAACTGCATCATCCGTTCTAAAAATATGCTTGACCTCAACCGCTGAAACGTATGCATAAAATAACATGAACATTGTATTTCAGCATAGTGATGACTGCCGTCTCCACTCTTCTGGCGCTCGGATTTATCCCGATGTGGCTTTACGCATTCAGTGCGATTATGCAACTGGACGAAACCCTCCGTGTGCCCTACATGTGGCTTGGTAAAAATTCTAAATATAACTTGATTTCAGGAGCTAACTTACAAACAGCACCGGATTTCATTTTGTCTCACGTCTACATGCGTTACTCTTACAACACAACGAACTCACAACGGGAATATAATTCTGCTCTCTCTACGCACAGGAATCGGTTTGGCGGGAATGATTATCCCCATTCTAATAGGAATTGCTGTCCAGCACTTTGTACCATCAAAATCACGTATGATAACTAAGGTGGGTATGCCGATAATATTTGTATAAATTACACAACCAACTAAAGTATATATGCCGTGAAACGCGACAATTTACCAATGATCGTATAACATATGTCTATACCAGCAAGGCAGGTTTGTGATTTACTTTGTTTTGTTACTATTGTTCATCGCCTTTAACTTACTACATTGTGTAACGTTGCTTGCGGATAAATTTAAGTTCATAAAACCGGTAGTAATTGAACCCGTTCACATTTCTGTAATTTGGTTTCATTTTTAGGTGCTTTCGATAATCGGTTCCATTATGGTGTTGGTTATTGTGATTTTATCTGTGATCGGGGGACTGTTCGACCAAACAGACGCCAAACTTGCCGGGGTAATTTTTTAAACGAAAACTTATCTGTTAGCCACAAATGTTTGATAAATAAAACCATCTCGTCCATTCCACAGTCTGCATTCTTGTTCTTGTTCTGTGCGTTCGCAATCGGTTACGCCGCTACGCGGATACCATTTCTCGGGTTCTCTCAACCGGAACGACGCACTGTCGGCATAGAAATCATGTTCCAAAGCGTTCCTGTTGCTTTGAACGTAATTTTGCTGTCATACAAGTAAGAAATACATTGACTCGTTTTAACTATCACAGATAGTTATGAGAAACTTAATCTTTGAAAAATTATTCGTATTTAGGAAATCTCACCTTAGTACACGACAATACATCGGTTTATTTGTCGTGTAATTTAAAACGTTCCCGGTAACTCTTTTCTACTTGCCTCTAAATATATTCTGCCAAATGTGATTTCAGTATGAAGAATAAAGAAACTTGTTTAACAATACTTGTCATCTCGGCACGACCACTTGCATACTACGTTAAATCTGTTCTCATTTTTTTTATTTTAATTTTTTTACCATCCTGGTCACGAATCCAGATAATGTTTTCTTCTAGATATAACTGATTCTCAACGATCTCTTTACAGAGATACTCCAAGTGTTGTGCCATCTATAGTTGCATATTCCTTGTTCTACGGTTCCATGCAATTGGTCGTGTCAGTGTTAGTTGTCACGGTTTATCTGCTCATGAAGAAGTTTGGATTCAACTACTTTGTTCCTGTGCAAAATGATGAGAGCAAGGCTGATGATCGACATGAGGGAAGTGACGTTACAAGTGCTCTAACTGGGAAGAAAAATGGAACAAAGGTGTAAACTCAAAAAGAGTGTATAATTTACACTTTTACTTTGGTAATGTTTGTTGTTCGTTACTGCGTGTTTCGTCACTGCGTTACGTTTTAAAACACTTCTTCGATGCAAGAAAAAACTCTTTCGCATTCGCAGCTGCTGCGTGAGCTGAAAACCTTAAAAAAACTATTTTAATTTGCTTAGCGAATCATATGTGCCATCTGAATGCTTGCCTTATAAAGTATATTGTTCATAAATATTCATAATATCAAACCAAACAATCCCTTGAAAACCTAATATTACAGAGGGATATTTTGTTTACGTGTGTTTGTTGCCAATCTCATATTTAAAGTTTGGTAGCTGCAAGGGTGAATCCAAAAACTTTCTCTCTCGGGGGTGAGGGCGTTTTTGCCCCAATCTGTATAAAATCACGCTATTGTGACGAACAAAGATAATGTTAAAGCAAACCTTCGGTCACTACTGCGTCTTGTCAGTGCTGTGACAGGTTTTATTGGATGGGGGGGAGACATAATCGCATAACCTCCCCTGCCATATCCACCCCTGGGCTATGAAATTTTAGGTGTTTGTCCACGTATTCTGGTGCAGTTGATAGGTGCTTATATAAAAAGCTGCAGTTACTAATTACTTGGTTGGAATTTTCTAAACTTGCTAGTTGTAATGTAAATTGTTTCTTTGAGTAAGATATGAATTTTGTTAACAACGCTGATTTTGTGTTCAGAACAACAAACCTGAAAACAAATGTAATGTGTAAATTTTGAATAAATCCGTGTCTGGATCTAATATACCGTGTGACGTATTACATTTGCTGTCGGTGCATGTGTGTTTTACGTCATATAATATTGACCACTTATGGGCTTTGCGATATCTATTAAAATTTCATACTAATGGGTATAAACAGAAATATGTGGTTTGGTAATCTAAGTACTTGGCTTAAAATAAATTGTTGTCCACGTTTTCAATTCCATTATGTTGAATTAATAATTTTTCCACTTTATTAAATACATGCTCTCAGTAGGTTATTCGTTGCTTAATTGAAAGATCAAACTAAACATAGAAAAGTGTTCTCACATTGAATTTGCTGCATCAAAAACAATTGCGCATTCCAAGACAGCATCAACACAGCAATGCATGCAATCACTACATCGTAAATAAACACGAAACTTACTGCATGAAATTTGACGAATAATGAAATTCTTCTATTCAAGTTGTGCTGCTTCTGTCATCGCTGTTGTGTAATTCAACATAGTTTGTTTTTTAAAGAAATACGTGTTGAATTTTAGAAATATGTTTAAAGTAAATCTAAGACACAAACAAATTTAGGATTGTTTTATATTTTATCTGATTTGACCAATTTCTACGACAATCAAACAAATATGTGCCCTTTTTAACAAAAACACGCAAAGTAGCATCGTGCTAAATGTGGCGAAATGTATTTTCCTGTATCCTTCCAGGACAATCAAAGCAAGTGTTGTTTGTGTGTATAACTACGAAAGTGATCACAAGGTCAGCATGTGCATTTAGTGGTTCAAATCCTCATAGTCGCTTTTTTCTCGCCTGTTTATCGTTATGAACCACAGCTATTAGAGGCAAAAATTTAAATATTTGTAACTGCTTTGTTTGCTAGGGTTTCAGGTATAACCCATGTAGACAATTTTGTTGATTTGATGGAAGATTTGTAATTCCGTACACTCAGAACATTATAAAAAATATTTTTGTTTTTGCGCTAGTTTTTTCGCGGTGGTTTGGTTCATGACAAACTTTTTGCAGTAACTCCACCTTTTCCGGACAGCTTGTCGACAACTGCCTACGGTTCAAAGCTGTTCGGTTCTTGTTAGTTGATTGTACTCGATTACGGCGTAACTATAATTGCCATTACGACGGGGAAAACGACGAAAAGTTTAAAACCGAATTTAAACAGCATTTTAGCACGGATATGACTGGAACGCAGAAGGATATGGAGCGCCGCTTAACGACGAAAGTTTTAAACTAATCTAAACGCTTAGTTGCGCTATAGGCGAAAGATTAGAGATTTGACTTGTGTTGGTGCCAAACATATGTAAACTTGTCAAATGGATGGTAGTTGAGTCCTCTTAAGTATTACGTGTTTTTTTTGTTTTTTTTTGCAAAAAACTTATTCTCCACCTCTACCTTTAGCAGCATTTCCTAACGACACAGAAAAAAAGCATACTTCGTATGTGTGGAAATGATTTTCAATATTTTTTTTGTCAAAAGAGTATAATTTGGTATTATGTTATGTCAGCCACAGTGGTCTTGCATTCTTGTTTTGGCAGTTGAATCACCGATAATCAGCATTACGGTTTTATACGGCGGCAGGACGGCTTGTTGCGCTTGGAGATTTAGAACTAAATTAACTAATTAATCGCAATTGCGCTTCTGGCACTTAGTTTCTAAAGTGTTTATTTGAAACCGACGTTTCGTCTGCCATTCGGCGAGACTTCCTCAGGGTTATGTCAACAATAAATTAACTGTTTCGATCGAGTCACAGAATATTTGACAACAAACATTGTTTGCGAACATGTTACCAGCTTGTTATTAAAATGTGCAGATTGCAAAAGTTATTGAACTGTTTTTGAAGAATCCCAAGCAAGCAAAGCCAGGTTTAGTGTTGAATATTTTACACTAACCTAAAAAACAGCACAGATTATGTACCTAAGTTACAACCAGTTTCAGTCACGTTTGTAATTTACAGACCAACTCTGTTAAAAACAGAATTTTCAGTTTTCTACGTTTTTGGAAGAAACGTTCCAAATGATGTTTGTTTTACGTCGTTTATGCTCTGCGCAATTTTGACTTCCTTTTAATTCTCTGCTAATAATAAACAGCTTTTAGGGGGACTCGCAGGCAACTATTCAGCAAATATAACTTTGCTTTCGTTACGTAAACAAAGGATGGGCTTGCATAGAACCACAATTGAGAAGACAGCCTATACTTCAACGATTCATTTTCAGTTAAATACTGCATATTAAACTTTTCTGCATATTAAACCAAATATTGACCAAACAGGAGCTCAAATGCATCCAGAGAGGCAGGTACAGCATTGTCCATTTTTGATCGAACGAAGTATTCTTCTTTTATGTAACTACAAAGGAACGGTCCCTTAACGATTTAGTTTTTTTTTGTAAATACAGCTTGAATTTGCTTTTACTTTTTAATAACACCAGGTACCAAGTAACTATCCGATTTTAAACGCCCAAAACCCAGTTTTTCGATTTTAAATTAGGTTGGCAACTGGTCTGGAGTGAAGTTATAATAATAGGGTTTTCAAATTTACGTTAGCCGTCCAAATATTTCCTTCTATTTCTGTTGCAGGTCTCATTGTCAAAAGAGGTTTTGATTATTATTCAAACTTGCATAAATAGATTAAATTGATGCAAAAAACTTGGAGATAGCCAAAATTGCCTCGGCACGAGTAGCATATTACCTTTCGCTTTTCTTTCCAAACTAGATTAGATTTTATGACAAACTCACACAAGAACTTAAAGCGTCGAACCCGCAGGCGAAAATATCCCGGTAAATTCCTGTGCTCGTCATTAGGCACGTTTGGCAGTTGATTTACCGATAATCAGCATTACGGTTTTATACCGAGGCAGGACGGCTTGTTGCGCTTGGAGGTTTAGAACTAAATTAACTGTTTCGATTGAGTCACAGAATATTTGACAACAAACATTGTTTGTGGACATATTTCCAGCTTGTTATAAAAATGTGCAGATTGCAAAAGTTATTGTCTTGTGTTTTGAAGAATCCCAAGCAAGCAAAGCCAGGTTTAGTGTTGAATATTTTACACTAATCTTAATAAGCAGCACAGATTATATACCTAAGTTACAACCAGTTTCAGTCACATTTGTAATTGCACTTCATTTACAGACCAACTGTGTTAAAAACAAAATTTGTATTTCTTGTGCTCAGGACAAAGATGAATATATCCTCTATCGCTCCTCACCGAACACAACCAGGTTATAAATAACTCAATAATTACTGCATATGTCAAAGTACTTTCTGTACCGCGTACAATTGTTTGCGAGTCATTGCTATTGCATAATACCTCTTCGTATTTAAAAAAAATCTATGACTGCAGTGTAGTTGCAAACTTTATCTTCTGCATCAATATCAACATGCATTTGGTTTGTGATAGTACGTGAAATGCCAAAGTGCTTGATTTTTTCTCGACACTTTGCAGTTTTCATTTCTGATTGGTGCATGTGTCCAAAATTTTATTGCGGGCAAATCATATATAAAAGCACAAGGTTGCAGCTTTACTTAAACGGCCGCACTACAAATATCTAAATTCCAAATACTTTAGAACAAATATAATAACTTGTTTCAGATAATGTCACGACTATCATGGGAACGACGACCAACACGACCAGCGATGCAGCACATAACGTAGACCTAAATCTGGCTTTGCAGATAGCACAAAAGTTGGCTTTGTGAGTAAATTGGAATTGAGTGGGAGAGGAATTAGAAATAATAAACCGTCAACTGTAATACTTCTATTCAAGGTCGTGGTTGAATACATTTTAGTTGCATTATATCTTTCACCACCAATAAAGGATTCTTGCACAATTTTGAGAATATACATGTCGATGTTTACAGCGGTATGGGGCAGCCTGTTCATTCTCGAAATCTTTAATCTTGTAGTAATACATTTTCGGCATTAGTTAGATGTTAACCATTCTGTCTTAACTCCGGTATATTAGTTCGGTACGATGTGAAACGAGAGTTATCTTTATGCACATTTTCAGTATCGCCGTGTTTACGATTATGTTCGGTCTGGGTTGTTCGGCGAGCATAAAACGGATAGTGAACTTTATCAAGAAACCCAAACACTTTCTAACCGGTGTCTCTTTGCAGCTGATACTTCTCCCACGTAAGTTAATCAAACGTTCACCAAATAGAGAAGACTCCATTCTACCACTTGATATTATCACTCTGTTTCCACAGTATTCGGTTTCGCAATAAGTCGCATTTTAAATTTGGACATGCCAAAAACTCTGGGACTTCTTCTCCTGTCGTCATCGCCCGGTGGAACGTACAGTAACATTGTGACGTATTGGTTGGACGGGGATATGGACCTCAGGTGACAGTTTTCTATCTCTCAATATTTCTGTAACATTGTCAGGAAACTTAACATATTGCTGTTGTGAAGCAGCTTAAGCCGACCCTCGTAAATCGCCGCAAAAGGCATTGACATTGGCCGAACCTTTTGTTATGTCACCAAGCAAGGCCAAAAACTTCACAGTAAACAAAGATTTGAAAGAGAGTACTACCGTAAATATACCGCAGCCCTTAGATATAAATACCTGGAGTTAATTCTTGTATCTTTGCCGCAAACATCACACTAACCCATGAAATGTCTATGTTGCCACATACAAACAAAACGTCACCACAAAATTATGAATTTCGTTGGTCGTGTAATTATAAATACGATCTGCCCGCGGCAAAGAATAACCACAACAGTTCGTCGTACCAAACTTCTTATCTGTTCACGGCCTTAAATAAAGTTATCTCCGCCATAAGATTGAAGGGAGAATTTGCCTTAATCAACTTTTTTGTGCGTTGCAGCATAATCATGACCACCGTCTCCACGCTCCTGGCAATGGGGTTCATGCCGATGTGGCTTCTTATTTTCACATCGGTTCTGCAATTGGAGGAAACCTTAAAAGTGCCCTTCGGCTGGCTCGGTAAAAGTTTTGTATTTGCTATGAGTTGCTGCTGTTACATATTTGCATTGTTTTGGGTAGATTTGAAATTCGCTTATGGATTTACCCTTTAGGTAATTGATAATCCCAACACTTAACTCAATTTGCAGATTTTATTGTAAACTGTTGCGAAATGACGTTTGATTATACTTTCCCGTATATAGTAACACACCAACAGTAGCCCTACCTAATTGCAGCAAATTTCAAAATTTACTGCGATTATTTGAGATTGTTTGACACCGAAAAATTCGCTTGTGTGCAGGAATTGGTTTGGCGTCAATGGTCGTTCCGGTGCTGTTGGGGTTGGGGGTACAGCATTTCTTTCCATCCAAATCCCGCCTTCTAACCAAGGTATTCCTCTATGCACGTTTTAACAAGTTAACGGTTCGTTACTGACGTTGCCAGGCATCTGACGCGTTTGCTTAATGTATGTCCGTTGGATAACGACTGGAATGTTCTGAGTTTGTTGAACCAAGTTAAATGCGTTAATATCCTGACAAGTGACAGCACTAAGGTCGACGAGTAAAACCACAACACGAACCAATCAGAAATGTTTTAATATACCTGCTGTCGTTGGCCACATATCCCTCCCCTGACGATAAAATTCCTCTACAAAGATCTTCACCATCTTGGGTTCGTTTTTCGTTCTTGGAATCATGGGAGTTTCAATATCTCTTGGACTGTACGTCGAGGTTGCGAGGGCAAGGCCTATGCTGGTAAGAAGAAAAGCATTTTACTGATAGCCGATACACACATGTACCTTTTTTCCCGAGTATGAGAACATTTTAATAATATAATAATAAACTGGATCGCGGACACATGTTCGAGTTTAAAATTGCGGCTTTTAAACTTCTGGATTTACATTTTCTAGTCTGTTGCCTTGCTGGTTGTTTGCGCCTTCGGGACGGGATACGCAACGACCCGAATCCCCTTTCTCAATTTCACTCAATCAGAACGGCGCACTGTAGCTATAGAAATCATGTTCCAAAGCGCCCCTGTGGCTTTCAACGTCATTCTCATATCTTACCAGTAAGTTACTGCCGTGTATACGAATGTTTTACAGAGAATTATGGTCACAAAGTATTTTGTACTATGCAGTAAGTCCATATCTACATTCACAGTGACAGCCCGGCTCCAGTGGTAGCATACATGGTCAGTCTGCCTTTCTTCTACGCCTCCATGCAGTTGATGTCCTCAGTGATCGCGATCACGTCTTACCTTCTCATGAAAAGATTCGGCTTCACATATTTTGTTCCCAACGACGAGATCGAGGCAGAGAATAAAGACGACGAAGAATTGGCAACGAATGTTCTCATGACCGATGAAAAGGAGTAGAGTGAAAGATAATCACAAAGCATACAAAATATCCATCAAATAACCACCTTTAATGCAAAGTTACGAATGTCGCCACGTAAATGTGAGAGTAATTCGTAACGAATAAAATACACTAAAAAAACTTTTTTCGTTGAGAATTATTCTTTCCATTGAATAACCTCACAAAAGAAAGTTCAATAAACTGGTTAAACACAAGCGATAATGTTATTGTATACGTGGTATATAGACCACTCTTAAATGCTAATGCAGATCTGCCAAGTTTTGGGATCAACATTCTCCTGGGGTTCGCTGGCGAGGTTTCTGGGGTTCGACGAAGGTCCAATGATTTACAAAATATCAGCAAACGTTTCAGTCACATTTTATTTAATCAATTGCAGAAACACAAATTTTTAGTTTCGTGAGTCACGTAAGCACGGGGAAGTTGGCGGGTTTGTGGTCTGCAGGGCACAAAATTGAGGAAAGTAAGAATGGATGCAACATGAAAGGATAAATCTTTGCGGGTCAAAATATTAGACTGTATATGGTATATTGTGATAGCGAATTAATTACTTGTAAAATGTAACAATGTTTGTGTGAAATGAATCTAAGAATCTTGGGAAGAAGAAAATAACGGAAGTGTAATTTGTAAACCGACAGCAGTTTATTTGCCGACTCACGTTGCTCACTTTCAAATCAAGTCAGGTTGACTTTGCAAAATGTTCCGGTTCATTAAGGCTTTGCGGTCGCTGAGAAAATCTGTTGTTGCAAGTGATTCAGGCAGTCATGCATTGCTTGCGAGAAGGATCACTGCATGTATTACAGGTACCACTGCAGGTGGCAGTTAGAATTTAGGCTATACAGTTTTAGTACACTGCAGTTATTTGCCAAAAGATAAGATCGTCGCTTCAGTTGGAAATTTGATATCACGGAAATCGGTGCAACAAAACCTTTCTCTGAAATGTCAGGTACATGTTTTTGAACTGTTATGCTGTTAATGCATCACGTATATGGGTTAGTTTTGCATTTTTGCGCTGGAAATGACTAAAACAGAATAGCAATATATTTTACAGCGAATTTGTCGTTTAAGTGTAAGCCACGTAACCAAGGTTAAACTTCAATTACACTAAAATCCCAACAATAGGAACGTTTGCTTGGCCGTGACTGTTATGGGGGCTTGTAGACATGTTATTCGTTTTTCGTTCTATTCATTATACTTTCGGACAGGTAACAAAAAAATAGCCTTAACGATTTTTAAACCCTTGTTCAGGTATCAGCTTTTCTGCGCAAAATGTGAGTCTTGCTCCCAAAAACATTTCGTCCGCGGAAGGTGGAGGGTGGATAATAGACGTCTCCCAGAAACTTTCTTTGTAAGAATAAATTTGTTGAGGTTTAAAGTGATTGCTCCAAGATTAATAACGACCAAAGAATATCGTTTTAACATGTTATTACTATAGTCACCACAAAGTGGAATTCTTGCCGCATTTTAACTGACAAGATCGTTGTAAGTTACACTACAGCTGCACTGATGAGACCTGTTAGATCGAAACAGTGGCCCTATCTGCAGCTCACTGTAAAAAAAATTATTGGCTCCATTGCTTTTATATGTACTTTACTGTTGTTTAAATCTTCCAATAAAGATCCTAGTTTGAATGAATCAAATTAAACGTTTGCATCAATGCAAATTTATCCTTCAAAATGTAAAATTTGTTAAATATTGAAACATTCAAATGCCTGAAATTAGTTAGCTTTCACTCAAAAAGCTAAGCACCTCTACGTCTACAGAGCAACACAATATTGAATTCAACAAATTATATCATAACTGCGTTGCGTATGCAGGTGAAAAGCCCTACGCGATTGACGTGCAGTTGTTGAAACCGTAAACTATCATGATATTGCTACACCCTGTAATAATGTTTTTCAGCATATCTGTGTTTATTATAATGCTTGGGTTGGGCTGTTCGACAAGCACAAAGAGAATCATCAATTTCATTAAAACACCAAAGAAATTTCTGACTGGGATTGCGCTGCAACTCCTGTTGCTTCCCCGTGAGTGGCCTAAAAACAAGTTTTTAAAAATGTAAACATATTTCTACCGACCACATCAAACAGAAAATTTGAAGGTATATTTGAATACGATCTTTATGTGCGCTTTCTGAATAATTTCTATTCGCAGCACTTTAGGTACAAAACCATTTTTAATGGAAATACTGGTATTAAAAGAACTGTTACGTTAAGTTAGAGCTGCAAAGACAAACGTACATACATGTTTTCCAGTGTTGGGGTTTGGCATTAGCCAAGTGATGAGGTTTACTTTACCAAAGACTCTTGGGATGATCATCCAGTCGGCTTCACCAGGTGGATCATACAGCAATATCGCTACTTATTGGTTGGACGGAGATATGGACCTCAGGTATAAAAAAGTAATATTATCCACCATAAAGATATGCTTGACCTCAACCGCTGACGCGTATGCATAAAATAATATGGACGTTGTATTTCAGCATAGTGATGACTGCCGTCTCCACTCTTCTGGCGCTCGGATTTATGCCAATGTGGCTTTACGCATTCAGTGCGATTATGCAACTGGACG
Organism: Ascidia mentula; assembly: GCF_947561715.1. Lineage (NCBI taxonomy): Eukaryota > Metazoa > Chordata > Ascidiacea > Phlebobranchia > Ascidiidae > Ascidia > Ascidia mentula. The sequence continues at coordinate 18,359,563 of NC_138570.1, read as the reverse complement.
AAACCCTCCGTGTGCCCTACAAAGAGCTAGGTAAAAGTTCTAAATATAACTTGGTTTCAGGAGCTAACCCCCAAATAGCATCGGTATTTCGATCTGTTACACATATGCATGCGTTATTCTTACAACATAACGAACTTACAATACAGGAGTATAATTCTGCTCTCTCTACGCACAGGAATCGGTTTGGTGGGAATGATTATCCCCATTCTAATAGGAATTGCTGTCCAGCACTTTGTACCATCAAAATCACGTATGATAACTAAGGTGGGCATGCCGATAATATTTGTATAAATTACACAACCAACTAAAGTACCTATGCCGTTTTAAACGCGACAATTTACTTTATAGGTGCTTTCGATAATCGGTTCCATTATGGTGGTGGTTACGTTGACTTTATCTATGATCGAAGGACTGTTCGACGAAACAAACGCCAAACTTGCCGGGGTAATTTATGAACCGAAAACTTCTCTGTTGGCCACAAATGTTTAAACAATTGAAACCATCTCGTCCATTCCACAGTCTGCATTCTTGTTCATGTTCTGTGCGTTCGCAATCGGTTACGCCGCTACGAGGATACCATTTCTAGGGTTCTCTCAACCGGAACGACGCACAGTCGGCATAGAAATCATGTTCCAAAGCTGCCCTGTTGCTTTGAACGTAATTTTGCTGTCATACAAGTAAGTAATACATTAACTCGGTTTGGATAGCACTAAGGAAAAGAAGTTATTACTATTAACCTTCATAATCATGGGACTACTTGTTTAATTTTTGTACTGAACAAAAGCATTTCGTTTGCAAATACGCAGACAGCAATCAAGTGATTAAGTTTGTCACCTCCAAGCAGCAGCAAAAGTAAACCGGAACATTCCGCTGTTCCCTAATAAAATTTATTATAGTGATGGGGTTCTTGTAAACAATTAGCGGTTGTTCCGTAACAGATAGTTATGAGAAACTTAATCTTTGAAAATTGATTCTAATTTAGGAAATCTCACCTTAGTACACGACAATACATCGGGTTTATTTGTCGTGTAATTTAAAACGTTCCCGGTAACTCTTTACTGCTTGCCTTTAAATATGTCCTTTAAATGCGATGTATGATATTTCGTTTTTTTTATTTTGTATGTTGTTTACCTCACCGGGATTTCAACCCATGATATCCTGGCCACGAATCTAGGTCAAGTTTTCTTCTAGTTATAACCGTTTCTCAACGATCTCTTTGCAGAGATACTCCAAGTGTTGTGCCATCTATTGTTGCATATTCCTTTTTCTACGGTTCCATGCAACTGGTCGTGTCATTTGTAGTTGTCACGGTTTACCTTCTTATGAAGAAGTATGGATTCAACTATTTTGTTCCTGTGCAAAATGAGAAGAGCAAGGATGATGATCGACATGAGGGAGGTGACGTCACAAGTGCTCTAACTGGGAAGAAAAATGGAACAAAGGTGTAAACTCAATAAGAGTATATAATTTACACGTGGATTTACTTTGGTAATGTTTGTTGTTCGTCACTGCGTTATGCTCTTTTCAAAACACTTCTTCGATGCAAATTCTCTTTCGCATTCGCAGCTGCTGCGTGAGCTGAAAACCTAAAAAAAACTTTTTTCATTTGCTTAGCGAATCATATGTGCCATCTGAATGCTTGCCTTATAAAGTATATTGTTCATAAATATTCATAATATCAAACCAAACAATCCCTTGAAAACCTAATATTACAGAGGGATATTTTGTTTACGTGTGTTTGTTGCCAATCTCATATTTAAAGTTTGGTAGCTGCAAGGGTGAATCCAAAAACTTTCCCTCTCGAGGGTGAGGGCGTTTTTGCCACAACCTGTATAAAATCACGCTATTGTGACGAACAAAGATAATGTTAAAGCAAACCTTCGGCAACTGCTGCGACTTGTCAGTGCTGTGACAGGTTTTACTGGATGGAGGGGAGACCTAATCACAAAACCTCCCATGCCATATCCACCCCTGGGCTATGAAATTTTAGGTGTTTGTCCACGTATTCTGGTGCAGTTGATGGGTGCTTATATAAAAAGCTGCAGTTACTAATTACTTGGTTGGAATTTTCTAAACTTGCTAGTTGTAATGTAAATTGTTTCTTTGAGTAAGATATGAATTTTGTTAACAACGCTGATTTTGTGTTCAGAACAACAAACCTGAAAACAAATGTAATGTGTAAATTTTGAATAAATCCGTGTCTGGATCTAATATACCGTGTGACGTATTACATTTGCTGTCGGTGCATGTGTGTTTTACGTCATATAATATTGACCACTTATGGGCTTTGCGATATCTATTAAAATTTCATACTAATGGGTATAAACAGAAATATGTGGTTTGGTAATCTAAGTACTTGGCTTCAAATAAATTGTTGTCCACGTTTTCAATTCCATTATGTTGAATTAATAATTTTTCCACTTTATTAAATACATGCTCTCAGTAGGTTATTCGTTGCTTAATTGAAAGATCAAACTAAACATAGAAAAGTGTTCTCACATTGAATTTGCTGCATCAAAAACAATTGCGCATTCCAAGACAGCATCAACACAGCAATGCATGCAATCACTACATCGTAAATAAACACGAAACTTACTGCATGAAATTTGACGAATAATGAAATTCTTCTATTCAAGTTGTGCTGCTTCTGTCATCGCTGTTGTGTAATTCAACATAGTTTGTTTTTTAAAGAAATACGTGTTGAATTTTAGAAATATGTTTAAAGTAAATCTAAGACACAAACAAATTTAGGATTGTTTTATATTTTATCTGATTTGACCAATTTCTACGACAATCAAACAAATATGTGCCCTTTTTAACAAAAACACGCAAAGTAGCATCGTGCTAAATGTGGCGAAATGTATTTTCCTGTATCCTTCCAGGACAATCAAAGCAAGTGTTGTTTGTGTGTATAACTACGAAAGTGATCACAAGGTCAGCATGTGCATTTAGTGGTTCAAATCCTCATAGTCGCTTTTTTCTCGCCTGTTTATCGTTATGAACCACAGCTATTAGAGGCAAAAATTTAAATATTTGTAACTGCTTTGTTTGCTAGGGTTTCAGGTATAACCCATGTAGACAATTTTGTTGATTTGATGGAAGATTTGTAATTCCGTACACTCAGAACATTATAAAAAATATTTTTGTTTTTGCGCTAGTTTTTTCGCGGTGGTTTGGTTCATGACAAACTTTTTGCAGTAACTCCACCTTTTCCGGACAGCTTGTCGACAACTGCCTACGGTTCAAAGCTGTTCGGTTCTTGTTAGTTGATTGTACTCGATTACGGCGTAACTATAATTGCCATTACGACGGGGAAAACGACGAAAAGTTTAAAACCGAATTTAAACAGCATTTTAGCACGGATATGACTGGAACGCAGAAGGATCTGGAGCGCCGCTTAACGACGAAAGTTTTAAACTAATCTAAACGCTTAGTTGCGCTATAGGCGAAAGATTAGAGATTTGACTTGTGTTGGTGCCAAACATATGTAAACTTGTCAAATGGATGGTAGTTGAGTCCTCTTAAGTATTACGTGTTTTTTTTGTTTTTTTTTGCAAAAAACTTATTCTCCACCTCTACCTTTAGCAACATTTCCTAACGACACAGAAAAAAAGCATACTTCGTATGTGTGGAAATGATTTTCAATATTTTTTTTGTCAAAAGAGTATAATTTGGTATTATGTTATGTCAGCCACAGTGGTCTTGCATTCTTGTTTTGGCAGTTGAATCACCGATAATCAGCATTACGGTTTTATACCGCGGCAGGACGGCTTGTTGCGCTTGGAGATTTAGAACTAAATTAACTAATTAATCGCAATTGCGCTTCTGGCACTTAGTTTCTAAAGTGTTTATTTGAAACCGACGTTTCGTCTGCCATTCGGCGAGACTTCCTCAGGGTTATGTCAACAATAAATTAACTGTTTCGATCGAGTCACAGAATATTTGACAACAAACATTGTTTGCGAACATGTTACCAGCTTGTTATTAAAATGTGCAGATTGCAAAAGTTATTGAACTGTTTTTGAAGAATCCCAAGCAAGCAAAGCCAGGTTTAGTGTTGAATATTTTACACTAACCTAAAAAGCAGCACAGATTATGTACCTAAGTTACAACCAGTTTCAGTCACGTTTGTAATTTACAGACCAACTCTGTTAAAAACAGAATTTTCAGTTTTCTACGTTTTTGGAAGAAACGTTCCAAATGATGTTTGTTTTACGTCGTTTATGCTCTGCGCAATTTTGACTTCCTTTTAATTCTCTGCTAATAATAAACAGCTTTTAGGGGGACTCGCAGGCAACTATTCAGCAAATATAACTTTGCTTTCGTTACGTAAACAAAGGATGGGCTTGCATAGAACCACAATTGAGAAGACAGCCTATACTTCAACGATTCATTTTCAGTTAAATACTGCATATTAAACTTTTCTGCATATTAAACCAAATATTGACCAAACAGGAGCTCAAATGCATCCAGAGAGGCAGGTACAGCATTGTCCATTTTTGATCGAACGAAGTATTCTTCTTTTATGTAACTACAAAGGAACGGTCCCTTAACGATTTAGTTTTTTTTTGTAAATACAGCTTGAATTTGCTTTTACTTTTTAATAACACCAGGTACCAAGTAACTATCCGATTTTAAACGCCCAAAACCCAGTTTTTCGATTTTAAATTAGGTTGGCAACTGGTCTGGAGTGAAGTTATAATAATAGGGTTTTCAAATTTACGTTAGCCGTCCAAATATTTCCTTCTATTTCTGTTTAAATTGATGCAAAAAACTTGGAGATAGCCAAAATTGCCTCGGCACGAGTAGCATATTACCTTTCGCTTTTCTTTCCAAACTAGATTAGATTTTATGACAAACTCACACAAGAACTTAAAGCGTCGAACCCGCAGGCGAAAATATCCCGGTAAATTCCTGTGCTCGTCATTAGGCACGTTTGGCAGTTGATTTACCGATAATCAGTATTACGGTTTTATACGGCGGCAGGACGGCTTGTTGCGCTTGGAGGTTTAGAACTAAATTAACTGTTTCGATTGAGCCACAGAATATTTGACAACAAACATTGTTTGTGGACATATTTCCAGCTTGTTAAAAAATGTGCAGATTGCAAAAGTTATTGAATTGTGTTTTGAATAATCCCAAGCAAGCAAAGCCAGGTTTAGTGTTGAATATTTTACACTAACCTAATTAAACAGCACAGATTATGAACCTAAGTTACAACGAGTTTCAGTCACGTTTGTAATTGCATTTCATTTACAGACCAACTCTGTTAAAAACAAAATTTGTGTTTCTTGTGCTCAGAACAAAGATGAATATATCCTCTATCGCTCCTCACCGAACACAACCAGGTTATAAATAACTCAATAATTACTGCATATGTCAAAGTACTTTCTGTACCGCGTACAATTGTTTGCGAGTCATTGCTATTGCATAATACCTCTTCGTATTTAAAAAAAAATCTATGACTGTAGTGTAGTTGCAAACTTTATCTTCTGCATTAATATCAACATGCATTTGGTTCTCGACACTTTGCAGTTTTCATTTCTGATTGGTGCATGTGTCCAAAATTTTATTGCGGGCAAATCATATATAAAAGCACAAGGTTGCAGCTTTACTTAAACGGCCGCACTACAAATATCTAAATTCCAAATACTTTAGAATAAATACAATAACTTGTTTCAGATAATGTCACGACTATGATGGGAACGACGACCAACACGACCAGCGATACAGCTCATAACGTAGACCTAAATCTGGCTTTGCAGATAGCACAAAAGTTGGCTTTGTGAGTAAATTTGAATTGAGTAGGAGAGGAATTAGAAATAATAAACCGTAGACTGTAATACTTCTATTCAAGGTCGTGGTTAAATACATTTTAGTTGCATTATATCTTTCACCACCAGTAACGGATTCTTGCACAATTTTGAGAATATACATGTCGATGTTTACAGCGGTATGGGGCAGCCTGTTCATTCTCGAAATCTTTAATCTTGTAGTAATACATTTTCGGCATTAGTTAGATGTTAACCATTCTGTCTTAACTTTGGTAAATTAGTTCGGTACGATGTGAAACGAAAGTTTTCTTTGTGTACATTTTCAGTATCGCCGTGTTTACGATTATGTTCGGTCTGGGTTGTTCGGCGAGCATAAATCGGATAGTGAACTTTATCAAGAAACCCAAACACTTTCTAACCGGTGTCTCTTTGCAGCTAATACTTCTCCCACGTAAGTTAATCAAACGTTCACCAAATAGAGAAGACTCCATTCTACCACTTGATATTATCATTCTGTTTCCACAGTATTCGGTTTCGCCATAAGTCGCATTTTAAGTTTGGACATGCCAAAAACTCTGGGACTTCTTCTCCTGTCGTCATCGCCCGGTGGAACGTACAGTAACATTGTGACGTATTGGTTGGACGGGGATATGGACCTCAGGTGACAGTTTTCTATCTCTCAATATTTCTGTAACATTGTCATGAAACTTAAAATATTGTCGTTGTGAAGCAGCTTAAGCCGACCCTACTAAATCGCCGCAAAAGGCATTGACATTGGCCGAACCTTTTGTTATGTCACCAAGCAAGGCCAAAAACTTCACAGTAAACAAAGATTTTAAAGAGAGTTCTACGGTAAATATACCGCAGCCCGGAGATATAAATGCCTGGAGTTAATTCTTATATCTTTGCCGCAAACATCGTACTAACCCATGAAATGTCTATGTTGCCACATACAAACAAAACGTCACCACAAAATTATGAATTTCGTTGGTCGTGTAATTATAAATACGATCTGCCCGCGGCAAAGAATAACCACAACAGTTCGTCGTACCATGCTTCTTATCAGTTCACGGCCTTAAATAAAGTTATCTCCGCCATAAGATTGAAGGGAGAATTTGCCTTAACCAACTTTTTTGTGCGTTGCAACATAATCATGACCACCGTCTCCACGCTCCTGGCAATGGGGTTCATGCCGATGTGGCTTCTTATTTTCACATCGGTTCTGCAATTGGAGGAAACCTTAAAAGTGCCCTTCGGCTGGCTCGGTAAAAGTTTTGTATTTGCTATGAGTTGCTGCTGTTATATATTTACATTGTTTTGGGTAGTTTTGAAATTCGCTTATGGATTTACCCTTTAGGTAATTGAAAATCCCAACACTTAAATCAGTTTGCAGATTTTATTGTAAACTGTTGCGAAATTGATTATACTTTCCCGTATATAGTAACACACCAACAGTAGCCCTACCCAATTGCAGCAAATTTCAAAATTTACTGCGATTATTTGAGATTGTTTGACACCGAAAAATACGCTTGTGTGCAGGAATTGGTTTGGCGTCAATGGTCGTTCCGGTGCTGTTGGGGTTGGGAGTACAGCATTTCTTTCCATCCAAATCCCGCCTTCTAACCAAGGTATTCCTCTATGCACGTTTTAACAAGTTAACGGTTTGTTACTGACTTTGCCTGGCATCTGACGCGTTTGCTTAATGTATGTCCGTTGGATAACGACTGGAATGTAAAGAGCTTCTGAGTTTATTGAACCAAGTTAAATGCGTTAATATCCTGACAAGTGACAGCACTAAGGTCGATTCAGTAAAACCACAACACGAACGTATCAGAAATGTTTTAAAATTCCTGCTGTCGTTGGCCACATATCCCTCCCCTAACGATAAATTTCCTGTACAAAGATCTTCACCATCTTGGGTTCGTTTTTCGTTCTTGGAATCATGGGAGTTTCAATATCTCTTGGACTGTACGTCGACGTTGCGAGGGCAAGGCCTATGCTGGTAAGAAGAAAAGCATTTTACTGATAGGTACACACATGTACCTTTTTCCCGAGTATGAGAATATTTTAATAATATAATAATAAACTGGATCGCGGACACATGTTCGAGTTTAAAATTGCGGCTTTTAAACTTCTGGATTTACATTTTCTAGTCTGTTGCCTTGCTGATTGTTTGCGCCTTCGGGACGGGATACGCAACGACCCGAATCCCCTTTCTCAATTTCACTCAGTCGGAACGGCGCACTGTAGCTATAGAAATCATGTTCCAGAGCGCCCCTGTGGCTTTCAACGTCATTCTCATATCTTACCAGTAAGTTACTGCCGTGTATACGTATGTTTTACTGAAAATTATGGTCACAAAGTATTTTTTTCTATGTACTATGCAGTAAGTCCATATCTACATTCACAGTGACAACCCGGCTCCAGTGGTAGCATACATGGTCAGTCTGCCTTTCTTCTACGCCTCCATGCAGTTGATGTCCTCAGTGATCGCGATCACGTCTTACCTTCTCATGAAAAGATTCGGTTTCACATATTTTGTTCCCAACGACGAGATCGAGGCAGAGAATAAAGACGACGAAGAATTGGCAACGAATGTTCTCATGACCGATGAAAAGGAGTAGAGTGTAAAATAATCACAAAGCATACAAAATATCCATCAAATAACCACCTTTAATGCAAAGTTACGAATGTCGCCACGTAAATGTGAGAGTAATTCGTAACGAATGAAATACACTAAAAAAACTTTTTTCGTTGAGAATTATTCTTTCCATTGAATAACCTCACAAAAGAAAGTCCAATAAACTGGTTAAACACAAGCGATGATATTACGTATTATATAGAACACTCTTAAATGCTAATGCAGCTCTGCCAAGTTTTGGGATCAACATTCTCCTGGGGTTCGCTGGCGAGGTTTCTGGGGTTCGACGAAGGTCCAATGATTTACAAAATATCAGCAAACGTTTCAGTCACATTTTATTTAATCAAATTTTTAGTTTCGTGAGTCACGTAAGCACGGGGAAGTTGGCGGGTTTGTGGTCTGCAGGGCACAAAATTGAGGAAAGTAAGAATGGATGCAACATGAAAGGATAAATCTTTGCGGGTCAAAATATTAGACTGTATATGGTATATTGTGATAGCGAATTAATTACTTGTAAAATGTAACAATGTTTGTGTGAAATGAATCTAAGAATCTTGGGAATAAGAAAATAACGGAAGTGTAATTTGTAAACCGACAGCAGTTTATTTGCCGACTCACGCTGCTCACTTTCAAATCAAGTCAGGTTGACTTTGCAAAATGTTCCGGTTCATTAAGGCTTTGCGGTTGCTGAGAAAATTTGTTGTTGCAAGTGATTCAGGCAGTCATGCATTGCTTGCGAGAAAGATCACTGCATGTATTACAGGTACCACTGCAGGTGGCAGTTAGAATTTTGGCTATACAGTTTTAGTACACTGCAGTTATTTGCCAAAAGATAAGATCGTCGTTTCAGTTGGAAATTTGATATCACGGAAATCGGTGCAACAAAACCTTTCTCTGAAATGTCAGGTACATGTTTTTGAACTGTTATGCTGTTAATGCATCACGTATATGGGTTAGTTTTGCATTTTTGCGCTGGAAATGACTAAAACAGAATAGAAATATATTTTACAGCGAATTTGTCGTTTAAGTGTAAGCCACGTAAACAAGGTTAAACTTCAATTACACTAAAATCCCAACAATAGGAACGTTTACTTGGCCGTGACTGTTATGGGGGCTTGTAGACATGTTTTTCGTTTTTCGTTCTCATTACACTTTCGGATAGGTAACAAAAAAACAGCCTTAACGATTTTTTAAACCCTTGTTCAGGTATCAGCTTTTCTGCGCAAAATGTGAGTCTTGCTCCCAAAAACATTTCGTCCGTGGAAGGTGGAGGGTGGATAATAGACGTCTCCCAGAAACTTTCTTTGTAAGAATAAATTTATTGAGGTTTGAAGTGACTGGTCCTAGATTAATACCGACCAAAGAATTTCGTTTTAACATGTTATTACTATAGTCACCACAAAGTGGAATTCTTGCCGGCATTTTAACTGACAAGATCCTTGTAAGTTACACTACAGCTGCACTGATGAGACCTGTTAGATCGAAACAGTGGCCCTATCTGCAGCTCACTATAAAAAAAATTATTGGCTCCATAGCTTTTATATGTACTTTACTGTTGTTTAAATCTTTCAATAAAGATCCTAGTTTGAATGAATCAAATTAAACGTTTGCATCAATGCAAATTTATCCTTCAAAATGTAAAATTGTTAAATATTGAAACATTCAAATGCCTGAAATTAGTTAGCTTTCACTCAAAAAGCTAAGCACCTCTACGTCTACAGAGCAACACAATATTGAATTCAACAAATTATATCATAACTGCGTTGCGTATGCAGGTGAAAAGCCCTACGCGATTGACGTGCAGTTGTTGAAACCGTAAACTATCATGATATTGCTACACCCTGTAATAATGTTTTTCAGCATATCTGTGTTTATTATAATGCTCGGGTTGGGCTGTTCGACAAGCACAAAGAGAATCATCAATTTCATTAAAACACCAAAGAAATTTCTGACTGGGATTGCGCTGCAACTCCTGTTGCTTCCCCGTGAGTGGCCTAAAAAACAAGTTTTTGAAAATTTAAACATATTTCTACCGACCACATCAAACAGACAATTTGAAGGTATATTTGAATACGATCTTTATGTGCGCTTTCTAAATAATTTCTATTCGCAGCACTTTAGGTACAAAACCATTTTTAATGGAAATACTGGTATTAAAAGAACTGTTACGTTAAGTTAGAGCTGCAAAGACACACGTACATACATGTTTTTTCCAGTGTTGGGGTTTGGCATTAGCCAAGTGATGAGGTTTACTTTACCGAAGACTCTTGGGATGATCATCCAGTCGGCTTCACCAGGTGGATCATACAGCAATATCGCTACTTATTGGTTGGACGGAGATATGGACCTCAGGTATAAAAAAGTAATATTATCCACCATAAAGATATGCTTGACCTCAACCGCTGACGCGTATGCATAAAATAATATGGACGTTGTATTTCAGCATAGTGATGACTGCCGTCTCCACTCTTCTGGCGCTCGGATTTATGCCAATGTGGCTTTACGCATTCAGTGCGATTATGCAACTGGACGAAGCCCTCCGTGTGCCCTACAAAGAGCTAGGTAAAAGTTGTAAATATAACTTGGTTTCAGGAGCTAACCCCCAAATAGCATCGGTATTTCGATCTGTTACACATATGCATGCGTTATTCTTACAACATAACGAACTTACAATACAGGAGTATAATTCTGCTCTATCTACGCACAGGAATCGGTTTGGTGGGAATGATTATCCCCATTCTAATAGGAATTGCTGTCCAGCACTTCGTACCATCAAAATCACGTATGATAACTAAGGTGGGCATGCCGATAATATTTGTATAAATTACACAACCAACTAAAGTACCTATGCCGTTTTAAACGCGACGGTTTACTTTATAGGTGCTTTCGATAATCGGTTCCATTATGGTGGTGGTTACGTTGACTTTATCTATGATCGAAGGACTGTTCGACGAAACAAACGCCAAACTTGCCGGGGTAATTTATTAACCGAAAACTTCTCTGTTGGCCACAAATGTTTAAACAATTGAAACCATCTCGTCCATTCCACAGTCTGCATTCTTGTTCTTGTTCTGTGCGTTCGCAATCGGTTACGCCGCTACGAGGATACCATTTCTCGGGTTCTCTCAACCGGAACGACGCACAGTCGGCATAGAAATCATGTTCCAAAGCGCTCCTGTTGCATTGAACGTAATTTTGCTGTCATACAAGTAAGTAATACATTAACTCGGTTTGGATAGCACTAAGGAAAAGTTATTACTATTAACCTTCATAATCATGGGACTACTTGTTTAATTTTTGTACTGAACAAAAGCATTTCGTTTGCAAATACGCAGACAGCAATCAAGTGATTAAGTTTGTCACCTCCAAGCCGCAGCAAAAGTAAACCGGAACATTCCGCTGTTCCCTAATAAAATTTATTATAGTGATGGGGTTCTTGTAAACAATTAGCGGTTGTTCCGTAACAGATAGTTATGAGAAACTTAATCTTTAAAAATTGATTCTAATTTAGGAAATCTCACCTTAGTACACGACAATACATCGGGTTTATTTGTCGTGTAATTTAAAACGTTCCCGGTAACTCTTTACTGCTTGCCTTTAAATATGTCCTTTAAATGCAATGTATGATATTTCGTTTTTTTTATTTTTTATGTTGTTTACCTCACCGGGATTTCAACCCAAGATATCCTGGCCACGAATCTAGGGCAAGTTTTCTTCTAGTTATAACCGTTTCTCAACGATCTCTTTGCAGAGATACTCCAAGTGTTGTACCATCTATTGTTGCATATTCCTTTTTCTACGGTTCCATGCAACTGGTCGTGTCATTTGTAGTTGTCACGGTTTATCTTCTCATGAAGAAGTTTGGATTCAACTATTTTGTTCCTGTGCAAAATGAGAAGAGCAAGGATGATGATCGACATGAGGGAGGTGACGTCACAAGTGCTCTAACTGGGAAGAAAAATGGAACAAATGTGTAAACTCAATAAGAGTGTATAATTTACACGTGGATTTACTTTGGTAATGTTTGTTGTTCGTCACTGCGTTTTGCTCTTTTCAAAACACTTCTTCAATGCAAATTCTCTTTCGCATTCGCAGCTGCTGCGCTTAAAACCTTAAAAAACTTTTTTCATTTGCTTAGCGAATCATATGTGCTATCTGAGTGCTTGCCTTATATAGTAGATTGTTCATAAATATTCATAATATCAAACCAAACAATCCCTTGAAACCCTAAAATTACAGAGGGATATTTTGTTTACGTGTGTTTGTTGCCAATCTCATATTTAAAGTTTGGTAGCTGTAAGGGTGAATCCAAAAACTTTCCCTCTCGGGGGTGAGGGCGTTTTTGCCACAACCTGTATAAAATCACGCTAGTGTGACGAACAAAGATAAATTTTAAGGCAAACCTTCGGCAACTGCTGCGACTTGTCAGTGCTGTGACAGGTTTTACTGGATGGAGGGGAGACCTAATCACAAAACCTCCCCTGCCATATCCACCCCTGGGCTAAGAAATTTTAGGTGTTTGTCCACGTATTCTGGTGCAGTTGATGGGTGCTTATATAAAAAGCTGCAGTTACTAATTACTTGGTTGGAATTTTCTAAACTTGCTAGTTGTAATGTGAATTGTTGCTTTGTTGCCGTAATATATGAGTTTTTGTTATAAACGATATCTGCCAATGCTTTGATTTTGTGTTTAGAACAACAAACCTGAATGCAAATGCCCACGCAATGTGTAAATTTTGTATAAAGCCGTGTCTGGATCTAACATACCATGAGACGTATTGCATTTGCTGTCGGTGCATGTGTGTTTAACGTCATATAATATTGACCACTTATGGGCTTTGCGATATCTATTAAAATTTCATACTAATGGGTATAAACAGAAATATGTGGTTTGGTAATCTAAGTACTTGGCTTCAAATAAATTGTTGTCCACGTTTTCAATTCCATTATGTTGAATTAATAATTTTTCCATTTAATTAATACATGCTGTCAGCAGGTTATTCGTTGCTTAATTAATTGAAAGATCAAACTAAACATAGAAAAGTGTTCACACATTGAATTTGCTGCATCAAAAACAATTGCGCATTCCAAGACAGCATCAACACCGCAATGCATGCAATCACTACATCGTAAATAAACACGAAAAATTACTCCAAGAAGTTTGACGAATAATCATAAATTCTTCTATTTAAGTTGATTTCACATTCTTTTCGTTGTATTCGGGTTAAATAAGTTTCCAATAAGCTAATATGTCAATTTGAGTTACGGTTTTCAAAAGTCGTCATTAGTTTTTTGAAACACAGTCATCACCACCGTTGGCTTGAGCGAAGGATTCCGTTCCTGAACAATGTTCATTGGTGTCTCATTCGTTTGCAGACAGCCAACCCGAGATGATCCACTGGACTTAAACATCACAAATGGAAAGATTCTTTTTTTAAAATCAGCAAACGAAACCAGCAGAGTTAGAAAATTCAAAAGGAAAAAGAATCGTATTATGCTTCCGGAAATCAGCCCCGTCAACCAACTCAAACGCTCCGTCATGGGTTGCAAAAATATTATTGCCACCACTTTAAGAAGATCGACAATAAAACAAACTGCGCCACTCCAAGCACAACGTTTGTAGACTTCGTCGATTCCAGTCAGATTGCTAAAATACTTGAACAACGGAAGAAATAAAAGGACCAGCAGTCCGATTTGACTAAGAGTTGTTCCAGCCGCATAAACCATTCCAATTCTCATTGTCATTCTTTCTCTAACACACCGTTTACCTGGTACGTATACCGATATTGTAAGAATTGTTCCTATAATTTGTACCAAAGGGAACGTAGTAAGTCCGCACAAGATGACCTTGCCGCAAATCTTTGACCTTGCAACCCATGTGGCTGTCGAATTGACGTTTTCATACACCCTTTTTTGACGATGCCACAAAGAAAAGTATACAAAAAAATTTGAAGCGACAGTGCAAATAATTTCGATATTTGACAACCACGTGCAAACTGTGTCATTTAGATTGTTCAAGGTTACCACCAACGTGGAGGTTAAAAAGGAAATCAAAAGACAGACGCTCGAAGCTACACACAGTTGGTTGTTAAACTTTAATCCACGTTGCTTACAGCAGCGTTGAAAGATGATGGTAGCCAGTGTAAGATATGAAGAAATTCCGATCAATGACGTAATACAAAACCATTCAACAAAGATATTTGCTTGGTTTCTAAGTTGAGCTGCTTCTGTCATCGCGGTTGTGTAATTCAACATAGTTTTTTTTTAAAAGAAATACGTGTTGAATTTTAGAAATATGATCTCCGTAAATCTGAAAAACCATTTAAGATTGTTACTCAGTATTTTATCTAATTTGACCAATTTGTACGACAACGACTTTTCTTGGTTGCAAATGTGCATATACCACCTTTTCATCAATCGATTCTTTAACTGTTGTCTTTTCTGCCTCGCAAATTTCAAATAATCCCAGGGAAACGAAACTACTGCGCGTTTTGCAATGCATAGCATGTAAAACCACACACGCGTTGAACCGGTGGTTACATATTGATTCGAAATCAAATCTCTACTAAATACCTAACAAGCTGATCAAATAACTTGTACCAGATGTCGCCACAACCAAGCCCCGGCTGTATAATGGATTTAAACTCTGTGAGTATATCAGAAATTATGTAAACATTTACTACCAATAAACAAACATGATTATTGAGTCGGGCACCATGAAGTACTAAAGGATATTAGGCTAACCCGTTATTCGAGTAACATTTTATCGTTGACATCATACGTTTTGTTGTGATCAGTGAAGTGTGACATTTTTCGTACCCTGTATCGTAGCATTTCGCACCCTGTGAAACATTCCAACGTTGATTGCATAGGAATGTGATTAGGCGCATTCCCTTTATAACCACGGTTGTCTCCCCAAATAACCGGTCTTAATTTGCACGTGCTATTGCCTGTACGTCTTTCGAATAAAAGAATACAACTCATTTAAAAGTCAAAGAAAGGTATTCGGCGATAAGCAAAACAAATCGGTAGGTTATACAACGTATGCTGCCGTTTTTTTTTGGTTTAAACACTAACCTCGTTAAAATCGTTTGGAGAGGCTGAGATGTATATGGATGTTCCAGCTTGGCTACAATGCCTTGGCTGCGAAGCCTGTGAACCCAATGATGAGAATACGAGAGCTGAGATCGCCAAGCACAAAGGGCCTGCGCAGTGGGGCGATACTGCCTTGCTATGCGAAAGCAAGGTATTACCAGTTCTGCGATGTCTGATTACGGTGGTGGAGATCCCCTACGTATGTGAAGTTCGCCTGACAAGTTGCACCTGTGTACCTTGGCCACAATATACCCCGCAAAACCACGGAGCTCCTGTAGCTCAGTTGGTAGAGCGTTCGGCCTGGTTAGCCCAGGGTCGTGAGTTCAAACCTCACCAGGAGCTTGATTTTTCAGATCTTGCTTCGACTTGTCGGGAAAAGTGGCTGATCCAGCTAGGCTGCATTGCCTTGGCTGCGAAGCCTGTGAACCTATACCAGGATATTTAACTTATTTATGTTTTGTAATCGCACATTTATTGCCAACAAATTTCCTTTTAATTATTGCACGTCTCTGTATATAGAATTTGGAATAGTTATATTTACGTTTAACAGATGTAAACGTGAATGATGCGGTTAAATGATTTCATTATTAAATTGCGATTGTATGGCTTGTGAAACGTCACCAAAGCGCAACAGAATTTTATCGGTTCAATGGATTTTTTTAGTCATTTTAGGACAAACTATAGGACGCGGTAATACGAAACCCGTCGCATTTTCTCGCTCCCGCACAGCGTATGGCATTAAATTTACGCGCAGAATAGTCAGCATTTTTCCATTGTATGTCCTGTCTGTTTGCAGCTTTACGTACAACATTGATATTTAAACTTCTGTGTTAATCTTTGACAAACTCTAACATTTGGTTTATGGTAAACGGTAATAACATGTTTTGGCAAGGAGCGAAAAACATGAGCTTACAAAAGAGAAATATCAAGGCTGGGATGCTGGACATGTCATGCTGACGTTTCAAACACATCTGTGTTCATCATCACCCTCACGGAAACGCTGCTTTCCTGTAGTTTTGTTTTTGTTTTGTTTGCATTTGCCCGCTGGAAGGCATAGCCGATGTCGATGCTCTTCTCAGTCAGTTGGTAAAAGCACTGATGATAAACACAGTTTAAAATGTTTACCAGCATAGATTAGGCAATTCTCTTCGATTTTATGGTAACTTTACAGCAAAAGAAAGCACATCCCGGTCATTAATGAATGTGATATACGCAATGTAAGCCAAACTTTGTTACTTTAGTTGTTGACGTAGCCTTGCCATTTTGTGCCAGGAAGTAGGGACCTACCGTTTGTCAGCTGAGTTAAGTTATAATCTATGACCACCAATTTGGCAATTCTGCTAAGCATGCAAAATGTATTGGTACTGACTAACCGCTTTTGAGATACATTTTCTACTCGTTTGCAATCGCCGTGACGACTCTATTTGAATTTGATACTGACGTTGTTTTTCAAAGCAAAATATAAAGATTAATGGATTTCGATTTACAAGGCAAAGCAAGTGTTTTATTTAAATATAATAATTAGGCTGACAGATTTCAACCCGGAAAATAAACGTTTCCATGCAATTTGAATGAAAATGTCTGCAACAAACTCCTCCTTTGCGGTTTCAGGTATGTCTACACGTTTTCTATATAGAGTGATAGAACTTTGAATAAGTATATCCATGGAAGTTTCAAATACATAACGCACATATTCATTGAAAATTCTGTGCACTTGTAAATGGTGATGTGCTGTGCTGTGCGGGATCTGGGTACAGGGACGCGGTCGGATTATTCACGTAAATTTACCGGATAATTGCTTTGAAATCTACGACACGAAAACACACACAAATTTTACTCGTTTTCGGGACCCTGCGGAAAACGACACCGATTCTCCTTTTCGTATGGGATAAAAAAGTTAATCATAATTTGTGACCTAAAATCATGAAAATGTGCTGTATTTAGATGGTCAATAAGTCTAGGATTTGGATAGGTTTCCGCAACGAAGATATTAAATGCTGAGACTATCCCACATCACAAATAAGTTGTTTTTAACACACTTTTACGATAAACTCTTATTTGTTAAATTCACGGTAAGCATAGCATACACGTCCACGTACTACACATTTTTGTCACACTGGTATAACGTACGCTTAAATTGCGGTTAGCAAATTGCCGAACTTAAATTATCCGACCGGATTCACCCGGGCCGTAAAATTTGGAACAGAAACATCACTACTTATAACCACCTAAAAAATAGGGGAAAAAGGTGACGTTGATATTTTGTTTTGTGATTGTAAAATATATTGCCAATTCACCCCAAAAGTCCAAATGTGTATTCAAGCTGCCTTCACGTGTTTAGATTTTGGATCTTCTGCGAACAATTCGGCGACAGAAGGCGGACAATGGATATTGGACGTCACACAAAAACTCTCCTTGTACGTTTATATGTATGGGTGTTTCTTTAGATGTAACAAGTCGACACAAAAAGAGCATTTTAGGTGTCTGCAAAGCAACAAACTACTTAATTTGCATAAAACATCAATCACCTTATGCTGGGGTTGGTAAACTTGAAATGTAAACTGTTGATAGATACATCACGGCTATAGTTGGGTTGCCTTTTCTTTCGCCATAATGGCCTTTAAGGTGGTTTCAAAGCTGTTCTTAATCATATAAGCAGCAGTGTGAAATGGGGCCTTTTTATGCAGGTATTTGCTGCCTGTTTTTTTGTTAAGTCATGGTTCGTTGCAGTACTCGGGAAAGTTCTGATATTTTGGCTCTTGGCTTTCTGTGGCCACAGTTTGTGAAGTCTGGAAGAATAAAGAAGACTTTTTTTGGGCAAAAGTTTATTGCGTGATTTCCAACCATGGGCAACAAACTTTTGATCTCTGCAACATGCATTGACATAGTTAAACAACCTGGCAGCTCTCTTAGTCAAAACTTTGGTGTTTTTGCTAGTTTCATTCAACACACATTCCAAAGTGTAAGAGTTTACATCTTTTTCAGCACAGCCACTGTTACTGTCATGTTCGGGTTGGGCTGTTCGACAAGCACCTCCAGAATCGTTAATTTCATCAAAACACCAAAGAAATTTTTCACTGGAATTTCGCTGCAACTTCTTCTACTTCCCCGTGAGATAATTAAGAAACAATCAATTATTTAAAAAAATCTGCACAGCGGTCACATCAAAACTGTTGGATTACTAAATGTCGTGACGCAAAGTGACACAAGTTTATGCCAACCCCTGGCACACCAGGTTTAGCCCTGTGACCACAGTATGCTAATGGAGGTTACTAATTTGTCTTTTTTATCAAAACTTTTTCTAAACACGGTTATGTTTATTTTAAGATCAAAAATTAGTTGGGCACATTGTTGGTTATTCAACAACGTGCATAAATGCACTCAATTGTATTTACAGTGTTGGGGTTTTGCATTAGCCAAGTGATGAGGTTCAATTTACCGACAGCTCTTGGGATGATAATCCAGTCTGGTTCACCAGGTGGAACATACAGCAATATTGCTATTTATTGGTTGGACGGAGATATGGACCTCAGGTAAATAAAAGTAATATTATCCACCGTAAAGATATGCTTAGCCTCTCCCGCTGACACGTATGCGTAAAATAATATGAATATTGTATTTCAGTATAGTGATGACCACCGTATCCACTCTTCTGGCGCTCGGATTTATGCCAATGTGGCTTTACGCATTCAGTGCGATTTTACAACTGGACGAAACCCTCCGTGTGCCCTACAAAGCGCTAGGTAAAAATTCTAAACATAACTTGATTTCAGGAGCTAACCCCCAAATAGAATCGGATTTCATTTTGTCTCACGTCTACATGCGTTACTCTTACAACATAACGAACTCACAATACGGGAATATAATTCTGCTCTCTCTACGTACAGGAATCGGTTTGGCGGGAATGATTATCCCCATTCTAATAGGAATTGCTGTCCAGCACTTCGTACCATCAAAATCACGTATGATAACTAAGGTGGGTATGCCGATATTATTTGTACAAATTACACAACCAACCAAAGTATATATGCCGCATTAAACGTGACAGTTTGGCAAGGCAGGTTTATGATTTACTTTGTTTTGTTACTATTGTTCATCGCCTTTAACTTACTGCATTGTGTAATGGTTCTTGTTTGCTTGCGGATACATTTAAGTTCTTAAAACCGACAACAATTGAAGACAACAAAGTAATAGTGACTGATTCTGGTTTATCCGGCCATACCAATAGATATTATTAAGCTACGCTCAGAATAAACTCTTTGTTAAACTCGGTTGCGCTGTTTGCCGGCCATATACATTTCTGTAATTGGGTTTTCATTTTTAGGTGCTTTCGATAATCGGTTCCATTATGGTGGTGGTTATGATGATTTTTTCTATGATCGGGGGACTGTTCGACCAAACAGACGTCAAACTTGCCGGGGTAAGTCATTAACCGAAAACTTCTCTGTTAGCCACAAATGTTTAAATAAACAAAACCATCTCGTCCATTTCACAGTCTGCATTCTTGTTCTTGTTCTGTGCGTTCGCAATCGGTTACGCCGCTACGCGGATACCATTTCTCGGGTTCTCTCAACCGGAACGACGCACTGTCGGCATAGAAATCATGTTCCAAAGCTGCCCTGTTGCTTTGAACGTAATTTTTCTGTCATACAAGTAAGTAATACATTGACTCGGTTTGGATAGCACTAAGGAAATGTTATTACTATTAACCTTCATAATCATGGGACTACTTGTTTAATTTTTGTACTGAACAAAAGCATTTCGTTTGCAAATACGCAGACAGCAATCAAGTGTTTAAGTTTGTCACCTTCAAGCAGCAGTGAAAGTAAATCGGAACATTCCGCTGTTTCGGTGAAATAATTTCTTCTAGATATAACTGTTTGTCAACGATCTCTTTGCAGAGATACTCCAAGTGTTGTACCATCTATAGTTACATATTCCTTGTTCTACGGTTCCATGCAATTGGTCGTGTCAGTTGTAGTTGTCACGGTTTATCTTCTCATGAAGAAGTTTGGATTCAATTACTTTGTTCCTGTGCAAAATAATGAGAGCAAGTTTGATGATCGACATGAGGGAGGTGACGTCACAAGTGCTCTAACTGGGAAGAAAAATGGAACAAATGTGTAAACTGAATAAGAGTGGATAATTTACACGTGGATTTACTTTGGTAATGTTTGTTCTTCGTCACTGCGTTATACTCTTTTAAAACATTTCCTGGATGCAGAAAAAACTGTTTCGCATTCGCAGCTGCTGCGTGAACTGAAAACTTGAAAAAAAAACCTTTCTTCAATGCTTAGCATGTAAAAACCAAACACGCGTTGAACCAATGGTTGTATATTGATTCTGAATCGAATTTCTGCTCATTAAATACCAAACTGGCTGATCAAATAACTTTACTAGTTGTCGTCACAACCAAGCCCCGGCTGTATAATGGATTTAAATGCGATGAGTCCATCAGAAATTATATGTACAAATTTATACTACCAATAAACAAACATGATTATTAAGTCGGTCACCTTGAAGCACCAACAGATATTAGGCTCACCTGTGTTTTATGCAACATTTCATCGTGTTTGAAAAGACAAAGAAAGATATTCGGCGATAACCACAGCAAACCGATAGGATATACAACGTTTGCTGCCGTTTTTATTTTGAAACAGTACCATCGTTAAAATCGTTTGGAAAGGCTAATATGCATAAATTAATGATCACAATAGCTGCAGTGTGGGTGGCTTGCAAAGATGCGCGAGCCCACCCTGTATATCATTAAAGTAATGTGGATTATTTTACAATCGTTATATTATATGTTTGCCTTCCATCTGTAATTAAGAATCATTTTGTTTATACAACCAACATCATTACGCAACATAACGACTGCTGTTGGTGATTTGTTACCAAGCATTTTTCCTCGCTGATGTATCACCATCGTTGGTCTTCTCCTTTACTTCCTAATTTCAAGAAAAAGTGGAATTTTGCGTGCCCAAATGGCTCGTTTAAATAAGATTTGAAACAAAAATGTGCTTTTTTTTGCACAAAAACACGCAATGTAGCTTCGTGCTCAATGTGGCGAAATGTATTCTCCTGTATCCTTCCAGGATAATCAAAGCAAGTGTTCTTTGTGTGTATAACTACGAAAGGGGTAGTGATCACCAGGTCAGCATGTGCAGTTAGTGGTTCAGATCCTCATATTCCACGCTAAAAGTCGTTTTTTTCACGCCTGTAATGTATAGGATATACAACGTTTGCTGCCGTTTTTTTTGGTTTAAACAGTAACCTCGTTAAAATCGTTTGGAGAGGCTGAGATGTATGTGGATGTTCCAGATTGGCTACAATGCCTTGGCTGCGAAGCCTGTGAACCTAATAAAGAAAATACGAGAGCTGAGATCGCCAAACACAAAGGGCCTGCGCAGTGGGGCGATACTGCCTTGCTATGCGAAAGCATGGCATTACCACTTCTGCGTTGTCTGATTACGGTAGTGGAGATCCCCTACGTATGTGAAGTTTGCCTGACAAGTGCGCTTGCGCACCTGTGTACCTTGGCCACAAAATACCCCGAAAAACCACGGAGCTCCTGTAGCTGAGTTGCTAGAGCGTTGGTCCTGGTTAGCCCAGGGTCGTGAGTTCAAACCTCACCAGGAGCTTGATTTTTCAGATCTTGCTCCGACTTATCGGGAAAAGAGGCTGATCCAGCTAGGCTGCATTGCCTTGGCTGCGAAGCCTGTGAACGTATACCAGGATATTTAACTTAATTATGTTTTGTAATCGCACATTTATTGCCAACAAATTTCCTTTTAATTATTACATGTCTCTGTATATAGAATTCGGAATAGTTATGTTGATGTTTAACAGATGTAAACGTGAATGATGCGGTTAAATGATTTCATTAATAAAATTGCGATTGTATGGCTTGTGAAACGTCACCAAAGCACAACAGAAATTTATCGGTTCAATGGATTTTTTTAGTCATTTTAGGACAAACAATAGGACGCGGTAAATACGAAACCCGTCGCATTTTCTCGCTCCCGCACAGCGTATGGCATTAAATTTACGCACAGCATAGTCAGCATTTTTCCATTGTTCTATTAAAATTTTAAACAATTTTTGGACATCTGCTTACAATGTCCAGTCTGTTTGCAGCTTTGCGTACAACATTGATATTTAAACTTCTGTGTTAACCTTTGGCAAACTCTAACATTTGGTTTATGGTAAACGGTAGTAACATGTTTTGGCAAAGAGCGAAAAACATGGAGCTTACAAAAAAAAATATTAAAGCTGGGATGCTGGACATGCCATGCTGACGTTTCAAACACATCTGTGTTTATCATTACCCCCACGAAAACGCTATTTTCTTGTTGTGGTTTTGTTTTGTTTGCATTTGCCCTGTGGTAGGCATAGCCGATGTCGATGCTCTTTTCAGTCAGTTGGCAAAAGCACTGATGATCAACACAGTTTAAAATGTTTACCAGCATCCCAGATTAGGGAATCCTCTTCAATTATACAGTAACTTTACAGCAAAAGACGGTCATTAATGAATGTGATAAACGCGATGTATGCCAAACTTTGTTACTATTGACGAAGCCTTGTCGTGTTATGCCAGGAAGTAGGGACCGGGCGTTTGTCAGCTGAGTTAAGTTATGACCACCAATTTTACTATGCTACCTCTGCTAAGCATTTAGGATAAAAAATCCATTTTTTGCAAAATGTATTGGCACTGACTAACCGCTTTTGAGATACATTTTCCACTCGTTTGCAATCGCCGTGATGACTCTATTTGAATTAGCTACTGACGTTGCTTTTCACACCAAAATATAAAGATTATTGGATTTAGTTTTACGAAGCAAAGCCAGTGTCTTATTTAAATATAATAATTGGGCTGACAGATTTCAACCTGGAAAATAAACGTTTCGATGCAATTTGAATGAAAATGTCTGCAACAATCTCCTCCTTTGCGGTTTCAGGTATGTCTACACGTTTTCAATATATAGTGATAGAACTTTGAATAAGTATATCCATGGAAGTTTCAAATACATAACGCACATATTCATGGAAAATTCTGGACACTTGTAACTGGTGATGTGCTGTGCGGGATCTGGGTACAGGGACGCGGTCGGATTATTCACGTAAATTTACGGGATAAGTACTTTGAAATCTACGACAAGAAAAACAAACACACACAAATTTCACTCGTTTTCGGGACCCTGCGGACTACACCGATTCTCCTTTTCGTACGGGATAAAAAAGTTGATCCTGATTTGTGACCTAAAATCTTGAAAATGTGCTCTATTTAGATGGTCAATAAGTCCAGGGTCGGGATAGGTTCCCGCAACGAATATATTAAATGCTGAGGCTATCCCACATCACAAATAAGTTGTTTTAACACACTTTTACGATAAACTCTTATTTGTTGAATTCACGAGAAGCAAAGCATACACGTCCACGTACTACACATTTTTGTCACACTGGTATAAAGTACGCTTAAATTGCGGTTAGGAAATTGCCGAACCTAAATTATCCGGCTGGATTTGACCGATTACTATCCGGATTCATCTGGGCCGTAAAATTTGGAACGGAAACATCACTACTTATAACCACCAAAAAATAGGGGAAAAAGGTGACGTTGATATTTTGTTTTGTGATGGTAAAATATATTGCCAATTCACCCCAAAAGTCCAAATGTGTATTTAAGCTGCCTTCACGTGTTTAGATTTTGGATCTTCTGCGAACAATTCCACGACAGAAGGCAGACAATGGATATTGGACGTCACACAAAAACTCTCCTTGTACGTTTATGTGTATTGGTGTTTCTTTAGATGTAACAAGTCGACACAGAAAGAGCATTTTAAGTGCCTGAAAAAAAAAAATGATCATAAAACCTATGACCTATGATCATAAAACACTTGTCTACCAGCAGGGCAGGTTTATGATTTACTTTGTTTTGTTACTATTGTTCATCGCCTTTAACTTACTGCATTGTGTAATGGTGCTTGTTTGCTTGCGAATACATTTAAGTTCTTAAAACCGATAATAATTGAAAACCACACGGTAATAGTGACTGATTCTGGTTGATCCGGCCATACTAATAGATATTAACAAGCTACGCTCAGAATAAACTCTTAGTTAAACTCGGTGGCGCCGTTTGCCGGCCATATACATTTCTGTAATTGGGTTTTCATTTTTAGGTGCTTTCGATAATCGGTTCCATTATGGTGGTGGTTTTGAAGATTTTTTCTAGGATCGGGGGACTGTTCGACGAAACAGACGCCAAACTTGCCGGGGTAAGTCAATATCCGAAAACTTTACTGTTGGCCACAAATGTTTAAACAAATCAAACTTTCATTTCCATTCCACAGTCTGCATTCTTGTTCTTGTTCTGTGCGTTCGCAATCGGTTACGCCGCTACGCGGATACCATTTCTCGGGTTCTCTCAACCGGAACGACGCACTGTCGGCATAGAAATCATGTTCCAAAGCTGCCCTGTTGCTTTGAACGTAATTTTTCTGTCATACAAGTAAGTAATCCATTGACTCGGTTTGGATAGCACTAAGGAAAATTTATTACTATTAACCTTCATAATCATGGGACTACTTGTTTAATTTTTGTCCTGAACAAAAGCATTTCGTTTGCAAATACGCAGACAGCAACAAAGATATATGAATGTCACCTCCAAGCCGCAGTAAAAGTAAACCGGAACATTCCGCTGTTCCGTAATAATAATTATTGTCTTGATGGCGTTCTTGTAAACAATTAGCGGTTGTTGCGTCACAGATAGTCATGAGAAACTTAGTCTTTGAAAATTGATTCTTAATTAAGAAATCTCACCTTAGTACACGACAACACATCGGTTTATTTGTCGTGTAAATTAAAACGTTCCCGGTAACTCTTTACTGCTTGCCTCTGAATATGTCCTTTTAAATGCGATATCAGTGTGAAGAATGAAGAAACTTGTTTGACAGCACTTGTCATCCCGGCACGACAACTTGCGTACTACGTTAAATCTATTGTCGGGTTTTATTTATATTGTTTGACTCACCGGGATTTGAACCCAGGATACCCTGGCCACGAATCCAGATCAGGTTTTCTTCTAGATATAACTGTTTGTCAACGATCTCTTTGCAGAGATACTCCAAGTGTTGTGCACTCTATAGTTGCATATTCCTTGTTCTACGGTTCCATGCAACTGGTCGTGTCAATTGTAGTTGTCATGGTTTATCTGTCCATGAAGAAGTTTGGATTCAATTACTTTGTTCCTGTGCAAAATGAGAAGAGCAAGGATGATGATCGACATGAGGGAAGTGACGTCACAAGTGCTCTAACTGGGAAGAAAAATGGAACAAAGGTGTAAACTCAATAAGAGTGTATAATTTACACGTGGATTTACTTTGGTAATGTTTGTTGTTCGTCACTGCGTTATACTCTGTTTAAAACACTTCTTCAATGCAAGAAAAAACTCTTTCCCATTCGCAGCTGCTGCGTGAGCTGGAAACCTAAAAATACAACCTTTTTTCAATGCTTAGCATGCAAAAAACAAACACGCGTTGAACCGGTGGTTATATATTGATTCTGAATCGACTTTCTACTCATTAAATACGAAACAGGCTGATCAAATAACTCTACCAGATGTCGTCACAACCAAGCTCCGGCTGTATAATGGATTTAAATGCTGTGGGTACGTCAGAAATTATGTACAAATTTACTGCCAATAAAAAATCATGATTATTAAGTAGGACAACTTGAAGTGCCAAAAGATTAGGCTTGCCCGCGTTTCAAGCAATATTTCATCGTTGACATCATACGTTTGAAAAGTCAAAGAAAAGTATTTGGCGATAAGCACGACAAACTGATAGGATATACAACGTATGCTGCCGGTTTCTTATTTTAAACAGTATCCTCGTTAAAATTGTCTGAAAAGGCTAAGATTTATAAATTAATGATCACAATAGCTGCAGTGTGGGTGGCTTGGAAAGGTGCGCGAGCCCACCCTGTATGTCATTAAAGTAATGTGGATTATTTTACAATCGTTATATTATATTTTTGCTTTCTAACTGTAATTAAGAATCATTTTTTTTTGTACAACCAACATCATTACACAACATAGCGACTGCTGTTGGTGATTTGTTACCAAGCATTTTTCCTCGCTGATGTATCACGATCGATGGTCTTTTCCTTTATTTCATATTTTCAAAACAACGTGGAATTTTGCGTGCCTGAATGACACGTTTAAATAAGATTTAAAAACAAAAATGTACCGTTTTTCACAAAAACACGCAAAGTATAGCTTCGTGCTAAATGTGGCGAAATGTATTTTCCTGTATCTTTCCAGGATAATCAAAGCAAGTGTTCTTTGTGTGTATAACTACGAAAGGGGTAGTGATCACCAGGTCAGCATGTGTAGTTAGTGGTTCAAATCCTCATATTCCACGCTAAGAGTCGTTTTTGTCACGCCTGTTTATGAACCACAGCTATTAAGGGCAAAAAAATAATTTTGTAACATGTGATACCTGACACGCGTTTTGCTTGCTGATATTAGTAAGTGTTTCCTGCCTTGATGTGTGTCACTGCGGTCTATATTTTTTAAAGACATTGCGACGAAATTAGTTTGCTTGATTAGCTTAAATAAGACGTTTTGTTTCCAAAAAGATGCCAATTACATTAATTTGCTGTCGCAGAGAAAAAGACAAATAACCGAGTGTCAGATTCTCACACAGTTAATCATCAAATCGTTCGCTTCCATGCAATTCCCTTAAATATTTGTAAACTGCTTTGTTTGCTTGGGTTTCAGGTACATAACCATTGTAGACAATCTCGTTCACTCAGAACTTTGTAAATAACGCGTTTAGGTTTTGCTCTTGTTATTACGTAGTTATTGTGTGGTTATTTGGTTTATGACGAACTTGTAGCAGTAACTCAACCTTTTGCGGACAGCTTCTCGACAACCGCCTACGGTTCAAAGTTTTTCGGTTCTCGTCAGTTCATTGTACTCGTTTACGGCGTAACTATAATTGCCATTACGACGGAGAAAAAATAAAATTGTTTAAAAAAAATCTATCAATTTCTGTATATCGCAATCGATCTACTTATACCAGGATATTTAGGAACATGAGAAGACAAAATCCCACAAATTGTGAAGGCATAAGATCGAAGTAATATAAAAAGAAATTGTAATACCGTGAGTAAAACTAGCCAAACATGATGTTATTTGGTTCCTATTATAATACTGCATCATCGAAAGATGGCAGGCCGCAAGCTTAACTATTAGGCTTACGGATCTAACTGTCATCAGTAGTTACTTGCCAAACCAACATCCGCTACCAATTTAATGAGTGGCATTTCTGAAACCGGAAGTACCGTTAAAATTTGTAAAAGCGTACAAACTGTTCGGTTAAATTATTTATGTTTGCTAATCGCAGATTTATTGTCAACAAATTTCCTTTCATTTATTATACGCCTCTGTATATAGAATTCGGAATAGTTGTGTTGACGTTTAACAGACCCGGCCATTACGAAACCCGTCGCATTTTCCGCCTCCCGCACAGCGTATGACATTACATTTACGCACAGCATAGTCAGCTATTATCTATTGTGCTATTAAAATTTTAAACAATTTTTGGACATTTGCTCCCAATGTCCGGTCTGTTTGTAGCTTTGCGTACGACACTGGCATTTAAACTTCAATCTTTGGCAAACTCTAATATTTGGTTTATGGTAAATGGTAATAACATGTTTTGGCAAGGATCGAAAAAACATGGATCTGACAAAAAAAAATGTAAAAGCTGGGATGCTACGTCATACCATACAGACGTTTCAAGCACATCTGTGTTCATCATCACTGCTTTGCACGCTCACGGAAACGCTATTTTCCGGTTGTGGTTTTGTTTTGTTTGCATTTTCCCTTGGGCAGCCATCACATTCGCTCTTCTCAGTCAGTTGGTAAAAGCACTGATGATAAACACAGTTTAATATGTTCACCAGCATAGATTAGGCAATTCTCTTCAATTTTATGATAACTTTACAGCGAAAGAAAGCACAACCCGGACAATAATGAATGTGATAGACGAGATGCGTGACAAACTTTGTTACTTAGTTACTGACGAAGCCTTGTCATGTTGTGCCAGGAAGTAGGGACCGGGCGTTTGTCAGCTGAGTTATAATATGTTTCCAATTTTATTATGACAATTCTGCTAAGTATTTATGATAAAAAAGCATTTTTGGCATAATGTATTGGTACTCACTAACCGCTTTTGAGATATATTTTTCACTGTTTCGCAATCGCCGTGACAACACTATTTGAATTAGATACTGACTTTGCTTTTCAAAGCGAAATATACAGATAAATAGATTTCGTTTAACGAAGCAAAGCCAGTGTCTTATTTAAATATATATAATTAGGCTGACAGATTTCAACTTGGACGATAAACGTTTCCATGCAATTTGAATGGAAATGTCTGTACCAAACTCCTCCTTTGCGGTTTCAGGTATGTCTACTTGTTTATAATACATTAAAGCGGTTGATGCTTTATTGTGAGAGTCGTGCAGAGTCACAGAGCGAGCAACACAAAAAACACGAGTATATGGTGGTAACCGCGACACGAGAAAAGGGCAAGAGCACGCTTCAATGCACAGGCGAACACTGCAGTTCAGTCGCCACAACGTAGCGACAAAATTCTTTATAAATGTATATTCATGGAAATTTCAATACGCAACGTACATATTCGTGGAAAATTCTGGGCACTTGTAACTGGTGATGTGCTGTGCGGTATCTGGGTACAGGGACGCGGTCGGATAATTCACGTAAATTTACCGGATAATTGCTTAGAAATCTACGACACGAAAACACACACAAATTTCACTCGTTTTCGGGACCCTGCTGCGGAAAACGACACCGATTCTCCTTTTCGTATGGGATAAAAAGTTCATTCTAATTTGTGACCTAATTGAGCAACTTTAATGCATCAGTTTCGTCATGAAAATGCGCTGTATTCAAAAGGTATTTAAAAGGTCAGTATGTGCAGGGTTTGGAAAGGTTTCCGCAATGAAGATATTTCATACTGAGGCTAAACCACATCACAAATAAGTTGTTTTAACACACTTTTACGATAAACTCTTATTTGTTGAACTCACCGTAAGCAAACCATAACAAAGCATACACGTGTCACCCTGGTGCAACGCACGCTTAAATTGCGGTTAGCAAATTGTCGAATCCAAATTATCCAGCTGGATTTGACCGATTACTATCAGGATTCGTCCGGGCCGTATGATTTGGAACAGAAACATCACTACTTATAACCATAACTACACCTAAAAAATAGGAAAAAAATTGACGTTTTTGTGATAGTGAAATGCATTGCCAATTCACCCAAAAAGTCCAAATGTGTATTTAAGCTGCCTTCACGTTTTTAGGTTTTGGTTCTTCCATGAACAAATCGGCGACAGAAGGCGGAGATTGGATATTGGACGTCACACAAAAACTCACCTTGTACGTTTATATGTATTGGTGTCTTTTTAGATGTAACAATGCGACACAGAAAAAGCATTTTAGGTGTATGGAAAGCAACAAACTACTTAATTTGCATGAAACATCAATCACCTTATGCTGTTGTTGGTAAACTAGAAATGTAAACTGTTGATAGATACATGGCGGCTAGTTGGGTTGCCTTTTCTTTCGCCACAATGGCCATTAAGGCGGTTTAAAAGTTGTTCTTAATCGTATAAGCAGCAGTGTTAAATGGGGCCTTTTTTATGCAGCTTTTTGCTGCCTGTCCATTTCGTTAAGCCATGGTTCGTTGCAGTACTGGAGAACGTCCTAATATTTTGCTGTAGTTGATAGCAGACACGTTTGAGCTCTTGGCTTTCTGTGGCCACAGTTTGTGACGTCTGGAAGAATGAAAACAACTTTTTGGGGGCAAAAGTTTATTGCGTGATTTCCAACCATGGGCAACAAACTTTTGGACTCTGCAACATGCATTGACATAGTTAAATAACCTGGAATCTCTCGCAGTCGAAAATTCTGTTTTTTTCGTTTTTTTGTGCTAGTTTTATGCAACACACATTCCAAAATGTAAGAGTTTACATCTTTTTTCAGCACAGCCGCTGTTGTTGTGATGTTCGGGTTGGGATGTTCGACAAGTACCACAAGAATCTTTAATTTTATCAAAAGTCCAAAGAAATTTTTCACTGGAATTTCGCTGCAACTTCTCCTCTTACCCCGTGAGATAATTAAGGAACAATTGACTATTTAAAAAAATTCGGCTCAACGATCACATCAAAACTGTTGGATGAATAAATTTCGTGACAAAAAGTGACACAAGTTTATGCCAACCCCTGGCACACCACGTTTAGCCCTGTGACCGCTGTTTGCTTGTGGAGGTTATAAATTTGTCTTTTTAGAAAAAATTTGCGAGAAACGACGGTTATGTTTATGTTAAGATCGAAAATTAGTTGGGCACATTTTTGGTATCATGTGATTAACCAATAATGTGCATAAATGCCGATCAATTGTATTTACAGTGTTGGGGTTTGGCATTAGCCAAGTGATGAGGTTCAATTTACCGACAGCTCTTGGGATGATAATCCAGTCGGTATCACCAGGTGGAACATACAGCAATATTGCTACTTATTGGTTGGACGGAGATATGGACCTCAGGTATATAAGCTAACTGCATTATCCGCCCTAAAGATATGCTTGACCTCAACCGCTGACACGTATGCGTTAAATAATATGAACATTGTATTTCAGCATAGTGATGACTACCGTCTCCACTCTTCTGGCGCTCGGATTTATGCCGATGTGGCTTTACGCATTCAGTGCGATTTTGCAACTGGATGAAACCTTGCGTGTGCCCTACAAAGCGATAGGTAAAAGTTCTGGAAAAAATATCCTATATATAGCATGCAACCTGAGTGCAGTCAAAAACTGACTCGAAACAAAGTCATAAAGAATTGTCGCAAGTTACTTGGATACAATTGCAGGTGGCTAAATAAAAGTTCTATATATTTCGGGAGCTAACTTACAAACAGCACCGGATTTCATTCTGTCTCACGTCTACATGCGTTACTCTTACAACATAACGAACTCACAATACGGGAACACAATTCTGCTCTCTTTGCGTACAGGAATCGGTTTGGCGGGAATGATTATCCCCATTCTAATAGGAATTGCTGTCCAGCACTTCGTACCATCAAAATCACGTATGATAACTAAGGTGGGTATAAATTTTAAATGTTACTAGAACAACTTCGTGTCCACGCTTTTGGTTTTAGAATACATGTTTCGCTGCTTGTTAGGTAGATTTCATGTAGTAAAATTTTACAAAATTTATTGCTAAGGTGGGCATGCCGATATTATTTGTTTAAATTACACAACCAACCAAAGTATATATGCCGTTTTAAACGCGACAATTTACCTATAGTCGTATAGCACTCCCAGCAAGGCAGGTTTATGATTTACTTAGTTTTGTTACTATTGTTCGTCGCCTTTAACTTACTGCATTGTGTAATGGTGCTTGTTTGCTTGCGAATACATTGAAGTTCTTAAAACCGATAATAATTGAAAACCACACGGTAATAGTGACTGATTCTGGTTGATCCGGCCATACCAATAGATATTATTAAGCTACGCTCAGAATAAACTCTTAGTTAAACTCGGTAGCGCTGTTTGCCGGCCATGTACATTTCTGTAATTGGGTTTTATTTTCAGGTGCTTTCGATAATCGGTTCCAGTGTGGTGGTGGTTATAATGATTTTATCTATGATCGGGGGACTATTCGACCAAACAGACGCCAAACTTGCCGGGGTAAGTCATTAACCGAAAACTTCTCTGTAAGCCACCACAACTGAAACCATCTCGTCCATTCCACAGTCCGCATTCTTTTTTTTTGTTCTGTGCATTCGCAATCGGTTACGCCGTTACGCGAATACCATTTCTCGGGTTCTCTCAACCGGAACGACGCACTGTCGGCATAGAAATCATGTTCCAAAGCGCCCCGGTTGCTTTGAACGTAATTTTTCTGTCATACAAGTAAGTAATACATTTACTTGGTTTGGATAGCACTAAAGCAAATTAATGACTGTTGACGTTCACAATCATTTGTTTGATTTTTGTACTGAATGAAAGCATTTCGTTTGCAAATACACAGACAGCAACACGTATATATTCATGTCATCTCCAAGCAGGAGTGAAAGTAAATCGGTGAAATGTTTTTTGTTCCGGGAAATCTCACCTTAGTATATAAGAACGCATCGGGTTTATTTGTCGTGTAATTTAAAACGTTCCCGGTAACTTTATTCTACTTGCCTATATATATGTCCTTTTGAATGCGATATCAGTGTGAAGAATGAAGAAACCTGTCGGCACGACAACATGCATACTACCTTAAACCTATTGTCGGGTTTTATTTATATTTATTTATTTGACTCACCCGGATTTAAAACCAGGATATCCTGGCCACGAATCCAGAGCAGGTTTTCTTCTTGATATAACTGTTTGCCAACGATCTCAGAGATACTCCAAGTGTTGTGCACTCTATAGTTGCATATTCCCTTTTCTACGGTTCCATGCAACTGGTCGTGTCATTTGTAGTTGTCACGGTTTATCTTCTCATGAAGAAGTTTGGATTCAACTACTTTGTTCCTGTGCAAAATGATGAGAGCAACGCTGATGATCGACATGAGGGAGGTGACGTCACAAGTGCTCTAACCGGGAAGAAAAATGGAACAAATGTGTAAACTCAATAAGAGTGGATAATTTACACGTGGATTTACTTTGGTAATGTTTGTTTTAAAACACTTCTTCGATGCAAAAACTGTTTCGCATTCGCAGCTGCTGCGTGAGCTGAAAACCTAAAAGAAAACAACCTTCTTTTAATTTGCTTGGCGAATCATATGTCTCATCTGAGTGCTTGCCTTATATAGTAGATTGTTCATAAATATTCATAATATCAAACCAAACAATCCCTTGAAAACCTAATATTACAGAGGAATATTTTGTTTACGTGTGTTTGTTGCCAATCTCATATTTAAAGTTTGGTAGCTGCAAGGGTGAATCCAAAAACTTTCCCTTTCGTGGGTAAGTGCGCGCCCTAACCTGGTTGGAATTTTTAAAACTTGCTAGTTGTAATGTGAATTGTTTCTTTGTTGCCGTAATATATGAATTTTTGTTACCAACGATGTCTTCCAATGCTTTGATTTTGTGTTCATAACAACAAACCTGAATGCAAATGCCCATGTAATGTGTAAATTTTGTATAAATCCGTGTCTGGATCTAATATACCATGTAGCGTATTGCATTTGCTGTCGGTACAGTGTTTTACATCATATAACATTGACCACTTATCAGCAAATCGTGCGCTTCCATGTAATTCCCTTAAATATTTGTAAACGGCTTTGTTTGCTTGGGTTTCAGGTACATAACCAATGTATACAATTTCGTACACCCAGAACTTTGTAAATAACGCGTTTAGGTTTTGCTCTTTTTGTTTCGTGGTTTTTACGAACTTATAGCAGTAACTGAACCTTTTCCGGACAGCTTCTCGACACCCTCCTACGGTTCAAAGTTGTTCGGTTCTCGTCAGTTCATTGTACTCGTTTACGGCGTAACTATAATTGCCATTACGACGGGGAAAAAATAAAATTTCAAAAAAATCTATCAATTTCTGTATATCGCAATCGATCTACTTATACCAGGATATTTAGGAACATGAGAAAACAAAATTCCCCAAATTGTGAGGGCATGAAACCGAAATATCATAAGTTAGATTATAATACCGCAGTTGGTGAGTAAAATTAGCCAAACTTGGTGTTATTCAGTTCCTACTTTATTACTGCATCATCGAAAGATAGCAGGCCGCAAGCTTAACAATTAGGCTTACCAAACTAATTGCCATCAACGGTTATCTGCCAAACCAACATCCGCTACCAATTTAATGAGTGGCTTTTCTGAAACCGGAAGTACCGTTAAAATTTTTAGAAGCGTGTAAACTGTTCGGTTAAATTATTTATGTTTGCTAATCACAGAATTATTGTCAACAAATTTCCTTTCATTTATTAACTCCTCTGTATATAGAATTCGGAATAGTTATGTTGACGTTTAACAGATTTAAATGTGAAAGATGTGGTTTAATGGCGATTGTCTGGCTTGTGAAACGTCACCAAAGCGCAACAGAAATTTATCGGTTCAATGGATCGTCATTTTAGGACAAACAATAGGACGCGATCCCGTCGCATTTTCTGGCTCCCGCACAGCGTATGGCATTAACTTTACACGCAGCATAGTCAGCTGTTACATTGTTCTACTAAAATTTCAAACAATTTTGGGGCATATACTTAAGTTCTTTGCGTACAACATTGATATTTTAACTTCTGTGTTAATCTTTGCCAAATCCTAATATTTGGTTTATGGTAAATGGTAATAACATGTTTTGGTAAGGCGCGAAAAAGCGTTAAGATTGTTACTCAGTATTATATGGGATGCTGGACATGCCATGCAGACGTTTCAAACTCATCAGTGTTCATCATCACTGCTTTGCACCCCCACGGAAACGCTATTTTCCTGTTGTGGTTTTGTTTGTATTTGCCCCTTGGTAGACATAGCCGATGTCGATGCTCTTCTCAGTCAGTTGGTAAAAGCACTGATGATAAACACAGTTTAAAATGTTTACCAGCATCTCAGATTAGGCAATTCTCCTCAATTTTATAGTAACTTTACAGCAAAAGCCGGACATTAATGAATGTGATAAACGCGATATTTGCCAAACTTTGTTACTTTAGTTATTGACGAAGCCTTCGCCGTGTTATGCCAGGAAGTAGGGACCAACCGTTTGTCAGCTGAGTTAAGTTATGACTACCAATTTTGCTATGCCAGTTCTGCTAAGCATTTAAGCATGTATTGGTACTGACTTACCGCTTTTGAGATACATTTTCCACTCGTTTGCAATCGCCGTGACGACTCTATTTGAATTAGATACTGACTTTGCTTTTCAAAGCGAAATATACAGATAAATAGATTTCATTTTACGAAGCAAAGTCAGTGTTTAATTTAAATTTTAAAAATTAAGCTGACAGATTTCAACCTGGAAAATAAACTTTTTCAAGCAAATTGAATCCATCCATACATATCCATACATCCATACATTCCATACATAATGTACATATTATTGGAAATTCTGGGCACTTATAACTAGTGATGTGCCGTGCCGGATCTGGGTACAAGGACGCGGAAGGATAATTGCTTTGAAATCTACGACACGAAAACACATACAAATTTTACTCGTTTTCGGGACCCTGCTGCGGAAGACGACACCGATTCTCCTTTTCTTGCTTGATAAACAAGGTCATCCTCATTTGTGACCTAATAAAGCAACATCAATGCATCAGTTTTGTCATGAAAATGTGCTTCATTTAGTTGATATGTATGTTGGAGGAGCATGCACGTCCGCGTATTACACAATTCTGTCACACTGTGTAACGCACGCTTAAATTGCGGTTAGCACATTGATGAACTTCAATTATCCGGCCGGATTTGACCGATTTTTATACGGATTCGGCCGGGCCGTATAATTTTGAACGGAAACATCACTACTTATAACCATAACTGCACCTAAAAAATAGGAAAAAAAGATGACGTTGCGCCTGGTTAGCCCAAGGTCGTGAGTTCAAACCTCACCGGGAGCTTGATTTTTCAAATCTTGCTCCGACTTGTCAGGAAAAAGTGGCTGATCCAGCTAGGCTGCAATGCCTGGGCTGCCAAGCCTGCAAACATAATGAAAAAAAGATGACGTTGATATTTTGTTTCGTGATTGTAAAATATATTGCCAATTCACCCAAAAAGTCCAAATGTGTATTCAAGCTGCCTTCACGTGTTTAGATTTTGAATCTTCTGCAAACAATTCGACGACAGAAGGCGGACAATGGATACTGGACGTCACACAAAAACTCTCCTTGTAAGTTTATATGTATTGGTGTCTCTTTAGATGTAACAATTTGTATGAAACATCAATCACCTTAAGCTGGGGTGGGTAAACTTGTAAATGTAAACTGTTGATAGATATATCGCGGATAGTTGGGTTGCCTTTTTTTTCGCCATAATGGCCATTAAGGTGGTTTAAAAGTTGTCCTTGATCGTCTAATTAGCAGTGTTAAATGGGGCCTTTTGATGCAGCTTTTTGATGCCTTTCTATTTTGTTTGTTGTAGTATTTGAGAAGGTTCTAATATTTTGGTGTATTCGATAGCAGACACGTTTGAGCTCTTGGCTTTATGTGGCCACAGTTTGTGAAGTCTGGAACAATGAAGAAAACTTTTTTGGGGAAAACAATTTTTTTCGTGATTTCCAACCATGGGCAACAAACTTTTGGACTCTGCAACATAGCTAAATAACCTAGCAGCTCTTGCAGTCAAAAGTTCCGTTTTTTTAGTTTTATTTGCTAGCTTTATGCAACACACATACCAATATGTTTGAGTTTACATCTTTTTCAGCACAGCCACTGTTACCGTCATGTTCGGGTTGGGATATTCGACAAAAACCTCCAGAATCCTTAATTTCATCAAAACTCCAAAGAAATTTTTCACTGGAATTTCGCTGCAACTCCTCCTACTTCCCCGTGAGATAATTAAGGAAGAATCGATTATTTAAAAAAATCTGCACAACGACTACATCAAAACTGTTGGATGAATAAATTTTGTGACACAAATTGACACAAGTTTATGCCTACCTCTGGCAGACCAGGTTTAGCCCTGTGACCGCTGTTTGCTTGTTGAGGGTATAAATTCGTCTTTTTTGTCGAAAATTTTTCTAAACGACGGTTACGTTTATGTTAAGATCGAAAATTAGTTTTTTGGCACATTTTTGGTATCATGTGGTTAACCAATAATGTGCATAAATGCCGATCAATTGTGTTCCCAGTGTTGGGGTTTTGCATTAGCCAAGTGATGAGGTTCAATTTACCGACAGCTCTTGGGAT
Organism: Ascidia mentula; assembly: GCF_947561715.1. Taxonomy (NCBI): domain Eukaryota; kingdom Metazoa; phylum Chordata; class Ascidiacea; order Phlebobranchia; family Ascidiidae; genus Ascidia; species Ascidia mentula. The sequence goes on along the minus strand of NC_138570.1, from coordinate 18,322,102 downwards.
GATAATCCAGTCTGCTTCACCAGGTGGAACATACAGCAATATCGCTACTTATTGGTTGGACGGAGATATGGACCTCAGGTATAAAAAAGTAATATTATCCGCCCTAGAGATATGCTAGACTTCAGTCGCTGACACGTATGCGTTAAATAATATGAACATTGTATTTCAGCATAGTGATGACCACCGTCTCCACTCTTCTGGCGCTCGGATTTATCCCGATGTGGCTTTACGCATTCAGTGCGATTTTACAACTGGACGAAACCCTCCGTGTGCCCTACAAAGCGCTAGGTAAAAGTTCTAAACATAACTTGATTTCAGGAGCTAACCCCCAAATAGCATCGGATTTCGATCTGTCTCACGTCTGCATGCGTTACTCTTACAACATAACGAACTCACAATACGGGAATATAATTCTGCTCTCTCTACGTACAGGAATCGGTTTGGTGGGAATGATTATCCCCATTCTAATAGGAATTGCTGTCCAGCACTTTGTACCATCAAAATCACGTATGATAACTAAGGTGGGTATGCCGATATTATTTGTACAAATTACACAACCAACCACAGTACGTATGCCGTTTTAAACGCGACAATTTACCTATGATCATAAAACACTTGTCTACCAGCAGGGCAGGTTTATGATTTACTTTGTTTTGTTACTATTGTTCATCGCCTTTAACTTACTGCATTGTGTAATGGTGCTTGTTTGCTTGCGAATACATTTAAGTTCTTAAAACCGATAATAATTGAAAACCACACGGTAATAGTGACTGATTCTGGTTGATCCGGCCATACCAATAGATATTAACAAGCTACGCTCAGAATAAACTCTTAGTTAAACTCGGTGGCGCCGTTTGCCGGCCATATACATTTCTGTAATTGGGTTTTCATTTTTAGGTGCTTTCGATAATCGGTTCCATTATGGTGGTGGTTTTGAAGATTTTTTCTATGATCGGGGGACTGTTCGACGAAACAGACGCCAAACTTGCCGGGGTAAGTCAATATCCGAAAACTTTACTGTTGGCCACAAATGTTTAAACAAATCAAACTTTCATTTCCATTCCACAGTCTGCATTCTTGTTCTTGTTCTGTGCGTTCGCAATCGGTTACGCCGCTACGCGGATACCATTTCTCGGGTTCTCTCAACCGGAACGACGCACTGTCGGCATAGAAATCATGTTCCAAAGCTGCCCTGTTGCTTTGAACGTAATTTTTCTGTCATACAAGTAAGTAATCCATTGACTCGGTTTGGATAGCACTAAGGAAAAGTTATTACTATTAACCTTCATAATCATGGGACTACTTGTTTAATTTTTGTCCTGAACAAAAGCATTTCGTTTGCAAATACGCAGACAGCAACAAAGATATATGAATGTCACCTCCAAGCCGCAGTAAAAGTAAACCGGAACATTCCGCTGTTCCGTAATAATAATTATTGTCTTGATGGCGTTCTTGTAAACAATTAGCGGTTGTTGCGTCACAGATAGTCATGAGAAACTTAGTCTTTGAAAATTGATTCTTAATTAAGAAATCTCACCTTAGTACACGACAACACATCGGGTTTATTTGTCGTGTAAATTAAAACGTTCCCGGTAACTCTTTACTGCTTGCCTCTGAATATGTCCTTTTAAATGCGATATCAGTGCGAAGAATGAAACTTGTTTGACAGCACTTGTCATCCCGGCACGACAACTTGCGTACTACGTTAAATCTATTGTCGGGTTTTATTTATATTGTTTGACTCACCGGGATTTGAACCCAGGACACCCTGGCCACGAATCCAGATCAGGTTTTCTTCTAGATATAACTGTTTGTCAACGATCTCTTTGCAGAGATACTCCAAGTGTTGTGCACTCTATAGTTGCATATTCCTTGTTCTACGGTTCCATGCAATTGGTCGTGTCAATTGTAGTTGTCATGGTTTATCTGTCCATGAAGAAGTTTGGATTCAATTACTTTGTTCCTGCGCAAAATGATGAGAGCAAGGATGATGATCGACATGAGGGAAGTGACGTCACAAGTGCTCTAACTGGGAAGAAAAATGGAAGAAAGGTGTAAACTCAATAAGAGTGTATAATTTACACGTGGATTTACTTTGGTAATGTTTGTTGTTCGTCACTGCGTTATACTCTGTTTAAAACATTTCTTCAATGCAAGAAAAAACTCTTTCCCATTCGCAGCTGCTGCGTGAGCTGGAAACCTAAAAATACAACCTTTTTTCAATGCTTAGCATGCAAAAAACAAACACGCGTTGAACCGGTGGTTATATATTGATTCTGAATCGACTTTCTACTCATTAAATACGAAACAGGCTGATCAAAAAAACTCTACCAGATGTCGTCACAACCAAGCCCCGGCTGTATAATGGATTTAAATGCTGTGGGTACGTCAGAAATTATGTACAAATTTACTGCCAATAAAAAATCATGATTATTATGTAGGACACCTTGAAGTGCCAAAAGATTATGCTTGCCCGCGTTTCAAGCAATATTTCATCGTTGACATCATACGTTTGAAAAGTCAAAGAAAGGTATTTGGCGATAAGCACGACAAACTGATAGGATATACAACGTATGCTGCCGGTTTCTTATTTTAAACAGTATCCTCGTTAAAATTGTCTGAAAAGGCTAAGATTTATAAATTAATGATCACAATAGCTGCAGTGTGGGTGGCTTGGAAAGGTGCGCGAGCCCACCATGTATATCATTAAAGTAATGTGGATTATTTTACAATCGTTATATTATATTTTTGCTTTCTAACTGTAATTTAGAATCACTTTTTTTTGTACAACCAACATCATTACACAACATAGCGACTGCTGTTGGTGATTTGTTACCAAGCATTTTTCCTCGCTGATGTATCACGATCGATGGTCTTTTCCTTTATTTCATATTTTCAAAACAACGTGGAATTTTGCGTGCCTGAATGACACGTTTAAATAAGATTTAAAAACAAAAATGTACCGTTTTTCACAAAAACACGCAAAGTATAGCTTCGTGCTAAATGTGGCGAAATGTATTTTCCTGTATCTTTCCAGGATAATCAAAGCAAGTGTTCTTTGTGTGTATAACTACGAAAGGGGTAGTGATCACCAGGTCAGCATGTGCAGTTAGTGGTTCAAATCCTCATATTCCACGCTAAGAGTCGTTTTTGTCACGCCTGTTTATGAACCACAGCTATTAAGGGCAAAAAAATAATTTTGTAACATGTGATACCTGACACGCGTTTTGCTTGCTGATATTAGTAAGTGTTTCCTGCCTTGATGTGTGTCACTGCGGTCTATATTTTTTAAAGACATTGCGACGAAGTTAGTTTGCTTGATTAGCTTAAATAAGACGTTTTGTTTCCAAAAAGATGCCAATTACATTAATTTGCTGTCGCAGAGAAAAAGACAAATAACCGAGTGTCAGATTCTCACACAGTTAATCATCAAATCGTGCGCTTCCATGCAATTCCCTTAAATATTTGTAAACTGCTTTGTTTGCTTGGGTTTCAGGTACATAACCATTGTAGACAATCTCGTTCACTCAGAACTTTGTAAATAACGCGTTTAGGTTTTGCTCTTGTTATTACGTAGTTATTGTGTGGTTATTTGGTTTATGACGAACTTGTAGCAGTAACTCAACCTTTTGCGGACAGCTTCTCGACAACCGCCTACGGTTCAAAGTTTTTCGGTTCTCGTCAGTTCATTGTACTCGTTTACGGCGTAACTATAATTGCCATTACGACGGAGAAAAAATAAAATTGTTTAAAAAAAATCTATCAATTTCTGTATATCGCAATCGATCTACTTATACCAGGATATTTAGGAACATGAGAAGACAAAATCCCCCAAATTGTGAAGGCATAAGATCGAAGTAATATAAAAAGAAATTGTAATACCGTGAGTAAAATTAGCCAAACATGATGTTATTTGGTTCCTATTATAATACTGCATCATCGAAAGATGGCAGGCCGCAAGCTTAACTATTAGGCTCACGGATCTAACTGTCATCAGTAGTTACTTGCCAAACCAACATCCGCTACCAATTTAATGAGTGGCTTTTCTGAAACCGGAAGTACCGTTAAAATTTGTAAAAGCGTACAAACTGTTCGGTTAAATTATTTATGTTTGCTAATCGCAGATTTATTGTCAACAAATTTCCTTTCATTTATTATACGCCTCTGTATATAGAATTCGGAATAGTTGTGTTGACGTTTAACTGACCCGGCCATTACGAAACCCGTCGCATTTTCCGCCTCCCGCACAGCGTATGACATTACATTTACGCACAGCATAGTCAGCTATTATCTATTGTTCTATTAAAATTTTAAACAATTTTTGGACATTTGCTCCCAATGTCCGGTCTGTTTGTAGCTTTGCGTACGACACTGACATTTAAACTTCAATCTTTGGCAAACTCTAATATTTGGTTTATGGTAAATGGTAATAACATGTTTTGGCAAGGATCGAAAAAACATGGATCTGACAAAAAAAAATGTAAAAGCTGGGATGCTACGTCATACCATACAGACGTTTCAAGCACATCTGTGTTCATCATCACTGCTTTGCACGCTCACGGAAACGCTATTTTCCGGTTGTGGTTTTGTTTTGTTTGCATTTTCCCTTGGGCAGCCATCACATTCGCTCTTCTCAGTCAGTTGGTAAAAGCACTGATGATAAACACAGTTTAATATGTTCACCAGCATAGATTAGGCAATTCTCTTCAATTTTATGGTAACTTTACAGCGAAAGAAAGCACAACCCGGACAATAATGAATGTGATAGACGAGATGCGTGACAAACTTTGTTACTTAGTTACTGACGAAGCCTTGTCATGTTGTGCCAGGAAGTAGGGACCGGGCGTTTGTCAGCTGAGTTATAATATGTTTCCAATTTTATTATGACAATTCTGCTAAGTATTTATGATAAAAAAGCATTTTTGGCATAATGTATTGGTACTCACTAACCGCTTTTGAGATATATTTTTCACTGTTTCGCAATCGCCGTGACAACACTATTTGAATTAGATACTGACTTTGCTTTTCAAAGCGAAATATACAGATAAATAGATTTCGTTTAACGAAGCAAAGCCAGTGTCTTATTTAAATATATATAATTAGGCTGACAGATTTCAACTTGGACGATAAACGTTTCCATGCAATTTGAATGGAAATGTCTGTACCAAACTCCTCCTTTGCGGTTTCAGGTATGTCTACTTGTTTATAATACATTAAAGCGGTTGATGCTTTATTGTGAGAGTCGTGCAGAGTCACAGAGCGAGCAACACAAAAAACACGAGTATATGGTGGTAACCGCGACACGAGAAAAGGGCAAGAGCACGCTTCAATGCACAGGCGAACACTGCAGTTCAGTCGCCACAACGTAGCGACAAAATTCTTTATAAATGTATATTCATGGAAATTTCAATACGCAACGTACATATTCGTGGAAAATTCTGGGCACTTGTAACTGGTGATGTGCTGTGCGGTATCTGGGTACAGGGACGCGGTCGGATAATTCACGTAAATTTACCGGATAATTGCTTAGAAATCTACGACACGAAAACACACACAAATTTCACTCGTTTTCGGGACCCTGCTGCGGAAAACGACACCGATTCTCCTTTTCGTATGGGATAAAAAGTTCATTCTAATTTGTGACCTAATTGAGCAACTTTAATGCATCAGTTTCGTCATGAAAATGCGCTGTATTCAAAAGGTATTTAAAAGGTCAGTATGTGCAGGGTTTGGAAAGGTTTCCGCAATGAAGATATTTCATACTGAGGCTAAACCACATCACAAATAAGTTGTTTTAACACACTTTTACGATAAACTCTTATTTGTTGAACTCACCGTAAGCAAACCATAACAAAGCATACACGTGTCACCCTGGTGCAACGCACGCTTAAATTGCGGTTAGCAAATTGTCGAATCCAAATTATCCAGCTGGATTTGACCGATTACTATCAGGATTCGTCCGGGCCGTATGATTTGGAACAGAAACATCACTACTTATAACCATAACTACACCTAAAAAATAGGAAAAAAATTGACGTTTTTGTGATAGTGAAATGCATTGCCAATTCACCCAAAAAGTCCAAATGTGTATTTAAGCTGCCTTCACGTTTTTAGGTTTTGGTTCTTCCATGAACAAATCGGCGACAGAAGGCGGAGATTGGATATTGGACGTCACACAAAAACTCACCTTGTACGTTTATATGTATTGGTGTCTTTTTAGATGTAACAATGCGACACAGAAAAAGCATTTTAGGTGTATGGAAAGCAACAAACTACTTAATTTGCATGAAACATCAATCACCTTATGCTGTTGTTGGTAAACTAGAAATGTAAACTGTTGATAGATACATGGCGGCTAGTTGGGTTGCCTTTTCTTTCGCCACAATGGCCATTAAGGCGGTTTAAAAGTTGTTCTTAATCGTATAAGCAGCAGTGTTAAATGGGGCCTTTTTTATGCAGCTTTTTGCTGCCTGTCCATTTCGTTAAGCCATGGTTCGTTGCAGTACTGGAGAACGTCCTAATATTTTGCTGTAGTTGATAGCAGACACGTTTGAGCTCTTGGCTTTCTGTGGCCACAGTTTGTGACGTCTGGAAGAATGAAAACAACTTTTTGGGGGCAAAAGTTTATTGCGTGATTTCCAACCATGGGCAACAAACTTTTGGACTCTGCAACATGCATTGACATAGTTAAATAACCTGGAATCTCTCGCAGTCGAAAATTCTGTTTTTTTCGTTTTTTTGTGCTAGTTTTATGCAACGCACATTCCAAAATGTAAGAGTTTACATCTTTTTTCAGCACAGCCGCTGTTGTTGTGATGTTCGGGTTGGGATGTTCGACAAGTACCACAAGAATCGTTAATTTTATCAAAAGTCCAAAGAAATTTTTCACTGGAATTTCGCTGCAACTTCTCCTCTTACCCCGTGAGATAATTAAGGAACAATCGACTATTTAAAAAAATTCGGCTCAACGATCACATCAAAACTGTTGGATGAATAAATTTCGTGACAAAAAGTGACACAAGTTTATGCCAACCCCTGGCACACCACGTTTAGCCCTGTGACCGCTGTTTGCTTGTGGAGGTTATAAATTTGTCTTTTTAGAAAAAATTTGCGAGAAACGACGGTTATGTTTATGTTAAGATCGAAAATTAGTTGGGCATATTGTTGGTATCATGTGGTTAACCAATAATGTGCATAAATGCCGATCAATTGTATTTCCAGTGTTGGGGTTTGGCATTAGCCAAGTGATGAGGTTCAATTTACCGACAGCTCTTGGGATGATAATCCAGTCGGTATCACCAGGTGGAACATACAGCAATATTGCTACTTATTGGTTGGACGGAGATATGGACCTCAGGTATATAAGCTAACTGCATTATCCGCCCTAAAGATATGCTTGACCTCAACCGCTGACACGTATGCGTTAAATAATATGAACATTGTATTTCAGCATAGTGATGACTACCGTCTCCACTCTTCTGGCGCTCGGATTTATGCCGATGTGGCTTTACGCATTCAGTGCGATTTTGCAATTGGATGAAACCTTGCGTGTGCCCTACAAAGCGATAGGTAAAAGTTCTGGAAAAAATATCCTATATATAGCATGCAACCTGAGTGCAGTCAAAAACTGACTCGAAACAAAGTCATAAAGAATTGTCGCAAGTTACTTGGATACAATTGCAGGTGGCTAAATAAAAGTTCTATATATTTCGGGAGCTAACTTACAAACAGCACCGGATTTTATTCTGTCTCACGTCTACATGCGTTACTCTTACAACATAACGAACTCACAATACGGGAACACAATTCTGCTCTCTTTGCGTACAGGAATCGGTTTGGCGGGAATGATTATCCCCATTCTAATAGGAATTGCTGTCCAGCACTTCGTACCATCAAAATCACGTTTCATAACTAAGGTGGGTATGAATTTTAAATGTTACTAGAACAACTTTGTGTCCACGCTTTTGGTTTTAGAATACATGTTTCGCTGCTTGTTAGGTAGATTTCATGTAGTAAAATTTTACACAACTTATTGCTAATGTGGGTATGCCGATATTATTTGTTTAAATTACACAACCAACCAAAGTATATATGCCGTTTTAAACGCGACAATTTACCTATAGTCGTATAGCACTCCCAGCAAGGCAGGTTTATGATTTACTTAGTTTTGTTACTATTGTTCGTCGCCTTTAACTTACTGCATTGTGTAATGGTGCTTGCGGATACATTGAAGTTCTTAAAACCGATAATAATTGAAAACCACACGGTAATAGTGACTGATTCTGGTTTATCCGGCCATACCATCAGATATTACCAAGCTACGCTCAGTAAAAACTCTTAGTTAAACTCGGCGACGCTGTTTGCCGGCCATGTGCATTTCTGTAATTGTGATTTTATTTCAGGTGCTTTCGATAATCGGTTCCAGTGTGGTGGTGGTTATAATGATTTTATCGGTGATCGGGGGACTGTTCAACCAAACAGACGCCAAACTTGCCGGGGTAAGTCATTAACCGAAAACTTTACTGTTGGCCACAAATGTTTAAACAATTGAAACCATCTCGTCCATCCACAGTCCGCATTCTTTTTTTTGTTCTGTGCATTCGCAATCGGTTACGCCGTTACGCGATTACCATTTCTCGGGTTCTCTCAACCGGAACGACGCACTGTCGGCATAGAAATCATGTTCCAAAGCGCCCCGGTTGCTTTGAACGTAATTTTTCTCTCATACAAGTAAGTAATACATTGACTTGGTTTGGATAGCACTAAAGCAAATTAATTACTGTTGACGTTTACAATCATTTGTTTGATTTTTGTACTGAATAAAAGCATTTCGTTTGCAAATACGCAGACAGCAACAAAGATATATGAATGTCACCTACAAACAGGAATGAAAGTAAATCGGTGAAATATTTTTTGTTTCGGTGAATAATTATTGCCGACATGGCGTTTTGGTAAACAAGTTCTTTAATCTTTGAAAATTGATTCTTATTTAGTAAATCTCACCTTAGTATATAAGAACGCATCGGGTTTATTTGTCGTGTAATTTGAAACGTTCCCGGTAACTTTTTTCTACTTGCCTCTGTATATGTCCTTTTAAAATGCGATATCAGTGTGAAGAATGAAGAAACTTGTTTGAGAGCACTTGTCATCTCGGCACGACCACTTGCATTCTACGTTAAACCCATTGTCGGCTTTCATTTATTTATATTTATTTATTTGACTCACCTGGATTTGAAACCAGGATACCCTGGCCACGAATCCAGAGCAGGTTTTCTTCTAGTTATAACTGTTTGTCAACGATCTCTTTGCAGAGATACTCCAAGTGTTGTGCCATCTATTGTTGCATATTCCTTTTTCTACGGTTCCATGCAATTGGTCGTGTCAGTTGTAGTTGTCACGGTTTATCTTCTCATGAAGAAGTTTGGATTCAATTACTTTGTTCCTGTGCAAAATGATGAGAGCAAGGCTGATGATCGACATGAGGGAGGTGACGTCACAAGTGCTCTAACTGCAGGGAAGAAAAATGGAACAAAGGTGTAAACTCAATAAGTGTGAATAATTTACACGTGGATTTACTTTGGTAATGTTTGTTTTAAAACACTTCTTCGATGCAAAAACTCTTTCGCATTCGCAGCTGCTGCGTGAGCTGAAAACATAAAAAAAAAACTTTTTTTCATTTGCTTAGCGAATCATATGTGCCATCTGAATGCTTGCCTTATATTGTTCGTAAATATTCATCATATCAAACCAAACAATCCCTTGAAAACCTAATATTACAGCGGGATATTTTATTTTCGTGTGTTTGTTGCCAATCTCATATTTAAAGTTTGGTAGTTGCAAGGGTGAATCCAAAAACTTTCCCTTTCGTGGGTGAGTGCGTGCCCTAACCTGGTTGGAATTTTTAAAACTTGCTAGTTGTAATGTGAATTGTTTCTTTGAGTAAGATATGAATTTTTGTTACCAACGATGTCTTCCAATGCTTTGATTTTGTGTTCAAAACAACAAACCTGAAAACAAATGCCCATGTAATGTGTAAATTTTGCATAAATCGGTTTCTGGATCCTATATACCGTGTAACGTATTGCATTTGCTGTCGGTACATGTGTGTTTTACGTCATATTATATTGACCACTTATCAGCAAATCGTGCGCTTCCATGTAATTCCCTTAAATATTTGTAAACCGCTTTGTTTGCTTGGGTTTCAGGTACATAACCCATGTATACAATTTCGTACACCCAGAACTTTGTAAATAACGCGTTTTGGTTTTGCTCTTTTTGTTTCGTGGTTGTTACGAACTTGTAGCAGTAACTCAACCTTTTCCGGACAGCTTCTCGACACCCTCCTACGGTTCAAAGTTGTTCGGTTCTCGTCAGTTCATTATACTCGTTTACGGCGTAACTATACTTGTCATTACGACGGGGAAAAAATAAAATTTCAAAAAAATCAATCAATTTCTGTATATCGCAATCGATCTACTTATGCCAGGATATTTAGGAACATGAGAAGACAAAATCCCCCAAATTGTGAGGGCATGAAACCGAAATATTATAAGTTAGATTATAATACCGGAGTTGGTGAGTAAAATTAGCCAAACTTGGTGTTATTCAGTTCCTATTTTATTACTGCATCATCGAAAGATGGCAGGCCGCAAGCTTAACAATTAGGCTTACCAAACTAATTGCCATCAACGGTTATCTGCCAAACCAACATCCGCTACCAATTTAATGAGTGGCTTTTCTGAAACCGGAAGTACCGTTAAAATTTTTAGAAGCGTATAAACTGTTCGGTTAAATTATTTATGTTTGCTAATCGCAGAATTATTGTTAACAAATTTCCTTTCATTTATTAACTCCTCTGTATATAGAATTCGGAATAGTTATGTTGACGTTTAACAGATTTAAATGTGAAAGATGTGGTTTAATGGCGATTGTTTAACTTGTGAAACGTCACCAAAGCGCAACAGAAATTTGTCGGTTTAATGGATCGTCATTTTAGGACAAAAAATAGGACGCGGTAAATACGAAACCCGTCGCATTTTCTCGATCCCGCACAGCACATGGCATTAACTTTACACGCAGCATAGTCAGCTATTACATTGTTCTACTAAAATTTCAAACAATTTTGGGGCATATGCTTAAGCCCTTTGCGTACAACATTGATATTTTAACTTCTGTGTTAATCTTTGCCAAACCCTAATGTTTGGTTTATGGTAAATGGTAATAACATGTTTTGGTAAGGCGCGAAAAAGCGTTAAGATTGTTACTCAGTATTATATGGGATGCTGGACATGCCATGCAGACGTTTCAAACTCATCTGTGTTCATCATCACTGCTTTGCACCCCCACGGAAACGCTATTTTCCTGTTGTGGTTTTGTTTTGTTTGTATTTGCCCCTTGGTAGACATAGCCGAGGTCGATGCTCTTCTCAGTCAGTTGGTAAAAGCACTGATGATAAACACAGTTTAAAATGATACCAGCATCCCAGATTATGTAATTCTTCCCAGTTTTATAGTAGCTACACAGCAAAAGCCGAACATTACTGAATGTAATAGACGCGATGTATGCCAAACCTTGTTACTTTGGTTATTGACGAAGCCATGCCGTGTTAGGCCATGAAGTAGGGACCGGGCGTTTGTCAGCTGAGTTAAGTTATAATCTACCAACAATTTTACTATGCCAGTTCTGCTAAGCATTTAGGATAAAAAATGCATGTTTTGCATAATGTATTGGTACTGACCAACCGATTTTGAGATACATTTTCCACTCGTTTGCAATCGCCGTGACGACTCTATTTGAATCAGATACTGACTTTGTTTTTCAAAGCGAAATATACAGATTAATAGATTTCGTTTTACGAAGCAAAGCCAGTGTCTTATTTAAATTCAAAAAAATTTAGCTGACAGATTTCAACCCGGAAAATAAACGTTTCCAGGCTATTTGAATGAAAATGTCTGCAACAAACTCCTCCTTTGCGGTTTCAGGTATGTCTACACGTTTTCTTTATATAGTGATAAAACTTTGAATAAGTATATTTGTGGAAGTTTCCATACATAATGTACATATTATTGGAAATTCTGGGCACTTGTAACTAGTGATGTGCCATGCCGGATCTGGGTAAAGGGACGCGGCCGGATAATTGCTTTGAAATTTACGACACAAAAACACACACAAATTTCACTGGTTTTCGGGACCCTGCTGCGAAAGACGACACCGATTCTCCTTTTCTTACTAGATAAACAAGGTCATCCTCATTTGTGACCTAATAAAGCAACATCAATCCATCAGTTTTGTCATGAAAATGTGCTTCATTTAGTTGATATATATGTTGGGGGAGCATACACGTCCACGTATTACACATTTCTGTCACACTAGTGTAACGCACGCTTAAATTGCGGTTAGCACATTGGCGAACTTAAATTATCCGGCTGGATTTGACCGATTTTTATCCGGATTCAGCCGGGCCGTATGATTTGGAACAGAAACATCACTACTTATAACCACCTAAAAACTAGAAGAAAAGGTGACGTGGATAATTTGTTTTGTGATTGTAAAATATATATTCAATTCACCCAAAAAGTCCAAATGTGTATTCAAGCTGCCTTCACGTGTTTAGGTTTTGAATCTTCTGCGAACAATTCGGCGACAGAAGGCGGACAATGGATATTGGATGTCACACAAAAACTTTCCTTGTACGTTTATATGTATTGGTGTCTTTTTAGATGTAACAATGCGACACAGAAAAAGCATTTCAAGTGCCCGCAAAGCAACAAACTTCTTAATTTGCATAAAACATCAATCACCTTATGCTGGGGTTGGTAAACTTGAAAATGTAAACTGTTGATAGATACATCGCGGATAGTTGGGTTGCCATTTCTTTCGCCATAATGGCCATTAAGGCGGTTTAAAAGTTGTCCATAATCGTATAAGCAGCAGTGTTAAATGGGGCCTTTTGATGCAGCTTTTTGATGCCTGTCTATTTTGTTTGTTGCAGTATTTGAGAAGGTTCTAATATTTTAATGTATTCGATAGCAGACACGTTTGAACTCTTGGCTTTCTGTGGCCACAGTTTGTAAAGTCTGGAATAATGAAGAAAACTTTTTCGGGGAAACCAATTTTTTTCGTGATTTCCAACCATGGGCAACAAACTTTTGGACTCTGCAACGTGCATTGACATAGTTAAATAACCTGGCATCTCTTGCAGTCGAAAGTTCCTTTTTTTAGTTTTATTTGCTAGTTTTATGCAACACACATACCAATATGTTTGAGTTTACATGTTTTTCAGCTCAGCCACTGTTACCGTCATGTTCGGGTTGGGCTGTTCGACAAGCACCACCAGAATCCTTAATTTTATCAAAACTCCAAAGAAATTTTTCACTGGAATTTCGCTGCAACTTCTTCTACTCCCCCGTGAGATAATTAAGGAATAATCGATTATTTTAAAAAATCTGCACAACGACTACATCAAAACTGTTGGATGAATAAATTTCGTGACACAAAGTGACACAAGTTTATGTCAACCCCTGGCAGGCCAGGTTTAGCCCTGAGACCGCAGTTTGCTTATGTCCGCCTTGGAGGGTACAAATTCGTCTTTTTTGTCAAAACTTTTTCTAAACACGGTTATGTTTATTTTAAGATTGAAAATTAGTTGGGCACATTGTTGGTATCATGTGGTTAACCAATAATGTGCATAAATGCCGATCAATTGTATTTACAGTGTTAGGGTTTTGCATTAGCCAAGTGATGAGGTTCAATTTAACGACAGCTCTTGGGATGATAATCCAGTCGGCTTCACCAGGTGGAACATACAGCAATATCGCTACTTATTGGTTGGACGGAAATATGGACCTCAGGTATATAAGCTAACCGCAAATCAATAACCACCTAGCAAATACACGATACTGTCCTGTTGGAAAAACGTCCACAAAATAACGCTATATAGAATCACCGCGAAAGCTATTTGTCTGCTTCCACTCAAGTAGCTCACCGTATATCCTATCTGATAAGCTAATGAAGAACTAAAGTCCTTATGGAACTATTCGTATGTGCCTATTAATTTGAAAGCTATATTTCAGCATAGTGATGACTACCGTCTCCACTCTTCTGGCGCTCGGATTTATGCCGATGTGGCTTTACGCATTCAGTGCGATTTTGCAACTGGATGAAACCCTCCGTGTGCCCTACAAGTGGCTAGGTAAAATTTCTGGAAAAAATATCCTATATATAGCATGCAACCTGAGTGCATTCGAAAACTGACTCGAAACAAAGTCATAAACAATTGTCGCAAGGTACTTGGATACAATTGGAGGATACAAAATTTACAAAATGATTTCTCTTAAGACCTGAGACCGTTCCATCCACACATTGAATCACTTTGCCATGCCTGCAATGATGACTAAATTGCGACGATCCCTTACAATGTGTTGTATTTTTCTAAACTTTCACAGTCACGGTGTGAGTTTCAGAATCGCACCGTGATTTTGATAAAATCCAAGTTTCTGAGAAAACTTGAATTTATGTCAAAATGATTTGTGAAAACAGAGTGAAACTCCTACGCCAGAACAAATCAAATCCAGTGGCGTTCTTAGAAAATTTTAACCTTACTTTTAGGAATCGGTTTGGCTGGAATGGTTGTCCCCATTTTAATAGGAATTGCTGTCCAGCACTTTCTCCCATCCAAAGCACGAATACTAACAAAGGTTGGTAGCAATGGAAGTGGTTTGTATAACCAAACTCTCACCTGGCCCTAAGAATTTAATCCATTGGTGGATCTTTGCCACCAGACACGACTTTCGGAAATCTTCTTGCAATGCTGTTTTATGAACTATTTGCACCATGAATTATTTTGTGCTTAATAATGTTTGACAAGCGGTATACATTTTTAAATCATAAAAAAGAGTGACTGCATTGTTGCCCAATAGAAAAACCGTTTTTCTCTGGTTAGCCAGGCAGACATAGATGGTCACCAGCGGCACACATGAGATTAATCGAAACGGAGGCAATGTTTACAAAAAAAATGTGAAAATGTAAAAAGCATCCTTTGATCTTTAGGTGTTTTCAATAACTGGTTCCATAATGATGGCGGGGTTGTTGTTCTTGATAATTATCGAAGGAATGTTGAATCAAACAGACGCCAAACTTGCCGGGGTAAGACATTAACCGAAAGCCGCTCCGTTAAGTCAAACACCACTAACATGCAGATTGTAAAACAATGGCACTGTCATGTATTTTACTATTTAACATCAGGTTCCTTTCCACAGTCCGCATTCTTGTTCTTGTTCTGTGCGTTCGCAATCGGTTACGCCGCTACGCGAATACCATTTCTCGGGTTCTCTCAACCGGAACGACGTACTATCGGCATAGAAATCATGTTCCAAAACGCTCCTGTTGCCTTCAATGTAATTTTTCTATCATACAAGTGAGTGAATTATTGACTTGGTTTTACAACGAAATAAAGGAATTTAGTAAATTCGAAGTTAAACTAACTTTTACGATTGGAGTACACCTTGGAAGTTGCTTTTTTAAATAACTAAGTTTCACAACTTTCGGGACCTTTAAGATTATCGGGTCATGTATTAAATAGGTTACAGAGAGGAAAACATGCTCAGAAATCTTCACACTGACCGATCTTTCACGCTATTTTTCAGAAATTCTCCACCCAATGTTGTGGTTTCAATAATTGTTTATTCTCTGTTCTATGGCACCGTGCAATGTTTCCTGGCTGCTGTAGTTGTCGTTGTTTATCTACTCATGAAAAAGTATGGATACAACAATTTTGTTCCGATAAAAGAGGTGGAAAACGAGGAAGATGGTGGAAATGACGAATACGGAGTCGCAAGTGTTCTCACTGGAAAGAAAACTGGGACTAAACTGCAAACACAAGATTGAAAAACTGTCCGGCATGACGTAATAATGTTTTAAACTATAGAAGATCCTCTAAACTTAATAATCACAAGTAGAAACAATATTTTTTATAGTCGGAAAAGGAGTGGTTTTAAAAGCGAAATATTCACGGCGAATATAACAGAAAGAATATAATACGTTGATTGTAATCAATATTATGCAGATTTATTTGAGCACATTTTTATTTAGGTTTTTAGTTATTGTAATGTTTTGGGGCGTGGCGATAACCTTTAGTCATTGCACATGTGATGGTAATTAATGCAATGCATACATGGCGGCAACAATAAACGGAAACGTTGTTGGTGCGTTATAATATATCACAAATGTGCGGATGTTATTACAGGGAAATGACACGATAACTTCATGGAAACAATAACATTGTTTCGGGGTATAGCATGCAGTAAATATACCACTCGATAATATCTGGAGGTTTAAGATTCGTCTTTTGTGACAAGGTGGGCTAACTACGCAACAGGCGGAGTTGCTGGTGCTTGACCGTTGTCATTTTGCAAAGTATGGTAAAGTGCATTTGAAGGGGTTACCTCGGTCTCATGGGAAAGTGGTATCTCTGGTGGGAAGGGATTTAAGTTTATTTGGGCGCGTGAGAGATAATGAGCAAGGGTTGGGCTTACACGTGGGTATAACCGTTGCCAGACTTGCTTGGCTGAAAAAACTTTTAGGACGACTCCTCAAATTAATGATAAAACGACCATGACGGACAGTAAACTGCTCCAAAAAGGGTCGTAAATCGATATTGTCATTGGTAACGTTTGTTTTAAGTACTAAATGGATATTGTTTGAGATGTGCAAATGTGCCACAACTGTTCATTTGGTTGCGCTCCAAAATACGAGTTTATGTGTTCGTCCTGCAGTTTGGTTTGAGTTAAGGAGTAGTAGATATATTTATATAAAATGGCCGTGATAATTTGTTGATATCCGTGTCATCATGGGATGATAAAGCTGCTCTTTTGGGGCATTACGTCAGCAAGCACAACACGGTGCTAAGCACAAAGCCTAGCCTGGATAAATGCTATTTCGTAACGTTTGTCGAACAACCTTGCTGCAGAACACTTGACATATGCGAGTTGAAATGGCAGGCCATAACCAATGCAACAATTAACGTTCAACGCATGGTGTTGCCCAGGATACGATAAACACAACGTTTTCCTATTGTTTTTATTTTTTATTTACATTTTTTATTTACATTTTCTATTTACATTTTAATCTTTTAAACCGTTCTAATCCATCCAGCCACTGGTGTGGTGCCTGCAAATGTTATCTTTGCACCCGCGAGCAAACCGCTGACGCAACAACGTGTTTCGTTGCTACCGTTCAACTGCTGCTGTGCTTGTGTGCTTGCTTGTGTGTTTTTATTTGGTTTGGTACAGGATTGCGGTCTGGAGGTAAAATGTGTACATGTTAGTATTGATGTGTGCCATGGATGCTAATCACTACGATTACTCTTGTTGTTGTTTTTAAAATACTGAGGATGCCGCAATTTATATATTCAAAAAAACATCTTGCTTGGCTGATTAAGTATAAATCTAGGCCAGTCCCAGTTATCACTTTTTGAAAGAATTTAAACGCTTTAATCCCAAACCAATCCAAGTCGTCAGTGGGACATCTCCGCTTTTTTATAAACGTTTTTAACATGGGATAGTGAACAATAAAACGATAGATTTTCCCTTGTATTTAGAAATGGAAATTTCGGTTAGGTTGGTATGTATCTAACATTGTACATTAGAGTGTAATTCTCCGAATATTGGTGCCAGACGGTTGATTTCGAGGAAGTTGGCCAGACTATTTCACGAAGCAACGTCCGTGTCACGTATAGTTGGTTGTACTGAAGGGAGTGGAGTAAACATACATTTCGGTACGAACAGGTGATTTCTGTGATCTTGCTGCTTTGCTTTGCCCTGTAGGTAATGACAGAGTGAGATGGATAGATGCGGGTATTGGATGTTAATAAAACTGAAAGATAAAATTGTAGTTGGCATTATAGGTATGTTATGTCAGCATTCAGTAGTTATATATACTTGTGCGCATTTGTGGTCGTTAAGTTCGTTTAAGTGAAACCCGGTAGAATTAGAGATGGCTTTGAGTGGAGGTCGGAGCGGGTCTTAAAATTTGGTCTGGTAAAGGTGGTGATTGGTTCTACACATTACTCCTATTGGTGTAGATTGCGTCTTTGCGCAGGCAGTTATATGTTTCATACTATTTCCAATGGTGGTTGGACATTAAAAGGGATAGGATTTCAACATGGTACGGTGGGTGTTTATCGTTCAGGTACTGATTAAAGTCGTGGATATTATTTGGTTTACGGTGGGGCAGTTGAAGGTTGCTTTGGGTGGCCAGACATAAACTTCGGAGTAGGCTAAGCACTTTCCTGTGCTGATTTTGCAATATCCCAGTGACATAAATGGTGTGGGTATTTTCTTGGTCATTGGGTTGTAAAGTAGGGTGAATCTGGTTAGAATGGCATTCTTAGTTTTCACTGAGGTGGCTCAAGGCCAGTGGTATTGGTGATTTATCTTATTGCGGGTTTGGTAAATGACGTCAATTTCGTTTTGTAATTGGCCGATTTGAAAAGCGTGCGAAGTGCGATTTCACGTGAGGCATTCTTATAGGTTTGGTGGTGGCACATTATTCGTTTTTATGCGTTGTTTGTGCACCAAAGAAATAAAGTATCCGTGGTAACAACTTCTACGGCAGAGCAAGAGACAGCTGCAATCTCTTTCAAATTTCTCAAGGCGGAAAAACCTTGACATGAAATTTTCTGGTCATGTTTAGGAATTGGCGCAGACAGGTGGAAAAATCGTACTCGGCTATTTGCATTAATTGCCACATAATGATCACGAAAGCTGCTGTGTGGGTGGCTTGGAAAGGTGCGCGAACCCATCCTGAATAACATTACTGCAGTAATGTGGATTATTTTACAATCATTTTATTATATGTTTGCCTTCCATCTGTAATTTATAGGGATGCACCGAAAGTTCGGTTTGCCGAATTTATTCGGCCGAAACTAAGGTTTTTTATAATTATTCGGTTTCGGCCGAATATTTTCGCAAAATTCGAAAAAAAGTGGAATTTTGCGTGCCCAAATGACGCTTTTATATAAGATTTTAAAATAACTTCCAAAACGGTTCACAGGTTTCGCAGCCAAGCTGTATCATCTACTTTTCCCGAAAAGTCGGACAAAGAACTGAAAAATTAATCTCCCGGTGATGTTTGAGAGCTTGATTTTTTAGATCTCGCTGCGACTTGTTGGGAAAAGTTGCTCATCCAACTTGGCTGCAAAGCCTGTGAACCTAATGATCAAAATACTAGAGCTGAGATCGCCAAATATAAAGGGCCTGCGCAGTAGGGCGATCCTGCCTTGCTATACGAAAGCATGGTATTACTTCTGCTTTAACATCCAAAAATGTGATTTTTTTCAACAAAGTAACATCGTGCTAAATGTGGCGAAATTCCAGTGCCTTATTTAACTTCAGATAATTAAGCTGACAGTTTACATCTTGAAAATAAACGTTTCCAAGCAATTTGAACAGAAATGTCCGCAACAAACTCCTCCTTTGCGGTTTCAGGTATGTCTACTTGTTTTCTATATATAGTGATAAAACTTTAAATAAGTATATCCATGGAAGTTTCAAATACATAACGTACATATCCATGGAAAATTCTGGGCACTTAGTGATGTGCTATGCCGGATCTGGGAAAACGATACAGATTCTCCTTTTCTTACTGTATAAACAAGGTCATGCCTATTTGTGACCTAATTAAGCAACATCAATGCATCAGTTTTGCCGTAAAAATGTGCTGTATTTAGTTGGTCAAAATGTCCATGGTTTGGAAAGGTTTCCGCAATGAAGATATTTCATACTGAGGCTAAACCACATCACAAATAAGTTTGTTTTTAACACACATTTTTGTCTCGTTGGTATAACGTACGCTTGCGGTTAGCAAATTGCCGAACTTAAATTATCCGACCGGATTTGACCAATTACTATCTGGATTCAACCAGGCCGTATGATTTGGAACAGAAACATCACTACTTATAACCATAACCATATAAAAAAATAGGCAAAAAGGTGACGTTGTTAATTTGTTTTGTGATTGTAAAATATATTGCCAATTCACCCCAAATTCCAAATGTGTATTCAAGCTGCCTTCACGTGTTTAGGTTTCGCGAACAATTCGACGACAGAAGGTGGACAATGGATAATGGTCATCACACAAAAACTCTCCTTGTACGTTTATATGTATTGGTGTTTCTTTAGATGCCTTAAAGATGAATAATGCTTGACATCTCACGTAATTCTCAAATGTTCAATTAATCGAGATTTTCTGAAAGACTAATACATATCGCGAAAAAAGCATTTTAAGTGTCTGCAAAGCAACAAACTACTTAAGTTGTTTTCAGTTTCTTGAAACATCAATCACCTTCTATGCCAGGGTTGGTAAACCAGTAAATGTAAACTGTTGATTTTTTCAAGCTGTTTTTTGTGGCCCGTCTATTTTGTTAAGTTATAGTTTGCTGCAGTATTCGAGAAGGTTGTATTGTTTTGCCTCCATCGATAGCAGGTACGTTTGAGCGCTTGGCTTTCTGTGGTCACAGGTTTGTATCTAGATGTAAGTTTCGAAATAATGGTTTTTGTTTTTACTGTGTTTTTTTCATTGTTTTATGCAACACACATTCCAAAATGTAAGAGTTTACATCTTTTTCAGCGCAGCCACAGTTATTGTGATGTTCGGGTTGGGATGTTCGACAAGCACCTCCGGAATCGTTAATTTCATCAAAACACCAAAGAAATTTTTCACTGGAATTTCGCTTCAACTTCTCCTACTTCCCCGTGAGATAATTCAGAACTAACGTATTTAGAATAATTTACTTTCAAAAGTCTGCGACTACATCACAGCTGCGGTATGATAAACTTTTCTGACACAAATGTACAGCAACCCCTTTCAGGCCAGATTGGCCTGCGGTTCGCAGTTTGCCTATGTCCGGCCTGGATTAGTCCTTTCTGTCAAAAATTTCTCTAAACACGGTTATGTTAAAGCCGAGTAATAATTGGACATGATGTTGGTATCTTAGCTATGTGCGGTAATTCAACAATGTGCACGGATATCGATCAATTGTATTTCCAGTGTTGGGGTTTTGCATTAGCCAAGTGATGAGGCTAAACTTACCGACAGCTCTTGGGATGATAATCCAGTCTGCTTCACCAGGTGGAATATACAGCAATATCGCTACTTATTGGTTGGACGGAGATATGGACCTCAGGTATAAAAGCTAGTCGCAAATCAATAACCATCTAGCAAATACACGATACTGCTGATGAGCCAATAAAGAACCAAGCAAGTGCTTAAGAATATGAACTTTATATTTCAGCATAGTGATGACCACCGTCTCCACTCTTCTGGCGCTCGGATTTATCCCGATGTGGCTTTACGCTTTCAGTGCGATTTTGCAACTGGATGAAACCCTCCGTGTGCCCTACAAAGCGCTAGGTAAAATATCCTATATATAACGTGCTAACTGAGGGCATTCGAAAATTGACTCCAAACAATGTCATAAGGAATTGTCACAGTGTACCAAACAAGGTACATTCATACAATTTCGGGATACAAAGACCTGAGACCGGTCAAGTCCATACATTGAATTGCTTTGCCATGACTACCAAAATGACTAAATTGCGACCATCCCTTGCAATGTGTTGTGTTCTACTAATTTTTCACAGTCACTGCGTGAGTTTCAGAACCGATAAAATCTAAGGTTAAACCTGAGAAAACTTTAACTTTTCTTGAACAAATTTGAACACACAGAGTGAAACACATACGCCAGAACAAATCAAATCCAGTGGCGTTCTTAGAAAATTTTAACCTTACTTTTAGGAATCGGTTTGGCTGGAATGGTTATCCCCATTTTAATAGGAATTGCTGTCCAACACTTTCTCCCATCCAAAGCACGAATACTAACAAAGGTTGGTAGCGATGGAAGTGGTTTGTATCACAAAACTTTCACCTATGATTTAAATATAATTCATTGGTGGATCTTTGCCACCAGACACGACTTTTGAAAAACTTCTTACAATGCTATTTTATAACGGTGTTTACATATCGAATTATTTTTTGCTGAATAATGTTTGGAAATCCGTAGATTTTTCCTTTCTTAAAACATGAAAAAGAGTGACTGCATTGTTTCCACAAACGGAAAACCCTTTTTCTTTGGTGAGTTGGCCAGGCAGACATAGGTGGTCACAAGTGGCACATATGAGATGAATAGTCGAAAGAACGGCAATGTTTGTGCAACATGTATGTCAAAGTAAATACAAGATTTCATCTTCAGGTGTTTTCAATAACTGGTACCATGTTGATGGGGGGGTTGTTGATCTTCGTAATGATCAAAGGAATGATGAATCAAACAGACGCCAAACTTGCCGGGGTAAGTCATTAACCGAAAACCGCTCCTTTAAGTCAAACACGATACTCACAAGCAGAATGTAAAACAAAGCACTGTCAAAAATTTTACTTTTTAACATCTCGTCCATTCCACAGTCTGCATTCTTGTTCTTGTTCTGTGCGTTCGCAGTCGGTTACGCCGCTACGCGGATACCATTTCTCGGGTTCTCTCAACCGGAACGACGCACTATCGGCATAGAAATCATGTTCCAAAGCTGCCCTGTTGCTTCCAATATAATTTTTCTATCATACAAGTGAGAGATTTATTGACTTGGTTTTACAACGCATGAAAGGAATTTAGTAAATTCGAAGTTAAACTAACTTTTACGATTGGAGTACTTCTTGGAAGTTGCCTTTTTAAATAAATAAGTTTGACAACTTTCGGGACCTTTAAGATTATCGGGTCATGTATTGAATTGGTTACAGAGAAGAAAACATATTTAGAAATCTTGTGAAGTTAGAACATCTCTTACGGACCAATGTTTCACGCTATTTTTCAGAAATTCTCCACCCAATGTTGTGGTTTCAATAATTGCTTATTCTCTGTTCTATGGCACCGTGCAATGTTTCCTGGCTGCTGTAGTTGTCGTTGTTTATCTACTCATGAAAAAGTTTGGATACAACTACTTTGTTCCGATAAAAGAGGTGGAAAACGAGGAAGATGTTGGGAATGAAGAAGACGGAGTCGCAAGTGTTCTCACTGGAAAGAAAACTGGGACAAAGTTGTAAACGCAAGATTGTATAACTGACATGCTGCTTTGCTTGTTGACTGCAGTTTGTTGATTGGATGGCTATTCCATTTATAAATATTTGCCTTTGCATTATATTTTATTATAGTTAAGTAAGACATAGTTAGTTTATTGCTTTTCAAATGCTAAATGAAGTAAGACATATTTGCAAAATTAGGAAAGTAAATTTTGTCTGGCATGGCACAATAATATATCTAACCTCGTTGACTATTTAATTTTTTGTAAAAACAAAACTTCCATGCTATGAAACCTAATTTTTTTTAATTCCGACATCAAAACAAGGATTTGTTGATGTGTTTTGTTTCAACATGCGATACCGTTGATGCCTGTAAATACCGCCGAAATATATCTATCCTGAACAACGTAAAACAAACGACTTGGGATATCGCAGTGAAGATGGTGAAGACCTGATGAATATGTTGGCATCTGTAGCGTCACCTACACAAGTGACTCCGAGCTCGCATGTTCTTGTATTAAGTTGTGTTAGCACAAATACACTGCCATGGTTACTAAGACTCTACAAGCTATTCGCCGGCTCTGGATTTATTCAAGCCTAATGATAAACTGTTTATTTGGATCCCACTCAATCCTGCAAAGTTGCTGTTGGGAGAGACATTTAGGAAAAGTTATTGGCCATCAGGCAAACAGGCGCGCCAATAAGGCCATTGCAGTATTGGGTATCGCTAAATTCCTTTTCGAAAGAAGGCGCACAACAGGAAGAACAACGTGGCGGGACGTCTGGTGCTTTTTACGGTTTGGCAGCCGCTTAAAGTCCTTTGGCCGAAATAACTAATGTTCCAAAATAGTCAGGTAGTAACAAAGCAGTCATTCTTTCTTAAAAAACACTTTCGTTCATGATTGGTCTATATTTCTACATGGGTAACGAAAATTTCTGCACACTCAAAAATCGGGCAATAGAGTCAATAACGCTTTTCATAAAGAGCTGCAGACGGCCCTGTCTGTACGAACATATTAAGGACACACAAGATGACCTTGACATTGTCCCCCACGTGGTTGATGAACTGACGTTTTCATTTATCTTGTTATATTTTTCCACGTACATATCAGATATTGTGTATTATGCCTACAAACGGCCTATGAAGCCTCATAACGGTTGTTTATGTATTGATTCTGTAGGCACTTATGACGGAACCAAGACGATGAAAATGTAGAATAATGTTCTGTTATTTTTGTTAAATGAACCTTGTCTGTTTAAATATCAAACATGCTGACAGAATGACACAAACCTTACGTTAGGGTCGAACCATTTTGTGGGCCTACTAGAAATTCTGCATTAAATTTACCTTGTATGAAAACATACACACTTAATGCAAATATATTTGGAACTACTTAAGCAGCATTACTCTTGGATAAATGTACCAAGCTTTTAAGCCCAAACAAATTAAATTAAACATATACTGCTGCTTATTGATCAAACGGTAGTTCACGAGTTCACCCATTGTAAAGTTGCAATAGTGATCTGAGATAGTAGCCATGATGCCCCACAAATACATTTTAGAATCATATATTGTCGAAGGCAAAGAAAAAGTAACAGCATTACTCAATAGAACGTCTTTTGTCGGAGACTGTTGCCAAGCATTTTGCCTAGTTGCTGTATTACGATCGTTGGTCTTTTTATTACTTCCTATTATCGATATAAAAACAAATTTGCGTGCAACTTTTCGAATTGTTCGTTTTATTAAAATTTAAGAGTTCCGTGGTCATTTTTGTTCTACAGATTTCTATGCGCCAAGTTACACACGAAATTTAAAATAAAGTACGTTATCTTCAAACACTTAGTTTTGTTACCTGAGTTGTCACGAACCACAGCTAGAAGAGGCAAAATATTAGCCTCTTACAAGTTGTTGTAATGATGTTATTAGCCGGGTGACTTATTGACTTGCAAGTAGAGCGCTTCGTTGTCCTCCCTTGACTGAGCCATGTCTTGGTTTAAAGCTAAAGGAAGAACGTCATGATTTGACAGGCGTCAAAGTGACGAGACCACACTTTCGCGACGCGAGATAAGGGTGCAAAGAATAAGCTGCATGGATATGTCAATTAAAGCGAATCTGCACAGCAGCAGAGAGCGGAATTCAGATTTGGAAGCATTGCATTGTGTAAAGTACGAAGTATCTAATTTCGCAAATCTTACAACGTTAAAAAGATTGATCGCACGTTTAGAGTTACAGCAAAAGTAGGCACTTTACAAAAAATATTATTATATTTCTATCACTACGTTTCAAGACACAGTCCTGCAAATGTGTTTGAGGCTTAGTGCTATTGTAGAAGTGACCATCCAGTCCGAAGCAACTATGTATGCTAACATGATGTAAATATACAAATTTGGTGATTTAACTATATTACGTTGACATATACACGAAATAATGCCATTTTATATTCGCTTTTGCTTTTGAAAATGCATTAGGATCGTGCCACCAGAATGCAAACTAAGTTAGTAATTTTCTTATGGTTTTAATTGCAAGGGTAGACAGTTGTTAATGAATTTCTGAATACAAAATTAAAACCCAGCAGTTTCTTCAGTAATGGAGAAGAACTACAAGGTTCAGATAGTTGGCGATGATGACTGGACCGAAGTATGTGCACTGCTTGTCGACTCACTGTGCGATCTCAATTTTTACAAGGACATAGAACCGAACTCGGATTTGAGATCGCAATTTCTGAAACGCTACTTGGAGGAGCAATATCATCGCAGCCGGAAGCAACACGCCACTGAATTCTTCTGGTGTTTGAAACGTCTAGAAAACCCGTGTCACTGTTTTGATCTGACTGCCACCAACCACCACGAGGGCCGGCACTGCGAGCTTGTAATGGCGGCAAAACTTGCGCTACCGCGGGGATTCGCAATCCGCATTCCCGCAGATCTTCACGAGTGCTCTTCTGGCTTAATTACGAAAGGAAAATACGAGGAAATGCCATCATTCAGTGCAGAGATGAAGTCTAAGTTTCCACAGGCTTGCTCCAAAATGCGCTCTTACACTGAATGGTTCAAGGAACTCATCCAAGTAAGATAAAGCAATTGTAAACTCAAAGAAAAAATCGCAATTTTTAAGTTTCGCAAGCAAATAAGAATTACTATAATTTGTATGATTTGTAAATAAGTGAATAAACAGAGAACACGCAAACGGTAAAAGTGTAAGACCGGTTCCCTTTACTAAGCATTGTCATTCTTCCAGAGATACCAATTTATTACGATAGAAAGGCAAAAGTGTTTCTTTCTGTAATACAATAGGAATCGGGCAAAGACACTTTGCTACACAAGATTTCACATTTAAGCTTTTCACTTTTTAAAAGCAATTCTCAGAAGTTGAAAACACGGGTTTCTGGCAAGGAAGTCACATCTCCGTTGTGCCCGAATATCGGATGAGAGGAATATCTGCAGAGGGTTTGAAGGTTGGTTGTTGAATTGCGTGCAAACATGGATAGGTGCTCATGAAAACGATTTTGAACCATTGTTTAAGTCGTTGCTATGGTATTTTGTATTTCTGTCCATGGAATTTGCCGAACGAATGAAAATTTGGCTTTTACTTAATAGCATGTACGCGGAAAAAAACAACCTATGTGACCAAAATGTTTTCGGACTACAACCAAATTGTGACAATAAATTGTAAAATGTGTTTTTTTTTCTCCCAGGCAGCGACACGACACTTTTCACCGCTTGCTGCTGCAACCGAGCAACTTATGGTCATCAGCACAGGTGTCAAAATCTGTCGTTTCTTGTGCAAGAACGCTGGCTTCAGAGATTTACGTACCGGAAACTATCAAAGCCGAACCCGCTGGCTGATGTTGCTTGACATGAGGGACATCACCTCCACCGAAACAGGCCACACAGAAGCTTTTCTGCGTAAAATAACACGCTTGAACGATTGTATCTGTTAAGCGATTTCTATTTATCTAAAGCTTGCGAATATGATGGTAGTTTGTTGTGAAATGTAAAAGTATAAATTCGAGCATACCAAATAAAGTCGTAATAGTTCCGGTCGTGCTGCATTATCATTTTTCGTTATGTGTTATATTGTTTTATAATTACGGATAAACAAACGTGTACATATTGCATAAGGATCGTTATATTGGTTGCAATTTTAAGCTTATACCACTGGGGTTTCGGGATAAGTAAATTACATTATAAGTATTATTTTGAAATTAAGAAAATTATGAGCGAACGTGGTTTTCTGTTTTTTTTATGATTTGTTTTCTGTTTTAAATCATACATTACTTTCATGTTAATATAGTCCTGTATTTAATCGTTTGTATTTGTCTGTCAATTACAACAACAACAACACAAAACATGCAAATCTTCGCCTATCATCATATAAAATTAAACTATGGATGTTCGAGACTTGTGAAAACGCACTTAGGTTTTAATGCAACAGTTTTGCGTCCTAATAAATACTAATGTACTTAAGTTCAAAACGTGTTTGGCACTGAAATACAACTTCAGTTGTAACCTACTTTATTGCTAACGAAAATACATTGCTTTGATAATACTGCAGTGAAGTTCTGACTCCAAAACGATGCGTTTAACGCGAGAAGCACAGCTACGATATTTTCGAATTGAAAAAAAGGATTCACCAGAATCATTTAAAGCGCACCCCAAAATGTTTCAAGTTAGACAGATTGTGTGGTTGCAGGTGTAAAGCTTTGCTCCAACGGGGTCCAGTAATCTGTTGTTAAATTCTATTGGTGCAATTAAGGAAGTACTTTATATTATAGGCTTTGATTCTTCCTGGCGAAGGAATGTGGCAAAGCAACGATTGCAACCGGGCAGCTGTGATCCCTGTGCAATTTTCCTTCGGTCCGTAAATCAGCAGATGTAAGGAAGTCAGTCAGATTTATATCTAGAAACTAAAAGAGATTACAATGAAAAATTTGTTCAATATAACTCACATTTTACAGCGCAAAACGAGTTAGGATGGCAATATTTTATATTTGAATGATAAATACCCCAATATATGAGAGTTGGGCATATGACAATGTACACGATATACGATCGCCAGACATCAGCTGCACTTATGAAACTTGACAGGTCGAAAAAGCGTGGACTGTCTAAAGCCCACTCGTCATTATTGCCTCATTTGTCTCTACTTGTTCGTCTCTGTTCCTCTATTTATAACTTTTGTCAGATAATGTTGTTCCAAGTAATCATATTTTTGCAACTATGTGTTCTGCTGACTTTATGGAAGAGCAGCAATTACGTAAAAGATTCCCATGTCGCTGTGATACCTTTAAGAGGTGCCAGCAGTCGGCGGGGTCCAACCGGACCAATGGGAACACCATATATCCCATGTCATCGCAAACCAGATGGATTGCGATTGGTTAAATTTGAAGAACAACATGTCTTAGGGAACAACCTAAGCGTCGAAATTAAACATTTTAAACAGAGTTTGACGGAAAATATTGGCGGTACGTTCAGCTTAAAGCAATGTCAACGTTTTCTTAAGCAGTTTTCTTAATGTTTTCAGCTTTCTTGTTTATTTTAAATCGTTTTTCTTACAGTAATTGAACGAATGATGACTCCAGCGAGCTGTTTGACTTCATCTGTGTACGGATACCAGAGCTTGCGTGATTGTAGAGAAGTTTTCTGCGATAACGGATGGACAGTAAGGGTGCATTTTGAAAGCATTTATCGTGATGAAAAGTAATCTCATCACTGCGATGTCGTTTAGTTTAGTAGCTATTTAAAAAAAAGAGATTCACACGCAACTATCACGAAGCAAGTAATAAGCATTTCATCATGTACCTTATCTTCAGATGCAGTTCAACTTCAAAAATTTTAATTTGATTTTAATTGCAGGTGATTCAACGTCGATTCGATGGATCGATTGATTTCAATAGAACATGGCAGGAATACAAAGATGGATTTGGAAACTTGACTGGAGAGTTCTGGCTGGGTAATGATATTGCAAAACATATACGCTAAAAAATACACATATAATGTATGTTCTCTGTTCTCTAGGTTTAGATGAAATCCATAGAATCACAAGCACACAGGGATGCCGACTGAGGATTGACTTACGAGGTTTCGATGGAACATTTGCATTTGCTCAATACAAGTAATGTTTGTTGTTGTGTTTACTACAAAGATATTGCATTCGTGATTCAGATTTTCATTTACGCGTTATTAACAGAGTGCTGTGTTAATAATTCTGTGCATAGCTTAAGTTGAATCCACGAAGTTTCCGTTCATAATCTTTGTACATTTATGTTACAGTTTGTTTGTGGTCGAAAACGAGTCGGACAATTATCGTTTACATGTTGCAGTATACACCGGTACTGCAGGTGACAGTTTAAATTCGTTTTACTCACAGAACGGAATGCAATTTAGCACTATAGACCGTGATAATGACGAGTAAGTTCAACCTGTTTAATTGTTCTTTGACTATTGGGAAAACAATGTTTTAAATTGTCAAACTTAAGAAGTATTGAATTATAAACGTTGCCACGGTTGCCACGGTTGCCACGGTTGCCACGGTTGCCACGGTTGCCACGGTTGCCACGGTTGCCACGGTTGCCACGGTTGCCACGGTTGCCACGGTTGCCACGGTTGCCACGGTTGCCACGGTTGCCACGGTTGCCACGGTTGCCACGGTTGCCACGGTTGCCACGGTTGCCACGGTTGCCACGGTTGCCACGGTTGCCACGGTTGCCACGGTTGCCACGGTTGCCACGGTTGCCACGGTTGCCACGGTTGCCACGGTTGCCACGGTTGCCACGGTTGCCACGGTTGCCACGGTTGCCACGGTTGCCACGGTTGCCACGGTTGCCACGGTTGCCACGGTTGCCACGGTTGCCACGGTTGCCACGGTTGCCACGGTTGCCACGGTTGCGCCACCTAAAAATCCCTTTTTGGTCACATTGTGCGCATTCTAATTACATTTTACAAATTAAAAAGTATGGGACAGTTTGTGAGACTACTAAGAACAAACGCATAATAAACCAAGCGAACTTCTTCCAACAGATGGAGCCAGGGTAATTGCGCCCATTCTCAAGAGACAGCATGGGGAGGATGGTGGTTTGGTAATTGTGCCCACGCAACTTTGAATGCAGAATGGGGAAAATCCGTAGGAAGTTATCATAACATAGTATGGTTCACATGGAAAGGCAAGGACGAAGCTTTGAAGGAAACAACAATGAAAGTTCGATGCGACTGAACAACATAAACATTTACTGGTTTTGCATCCTGTGGCAGAGGTCGCTCATCGATCTTCACCTCAGCGTCACGGTTACCTTTGGGCAAAGTTTGTTCAGAGCAAATAGAAGTTTTATGACCATGAATTTCTTTACCAGAAAAGTCGAAGTGTTTGTGTCTTTTTTAAAAAAAACTTTGCAAAAAGTTGCTATTATCACAAATAAATAATGGTGTTTCGAAGCAACAGAGTGTATGGGTTCATTTCAAAAAAGTCGAAAAAAAAAAGAATAGAGTGTAGTTGATAGCAAATGGAAAAACAAACGCAAGATAGAGCAATTTGTTTCATTTTTCCACGTTTTTGCACCAACACTTTGAGATAATTTTACATTTTGGTGAAATAACCTCTTTTGTCGGACGGGGATATAGCACGCAAATGCAATACCCCAACAGAGTGGATACTAGTAATAAAACGGAATTTAAATTCCAGTTGTTTAAGTGCGCCCCCTCTCGGATATATGTCGAAGTTTTTGTTGCCACACGCTGACAGCACAGAACCCAGCAAATCTTTTATTCAACTTTTCATGAAATTTGTGAGCATTTGCTTTGCTTAAAATTTTTACATTGTGTTTTTTTGTGGAACCACACATGTTTCCTCTTTACATTATGGATGACATTATATATAATCTAGTGAGCCCTGTTCATTTTTTTCGTTTCTTTGTAGACAGTAATACAATATACCATCCTCCTGCATAATGTTACTACCAGTTTATGAACAAATTCTAAAATCTTTGTAAGAAACCTCAGACAAGAATGTGCACAATCCACAAGATTTTGCTTCATCTGTATCTGCATGAAATGATTGTATCAAGAAAAATTGCGTTCAGCATATATTGAAATATCTCTCAGTACTTGCTGGTGCACTGTTTTGATAAGAGACTGACTGTTAAACACCTTTATTCGCACAAGCTTTCGCGAGCTTGATTTCACTTCGGGTGCAGGAAATTGCGTGACAAATAAAATGCGGTAACGGCGCTAAAAACAAGAAAGAAAAAACGCACGAAGAGGTGATCACTGTTGGTCACTTTGTACCCATGGCATCTTAGTGCGTGTACTGACTCATGAAGCCCCAGTCTCTATTAAGACCGTGGTTGACAGAGTCAAACCGTTCGATGTGGTTCCGCCGTCTCTCTGGCTGGTCTTGTTCTTTTCTGAACCTTCTGCAGCACCATGACCATCATGTCTTCAACACTGTGGTCAGGCTCGTTAAAATGAGCTCCTACCGGTTTCTCCTAGTTGTTGTGCCGAATATCGTTCTTGTGTCCGTTCATTCGTTGTCTTTGTGTTTGCCCGATGTACAAAGCTAGTGGACAGCGCGCACACGTTAAGGCGTAAATCACGTTGGTCGACCTGCAGGAAAATGTTCCTTGCGGTGTAAAATGTTGCCCATGCTTTGTAATGAGATGATTAGCCCTGTTTATCAGGTGGCACAATGCGCATCTCACTCCTCCACATGGGTATGTCCCAAAGTTCTTCTTGGTTGTAGTCCCCGTGAAATATCCCAATTAAACACTAAGTAAGACCAAAACAATACATTACTTGTCCGTATGTAGTGTATTGATCAAACTGTTACCGCCTAAAAATAAATTTACTAGATAAATGTTGTGCACATTCACTGCCTGTATACACAACTGACTTTTCGTACATCGGAAAACATGACATAATGATATCCTCAACTTCCACGTAACCCGTCCCCGGGCTTCTTTTATCAGAACACTCACCTCCCCGTTGTAGTATCCGATATCCATGGTTTGTGTATCTCCGCCTACCTTTGCCGCCCATACTTGTAAGCAATTAACACACAGCTTTCCGTAGATCATATTTCCTTTGTTGTGAAGGCGAGTAAACAAAGTACGTTGAGGGATTTCAACAGGAAAGTCGCAGCATATGTCATGGTATAGAAGAGTTTTTATAAAGCGACGTATATAGTTCAAGGCAACCCCAAGGTTTCATTTATCGAAGTTTGTTGGTTTGGTGGCGATCAAAGGCGTTCTGTTAGAAACAGTTGAATGTCATACAATATATTTGGTACAAAAAAGCTTCTGCTCTTAAAATCTGATTTAACCACTGCCTTAAAACCTTTTGAAAAAAATGTGGTTTTTGTCACGAAATTCATCTCGTTATGAGATTCTCAAAGCAACTGCTTACTAAGCTTGATAAAATGCACGCCCTGTGTGCACCAATTTGAATTGACCATTTCGTCTTTTGTAATCGGGCGTCCTTCTGTGTTTGAGTTCGTGACACAAATATCCTAGGGTGGTAAATTCAAATCAGCGCTATTATTTGCCCTCCGCTCAGACTTGTCCGTTGAAATCAATTGTTTCTGAAGGTAACAAAAACTTATGCAAATATGAATGACTCTTTTGTTCAGCTGTGGCGTAAGATATATTTGTTTACGTGGTGCATTCGACTGGTTCGTTACCAACGAGTACAGGATGTTTAATGTGTAACCGCTCAAAGCTCACTCTTAACTCCGTTATGGCCTGTTGACTTTTTGCATAGGCTGGAATGTGCGTTGGTGTGTTTGGTACGTCACGGTTTCAACGTGGGTTGTGCAGACTATATGTTTTTCGAACGCATATGATTGCAGTTAGTAATGTAATGTTGTACGGACGACTGTGTAGTAATGGAAACGACATTTATACTGGTACACATATACAATATGCTGACAAAATAAATATCGAATAAAGACACAGCAAACATGTTAGGCGAGGTCTCGACAACTGTACGGATGGGATGACTGTGTATAGTAATTGAAACCACGCTAATGCTAAGATAACTGTGACGTAGTCGTCTAGTGAGATCAGAGTAGCGACGCAGATGAGAGTATAGTGTGTAAAGAGCATTGATGTTTTCGGCCATAAACTGTAGTAAAAAGTCGCGAATTGACACTTTATGGTGTACTCTGCTTGCGGGACAAAGTTGTTCAATCGGATAGTTACTAATGTCGTTAAAATATAAAGACTTAGTGATACTAATGTCGTCCCATAAAGACTTAATGATAAATTACACTGACCGATTTAACGACATCGCTGTGTGTTTGTTTTATGACATTAGCTTCTGGGCAGCAAACGTTGTCTAAATACTATTGTCAGAAGAGTCTTTTGTATCAGAAGAGTCTCTTTGTGTTGATTGTATAGTCATATTTGTTTTACTCATCGCTGCACTTTCCTAGTTATGAAGCCAAGGAAAGAAGATATCTACTTGCACCAACAAAAAGTTTTGAACTTTTTGAACAAGTAATTGAAAATTTGAACTTCCAATTTTAACAGAAGTTAAATACTTTTGTTGATGCAGTGACAGAAAAGGTGCGAAAAGATTTTGCAACAGAACACTTCGATCCCAAGGAGATCACTTTTCAATTCATGGTGCTGTTGTTTGTTCTATGTCTGATTACTTCAATGGATTGCTCACTGCTGATGTAAGTGTTTGGTTTATAGGAAAAATTAGATAGGCAAATAGTAGTGTTGGAGATATAGACCGTGTCACAGTTTTGACCTATCACGCTTTTTTGCATCTCGTTGAATGATGGCCATTGTTTGGTGATCGTTAGCTCTATAAAATGACGCGTGCACACACTCTTTTTCGCAACTTGAAACAAAAAAAGTTATCAAGTCATTTTGTGTGACTCGAAATGTTTCATCACAATTTGGCCAAAAAAAACATTTTGTTGGATTTGGTTGAAATGTTTTGTCTTTAAAAGCATACAAAGGAGAATCTGCATGCTCTTTATATCCGTTGTACGCGTTAGATTTGCTCCACACTAACACCCACACATCAAATTGTAGACATATGTAAAATAATAAATCTTTTTCTGAAGTTTGTGAAAGTTACGTTTGAGTTTTGGCAACGACATATCTTTTTCAGATGCAAGAAAGTAGTTCTTCGGACGTTGGTATCGACCAAATTCCACCAAACATTATAAAAATTCTACTGGAATACATTTACACAGGCTGTATCGAAGTAACAGAGAAAAACGTTATGGAATTGTTGGAGGTAGCTGATTATACACTAATGACAGGTAAGGATTTAGACTACGACCTACTGTAAGGTAAGTTAAGAAAATAACAGCTCACTCACACAAATTTCTGTCAGTGATTTTAATTCGATTCTCAGAGCGACAGTTACAACCGAAACACTGCCTCCAACTTCGCCATTATTGTCACTGTAAGAAAAGGCTGCGTCTCAACTAATTACATGTATTCTGGCAAGCAATATAGATCAATATCAATGCTATACATGTACTCACATTAAGTCAACATAAGCAAATATTTACTTGTTCTCTCATTATTTAACTTTGGAGAGTGTTATGTGTTTGGAAAAACAATTAATAGGATGTTGGTACAGGCCAAACATTTATATTTTGTATCTTGATTTGCTCCAAACATAAAAACGCACCACATACTACAATAGCAATCTTTTTATTATATGACGTCATTCCAAAAGAATTTCCATAATTCTTGCTTCACAAACCTATGGTGCAGTCACTTAAGCCTGAACATGTTGTCTAATATTTTAGAGCTGAAGTCTCTTTGCAAAGAATTCATTCTGCAAATGATATCAATCGAAAATTGTCTAAAACTAAGGTCTTACGCAATTCAATACTGTCTTGAAGACGTTGAAAACAAAGCAAATCAATTAATTGCTAACAACATTGCAAAAGTCGTAGAGCATGAGGACGTACAATCCATGTCTGCATTAATCACACAAAAACCGGAAGGGGTTAGTCAAGTTTTTCATTGGTTCAAGATACTCGTTTACTTTGTGTTTAAATGTAGATGGCAGAAGTTCTTTTTTGTGGGTTGGTGCAATGGGTCAATTTTGATCCATCTCAGCGAGAGAATTCGTTCGAAAAGCTCTTCTCACAACTTGACTTTACGTATATTTCTACTCAATTTCTTAAAACTACAGTTGCCAAAGAAGTAAATTGGTAACAGTTGGTATACTTTTGAGTATTTCATGACATATATTTCCCCTTTAGCGTCTTGTTACAAACAATTATGACTGTTCAAGTAAATTGACCATTCTCCTAAACGAAGTTGAATCACCCGGATCAAATGACATTACATGTGGAACTGAAAAAGGTAAAATACGTTTTTTTTTTCAATCCACGCAGTTAAGAAGTCATTTAAAGAATAACCAAAAATAGGCACCTTTCACAGATCTCTAAGCAGTAACTAGGTAACACCATATGGGATAATTGTCCATTTTATCCCATATTGGCATTGATCCTGCCTTATTTTCTTCCTCTTACGCAAAACAAACAGACAAATAATTCAGTATTTCCTTGCATGAATGTGGCCTATTTTTATATTATTTTGTCATAGCACATTTTTTTTTTAAAACGAATGTTTTTTCTTGCACAATGGGGTGTTTATATGAACAAGATGCAGGAATAATAGTATTGCACATAGAAAAATTCTTATTGCTTGAGTTATGTTACAGATTTGTCCGAGTTTCTTCTTATTGGCGGTAGTGGTTCTGAAAGAGATTGTACAAAATGGAATGTTACCACAAAGCAGCATCAACACTATCCGGTATGGGCTTATATGGTTTTCTGATAAGTTTCTGGTCAAATGGATTTAGTTGTTATCCATGTATTAGCTCTGGTGGAAGATTGCTGTAAAAGTCTTTATTTAGAGATTGAACTCAGCTAGGGTATTCCCAACATCAGCAAAATATGGTCAATACGTTTATGTAATGGGTGGAGAAAGTAGAAAACAAAGTTGTGAGATGCTGGATTTGAAGAAAAAAATTGAATGGACGGGAATCGCTGATATAATTGAACCAAGACATGAAGCTGCAGCATCTGTAGTTCAAGGTTACAACTATTTTTGAAGATGCCGAGTGTTATTATTTGCGCAAATTTGTTTTGTGATTCTGGGAATCATTTCCCATTCTGTTGCAAGTGGCCCCTGACGACTTCCACCATATTTTAAATATGTCCATTGTCTCAACGAAAGTTTCTGTGATAGTTGACATAAAAATGTAAACTAGATAATTAAATGATTAAAGGACAGTTTAACATTATTTATACCTGGTGGTTTCGTGCTGTTTTAGATCAAATATACCTCACTGGCGGTCGTGGAGACGACGGGTCACTTTCATCATGTTTGGTTTATGAAGTAAAGCAAGACAGGTGGATCAAGGGTTTTGACATGTTACAACCAAGAAACGCCCATGGAATGTGTTCAATTGGCAGTAAGCATTGTTTCTATTAATATTTGTACTATTCAGTATCGTGAAACTGGGACAAACAATGAAAACAGCACATTGGTTTTGTTTGAAAATGATGTGAAAATACTGAGAAATGAGTGGCGATAAACCTATTTGTTATTAGCTTTTGATATTTTAGTGTTTACAAATAGATAGAAAATAGAAAAAATAATAGAAAAAATAACAACAAACGGTATAGCCCACTACTCACTGCGCCTACTACACATAGTCTACTAAATAAATTTACTAATTTAAAGCTGCAGTCTGAATTGTTTCAGATTCGATTTATTGCATTGGAGGTTCTGAAAACGAAACCCTGAGATCGTGTGAACGTCGTGATGTACGTTCTAACCGTTCTTCTGCAATAGCATCTCTCAATCATCCAAGATGTCATTTAGCATGTGCAGAAATTGGAGAGTTTTTGTATGCGATTGGTTAGTTTCAAGTATTTGCAAGAATAACATGTTTGTAAATGACATATTTGTAAAAAGTTTGCATTTAGCAATTGTTTTCATGATTGCTTATGTCCTAATTCTTATGCTATATTTTTGTATAGTTTTTAAACCCGATAAATGCATCACAAATTGCTAGTAGAATGAAATGTACAGCATGACAAATATTGTAAAAATGTAATTTGATTTTAATTTGTATTTCGATTTGCAGGAGGTTGGGGCGGTGATTCCTTGCAAACAGTCGAAAAATACGACCGTAGATTGAACAAGTGGAACATGTTGCCCTCTCTCTTGTTTCCTCGTAACCAACATGTTGCTTGTGTTGTTGGTGGAAAGAGTTATGTTGTTGGTGGAGACAAGTAAGATAAAATATAACTTACGTACATGATACTCCTTGGTAGAAATTGACTGTCAAAGTTCACGTTAACAGTAATCACTGCATTCTACGTTGTAAAGTTGAGATGCTGAAAGAACCCAAGAAGACTTACACAAATGCGCGTTTATACAGACATACAAAAACAGCTGTTTTATATTTAGTAGATCATATTCAAATTCTTGCAATAACAGGACTTCGTGCTCGGTTGTATAAAAAGACAAGTCATCAACAATGTTGTAAACCTAAAACATGTTGTTATTTTAGTGGCTTCGATGATTCACAAACATCAGTTGAAGTTTATGACCCAACCTTGCTTGTGTGGAAAGAAGCTTTCGGTCTTGTAAAGCCAGTGTTGGGGGCAACTGTGATTGCTATTTAACTTTTTGGTGTTTGTCCATTCTTCTGCTATTGACCATAAACGGGATAATTTCTAAACTGTCGTTTTGCCCTCTGTGCTTTTTTCCTATTTTTTAGATATATCTTTACGTGCAAAAGGGGCACTTATTATCGGTTAGTTGTCAGGATGCAGATCAAAGTTGTTGTCTCAATAACACGGTGTTATTATAGGACGTATTCTATTTGAACAAGGCAGTATTGCAGGCGTGGGTAATGTTTTTTGTCTGTTAACTGTGCTTTGTGACATTTGGAAGTTTTATTGGCATTTGATTAATGCAACTGACGAATGTGATTTCACAGCGCGCAGCCTACATTTGCGTATATAGATCGGTCGCAAAACAGTTTGGTAAGTGTGCTAGTATTTGGCATGTCTGCAAACTGTATGTACATTTGTGTTTCTTTGTTTGTTTAAATAGAATCCGTTCCTGTTCTGGCGCGTTGATGTGCCGGTCATTCCGTTGCATTGAATACAAGTGTTGTGCTCTGCCGGCTTGGCCACTACCTGGGAGAA
This sequence comes from Ascidia mentula, assembly GCF_947561715.1. NCBI lineage: Eukaryota > Metazoa > Chordata > Ascidiacea > Phlebobranchia > Ascidiidae > Ascidia > Ascidia mentula. The sequence continues at coordinate 18,283,839 of NC_138570.1, read as the reverse complement.
TTTGGGGCGCGTTTTCAACACATTTGGACTAAAGGCTAAACCTGCTGTGTGGCGTGCATAGCGCGACCGATCCTCTGGATAACCACGTTACAGTAATGTTTATTTATAAGAATAATTTGACAGAAAACACGAAAAGCAACTATTGTGCGTTTATCACTGTTTGTTGTTTCACCATCTTCCCATAATGCCACTATTCTTGTTCGAAAAAACACGCTTTGCTAAAATTAAATTTCTGAAGGAGTGAGGATGAAGAAACGCCTGTGTGAACGCTTTTATAAGTATATTTGTATCGCTGCCTTGGTGAGAACACAGACGTCTGTTATGAACACTATCGCGGAATAATGTTAAACAAAACAACGTGGGAGTAGTGTTGTGGAAGCAGATCGCAGCTGCTGCATTATTGCTACGGCCCTCGGCTGTTTACCGGGAGCGTTTGTACTGTGCGTGGTCACGTGATGATGACGTAGATCGAGAAAGAAAATCAGTTGTGATGTTGCGTGCTGACTTACCTAGACTACCACTGCAACAACTACTGTTTGATGATTAAAGAAGCTACTGGGGTGCAAACTTCACATCACAGACAATCTCTTTTACCATTCTATTGTGATTCGTTTATTGTTGCTGCAACATGCAAGTAAAATTTGACAGAAATATACAGGATAATTAGCTGATATGCAAAGTTTTGGAAAATCTGAGGAACGTGATAGTTAACGTTGACAACAAGCTGAAGCAATCTCAATTGTTCAACAAGAGTTTAAAACCAGGTTGACGCAAAACCTAATCACATTTAATCTTCATCGTTGTTTCCTTTAATGCTTCGTATTTCCCCTTCCATGAAAACCAGATAATGTTATGCCAAGTCCCCTCCGATCTTCCCCAAGGTGCGTTCAAGGCCGAGCGGAAGCAATTATTGTGCCACCATCCACCATGGTTTGAAGCACAGTTGGATGAAGGAGATCTGTTCAAACAGAATTAAATTGAATTCCCATAATTAGTTCGACAAAAATTCCGAATGCTCAAAAACTAAAACAACACAAAAATAATTATAATCAGCTCGTATACACGAGGCATTAAGTCGGTAATTTGAACCAAAATTTAAACCTCAACTCACGAATTTGGAGTAAATGCCAGATTAAGTTAATCCGGCAAAATGAGATACAGTTAACCAAATTTCATCCGACTATAGTGCGAGGAGCTAACTACCGCATTATCGGGAATTACAGTCGTATCAGAACCCTTTTAAACATGAATACTGCAGATATAACTTCGATAAACATGAAGAATGAAATATTACAGGTCATTGTCACGGTTCTTAGTTGAGAACTGCATTCCGTTCTGGGAATGATCAGAAGAATCCAAACTGTCACCAGCAGTGCCACTGTAGCCAGCAACTTGCAAGCGATAATTGTCCAACTCGTCCTCAACCACGAATGAACTAAAAACACAATGACAATTAATTCCTTCGAATAACATGATTTTCTCCCTAACTTTTATCACCTGTATTGAGCAAATGCAAATGTTCCATCGAAACCTCGTAAGTCAATCCTCAGTCGGCATCCCTGTGTGTTTGTGATCCTGTGTATTTCATCTAAACCTAGAGAACAGAGAACATACATTATATGTGTATTTTTTAGCGCATTTGTTTCGCAATATCATTACCCAGCCAGAACTCTCCAGTCAGGTTTCCAAATCCATTTTTGTATTCCTGCCAATTTTTATTAAAATCAACCAATCCATCGAACCGACGTTGAATCACCTGCACGGAGGTATAATATACCGTATGGAGAATATATGAATCCATATTTGTGCAATACGCAGGAAGTTATATTTAAATTACTGGACAAACTCAACAAAAAGAGAAGAGTATATTGTTGTATTCACCTGAACTATTATCAATGAAAATTTTATCTGTGATATTGAGCTTAATGTCATGTTTTGCTTTTCGTGAAAAAAATTTATACACAATATGTAAAACGCATTTCACCGTCCATCCGTTGTCACAGAAAGCTTCTTTGCAGTTGCGCAATCGCTGATAGCCATACACGGGTGACATAAAACAACTTGGTGGAATTAAAAGATTTTGAATTCCTGAAAACATAGCATGGTACTGGTAAGTTCAATTATGCCCGTTTCATTATTAGGAAAGGAACTTTCTTTATGTGTTTTTTTATATTTCATTCACAAAAGGAAGTTAGGAATCGATGCTTATAAAATCGTTAGGTTTGAAAAATACCGACACTGTGCTTTATCCCACCTTGCAATTTTGACATTACTTCCAGCTTAAATTCATCCATATTTCCTACGTCACCTTTTGACCCAACTTCGCCCTTGTCACCTTTCGTGCCCTCTGCACCCGGGGGCCCCCGTTTTCCAGGGGATCCAACTTCACCCCGTGGACCTCGCTCTCCTAAACGTCCCGGTGTCACTGTAACGTCATCTCCACATACAGGGACAGTGACGTAGCTGCACTGTTGAGCGTATACCAGCGCCATACAAAGTAAAAGATTGACTACTCCACACAAACGCATTTTTTCGTGCATTGCTTGCCTACATTTTTTAAGGCAAAGTGTTAGTTGAGAACAGCGTTGTTAGCAAGCAAATCAGTTTATTGGCTCACACCATTACTATTATTGGATACCCATAATCGGTCTATCATTTTCACCTTGTGCTGCAGATGAATTGTCTGCTACCTTGCACTAACATACTCATTCCATTTTGTCGCGTATTCATTTAATAAAATGAAATCCCAACGAAGCGAGTTATTTATGTGTGATATCCACTGATCTTGTTCAAAACAGATGCATATTAATTATTCCGCCTTTAGAACGCACGCAGCACACTGCTCTAATGAGAAAGCAAAGTCCAAGTAACTCTTTTTCCAACAAGGAAGTAATTTCGAACCATGCGTGTCACATATGATGAACGCCTCGACAAACAGCAATTTGGTCACTTGATGGAATCCCAACGAACACAGAAAGACATGCAACAAAGTATTTAACAGCGAATAACTTGAAAATTCAAATTAAAGCATAAACGAACACTAATAAAGAGAACAAGACATTTGTAAATTGGTCAGTTGCCCGACTTGTGGAAAGAATTCATATTGGCAATTTTTAATGCATCCGGATGCATTCCCTGCAATAGGCATTTGTTGATAACAATGGAGAGGAGGTGTGCATGGAACTCGAATATCACGCTCTTTCGATAGAAATGTAAGTTAACGGGTTCTGTTGTTTTATGACTGCAGAACACCCTCACATTGAATAACCACGACACAGAAACCGAATCAAGAAAAAACATCAAAGCAACATAGCATATTTCTTTCAGACTATACCGCTGGTTGACTGTAATGCAATGGTTAATTACACACAGCTTTCGAGCAAAAGACACAAATAGCTCACAGATATACAATGACAGCAATGTTTCGCATGTAATTACACCGACATTATTCAGCAGCTTTACAACAAAATCGAGTTTTCTCCCAATATTCGCTGGATGTCTTTGTCAAAGAATTTGACGTCAATGGAGTTTGTGCAAGCAAAGACTGTGTTTTTTTGTAGTGAGAAGAGAAATCATCAACCTTATAAACTATAACTCGCAACTAATCTTCATTGTTGTTTCCATAATGGCTTCTTTGACCCTTTTCCATGTTTCCCATACCATATTGTTGTATTTCCCCACAGATCTTCCCCACTGAGCGTTCAGAGACGAATAACCGCAATTCGGGAACCACCACCCGCTGTTGTATTTAATGCGGCAAGACAAAGATCTGTATAACATGCAGTAAACAAGTGATAAAATACGAAGGTAATTGTTTATCACAATGTTTGTATAAACGAAAACTGACTCATCATTTTTCCTGTCCGGTGTTGAGAATGGTTTCAAAGAGTTGAAGCTGTCACCAGCAGTGCCACTGTAGCCAGCAAGGTGCAAACGGTAATTGTCCGCCTCGCCATCCACCACAAATAAACTAAACAAGAAATTGATGGAAAGCATTCATGTCGTTTTATTTTCTTGGGTTTTACTTACTCACCTGTATTGGGCAAATGCGAATGATCCATAAAAATCTGTCAAGTCAATTCTTAGTCGACATACCCGTGTGCTTGTCATTCTATGGATTTCATCTAAACCTGCGCAATCGTACAAATTTAAACACTTCGCATTTTGGCAATTACTTAAATTTACCCAGCCAGAACTCTCCAGTCAGGTTGCCAAATCCATCTTTGTATTCTCGCCAAGTTCTGTTGAATGCAACCGATCCATCGAATCGACGCTGAAAGACCTGAACGAAATGTAATTAGAATCGATGTTTCAAAAAGTTTGTCCCACAAGTTGTTATTATTAACCGACCCAAAAGTCTAAAACTAACCGTATTCCAATCTCCACCAACAAAAAACATAATTGTTCTTGAAAAGTAATCATAAGTTTGATCTGCTTGGGGCTAAGAATATCTGTTTCACAACTTTACATGTGTTAAAAAAACTTCCAGATCAAAACTCCACACCTACATTTTACAAAAGTAAAGAAGAGAATTTACCGTCCAACCGTTGTCACACATAACTTCTTTGCCATTGCGCAAGCGCTGGTAGCCGCTTTGAGGTGACGTCAAGCAACTGGTCCGTGACAAAATTGTTGTTAATTCTGTAACGAAAAAAAGGGGTCTCCAAAGTTGCGTTATACGTATTTAGTTATACCTAAATTTGCTCTAATTACCCTTAACTCCAATGAAGTCCTCTTGCAGGAGCTGAATTTCGTGGACCGTACTGTTTTGATTCGCATTCAGGCGATCTGAAAAGAACGTCGTTACATCCTGGGCAATAATATCAGTCAGCAGAGTAAAAACTGCATTACTGAGATTACTTTTTAGTGCAATGAGATCACTCTTCAATGTCAGAAATCTTTGCTTCGTGCTGTTGTGAAATTGTTCTGAAACGAAAAGGTTTTTTTATGTGGATAAAAGCAGTACAAATATTTTCAAAAAATCGGGAATAACAATCAATATATTAGTGTACATTTCGACCTAGGTTTCATCAGCGCAGCTTGGTGACGATCTGTCCAGCCAAACTTCCAGGCACAATCTGCTACTTTATGGTGACTAGTAGTGTACATGTTACCAGGTAATAGAGTTCAGCGCTACAAGAACCCCCTGTAGGTACTTAAGACCTTATAGGTTGAAATAATGAATTTCTGTTTTATGATGGAACAAGGAAACAAAACGGAAAACAGGACATCCTAAATTACTGCCATTCATGGGAGGAGTCAATTGATTGGACTTTCACATTGGGCTGAGCAGAATACATCTTGGTCGAAAATACTGGCATAACACTTTTGTATATGATTGCAATTTTTTTCCACTTTTCTATATGATTGCAATCACCAGATGGTTGTTTTGCTAATGGATGCTGTGGCAAATGGATTATAAACAATTAACTTTCCTTGGGTTTTATTATTTTCTTGTGGCAAAAGCAAGTTTCATATATGCATTTTGAAATGTTATGCATGACTACACATGACAAAGAAAAAAAGTTAATGCAAATAAACAAACATAATAATTATAACATAAAGTACCCCAAGTGTTGTATCATTTTTTATTCGATTTTCAAGGTCATTTTGCTATTTTAGAACTGCAGGAATTGATTTTTTTTCATTGAAATTTGTCCCTTAATGGACCGGTGTGACAAATTTGTCACCTTTCAACAAACCCCTCACCCCAAATTAATAATTTTTCTTATGCAGGTATATTAGTCCATCATTAGCACAGAAAAACATTTTTTTTCTCTAAATTTAATAATTCTGTCCATAGAGGGTTAATAGCATGTGGATTAAAATTTAAAATTGATTCTGAGAAACGATATTATATTGTTGATATCATTCTAAAATTGAAAAGAATTCACCATGTAAGACCTAAATTCGTTGGAACACGTTGTTTTTAAGTTATTTAAAAGATACCCACAGAACATTTTGAGTGACCCTGTGGCGATTTGCTGGACCCGGTAGCATTTTACTACGACGAAATATTATTTTGTGTTTAAATGGTGATTTTGTATCCACATAACCCAACCGTTTACAATAAAGAATGATACTGTGGAGCAAACCTAGGGAAATTTAATCAACCTTTGTCAAATCAGCAGCTAAAGTTGATTCCTTATAGTAGGTTCTCGTCTATCAGGATATTATCAATCACATTTGTTCGCAGGCTAGCTAATCGTCAAATATAGGAAGGGGATTTTCGGTGATGAAAAGTTTACCACATAAAAATAATTCGTAACGATTTGGCTTTCTTCTGATCCATTCTCACTTCTTTTGCAAATATAAAGGCGGGTACATAAGTTTGTGATGTGGTACCTTTTAATTCTTGTATTTCGCGCAATGTTTGTGCTTTTTTTTTGGTTTGTGACGTCATGCCAAAGCTGACGCGAAATAGAAAGGTAACGGGAAACGTAGACTCATTCAGACAAATTACCATCGTATCTTTGCATTGGATGATTCATTATAACCTACGCTTATATTGATAATTTAAAACGTGACAACCTGTTGCTTGGCAAGCATTTCACGAAATTATCAACTAAATTTCGGACCAGCTGCACTGATGAGACCTTTTAGGTCGAAACAGTGGCCATCTGTCTGCAGCTTACACAACAAATTTCGAAATGTCTGTCGGTGGCCAATTTAAGCATAAACAAACGTTATTTAGGAAAACTCGACATATATTTAATGTATGTGTATTGCAGAAAATTTATATGCCGAAGCGATGCTCCAGTGCGTCATTTTAATGTTATTGGAGCGTCACAAGCCTTTCTGAAGAACTTCCACCATAATAAAAACGTACTTCTACATTCCATAAAAATGCTCCGCTCTGTTTAGTTGCGTGGTCATAACATTTTGTTAAGAATGAATTTGCCACCGGTTCATGAGAGTTGGAAACTACGCGATACGAACGAAGTTATGTTTTACTTACCAAGACTGATGTTGCAATGAATATCGACAGAATCACACCAAACACCACAAGCAAAATCTTCATATTCCTCGAACTTCGACTCACTTCGTAACGTAACTTTGACAAGTTCTCGTTTTCATCTTGTTGCTGTGCTGGTTCCTCATAATTCTCGTAAACTGCGTTATTATGGTTGTATGTTACAAATGTTCAATAAAACAATTTCATAAAGCTGTTCTTGAGTTGTTCATCAAAGGTATTCATACGCATGACGTTTTGGTCATTTTTTTACATTAAACAATTGAAAAAACAATTCATCACGATTAAAGGACTTACTGTTGTCCTGGGGATTGGAACGGACGGCCATTTCAATATCCCTGCAACTCGTTTCTAACAAATTGTTGAATAATGCTTGTAAGAAGCACAATAACTGTATGCGGAGGTCTTATAACTGTACGGATAACACAGAATGCTTTCATGGGAAAAATTGTCCGAGCTGCTGGAAGTACGTAAGTTTCGCTTTCTGTGTTTGCGTTCCATCATCGAGCCATTGTTTAGAAAAAGCTGTCCGCCAGCGATACGAACAATTATAGTCAAGGAGAAGGTTGCACCTCAAAAAACGGCCACTCCAAATTTCTATACACAGTGGTTAGAGCCTGCGAATGCGTGAAAATAAAGGGCGCAACATCGTTAAAGTCTTCATAAAACGTGTGGTATAGCCGTGCTGCTGAGACAGCCTTGCACTTTTCCATCAGTTTAAGCAGCTGACATTGGTCTCTGGCACACACGCTTTGCAAAGGCGGAAGTTTTATTTTTTTATAAGTTGAACAGCGAACCTATACGCTCGCGGCAGTCAAAATCCGTTTTCACCGCGCTGCGTTGCTGCCTCCTCCCAGTCTATAATATGGTATTATTTTGAACTTTCAACAAATAAACACTAAATTGGAGTCATTGTTGGGCAATTTTACTGTTTCCAAAACATTAAACGATATGAAAACACATGCTTATTAGAAATTTCGCCATTACAACAGTTGTATCAAAAATGCAATATAATAGTTGTAGTAAGGTCAATAGTGTCACTGTTAAAGTTTATTATAGGTTTGTTAAGGATTGGTACAAACGGTCACGTCATGATCAGTCAATAACCACCAAACCGTTGAATGACTTCCACTAAAACTCTGAAAACATATTCTATTTTGCAACTGCATGCACCCCTAAAACTTGCTTTACTTTCTGAGTCCCACATGTCATACCAATATACATAGACTTAAAAATACTTTTTTTTGACTCTCTACCCAACCAAATCAGGTGTGAGTTGTTATATTTTATTCTCAATCGTAGTATCACCCCCATCAAGCTGCACATTGTCCGCACCTCTCCAGCGAAATTCTTTGGCCTTAAAGATAGGCAACAACCAACGATGCGATGGGGTTTATGAAGTAACTTGCTTCCGTGTGGCCACACATATTGGGGTGATCACACGCGGCTCTTTCGGTGCACATTAGGGAGATCGCTACACTCTACAATCTTCATCACAAGCTATCATTAAATGTTAATGCAATCTCTAAACCACCATGTCTAAAACCACCATGATCCAACGCAATGACGTCATTGCGTTCGACCGTCTCAGGAGAGCTGATGTCACGTGATAGTACAGTTCTGCCTTTGAATTCATTGTCTCTACATCTGCTTGCCTGCTTTTGTGGGCACCCTTAGTCGTCCCAGCAACTCATTTAGTTCACAGCACTGATGATGAAAACACCCGTGTTCGAAACGTCTGCGTGACAGCATATTACCTTCCGATTTCCTATTGAAAATAGTTATGTGACATTCTGTTTTATAGAAGCGATTTCTACATTGTATTATCGGCCTCAAATGAAGCGTTTTTTGTGTGCAAAGGCAAATGCGTTGTCTTGTTGAAAGGGGTTGGTTTGGTTGTAGTTTCTGTTGTAATATATTTTGTGGATTGGATAAAACTTTTTTCGCAAACTTTCACAAATAAATACATACCGGTAACCAAGTAATTGCAGTTGACAAATGGGTTTACTGATAATCAGACGCAGCAAAATGCCATACAATCAGATTGCATAAACAGAAAACAGCAAGCATGATTCCCAACTGACGGAAACAAATTGATGAGAAAAGCGAGCGAAAAATCTTTGTTGTGATGACGTCATTTCCCGTCATGACCAAAAATGAAAGCAAAATATTTTCAGTTACTCCCAGTATTTAAAAGCAGAAATCTAGAAACGTCGATAAAACAAAGTTTGGCAGAAGAGCAGTATTTCAGCAATGTTGCGACATACAACACTATTACTCATGATGTACACATCACTGGTATGCGCGCAACAATGCAGCTACGTCACTGTCCCTGTTTGTGGTGATGACGTCACAGTGTCCCCAGGTCGTTTAGGGGGAGGTCCGCGTGGGGAAGTGGGACATCCTGGAAAACGGGGGCCACCGGGTCTTGGGGGTAGAAAAGGTGACAAGGGCGAAGTAGGATCGAAAGGTGACGTTGGGAGTATGGACGAATTCAAACAGGAAATGCGGTCAAATATAGAAGGTGGGATATAGGATGGACTTATATGTGGATCACTTTTATGCAATCGCTTTTTGGTTACACCAGTATGATAACATAACAAAAGCGAATAAAATAACATAATTGCCTTACGTCACTTTTAATAAGAGAGATAAACCTAGATCACATCTTGTTTGCAGGAATTCAGGAACTTTTGACACCGGCCAGCTGCTTGACGTCATCAGTTTACGGATACCAGCGATTGCGCAATTGCAAAGAAGCTTTCTGTGACGACGGATGGACGGTAGACTGTCTGCTTCATATGAATCATAGGAACAGATGCGCGCTAAGTTTTTATAACCGTAAACGAAAAAAAAATTTGGTGGTTGATTCCATGCACGCGACAAATATGTCAAAGTTATATTTAAATTAAGGTGGCGTCAATCGCAAGGTTTTGACCTGAGCCGTAAGTTTACAATCAGGATGAGCTGTAAAATTTTTTCTGTTTCTATTCATGTTGTAGCCGATCAGTTGATTTATAAAACACAGAAATTAGTGAATATTAGTGCAGCTCATTCTGTACAGGTGATTCAACGTCGGTTCGACGGATCGGTTGCTTTCAATAAAACATGGCAGGAATACAAAGATGGATTTGGAAACCTTACTGGAGAGTTTTGGTTGGGTAAATTTAAAAAATGTTTAATTTTTCACACTTTTAATGTTATGCGTTTAATTCAGGTTTGGATGAAATCCATAGAATCACGAACACACAGGGATGCCGACTGAGGATTGACTTACGAGGTTTCGATGGAACATTTGCATTTGCTCAATACAGGTGACATTGTTTAGCGCTGAAAATGACAAACCCCTAACATGCCTTGTTTAGTTCGTTTGTGGTTGAGGACGAGTCGGACAATTATCGTTTGCATGTTGCTGGCTACAATGGCACTGCAGGTGACAGTTTGAGCTTCGGACATATACAAAGCGGAATGAAGTTTACAACTCTGGATCGCGATAATGACAAGAGGTTGTGATTTTAGTTATACGACATTTTTATTCGTATAACATGTTGAAACTAGTGCTTTGCAAAAATCATCAAGAAATTTGTTTTTCATTAATTTTATTTATTTATTTAGATCTTCATCCAATTGTGCTGTCAACCACGGAGGATGGTGGTATAACGATTGCTTTCATTCTGCCTTGAATGCTCCTTGGGGAAGATCTGAGGGGCCATGGCGTAACATTATGTGGCATGCATGGAAGGGGCATAGGGAAGCATTGAAAGAATCCAAAATGAAACTTAGATGTGATTAACTGTTTGTGTCTGCATTATCACAGGTTATTGCTTGTCAATATAGCGTGTATCAAACGCTTCAACCTTGTTTATTATCTATAGTATTACATGTATGTTTTCCTTCATATACATTATTGCACACTAACTTTGTCTAAGTATGCAGACTAAATTATGAGGGGAGATTACTTTCAAAGACATTTTTTAATTTCACTTTCCTTGCTTACATTTTGGATTGTAAATAAATAAATCTTCACATTTATTAAAGGCATACGAATAAAATTTTTAATGTTTAAAATTGCCGACTTGCACTGGCGGATTTCTGCAGTCACTTTTACATTTTCTCTATATTGTTTCAAATTTCCCAATAATACAATTTTAATTTGTTAGTTTGACGCCACTAGGTGTCGCGCACCTGTATATAAACAAATTACTGCAATGCTACTTCCTCTTTCCAACTGCGCACAGACCTCGATAAGAGCCATACAGTATCAGACCTGCAATATTGCGCAGTAAAATGTTGTTTCAAATATCACTTCCTGAAAAGAAATTTTAAAACGTTGGAACAACTGGATAGCATACGAATTTTACTGTATGACAGGTTTTCTAAACACCAAAAGCCCCAAGCATAGCAGGTGCCTCATATCTGCCCACACTTTAAAATTTGTCCCAATCCATTTTAAGGCTATAAAACAGGTCTTTCTTTGTCGTTGCACAAGTTGTTTGATGCAGTTGTTTGACAAACCTTTTTACTGAAGCTTAAAAAAACTATATAATGCCGTGTATAAGAAGGATCAAGATCTAGTGTTTGATGTTTTTTGTGCTCTTAAGTATTTTATAAAATAAGTGTGAAGACCAGATGAAATAATATTTAAAAGAACAAAGCATAACATTTGTGAGGTTTCATTACAGTTAAATAAGAGACTATTGCCATCTTGTAAAGAAGGCGCGGAACATTGTCTTCTTTACACGCAATATATGTTTGCTATGTTTCGCGTTTGTTCAAACCAATGTCATTGTTTTTTCTCGAAACCAATAATTACTGTACGTTTTTTGTTTACCGCAGATCCACCTTCACTCAACAAGAAAGCAGACAAAAGGTTAAGATCAATTTAAAACTTTCGCATATTTCCTTCAACACCTTGAGGCCGAGTGCAGTTAAAACACCCTTGTCGTTAAACATACTATTAATTTACCACAAACTAACTGCTTACATGCAGTTATATTTCACACAAGAAAAGAAACATATTTAACATGAGGAGAGCAACACAAAAAGGCGGAAACCAAACAAAAACATCAGCAATTAACCAGCACCATCGTGTTGTAAAAGTGAAATGAGTAAAGTTGATTTTGGGAAAAGTTTAAATGTCAGTCTGAAATACACCGGTGAAAATTGTCTTTTTGTTCGCATTGAAAAACGAAATCAACAGAAATAGCTCAAAACTGAAATAACAAAACATCTTAATCACATTTAATCTTCATCGTTGTTTCCTTTAAAGCTTCGTTTTTTCCCTTCCATTCAGACCATACAATGTTACTCCAAGACCCCTCCGATCTTCCCCAAGGAGCGTTTAAATTTGCATTGAAGCAATCATTGTACCACCATCCACCATTGTACGACACAGCACAATTGGCTGAAGGACGACTGTTAAATAAAGCCCATGTCATTATTTATGTTTTGTTTAGTCGTCATTTTTTGTACTTTTTTGCATAAACCAAGGTTATCGCTAAACAACACGCAAGAAAATAAACAAACAAATTTACTTGTCATTATCTCGATCCAGGGTTGTGAACTGCATTCCGCTCAGGGAATGTCCGGAGCTCAAACTGTCGCCGGCTGTGCCACTGTAGCCAGCAACATGCAAACGATAATTGTCCGACTCGTCCTCTACTATAAACGAGCTGCAACATCCAATATCAAAATGTAGAAACTAGTTATTGTCATCCGAGCTCATCTGTATCACCTGTATTGAGCAAACGCAAATGTTCCATCGAAACCTCGTAAGTCAATCCTCAGTCGACATCCCTGTGTGCTCGTGATTCTATGGATTTCATCTAAACCTGAATTAAACATAGAGAAAACGTTGCAAAAATTCCCCCCTTGCATGATCGTATCAATCTGAAACAAATCTTTAACAGCAACAAAACCAGACGTTTTTGATTTACCCAACCAAAACTCTCCAGTCAGGTTGCCAAATCCAACTCTGTATTCCTGCCAATTTCTATTGAAATTAACCGATCCATCGAATCGACGTTGAATCACCTGTTACCAGAATAACATGGGTTTCCATAGAATAAATAATATTTTATACAGTATTTCCTCATTCTCTATAACACCAGCCATAACAAAACAGTCTTTAGTAAACAGTCTTATGTACAAGTTTGAACAATTAAGGCAGAGGACACGGATTAGTTTTGATAACCCGCACCAACTTGTTGCACAAAAAAAAGTTAATAAAACAGCTTTTAGCGATTTGCTACCCAACTAAATACCGAAGTATTTAAACTAAACGCAAAAACGACAGGAAGATGCTTACCGTATATCCGTTGTCACAAAAAGCGTCTTTGCAATTCCGCAACCTCTGGTAACCGTAAACCGATGACGTCAAACAGCTGGCTGGAGTCAAAAGTTCTTGAATTTATAGGAAAACATTTGAAAAATAAATTTAAATATACATAACGACAACGTGCTATTTCCCACCTTGAATTTTAGATCTCATTTCTTCTTTAAATTCATCCACGTTTTCGACTTCACCTTTTGTTCCAGCTTCGCCCTTGTCACCTTTTCTACCCAAAACCCGGTGGCCCCCGCTTTCCAGTGGCTCCCACTTTCCCCCGTGGACCTCTTTCTCCCCCTAAACGACCTGGTGTCACTGTGACGTCATCTTCACATACTGGCACTGTGACGTAACTGCATTGTTGCGCGTTTAGAAGCGACGTAAAAAGAACGAAGATAACTAAAGAATGCAGCAACATCTCGGTTCTGTGACGTTAACTGAAAAAAATAGGTTTTGGTTCAAATAACGTTTGTAGTTTTTCGTCATCGTTACGACAACTTTCGGCAAAGGTTTCATAACTTAGTAGTTTAATTTGTTGCCAATGAAATGGTATAAATAAATTTGAGCCTAACTTAAACTAAACAAACAATACATTAAAACTTTGACAATCTGTCCCTCCGTTTGTTAAATATACCTTATTGCAGATATTAGAATTATAAAAGTTTAACTGCTTTTCTTGGCAACTGCTGGCCTGTCGCGATATGTTAAGGTAACGCAATCTCCCAACACAACCAGGAAGAGTGCAACAACAGCAGAAAGTACATGAATCGGGTAGAATTCTTTACTCGCATTGAGTTGGTTTCGCGCTTATGAATGAAAATATCGTCACATCCTCCGTAAGAAACTGTGCCTGGTTATAAGTTAAGATGTTGTTCAAAACACACAAGGTTTGTTTCGCCTATTTTTGTCGCAAACTTATACTTGACCAGCGTAAATTCAATACAGGCGGTACAACGATTCTGTCAACGAAGAATTGTTTTCAATTTATGGTATTTAATAATTTCCAAATGCTGCTCATTTGGCAAGGGCGAAGATGTGTACTCGCACGCGATTCACTTGCAACACGATGAGACTTGTCCAGGGTTGTGGGGCATCGATTTAAACGGGAGCCACAAAACGGGGAATTACTCGATAAATTATGTTTCATTGTATGATATTTTCAGTTGGATAATGCCTAAATATATTAAAAAGAGATCCTGACACAAAATGACCATCAGTTATAGCGCTGCTGCTTTCAATCACATCTTATTTTGAACGTCGACTCCTTAACAGAGTTCAAGCCTTTCCAACTTCTCCAAACCATATTTGCATAAGTTCCTGAACTTCTTCCCCATCCAGCGTTGAGAGTGGCACGAAAGCAAGCGTTATGCCACCACCCTCCATGCGGCACACCACCAATCAATGCGCAGTTTAATGGGTGTCTGCAAAATGATTGTATCATAATGCAGGGACCGCAGAACGATATATGTATATATATACATATTTAAACGAACAAAACTCTGAGAACACAGAACGGCTGGTCGATATTCCACAAAATATAGACATGAGGTTCACAGGCTTCGCAGCCAAGCTGGATCAGCCACTTTTCCCGATAAGTCGGAGCGAGATCTGAAAAATCAAGCTCCCGGTGAGGTTTGAACTCACGACCCTGGGCTAACCAGGCCCAACGCTCTACCAACTGAGCTATAGGAGCTCAGTGGCTTCACGGGATATAACGTGGCCAAGGTACACTGGTGCGCAAGCGCACAACTTGTCAGGCGACCTTCCCATGCGCCTGAGCAGCATGCCTGCGCAGTGGGGCGATCCTGCCTTGCTATGCGAAAGCATGGTATCACTTATGCGTTGTCTGATTACGGTGGTGGAGATTCTCTACGCATGTGAAGGTTTCCTGACAAGTTATGCGCAACAGTGTACCTTGGCCACGTTATACCCCGTGAAGTCTGGTTGGCCCAGGGTCGTGAGTTCAAACCTCACCGGGAGCTTGATTTTTCAGATCTCGCTCCGACTTGTCGGGAAAAGTGGCTGATCCAGCTTGGCTGCAATGCCTTGGCTGCGAAGCCTGTGAACCTTATGATCAGAATATTAGAGCTGTGATCGCCAAATATAACGGGACATGTTTTTTGGGGGGTCGATTCGTTTCGGCAACAATTCATGCTATAATCAGTTCAATGACTATGGTGTGGTCGATCCAACTGTACGTTTAAATAGACTTGACCTGGCTGACGTCATTTGTTAATGATATAAGCCAACCACGCGTGAAGGCTGAAACGTAATCAGATACACAGTCTATAAATAAAGCGTGTCTATGTTTTATACAATATGGGCCAGCCTTTGCCTCCCAAAGGGTTGTTAGTGTTCTTACAATCGTTCAGTTGTCCTAGTCTTGTTTTAACATACTCTCAATGGAGTCCTGTTAAATAGGCCTTTCAAAAACGTAGAATCGATACATTTATTTTTGTTTGTTTGGTATACTATGAGTTGGGAATATAGGCAAAAAAATGTTTTTGAAAGCAAATACCTGTCGTTATCCCGATCTTTGGTGGTGAAAGGCAGACCGTTATGGGGATGATCTAAGTTAAAACTATTACCCGCAGTACCGCTGTAACCATCAACGTGTAGGCGATAGTTGTCAGATTCAGCTTCAACCACGAACGCACTGAATGATAAAAATATGTTCAAAGCGGGCTGATAATATTAATTGTAAACTTAGCAACAGCACCTGTATTGAGCAAACGCAAATGTTCCATCGAAACCTCGTAAGTCAATCCTCAGTCGACATCCCTGTGTGCTTGTGATTCTATGGATTTCATCTAAGCCTATAAACACGCAGGAAACGATGCAAAAAAAGACAATGGTAAGTGCTTAAATGTGGCGGTTTAGTTCGGGGTGAAATATATTTGTGGAATTAGTGATTTATTGTCGGCAAATGACACTGACCAATCCAAAACTCTCCAGTCAAGTTTCCAAAACCTTCTTTATATTCCTGCCAGTTACGGTTGAAGTCAACCGATCCATTAAAACGACGTTGCACAACCTAACCAACACATAGAACTCATAAGCTATGTCGAAGTTAGGAACACTACTAACGGATTTACTTGTAATTCTGAGAATAAAACTACTGGCTCATACTGTTGTTAACATTGTCATGTTTGACACGAAAAACGTTTCGACAAGAACTTATGCCACCATGATGGGCCAGACTTTTTATTCTCAGAATTGTGTCGAAGTATTTTCATATTTCCTAAATTCTGCTTTTACCGTCCATCCGTTGTCACAAAACGCTTCTTTACAATCACGTAATCGCTGGTACCCGTACACTGATGACGTCAGACAACTAGGTGGAGTCAACAAGTGTTCAATTTCTACAAAGACAAAAACTTGTTTAGAAAAGTAAGTTCGTGATACTTCAAACATCTATATTAGTATTGCACTTAGTAGAGCTTGTCGCACACCGATCGGTACAGATGTAAACAACAAAGTATATCTCAGAGCCAATATTTGTTTGACTTCAATGTTGGGAACAACGTAGAAGGTATAACGTCATGGTTTGCAGGAAGAAATACTGCTGAAATACTAATGAAGGAAGATATTAAGAAATACACAGTCTTTTTGTTGAAAGTTTTGTAACAAACCTTGCAGTTTTACTTTTACTTCACGCTGAAAATTTTCCAAGTTTCCAACTTCTCCCTTCGGTCCCATTCCTCCTTTCTCTCCTCTTAATCCGGAAATTCCCCGTGGTCCCTGCTTCCCCGGAGGCCCTGGTTCACCTTGAGACCCCCCTAAGCGGCCAGGCGACACAGTGACGTCATCACCACATACTGGCACAGTGACGTAACTGCACTGTTGCCCGTAAGAAAAAGTATTACAGGCGCTAAAAGTTAATAACATTTGCAGCAGCATGAATTTTGGTAAATCCATTTACTTTGGAAGAGGTGTGTTGTTTGTTAATTAGTGATGAGACAGCAAACAGCTGGAAGAGTACAAACAATTAAAACAATTCTCGGTAACTTATCATTTACGTTTAGCGTACAAAAATGTCCAATGATTCAGTTACTTTTTTACTAAACTTAATGCACAATCAACAAAATAAAATACTAATTATTGCAAATTCACAACACGCTGACGGTGTAGGTTGGCTTTCACTTTTTTGTTTTTAACTTATCTAAATGTTTTTCTCAAACGAGTCACCATTGAGAAAATAACAGAAACAAACTACACGCTTCTAACAACAAGATACAATATCCTGTAACCAACCAAATGCATCAGATTTACAAAGATGTGCTGCATACCAAACGCCTGCACTAATGCTTATCAGCTATGTGATAACATTCAAGAAAGGATTTGATAAGCGTTAAATGGAAGAAAGTATTTATCGTGAGATAACAAACACCAACGTCATGCCCCGATACGATTCTGCTGCCTTGGGAGTCAAGTTGCAAACAACGATTTGAAACAAAAGCTATTGTTGGATGGGCACGATTTTTTAAAGAAGAGATGCGAAAAACGTCATAGTCCTAAATGAAACTGCCCTGAAAAGTGTCGTAACAGACATCTGCAACAGTACTTTATCCTCATTCGCAGGTTTCATATAAACCTGCTGGTGGATTTTTGACGAGTGGTAAAACATACCTAGAAAATAGGTTTGAAATAAATAATGCAAAAAAGCGTGGGTGAACGAACAAACTGCATTTAACTTAAACTACAAGTTCAACGAAAACAGCCGCGCTATTATAAGCTCATATGCGAGATGTGAGCTCGTAAGGCGAGTTAAATCGTGTTATGACGCACACGAATGGTCTCTGATCGTAGTCACGTGTTTGTATTTGGCACGGATAAGATGATCCTCCGTATTCGTTCGTCATTTCCCTTTAGTTTTTGGTCTATTTCCAACGCACTTGACTAAAAATAAAACTTGCCATCCAAAGTCGTAAAAAATGTCCTGTTTGTACGCTAGCATTATGCTAAACATATAATTTTGGGCGATTCGACACGTCTGAGCATCAAGTCACACTGTTGTTGGAGAGCTTTACTACGTGTGTGGCAAATACAAGAGATTTTAATTGCATGGTAGTTCGGCTAAATACTAACAAACAACTGCTTATGAACGGTATGTGGTTACAGACAGCGACTGCTTTCAACTTGGTACTTAATCCTCCGGCGCTTAAGGAGGCAAAGCTTTGTTTACAGTGAACACGTCGCGCGACTTTATGCTATATGAGTGGATTTTAGGATAGTCTCAGCCATGGTGGCCGCATAACATCGACTTCTGCCAAATACTGAAGGTTAGAAAACAGACGAGGGTGCAAGATGGAAAGTGTTGCTGTGCGTTAGCATCAGTGTGCTTCCATATAATGTAAAGACATCTTCATGTACAGCTTTCCTAAGACTTATTACCCACCGTAGTAGCGTGTATGCCTTGTGGTATTTTCTTTTATTTTAAAGGCGTCACACACATACATCTATCAGACAATTATTGAAGTTTACAGATAAACAGGAAAACACCGGGACCCAAAATAAAATTATAAACAGATGAGAAAAATAAACCAAAGCTGAGGAAGGTTTTGTTCAATAATATAAGAATGTTGTTCCATTTGTTCCTGTTAGCTTCAGTCGTTCAACGCTCTTTTGCCGACGTTGTTGCAAGTAAGTTTGGTGCAAAAGTTTGAGTTTTAATGTTTTAAAACCTGTTTAATAAGAAAATGTTTACAGAAATCATAGTTAACGTGAAAATTGTGACATCATCGACAACAAATTAAATTTATTTCCAACAGGTCACAGTTGCATTGACGTCTTGTCAATTGAAACTATTAAGTTGTGCGATAGAGGTCTGAGGTGCGAAAATAACAGCATGCTGTCCAATACGTCATACCGTATTGTTGCGTAAGAATTAATTACATCAATGTGCAATAAATTGTATAACACAGCAGGTCGGTTTCAGATGCAAAGTTGAATTCTGTGAAGAAACGATCATTTTGCGCCGCGAATATATATGCAACGGGACGGTCACGTGCCAGAACGTCACACCTTGTGACGTAGGCTGTCCGAATTACTACAGGTGCTTGCGCAGCGATAAGTGCATGTCGCGGAACAGAGTGTGCGACGGGTTTACTTGTGACGGCTGCCCGGAAGATGACGGTTTTTCGAACGGTGTTGGATTTAAGTGTGTGAGGAATGGAAGGAGGTGTCGTCTTCCACAGCAACTTCTATGGGATAATGTGGAAGATTGTGACGATAGATCAGATTTATGTTATTCAGTCGACTCTTCTGGACCGGACGGCAGGTGAGCATTGTAGTTTTCTATACATGATAATGAATTACAATCATAATTCATGAACAGGAAATGTCTATATATATATCAAACTGCTTGTGACGCCATCTTATTAATCAAACTCCATCTCTATTCACAGTTCATAACAATTATAGGCAATGGAAAAGCAATAGCTCAAGAGAATCTATTTTCAATCAAAATATTTCAAATTAAATTTCTCATTTATTTAAACTCTGATTAATGTGCAGAGACATCCGCAACACTTCCGGTGCGGTGTTTAATACTGATAAGTGCATGCTATGTCTGGACGGCACAATGGTTATACCGCGGAGAAGCGTGTGTGATGGAATAGTGGACTGCTCCGATTTGTCAGATGAGTGCTTGTGCGAAACTCCAGTTGCTGAATTTCATTTCTGGGCAAGTTCGGTTGTTGTCTTGCAACTGTTTCCGACGTAAATTTTTTTATTTTTTAGATATGCACCGCAAAGTTATTCGACTGATCATCACCGATTTCTGTTGCTGGATTCCTCTTTCAATCATGGTGTTCGTCAACTTTCGCGGAGTTAAGATTGACAGCATCTCATACGCAGTTGCTGCAATCGTTCTTCTCCCAATCAACAGCGCCCTCAACCCCATTCTCTACTCCAACTTTGTAGATAAAGTGGTGGAGAAACTGAGGATAAAAGTTAGAGAGAGGTCGAACTCATCGTCCCGTGGTTTGACAGGGACGATGAGTTCGATCTCCGTTGTTCGCGGAAGTTCTCGCTCTGTACGCCCAGAGTAATTCAATTTTTCAAACTTCGCTCAATTCAGTTATTTGCTATGTTGTGATTCGTTCCTCATTTATCTGAACATTAATCGGATGAGTAGAAACCTAAAACCCCGTTTTAATCGAAACAAAAACAACACGGACCTTTTGCGAAACCCATTGAACATGGTCGGTGATTCACACAAGCAAATTGCTATAATTCCTAGTTCAATATCACTTCATTTACCGTGCTTCCTGCGATTTCTATGTTCGCAACTAACGAATTTTCCATAATGTGCGATATATTGAAGATAATAGTGGAAAATTTTCGACACGAAGTCATTTGCGCAAAACAAATTAAAAATGAACAATACCTGAATCACTGGTGGTAATTATCATGTTAGGAAAATGAGTTCTAATTGTTTTGAAAACTTACTCCCAGATAAATTTGATATTTCCGATTGTATTTTTTTAGTTTCAGTAAAATCGCACACAATATTACGTTTATCATAATGTTGGCGAAAGAAGAAAGATAGTGTGTAGTTAACAAGCACCAAAATAACGAATCTTTCAATGGACAAAGAGTTTTCCCACAGCAAATATAATTTCAGTCTTTACTACTTGTTTGTCAAAAACAAACTTTTTATTGAAGCCTGTTTGTTGCCGTGGTGATGGCATATTAACCTGTGGAGAATATTCAGTAAAAGGCGCTCAACGAACCTTTTTCAAAACCGTTGCATAAGTTTGAACATTACTATACAATCAAAACACAAAGAATCGCCGAGTGAAAGAACAAGACGGGAAGGCTTTCATTCTCTTTGCGCAAAATCACAGTCACGGAATAAGAATGAGGTTCATGAAGAAAATTGAAACGGTTTCGATTCGGGCAGAAAATTCCTACTATCGGAACCGAAAGGGGAAACCCCGAGTGCATGCACGTCTCTTTTAGTTGTCATAGCAACGGCTGTTCGTCGTGTGCATTTGAAGGTTTGCGAAGATTGTTGCGAGGGTCGAAATAACAGGTGTCCGTTTCGTTTTCGGGCTGCGGGATGAACTCGGGTTCAACGGAAAGCAGATCCTGCCACGGAAGGTCGGAAAACATCGGATTGTTTCGGATCTCTTCGGTGCAAAAAAGCACATAGAAATGTTAGCTTGAGTAAACGTTGGACTGGGAGCAAATATTTTGCCAAAGGTTTTAATGTATGTAATGAGGCAAAACAGATACTGTTTTCACATATAATAACCAATACAGAAACCATAGCTAATACGTTAAACATGTTACATTCTCATGAATTAGTACAGTGGACATTAAAGAATATGTACTAAACTATTTAAACCTTTTGATCCAGCGCGATCAGCCGAGTTTTTCGTTAGTAAATGTTTGATCAACTGAATTGCGTCATCGGACAAACTCTCGTCACCCTCCGGCCATTCAATGTCTACCAACAAAAATAAAATTAGCAGGTTTCCTTTAACAAAGTGAACATAATTAATCACGCACCTCCCTTTAAAATGTTGGAAAATATTTTGTCGAGACTTTGATCGGAGAAGGGGGTGATTCCTACCAGAAACTCATAGAGACAAACTCCCAGTGCCCACCAATCCACACCCGGTCCGTGTTGTTGGCGAAGGAGCAACTCAGGAGCAAGATAATCAGGCGTTCCTAAGCAACACAAGCTCGATAGTAACGCTTGCTTTATGTTGCCAAGCAAAATAGTATTTTTGTTAAAATTAAAACTACCAATAGGATGTCCTGGTACAGTAATACGCTATGGTAGTTGCCCCGGTTTAAACATCTAAATTGGTAGGAAATGCTTGACTTGTGCCTCCACCATTTATTAGGGAATTTATATGTGCATCAATATTGCTTAACATTGCACTGATCTCTCCATTTCTATTAACCGTTATCAACCAATATCGTGCAACTAATGTAATTATATTCGAACAACACTGATTACTCCGCAAAAATCGATTGACATATTTTTTACTCGTGGTCGCAAACCTGTTACTGTTATAATGCTAAACCAATCCCATACCCCAAATTCGTGATTCCATTTGTGAATTTCTTCTGGGTCTTCTTACACTCTTGGGGGTCCGAAGTGGAGTCGGTTTTGGGGTAAAAAGTCGGTTGGCAGACGGGGTTCGAAAGTGGTTTTTGGGCGTGCACAGGGACGCTCGTATTGTCTCAGCAGGCTGGAAGTTGAATCGAGGAACCTGTTTGGGGGTGTGGGGAAGAAATGGGGTGACTTTGGGTGTTTGGGGTAAAAGAGGGGTGGGCTTGGGGGTGTTGTAGCGAAGCTGGGTGATTGATTTGTTAAAAAGTGGAGTTTCGACCTGTAACAAGTCAAAGCAACGTTCAAGAACCAACAAAAGTTAGAATACTTTTTGCAGCTTACATTTCTTCTGTGTGGCGTGCGGTTAATATTGCTCATTAGCGCTCCAAGCGACGGGTTCTCGGCATTCGCTGCAACCACTGACAGTGGAATTCCTTCGTCGTCGGGAAAGCCAGGCTGTAAAGTTAAGGTAAAATTTATTCTGACAGAAAGACGTTCAGTAGGAATTGATGTCAAAGGACAAGAAAGACTGCTGAATTTAGGCCAATACCAAACCCAAAGCGGGCAACAAAAACACAGTGGGCCACATGATCAAACACCACTACCTGGTCAGTTTTACCAACAAGTTCGTCGTCCATCGTGTTATCATGACAACTAAAGGGCAGAGGCGGCGGATCGAGCTCTCCGTCGCTATCCTGTGACGAGATCGAGTCGTTTCGTTCGTCCGCAGCAGGCACAAACGGCACTGCGTCATCCTTCGTTAAATCGTTCCAGCTCACTGAGCGCGAACCACGTGACAGGCCTGTGCGAGACCCGTTTGTTTTACGCATGGATGGTTTCCGAATTTGTGGCTTGGGACTGAGGGAGGAAGGAAAGTGATGTTCCAGAACTGGACTCAAAATTCTTCGGCTTTTGTTCGTTGTAATTTCGGAAAATTCGAGATGTGAAGGGGGGTGGACGGCGATCGGAGAAATGTTACCCATCATGCATTGCGCGCTGCCTCCAGCGGTCACGTGTTCTTTGTGAATGGATGAGTTGCGAGATTTGGGCGAGGCGCTGTGCCTGTGGATAAAATGTAGGGGGGTTGACAGTAAGTGGAAATAGGTATTGGGAAGTTGTTAAAAAATGAAAATCTTGACACGAACCCGGTTGAGTCAAGACCTTGGATTCCACTTTCCATACTTGTTGCTCTCCGACCATCGTCGTTCGGCGGTTCGTCCATGAACGAAGAATCACTTCACACATAAAGATAAAAGTAACAACTACCAACATTGGTGCACGAAAAATATCAATCTAATTGTGACAGTTTAACCAACAAGCCAAGGCTATGGACTACTTTTGTATTTTGTGCAACGTTCTTGTATATGATGTTATTCATTAATCTCAGTGTTTCCCAACCAGTAGTACGAGACGGCATTCTAGGTTGTACACGAGCACCTTTCCGTAATTTGCGGATGTAGTTTTAATTATTGATGCACCGAAACAGCAATTTATTTATTCGGCCGAATAAACCGAAACTAATTTTGGTATCCATCTCTTTAAACGCAACAAAATTAAACAAAGCATTTGCTGGATTGGATCTAATTCTACCATGTACAGCTTTTTTTTGGGCACTTAAAGAATAACAGCGACTGCTGTACCAACTGCTTAAAGTTGATTTTCATCATTTCGATGACAATAAACAAACAAAACGAACACATTCGTACAGTTTGAAAAATAACTTCAATCTGCACTAAATTTTGCATATCAGCGTTACATGCAGTAAAAAAGTTTCGGAATAATTATAAAAACCTTAGTTTCGACCGAATAAATTCGGCAAGCCGAACTTCGGTTCATCCCTAGTTTAAATTCAAAAAAATCGTAAGTGGTCTCAAAATATTTGTTCCCCTAGGTTACTTTGTAGCACTCAACTAGGTGGTACACGTCGAAATTGTTTTAGCTCCAGGTGGTACGCAACCACTAAAAGGTTGGGAATCACTGATTTATCTAAAAAATACTAATACTTTACGCAACACGTGCACAGGCAGATGGGATGACGCCACAATGGGTTAAATAAAAACTGGCCAATCTCGTATTCCTTACACTTATATTAACCTTAATGTTGTGTCAGAAGTTATTAGTTACGCGCCAACTTTATTAACTGAACGACACTGATTTTTTTTACAAATAACTACGTCACAAACCTAGAAGCGATTCGTTGCCCAAACAAGTAAGATGCATGCAGTATAAATGATATAAAAATACATACATATACATAATGTGTGTGTGCATGTGGGTTTATTATATGTAAAATAAAGGTTTATATGATGTATAAAAGGACTTAATGTGATAATACGTTTACAAGTCAGCTTTTAAACTTGTCCAAAAATTACCTCATATGTGGTCTTGATATAAAAGATTCGTCTCGGTTTCCTCGGACAACCTCCACCGACTCATCATGGGCTGGAGTTGAATGTTTCACAAACCTCTGTGGACTCTCAGAAGTTGGGAAATTGAGGAGGTTATGGTCGGGGGAGGAGTGGAGTATTCCTGACAAAATAATGTTTATGCAAAAATTTTTGAAAATATGTCATGTTGGTAATAAAATTATGAAACGCGCCGTATCAGTCTTGTGTCTACAAACTAGATTATCCTGGTTTGACACAAGAAGTCCGACTTTTATTTTAATATAATACATGATAGTAGTAAGGTTGGCCACAGCGAATACAGCTTGCTCAACGTGATGCGCCCAAGGTTGACAGAAGTATTGAGTATCCCCGCTACACTATGGAAATTTGATCACGCAACTTTTCAATTCCCTCACAACCATGGATCAACTACCCTGAAGGAAATCCAATCAGCTTACTCACTTTTCGATGATAAGTTTTTCTGTTTATCAGGTGAAAAACTTTCGGCGTCGGACGTGGAAATATTTCCCAATTCAGAATTACTGCTCGTATTTGCTGCAAAACACGTGTTGGGTTAATACACAAAAAGTTTCCCCGGTCGGAAACTATATATTTTCAATGATTTATTGCTGGTCAAAGGGCATTTAAATCACAAGAAGCACAGTTTACCACCTTGCACAACGCGAATACCTGAAGCGTTCAAATCATCTTTTCTTCTATCTTCAAATGAAAGTTCTTTCAAACTCATATCCATGTCCGAAATACTCTTCTCCAGTGAACCGGAACAAGTGCGTGGCGAGTGTTGATTGGCTGCCGCGTCAACCACCTTATTGTGATCCCCTTCTTGCTGGGAAACAAGTTTTTCATCCGAAATCCGACGAATACGGTCAGAAGCTACAAGTTGTCCGCTAGGTGGGGGCCACGAGAAGTTGTTGTCTTGTATGGTTGGTTTGGGAACGGAGTCGAATTCTCCATGTTCACTTGGTGGTGGAGTGGATTTCCTGCGATGAATGCGATCATGACCTTGGAAGACCGGGGTAATGTGTTCATCTTGGCCAAGGGACTGAGTAGAAGCAAAAAAAAAAAAACAATTTGCTCTATGACGTCATAGAAATTTGAACGCTGGTTTCTACATAATTCAAAACAAAACATGCTGTGAACTTATTACACACATTTTTACCAACGCCCATTTTGTTTCATTGTTTAAATCCGTTCTTCTCAACCAGTGGTCCGCGAAGTTACTTTAGGTGGGCCACGAAACTTACGTAAGGTCGGTTGCAAAGGAGCAAATTAGGGGTGGACGCATCTTTTATTTGTTTGCCCAACGTGGGCAAAGATGCTCGATTTGAAAACCATTATTACAAAAGCAAATTTACAATGGCAAAAAAAATATGTCATTGCAAGCGAGTCGCTTGCTAAATGTTGAAAAATGGTTTAAAGATTGTTTTTACGAAAATGACAACAAAACCAGGCCCATTCCACTGCCAGTAACTTGCATTGTAGGCAGTAGAACTGTCAAACAATCTCGATCGAAATGTGTTAAAAAAAATACCGTGAAATTTGATGAGAATTTGTGATAAACACCAATAATGCGGCAGATATACCTGTGGATACAAGGCCAGAGCGTCGATATCCGTGGTAAGACCAGATTGACGACATGATTGGACTTTGCGGCGTTTAGACGGCTGGAAGGGATATTTTAGCTGACCTGAATACAAGATTACATTTAGTGTGGAGGAAAACCTTGTATATTTTCTTTATTCACTGAAAGCAACGTGATTTGTATTGCGGTTGCGACGCAAATCAACCAAGAATATCAACTTCGTCATGCACAAAGTCGGAAAATGCGTCAATAAATCAGTCTTTTATACACGATGCAAAGACATTCAAACTATCATTACTGGGAAGATCGAACCCCGAAACTGTTTGGCTTGCTGATAGCTTTGTTGTTTACATGAAAAAAAATTAAAAACAATGTATTTTGTCTCAGTACTCAATCATCATCGAGTAGATTTGACATAGAGTGAACCTGAAATAAAACATTTAATTTTCGCGGTGTGTGGGCAAATCAAAGTTAGTGCATCGTTAATGATCGAAATAAATTGAAAAAGTCCCAGAGTCAGAGTGGGATTACCTTCAGATAAGTGATGCGGACGAGAGTGAAAAGGTTCGTCCACACTCATGTTTGAATTATTTCTTTCGTCTCCCGAGGAATGGCGTCGTTGTTTTCGACATTTGCCATCACCACTCTCAATCCCCTTGTTCTGCACAAACAGATGAATTTCAAAGAATTTATTATGTTTGTCTGCAAGTTAAGCATAAATTCGTCTTCAAACTGTTTCCATATTAAGGTACTTCTGAAAGAGTGGTTTAAGAGATCTACAAATATTTCCTATCAGCTGCATTTTTAACATACAGACTTATCATAGTTGTGGGCAAGGTTAGCAGAAAAGCTGAACAACATACAAAAAAAGATACTTTTTTCAAAAAACTAAAAATTAACGGTCGGAGAATAAAAGCCTGAAACTACTTCAGATACGTGGAGTTTTTTTACCCCACTAACATCTCAGTTCGTTGAAGTTTTTAGTCTCATGAGATAAGAACCGTGGTACTGTTTTACCTCAAACACGTCATCCTGTGTTGCGTCAGTACATCCAGATACGTCATGAGTGGCAACACTTAAGTGATGACCGAAAGATCGGCGACCGTCGGATGAGAAAGTTGAGTCTCCCGACACAGCGTTGATAGTTGGAGTGAGACAAGTCGGAGAAATGTAATCTAAATATCAACGATAAAAACTGTTAACACCTGAAGTGAGTTTCACAAAAAAATTTTTTGTGCAGCGGTCTGCGAAAGTATTTTGGATTAAGGCCAAGGTTCTCAATCTGTCCGTCGCTGCGTCGTTTTCAGTTTCCAAGGGCGTCGCGTAAAATTTTAAAAATAACAAGTCAAGTCAGCCAGC
The DNA here is from genome assembly GCF_947561715.1 of Ascidia mentula. NCBI lineage: Eukaryota > Metazoa > Chordata > Ascidiacea > Phlebobranchia > Ascidiidae > Ascidia > Ascidia mentula. The sequence goes on along the minus strand of NC_138570.1, from coordinate 18,256,119 downwards.
AAACATTAGAACAAGTCGTCCTGATATATTTTGTGCGTCGCGAATGCGGTGAATCTTTTTAAAGGGCGCCGAACTAATGGCTAAAGCACAACGTTTATAACCAATATTATATTGGGAAGATCTTTTTGTGACCAATAATTTTTTCCATTGACATGTTTCATGATTTCAAACGTTGGATATAAAGCATGTGATTATATCACATTTGTTAAAATCAAGCAAGAAATGCTTTTTGTAACAGCAATTTTGAGAATATTTTCAGTTCAAACGAAAGTAAGTTTTCCTGAATAGTAGACAAGATATTTGAAAAGTTTACTCAGTAAGTTGTTGTGACGAGCGGGATAATGCCTCCCACATGACTTCAACTTTGCACTTGACATCCTGAGACTTCCGGGAGTTTGCATGAGGAGACTTTTCTTCTCGGATTGCTCCAGAGGAGAGAGAAGATCCCGGACGGATGTTATAGATCCAGAGAGGGAACCAATGCCTGCACATAATAAACCCACTTCACAAAAAAATTCACTTCTATGTAAAAATCTGCAATTATGGATTATCCTCTTGTGCTTTTACACAAGACTAGTGACATCATAAAAAGATCAAGTTGCTGCAACAAATTTGTAATTGACCTTAAGTGCAACCCAGTCTTCTCTAAGCACTGATGATGAACACAGTAGTGTTTAAAATGTCTGCTTCAACATGATTAGCAAATAAACTTTGGCTTTTCTATTCCGACATTTTGTCTTTCATGATAGTTTCTATGATGAGCGTCAAAAGGGAATAATTCTTAAGTATATTGACCTAAACCAAATCGGCGATAAAAATAGAATGCACGAATAATGGTGTCAGTATTGATTAACATGGCATACTCACCCCTTTCTCTGGCAAGAATAATTCTCGCTGGAGTGTCCGTAATTTCATTGTTTTCCTTTTGACCATCAGGTGGCGTTATCTCATCATGCTCTGGTGACTTCTCATGCCTTTTCACCCCCGCAACCTTCAACGAAACGACATTTTTTTTGGAGAAAAACACAATGAAAGTTAGAGCAGGGGTCCTCAACAGCGTCAATTCCCTGCCAGAGGGAGACTTTTTTTCAAAATGGAATTTTACAATTTCAATATTGAAGCCTAAAATGTTTATAAATGTAAGAGGCTGGTTTAACTTTTTAACATTATATTACTGATATAAACATAATATTTACAAAGTGAATTTCCAGTTGGGATGATTTTAGCTTTGAATATCTGTTAAATGGATACATGCAGTTCAAAAGGTAAAACTAACCACTGTGTTAGTGGATTAGTACCCACAAAAATGTTGGCAAACGCATTTTTAAATCAAGCCATGTCTAGTGAAAAGGAAGATTCAAAATAGAAAACATGCCTGGTTGGTGTTTTCCTTGCCCGCTATAAGGGGACTGTTAACAGATGGGAGATACCCTTTGCTGCCACCTTGCAGTTCTTCTAACGAGAATCTGCGAGCTCCCAGACGAAGAGCTTGACTTTTCCGACCAACGAATGCGGGACTTGCAAGTTGTCTTGAAGATGGGGAATTTTGCTGAGGGATAAACAAAATGTAAACAAAAAAAAATAAATCACAAAAAATAACTTGCACATTATAATTAAAAACATTTTCTTCATAAAATTACCCATTACTAAATTTCACATCATCAGAAACAGAGAGTCCTTGGTAAATGTGTCTATCTCGTAAAAAAAAGTCCAATTATTATTCCCTACACATTTTGTTCAGTAACAAAGAAATGGCTGATGTTTACACGCTTAGTATAGTAGTTAAAATGGATCTTATCTCCAACTAGGATATTTTCGGTGGCAGTAACTTATTGCTAAAAAGATTTTCTATGCATATGTATGTCAGGTAATAACATGCCAAAGACAACTAGGTTTTACAGCTTTTAATTCCTAGCACATAACTTGTTATCAACAATAATACAGTACTACATTCTAAGCCTATCTGGCAAGTGATTAGTACCTTATGTCAAAATTAAATTGCTAAACCTTTATGAGAACTGTACAATATAGAGAGATGTATATGGGTAGACTTACAAAGTTGAAATTGGTGATGAGTGAGAGGACTTGCCCTGGAGTTCTAAAATATTCCTTGTTGTTGAACTTGGATGATGCCGATGGAGTTTTTACAACATCTGACATATTTAAATCTAAATAACAAAGACTTATCATGTTTCTGTTGCCATTACTCTGAGGAAGCCTTGTTGTATAACAGGCGAAACATTGGTTAATAAAGTTAGGTTTTTAATGTGCCAGAAGAACAGATTATTAAATAACAAAGACTTAGTTCACATTTATACAGTAAAGCAATTTATAAAGACCTACGCCAACAATAAGCAAAATGATATTATGTTAAAACAAAATAGAATAAAAGGTTCAATATACTAGACAGCATCACACAGCCTTAATTGGTCTTGAAATAATTAATCCTGATTATAAAATGTTAATCTGTTAATCCAAAGAGCAGAATACAGATCAAATAAACAGTGATGTGCAACAATGCAATCAATCACTTGGGTTGAACAGAGATTATGTCTGAGTTAAATTGGGGATTTAGATTTGTAAACAGTTCACAAGCCTAACCTCTGTCAAGGGAGACAGAAGAAAGTCCAAAATCAGTTAGCTTGATGTGACCTTTTCTAGTAATCAACATGTTGTCCGGTTTCAAATCCCTGCAAATAATAATTTTTTTGGCAAATCATGTTGTAAACCAACAAGAAAAAATTTAACTGATCAGGGTTCGAATAAGCGATAAAAAAAAACGTATCGCAAAAACGTTACAACCTAAATTCCAACACATAATTTTTGCTTCGTACACGATTGTGCATTACACTGAAAACCTGCTGTTTTAAACTCGTTTACCCAATATTTGTTTTGTCATACATCGCCATCGTTTTAATGACTTGCGCAATAGAGGCTTGACAAAATATGAGGATTGAAAGAAAATAGTCATTGACATTGCCCAGAAACATTAACAACGTTGTTTGCATCAGCAGTTGTTGTGTGTACGAATGAATAGATAAAGAAGGATGCGGTGCCTTATAATATGCTGCATGTTGCATAGCAATAATCTCAAAAATGGGTCGCAACAACTCCAAAAACGGTTCGCAATTTGCGAATTGCGAACTGCTAATTCGAACCCTGCTGATTGGTTGAAACAACAGAGCCTTGTCATTTGTATAATATATATTACCAGCCTATAAAATATATACCTGTGAACAATTCCATGTTTATGGAGGTATTCCAAAGCATGTGTTACTTCTGCAGCATACAAAACAGCAATGGTCTGATCAAAATAACCAAGCACTGCAAGTAGAGATTTTACATCTCCGCCAATGATGTATTCCATGATCTACACAATTTCAAATTACAACATGAGATTCTGATCCAACAAGTATATTATTGTAATCAGTGCATAACAAAAACTTGCCAAATAAATGTCCAGCGGTGTTTCCAACGAGTAGAAAAGATGGACAATGAAGGGGCTCTTGCTTAAAGCCATTGCTTTTCTTTCACACAACACATTCTTGGTCATGTTCTTTCGAATCATTTTGCTTTTTCTCATTACCTGTAAATATATATATAAATGTATATATGCCTTATCTGTGACGTCGGTCAGGTCAGCTCCTTATAATGACAAAGCTACACCAATCGCGTCAGTCAAACTGATGATGACATCAGTTTTTGTCGAAACGTCTTATTTTAACATGACAGTGTTAATAACAATATGGGCCAGTCTATTTATACTCACAAATGTATATATTTTTACTAAGTTTATGCTAGAAAGGTAATACTAAGTTTACAAAATCATTGTGGTTAATGCTATAATGCTGCATAATGGTAACAATGTTTTTGATCTACGTTTTAAAAAACAAAAGAACGTAAAAAAAACAACTAATTCTTAACATCTGTAAGTTCTAACAAGTTATGCTTAACAACCAGCAATTTACCGACAATCCGCGTAATATTAATTAGCTAATGCATTAACATACAAAAAAAGGTTGCACTGGTCCGCGCAATTAGCGGTCGCAGAAACAAAATCCTTTGCGCAAAAAAACAAACTTTCCAATCTGGTATAGCCTATATATATATATAAACAATGCCAAACTTAAAATAACTTAAATACCTTGATTGCATAAAGTCTGTTGTCAGTTTTTCGTTTTCCCAAATAAACTTGACCAAATGCTCCCTGACTGATTGGTTTTATTATCACAAAATCATTAACATCAGGTGGCCTTGGAACAGGGATTGAAATGTCCCCTGTTTCTTCTGTAGATGTATTCATCTTGAGTCCAAGAAGTTAACGAGTGCCCATATGCATACAATGTGATATTGAGCTACAGTGATAAAGCATTTGATTTTCCGTGTTCTCTTCTTAGTGCAAAGTTAGAAAGCTAAACAATCAGCATTCACTTATATCTCATTTTACTTGCACTATGGCATGAAACAAATCTGCAAAAAGTATATCTAATTCAAGACCACTTTCTTAACTATTAATGTAAAATATACAGTTATTTTAATGCAATTAATTTACACAAGCTATCAACCATGGCCTACAAATTTCTGCTGAGATTAAAGTTCCAAAATTAACAAAAACAATCTTTTAAGGCCGTATTTATTACATTGTCAATTTGTTTCAAAAATGCATGTAGCTGAACAACCCTTCATTTTCTGTTGTTAGTCATTTAGTACGCGAGCTCGGGAGCGTTTTTTTGTTTCAAAACAAACACTCGAATCTCCCGCTGCAAAGCTTTTTTTTGGTTTAAATTTTATCCTGTAGCGTAGAGCCATATTTGTGCATTGTTTCCATGAGAAATTTCTACTTCACTGTGCACTCTACGCTTAAATCAGTGTTTCCCAACCAGTGGTACGCGTACCACTAATGGACGGCATTCCAGGTGGTACACGAGGACCTTTCCGTAATTTGCGGATATATTTCGAATTTAAAAAATCGTATGTGATCTCAAAATGTTTGTTACTTCATCCCCTAGGTTACTTTGTAACACTCAACTAGGTGGTACACGTCGAAATTGTTTTACCTCCGAGTGGTACGCAACCACTAAAAACGTTTGGAATCACTGGCCTAAATGAACAATTTACTGCCGTAGGGTCCGTTGTCGTTTTAGACCTAAGAGCGCTGCACACCAACATCACAACGTGCGACTGATCATCAGCAACATCTGCGATGATTCCACAAGCGCAACATCGCAGACGATCCCGACCATCTCCAGTTAAAACCACCACGATTGGACTGTCCTAGGAAAGTTTAAGGTCTGACCATGTGGATCAAAAGAAACGTTCTGAGAACCAAGTTGGCGTTTGCGTTGCGATGTGTTTTGCCTTGGCCAGCGCGGCCAGGTGGCCACGCACCTTCCGTTACATGCAACCTGTCGCAACCCATCACCTTCATGCGACTGGCTGCGATCCTTCGACAGACGGTGATAATCCGTGAGGAAATCACCTTTTACATGGAAACTTCATAGTTTTATCGGTGTCCGTGCCATTTTATTTCTTTGTGTTTGTTCATCTACGTAGTTGTTTTTTTTTTGTGCAAATAAACATGATTTGATTCTAAATTTGTGAAACTGTTGCCTTTGTACCACTATTTCTCTTATTGTCTATTCGTGATTTATTGCGCCCGCTTTCAGAGGTAGCCGATGTCAGTGGTTCCCAAGCGGGGTTCCGCAGCACAATGGGGTGCAAATTGTAACCTTCAGGAGTGCCGAGTTTTTGTAAAGTTACTTTGAAAATTTGTTTCTTTTTGGTTTACCGGTAATAGCAAGGACACAATTTTTATATTGATAAAACAGAAGGGTTATTGCAACATTCGTGGCGGTCGCTAATTGGTTTGCCGCCATTGTTTGCCGCAATATCTTCATAAATTCCTAAGGGGTGCCGCTTGAGCCAAGAAAGTTTGCGAACCACAAACACCGATATCAATGATATATGACGTCACCATTCACGCGAAGCCGTATATCTACGATCAGTTGCATAAGTCAAGTCAGCTCTGTTTGACAGTTATCCATTAAAAGCGACCACACTTAACATTTTATCGAGGTGCGTGCGGTCAACATGTGAGTTATCTCGACCCTCAGCTTTTCTCTGTCATGTTTGGGATTTTGTTAAATCATGAGGTTTGATGAAAGTCAAAGAATCATATGACTACATGAACCGATTTAGGCCACCTAAGCTAACTTCACAAAATCTGCGTATCACGATTTTATTGAAGGTAACATTGCCAAACACTAACAGAAGGTAAGAAATGTGTGAGAAAAAAATGCAAAATCCGAATACGCGAAACTGTTAAACGCCTGCAACTTAAACTGATTACCACGTACCATTTCTATACAACCACGAAAAACTAAAAGTGGCACATAAAACAATTGTGGTGACTCTCATTTTGATGTAGTTTTTTGGGGAACCCGTGCAACTTTGACAAACATGGTGTCACCTTCCGTGCGTATGAACATGCCAGGCTTCATTGTTGGCCTCGGGGTTGTATGGCATCTGTAGAATCGGTATTTTCGAAGTACATGACACATCGCTATCTTCACCTCGTTTATTGCAAAAAGTTTCCCGATGCAAGCCCTGGTAAACAACGCAGAGAAGAAAAAATTATAGAAACGAATGCAGGATAAACTTACTTTACGCATGATGCCAATGCATTTTTCCAGTTAAAACGCCTAAAATATTGGACCAGGCTCCAAGTCTATCACAATATGTTGATAAAACAACGAAGCATTGAAGCCAATCCTGCTATTGCTTTACCTGTGCATTGTCCCGAATGGCAAATAAGCGTGTGGATGTCTTCCTTTCGATCTTTCAGAGTTGAATCTTTCTGGATCGAATTTCTATGAAAATAAGGACAAGCAACATGTGAGCCGTGGCTTGTTTAAAAGGAACTTTTCGGGCCAAAAAATTTGGTTGAAAAAGAACTTTTAACCAAATTAAACTGTATGAACAAAAAAAGTGGAAAATAATGCCGAAAAATGGAAAACAATTAAGGACATAGAAATAGCCTAAATTTGCATATCCCTACTTGGGGGTTTTCCCAAAGGTCCGGATGGTGGTGTAGAACGTAGATAAGGATTACTACGACGGTTCCGGCTTCCAAAACGTATTCTTTATCGGAGTAAGAATCCCGAATCTTCGTCGGCTTTGAAAGCTTTCTTGCAATTGCAGGAGCGCTCGGATACATTCGGAGGCTTTCCTTCATACACATGTGGAGGTATGGGAGCTTTTTTAGATCCGACCTGCAATATATTGCCATAGCAAAACTTTAAAACCTATTTACATGACAGAATGAATGGGTAGAACTAATTGTTTGGACGGTTGATGCTAACAGGAGGACGATGAAGTCCTAAATTGTCAGTCAGCACAAACCATGTTTATTTAAAAACGAAAATTTCAAGCGGATAATTTGAAATTATGGCCTATACGTATTTGTATTTTATTCTTGACGCATTTTGCACAAACTAATATTATGTTTTGTGTCCCTAGGGATAGAGTGAAACGATTTGTCAGCGAACTGCCAAAATGTCAACAAAAGACAACTCACCATTCGATTTCTTCTTTATCTTCACAAACATCAATTATCTCCTTTCTGCACTTTTCCTGTACGTAGGGGTTTTCAGCGAGAAGGTGTGTCATCCAACATAACACTGTTAACATAATATAACCTTGCAAAATAACAACAAGAAAACTTACAAACGGATTGCACAACATTTAAGCAGGAACAAAACTGTGGATTTTCTACGTTTCATGTGTTTTAATTTTTTTGCATACATCCGGATTCGAACCAAGGTCATTCTGGACAAGAATACAGATCAGGTTTTCTACTTGGACATTGTCAGTTAAATATTTCAGCGGGACTGCTTTAGTTGTTTGTGAGTAACATAGTCATACGTATTAACCCGTTTTCAATTGACCCTGCTTTCTTATCACTTACTAATAAAAATCATTTACGTTCTGCCTCAAACCCAACAAATCATGTGTGTTTCGTTGTTTGGGCCAGATCCTATATTGCGTTCGCTTGTCTCATTTAATTAGAGAAGAATCGTGGTTAGGAATAAATGCAAATACTGTCGTACATGGAAAATAAGAAACATAACACAGTACTACATGTACGCCGCGGACATGTATCTCAACTTTAACGTCCACAAATAATAATTTGATTTGCCCGCTAAAGCAACAGCAAACGTAGTAATACCGCCCGATTTATTATGTCATATACTATATTCTGTGAATTATTTTCCCCCAGTCTGGACCCTTACAGTAAATGAACTAAGTTACTATTTTTGTTTAACGTGCAGTTGTTCAATTACATCGAGACGTTGTCTCCTGTCCAGCAGCAAAGAAGGTCTTCACTTCGTCAATTACTTCCTGCTGACTCAAACCATGGCCGTCCTCGTCCTGTCAAACAATATACGCGAATGTTGACACAATTGTACTATAAAAACAGTCTTAATATTGCAGGCACATTTCTTTGGCTGTTTTTTTTAACAAGAAAATTACAAATTGACCCAAACACCATACCTCCGTGAATACCCCCGCGAAGAGCCTGCATCGTTACTTTGTAGCAGAACAACTCGAAAATTAACAACAGAAAAACAACAATACTTTACCCTGCTTTTTCGTAACAGATCCAGAATGTCCGGACGTTTTTCTTTTTTTTCGAACATTTCGTTTCCAAAAAGACTCCGGCTTCGTGTTATGCGTACTTTACGCTGTTTGAGAATCTGCACAAAAATGCTCACATTGAAAGAAATCAAGGACTAATTTGTTGCAAACTTCAGCATCAAGAAGGGCAGATAAGGTATACACAAAGAAAACCAGCTCCTCATAATTTTATATTCGAATGTGCGTAGAATCTATTTGCATGAGACAGGAACTATAGCGATGCCAATCGGATAAATTGATAAAAGATTGAATCTGATCGTATGTTACTGTCTTTCATTTTATAGTTTCTCTCGTGTTATGCTGTGTCGCAGGACAAGAAAGTACACATTTCACTTTATTGCGTAGTTACTAATGTAGATTGTTATCTACGGAACTTTGTTGAAAAGGGGGGAACCAAAAGGAAACCGTTTGGAGTCACCCTGTGCAAAAGCATAAGAAAAAAAGTTAAATGACTTTCTTTGGCGCATCCGTAAAAAAATATTTGGTCACACTTTAAAAATAGTTGCCACATACCCGCAAGGACTCGTTTTGCAAATAATCGCAAGCTTCCGTGAACCTCTTCGAGTCTGAGGTGAGACTGTAGACGAAGTCGTTCCAAAGCAGAACGTTGAAAAAACGTTTTGTGACCAACCATGAAGCTGTCTCGTTAGCTTGCGCCATGGCAGCAGTCTTCCTACAACCATACAAGGTATGAACAAATCGGGAAATCTATAAATGTTTACGCGACATATCATACGTTCTACGCAATATGAACACAGCCACTAGTTTGGCGCCTCCACAAAGTCCAAAGAAAAAACACAACATGTCCCACTGCTGAATGTAAAATTTAAAGCGGATTTGTTAAACTGCAAATTTGTCGGATATGTTAATAATTATTGTCGTTAAGCAGGCGGGGTCGTTGTATGTTCGATGTTCGGTAGTTTCTTGAGGAATAAACTTCGTATCAAAATCTTAATTTATTTGGAATCACACAGAATCAACTGAACAAACCCTGTGTCTGCTGACTGTTGAGATAAAACACTCCCGGCAAGATTGTTAAACGTTAAATTCTCATAGATTGGAGTGATGTCGTGATACTCAGTGGAATCAGCGCGTTTATCCAACCACTCCATGAGGGGTTCGGTTGAATCGTTGAAGATTTTCGAATATCTAAAGAATGCATGTTAAAATTTTGAATCCCGAAAGCCTTGTTCAAAGAAGAGCTATTTGATTTAAATTCCAATATCGTTTGACGGCAAACATTTCAACTGCAAATTACCCATGTCTTGATACAATCTAAACAGCTGTTGTGCAACGAACAGATAGTTTGTTTGTAAAGTGGCAGGTGCGTCAAATTGTTGTTGAAAATGCATGCAATCTTTCTTGTTTTTATCCACAACTTTTATGATTTTTACGTACAACTTTTTTGATTTTTATGTACAACTTTTACGATTTTTATGTACAACTTTTATGATTTTTATGTACAACTTTTACGATTTTTATGTATAACTTTTATGATTTTTAGGTGCAAAAAATTGAAGTTAAGTTATTTGAACAGAAAGCCAAAGCTTACCTTATGATTTTATGCTACAACTTTTATACTTTTTGTTTACAACTTACGTCTTGAGTGACTGGGCGTGGAATATGGGGTCGACCACGCTTCGATGTCGCTTCCACGTGACTCCATGGGATACGAGGAGACTGTTCGGACCGAGATATTTTGAAAGGATTTTCACATACGCGTTTCCTTTGGGTGCTGAAACACACGTTTAAGAAGCTTTGAGTATAGAAGTTCTCCATTTTAAGCACAAAAACTCTACTCCCACGAAAGGTTAGGCATTGTTGCCAAGTTGGATCGGACCCTTTCCCGACTTGCTATATACTTATAATGATCTCGATACGACACTTGTGATCGCCAAATAATGACCTGCTCAGTGGGGCGATCCTAGCTGTCTTATCATGCGAAAGCACGAAACTCGTCTACTCCCATTAAAGAAAAGCACAGATTTCTTTTTACAGTACTTCTACATCAGGTAATTTGCAACGCAAAAATTCACTCACGATTTTCAGCTAAAACAGTTTTGATGTTTTCTGTATGGTGGAGAATTATGTTGGATAGAAAAGGGCCCAAGTCGAAACGATAAAAACTGGGATAGGATTTTGAAAGTTTCATTCGTTTTTCAAAACCGTCCTTTGTGTAGTTTAACTGAAATTAAAACAGATAAAACCATTTATTTAAAATTTACGAAAGATTTTTTACATTGCAACAAACAATAAACAAACCAAAGCAGTTTTCTAAAAAAACGGATCCATTTTTAGAAATGTAACGCATTTACTTCTTTCAGAAGGTGTTTTGGTTCATTGCTAATAACAATAATAACAATAAAATAAAGAACCAACCTGCCATTGTAAACCAATAAGTTTTCCAAACTGTTAATACTGTTAATAGACATTTGGTTCCACATTAAAATAGGGATTTACAAACCGTTTTGAGGTGCCCGTAAAGCCAATGTGATTTTGGTCCGGGGATTGCTCTCAGTCGCGCATTAGCGATAACATGCTTGATGGGACTTGCAAGAAGCTTTGCACAGAAGTAAGTTGAAATCAGGACAACCACATCAAGTACCACGTGGGTAGTAAGGAAACCTTCTTTCAGCAGAAATGTTTGAGTCGACATAATTTTTTTGGATTGGAATATATCTGCACACATCATCAACACTCATAACATTTTCAAAATACAATGTGAGTTTGAAATACAAATGATATTTGAATGAAAACAAAAGACATGGAAAATTCGCCACTTTAGGTAACTTATGTAATATGGTTTAAAAATATAATAGATCTGTATCGCTTTTGTTTCTTTGCAATGTTAAATTGATTTGTTGCTGTTTTAAACGAACATCGAATGCAATTCAGTATTCACGAAACATCACAGCACCCTGATTGAAGCAGATTCTAACACCCTAAGCATATTTCTCTGTCCTTCGTACAAACTGTGTCAGAAACAATCCATCTTCGTACTGCGGGGCCTTACAGCAGTTTAAATATGCCATGTACACAAAGTTTGTTGTCAACACAACGCGTATACAACTGACGCAAGATAGTTGGAACGGAAACAGTCGTGATGTGAAGCATTATGACGTAACAACCAATTGACGGGCTACGTGATTTATTCGCCGGTTTTATAGCGTTAAAAATATGCTGGGAAATTTAGGAACTGCGCATTGGTGCTAAATCCGCATTGCAACAGGATGTGCGCGTTTCATTTTGCGGAAACATGGAATACTGATATAGAAGTAAGTTTGTTTCAACCGCACGTTCCAGCGTTTGTGACAAAATTACGTTGTCAGCTTAGTCACTTTGTAAACCGGGTAGACTGGGTCAGTGACGTAGCCCACATGCTCGAAGGACATATATGAGCAGTTAAACTTGCCTAAAATTTGCGCGCACGGATCCGAAACATAAGTTTGCTTCTTGCAGTTAAACCTATGCCTTAGTCGAAAAAATCCAACAAAGCGGATTTTGAGCTTTCTGTTATTTAACGCAAGCAATAAAAAATAACTACTTAATAGTGATGGGTAAAACATGTGTAGAATGATTGTAGAGGAGGTAAAGACAATACTGATAAAAGGACGTTTAATGCAACACACTCACCAAGCAAAGTCCACAAAACTCCTCAATATGACGGTGGCATGCAGACAATATACGTGTGTCTTTATATATTTATCTACAAAAATGTTGCCGATTGTTTTCCCGATCCTTCTCTGCTCATAAAATTTGGATTAAAAGTATTAGGGATTGACCATTTTCTGTGTTACAGCTTCTTGTTTTGTGATTACCAAAATATTGGGCAAAATCGTGCTATTTCATGCTAACAATTAATTTTTGACAACGTAAATAACAAATTAAAATGGAGTATTAGGGTCATAAAAGTCGTGGATATACATAAGATTTTGTGCTCATAAACTTTTAAGGCTAAGCGGTATCGAGTATTTTTATTAAAACAGACGATTCAATCATTACGATAAGTTAGTACCTTTAAGTCTAACTTTTGCAGTGTTATTAAAATCTCTTAAACGGAAATATATGAATGAAGTAATTTTCCGCCAGAGTGCACGCAAGAGTTAAAAGCACTTGACTAACGACGAGCAATTGGCAAAACATGCCATCAAGAAAGTCTAATCAAAATTCCTGTGTACGGTAACCAGGGTTTAAATCATAGTGTAGTTAAATGCGTTTAGCAAAATTAAAAATACTTTGGCCTAGAGGGTATGTGCTGTTTTACAGCATGTGATAAACATCTGGAATTTATAATTACAACACGCATCCATATTAAGAACCTCGGTCGCCAATATTAACAATATTACTCATTCAAAATCACATTAATTCAAGAAATTAAAGTTCCACAAGTATTAGTAAGGCACAAGAAACGCTTCTTGTCAATGCTTCTTCGCTGCCCACACAAAAGGTCAAACCAATCCACGTGACATTTTAGATGTGACGTCATTTTGTTGCGCCATCACATTTTTTTCTGCTTACTTGCAGGAAAAATACAAGCGAGAAATTTGCTGAAGGAAGCAAAGTATAACAACACAACGACGGTTCAACTTTTTGTGTTTTGTGTATCAGGTTTAATATGCCCCCTCTTCAGCACGATACGTTGAGGAGAGGAGCGCAAAACACATCGAAAATAACTTCCAGTGTTTGCGAGGACTTGCTAAATACCCCGGAGGCAAAGAGCAAAACCATCTCACTTAGATAGAGGAGAGAGAAAAGAGTGTTTGTTTCCAGGCGATACTCCTCATATTTGGCTGTTACGTAACACCGACACGCTGTTCACGCGGCGACGGCGTGATTGTCATTCACTCGCTGCGTGACCAGCACGTGCCGACTCGGTGGCACGTGACAGGGGTGTGGCGTTTTTCGATGATTCAAAACTGTGCTGCGTCACAGTCTGATGAAGAAAGAAAACAGTTTAGCTTCCCTTGTTTTTAAATTAAAATCTCCATTGGTGTTTACTACATGTTAACAATGGTTTCGAAGTAACAATGTGACTAATACAGTGCATGGTGTAACCGCATGACTATTATTTAAAGATCCCTGTTCTTGCGACACAAAATACAAATATTTTTGGTTACTTGCTTGTGACTTCATGATTTTAACACACAATCACGTTATGTTGATGTGATGTTCATAATCATACGTAATGTTGTTGCGCGCGACCGCTAGAATTTTTTGTTAAACCGAGGAAAAAAAGGTATTTGAGCTTCGAAAACACACATTCCATTCAAGCGAGCTGCAAAATACGCGCACATCAACTGTGGCAGAGGTGAAAGGGAGCCTCGGGGCAAACGAGCTCTCATTCGAAAACACACGTCACCATCGCCACCCGCCTTGTTTTTCTGCATCTTGGAGTCACGTGCTTGTTGAACTAAGCCGATCGGTTCAGACGTGATTTCCAGAGAACGCGGGATTTTGTTTTTGTCGGGCTTGTTTTGGCGTTGGTGCACTGGGCCGATTGGGCGTTTTGGGTGCGCCGAGAGAACCAGCAGTTTTTTGTCCCTGTATTATTGCACATATAACTCAAAACATGGTTGAAGTGACAGTAGTTTAAATGTTTCGTTTAATTTGTATGGGATTTCATGTCCATGCCTGCCTTGTGTTGGGTGTGTCCGTAGGGACATTCATATCCGTGAAAGTACAAACGAAAATAATTGAAAAAATGCGCCACTGAAAGTTTCGGTTCAAGTGAAGCGCGTGCGTTTCCACCGACAACTCGTTGAATGCAGTAATTGCAGCACTCAACGTGGCTCTGAATAACACGTACAGCCATATTGAACATACTCCCTGTAAACAACTTACAAAATATTGAGGTTCTTAACAAAAATAAATGTAAGCTTTTTTTCTAGATAGGATTGAACCACACAAAATTTTATTTCAAATTCTTTTTGTTGTTAAATTAATTTATTTTGGCCGATAAAAGTTGTGCTTGAAAATTAATCTCTTCAAATTTTGCTATAACTTAGAGTGAAGAATAAAAGAATCTGGGGGAGTAAATTTAAAATGATTTTATTTTGTACAATTCTCATCCCTATATCTCCATGTGCGACTGAATGGGTTAAATTCATGTAACTGGAAACGTTGCATATATACTGTTACGGTTGCACCACTGTCGTCACAACGCATTTTCCCCGCAAGACACAGCAGCAGCAGCAGCAGCGAATACATACGTTAACATATGCTGGCAATCGTGTGACAACATCGGCATGAATCACTGAGTGGGATATTTTTCCCATGGGATGTGGTTTGATGGTTGGACGTGAGCCATCACATGTATACAACGTTTCATTAACGTCTCTGGCCCAAAAGGCTTCGCAAAAACACATTAGCAGTGTGATGGTCGTCGCATAAGTGGATTCCTCAAAGGAACCCGTGCTCGATCCATGGACGTTGCTGTGATTTTGTGTTGGAACAAACATATCTATGAATATCCCTTACGTCGCTTTGCTGTAATTTATCAAACATTTGCGCGAACACTCTTTTATGTAATATACAGTGATAACTGTTTGCATTCGAAACAAATAAACAACATTTTGGACCCATTGTAGGAAATAAACCATAAAAATGTTAAATATTTGTGTGTATTTTGTTTATTCGAAAAAAAAACGAAACTGATAATTGAAATTACAAAATCTTGGTTAGCCTAAAGTTGCATGTATCGTAACTTTCTGTTCAGTATTGATTTTGTAGAAAATAGTGTTTCAATAAAGGTTGTCGTACAAAGAGCCCTGCAGCAAATCCTCGATGCCAACTTAAACTTTGTACCGACTTTTGCGTCAACATGCGCAGGTTAAACGAAGGCCCACACAAACAAAACGAACAACGTCATTTGGAAGATAGAGTGTCCTTAACTGTACCCCATTGAACGCACCCTCAGTACTTTGGCAAGTGTAATATCACCGTATATCGACTATGAGTAAGCTGTTGATGGGTGTGGGTGGGTCTAGACAGCGATTGGTTGGCTGGGCCGGCGCGTCGCATTGCGCAACAGCCGGCGCTTGGTATTTTTGTGACGTCACAATAGTTTAGTAGGCGGCGTGGCGCAATGGGCCGGCGATAGGCCGCATATACGGGTGTGGTAACTCGTCGCTTTTGGTTTCAACGGGGAGTGTGGCGTCGGTGGTTGCTAAGGAACGTATCCCACTCAATGTGTTGCGACAACATGGGTTACAACAGTTCTTAAAATATCGTCATGAGAATTTTAAGATACTGTTACAACTTTCTTGTGAGAAGTTACTTCGATATTTCTGTGACAAATACCAAATCAATCATGCCAGGGCCAATAACAAACAAACACAAATTTACAAAGATTTGAGGTTCATGTCAAATATATGCCGCCTACACATGCACTAAAACAAACGACCTGTAAGAAAATGTTGACGTAATATGAAGGCTGTTGGCTCGTCTCAAACACGCCGTTTGTGTTCTAATTTCATCTACTACATAAAAAGGTGGACAAACTAATTTAGTCAAATAGGTTTGGAGCGAACAATTAAATTCAAGTCACATCATTTCATTTTTGTGTCAACGACTACAACATCATATAAACGAGCAACATAATAGGCAAAAAGGCATGGGAACCGACAAAAACTTCGAGGTTATTCAGTCAGATGCCCATATGATAATTTCCTCACAGAAAATCATGTTTTTGTTGTTGCATTCCTTTTATTGGAACACTACTATTTACAATGGCAACTTTCAGGTCTGCCGTTTCCAAAATAGCATTACTATAATAACTTAAGTGGTAAAATACAATTGCTTGTATATTTGCGTTTTCATATTTGCGACTTTACGCAACGTATACCGAAATATTTCATATCTAAGCTTATTGTTAATTGACGAAACTTTCGCACACACTAGTTGAAAAACCTTGGTCTATTCTATCGTATAAGATTGCAGCCGATTGCATTTGATGGGTCGTAGATTCTTATTGTGTTATTCTCAGTTGCAGTTAAACGAGCAGCCGTCAAATGACTACGAAGATGTAAATATGAGCACGTGTTTCAGCTTCACGCCCATCTTGGTGTTATATTTCAGCACCAGTCAATGCGCTCTCAACCGGTTTCCACTGGTTTTGTTACGTAACAAAAGAAGGTGTTACGAAACAGACATTGCCTATTAAATTGTACAGCTGTTTAGTTGAAGGGGGTGGCACGCTATCTGAAATACAATTGGGCAACTACCTTTCCCTCTTGTGTAAACACGAAAATACACCTCCAAGCACAGAAACGCCCTTAACCTAATTTTTTTATTGACAGATTCAAACAATTCGGATAAGCTATATCTTACGAAACAAAAAGATTTGTTGCGAAACAGGCTACGTTTGTACGGATTTTTTGCAACTGTTGACACTGCCTAAATGTCGTAGTGGTGCTGTTTTGTTGGCTGGTATGGTAACATTGCTGTTTGTTCAAGACAATAATGCCCTGCAGCAACAAGCACTGAGTTAAACTGCCCCACAACACTCATGTTTTAGACCGACTTAAGAGATATGCTGAAACTTATTCATTCAAAGTTTGTTTCAAAACCATTTATTTTTGCTATCTTGAAAAAAGTATTCTAGATATATGTACCGTGTGATTTTTTGGTATATACGTTTTAATAACGAGGACAAAATATTATCAGCACGACTTGCCTTTTCAAGATCGTTTCCAACCTTGGGTTCGGGAACCCCAAGGAGTTCGTGGTTTAAGGGGGTCCATGTTTGTTCCTAAATATTTTTGTTTATTATGTCACATCGATCTTTTATTTTAAGAAATGAAGAACCCTATAACCGCAAACTTGGTGATTTTATAGCGCGTCTGTTGTCACAAATAAGTTTAAATCAGCGAATCTCAATGCAGTGTTTAGCCAAGGTGGCAGTGGGGCCCAGTTTAGTGATATAAAGCATATTAATTGAAAATCTGATTTGCGAGCCATCGAAACTTTTCACAAATTATGTTATTTTGCGGTTGCAGAACAAAAGCCCAAAAAATGTATCTAATGAAAGGAAGCGATTGAAAACATAAAATATGTAGAAGAAAGCGTGTAGAAGATCATGTTATCGAACAGTTGTATCTGCTGTTACGCGCAATCAACTCCTTGCCACCCACACCCACTTTCCAAAAAAACGCCCATTTTTATCCCAATTTAATGTCTAAACCAGCCTATCAGGAGCTACTACACTTGTTACATAACCAATGAATACGCCACGAAACAAAAGTAAATTTACTTAGAAGGGGGGTAGCGGCATTGTATCTAATTTTGCTACTGTTGACATTTGAGCTCGTGCAAGATGAATCATGGTGCTGCTCCAGGGGCATTTAAAGGTATAATAAAATTCACCTCTTGCCATAACACAGCAGCTTTGCAAACGCAGCTCATGGCGCTGTATCAGCAAACCTGCGAGGAATTGTTTGTTTATCAAAGGCAACTGTTCGTTAAGTATTCATACCAAATCGTTTCATAAACACCAAAACAAATACTTTATAATCTTTTGACAATACGCTCGTCCAATCAGAACAGTTGCACGTGATTGGCGTGTTTCCCGTGATTGACCAATTCGCGCCATTCAGCTACGTCATAACACGTCACAAAGGAAATGTCCCAGTGGGCGTGGTGTTGGAAGCCAATCAGAAAGCGGGGAAATAGGCGACGTTGCTTTTCAGACCTTTGGGGCTTGGGATTGTAAATGCCGCTTGCAATCCGGAAAAGGCATTTAAATGTTTTGTTCAGTGTTATTGGCAAATAAATACAAGTGGTCTACTTCTTTGCACTTGGTGCATTCACTATACTTTCGGAGATGATGGCTTATTTTTTATGTTATATTTATTAAAGATTTAAGTAGTACTTACTTTGAAAATACCAGCACGGTAAATGCAAAATTACGTATATATGTACAATAGCCAAAAACATCTGCATTTACATTGTACTGTTGCTCACAAAACGTCATGAATAAAACACTTTCCATATTTCAAAAATAAACAGTTTTTAAGCAAACCCCTTAAGAAAACTCGCTCTGTCCTGTCGTTGGTAGTGTGCAGCAAAATATATATTTAATGTTATTGTAATGTGTTTAATGAATGAATACTGGATCAATTTAAAACCAAAAGTCCCTGGCAGGCTGTCGATCGCTCACCGTATCGATATAATTATGTATTAAATTTCATCAAGCAATCTGAGAAACTGATGATGCCTTTTTAGGCGAAATATATTTTTCTCATAAAAAAACCCATCTGAGCTGTCCACAGATTGCTTTATGAAATTTAATATATGTAATTAATGTGATTGTAACGTGACACACACACAAACGTTGCGTAAAGCTTCGCTTTGTGTGTCTTACGTTACATTTTGTTGTGGATGAAAGGAGATAGCTTGTGGACTTTGTAGTCGCCAGGTTGGAAATGCGTATTTCTCCGTTGCTGTCGACCGCTTTTAATTGATAGTACACTGGACAAAGCCATTTTTTAATTAAACCATAAAAATCCCGAATGCCCCCACAAATAGAATAAAATAGTTGCCTGAATTTAAAATTTTACTGCGACAAATCTTAGTGCGAGCATTTAAACAAACAGGCTCTGTTTGTATAATGTGTTGACTGCAAACAATATGTCCATGCGTTGCAGTTTGTGTATCACGCGTCAAAATCGTGGGCATGGCATGTTCAATTTAAGGTGTGTTCGTTCGAAATCAACAAGCATCGCACAGACGAAAAGGTTCGGCAAAATACAAGATTTCACTACAAAATCGATCAGTACTTTAAATGTTCGTTGCGAGATGTAAGCAACAGGCTTCTAACAAGCCGCACATACATAAATTTGGGTGAGATATTGTGTCCATAAACCTGCAAATGCGAATTTATCAACCGTGGCGGTAAATATTATCAAAGTAATACACAATGCAGCACGAGGTTGACACGGGTTTGTGTTTCAAAGCAGCATACAAATTCACCGGGCCTACGCACAGTCTCAACCGATGACGTCAAAAGGCAGTTTCATCCATTCACAGCACCAGCCTGAAACCCGACGTCACTCGCCAAATAAGGAAGTACACCATAGAATAGTGTTACGTGCAGCTATATACCATTTTCTCTTTTCTTACTGTTGCACCATCAGTCTTATAATCAATGTGAAACACTTACAGGAGGCGAGGCATTTTTACTGCACTGCAGTTTGATATTTTGCAAGTAAGATTACAAACACAAGTCTGACGCACTATAAAACAACGAACGGTCGTTGTAAGAGCGAAGTACAATATGCGGATGCCACACTGGTTGCCTGGCTCGGGAAATTCACAGCGTCGGTTAAACAACGACGCCAAATCCAGAGGAAAAAATTACTTGGACTGATGAAATTAATCGAATATTCTGCTAATTCCCCAAAACACGACACACAACCCAATTATTGTCCATTGGAGAGGTCAATAATGAATTTACTATTGCAAAAACATGTCGAAATTGGCCGAAAAATATGTTGGCTAAGTCATGCTTTGGGCAGAAACAAAGCTGCATACCCAATGGTACAAAGCGTGCACAGGGCGTGATAACGGCAGTAGATATTGCTGATAGGTTGTTTGTTTCGGCCAAATAGGGCGTTTGACTAAAACCTCTGTACTGCCTTTTTCTGGTATATTCCAATTAAACGAGCCAACTCCTTTTACATGTGATTTCTGAGCCATGATTGTTAACGTACAAGTTGTACAACAACTATAAATCTAATTGTAACAAATAATCATAAATAAAAAGGAATATTCATCGGTGCCTGTGTACAAGTCATTTTTACCTAACCGAACGCTTGATTGCTTCGTATGTTGTTGGCAATGCGGCACAGCAAACTTCCTTTAGCTGCACATGCTCAGCTGAACAGGAAGTACTTAGCATTGGCTGCAAACTAGGGCTTGGAAGAAAGTGCTGTTTGGTGAAAGCCGAAAAGCATTTATCCCACACAATCGCCCCCTTGGGTCCCTGTTTAAGAGCGTGATAATGTCATGATGGGTCATGTTGGGTTGCACTTTGTTCGTAGTAACAGCCGGTCGTTTCCAGTGTACACAACAACTGTACAAAGCACACGGTGACAAAGATGGCTGCCAAACTTTTATGTCATTTAAACGTGTCTTTTAGATATGTATAGCCCTGTTTTAAGTTTGCATAGCAAAAAAATGTGCCGAAAGTTTCAGAAATCTATTTTTATTGGGAATATGCAGTACAGTTCAGTCCACTCTTTAAGCACCTATTCAATACATGAGTTGGGCATTCAGTTGTGATAAATTTCGCAATGCAGTAGTAATTGCCAAAACTGAATAAACAAGCCATCTATAACCTTAACATGACGTGGAAAAATCACCATAATGTCGCAACAAATCAACTATTTCTGTACGATTTCGCCATGGGGCAGTCAGACAGGGCTTACGTGTCTACCATGCCCGACACATGCCACACTCGGAACACGCCGGTGTTCACGCAGCTGATCACGCCGGCAACGCGTGATACACTTCTTTGTGGCAGAGCTGCGAGGGTTGTGATTGGTTGACTTGATGGACCGCCCATATTTCGGAATTGTTTTTGTGCAGCGCTTCGAGAACTGCTGACAAAACTTCATCTAGTAGCTCAGAGGAAGAAGCAGTGCTCAGCGCTTTTGGATATACATTAAAAGTGTATTGCGGAGATAAGGATTATTTGCCTACCGAATTATGAGATCTTTACCAGGTTCACCTACCAGCATTGACGAATACGAGGTAAGTTTTTAAAGCTTAGTTTAAAATTATTAGGCTACTTATAAAACCACTAATGGTTTTTTTATGTGAAAATGTTGCTCAGCTAGTGGGTATCAACCTGGTCCGCCCGTCTGTTTAAATGTATTGTCTGTTAACAAAATAAGTTATCCGTGTTTTAAGACGAAATGTTAATTCATTGTTATGAGTTTGTGTTACTAATCATTCGCAAAATTACTTGAAAAGTAGAATGTGGATTTGTAGCGGGGCAGTAATTGATTATTAACCGTCCTTTGGTAGCAAACAACTGAAAAGTATGATTACGTTCAATGCATTTCTGGTGCACTTAAGACTTGAGGAGGTGTTGCTCTCAGCGCGTTGGTCTTTGCGTAATTTCCTCGTCATCTGTTAGATAGTTTTGCCTTGGGGCTCTTATTTCTTTCATAACAGACGTAGTGAGGACAGCGGCGTGCTGTAGGAAGCCAATTACGTTGCGAAGAGCTTGGGCGTTTGCGGCTACGCCTTCTCCCACTGTCTCTTAAACTTGTTTCTTTATTGCTCTTGATCAGCTGAGCCCGGCTCGCAATGGCCTATTTCCATGTTCACGCCGGCAGCGCGTGCACGCCGCGTGACTTACTGCGTGATACCTTACTATCTGAGTTTGGCGCCACACCTCTCTCGAATTCTTGGCGCTGATTGGTTGACTGCGCGCAGGGCGTTAACTTTTTGCAGTTGTTTTTTTGTAAACCGCCAAGCTTTACTTGACTTGTTTTTTCTCTTTTGCAGACACATTTTCCACCTGTTGCTACCATGGATTCCTTGGTGAGCCAATGTCAACGTTCTGAAGTAATTGATGCAGACACGCGGTCCCGACACAATAGCGCCTCGTGTGGTGGCTGCATCGACTGCGAAGCGGCCGACGCCCTACTGTCAATGCATCAGCAATCCTGCAACACCTCGGCAGTGGCCACGAGAAAACCAGTGCTGCCTCCAAGATTGCGTTACCGCAAGGAGTACAAACAAAACTTGATGGAAATTGAGGCATCTCAGAACTCCGACAACGAAACGGAAAGCAGCCGATTGGTAAGTCAACGCCACTCCGCCCTGTGAAAGTTTTCGAAAGATGCCATTTGCAATTAATGTTTGTATAAAACGCTGCAGCAAAGTTTGGAAATTTAACCGAGCTTTTTATTTGTTTTAGGTCATAACTCCACCATATACACCCCCGCCAACAGTTGACGCCCAATCAACAGGAAGTAATTTAACCAACGCCCGTCCAGTGGTCGCAATCAGCGGCAAAGGAAGCAGCACGGTCGTTACCGATGTATACGGCAACGAAAACACCGATGTTCTCCGGCGTTGCTGCCCTGACAAAACGCCCATCAGTTCCAAGGGATGGTACATGTCCACTTACCCGACAAGCGGCTGCAATTCCCCGACCAATGTTGAACTGCCCAGACCAACACCCGTCGGTCACGGCCTTGAAACTCCGATCTACCTAACCCCAGCCGCATCGCCGACCACAAGCGAATGCCAGAAAAGTGACAAAGAAGATGATAAGAACGACGACGACCAGTGTGAAATGGACACTGATACAGATGTTGACCACGCAGAACCTGTTTCCAACGCCAAGCGTTCTGAACGTATGTCGCAGCCTCCATTGCCAAACTGCGTTTTGCCATCAATCTCGGAACCAACAATGGTGCCAGCATCGTCCATACAACCGGTCCGTTTCGCTCCAGCTCAAGGCCAGTCCCAGTTGCAGCCGATTCAAGGCAACAACCACATCCATACAATGCCTATTATGATCATGGGCGGTGTTCATACCTTACAACAAGCTAACAGTGCCGTGTTGCTGATGATGCAACCGGATGTCAATGCATCAAGATACATCCCATCTCCTGAAACAAAAGACATCCCCGAAGTAAAGACAACCACATATCCAACTTCACCTAAGCTGCAACCACTCAGTCCCGTTTCTTCGCCGCTTTCTCCCAAATCCGCTTCTTCCCCCGGCGAGGGCGGACGTCGACGCACCCACATCTGTACCTACAATAACTGCGGCAAAACTTACTTCAAAAGCAGTCATTTGAAGGCACACCTGCGCACACATACCGGGGAGAAACCTTTCAAGTGTGACTGGGAAGGTTGCGGCAAATGCTTCGCGCGCTCAGATGAACTTTCTCGTCACCGACGCACTCACACCGGCGAAAAACGCTTCGCCTGCCCGTCGTGCGATCGTCGTTTCATGCGCAGCGATCACCTGACTAAGCACATGAAGAGACACAACACAAACCGAAAAATTCCAAACTGGCAGCAGGAGATCAACCGCATGACGTCCCAAGTTGTCAAACCCGCATCCGCGCCCGCCAGTGACGTCTCCGCGAAAAAAATATCGCAGACTGTTGCCCAAAGCGTCGCCATTGCGCCCAGTCCTTTTACGGGCGCAAGGGGCCAAGTTAAAATCGCTCCCAAAGTGGAAGGCCCCCACCATCCCGCTGTTTTTGTCAGTATTCCACCGTCCGCTGCTTTCGCACCCCTTGTGTTAACAGTTTCAAAATCGACCTGAATTCTCATCAAATTCTTTCTTTGATTCGCGGCTTTCAAAAAGCCACCCGCATGTTGCATCTCCCTTTGTCTAACAATGGTTTTCCCTGAAAGCCGGTTTTCGCAGTATAAGTGACCCCACTTTTTTCTGTTTAAATTTTACGAGTTCATTCCGGGCCTGGTGTGTGACGTTGAACCTTGAGGTGATGCAAACCCTCCCGAATTCCTTATTTTCTGCTGTACCGGTTAACGTCTCACACCAAGCCCAACTTTTTTCGTCTCCATCGACCACCGTTTTCTGTTCTTTTTTTCAGTTCTTTTCGCATTTTTGCCTTATTCCTTCTTTTGCAAATATAATACTGAAAAGCAGTCAATAAAGTTTGGTGTTAACCTGACAGAACAGTCAGCAGCTTTCAACAGTTTCAACAAACAGGAAGAAACGAAATAATTTTAAGCGACCTTATGGTGCCTACAGTTTGTGTTTTCGAAATAACGAAATATTAGCTTGGGTTGATGCAGTGCTTCCAAACCCGTTTGCAGTCGTGGTTTTATAAAATCATCACAAGACTTGTGCGTGAAGTTTATCCAAAGCTCTTGTGACGAACAAAATTGTTTACATATTAAATTGACGTGAAATACTGAGTAACGAAGGTCAGAAACCAATACTCATTGTAAACGAAAATCAGAAAAGTACAAAAATTTTCGTAATCCATATTGTAAAGGCTGTTCTTCTTGCTCATTCGGGCCCCTGGGGGGTCGTGAGGCCCTCACCAGCAGCCGGTGCCATCATTTGACCTTTCATGAACCAAACTTTGTGGAACAAATTAACCATCAGTCAATCATGCCGCACTAATGTCGAAAACGTATTCACGACCACGCCTACACTTGTTTTAACCAATCAGAAGCTAGAATGCGGTTAGGCGTTGCAGTTTCGGCTTGAGGTTGATCCAACTAGGAACTTACATGCGGTTTGACGCAAATTTTCTTGGAAATTGTCGCATAGGTTGGCTTTGCTTTCATAGTGGTGAAGGTTTTATTCGGGTCGACCCAATAAACTTATTTAAAGTTTCGATTTTTCGAAGAAGAAATTTGACAAAAAGAAACTCCAAATCCACGAAATATTAATGACATTATTGTACACAGTTCCAATTATTTCCACCGTAAAAAATAGCTGATTTATACAACAACAGCGCCTTGACCTCCAGCTAACACCACAACGTTCAAAAGCGTGTTGAAAGAGCTTATTTGTTGTAGGTATTGGATTCTATGTTGATTTAGGTGTTGGGATTCACTGACTCGTTTTCCATTCGTTGTGACTTGTGGGATAAACCGTGTTGGCAAATCTTCAACTTGTTGGCATTTACGAAAGTCGATCTACTACAGTCTGCCAACAATCGGCTGTATTCCTGATAGCCAATCAATGAAATCGTTGCCAGGTAACCAACAACTAGTGAGCGCCCCGCTGAAGCGTCTGAAGAAGTGCTTGAAATGTTGCTGCCGTTTGCCTCCTAATCAACGTGCTGGATGTTTTTTAAAGCATCAATATATGTCCAACTTAACATCCATAGGATTAATTAATAGTTGTTTTTAAAAAATAACGTTTTCCTTTGTTTTTGTTGGTTTTCAACATTCAGGATGGCCGGGATAAGTGCCCAGGGGTTTTGTCAGGCTATCAGTTAGTATTTAGCAGATTCCTGGATAAAAAAGAAAATTGTTCTGGTCCGAATAAAACCTTTATGGTGATCCCATGAAATTGTAGGTGGAATCCAGCCTTTCCAACACAAATTCCCTAGTTTTAAAGCAAACAATGGTGTTCGCGGGCTCCCTTTAGTTTTTTTTTGCACCCTAGACCGACATGAGCCCTGAAGTGCCGCCCCTCGTTACACCTGATATTTAGTGACGCACAGGAACTTCATGTCCCCACATCGAAAATATGGTGGTTGTTTTTGTCACTTGTGGCGTAAGTACGTTACTCCACCCACTGATTTAAATCTGGCCACGAAGTTCACTTTAAGAATTTAAGCAAGCTTTTGCCTGATAGTAACTGCATAGTGGTCCAAACTCTATTCGTCAAATAGACAAACTACCTATTTAAACATAAGTCTGGATTCTATATAGCCTACATGTAAATAACACCGAACTGAAATTTATTTGTGGTTTATTGTCGTCCTTGAAACGGGATGTCGGTCACGTGACAAATTACAGAGCCAATCACAGGCGAGTATATTTTTGAACTTAACAAACAGCAGAGTTGTTGGTCGTACCGCACTCGACAAGAAGGGCTTTCAACCAACAAATAGCAGACATGTACAACACGCTTATTTTTATCGGGTTGCCATAGCAAACCCACATTCGTTACAGGAAACTTTTGCTTTGCAAGAACGACAAAATCAAATATTAAAGGAACTGCAAAAAAGCGAAAACTGGATGTTGGACCGGAATGCCGGGAGAGCACAGCAAAGGTCATTATGACGTGTGAAACTTCTTTGTCGCGTCATTAGCGTGGTCGAGTAACAGTTTACACGGAGTGAATGCCGCGCCGTAGGCAGCTTCGAAACGGCGCATGTTCTCCACTAGGGGCGCTGCTCCATGAAGATCCACATAGCGGAACGGACCTAAAATAACATGTGGGTGTTATGATGTATAATGCTACATGGTAGAAAATGTAACTTTGCGTTAAACACGAATGAAAAAGGCACACAACCCTTTGAGGGAGTTATGTTAATTTCGGTCGCACGAACATGTGTCGATCGTTGCGGACGGAAATTCACTTTTTCACTCACTTGGACGACATCTGCATAATTTAACAACCAACCAAAAGCGGCGCATACCATTATGACGTAACACATAACAAAGCTTTACATGTCCGATCAACAACAACTATATCGCCTCACGCAACTAAGCCTTGATAAATTCACGCGCATTTATTTGAACCGCTTTTGTCTGCCTGACACGTCAACGATTTCCCGTCGCCCATATAAATGTGTGTTAGCAGTCACGTAGCCAGATTTCCCAAACGAGTCTCGACCAATCACGGGACCTTTCGCTTCATTTCCTCTTATTTCTGGGTTGTTTAAATTTGTTCGAGATACTTAACCAACCTCAACCAACGTTTCAGGCGCTTTTGCTAATGCATGTGGTTCGTGGAAGTTTAAGTGTAACCAATAAAGATTAACTAGCGATGGTTAAACCGTTTTAAGAACATGTTTGTCGGGGTTGGCAAGCACAAACAACCCCTGTGGCCTTAACAACCATTTAAAAGTGCATTAAAGTAAGTTCAAGTCGCTCTACTAAATTCTAGAAGCGTAAATTTACTCTTACAACAGCAAACAAACAAAAATGCTGCTAAAATATAAGTACACAGTGCCACAACTTTAAATTTAGTCTAACTCTTATGTGTATATACTTAACATGTAAATTGGTCAAACAACATCAGACCTGAACTAAAAGCGACAAACCCAGTGATCTATGGTATTGTCAGCAAGCTCATGTCAGATGAAAGCTGTTAATATTGGGTTTCGCCTTGAAAAGCACACCAAGACCAGATGGAGAGCGATATGTGAACGTGACACTCAGGCAGTCACGTGGGCAATTACAGTCACGTGACAGGCGGAGTCGTGATTGTCAATGTTGTACTTTGAACTGAGCAATTTTGCGCCGGGTGCATCGATATTTTGGAGGTCGCGCGGCGAAGGTTAAAAGGTGGCACAGGATGTTTTGGCTGCAATGTGGCCAGGGGGTCGAAATTCAAATAGCGTCGGTGTGCATTAAGTACTTCCGAAAGTAAAATGTAGGCACAGATGTGCGATAACAAAACATTAGCTTCTTGATGAAGTCGTGCGTTTGCAAGTTCTACGTGCAAGTAGGCCCCAACCCGAACTACAGGGAATCAAACATGTTCATAAACCAGTATTTCCACTCGCGTCAAAGATTACATGGGAATAACACTATGTTATCACTTTATAAAACATGGTTGTTAAACAAGCAGCTGGTAAAATAAATTATTCAACAACCGAAACGACTGTTATGTATGACATAAACCTTTGGGAGTACTTGCGGTCTCATGTGGTATAGTATCGTATTCATTAAGGCTCTCTAATTCCACCCAGCGACAGAGAATTAAGAAAAATAGCGGCGCGCGAGGTCGCTCACAAACCGCCCGCCAACGTTTTTCGATCAATAAGTGACATTTAAACCATAAAATACCCTACCTCCAAATTGTGGTGGGAAACCAAGTCCAAATACAGCACCGATGTCTCCTTCAAGCTGGAACAAATTAAATGAAATGAAATTTAGAAGCTGAATGTTAGAAGCTTTATTGCCTAAAATATAATAAATAAAATTTAAAATACTAGCTTATGTTCAAACTCTTATCAGCGTGCAAAGATCATAAAGAATTCACAACTGATTTTACGCCATTAACTTAACAAAGCTATATGCTGTAAAACGCTCTAAACAGGATTGGTGTCAAAAACATAAGCCTCGCAATATCCAAGGGCACATAGGAAGGTGTCTTTTGTTATATTAATATTTATGTTCGTTTGAAAATATATACCAGCGCCAATCAACATTATGTAGACGGCTTGTACATAATTGTGTTCATCGTCAGCAAGCAACCCACTGCTAGACTGCAGGTGTTGTTCTTTGCTCCAAACATGAACACAGATGTGTTTAAAACTCGGATAGTCAGCAATTACATAGCCTTGGCCCCGGGCATTTATTTTAATATAATTTATACACCCCAATTTTTTTGCACCTAACCATTAATGTGCTTTTGAATTATCAACGCTAATCTTGACAAATTTTGTTTCGTGAAAACTTAATCAAGTATTAAACCGAGTCACAGACTATAAACTCTAATCTTACCGGATTATCGAGAATTCCTTCCTGCAAGGTCATGAGCGCTTCGTTTACAAACCTCGAAATCAAACGAAGTTGGATGTCGCTGTCGCTTGACCTGTTTTGAAAAATAACAAATAATCCTTTATGACGTCAACAATGTAAAATCTGACGCCTCATGAATATTATACATTGGTCTTTTGTTTAAGTATGTTATGTAAAAAAGAACGGAATCCAAAACTGTTTTAATTAGGTATTTGATCAGGAAAAAGTGATCTTCATCTGGCAGCTTTGCGGCGATGCAAAGTACTGAACAGTCAGCATACACGTGAGGTTAATATTAGGAATGTATCAGACCGAATTCCAGCATTGGCAGCGAGTTCTAAATGCGATACGCTTTGAACCGCGACGTTTGAAATCGCGCTTTTGAGTTTAAATTTTGTTCCGAAACCGCGAAGACCCAAACAGCGATATTGGTAATGGGACGAAACAAACATTGGTGAATGTAGCAACGAATAACGACATTATAGTGGGATTCTGTCGCTACAACGAAAATACAAATCATAATTTGTAGTGGAACAAGCGTTTCTTACAACCATTATTTGTGACGTTATATCAATTGATTCTAGCCATTAGTGAAAGAGGTATAGATTGGAAACTCATAAAATTTGAAAAACTCACACAGCGTCGACAGGTTCAATGGAAAACTGCTTGAGAATTTCGCTTGCTTTGTCGTTAACAGGTCGGCTCTTTGTGTTGTCATAGACGTACAAACCCTTTCCAGATTTTCGACCTATCAACAACATACAGCTACTGTCGTTCGTTGTTTGGCAAGGCTTTTTTTTGATTTATAGATTTATATGCCAGCGCCTCCCAACAAGTAAGGCCGTTCAGCATATTACTACAAGGGTAGATCAGTTTACAAAGTACACAATTAGTGCAAACCCACCTTCAGGGTATTATTAATAACGTTATACACAAGAGGGGTGGACAAGGTTGCTCACTATACGTGAGAATTATATAAATAAAAAGCAAATATATCAGTGGCAAACAATTTGCAGCACATTTCACTGCCGAAATATTGCCATGAAAAGTCGACCACCATCTAAAAAATGATCAAAAAAACACTGCTTTATATCATGGAGTAATAGAAGTGTTTATGACGACGATATACGAAGAATTTTCTTTACAAATTCATTCTTACAAACATACAAATAAATGGTTAGTGACGCAAACAAGAATGACGTCATCACACCTGCGCAACCGCTGTCCACCAGGCGACGCAAGACTTCCACGTTTCCTCCGGCGAAACGATCCCCGAAAACTCCTCCCAAGTAATCTGACACGTGGACGGCAACATCGATACCAACCTAAGAGACAGGTCAGGTGGAAGTTTAAAATGCTGGGGTTTAAGGATCAGAGTAAGTTGACCGAAAACAGCATTTTTTAAAAGTAACAGTTTCTTACATTTTATAACATGGCACATATGGATATGGACTGAAAATACGGGACTAAATTATAATCAGATTCACAATGTTGTGTCGCAGTTATTCGAAAACCGGTTCGCATGTTGCAAATAACGAACTGCTAATTGCAACTCTGTATGTTAACTTGTAGTAATGCACTTTCCAAAGTAGGAAGAAGTAATGATGTTCATTCATTAACAATGTATAACGTAACACATGCAAAGAATAGGCAGGAAAATGTGAAAGGAAACAATTCATCACAATTAATATTCGAAACAGTAGGTTTTGGATCGTTTTCAGAAAAGTCACTTTTCGAGTAATGTTTTTGACCAAAATTCATTTTAACGCACACAGTTTACCCGAACCAATCAACAGATTAAATTCACAAATTACCTCGTCGAGCAGCGTTGCTATGCCGACAGGAAACCCGAAAGCCATGGCAAGTTTATCCAACTTCTGTGGGGAAACCCCCTCTTGCAAGAGTCTGATGACTTCGGACAGAGTGGGGGCGAGAAGTCGGGTGGTGTAAAACCCAGGACCATCCTTTTTATGAATACTCAAATGTTATGTACATGCCACCCCACATCAGTTACACGTACGATATTAGTTCTATTATTCTGACTGTTGAATGCCCTAATTTTGAGTTTTTTAATGAATGTGGATATGTTTATAGATCTTGTTCTGTTGTATTACAAAAGCACAAATTCCGTAAATTGACTTCGTATTCGCGAGACGAAAGTCCGATACGAATACGCTACAGAACCTATAGACCCAGCAATGATTTTACTTGACCCAACCTGGAAACTGATAAAACCGATGCCTATGATTCTGAGGAATGATTGTAATTTGGCGTCCTTTAGTCTTTCAAAATTTAATCACCTAAAATAGAGAAATTGCCATAAAACCCCAGGAATAAGGTCTGCACTGCTTGGTGGCGACCTACGATCGGCGAGGGAATGAACGAACAGTAGGAGATTTATAATGTACAAAATAAAGGAACATCCACAATATATTATTACTGTACATATTACTGTAATAGTCAAAGTCTAAGATCAAGCAAGCAAAAAGCAGGAGATGTAGGATTAGTTCCATGCTAGTTCTCACCTTCACAACGATAACAAGTTTTCCTTGTTTCAGACCAACTTGGACTGCAGCAGCCGTCGTATCTTTCGACGTTTTATCGGTGGTGATGATTTCGAGAAGTTGCATTTTGTCAACAGGAGAAAAATAATGCATTCCTATTACCTGTAATACATGAAAGCTTATGTCAGTTCCTATTGGACGAAAGAATCACGTGGAATGTTACGGTCGGTGAACACGCGTCCACAGCAGGTCGTGATGGTCGAGTGGTTAAATTATAACCACAGAATTAAAATACATTTACGGGTGAAATTCCGTCAACTTAACCCACAGAACGATGTTTACCGATTGGACTTAAAAAAGTGTTCAAAAATGAAATTCCACAGAATAGTAAGAGAGAAACCAAATATTTTGTACCAACTCCACCCACCAACCTTGAAATTTATCAACTCAAATCACCAACCTTTTCTGGTCGTTTGCTCGCCTTCGCAATGTCGCCGATTGGAAGAGCTGAAGTATTTGAAGCAAACACGCAGTGCTCGGGAATAACCTGGAGGCGCAAAATTGTTTAAGAAATAAAAAAACAAACAGGAAAATCCGTAACAACTTCAAAAAACAACATTCCACTGAAAACGTAATTAACGGAGTTGATCATGTATAGCATGAAAGACATAATCTCAACGGTAGGTGTAAAATACAAGGGAATGTTAAATAGTTTTAGGGGTTTACCGAGGAAACAATTAATTGAAAGCAGAATGTGAACTGCAAGGTAGATCGTGGTGTATTATATTACTTTTTACATGCGCCTCTAGTGGCAAGCTCTATTAGTACTGTGAGGCAGGGAGACATCCGGCGGCCAACAGAATACGGACAAAGCTAGGGTTCAGAAACCAACTCACCGCCTCCGTTTCCTTCACGACGTTGTGTTTGACTTTAATATCCTCAAACACTGCTTCTATCACCATATCAGCTTGCTTCAGTGAGTCGTACGATAACGTGGCGTCCAGGTTTGCCATGAACTGGTCTCTCTCGAATCTGATAATGTAAAATATTAGGGTTTATAGACCACTTTTTCCTAAATTACGAAACAAGTTTCACTTTTCGTCAGTCTAAGGACGAAATGTTTTTTTTTAGTGGTTACGTTATTACAATGAACTAAATTCTCTTGATTTGATACTCTTTTAAGAAGACTGGCTTTTGTATTAGAAAAAATCCACACCAGCTTTCGCGAGTACCTCGCTTCATTACAATGGCAAGCGGTTTTCTTGTGTGAAGTCAATTGGTTTAGTTTAGTTGATAAACACGTTGCAAATATTACGCACGTGGAAAAAAACTGTAAACGCATGCAAATGTGAGAAATATAAGGCTACCGCATGCAAAATAGTTTTTATTTGTATGTTTTTTTAATTACATAAACCAACATTTAATCCCTTGTTGGTTATTATATTATAATATATTCAAACATTTTTTCAAAGTAGTAGTAATGAAACTATACGGCGCAAGTACTACCGCAAAAACACGCATCGAGTATTCCATATAGTGTTACGCAATTGCGCAAGCCTCCATTTATGTGACGATTCACGCTAACAAGGGCGTACATGTTTTGCAATCCCCCCAAAAAATTGACCCCCTTTCAAAATTCCTGGATACGCCTGTGGTGATGGTTGCATGACTATATATAGTACTTGCTGGTGCACTGTTTTGATTAAACTGACTGTTGAACAAGTCTATTTGCACGAGCTTAATCTTGCATCCTCCCTAATAGAGCGTATGAATGAATAGCAATTCGACATGTTATAATCAAAGCCATATTCAATGTTTGGTGAGACGTTGCAAAATCACGTGGAGTAAATTTTTGATGCCATCGTAGGGGTATTAAGGGGGTCAAATTTTTCTCGGAATTCCCCGATTATCCACTTTAAATTAAGGTTAAAAGAGTATATTTTTGATGGAAGTAGTGTCTAGAGGGCCAACAAACGATAAATACAGCCTGTTAACTGCTACAAGTACTTCTAGAAATATTACGTGGTAATTTTCTTCTTCTTTGCGGCCTGGTTGAATCCTTTGTAGATTTGCTCCTGTCCTCTTGCAAGTCCAGCACTGAAGGAATCTTTCAATGTCACTTGATATCCTTTGTCCATACTGACATGTGCTATTCCCGCACCCATCAACCCAGCTCCCAACACCGCTATTTTCCTGTGAGAGTAAAGAAGTGTTATCGCTGCAACACATTTTGAACTCCTACATTTTCAATAAAAAAGTCCTATTTCAAAGAAGGAAAGATGGCATTTTCAAGAGGAAATATATTGTTTAACCAACATCCCATTTATAAGAAAACATTCGTAAGAGAACTTAACACAGAAGGAACACCTCAAGCAACAGTAATTTAGTTTCTCGGTGAAATCACTCATGGACTTAGAAACAAGTGAAACCAACTTGGGAGGTAGTTGTGGATTTCCAAAGCGATTTTTCTTGCAATGTGTTTGGCCATCGTACAATCCAATCAAAGCCTTTGATTCATTTGTTTGGGCAAGTTTTCCAAATGTCTCAGCCTCCATCTTGGCTTGGGCCTCTTTGCCATTGGCAACACCTTCCTTGAACACCTACATGTGGAGTAAACATCAGTTTGCACAATCAAAAAATAGTCTGTCAGGACACGTAAACCAGCAATATATTGATGCCTTAATAAAAAAAACCTCAAAAGGAATCGATAAAAGGTGCAAAAACATTTATTTAAAGGAAACTTTTTGCAGAACAATAACATTAGATTTTTACATACAAACACAAAAACACACTGTGCAGCAGGATGGTTAACTATTTTTCAAATAACTTACGTCAGCGATGGCAAGGGGAGCAGGGTAAAGTCCCTTTGTTTGTTTGATCACCTTGGCCTTCACCATGTTCTTGAAGAAATATTCTCGGGCAAAATTGTTTTTCAAAACGCTGCCCAGGATTCCTGTGTGCAGTAATCAGTCATTTAAATGTCAACTTAAGTTCCAGTATGATATTATTCTAAATATGTATAACTACCTGTCCTACTTACAAACATTATCAGTATCCGTAATTGAAATAAGATTCTATTTGAGGTTAAATATTTTAGAATCTTGCCAGACAAGTGACCTGGGATTTTATACAAATCCTATTTAGGTGACATTGGCACTGGACTTGCTAGTCTACCATCTGTTACACTGATGAGACCTTACAGGTGGAAACAATGTGTATTCCTGCCTGTAGCTCTTATTATTTTATCATGGTTCTTGTGCACATATTTACACACAGTTTTCTCAAAGGATTTGGGGTTGCACAAAATATCAAAACTAATATGTGGACATTCTATCACAGCAATTAAATTAAAAGTACAACTAACTTGGCACAGAAAAATATCAAAAAAATACTTACTATCAACCATGGAGTGTTTCTTTTCAGGCTTTTTAAGAGCACCACTTGCCAAGTTTCTGGCTGTATCGATCGCAACTTGTTCAAGGTAGTGCAAGGTACCAGATTCTGGGTCCTCAAGACCAGGACCTGGATCATTGAAATTTCCAAAATTGATTGACAGTGACAAATATTTTTTTGTAAAATTGGTCACTTCACAATACACATTGAATTATGGTAGGATGATATTACCAGAATTATGCATTAATTCTTGATACTAAAATGTTTTTAAATTTTGGCCCATCCCACTTTGAACAAAACTTGTACATTGCGAAACAAAACCCATGTTGCAACTGTTGGGTTTTCATTTAATCACACAGGAAAGTTGCAAAAATGCCTTTGGAACAGTTTTAGGTTAAGAGGATTCAGAATATTTTATTATTTGCAATAAGATCAGGTAAATTTACCGAGCGGCTCGACAAGTTGATCGACGAGTCCCATTCTTTTTGCTTTCTTTGCCTTGATATTTCTACCAGTCATTGCCATGTCAAGTCCTGCTGACAAACCAACCAACTCTGGGAGTCGAGTAGTACCACCTGCACCTGTGGGGCAAAAACGTAGCCAAACAATTAGGACCAAAGCAATGAAAATCATACACAACTGTATGATCACAAAGCATTATCTTTAAAAACATTTTCAGCTTGTTTTTTTTCTGTACAGTGATTGTTAAGTCAGCATCTACAGTCTATGGATAAGATTCCCATTTTTTAATTTCATTTCCAATTTGTGTATATATATATATATGAGTTTTTATAACAGTTGTACCATAAATAGTGTATAAAGTGACAGCTAGAATTGCCAAATAAGGGCCTTTACCATGGGACAATCCTGTCTTGTTATACAATAGCATAAAACACTGACTCATTGTACCAAAGCAAATTACAGAAGTATTTATTGAAATTATGCATGCTAGTGTCACCTATGATTGAGTTTTTTAAATTTAAGTGAAAAAATAACAGAGAAATTTGTGAAATTCAGATAACAGATTACCAGTGATAAATAACCATGGAGATCATATTATGGAACAAATCACGTATTTAACAGTATAATACCTGGGAGGATTCCAAGCATAACCTCTGGAACACCAAGGTTGGTTTTTCTGTCATTCGTTGCAATTCGGTATTGACAAGCAAGAGCCAACTGCACAAATTTAGCAAAAAATTGTTACTGGAACAAACAAAAATGTTAAATATAAATAAAATGTGTACAAAGACAAAGTAAAGCTTTTAAATTTCCACACAACATTTCAAGGGAAATATAAACATGAAAAATAATATTTGCGACAGAAAATGCTTTTAACACATATGGCTTTTTTTGATTGAACTGAACATACAATCATTTACATATATTACTTATATATTTTGAAAGCTCTTGGTTAGATTAAGTAACAAGTACTTTTTGCAACGAAAGTTTATAAGTTGCAACAGTAGCATAAGGGCGCTCAAGCTAGACTCAAGAGCAAGGTACAACGCATCCAATTATAATTTTCATAAATGTTTTTAACTCTCTCTTAATTGCCAGCAATTTTGCTCTGTATTATTGCAGTGGTTTTCAACCTTTCATATATTGGCTACCCATAAAATCAATTCAGCACAAGAAATGCACCTTGCATAAACTTCAATAACTTACACTTACACATTAAATAATATGCAAGCAATTTCATGTAAAACATATTTTAAGACAAACGTGTTTTGAAAGATTGCTCCGCCATAAATGTGAATGAAGTAATTGTAAATCTAGTTGGGTTTACTGAAAAAAAATCATCGTTTTACCTCCAGACCTCCGCCCAATGCAACACCATGAATAGCAGCAACAAAGGGTTTTTTGCTGTTTTCCAACAAGTTAAAAGCCTTTTGCCCATTTCTGGAAATTTCTTCTGCATTGTCAGTACCTTTGATCATTCTGAAGTAATTTAAAAATCAATTATCAATAATAAAGCAACTACAAACGATATATGCTTGTCTTAGGATGATAATTCCTACTTCATATAAAGATACATGTACTGTTTTATTGCAGTCAATATCATAGATGTAATTTGTACAGTGGACTGAAAGTAATTTTTAGATATGCATAAGCATGCACCCGCAGCATCCATCACAACACAACACAACTGTTATATAACACAAATGATGTTAATTGGACACAGTGACTAATGGTATAATGCGAATTAAAATATCGATTGTGTCATTATTTGCAATGGTGTGCAGCCAATGTAAAAACTAGGTAGGTACGTACAGCCCAGCAGATTAAATTTTGAGTTGGACACCCCTACAATAGGGTGCACACAAGTGTATATATTTGTATTGTGCAAAAGCATCTTCACACTGTAAAGATGCTATAAAAACATCAATAAAAAAAGTCTTACTCAATATCTGCACCAGCAATAAAAGAACCAGGTTTTCCAGAAATCAACACAGCCCCTTTAACTGTTTTGTTCTTCTGCACATCCATAAATGCCTCCTGAAACTCGTCGAAAACCTCCTGGTTTAGCGAGTTCATCTGTCGCAATTAAACAAACAATCTATATCTCCTTTCAATATTCTAATCAACATGATGCATGAAGATAGTGGAGAGGTATTTTAGATTGGAAAGTTTAGGATTTAAATTTTTTCTTTGAATATTACTTATGGTCACAAATAGCCATTTTTACATATGTATGCGTTAGTAAATTTTTCATGTATGAATTGTCTAAAATATTTTATTATTAATCTGGGTTATTATGGTTCAGTAGAACAAGATTTCAAAACACCCGCCCATATCATTCTTTTCAAACAGGTAATGTGGCTCCAGCATAATAAGATGACTCTCATTTGAAAGAAATTAAACAAACACAGAAACGAACATCGATTACATGTCTCACATACTTTAGCACCAGCCTTGTCCAGTCGAAACACTGCAATATCATCTTTAATTTCAACATTAAGATGCTTCGCTGAAAGAAAATTTACACAAATGAGTTTTAAATAATTAAATCAACAAGCCGAACCAGCTGCATTTCAAACCTTGCATTGTTCTTGTTGTTGAAAGCATCCGTGTGGTCAAACCTGTTTAAATTTGATAATTTTATGAGATTTTCTAAACATTAGCCTACTCAAAACTTCTAAATGTTGCTTTTGATTAATTAATAAAGAAAATATTTTTGTTCATGCTGTTAACATTTATCAGGGGGGTTGTCTTGCATTTTATTCTGTGGCAAGTATGCATGGGCAACAAGACATGTACTTACATCGGTAATTTATTGTGGGTCTGCTGAATATTCCAGTTAAACGCGAGAAGTGTGCGCAGCGAGCAGCAACAGACATTTTAGTTGAAACTTTACAAATAAACCAAAAACAACTTAAACCCCTACATAAAATCAACCGTAAATATTATGAAACAAGGGAAGTTAACATTAAATATAAGAATTAAAACACAAACATAAACACTTCGAACAAACGAATCATTCTAATGTAGGTTTGACTTCAATGACTTTCCGAATAGCGCTGTCATTAGTCATGCGTATCGGGGACCAAAGTCCGCCGGCTGCGTCATAATTAACAAAATAAAATGGTTTGTAGTTTGAATTTACAGTCATGTTTATGAAATAAAAAAATTTACTTTGGCATTAATTGACATTAAATTCATTTACTGTATGTTAGTTGAACATAAAATTGTTAGAAATAATCAAATTTCGATGGTATTTAATGCTGAGTAATTTCGTCTGGATTGACTCAGCTTCAAGTCGTACTTTGGCCTTGCGGAGATCAAATGACTTTGAATCCACAGAAGGAACGTTTTCGGTAAACGTAGTAAAACATGTTTTATGACATACCTGGTTGTTACATTAGCCTTTAACGAAGGTTGGTTATAACGTTAAGTTTTTACTTAGGACGTTTTTTTGTTAAGGTAGAATATAATTTGTTTCTAAATTGGTTTATAACACAAAAATGATGGCCAACCTCGGAAAATCCCTGTACTCACTAAAATATTCACCTACAATCGGAAGAGGTAACGGTTATATGTATTTTTTGTAAAGTGTTGGACTAAGTTGTAACATGTTACAGAATGTTGACGTACAATTAAATATATTATATATACCTACTTTTTTCCTAAATGATGAATTGATGATTTTAAACTGTTATTTTAGTCAGCAAAGCTCGCTATTTCAGTGTGACCACTTCAAACAATGTGGCCAAGAAGCGAAAAGCAACTCTTGCTTCCACCAACCAAAAGAACATCGTCCTTGTGGAAGGAGCAAGAACTCCATTCTTAATGTCTGGCACAGAGTGAGTTTATTTAAATGTTAGCTTCTAAATTAGCAGACTTAATTGTTTCAAAGAGTTGGAATAAATTTAAAAGTAAACACCCTATGAATTTTTTTAGATAGCTTAAACTTTTGATTTTATTCTCCAGGGAAAGTAGTTGATTTCGGCTTGATCAATGTCCTATTTTTAGGAGCCTAGACCTATTTTTGAAACAGTTGCATCCAATTTCAGTTAATTAAACAATAGGGGAATACAACTCATCATAGGTTCATAAAACAAACATCATTGTTTTTCCACCTAAACATATTTAAATACATTGCATGATAAATTTAGTGGAGTAACACCAACATTTCTACATTGTTTAGCTACAAGAATCTTATGCCACATGATATGCAAAGGGAAGCATTTAAAGGTCTTCTCAAAAAGACTCAGCTACCAAAAGACTGCA
This sequence comes from Ascidia mentula, assembly GCF_947561715.1. Taxonomy (NCBI): domain Eukaryota; kingdom Metazoa; phylum Chordata; class Ascidiacea; order Phlebobranchia; family Ascidiidae; genus Ascidia; species Ascidia mentula. Next base: position 18,216,637 of record NC_138570.1, on the reverse strand, counting down.
TTGACTATGTTATTGTTGGCACTGTTATTCAGGTAAATGAAATACAAAATTGCATTAACTTTTAAAAATTAAATACTGAACATTTATTGATCAAATGTTTACCAGCATTCATAAACATATCAACTCTTAGGAATCAAAAACTGCAAATATAGCTCGTGAAGCTGCTCTTGGAGTTGGTATCTCCAACAAGACCCCCTCCCATACTGTCACTCAAGCTTGCATTTCATCGAACCAAGCCATAACAACAGGTTCATTTTTCAATCTATGTTTTCTTGTGTAGCTAATCTTGATTAAAGGGTATTTTTTAGTTAATATTACTGTTTAAAGCAACATAAGAATATAGTATATAGATTTTTTGTGAAAATTAAACAGGACCTGTTTTCTTTTTTTTTGATCTGCTGGTCTGGAATGTTACCATTTAAAATTACATAATTAATACATAAACATAATTAAAGCCAAATGAAAGCTAAGGAGTTTTTGAAGATTGTTGGTTTTACGTTAGAGTTGTTGAAATTTGTGTCATTTTTTGCAGGTGTGAACATGATTGCTGGGGGTCAGTGTGATGTAGTGTTAGCTGGGGGTGTTGACTTTATGTCTGATGTTCCCATTCGATATAACAGAAAAATGAGGAAGCTTATGATAGAAGCAAGCAAGGTACACTGAATCCAATTATAATGTTCCAATATGTTTGAACGTATCCCTTCAATTTTATTCTGTATCATTAAATATTACAATGCGGTTGTTTTTAATAAATATTACAATGCGCCTTAAATTAACCCCAATAATTTAAACTTACACATTTAATACTAATTCCATGTGAAACAGTATGTAAGACAAATTTGTTTGGAATGATTGTTCGATGTGAACATAGTTTGGTATTAATCAAGTTGTTATTTGGCAGGATCGCCCCAATGCACAGGTCCTTACTAGGCAATCACAGCTATCGTATTGGGATCATTAGGTTTACTGGCACAGAGTTGCAGCCTAGCTGAATCAGCCACTTATGTTATAAATCAGTATATTTTTTTGATAAAAATATTCCTGCCGAACCCGACAACCACAAATAGTTTAAATAAAAACCACTGCTGTTATATCCAAGGAATGTGTTTTGTCTTACATTGGTGGTAATAGTTGAAACACTTTATGTGACAAGGTTAAGAACAATGTAAACACTCTACTTACAATGAAAATGACCAACTTCTGTGTATTTAAGCTTGTTTGTTTGCAAAACAGATAAAGTCTACTGCGAAGTTGATGGGCAAACTGGCAAGTGTTTTGGCTCGACCAATAACCTATTTCTCACCTGAGGTAAATATGTATGCTTGAAATTGAAATAATTTGTTTCTACTAGAATATTGTTAAAACTGTATCCTGTAAGCAGCAATTGTGTGACCCAGAAAAGTTGTGACTATATCTAAATCTTTTTAAAAATTCTTCCTGAAGCTTCCTGCGATTGCTGAGTTCTCATCTGATGAAGTTATGGGACATTCTGCTGATCGTCTTGCAGCTGCTTTCGGAGTTACGAGACAAGCACAGGATGAGTACGCTGTGCGCTCCCACACCCTTGCAAGAAATGCGACAGATGAAGGAAAACTTAGTGACGTCATTGAGTTTAAAGTTCCAGGTAATATATTCGCATTGCTTGTGAAGGTTGATACAAAACTAATTCGATGTAAAGAAGCTAATTCTGTTTAAAACTTTGTGAAAACAGGCAAAGTGGAAAGCACATGGGCAAACTGTGGAGAATGTGCCAAATATGGCCACTGGGTCTTTAAATTTGGCCTGCTGGTGGTAGATGCATATAAATTAGTGTCGCTTAGCCTTAGAAGATAGTTTATGTGGCAATGGTGCGTTGATAATTTGTAGTCTGCAGGCCGAAAAAGTTGTCGATCTTTTCTTTGCAAAGACAGCCTTTTTTTAAAAAATTTGAAAAAACGTAAAATATATTCATACACATGTTTAGGTGTTGCTGAACCAGTTACCAAAGACAACGGCATCAGGGTTTCGTCCATGGAAAAGATGTCGAAGCTTAAACCAGCGTTTATCAAACCTCATGGAACAATAACTGCTGCCAATGCTTCATTTTTGGTATGTTTTGGCAGGTTTTAATGTTTGTGTATCTGAACAGTTTTGCTTTTAAACCGGAGCTCAATAGATTGATGGACATGAAGTAATTGGGGGGTTTTAATTTCCTGATAATTTCTTCTGACAAGAACAACATACAATTTTGTTTATGAACAAAAGACATATTTAAATATATCTGTTTTCTTGTGCCATTTACAGAGTGACGGTGCCAGTGCTGTTCTTATAATGGAAGAAAGCAAAGCAAAACAGATGGGTTACAAGCCAAAAGCTTATTTACGGTGCATAATTAAATTGTTAAACTCAGTTTCACCTGGTGGTGTTTTATCCAATATTTAATGAAAGTTAAGAGGACTTTTTTCAATGGGTGAAGCACATGTTTAACATGATTGCATTTTACATTACTTACTAATCACCTTTTTATCGTGTTTTCTATAATATGCCATGCTTTTTTCTAATAGAAACTACACATATGTGTCACAAGATCCAAAAGATCAACTTTTGCTTGGCCCCGCCTACGCCACGCCCACGGTACTTGAAAAAGCCGGCCTCTCATTGGACGATATCGATGTGTTTGAATTCCACGAGGCATTCGCTGTAAGTTAGCGTTATTGGGTGTTTTGCGAAAACACCGTTAATGAACTCTTTTCAGGGACAAATTCTGGCCAACCTCGCCGCTATGGAATCGGAATATTTTGCGCAAAAGCACATGAACAGATCAAGAAAGGTGCAAATTTTGACTCGTGTTTTTTATTTCGATTGCTAAGATTCCATAAATGTAGCGGTCGTTTAAATGTTCGTAACGGATTGAAGCGGGGTTTTTCAACTTTTGTAAAACGGTGACGTAAGTATACCCATCTCTTACGTAATGTTATGACGAAACACCCGATAAATATTGAACTTTTCTGGAGACATCTACACTGTTTTTTTACACGTATTCGCTTGCGATATACGATAATTCGTTATTTGTCGGTGCAACAGCTGAAAGGTTACGTATTGGGTAATGTAAAGAAAATTCGTATAAAGCCTCCAAGATGAGGCCCTTGCAACATTAACACGACGCAACATTTGGAAATCCCTGAAACGTTAGTGAAAAAACTTGCCTGCGGCGGTGCTTTGAGGCGAACTAAAATGCTCCGTATGTAACCAAACGTTACCTGATCCCTGCTTTAATGCGTTAACTGCAGGAATGCAGAATATTACGAAGCTTTACAAATCCCTTAAAATTTAAGATTTAAATTTTATAGTCGCTAAGAGTGCTTGATTTTTTAAACGATTACGTAGATTTTCATTATCAATGTAGTTTTTTTTCCGTTACATTATTTACTAAGTTAATTGATTTCTAAAAACTTAATTAGTTTGGTCAGCAAAGTCGTCTGAAAGTCACACCAGTGGCTATCTGCCTGCAGCTTACACAATTAATTAGTTTCGTTTGACATCAGGTCGGTGCCCCACCAATGGAGAAGTTTAACTTATGGGGAGGTTCGCTCTCAATCGGTCATCCATTCGGTGCAACTGGTTGCAGACTGGTTACAACCGCCGCAAACCGGCTCAAGGCAGAGGACGGAAAATACGCGTTGTTGGCTGCCTGCGCTGCTGGTGGAATTGTAAGTTTTGTATTGTGTTAGTTATCAACCGTTCCAGCATCCACATAAAGCTGTGTATAGCTTGTATGAGCAATAAATATGTATAGCAAAAATTCGTAACCAATACAGCCTATGGTTCGATTAACACAAACTGTATTAAGCTTGTGGTTGTTGGGGCATTTTATGTGTGCAGTTTTTGTAAACATGTGTGTCGTTTCTGAACGACTCCATTTCTGATGTTACACTTGGGCCTGCACCCTTCGTGGCCCACAAATAAGACCTCGGTAGAACTGAAACCAAGTTGTGCCGATGATGCGAAAAGAGTAAAATAAATTAATTTTCATCCAGGGCCACGGAATGATAATGGAACGTCATCCTGATTACTGAAGACCGGACGTTTTTTCTTTGCAGTTGTGTACATTTTTATGCTGGATTCTGTGATGTTTAATATGACACAAGAATTCCGTTCCTAATTATTTCTGCACAAATTCAAGGTCGTTGTTTGTTTAAGAAAGTTTCAGAACAATAAAACAAATGGGCTAGCCAGAATGTTGAACGTTATCGTTTATAAATACTGTTAAATGCTGGTTTGTCACTTGCCACAGGCGGTGGGTAGCCCTGCAGATTCTTCTAGAAGCATCCATTTCGTTCATCATGCAGGTATTACCACGGCGGCTGTTATCAGTGGTTACAAATATTTGAGTAGTTTTATTGAAAAAAGCAATGGAACTGTCCTAAGCGGGGTTGTCATGTTTAACAAGTATCCGGAGGCGTTTGCAGTAACCTTTAAAACCCACTCACAACTTCTAATATGTTTCGCATGCCAGAAAATGGACCGTTGACAGATCAATTGTGAAAACCAGGTAACGACATAATTGTTTTTAACACCGTTAGGAATAAACTCAGGATGCCCAGATATAAAGGTCAAATTACATAAGCGCTTTTGCTTTTATAACAATAATATTCTGTACAAGAAGCCACAGTACTATTATGTCATATCAACAGGGCATCTTGCAATTGCAAATTGTCCTGTTTACTTCAAAAATAAAACGTGACGAGCACACGATTCGTGCCACAAAAATAATTCAGATAATCTCCAATAACCAATTCCTTCATCCAGCAAACAGCATGGAATTTGTCTTTCCTCAAACTTTCAGTGATGAACTGCCATTGACACCAACAAACATAATTTATTTTGCAGCATTGCACCAAACAAAACGTTTAAACATAATTGTGAAAGCGAGAAAAATAGGTGCAGGTTCCTGTGTTACAATACACTGCTACAAGAACCTTCAATGCTTCAAAAGCAGAAAAAAATGTCTCTACAACAGCTGTCAACATAACAATGTTACTTTTTTGCTTCTAGTTCTTACCATACAAACACAGTTGCATGTAGCATATAAACAATCTGTTTGGCAAGGAAATACTTTAAAATATCACAACTATTGACAAAAAAATTATTTTCATTTTATCAACATTTCTTATCCAATGGATTCCACTTCTTTACTTTCTTTTTGTTTGGAGACGGTGACCCAAATTTCATCCTTGGTCGGCATGGCAACAAAACTCTCATAATTTGGTTCCAGAAAACTGGAACTGTCTCCGGCCAATGACACATTCATTTCACGGAAAATGGAGGCAGCAGCAATTGATGCAAGCACATATACAAGACTGTAAAACAACAGAGTATGTTGCAAATACATATGTTTACCTTAGAGTTTTACATTCACATAAAAACCATAACTTATTGAATTTCTGGATAAAGTACTGTTGACATTTCTTTAACCATTCTTATTCATTTAAAAACAATATTATTCAATAGCCAGCGTTGCATGGTAACCTTTTATTAGGGATGCACCGAAAGTTCGGTTTGCCGAATTTATTCGGCCGAAACCAAGGTTTTTATAATTATTCGGTTCCGGCCGAATATTTTTGCAAAATTCGGCCGAAACCGAAACTTTTTTACTGCATGCAGCACTGATACGCAAAGCTTAGTATAGTTTGGAATCATTGTGCAAACTGTACTAGTGTGTTTTATTTGTTAATTGTCATCGAAATCAACTTTAAGAAGTTGGCAAAGCATTCTTTAAGTGCCAATAAAAGGCTGTATGATAGGATCAGATCCATTCCAGCACATGTTTTGTTTAAATTTATTGCGATTTTAAAGAGATAGACACCAAAATTAGTTTCGGTTTATTCGGCCGAATTTATTCGGCAACTTTTGCCGAATATTCGGTTTCGGCCGAATAAAAAAATTGCTGTTTCGGTGCATCACTACTTTTTATTGACACCCCAAAGCAGCAATATTCACATAAAATAAAATACTTTCAGTGCAAAATACATACTTTTTCCATGTTAAATATTCACTTTCATCAATTTGTTCAGTTTACTACATATTTTAGTTTAGATTTCAGAAAAAAATCTGACCACAAAAAGTGAAATTTTGCTGGTCGGTAAGTGTAAAATGGTTTAAACATATTTGCAAAATAAATTTGTTGCTTTATTCAAGTAACAAACTTTGGCTTAGTTAAATATACAAACGAAAACTGATAATGAAATTGTTTCCAATATTTAGTACCTTTCTTGTGGTTGCCTTCTGCTTCCACCAAATGCAAACGGAAGAAATGACATTGGGTCTGGTAATTCACAGTCTTTCTGTAGGTGGCGCGAGGGATTAAACCTAAAAGGTAAATCGAAGTAGCTAAGGTTGAATCCAATTCTTCCAAACCACAGGGTAAATGTTTTAAACCCAAAATTTAATTTTGATGTCACAAAACAAATTGGTTTTTGTATTGGGAACTACCAATATTAATTGTTTGCACAATATCGAGATTGCACAGAAATCACATTTTAATATGGTGTCCTACAGTGACAAACAGAAGAAAAACATCATTTTGTGTTTGTCTCAAAATGTTTGGTCTGAATACAAGTCCACAAAAAAATGCATCTACAGTTTTGATTTAAATAATGTTTCATGAGCTGACAATCATAGCTCACTATACTTACAAACATGGTTCCGCCCACATGGATTCTTGCTTCATTGCTACAGAAACTGCTTCCAAAATGGGCGTCTGCAAATTCATAATTTTAATAATATTGCCATTAATTTTGCCTCTGACCATTTTGCCACCTTTTGTAGGCTTAGTTAATTTTTCGTAGTTGATGTTTTTGAAAAGTAAAACTTACACTTTTTTCCACCACATGTTTTTCAATAGTGGTGTCCATGTCTTGTTGCCGGGCAACGAAGGAAAACATTTCACTACACCGTAATGTCTCCTTTATAAGAGCTTTTATGTACCTGCATAAAACCACACATAATTTGAGAAAAATATTTTGATAGAAAAGTGTTGTAACATAGAATATAATTGTTTTACAGTTTGTACGTATTAAATAAAATCTCACCATGTAACCCAAGGCAATTAAACATATTCTGATTTCTTGTTTTCAGCTATAGCAGTGGTTCTCAAACCGTGGTACGTGGTACGCGAGAGCTTTTTAAGTGGTACGCGATTTAGTCTACTCTATACAATTTGCCACACTTTGCAGAAGCCAAAACCGCTGCAAATACATGATGTCGGTTTTCTTTATTGTGCATTTGTGACGCAGTAGTATCAACGTGAAATTGTTGCACAGTTGAAGTAATTCTGACATCGTGTATTCAACTGTGCAACAATTTCACGTTGATACTATTGCGTCACAAATGCACAATAAAGAAAACCAAGCAACTGGTGATATTGGCTAAATTGTTATTCATTGGTGTTATGTCATAACAGTTATGGTATAGTAATACGGTGGTACGCAGTGTATTAAAAAACAAATGAGCGGTACGTGATTGGAAAAAGTTTGAGAAACACTGAGCTATAGGAACAGGAACAAAATGTAAAAAACCTTTAACTTTTAAACAATACTTACTTGTTGTCACTAATTGTGTTTGTCATCACATCAAGCGACTCAACATCGTTAAGTTGCTCTCTTAATTTTCTCTGAGGTTTATCATTTGCAGCAATAAAGTAAACCAACCATGTTAAAACTGTAAAGATTACATAGAAAGAGTAAATAACATAGTTTTGTTGAATTGAAAATTGTGTAGTTGCAAAATCACTACTTGCCAGCTGTTGTTATTTGAATTCCAATTGTAAAGGTGGTGATCACGTCAGAAAGCAATTGTTCTTCTGTTAAACTATCATTGGACGCTGCAAGGATGCCGCCAATGATGCAATAAGACGAGGATTTCTTTGATTTGTTCCACTGAGCTTCCACTGCATCCTGAAACATGCTCCTTAGATCTTCAACAGCTGAAAAAAAAATGAAGATTTAGGTTAAGAGTATCAAAAAAAGAAAAGGTAATTATTGAGACTTCTGATGAGTTATTTCGTGTACAGGCAAAAGTGATCACCAATGGGTTACACTGGAAGGTATATCAAGGTACCAACAAAGCAATTTACAAAGAAAACAGGCTTATTTCCAGCACTTTCAAACGTTAAATATAACAAATATAACCTTTTTCAATGTCTTTTCTCTCCTTGGTTGGTTCCTTTTTGCTGATAGCTAACATTTCATTCCAGCACTAAAATAATTCGATAGTTTTCAACTAAAACACAAAAAATTTCAATTAAGATTATGCCACATACCAGGTCCCAAGTTTTGTGCAGTTTAATTATTTGCTCGTTGTCGTCAAAATGATTCCCAAACATCAAGTGACAAACAGCTTTCATTGCCAAACCCCTCATGTGTTGAGATAACGGTATATGTTCCCCTTCGGGCATTTTCTTCCACTTAGAAGCAAGTTCTTTGGATAACTTAGTAGAAGCAGAAACAACATTAAAAATGGCCATGGGTGCTTCATCAAATTGTTTCAATCCAATAATTTACACTATCGTGCCTGAGTTTTCTTTTGGTGAAATTCAAAAGCTCTTTGGGAAATATGTTTTTTGTGTCTAAAAAGTGTTTTTTGTGCCTACCAATTTACGCTGATAAAAAGAACACCATCACAAAATACGAACAAAAACATCACTTGTAATTCTGAGAACAAAAAGGCCATATTGCAGAACACATATGCACATGTGCATGTTTTATTTTATTAGAGATTTGGGCATGCCATCATCAGGTTACTAAAATTAAGTGGCTGGTCCAGCTTCAGAGTGATATAGAGTTAACCTGACTTCTTGTTCTAAGAATATCACTTAAGATTTTATTTTTTTGAGATTGATAAGCAGGCATGGTTAAAATTTTCTTCATAAGTTGCCAATTTTCTTAATTAGCTGTCATTTTTATTTGTCTACTAACTTTTCGAAATGCCTTTGCAGGTTCCTCACTAGCAGATGATTTAGGTTTGTACTCCAGAAAATCTCTCCTCTTAAAAACGTCAATGCCAGTGGCATAAAGAAAACTATGGTCACCAACTAAAAGCCTCCAGTGATCAAATAAAAAACCTAAACATAACAAATAATGAAAGATAAGCCAGCATTTAGTTACAAATTCAATTATTGCCATTACATCAAAGTGAAACAGAAAAGCTATCTGCATTTAAACTTTTTTACTAACCAATATGATCAATGTCTTTAAGGATAATAAAAACTACTAGTTGCAATGTAGACTGTTTATCGTGTACCATGTACCGAAAGGAGTATTTCTACATAAGGTTTGAAACAACTGTATGCTTGTTGTTTCGACTATTATAATAAATTTGGTTTTCCAAGAAAGTAAAGCTTATCGTATCAACATTTACAAAAACAACATATATATATACATAAAACAATATATAAAAACAATTCATATATATATATATGTTTGCCACATACTGGGTACTTCAAAGACTTGTGATGGTGGTGCAAAGTGTTTGGTGTTGCATGTTGATATGACAAGATTCGGACCTAGTCGAAAAGCAACCACACCACCAAACTCGCAGTGAAGTTCTCTCAAATACTCATGTAGTGAACCAGCTCTTTCAACATCACTAAGGTTTCCATCCCTGTTTGTAAAGCAAATCTTTGAGGAAAAAGCAACATTGGACTTGTTGTAGAGAAACATGCTGTAACCAAGTGCAGTATACATGATAAAAATACTAAAAGAATAGACTTACTTGGCATCTGAAACCTCGGGACCTGGTACAGTTGTAAGCCTGGTTGAGCCCTGTATGAAATGTACGATATAAATAAAAAAGACAAAACCTGTATATACTGACAAATACTGTAACACCGAACAACAAAGGTTACTCACTGGATATAAATAGAATAGCAGTCCAATAAGAACCATCAAAAGTATAACAGCAAAAATAGCAATCCCAGTTACACTGATGTGTACATCTATCATGGTGACTTTTTTTGTAAAGAAACCTAAAAAGAGCTAACTTTTAACAATCTGTAAACGCATATCACTAGTGACACGTGTCGAAAGGGATTTATTACAGTTTTTCGTTATGTGTCACAAATTTGAGTGACAGGCGCACTGGGCAATTTCATGGCAAAAATGACAACATGACAGTTCGCACGTATCATGTAGCACTTATGGCCAAAGTTGTCTATTCTTTGACCACACCAGGATTCGAACCCAGGATATCCTGGTCACGAATGTCGATCAGGTTTTTTCTTCATCGTATATGGGTCGTGCGCTTGCTGTCAATCGAGGCAAAACTTAGTTACCACCGAGTGAGGGAAACCGCGTGGACCTGACCTGTCAATGGAATATTAATGTTTTGGTTTAAGTCACTGAAAACATACAGCATTACAGAGACAATCAACTTTTTTATTTGGATTTTCTAGTAAGCGCAAAATTTATGACAGATTGTGACAAACTGGGTTATATGCAAAAATAACACCAAAAAATATTAAACTAAAACGGAGCAAACCGACGGTCTCAATTTATGAAAAAAAGTTCAAGATCATTCGGATACTATATCCAGCAAACATGAATTAATGCCGATCTGTGTGGTCGATGGTGAACCCCACACTTTTGCATCATAGTCGGACAAAATGATACAAACGTACTGGGTGTGGGTTTTTTTCCCCACGACGTCAGGTATTATGTGGTTGTTTGGTTTTCTTCTGAACTGGGTTGGCCGAGTGGTTAAGGCGTTGGACTTAAGTTCCAATGGACAATTGTCCGCGTGGGTTCGAACCCCACACCCAGTATTATTTAAGGTGTCGTTTTGTCAGACAAAATATTGGCCTATGTTTGCGGTATTGGTTAAAATAGGAATAAACTATGGAACCGTATCTTAAAGACTGCTACTGGGTGTGGGGTTCGAAAACCCACGCGTACATTTGTCCATTGGAACTTAAGTTCAACGCCTTAAAGTGCATGTGACACGGAAAAATAAAACATGTTTATAATTAAACTAAGAGAAGTTCATAACTTTAAAACATTTTTGACGAAAAAAGTAGCTTGATGCGACGACTGGTTTCTGAGATACAGCTGATCAAATTTGCATTTTTGCCGCTGCGAACAAAATCGTGCGAAAGCGAGATTATTTTTGCGTGACGTCATAGAAGGCGCTTTGGTCGTGCTGGCAGCAAGCCTTATGCGTATGAATGGAAAACATTGTAACATTGGTTTAGTATAGTTTTGCATTAAACAGGAGATAACAAGTGAACAAGTGCAACAAATATGTCTTATTCAGTTGTGTAATAATAAAACAGTTACTGCCGCAGGATTAACATGATTAACGACGACTAGTTGACGCAATAGCTCTGAATTAAATTATTGCTATTTTGGCAGTCGCCAGTCGATTAGGGCCAAAGTAAACGATCTGTGAACCGCTGTAGCGTTTTTTGTTTTGATGAGATTTGTTTCGGTCATCATGGCCAAGTGGGCACCCAGGGTCCGATGTGGCCCCTCGCCGCCCATCCGTCTCCAAGTACCACTCTGTAAGGTTATTACTGTCACATAGGTGCCGGGCGTGACAGCCTTAATGATTTTACCAGAGCCTACCTCATTCTCTTATTTATCATTCAATAAAAGTTATTTGATTTACGTCATCGCGCCGACCGTGGCAGACACTTGGTAAAATAGTAAAATCTGTCAAATCATCGATTTGAGGTTTTCTGTCGCTGCAGTGTTAAACCAACAGACGTCAGTTTAAAGCTAGCTGTGCAGAATATTGCAGCAACAAAACAGTCCATGCAGTTCAAGGTGTACTTCAGTCGTTTTTGTAGTTATTGAGGTGTATTTGATTACAGCTCAGCTCATACATGCCCTAGTTGCACAGGATCAATATTGCTTCTTCAACGGTCATTTTCGTCCATCATAAATTTTCATTATTGCTTGGATGCAAGCTCATAGACTTTTGCGTCAAATTAAATGTCGATGTTTAATTTATTTATTTTTTTTGTTTCGGCGTAAATTTGTGAAACAAATAAATATTAACAACTTGTACTATTATCAGTGTGGATCCCAGCATGTGACTTTACGTTTGAACTATAATTTAAAAGACAAGAGTCTTTCCTAACTGTGCAACGTCACTCCACTCTTATAACCAGGTCCTACTAGGGAGGTTCGTCTGGGGATCCACGAACACCATTGTTCGTTTTAAACTAAAATATTTCTTTCGTAAATTTTGGGTTCCATCGATAATGTCATGTGATCTCTATTAACCCTCGGGCGTCTTCCCGCTCACCATTCACAGCCTTAACCTTGGAATTTGCTCAAATATAATGTGTTTGAATTCGTGAGAGTGAAGCAAAATAAACGAATGAATGACCGGAACAATATTTCCATCTCAAGGGCTCATAATCCTCATGTTTGATACAGATTGAAAAAGATTTTGGGTAAAAATGATGAAGTTTATTCTGTTTGGAGTTTTGTTGTTCGGCCATCTTGTCATAACTCACCAACAGCAACAACAAGTATGCAGAGTTGTTTGTGACAGACAAGAACAAGGATCAGAGATAGAACATTCCGGCTTGAAAGGAGCCAGAGGAGAGACTGGAAGACCAGGAAAGATGGGACCACGTGGACCCCGAGGTCAACGAGGTGAAAAGGGAGATCAAGTACCTGTGGCTGGCCAAGAGGATTTGATGAGACTGGCAATAATGGTAAACATTTACACGTATAGTGAGCTGAATCGCACATCCAACAGTTAAGTTCATGCATTTCTATCAAATTGGCCCCAGTTTCAAATGGTAGCACTGATGTAACTAGTTTATTCAAATGCAAGTTTTATTACAGCTTTAACAAGCAAAGTTGATCAACTGCAGAGTGAGCTTAATCACAGTTAAGTACACGCATGTTTAATAAATGTTCTCTAAACTATTCGTTTTTAAAAATCCGAACCAACTATAGAACACCTTGAATTCCCTATGACTTTTCAATGCTATGAAATCGAAAGTTTACAGTCAGAACCCGAATTTTTCTACATATGAGTTGGTAAAATGTCGCACCATTTGAAATAACGCGGTAATTTGATTGATTGACAAACTGCCCATATGCGTATTTGACAAACTAGATTGTGCTGTGAATGTGACGAACTTTTAAACTCCCAATCCACCCCTTTAGGTGGTAATTACCACCTAAAACCGTGGTCCCTAAAAAGTGGATCTGACCACCCTAAAATACAGCGTGGAAAATACCACCCTATAGCTTTCCACCCCTAGAGTGACTACTTTCAACCTTTTAAGTGTGTACCGTAGGGTGTGAATTTCCACCTCTTTTCAAGCATGTTATTCTCCACCCACAACAAAAATACGTCATGGTTTTTTATTGAGACAATGCAGGGCCATATATAAACAGATAGGCGTACTGGGTCAAGTCTCAATAATGACATGATAAAAAAGAACCAAGGAAAACAGAATGGTGAAACGTAAAAATATACACCATGCACGGATACAGTACACAAAAAGGAAAGCACTTCAACTTAGAGCCAATTAATTACACGCTGAACTGATATATTAATGCCGGTTGGGATCTTCAAAAGATAGCTTAACAACAGGAAAGTATTGTTAAGCACTTGTGGAAATTGGATATCAAAAATCCAATATGCAGCAATCAGTATGACAATTGCATCCTCAAAACAATCACAGTTGCACATCCAACATTTTTGTACATAAATGGATATTGTTGTCCCAGTTAAAACCATACAGGGATATGGTGTATCCACCTCTTCATCCTAAAAGAGCATTAATCAATACAAACTCAAAACAATATATTTTTGCTGTCCATTAAGCATTACATACCTCTTCTCTGTATTGTATGAACTGATTCAACTGATTGGTACAAAACAAAACTGGAATAAAACAAAGGACTTCAGCAGAACCTTAAAAAACATTGAATTTATAAACATACATATTATTACTTACATACTACATACTTTTTTTTAATACTAACATTATACAAATGGTGTTTATTAACTGATTAATAATGGCTGAAAATGGGAAATGAGTTATCAATAGACCACAACAGAAAGCGTTACTAGTACAGACCACACAGTAAATGACATAATATTTACTTCGCAAAATCTTTGGATGCATACCTTTTCCTTTTAATAGCTGAATTATCTTCTTTGGAGCCAATTTTTTTTTTTTTCTAATTTTTGGTTCAATTTTTTGATACAGCCAGATGATATACTTTTAAGATTTTCTCTTAAATCTTGGTTGAAAATTCTTTGAGCCTCACCAAACACCTGACAAAATATTAGAAAGTTGAAATATTGTGGTTAAACCAGTGATAAAAACAACATTACATTTACCACCATTTTTAAAACCAAGCATAATAATCTCATATGGCATTAATTATCTTATGGAATACTCACCACATCAGGAAATTGCAAAGCTGGGTATTTTTCAATTAGGCTCTCCACGGTCAAGGTTCCCTCACGGACTTCATTTCTTCGAAATGTGTAAGTTCTTCCCATTCTATCCAATATTGACTCCATGTTTTTTACATTTTTTCGACACTCTTTAGCCATATGTTTGATGTGCATTTCTATGCTGTGGTCGTCTTCCAGACTGTCCTACATTCAAAGAATATGGTGTTACATATATGTTAACGGCTGCTATAGAGTAGATATTGAACATCTATTAAAGAGATAATATATATATATATGTTTCTATACATTTAAACTGAAAAACCTTATCAAATTGGGCACACTGGCGTTTTGCTGGAATGATGTCATCTTTGAGCTCTTGTGATCTCTTTCGTTTGTGCCCAAATTTGTTCTTCATTTTTATCACCATTTCGTTGGTTGTCATTGGTCTTCGTGCATCTCTAAATTTTTGACGAATGCTTTCAATCCATGTACCCTGTTACAAAATCATGAAAGTGGTTTTATACACACACATACAGTTTTTTGGACACATACAGCAGGGTTTTTGGAATTCTGGTCCTTTAGCTCAGGAAACTGTTTCAGCAATTCTAGGATCACATGCTGATACTCCAGGTGTGTGGGATATCTTTTTATGAAAAACAGCAATGGAAATTTGTGATCAGTATTACCTAATAACCCAAAAAAATGTGCTTGTCAGCTTACAGTGTATGAGCAGACATTGAATGAAATAATATCTGACAAACTTGTCTTCTAGCTGAAGTACCAAGTCTGCCATTAGAATCATGAATAGCCTGTCGCACCATAACAGGTAGGGCGGGCAGTTTGTAGCCAACAATCCAATCGGTGTTACTACATGTGGCCACTGGTTCATCTACAGGTTTGTCTGGGTCAAAGTTGTTAGATTTAAGAAAATAGTAAGAAATATTATCTGCAATAAATATATATACTTGCTGCAACATCTTCCTCAGAACTTAAAGGCACAGTGCTGGCCACAGAACTGGACGAACATACATCTTTAAAAAAGCAAACCAGGTTAATTTTTTTAATTTTTATTATATTTTAATATTTAATTATTTACCTGTAGGGAGAACAAGCAGTTTGGTCTTGTCTGGCAAATTTTCAGGCACATCAATGTCCTCCCAATCCTGAAAGTCTTCGTTCCATTGTTGCAAACGAAAATTAGCCACATCAAATGTGCATTTGATTTTTTGAATAATTTCACTTTTTTCACATTTCAAAACTTGTTTCCTATCATTGCAGCTAATATGGTATTGACAACTCATGTTCCTGTTAAATTCTTAAAAAAATGGTTAAATTCGGATTGAAACACACAAAATACAGGTCAATTGACATGATCAATGAGTACTATAGCAAAATCATACTAATACAATTAACAATGTATGTACATAAAGGCATGTGCCAGGCCAGTCTATCAACAATGATTTCTGTGGTCTGTTACAAAAAAATTCTGTATTGTAGTCTAACCATCTGTTTATCATCACATTTATATAAATCATGGGGGTGTCCACACAACTCCATCCCAGGTTTAAAAAATAGCATTGTCTCTGTTTCAATTACAGCATAACTATGGTAATGTGAAATAAAAGAAAGAGTTTTTAAAAATGAACCACAAATGTATGTTATAGATTTTAACACAACAATGTTCTTAATTTGAATAAACATGGGAACATCATCTAACACATCCAAGACAAACACATCTTTTACAGAATATGTTATTCCATTTTCAGTGATCCATTTCGTACTGATAGCTGTTTCATTGGGTTGAAATCCTAATTCGGTGTGTAAGTAACTAGAAAATGCATGTGGCAGCTCATCTACAAGTATAGGTTTTCCTATTACACTTTCAACATCTCCAGTGAGGCCTGCAATGTCACACTGCTCATAGCACTTCATTGATTGGATGCGACTCGCAACTGTCATGCAAATATTTTTGAAATTTTTACATCTTTGGGCCACTAACTTTAATTTTCTATGAAAAGATTCAAACCGCATGCACCATAAATTGCGCAATGGGCCATAAATTTCCAACAAACGAGGATAATGAAGGAGAAAATGTAGTTTGGGTTTGACTAAGTCTGGAGCAAAAGCAGCAAACAACAAATACAATTCTTCAATCAAACATCTTAAATGATCACTAATGTTCGTGCTGGTCATTGGAGCCAAAATAATATCCATAATTTCGGAAAGCAAAGAGTATAAATGCCATGCTGTATCCCAATAAGGAACAATATCTCCAATAATGAAAGGCAAATATCTAAACAAGCATAATGTTTCACTGGCAGAAAGTGATATTTTCCCATTTTGCATTATTACATTCCCAGGGAGAGCACGTGGCTTATTTTTGTTCTCACATCTTCCAAATTTGAACTTCTTCAATCTTTCATTAACAAATGCAATTGAACATATACCACTATCTTGAAAATGTTTAAATATTGCTTGCATGACAGATGGAAGCACTCCTTCCAAGCAATCGTGCATTATATCTGGGGGAAAGGCAGTCACAGGTGAAAACCCCTGAATAATATGAAAAGCACAACTTTTTGCCACTCCATATGCTGACACCAGTGTGTCATCAATGCTTACTGCAGCTACATGTTGATTGTGGATAGATGGTGTTCGGAGCTTAAAATCCGTTTCTCTGCATTTTGTTTTGATATCTGCATGGGAACACATGCAAAACCTACATATACACCCACTGCTAAAGCATCTTCTAAATCCACCTAGTTGATGTGCCCCAAGGTTGTCTGCCAAAATTGTGGCAATTGTCCCAAAAACACGAGTCCCAGCTCTGTCCATTTGCGCCGATACATGTGGTTGTACAAGCAACCCTTCGAATTCCAGTTTCTGAATGTCATTAATAAGAGGAGCCACAATTGGATCAAGACCATAAGATTTTAATGTTTCCCCTTTTACCAATATCGACAAAAAAATATTCCTCAGTTGTGAACAGTACTTTGGACCTATGTTACCCACATAAAAATAAAAACATGCCAGTTTAT
Source organism: Ascidia mentula (assembly GCF_947561715.1). NCBI lineage: Eukaryota > Metazoa > Chordata > Ascidiacea > Phlebobranchia > Ascidiidae > Ascidia > Ascidia mentula. Next base: position 18,199,190 of record NC_138570.1, on the reverse strand, counting down.
TTTTAGACTTTGATGACCCAAGTGGATTGCATAGCTCTAATTCATCGAAATAGAAGTGCAGTCTAAGCAAATCTTTTCTACCCTGAAAATAGGGGTGCTCATTGAATAATATTCCATTTGTAAAATCTACATTTTTTCTTGATTCTGTGGTGGCATTTTTTTTTATAGAAGCCCATACATCTGAATGTTTCAAATATTGCTTTAGAGTATTAAGCACAGGTATATATTCAAATGAAGACTTATCATCTAAATGAATAGTGATGGATTCCACCAGTCCAAGGGTTCTGCAGTAGTTTGTAAAATAATTCTTACATTTTAAAGAAGCCCAACTTCTTACCAAAAATTCTTCATCCAACAAAGCCATATCCATGTCAGTTCCAGGCCTTGGGGTAAGCTTACCCAATATATTTGAATGAAAAGAAGAAAACAATCCTATTGTATCATCCATTATATTCATGTAAGTGGAATTTGAAAGAACATATTTCTCTTTTAATTTCAAACAAAACTTCGCAAGTTTACATTCAAAATCCTGCCCAGGATTACCATATTCCAACATTTCAAAATCCGCAGAACTACAAAACACTTGAGTACTTTCTTCATTCGGTTCTTCAGCAACAAAAAAATCTAGATTGGAATGGTCTCTTTGCAAGTGCTTCTCATAACTTCTAATGCTTGAATATGTGCAGTGACAGTTATTAATTTTGCACGTGTAAGAACTGCTAACTAAGTGAGACTGTTTCAGGTGATGAAGCAATAACCTTTTTTCACATTTAACCATACAATTAGCACGAGGACACGGTATTTCCATTGTTTCTATACTGTATAAGCTACATATCTACAAATATATTAAAATATTACTAAATAGACCATCCAACTAAGAACACTATACTGGCACAAATACTTCAACTCTCAACAAATCCAATCCTACTATAAACTGAGAAGAATGCGATCCATCACCAGACTAACGAGACAGCTCCTTTTCCCCTCCCGCTCAGGGCTGCCAGATGGTCAAAACACTTGACGGCCAATTTTTTTTTCTCTTACGGCCAAAATTCGGCCAAATCACGTTTTTGATATTTTTTTTCTCTTACGGCCAAAATTCGGCCAAATCACGTTACAAGTTTGATGATTTCCTTCAGAAACGACTATATAGCCGGAAATAAATTCGTAAATTGTATGTTTAAAACACTGTTATCTATGCTTATCAGTGGTTTCAAAACCGGTTATGTTGCTAAAACATTACGATTGCAGCATAATTCTTTGCCAACTTAGTCAAGATTAGTTTATGACGTAACAATTTTTTTGAGACATATTTATGACAACACAATCGTCCACAAATCTATTGATAACCTGAAACCAGCAATGCCTTTTGTGGATTTATATAGTACCAAGTGAAATTCGGCCAAATATCTGCCTTACGGCCAAACGATTTTTTCGCGGCCAGGCCGATTTTCAAACGGCCAAATTTCTGGAATTTGGCCGTGAAGACGGCCAAATGGCAACCCTGCTCCCGCTACCCGGTTTGAAGACCTGCTGTGCTGAAACCCCGCCAAAACTATGCCTATTGTTCGCTCATTATTGAGTTATGACCTCCTTCCAATATTAACCAATCGGAGCGTCGTCTTAACTTGAAGACGTTGTTGGCGCGCTTACTTCAAAGGACCGAACAGCGCAGTGGCATTGCGAGTGCGATAATAACGCCATCGCAATTTCACTGGATTTGTTAGTTGTAACCGGTTTTCTGGTTGTAAATTTACCGACATATGTTTAGCATTTGTCCGCCAAATTCAATTTCTCACTATGTAGCGACGTTTCATACACACGACACAGCACATAAACACCTTGACATTGGAATGTGGTAATCAATTGAAATCATTTGTGGTAATTAAATTCAACAAATGAATATCACTTAAATATTAATGTCGTATAAGTATTGGTGTTATTCTCCACGTTTAAATGGTGTGAAATTCCACGCTGAAAACATCATGTTTTCTGCCAGAGGGTGGAAATTTCCACCTTGACCACCATAAGGTGGAGTATTCCACTCTATGACTTGGGGTGGGGTGGCTTTCTCCACGTTTTCAGGATCAGAGGGTGGAAATTTCCACGCCATAAATCACATGCTGTTGGTAATGGTGGAAAATTCCACACATAGGAGTTTTATTTCCACCTTTATCCACAAAATGGTGGAATTTACCACCATTTTTCACAAATTTCCACCCCGAGGTGGGTTATTACAACCTCCAAATTTTACAGTGCGGTTCCGTTTTTCATCAACCCCTTCTGTTGTAGGAATTACAAATCTGGAGTTTGTTCACCCCTTGTCTTGCAAAACTTCCCCATTTCAAGGTCGCCAACGTCTCAGATCTGGAGAAGAAGTTTACTGTGACAATGGCTGGCAGGTATTTGTATTAATATTGATATAAATATCACGCACTGCACCGATCCTATTCTCACAATTGGATTTCCTCAACCTTGAAACTCCTGTTGCTGCCAGGCATATTACCTGATGAAGTCTCGCTGAATGGCTGACGTTCAGCAGTAGGAGAGTCCAGCAGTAGGGGTGCACATACTCCAACAGTGGTGTGATTAATGAATCGATGAGTTAGTTGTATGCTGCAGCTCATGAGGTTTAATATCACTTTGTCCAGGGCACGGTTGTGTGTGTGCAGTAACTGTTGTGTTCTGTCTAGCCCCGCTATGCCATCACACAAAACATGCGAGAATGGAAACGCATGATTTAACATTATTGAATTCAAATCCAACATAATTATCACGGCAACACAAGGTGACATTTTTCATCCAATGGCGTCACTGTGTGTCGTTTTCTCCATATAAAAGTTGCAACGTTGCCTTTCTGTTCATATCAAATGCTCTAGCTTTCATTTGTCTTCTATCCAAACAAATAAGAATTTCGGGTAAAAAATTCGGGTGAATCAACTTATTCACTTAGTTTATATGAGGAATTGAAGGGAAAAGTCAGATATTTACATTGAAACAAAATAGTTTTTCGGTGATAATCTCTTGTAAATTGGACAAAGTTTTCCAACAAATTTTCCGACAAAATGTTTGAATTATTTAATATTTTTTTATATTCTGGAAATGTTGGATCGTAAATTAAGCTGTTGGCGAATCTTCACAACAATTTGGTTCTGATTTGAGTACAGCAAATAGCCTATGCGTAGATATTAACATTCGTTGTTTTCTGTAAAAATGCTTCTTGTTTGCAAATAATATTATGAATACCAGGTGTTCCAGCGTCGTTATGATGGATCTGTGAGTTTCGATAGAGATTGGGTGGAATACAAGAACGGGTTCGGGGATCTATCAACAGAATTTTGGATGGGTTTGTATTCAAAATAAAGCAATTCAACTTTGACTAAACACCTTGCAAGTTATACAGAAACCAATTACAAATATATTATAAAAACACGCCATAGTGTTAGTGTTGCAAACTAACATAAGTTTAGCAAAGTGGAGTCAATAATATGAATTGTTTAAGCTGCAGACAGATGGCCACTGTTTCGACCTAAAAGGTCTCACCAGTACAGCTGGAGTGACTTTCAGACGACTTTGCTGACCAAACGACCAAGCAAAGACTTCCACTTTGTGGTGACTATACAATCACCGTCATCCATTGGGCACCAAACTAGGTGCAACCTTCCAGCTGTACTGATGAGACCTTTTGGGTCAAAACAGTGGCCATCTGTCTGCAGCTTACACATAACATAAGTTTGTTTCTTTCTAATTACGGAGTGAATAGCATCTATTTAATACAGTTTGTTATTGTATGATATGTGTGTACGTTTTGTTAATACTTTTAGGGTCACGCAGTAATATTTCATGCTATGGCATGATAGGCATGATAGCCCAACTGCGCAGGTCCTTGCTTGTCGATCACAGCTATCGTATCGCGATCATGAGGTTTGTAGGTTTGGCAAACCAGACCACATATATTTCAGTGAAACTGCCGAGCTCCTGTAGGTCAGTTGGTGGAGGGTTAGCCGGGTAAACCCAGGGTCATGGATTCAAACCTCACCGGGAGCTTGATTTTTCAAATCTTGCTACGACTTGTCATTAAAAAAGTGCCTTATTCAGCTAGGCTGCAATGCCTGGGCTGCCAAGCCTGCAAACCTAATTTTAGGGTCGTTACACGTTAAATCAGTAGTCGCCTTAATTTAGATGTAAATAGTTTATTTCCCAACAATATTGTTACAACAAATAAATTTTATTAGGTTTGAAGAAACTTCATCAAATCACCAGTACGTCCACTAGATGTCGCCTTCGTGTTGATCTCCGGGATTTTTCCGGTAGCCAAGGTTTTGCCGAGTACAGGTGAGACTGTGATTTCAAGTTAAAATTGACATCCGCTAGTTGGGCACCTCTACAAATTAATATCAGAAACATCACGAGGCAATTGTGATGCAACGCAGAATAAATTCGTGCTTTAAAATTTGATCAGCACAGATTTTATCTTGCGACCCGGGCCTCCCTTGCTTGTTACAGCTCTTTTGCTAATGTAACCGCAGAATGAAAACATATCTCCCCCTTTTTAATCTAACATAGTTGCACCACCGTCAGGCCTTCTTTATTACGTCACCAAAGAGGTTAAACAACATTTTAAATTTGAAACAATCTAATCTAAAACCAGAATCCACCAAATTTTATCTCCCACACTATCACCGTCCTTGTATGTTGTGTAGTTTGTTGGCTATTACGTCATAAAGAGTTTTGTGTTTTGACATTTCCTGAGAAAGTAATCAATGATGGATTTAAAACAGTGAGTTATCTAAATTTTTATTAAATCACTTTGTAAAAAAATTAACTTTCATGACATTGTTGTTTTAGTAATTTCAGCATTGGCGATGAAGGAAGTTCCTACGCAATTACTATATCCGGATATTCGGGGAATGCAGGAGATTCCATGACTGGGCGGTTCAATCAAAACGGGATGAGATTTTCAACACGTAACAGAGACAATGATTGGCAAGTGATAATGATACAATGTGTCTGATTATGTTTCTGTTTCACTAAAAAAGCAAAACGAGTTGTGTTAAAAAAGATGAAATGCATTTTCTCTAATAGTTGATTTTCGTTGACAAAGTTAACCGCCTACCCTAAATCAACAATTGTAAAAATCAATTGCTCTGAAACAGAAGGTTGCATTAAAGTTTTAGTTAAACACAAGTTTTAACTGAGTTTATATAAGTTGTAACACAGAGTAATTGACAACCGACTTAAATATAATTGCAGGGCAGGCTATCATTGTGCTGTGGCTCGTGGTGGAGCTTGGTGGCATCGTAGTTGTTCACATGCCCGCCTCAATGGTCCGTGGTCGAGAACTTCTACTAGGCAAAACACTATGAGTTGGTATACATGGAAAAATGCATCTGGTGGCATTAAAGAGTCGAAAATGGGAGTGTTCTGCGAATAAATGTTGGGGAGGTTTAACTGACGAAATTTTTAGTTTTAATCGCAGTTTAAAATTTTTTTGGTAATTTTTAGTTGCCATGGCAACAATACAATGAAAGATTGGCCGATTAACAAACAAAAAACTTTGGATATATGTTTGTTGTAGATGTACCTTTAGTTTTACGCAAAGAAGCCATGACCGTGTCATATGCACTTTAACCACTTGCCGATTATGTTAAGCATTCAACAAATTGCAACTAATGACCAGCAATTGGGGAACGATATATTTGGAAATCTCAACAAAATATGCCGAACGAAATAGAAAATAAAAAAACAAGCTTTACAAACTTCACAATAAAGTGATTGGCTGTTACGGTATGTTTGCAAATGTGAATTTGTAAGATCGTTCGTAGTAACAGATAAAGTAAACAGTTACCTGACATAGGTTTTCGTCTTTGCTGTTACCTGCTTTTAAGTAAGTTGAAAATCGAGTTTCAGGAGAAAATCCAGGGCAAAAAGCGTAAAAGTTGATCGTATTTCTGATCTATTTATTTTTACCGATAGTGCATTGGAGAAATGGTTTCTTACATAATATTTCAGTGTAACATCTAAGGCTGGGGATTGCCGGGCGTGCAGATAGTTTGTCTGCAAATTGTGAATAACAGAAAACGCTTGAGGACGTTTCGCAAGTGCATGGTTGTCATTGACATCATGATGTTCAACGCCCTGGCACCTTTTCATTAAACTTCTTGATACTCTATTCGCCTTGAGGCACGAGTAGAACTTGAGTTTGGCACCGATGATGTGACATGAAAGTGATTATATGGCACAACGATGGCATAATATATTGAATAACAATTTTATTGAACGGGTCATTTGGACTTGTTAACATATACATGTCACCCATCATGGTTTTTGTCATAAAATCTACTGTACCAAGGTTAATGTCGAAAATCCAGTTACAATAATTGACCTTTACAAGGTACCGGTCTTGATTTGCTCACAAGTTATGGTTTATAGGAAGTCTTTCCAACGGTACACAAATTAAAAAAATACGCATTAATATTTGAAAAAGTATGTGATACTAATATTTGGTCATAACTGGAAACTAAAACTTGGTTCCACGGGTTGCAAGGTTACACAAGTTCGAAACCTGAGCGAGGTAAAGTTAAATAGTGAGTTGAAATATATCGCCTGTCGCCGGAGGGCAATCTGCGGTGTAGGATCGGTGTGTGATTGTAGTGGTACGCAGGTAAAAGTGTGAATTTAATTTAAACACTTTGCGCATGTTTTATTAAAAACTTTAGTAAAAAAACATCACTGGCAATAAATTTCCAATCGTCTGCATCTTTTGTCTGCCAAACATCCTCTAATCAGATTGGGATCAAGATACAGGCAAGTTCAACGTGGAAAACTTATAGGCCGTTAAATGTCCACGTACTTGCCTTCTAATACGTATAAAACTTTAGTGTTGCCTTTCCGTCCACGTTGACATTGAGTCAAAGTTTTTGTCGTTTTTTTCTATCAAAACAAACAAAACACATGCATATGATACAATTGAAACCGTTAGATTTTGAAAAATGTATATTTTTGTAAAGCGACTTCCCAGACCGGCGCGAATAAAAATAAAACAATGACATGTTGTTCGAATGCACTTATCCTCTGAAGCCAATGGTCAACAAGTTTAAATCATATAAGCATAAAAGATTATATGGACACGAGTATAGGAAAAACAGCTTATTTTACCCTGAAAAAATGCGCCTTCGGAGACCACGAGAAAAAGGTACAAGACAGCCTGCTTTACGATGTTGTAAAAAATGCTCACTTCGTTTCGCTGCATGCAGTTGTATCGTGCACGCAATTGCTCAACGATGGGTTTCATTCTCCGTTTTTCTATGTTTGCAGTGTTCGTTGTGTCAGTTTCTGCCAGAGCCCAAGTTGGTAAGTGACTGTAGTCTCCTCGTTTGTCTTGTTTTGGTTTTGTAAAAATTTAAATGCTATTTTTTTTCTATAGTTTGTGCACCTTGCGGGTGACACAATATTTCTTCGAACTGAATTCTCTGACTTTTGTGTTCAAAAGTGCAAACTAGTTTTCGCGAGTACCTCTCGGATGAAGCGAACTTTCGAATACAAAAGTCAGTCTTCTTAAAAGAGTGCCAAAAATCAAGAGAATTCAGATCGCAGACATAAGGCAATAATTATTTTAACTTTAACGATTGCGGTTATCACAAATTTAACTTTATATCATTGAACAGTAGATTTTAAGCAGTTTTTGTAAATATTTAGTACGTGTAAGCTTCAAACAAATAAGAAACACTAACAGAAGATGCGCCTGTCAGACTTTTAGTTCAAATAAATCTAATAGTGGAATTAGCTGAAGGATGTAGCTCACGTAGTATAAAAATCTGGATTGTATCTTTCTATATTATCTCGCCAAAGACTTGCGCGGCAAAGTTACGGTTTAATGTCTTAAAACCGCGCAAGTTACTGTTGGTGCTCTAAAAGCGCAACCTAATATCTCTTTAACACAGGTTATCGTTCGTATCGAGACACTCAACATATCGGATCAAACTACCTTGGCAAACCCGTAGTATTGACGATCGTATATGATCGCTGTTTAAACGGAATACCCTGGGAGTATCGTTTTACCTACGAACGCAACATCAACTACAGGGACGGCTTCAACGCTACGATACTGGAGAAGCAGAAATGGGGATTTCGTGTTCGTATTCAGAGGATTGATAGCGCCGCTATGAATTGGCACCAATCCGCAGTTGCTCTCAACTATTATTTGATTTGGAGTGAGTCTGTGTACAAACAATTGTTGGGCAAAACTAACGTATTTTTATTGGATCCTATATTTATTTTCTATAGTGGCAGTAAAATATGACTTTATTAGCGGAATTTCGATACAAAATGTAACGAAGTTTAACGAAATCAAATTTCGCAAGGTTTTGTAATTGGATCTCAGGCACTTGAAAGGGTTTCTTTGTGCATTTACACGATAGAAACGCCATAAATCTTATGATACGATTGTCACCCACACCATTTAGTGTTAACACGGTAATGAAACAAAACCCATGCTTTTTTGTAATGTAGCAACGCGCAAAACATTCAAACCAAGTCCCAGAACCTTTCCACTCTGTTCCAAATTGAGCAGATGAACTTTGACCAAATCTTTTGTGCAGTTTCGACGGATTTTGACGACAATCCGTGCCAAAACGGCGGAAATTGTAGCAATCATTTGAGCGGCCACAAATGTCATTGCACGCCTGAGTACCATGGAGAGCTCTGCGAAAGACGTAAGCCCAAACATTCCTCCGCGTTTGTTTGAGGGACCTATAGTTCTTTGTATTGAGAGAATATTTGTTACGTTTGAAAATTGGTTCCGAATGCATCCGATTGCGGCAATCTTAATAGTCACGCTTTGTTTTGAAACCTTCATTCTTTTCACAAATATTGTGTTGCTGTTGTTACCAGGCAACCTTTTGCATCATTGTATTTTAATTAATATGTTGACACAATTAAACGTGTACATCTGTTCACTGAAGTTTCAACTTCTGTTCAATTAGGCTTCATCAGAGTAATGGTGCGCCACACAAACATCTAGCAAGAAATGTAAAATCGCGGAAAAGAAAACTGATGATGCATACGGGCGAATATATATTATATTCTCATAATAAGTGGCTTGGTGGATTGTCCAATATCTTAGGCCAGTCCTAGTGATCACACTAACGCAAGAAAAAAGAACACTGACACCGTTTGTAAAGTCACGTGAATAAAAACGCGGGAAAAACGGTTACTACAAGTTGTTACCTAGCACCGGAAAAAGTACATCCATTCCTTCACAGGCCTCATATATTGTTACCCGGATCCGTGCAACGGTGGGGAATGCAGAGAATTGGAAAATGATTATGAGTGCGTTTGTCCTCCTGAAATAACAGGGAGAAATTGTACAAAAGGTAAATATTATCGCTGCCCTCTTGAGGCGAAAAGTTTAGCTTGTGTGACTATTCTTTACTATGAGTAAAATTGTCGCGTAAAAGCAACTCAAACGAAACCAAATGTGCAGTTCACACACTAATGAAATTTTGGGAACAAATATCTTGTTTTGAAGTAAAATTATTAATTTGAATGTTGCAAGTATCTTTTAATATGTAAAAATACAGAATGGGTTTTTATTAGAAATGAATTGCAGGTTATGTTGACGAAGAAGCCAAAATTTTGTTTGAAAACCCAGAAACAACTTCACGTATTTCAACCATCCTATATCCGACTTGTAAGGGTTTGCCGCCGTTCAAAATAGAAGTTTCGCCAAACGATGGCGGCTCACCCTCCATCGGTACAAAAATCCTTGAAATATTTTCTTGGGGTTTCAAAGCCAAGTTTTGGAGAGAAAATAATTTGGAAACACTTTCCGCCCCTGGAACATTTCTTGTGCGTTGGAGAGCTTTGTTTGGTAAGAATAGGTTATTTACTTAAAAACTAGGACAATTTAACTCCGACTGTTTGGATATGCGAGTTTGGTTGTAAATACGGTGATAGTATAGTCACCACAAAGTGGAAGTCATTGCTGGGCCGTTTGGTCATCAAAGTCGTCTGATAGTCACACCAGCTGCACTGATGGGACCTTTTAGGTCGAAACAGTGGCCATCTGGCTGCAGCTTACACAGTAAATAAAAAATTATTTGATTGTATGTTTTTCAAACATCACAATTGATTGTAAATGTTTGTTCTTGTTTTATGTTTGTTTGTACAATACTTATATCCTAAACGTATGTTGTATGATTTTGCACCGAAAGGTTAGTCTTGTACGTCATTTTTACTTTAAAACGTTCTGAATCAAGCATCTTTGTAATGCACAAATCTATGCTTCAACTTATAATGTTAAAAGCTAAAATTTTTTGCAGATACATTAAACTACAGTTCGAATCCGTGTGAGAATGGCGGTAGTTGTAGAAACGTTGTGAATGGAACAACTTGCGACTGCCCAGTTCGAACCACAGGAAAGTTTTGTGAAACACGTGAGTAACAAAACCTCTTTACAATTCAGAAAACCTCGCAAGTTTAAAGATATTCCAGCTTGTAATGTGCCTAACAATTGCATTTCTAAAGAAAATGCTACAAAACCCGCGTAAATTCGAAATTTGTTTGTGCTTCGGGTGCATAGACAATGAAGAATCCTTCCGAGATCGTTACGTTCCATACCTCCCTTCTGTTTGGCGGATAAGTGAACTTTGGGTCCACATTTCTGTTAATGCCACTGTAACCAAGTGAACGATATCGTAGCAGAGTTTGCCAAAAATACCTTTGCGGTTAGAAAAGCGTTGTATTATCGCGCCCCTTTAATCTAGTGAACAAACTATTCCCTAATGACTGCATAGAATCCAACTCATGTTTTCCACTCAGGTCTCACCCATTGTTTTTCATCTCCATGTTTGAATGGAGGAAGTTGCATTCCAACCTCTTCTTCGTACAACTGCAACTGCACTCAACAATTTGCAGGAGATAGATGTGACACTGGTTCGTTATTTGCTGCTGCCGCTATTTTTTTTATTTATATATTTTATACATAATAGAAATCTGCATTCAAGTTTATTTAAATTTTTTTATATTGATAATGCATTTTTCCACCTTTTGTACGCTCTCGAATACTTATTTTGTTTTTAATCTTGACACCATTTGCAGAACCATCCGTCAGTTCTGTTGTAACGTTGCCTCGGTTTTCTGGTGGTGGTCCTCCATACGGCAGCAAAGTAGCAGTTACCTACGATGATTGCCATACCGGAATTGCAACCAAAGTCAAAGTCACTGTAACCACCCTGAACTCGACTTCCCACGAATTCAGTCACACCATATTGGACATCCATTCGTGGGGATTTCAGGTTCTGGTTCGAAGGAATGATAACCCGGATGTTGGTTGGGAAGAGAATAAAGTCACGTTGGAATACGAAGCTATATTTGGTAACCAATTGCGCCACGTTAAACTTTAGTTACGCCGACACAATTTTGCAGAATCAACAGATTTGGATTTATAGTGATTTGAAAGGAAAACTTTACAGACTTTGCTGGAGCTATAGAGCCGTTCAAAATTTTGCCAGTACTCTATTGTATGTTAGTCGGGAATATATAGGCTTATATAGCATATTAAAGGGAATATTTTTAACCTATTTTGAATTTGAAAGAGTAGGAAGTCTATGTGTGGTTCAGTTCAACATTAACTCCTCCCAGTATCAAGTTATTAAAAAATAGCCGTAAACTTCTTGAGAAACACTCACTGGGAAAAGTTCTTTTCAGCAATCCAAGCTATAAAACTTTTTTTTCGTGACAGAAACTCGGAATTCATTGGAAAACCCATGCGTCCACTCATTAACTTGCAGCAATGACGAGGCAGAGGGAAGAAGGTGCAATTGTGACGCAGATTACGGCGGCGAGTTTTGTGAGAGAGGTGAACAACAAAAAATGTGTGTTTTTGCATAAAATTGCATGCTTGACGTCAATGTAGCAGTCCTTGATCTGTGTGATATAAATACTAATTGCTGCGAAACGAACTCAATTTAGCTATAAATAATCTGAATAGAAGCAAATTAGTCATAATGATTAGCGAGCTGCAAATAATGTTCATACACCGTTTTAACCTGTCAGGTCTCATTAGCTGGTGTCAACCACGGTCTTGTCGGTTAATTGGCAGTGACTTTCACTTTATGGTGCATTGTAGTTGACGTCAATCCGTTCAGTACCAAACTTTGGTGTCTTGGCTTGTTAATCGTTATGGCGGTTTGTACTAATGAGTACAAACGGCCTGACACGTTGGTACATCGATACGCATTGTTGTCAGGTCACAGAACTGAGTTAATTTGATGTTATCTTGTACTAATTATCGTATCAATAGCATTCATAGTTCTTCTACGTTGTACGCATTTTTATTGAGTTAAGTGTGACGTTCACGTTGAACTTTTGTTCTTGTGTTTTAGAACTGACCCCGTGCGACCCAAACCCGTGCGTCACCGGAAACTGTACAGAGAGTGAAGTCGGTTACGTTTGCGCTTGTCCACAAGACAAGGCAGGGAAGAATTGCGAGATTTGTAAGTATGACAATTTTTGTTTTTAAAACTGGTGCATGGAACATTTTTAATCTTTCACATAATTTCTTGTCAGTCTCAATACTCTGTTTCACAAACTTTATTTAGTCTCCAGGTCAAGATATAGCTGACAGTTATTCTTTTCAAGGGTTAGCTTATGTGTAGACCAAATGGCTAGCGATTATAATTTAACTCTATGCCTGTGACTAACAAACACATTCATCCACAGCAACAAAAATCAGCACCCACAGGAGTTTGGGCAACCAACCGAACGCACAACCCTACATTAAAACCGTGGATATTATCTACTATAAATGCCAAGTAGGACTCGCCCAAAGGGTTGACTTCAACATAGTGGGAGACCGTAGGCACAGATTCAACTCCACACTAGAGGGTATTTACCCATGGGGGTTTCGACTTTCTGTGATACGAACTGACCGACCCAAGTCTGGTTGGTTTTACGGAAGTGGCACAATATACTGGACTGCCTTTTTTGGTAAGAGTTTTTTTTGTTACTGCGAATTAATCGACACCAAGTCAATTGGAAAATTTTCACAGTACTATTAAATGATCTTATTTTAACCAGTACGTATTAGTTGATTGTGCATACAAGTAACCTAACTAATAATTGAAAGCTTATTTCAAAGCCAGGTATCCTTAAGTGTTACAGCGCTATTGCGCATTGAAACTGAAACAAAATATATTTTTTGTTATATCTGAAACTATGTTACGCAGATGTAATGAAACCGTTTAAACGCCATTGTTTGAATGGTGGTTATTGCGTGAATGGAGATGAGGGGCGGATTTGTCGTTGCACACAGGAATATGGAGGAGTATTTTGTGAAAAACGTAAGCTAAAATTCTAGGACTGGAATTTATCAAATAGTTGACAGGCAGGCCAATGTTCCATGAAGGGTGTTTGCACTACATGATATAAGTTAACGCATTAACAATAATTAATGTCTTAATACTGCAGTCGAAAAGCAAAAATAATGTGCAATATCGTATGCGCAAAAGAGCCATAATAATCAATGAGAGCTGCAGACAGGTGTACACACTGTTTCGACCTGTAAAGTATCTTTATTGGTACTTTGGTTCCCAACGGATGGACGATTGACCGAAAGGTACCACAAAGTGAAAATCTGCCACAGTCAACAGCAACACTGATGAGATCTTACAGGTCAAAACAGGGTGTACACCTGTCTGCAACTCTCAATGTTCAATAAATTTACATAAAACTGCAGAATGAACCAACTTGGTGACCCTAATTTATATCAGCCCCTGGCAACCAATTAAATGACCCGACGGGCCAGCCGCAATTTTCGAATATCTTAGTTACCTAAATCGATTACTTTTCTATAGGATTAAAATGTTATCCGAACCCATGCAACGGAGGAAGATGCGAAGAAGATGAGGATGGATTTGAGTGCTCTTGTCTGCAGGGATGGAGCGGGAAGACTTGTGATATAAGTAACATTTCTTTAGTTGATAAACTAGGAGAAAGTAAACCACTTGTATTCGTGAAGAAAATGTTTCGTATGGAAATGGTTTTGCATATGCGCATCTGATAACCAGATACGTGACCGAATCAAATTCAATTCATCATGCTTATTTTTCGCAAAAGACTACAACTTAAATAAACAGTACACGTAAAAGTTAATATGGCATGGTCACTGATAAAACCTCAGAGGATAAACGAAGCAACAAAACTCAGATGTTAAACTTACAAAGAACAACAAAATTAAATACACATTTGTCATCTGAGTCAATTTTTGCACATTTCGTTCTCAGAGGGAGCGTGGGAGAGCGGGGTTTACCATGTTGGATCCCACAACGGTGCTGTTACCAGGCCAGGGAAAGTAGTGACGATATTGTTCGACCAATGCTACACCCTAACCGCCACTGACGTCACGGCAACGGCCAAAGGGGGTCGTTGGTATTACGAGAGATTCAGGGTGTTTATTCAGGAAGTGCATAGATGGGGTTTCAAGGCCCTGGTGAAAAAGGACCACAGCTATTTGACGTCGTGGGATCAGACAGGAGTAAATATGAAGTGGAAAGCTGAGTTTGGTGAGCATGTTTGAAAATATTGAAACTTGTATTCAACCGATGTGCTTTTTCGTTTGCTTTCCACCATTAACGGAATGGTTTGCTCCAATTAATTTATAACCAATTTATGACACATATATATGGCTACCGTACAATTCCCCCCCAGGGTAATAAACCCAAAATAGTATCATTGTATTTTTTAACACATTTGGGGTCATGGGGTTTCGTAAAATATTGTTGTACATTTTTAATTCATTACGTTTCCCATGTTATTTGTACACGAGTTGTTATTTGATGGGCTTCTGTTCAGCTTCTCACGACTACTTGATAAACCCCTGTGCCAATGGAGCAAACTGCACGAACCTTCAAAGTGGACAAACCTGCCAATGCACGGAAGATTACAACGGAGAGTTCTGTGAAAGTCGTAAGACCCTGTGTTTAATCGTTCATTGACGGTGGATTTTTAAAGTTAAATCTAAATAATGTGGAGATTAAGAAAGAAAATAAACCGCGTAGTTCGCATGCAAACTTAAGTACTGTTTGTATGCTTTGTCTCAAAGTTCGCTTTTCAGATAATGTTGTATAAATGACGATATTTTGTTTTATTTTCTCAGGCGCAGTTTATTGCAAAACACCGAACTTATGCAACGGAGGAGTTTGCACCGATCTAGGGAGCGATTACCAATGCAAGTGTCCCAGAGGAAGAGGCGGGAAAAACTGCGAAAAAGGTATTTAGTGTTTGATTTCACTTTTTCCAAAAATTTTAAACATACAAGAACACACTGGTGTTTCAACATTCGAAGAAAACTTTTTTATCGTCCTAACTAGTTTTCAATTGTAACAATCGGACGGAACTTTTAATCGAAAAGTCACAATTGATTTCTTGCAAAAGTAAACATATCTCGGCGTGATCATACTTAGCATAGCAGAATAACTTGTACAACATTTCGACAGTTTAAATACGTAATAGCCTGATTAGTTGAATAAAATGAATCCACTGCTCTTTACCTGGACCTTGTATTAGCACCAAAAGAATTGCTCGTATTTCACATTTGTTCTTTGTTGAAGAACAATGAAGTAAGTATTATGTTGGTGTTGCTGCAAGGCAAACTCTATTTTACCAGGAACTGACCTTGCAGCACAATTTCGGTTTTAAACTTAAAAGTTTAAGTGCTGCCCCATTACCCTGATGAAACCAAATTGTATAACAGGCAAAATGTTGGTAGACAAAAATCAACCTTTGATTGTGCATTTGGTTGCAGGTTTAAAAGTTGCCTACGTCGACATTCCGTTTACTGATACGACCACAACCACCATCACCAAAACATTGCTATTCAGCTCATGTTTAAAGGAAATTCCGGAACAAGTCGACGTTAAGCTCTATGCCAATATTTCGTCCACTGTCGGCGTCAAAGTTCTTGATATTTTTATTTGGGGAATCACCGTAAAGATGTGGAGGGAAAACGAAGGGGATTACCCGAGATACGAACCGACAGCTCTTGAGTACAGACTAATTTTCAGTAAGTTTTCTGTGTTATTTCGAAACAAACAATGTTTTGTATTTTTGTTTGGTTTTATTATTTTAGACAGAATCTAGCCCTCGAATAGGCATCGTCTTAAAAGCAGCACCAACATTGTATCGAGATAGCAGTTAAAATAAAACGTTTTGTTGCAAACAATTTATTTGCTGGGATTTGTTCTGGATTTATTCCTGCTTGGAACCCTGTAAACGAAATAAAAAGTTTAACGACGATGTTGACTCTTGCAGATTCCACCGACGTTTCAGCTGCCAACCCGTGCTACCCGGGTGGGACTTGCAGAAACGTTGTGAACGGAACGACTTGTGATTGTTATTCGTTCAGATCAGGAAGATTTTGCGAAACAAGTGAGCGCCAAAATTCGAACACGTTTCTCGAATATCTGTAATCAACTAATCACTCTTTTTTAGGTTTTAAGAGGAATTTTAAACTATTAAAAAAGCTTGTGAGAAGTCTAGATAACTCACGACTGTGTTTATAGAAAAATGTTTATGGAAAATAAACAAACTGAAAAGCTGCTATAACCAGCGAACTTCGTATCAGCATTACCTCATGGTGAATAGCGAAGAAGTAGATTTTCTGTTTCTTGCACACTTAAGACTTTTTTGCTTTTTTCACAATTTCGAGGGAATTTTGGTTTTATTTGTTGACACAGAGCTTGATTATTGCTGGTCGTCCCCATGTTTGAATGGTGGAAGATGCCACGTTGGTCACAGCCGGTACTATTGCTTTTGCGACGAGCCATTCACTGGAGACAGATGTGAAATAGGTAAAAAATATAAAGCTTTCAAAATTTGTAGAAGGCGAATTAATTTGTAGAAACAAAAGAGTCGTAATATGAATAAGCTGCAGGCTTATTTGCGTTTAATGGATAGTATACCAAAAAAAACTTATTCTCGCAGGCTTTAGCTTACTAGCTATTTCAAGGTAGCAGTCACCAGCTATATACTGATGAGACCTTAGGTCGAAACAGTATTATGTAAACATTTGTCCGCAGTTCAACTAATATGATTTAAACAGCCTCGGGGATTGTAACTCATATAAACTTTGTTAGAACCATCTATTAGTGGAACGGCGAGCGTCCCCCGTTACCATGCCGACGGTCCTCCGTACGGACAAACGGTAGCAGTGAGGTACAGTCGTTGCTACACGGGAACGGCCACCTCCGTCAGAGCCACAATCACGAGGTCGAGGTATTACGCGGATAGATTCAACTACACAATTCTCGGGATTTACCCGTGGGGTTTCCGTGCACTCGTGCAGAGGACAGACAGACCCGGGGACGGATGGGACCAGACTGAAGTAAAATTACGTTGGACTTCAGTATTCGGTGAGTTTGAAAATATTTAATGAGAACAAATTGTAACAGATCAAATAGATCAGTGCTTCGCAAACTTTTTAAGTTCGCGACCCACTTTTAATGCAAGTTTTATTATGCGACCCACAATGTGATATGACCAAACGAATAAAAAACAATTTATTGGGAAAAAAAACAACGTATACACATGCAATTTACGTGATCTAATTAAAAACTGTTACATTTAGAAATACTTCGCGACCCACCTGAAATGGCTTCGCGGCCCACTGGTTGGGAAGCGTTGAAATAGATGATTTAAATCCATGAAATGCAATTTTATGATTCCTTATTATACATTTGAAATAAAGATCTCACATTACATGAAAAACTAAGAAAATAGTAAATTCCGAGGGTGCCACGCAAACTAAGATTTTTTTATTTGTTCAGCGCATTTTTTTTATAACTCGAAGTAACTTCATCAACATATTATACGTTTCATATTTTCAGCCCACGCGTACAAAGTGTTTTTAATAAAACGATATTCATGAAAGCGTAAAAAACTCTAAATTAGAAAATATTTTTTTTTTATTTTCACAGGGAGTCGATCGTTTACCACGTTTCCATGTCAACACTCAATAAACTGCTACAACAGCGAAGAACATGGAAGGAAATGTAACTGCCAGCGTGGGTTCGTCGGAGAATTTTGTGAGACTGGTAAGTCGCTTGTCACATGTTCGTGTGGAAAGTTGTAATGGTAGCCTGGGAGGGATTTTTGTCCTGAGTGGATTTTTATATGTACTACAATCAGAAAAGGAATTATAATCTGAAGTTTATTACATTACTATGTCCATATTTTGTATATTATATTATGTTCAATTTAAAAATAATGTTGCACGTCGCACAAGTTCCTGTTTATATCTTGTTTTTATCCTTATTAATTTAAGTTAAATACTAGTATTTGGTCTAAATCATTTGTTCGGTTTTAGCTCTGCGGTTTTGTTACCCGAACCCTTGCAATGGCGGGACTTGCTTCGAGTTTGGGAACGATTACAACTGCACATGTCCTGAACTACGGGCTGGAAAAAATTGCGAAATATGTGAGTGGATCGAGCGTGTCTAACGATTTGCTTTTATTAATTTGCAGGCCCAGTGTTTGAACCGACGTAAACAGTAAAATATTATAAAATGTCAAAATATACGCAAAACTTGCTTTTACAAAGTGAAACAATGTGAATTTGAAAAAGATTTTAGACCAGGGGTTTACAACATAGGGAACAGGTGCTAAATTTAGTACTCCTTTGGTTGAAAATAGGCACGCACTCAACACTATACGCTATATTGAGCTTATATTATATTGCTTTATTGTACCTTAAGTGTATTTATCTGCATCGTCATTGTTGTGCAAATATTCGAACTGCTTTAGGACATGCATTTTTTGAAAGACGTTTTTTAGTACTAGCAATTACACTGCACCTCTGTTTTAGACATACTTGGTACACGTATCGCTCCAACAACTAACACAGTTTTCAAACTTTCAAACCAGCTCTTAAACTTTCTGGACTTCGTACTGTTCGACCGCTGAGACTTGTCCCTCCCTACTACAAAACAGTCAGCGTTGCTTACGCCGAATGCCAAAGTTCTCTTGCTTTCAACATCACAGCTTCAGCCAGCGGGTCAGCTGACAACCCAGAAACTTTCGACACCAAAGTGATGGGGGTTTTCCCTTGGGGGTTTAGAGTTAGGGTTTGGAGAACGGATCGACCTGAAACACGTTGGAAGCAAAGGAGGGTTAACCTGCACTGGATCGCCCACTTTGGTTAGTGCAGACCTTACCTTAATAGTTATTTTAATGTTTAGTAGTAGTTTTTGCGTCCAAATAAACGCGCCACCGTTTCAAAGCGTTAATTCAATTTACTGCTTAGCCATTGTGAAGTCTTGAAGAAACTGTTGAAAAAGAAAATATTCTATATATAAAATTTTTATGTGTGTTCTAGTGGCTGTGCTTGCAATAATATTTTGAGTATTTTTATTCCAGACGATTCAAAAACTCTCGGTGATTGTGAAAACTCGGGAATATGTGTGAACAATTTGAATGGAAGACAATGCAGTTGTGGTTATGGTTATACGGGCGATTATTGCGAATCATACGGTTTCTGAATTCGGGAAACTGTCACCTGCATTTAGAAATAAAGTTAGTAATGGAACCGTGTGTGTGTTGGTGGAATATTTACTCGGTAATTAGAGAGATCTTTCTAGAATACTGGTGTTACAGTCCGACATAACCGAAAGTCGATTCATCTCAAAGTAAAACTGCCTGAACCATACTAACAAATAAAGTCACGCTGCGCTGACTTGGTAATTTTTAATTTTGTTTCGGTCTCCGCCATGAGCGCTAAAGAGCAAAAATATTAAAATACGTCACATAAGAGTCAATTGGCAGCGTTGGTCAAGCCATATACCAAGAAGAAAACCTGATCGGTATTCGTGCCCAGGACATCCTGGGTTCAAATACCAGTGCGGTCAAATAAAGTCAATTGGATGACCGGTCAAGGCGCCCGACTCAAATACGATGTAGAAAATCTGGTATCCACGATAACCGGGGTTCGAATCCCGGTGTAGTGAAAAAAATATCTATGTATAAACTATATTCATGAAGTTTGTTTGGTCGTTTTCCTTGTCCTTCGCATCGTCCTCAGCGTCACTCATTAGACCCATACTCCTGTGCGAATAAGGCAATACTGGAAAAAAATATGCTGCGGGAATTACAACTAATATTAAGGTGAACGCACGTGTAGTTGCGCGTTTAACATTCTGCAAACTTACGAACGTGATTCGTATGCCAAGGTATCTTCTCCTCAAACCCAAGTCGATCTCAGTTTGCGTGTCAAACATAAGTTGCATTGCAGCCAAGATGGATCATTTTCTGCCAAACTGCGACAGCGAAAATCATGCACCAGAGTTTTGTGGCAGGTAGATGTGACAATTTCTCGCCATGCGAGTTTTGATCAATTAAGATAAACGAGACTTGTTTTGCGTCGACCAGAAATCCATGGTTTGTAAATCTTTACGCACGATTTGATTCACAAATGTGCAAAACACTAAAAGTTGTTTTGCTTTTTCTAAAGTTTTTACGTCTGGTATTTGTTTGTGTTCGGACATATTCGTTACACAACATTCATTCGTGTTTTACCACTTGGTTTATCTCAAAACCCTGTCAGTTTTTCTGCACCAGAAATTCAAAGTGACGAACTTTTCTCGCTCATCTAAATCGTTCGCACATATCTAAACATAAACGCGTAACGCGCAACCCCAGATGGTCAACAATCGGAAAACAGGAAGGAAGATTATGCAGTACCCGCCGACAAACGTGACGTTAGGGATTATTTATTTAAAGCTGGCAGCGGACTTATTCGACAAACTGGATACTGTTTACATGCGTGGGATCCTGATTATCTCACAGCATGTTGGAGGCATCATGAGACCACTACGGTTGGTAAAAATAAACATCGACGTTTGGCAGCGCTCGTCCGTAAAACCCATAATAGTCGCAGAAGCTATTTTTGAAGCGACGGTATATATACGATCTTTTACATAGCACACGAGATCCTTTAATAAACGTGGTGACTAACCATCAAAAAATTCAACAACAAAAATAACCTATAATACTGATCTGAATCCTTATACAGTGGATAGGGAAGTAGTATTGTGGTATTTGTGGTTATCCCGTTATGCAAATAGCACTTTTGACAACATATCAAAACGCTTGAATCTGTGGCACAAATAAGGAATGAATATAAAAACAAGGATTATTCCAATAAAACCTTGAAGGTTGTAGAATGTGGGAATTATTATTGCATTACAGAGAAACACGTCTTTAGTTGTGATCCAAGCCGATTGCGCTGATATGTGATGGGTTGCATTGAAGGTTTTATGGCCACAGTGAAGGTCAAAGCAAAGCCCCCAAAAAACGTATGCGCGTTTAACAGATTTCCTTTATTGCTATGCGGTAAACTAAATGCCCCTCAAAGGTTAAAAGTGGAGCCGTGATTACAACATAACCACCAAACAGACGAACACTCAAAAGCATTGTTAAAGTCGACAAACCAAGGCAAGTTTGGGCGCAACTAACATCTGATATATCCTGGTTCCTTGATGACGTACATTAAACAACCGTCATCCAATTCTATCATGACCATTTTAGGTAAGTGCAAAGCAAGTATGTTAACAGCTCGGCAAACACCACCCTCTCTGTGTAGCCTATTGTTGGCCTGTTTTATTTTCACCCTTTCGCAATCCTATATCCACATGCCGACACAATTAATCTTAGTTCTTGGGAAATTTGTGACATATTTTACCCTACGCTATTTTTAACGCGCGTACGTAGGTCTGTTGTCGCTATCTGTATTGCATCAAGACAGGCAGTACTTTGCCGAAACTTATGACTGTGACTACAAACTAATTTCAGATTTGCGCCATACTTGTTTGCCTTAAATAAAAAAGCTGATTTTTCTCAAACACAAGAATGTGACGATATCGTAATGCATTCAATTTACGCCTTGTTGGAGGGATCACCCCAACACGTATGTATATGTTAACAAGGTGATTTGGTAAGCTTTCCTTACATGCATCCGTGCTGATATTTGCCACGCTGTCGTAACTTATATAACAAGGGCATGAAATGCTATATACAGTAAGGTTTAAAAAACGTCTGACACCAAATGCGTTGATAGCATTGTAGAAAATATAGGAAAAAATATATTGTGGTCTTATGTATGTTTTTTCACTCCCAATCAAGTACAGTATGGAAAGTAGTGCTTTGAAGACGTGCAAAGAATTGTCGGGGAAATTGCGATAAACGGTGTGACGTCAACGCGAGCGAAGGACAACTGACTGCGACAGACAAAACACAGACCTGTTTGCTTTCCAAACAGTTAAAGTGAAACTTGTGTTGCGGCCGTGCTGGAGTTTCGGGCGATGTTAGCTCGACAAACACAGTCTGGTTAAAGTCGACAAAACAAAAAACCGAACATTCCTGATTTAGTCATAACGTCAAGCGGCTTCAAAAAAGTAGTTAGATTTCAATTAAACGTAAATTCGGTTTAAACTTTTAACATAAAATTCTAATGACTCTGTCGGGCTTTTTATCGGAAAGGCGTATTTTGCATTTCACATTTGGCAACAATAATACGCATTCTGAATCACCACTTAGACTTATTACTTGTAACACAATCTTAATTCAAAATCTAAATGACTTTGCATGTTTACCGAGGCCACACGAAAGAGGGCGGCGCAATATGCCACACGGTTAGTCTTAAGGTAAATCCCGCTGAATATAAAAGGGGGCTCATGAAAACCATTATTGTTTCCGTGATATTGAAGGATTTTTATCGCCAACAATAGGTTATCCACGCAAACTTATGCGTACTCCAAAACAGATCCTTGCGCCAAAACGGCTTTTTCCCTCAAAAGCCTGATTGTGTTTACTTAATTCTTTGGTCGTATTTCTGTGTTTTTCAACAAACAAGTTTTTGTAATATTATAAAGCATAAAATGCGGGACAGAATTTTGCGACAACTGTAAGCAAAACGTTTGTTGTGATTTAATACCAAACAAAATGAAAAAATCTAAAGTTGAATTCCGACAACAGCCTCACTTAAGCCACAGTTGCACAAATTTGGGACAAAACGGAAAAGGAAGAATGTGTCACTTTTCCCCTTGGCTATTTACTGGCACGTTTAGCTGTCTGTTTTACAAGACCGCCAAAAATGACGAAAGCTTGTTGCTAGTAACACCGTATTTACAGTATCTCTTGTTTACGTGTTTATAACTGCGTACGCAATCAAACAAACAATCGAGTGGGCTTTGTTGTTGGCAATTTTTATGTTGGAATTGTAAGTGTAAGTTAACCATTGTTTTTTACTGTTCACAACCCTTCGCGGAGGCCGAATCTTTTGAATGTGGGGCCTTTTGAGCAATGCCAAAAGAATACTATTTACTGTGATCCAAACTGTTCAGATTTCATTTTAAACTTTCATTGCGTAGTTCGAGGCATCTCAAAAGTTTCTACAAACCACACTCCAAGTAATTGTCACTACGACTGGGGTAATAATAAAACCGTCATTTCATGAATCGTTTATACGCCAAAGTTGTGCATTCCGATTGTTTTCATAAATTTGCTGCAAACGCGTGTTTACAAAAATTTCGTAGAGACACCAGCAGAAGTCCCCGTTGTTCAGTTCTCGTAAAATTCCAGCAGACCGCGCAAGCCACTTACGCGAAAACGAAAAGCTTTTTGGTGCGCTAGCCTAACATTACCCAAATTAGGGAAACCCCGATGGGTAGCAACAGGGAAACAGCCGTGAAGTTCGTGCAAACCTTTCCAGCGTTGCATGGAGATTTTATCCTCGTTCATTATGGTTGATTGCTATGGAAAGTTGCCCCGTTCATCTTTTCCATTGCGAGGAGTTGCAACATACAACAATTTGTGTAACGTTCAGGTATGGGAAGAAGGCATGCAGAAGTTATGATATTACACGTTTGCTGTCGCACGTGTTTACGGCGAAACTATCTCATATTAGGCATCAGCTAAACCAAACATAACGAATGGGAACGCGATTTACTGAAAACCAATACCATTCTATAGTCATCATTGTGCTCATGAAATATAAGCTGATGTGTTATTTGATTTTGCCGAAATTGACTTGCTTCTTGTATGGAATTTCAGGGTCGGAAAGGAATGCGGTGCATTTATGACAGACGTTCACATTTTGATGAAATCACCCAGTCGTGAAACGAGGCTGTAAGACGGTGTTTTGTGACTAATTTAGCCCGCAGTACTGGAGTGCATTTTACGCTTGATCCAACACAAATCACCTCGCGTCCGTGTGCTCCTGACTGGGCTACAGTCACGTGACACAGGCTCCTGTCCATTTCTCACGTGGCATTGGCTGTTTCGTGACAATGCAAATACCTTATGCACTGACTTCAACGTTCGATTTACGGCAAAATCGACAAAAACGCGCCGAAACTTGAAGCGGTCTAAATGCAAACGCGTAGAACAAACCTTTAACATACATCAGACATTGCCTTGAAACTGACGCTATGTTTTATATTATGGGGTGTCCTTCGCGAAGCCCTACGGTTAGGGAAGAACTGCTTTTCGAGATTTAGAATGGCATGCCCCTCTCCCCAAGCAGAAGTCGATTCGGGAAACATTTGCTTGCAAAAAACGAGACTTTTTTGTGCGCTTTCTTATTTTCTGTCGATAACAATTGTGTAAACGGAGTATTTTTAACCTTCGCCATCGGTGAGAATATTATTTTGCAATTTGCAACAATTTTTAAACAAGCCACACAAAAAAGCATGCTTTTTGTTCATTTTTAAATATGATTTTTAATTTCCCGTTGTGATATCACACATATATCACGCATATACCATATAAAGTTCATACCCATCAATGATTAAGCGTACGCATGACAAAAACTGTTATACTCATTACTAATTTATTGTTTATTTTTAAATATGAATTGACGTTGTGAAATTTATTTCTAAACCATCCTAAAACGCATTTTTTAACAAATGCCGCCCAACGTTTATATTTTGTCGCACTCAACGTAAAAGACGTCCGTGATACGATTTTAACAACTGATTAAAGGATTGTCTGAAGCGTGCTTTGTCTCAGGTCGTGGCCGTTTGGTGACTTAACTCAGTCGCAGATTTCGCGTATGTTTTTAAAACACAGGCAATCCCGATACAACGTCCAGTCCAGTTACCGCTACCGGATGCACACGAAGATAACGGGATACAGAAGGGGGGCGGATTTACGGCGCGTATTCTAAAGGAAGCGATCTTCGAGATTTACAAACCGTATGTTTCATTATTCAGCCCATAAACGTGCAGTTACGAGTTTTCTCAAACTGTTCTCATTTGGAACGTTGATATGCGCAGACATAATGATAATTTAGTGTAAAGCAAGTAACAAAGGTATTGGTTAGAAAGCTTCGTGCCTATTTGTTGCATAGGTTTTGTATTAAGTCACTAAATCCAATGTTTTTATGTTTAGCAGAAAAGTCGAATACGTTTAGCTGTAAAAAAGTTTTGTATAAAGTCTGTTTGTGTTAAACCGGTTTTGTTTACAAAACTTCCTTTTTTCAACCAAAGAAGCTGTGCGAGCCAAGGAGACACAAAAGCAATCTGTTTCGTCAGACGCTGCATACGCCGACTAGGAATTAAAGTGAGCTTTTTCGAAAGTTAGAGTTGGTCTGGTGTTTCATACTTTACACAGATTGCTTAGTATTTTTGTGACTTTCTATTATAGTGCAAAACTAAAGTACGCTGCCCTAAATAACATTCAGCGCGAAGTCGTCAATCGCCAAACTTTGTCGGGGCATGGGCAACGACATGGGCAATTTCAAACACTAAATTTTAGACACCCCCGCGTTTAGGTTCAAATTTCAAACACAAAAGTTTGGCCCCAGCATTTTGTCTCGCGTCCAGTGAGTCAGGCGGTTTCCCCTTTTACAATCGGCAGCAAACAAAAGGATTTTGAAACTTGTCAAATGTTGACACTCGGTGCTTACCCAGGCGGGAAAAAGGCAAGGTGTCTCTCGGAGGGTTATAAGAGTTTGCAGCGAGGAAATAAACCACATATTTACGCTGTGGATTCATCGGATGTGAAAGTGCTGCGATATTGTTTGGCGTCCGCTGCTTAGAATATAAACGGTAAGCGTGACTACTGTCAGTAAACGTGTTGATTCTATTGTGCAAATTGGTCATTTAGGCGTCGTATGATCATTTTCCGTGCTTCTACTAAATTTCGTTGTTAAAATCTATTTATGCAAATTGTACGATCTCTAGTGCAGCAACTTTTATGTTAAACCACATTCTCGTACTCGTGCTAATTAAGGTAGCTTATTCCACGATGAATAAAACGGCTAGATATTTTCATGTGTGGAGGTGTTTTTTATAAATGTTTAAATTTGTCGTTTGGAGAAAGTCGTCTGCAGCAAATTTAGAGCTCTGTTGTTTATCAACTTGCAATACGACGTATGCATGCTGGGCCTAAAAAATTAAGCATTTCAAATCTGCAGAATTTCTGTGAAAAAAAGTTTACACGCAACGTTTGTGCCACTGCCCCAACACCCCCAATTGAGGCCCAGCGTTTGTTTGTTAGCGCCGCCAAAGTTGAAGAACTTCCCGTCAATCTTGCCGTCTTGTTGCGATGCAGCCCAGAGAAGTTTGTGTTATAGCAAATTATAGCGGCAAGTAACTTTGTAGAAAAGAAAATTGAAGTGCTCGTTCGGCCCTGACAGGGGTCTGTTAATTTTGTTTAGTGATTATTTTTAGGAGATTATCAGACGCAGGTTTGCTTAAGGAATGAATGGCTTACCATCCATGTTTTCTACCTTTTGCAGCAATACAATTGGTACTGCGCAAAAACTCACCCACCAAAGTCAGTAAAAAGCGTTGGTGCCAACTATGCCCTAACCAGTTCCATTTTTTTCGTTTTAACTCGAGGTAGTCCAACAGAAAGCCCAGATAATAAGGATTTTCTTTTGTCTGGGCACCCCGGCGGTTGTGGGGCAAAAGCGCGCGAGCAAGTAGAAGGATTTTGTGACGTCTAAAATATTAGCTTTGTTCACAAAAAACACGAAAACTAAATGCTTTCGGGTACGTCATACGCATTCCATTACTTGAACAAAGTAGTATCGCTTGTCGTCATACTAATTTAAGGCAGATTTTCTGTGTATTTCTTTCAACTTAAAAAAAGCCGAATGTTATGCACGTTATCAAACACTTGCGAACTACTTCAGTTTACATTTCCATGCTATGGTCGAAAGGCGCTGAAACAATTACTGCAGGCAGTCGTTTGAGGTAAAACAAAGTCTTTGTATCGTTGTCGTTGATGAAAGACTCCTTGGTCGAAAGAGCGTAGCTTACCACGTGCAGCGAAGTGTGACACGTGAAGGATTTGGTGGCGACCTAACGTGGCTTGAGTCAGGTTCCACCCTGGTTAACGCTTGGTGTTTTTCAGGTACTGAACGTCATTGAGATTTCGAGTATTTAAAAACTCGGTTTAGCGTAGCTTCGTGGTGCCAAGATAAGTAGCGTTATCGTTACCGCTACTGGTTGTACGCAGTCAACCGTGCAAGAATGATACACGCAAAATGATGAAAATTGACACAGTAAATTTTATGTTGCAACATGCGTATTTACAAACGTTCCAAACGGAAGGTTTTGTGTCTTGTGGTCCGATAACATTCTACTAATGGTAAGAAGGTAAATTGACTTCTGTGAGCAACCACGTAGTCCGTAAATCTCGTAAAAACTGCGCGACCAGGATACCACGTGACCAACCTAATCGTCCGTAACGCAGAGTACTGTTGTCTCTTGGCGTTTTTTGTTACCATGATGAAGTTATGACGATTTGTTAGAGCCGCAAGTATTCGTTCACCGTTCCCACCAGATCAGGGATAGACAACGCAGTGCATGACTGTTGAATGGGGCACGACAGCGCGTAAGATGATTTTGACCAGGAATGTTAGAAAATGATGTTTTTCAAGTGCCATTTTCGACCTTCTTTGCCTACATGAAATACCTCTAAAAAAGGCAATACAAATGTTTGGCACGTGGTGGATAGTTTAGAACAAATATAGCTCGTATAATCGTTTTGGGTTGTGCATCTCGTGTCTGCGTTGTTGTCTGTCGCATTTCCAAATGACGCCACGAGTTCATTGAAACCAGAGCACGTGGCGCGCGAACAACAGTCGAAGTATTTACTCGTGTCAAAGAAACAAAGGCTTGGGTTCTCCTTCAGTAGCGGCAGAATGTAAAATGAACACCGGCCATTCAAGCTAATGGAAGTTGGGCTAAACAGTATGATGGAGTTTTCGGCACTTAATACCGCAGTACAACGCAATAGTATGAGGTTTTTGTTTTCTGATGACGTCAGCATAATTCGTTTACTGCTTTGTCATAAAATTAAGAAGGACATGAAGGAATAATTTTTATCGAAAGGAATTAGAGGCACTTTTAATGAGGATTGGATAATTTTTATCTTTTTGAAACATTTGCGGCACAAGTTCAGAAGTTACTTTGAGTCATTGTGGCGCATGCGGCACACGCCATTGCAAAGATTTCTAAATTTGTGTGGCTGCGTTTGGGCAAAGGATCTGCAACCAGCACGCGCGAACCAGAAAAAAGGTTGCCTTGCCACGATACGGGAGGCAGTGGCGGCGCCTTATCTATTTAGCTGTGACGTAACTAGGAATGTTCATCGTAAGGCACGAATGATTTTGCGGCAATGAACTTCAACGTTAAATGCAGCATGTGCAGTTGCGTGGAGAATGTTGTAACTGGTTAAGTTGTTTTAACTTCCACTTTAGTTGACGGTGAACTTTGATTTTAATTTGTCATCAATGTTTTCGGTAAATGAGAAACAGATTTTTGTAATGATTGAATATAATCTCCATCAGTTAGTAACTTTTTTTGCAAGCGAGAATTTTATCGCAAAGATGCATACAAAGGATGGGATTTTTAACCGGACGAAAACCGCTTTTTCGAGCGTGACCGACGTCTTGTTGGCCCAACGAAGAAAGAACTTTTATGGGAGATAAATGCTTGTGACAACAAGGTTTTGCGGTGTAGTTTTATTATGACGCTTAGTTTGGTATCAGCAGATCTGATATGTGTTTTTCTCCGAAGTACTCGTTATTTGACGCCCGTGTTTGATTCTTGTGCGTAACTTTTTTGTTGGAATTATATCAAGAATGTTTTGTTAAATTTGCCAAAGAGTTGACTTAGCTTTACATTTGGTTTACAATTTTGGGATCACATTCTTAACTTCGTCTTATACAAAACGCTTAAAAGACAAGTAATCCTGAGAACGTTTGTACAAGAATGCGGTATCGAGTTTTCATCGGTTATTCGACTTGCTGACTAATTAGGTCCGATTAATGTTGCTAAGGTTTGTAACGTACCATTGCATGTCTCATTATTGACTTGAAGTTTACAAGGCAACCAGTTGTGTCGTTGGACAGAAGTAGTCTTTTGTTGTGCTGGGAATGTCTAAACACCGCAATAGAGTGTTTTGCCTTGTGGTTAATTCACATGGGATAGGATATTTGTTCCAAAAAGACGCTACAAACAATATCATTTTCTTATGGTTGATAAAACCTGACAGGGCAGTGTGGATTTTCAAAGAGAGGGAACCGTCATTTTGTGCGGATATTGACAGACAAAAGAATCACGCAGAAACATTCTTTTTGTTGCCTTGTGGTGCGTCCCCGTTCACAAAAATGCGATGCACGCGACAATTCAACCGTAACTCATCCTGGTTGCTTAACACACAAACTTCAGGAAGTAACGGAAGATTTTTATCGCAGAATTGGGTGTTTAGTCGTTGGGCACGGGCTTACGAGAGGTGTTATGTGTTTTGTGTCGAAACGCCAGTAGTTGATTAAGTAGATGAGAAATGATTACAACAAACTGCTTAACAAATGCTGGTCGCCAACACAGCAGGCAAGGAAGGAAAATGTAGCACAGATCATTCTTTCCTGTCTAGTCACCAACTATTTCCCCGCCATGTGCAGTGACCTATATAAATGAATATGACGATTCTGGCACCCACAACGTCAGCGCCCAGCTTGTAACATTACAACATGACCTTTATGCACTAAGTTGTTGTTTTTTATCATGAACTCGTTGCACACCATTTTTATCTGGGAATAAATTTTCGATCAAAGCCACCAACGTCAAATTAATGCGATGCCACGCCGTGAGGTTTAAATAGCTCAGTTTAGTCAAATAACAACAAAGCGGCATAGAAGTGCTCTCGTGTAGCAAATAGTGGTCGAATTCCGGTATGCCGGCCATTCTACATTATTCATTTCCTCCGCTCTACTTGTTTTAATCACTATGTGAAACGTTTTTGTTGCAGAATTGCTTTAGAATATCGGTTTAGGAAACCTGTTACACTATAGACTGGTTCAGTGAAAACTACAAGCAGTGGAAGGAGGAAAAAGGAAAACATGTTGAAGCGACTTCTGCATTCAGCCTTTCTGGTACTGTTGACCTATCTTTCCGCATCAGGTAAGCAATGCTAAACAATCGCAGGTTATGTTTTAGCAGGACTTAAACTCACCAATAACAATTTACAAATACCACAAATAACACAGCATTGATTTCCGCACGTGGTGAATATGTTCATTAGTGAAAACTTTGTGTTTGCAGTGTATATGCGTATGCATGCAACTGGCAGTCTCTTGAACCAAACGTTTTCGATAAAGCTGCTGGTGAAAATCCATCTACAAAATACTTGTGTCATCTAAGAGCTGAAAAGTTTTGCTGTTTTATTTCAACGTGAAGTTTCTCACTGTCGAAAAGCGCCGAAATCCAAACCTTCGGAAACGGCTCCAGAATACGTTGTCTCGCATAGATTTTTCGTTATAGTTGACACAGAAGAGATTGATCGCAAAACCACACATCCGATTACGTGGGTGCGGCTTTGGCCTCAGTTGCGTAAACAAACGCGGCGATTTTGATGTGATAAATGTCGGCGGTCTGCTCAAGGCCAAACCGCGCAGAAAACGGAAGAAGACATACCTGAGTCCGAATACTTGCCTGCTGTAAAACCACCTTTGTTGTGTTTGGAAGTTTTACGAACGTTCCAACCCCACTCACAAGTAACTTGTTTAAAAACGCTGTGAAGTTGGCGTGGATTTTATTACCGTGCAGGCAATCTTGGAGACGAATGTTTTTCAAATATTTTCTTTGTGGTCAAGACAAACAGTCACACACGATGGGACACAAAGTTGCCGATGTCACAACTTACAGCAAAAACACCCCTACAGAATCGCAAGGCCAAATGGGAGACATTTACTTGGTGTCAATTCGCATAAAATAACAAAGTCCACCGTGTACTTGAACGATGAAACGATATGAATTCGCTCCAACGAAACTATATAACAGTATGTTTTCCATATAGCGCATACAGCGCAGAATGGAACAAATCTAAATACGCAGCATTGGTTCCTGATTAAGTTTTTTAAAAGTGTCATAAAAGGTTCTTGGGTGAAAATTTCGGAATGGGTGGGGATGTGCTTTCTGCTTGGTTGCCTTTCACAAGGAGATCTTAACATTGCGGGCGACTTTTGGTGAGAAATAGTTCTGGGACAAAATAACAAGAGGATCCTGCGATGTTTGGTGCTCACAACACAACTTCTATTGCCTTACAAGGGAATTCAAGAAAGAAACGCGTGTATTTGCTAAATCTATCTCACATATCAATTTGCATCCCTCAAATTAAATTGAAAACTACGCAAATATCGTTTTTTTTACAGCAGGGTCCCGAAAAACGAGTCATTTGCAAAATGTTTGTGTGATTTTATGTCAAAAATGCTCTCCCAGCTATCTGGTAAAATTATGTGCATTATCTGGATACTAAATCTTGGTTAATATCTGACCGGGGCCGGGTGTCCGAATTCGGCCAAACGCATCACTGTTAAATAGCATGTCTGTATTTTAGTATTATTATGTGTCAAAAGTCTTTTTCGTTTGGCTTCCAATAGGAGTTTCGAGTGATGGCAATTAAACACGCTAACGTTGCACCAGGCGTGAACCCGTAATAATCAGATTGAGGCGTACCCGCTCGTGTGGTTGGTTTACGAAGCGGCCGCTAATAATCTTAACGACCAGATAAACATTAAGTTGCGCCAGAGCAAATTATCTCTCACCAAACGAAAGTGGTTTGAGAGTTTATTTTCAGATGAAAGAGCGTTATTCTCCTAATAAAGACCCGTTGTTCGAGCTTGCAACGACTTTCGCTTTAATTGACGAGGTTCGCAAAACAATTTGGGTGTCAGTTGCGTTGGCACTGTGAACTTTTGTACCATTAGCAATTAGATCATCCATGACTTCTCCTCCCAGCAACAGTTGCCATGCGCCAAAACATATATAGCGAATTCCTTCAAGCATAGCCCATCTTTTCGGGTCCGAAATTTGCTTTTTTTGTGGTTCGAAGGAAAACAACTGTTTGTCGAATGGAGTCTTGATACATTGCAGACGAACCGCGGCACAAACAAAAATCTGCGATGTCACAGTGAGAAAAATTACACCTGCGTTGTATGGATATATTTACCAGGAAATTCAAACCTCATACCATTAGTCTAGGTTTAGTGCGCACATAGAAAATGGCCTGTCTAACTATAAAAACGAAATAATGTTGGCAAAAACCGTTTTTTGCTGTGCAATTAGGTGCGGATTACATTGAACAGATGAGCAATAAATACTTTCCAGTAGTCGTTGCGCTGTAAAAATAAAAAAAAAAATCCCGCATGACTTCCAATTTCTTGAAACCAACAGATGCAAAACAAAATCAAATTTCGAAACTCATTTTACTCTAGAAGGTCTCATCTGTGGGAAGAAACTGTAGTTGCAGCAAAATGACACCTTTTTTCGTTGTTGCGATAACTGCGACGGATTTTTAATATTTTTGTTCCTCATAATTAGCTGCAGACAATTTGTTATCATTTCTTTGTGAATTAGTTTAAACTCCGTTTTTGTTGCCAAACCAACTGAGACGCGTAATCACTAAAACACGAAATTCTACACTCACAGTCGCAAGCGCACAACACAGTGGATGACAATAGAAGGAAACCACCATTTAAAAATTATATTTGGATTGGGGGGTTTGTTGTGACAAGCGGTTGAGGAGTACAGCCTCTGCAGTGGGCGCAACAATCCGAAACTGACGTTCATCGTTGCCAGCCAACTGAAAAGTGCTTTCGTGGTGTGGAAAATCCCGTTGCGATACAGCACTTGTTTGTTTTTAATCTCCAGGTTTCGGGCGCAACGGCTTTGGTTTGACAATGGAAAACACGAGTTCTCCCCTACACCCCCGACTGTGAAACTCATTTCTGCCATTGTTCTGGCGGAAAATTTTGCGGTGCATTTCCACCAGCATTGTCAATCAGATCTACTTTGCATGTGGTTTGGAATTCTCATGGGGATGTTTCCGGTGTTTCGTCATTCTTTTTAACTTCACCCCGATTGAATCAACATCTCTCACACACGTAGGCATTGAAGCACCCACGAAACAATGCCAGAAAGTAAATATAAATCTGTTTGTTATCTGTGGGACTTTCGGAGCTTTCTTTCAATTCGGTTTCAAATGGGCCAATGTATAGTCGATGTTACAACAAGGATGTTGGCGCCAATCACATAACAATGTTCTCTATTCTTAACATCCTGCTTGTACGTCGCAGTACTTCAAGTTTGCTCATCATAAAATGTTAGCTGCAGGAAAATGTATCTGTTTTGTCGCGGCAGTTCATTGCGTTTATTTGGTGAATTCAGACAATCCCCTGACATTTGGGCTGTTTATAACCATTCTCCCTGACACAACACAGTGTCATGCGCCTGGCAAAGTATTGAAGAACTCTTAAATTACATTGCGTTCCATCATTAATATCTCGCTAGGTATGCAAAGGGTTGCTGATCCCTGGTTAGCACCATACAATACGTTTAAAATAATTCTCCGCCGAAGTTGCTTTCAACAATCAAAGTGTTTGTGTTATAGCTTGAATACCTGGAAATAGTTGAGATGTTTGAAAAACAGTTTGCCCTTTTGTGGTGTGTAAATTCGCGGCAAACTTGCGTGGTAGTTCGTGGAATTTCGACAAACAAAAAAATTCTAGCTGCCATGAACCGGCTCACACAACTTTCGCTTTGCTTCCATTAAATTTTTGTTGCCCAAATACTTCGGATAAGGTGAGTGTGGATCATTGGCAGCGACCAATGTTGCCAAGCGCCCGGTAATAACACAAATCCTGTCAAGTTTTACAACAGATGGCTTTCATACATTCCAAAGGCATTAAGGACGTCGAGAAAAAAATAAAAGTTATTGCCAGGAAAATTAACACAGTACATTTTTCTCCTGGCACAAAAACAAAGTACATTGTATTCAAGCAACCCTTGATGCCCCACACCCATAAAGACAGTGGTTGTGTCAACGACAAGTAGTAATGCGTTTATTTTCGCGCAGTTTACGAATAACTTGTTGTAACTGTTTCACCTGACTTAATTTCGCGTGATCACGTGATGCTGAAGCGTTGTGAGCATGACCTTTTTCTTGTGCTTTTTGGTGTTTTTGCGGTACACGAATAAATGTCTGGGTCATTGCCCTTATGAAGTCTTGCCGCTGGAGGTAGATTTAATACAATCTACGTTTAATGTAACAACATCCACGCACATTTTTTAGCCAGACATTTTGCTGATCGTTGCTAATATTTTAGGTCAGGAAACGGAGAAGGAATACATCCCGTACGATGGTTGGTACAACAACAGAGCACATCCAGAGTGGGGAGTAATAGGTAAGCAGCATTGCTTTTTCAAACGCATCATATTTAAGTACTGAATTTGCTATGTTGTTGACGTTTTATGCTTAAACTGCGCAACTTCAAACTTTGTTTGAAAGAATTGAAGTTCGCGTGTAGGATAAGCCAAGGACGTTGTATTTTCGTAATCGAGCGGCGTCCTCTGATGCCAAACGCGATCAGCGGAAAATCGTTCTAGAGTTACGACCATTGTGATTTTTAAAAAATACCCGTCTCCCGTGAAGAAACGCACAATGGAAACAAGTAATCTTTCAGAGAATTTTAGGCTTCACGTCAGTAGCAGCACAAAATAGATAAAAAGCTGCAACAATCTTTACCGCAAATACCCGGATTTGCTCGGGGCCACTTTGAGAAATTGTCACATGCCGCGATTTGGATCATTTGGCGTGAACACAGAGCGAGATTTGGGGAAATTGTTGTTAAGCTAGGCGAACAAAAGACTGAAGTTTTTCATATTGGGGTAAAGCGCGTTGGTATCCAGACCGCAAAAAATAATTCGTGGTTACTGCGCACGAATTTTGTGGTCTTCTGCGTTTTCGCCAACTTAACAAAATAACTCACCGGGGATTTCTCGGCTGTTTTTTTATGCAATCGAAGCTACCATGACATAATCTTCGCCTTCGGTTTCGGCTTCTGTAACAAGGAAACTTGAACCATGTTCCGGCGTGTCACGTCATTACACAATTTAATTTGTAAAATGTTACTAATATTTATTTGCTCTTGATTTAAACCAGAGGCGATGATTTGAACACAAGCATGCAAACCACATTCAAGACTGCTCTCCACTGTTTTTAGAGGGGATTAGGTGTTTTTGCAAAACTCGTTCCAACGAGGGGGCGATTTAAAACCCGACACAGCGAGTTTAAACAAACCATCTAATAGAGTTGAATCAACAAGTAGAACGTTTGTATAGAGCATTAATCCATGACAAAAGGCTTGTGCCAACATTGGCGATGTTTGAGGAAAATGTAATTGGCCGCTTGTCAATATTTAATACACCTAGCGGACAAACTGTGTTAGGTTGTGACGTCAGTAGCACTATTTGTTTGAGGCAATAGTGGAAAATTGTGTTTTATGCTCGATTTTAAATGATGCCACTTTCGTTTTTTTTGTCAGTGCAACTTAATGATCAATCAGAAGTTGTTGGTTCGAATCCCGGTGAAAGCAATTTGAATGTACACATGGCGATTTCTTGTATAAACGCTGAAATTTTGTTCGTTTTGCAGATTCTCCGCTCACGAGGAGAGTTCCGTCACATTATCAGGATGGTGTTTACGCTCCTTCAGGCTGGGATCGACCGAACCCGAGAAACATCAGCGAATCAACGATGGCAGGAGCCACGGGTGAAGGATCCAGAGCCAAACGAACCGCTTTGCTCGTGTTTTTTGGTAAGTGTCAGCGCATGGTATGGTTTGGTCCAAATTCTAAAATACGGTGAACTGGAAACGCAGTTGCATAATTGAACCAAAATCTTGTCCGGCAAACCAAAAAAAAATCATTCAAAAAATTCGCCGTCTCTAACTTTACTCGAATGACTCTCTTAACAAACCATCGTTATGCAATTATTTGGTGCTTGAATCGATATGTCACTTAACCAAATGCAGATAGTTCAGTTAAGGAGAGGTGCGGGTAATGACATGAATTTTATTAATTGCAAAAACTATTTGAAGTAAATTCTTTTAAAGTAAATTACTACTGATGCTGCAATATGGCTCTTCTGGCAATAATTTCATTATATCTACGTTTCGGCCACCATCCTCTAAAAAATTGTAAGCTGCAAAAAATGTAAGCGTATTTCGGTCAGCCGACCGAAACCACATTCATATTATTCCGGTAAACAGGACAACAGGTGGTGGAGGAAATTCTGGACGCACAGAGACCGGGGTGTCCTCCGGAGTATTTCAACATCAAGATCCCTAAGGACGATCCCCTGTACGACAAGGAAGGAACAGGGACGGTTGAAATTCCCCTTCTTCGGTCCAGATACGATCAGAGCATCAGCGGATTCTCACCAAACTTTCCACGGCAACAGGTCGGTATGGATTCTGTGAAGGCTTCTGTCTCATTGGTTTTGATGACGGGGTACTGATGAGAACAGCACGATCAAACTCTAAAGCCCAAGCAAACTCAACATCAGTCCTGTCATTTCTACATAAACTCGTTTTCGTTCTACTAATAATGAATAAGATTCGTTTCGCAAACACTTCTGAATGGAAAAGGTTTCTGGTGCAGTTTTGTTGGTGCTGACACATCCTATGAACAGGAAATGACAATTCTGGGAATCGTACCCCATTCTCCTGCACGATTTTTGCCCCAGTCCATTACACCATAATAATAGAAACGTTTATTTCCAAGTTATAAACTGTCGACTTCGTTACTTTTCTATATTTCTCTTAATTTGTCCTCGTAAGTAACAAAGGCGACAACTTTTGACAGGGAAATAATTAAATGTGTTTATTATTGTGGTGGAAAATGACAACTTGTATATATTTGTTAAAAGGAATGCAACGTAAATATCATATAAATAAAACATAACTTTAATGTGAACATATTTCAAAATAAAAATAAAATATGAGTAGGTTAAGAAACAGTTTCTTTTAAAATGCATTTGGTTTATTTGCAGCTGAACGAAATTACAGCCTTCATCGACGGTGGTCTGACGTACGGTGTGAGCAAAGCATGGGCAGATGCACTGAGATTACTGAAGACTGATTGTCCCGAGCGAACAGCTACCAGCAACCTTTTCTCCAGTCAAGTAATTTGAACTTGTGTGTTTTGATTTTAGATGATAGTTTAGTGCACATTTTCACACTTGCAGTAGATGAGAAGTTTTTACTGTGGAAATTGGACGACCTAAATTTGTTTCTTGCAAAGCGTTACAACATATTGGCATAAAACAGAAATATAATATTGAAAGTAGCGGAAAGCTTGAAAGGAGAATAGTGCATGTTGACTCGGATATATGTTTTACAAACGTACAACATTTTTCTAAGTTGATGTACATTTTATGCATACAAAAAAATTATTAAAAATCTGTGCGTACCCAGAGTTTTCAGAAATAACTGATCTAAAAACAACGTGTTTTCAAACCCAGTATCTATTTTGACGTTAAATATACTGACGAGCCATTGTCCAAAATTGTGCCGAACAGCCAAATTTAACGGAACACGTTGAGTCATTACCACCACAAAAATTCTGTTATCGTAGTTTTCCCGTGAAATATAATGCAGAGTCATTGTCCAACATTATGCCGAACAATCAACTTTTAGCGGAACACGTTGAGTCATGTCGACAACAAAATTTTGCTATCGTTCTGATCGTGCAATCGACAATAAGAGAACGAGCGTTTTTATTCGTCCCCAAATCACTGCATTTAAAGTTCCAAGCGTCCACTGAACCACAAAACACCACTATCTTGTGGTTATGTTTTGCTAAATATAGGTTCGTACTTCACCGCGCATTTATGACGTAGCTAAAACCACCTTGTGAATAGTAGAGGGGTTAGTTTGACCACAATTACGTCTATTTTGATACAAGCTACAAAGACTAACTGAACTGTGGCGAAATGTAAATTTAAATACAGTTTGCTTTTTCGTGCTCTTCATGACGTGGGCTGCTAACGAGAAGTGAAACCAAAACTATTCTCCCTTTATCCTTTTCAGGCAAATCTTACGGCAACAATGAATAAAAATAAAAAATATTTACATGCAAATAGGAGTAAATTTTGTTTGGTTGTCGTGTTCCGAAAGTTCACAATATCGTACAAAAACCGCCTGACATTTTGCATTGCATTTCCATACTTTATGCCTGCATATATTTTTTAGGCAAATCCGTCCGATTGTCGCGGAGAACTCGCGTCATATCACGACGAAGGAAGATTCCCAATCGAAAACGACATCGGTCTGCCCATTGTCAACCCCCCACCACCCCGAGATCACGTGCTCAAATCAGCAAAGCGCTTTTATCGTAAGTACATCTAAAGTGATAATAGTGGATTGGCAAAATCTATAAGTCAAGTTGTCTTCGTAGCTTTAACTGATTGATCAAGGTCGTTTTTACTCATATTTTCGCAAAACATTGCCAAAATTTGAAATTAGGAGCCGCAGACAGATGGCCACTGTTTTGACCTGCAAGGGTCCATCAGTGCAGCTTGGTGTGATTCTTGAGAACTATCTTGCCGGCTAAATGGACATTGAAACTACTAAATTATTAAATTTAAAATAAAGTTATAGGCTTTGTTTTGCGTTTTGAAATTTTTAGTTTAAAAGCATTGAAAAAAAAAAAATTAATCCCCGCAAATCCACACCGGAATAAATGCCACAAAAATATTTTCGTGTTTAGGTATCGGAAATCCTCGCGGAAACGAAAACCCTTTCCTGCTGACATTCGGAGTGATGTGGTTTCGCTATCACAATTATCTAGCGAGAGAACTCCGAGATACCCACAGAGATTGGAGTGATGAGAAAGTTTACAATGAAGCCAGGGTTCTAAACATTGCGACGCATCAGGTGAACGTTTAACACATGCATTACTTTTTTTACGTTCGTACGTTAAAGTAAGTGCAGCTAGTGTTTCGCTTGAAAAGTGTGTGTCAGATGGTTTAACGCAAGGTAAACACATAAGGCGCACGTGATGACATTTGCTAAATGATATTATATATTACAACAACATTTGTGTGTGTAATTTAACAACAAAATATCTTGCCGATTTGTTTTGATTCTCATTAGGTATAGAGATCTACGACCAAAAGCATGTTGGCACGTAAATGCAATGTAATTGTGTTTTTCTATTTTTTTATTTGCAGAAAATTGTGATGAAAGATTGGCTTCCCCTTTTCCTCGGCGGATGCAACACAACCAACAATGCTAGTGTTTGCAAAGAAATCCCAACATATACAGGTATCGTCGATAACCTATTTACCCTGTATTGTTACGCCAATACGACATAATACAAGACAGTTAACACCTTTCTACAAAAGCAGTAATGTTTCATGCAATGGCATGATTGGCAGGATCGCCCCACTGCACAGGTCCTTACTTAACGATCACAGCTTTCGTAACGAGATTATTAGGTTTACAGGATTCGCAGTCTAGGCATTGCAGCCCAGCAACTTTTTCCTGACAACTTGAAGTGAGATTTAAAAATCTATATTGTGGCCAAGATACACTGTGTTGCGCACCAGTGTACCTTGGCCACAATGTACGTCGTGAAATCGCTGAATTCTTGGGCCTGGTTAGCTGATTTCCGGGAGCTTGATTTTTCAAATCTTGCTCCGACTTGTGAGAAAAAAAGTGGCTGATCCAGCTGGACTGCAATACCTGCGCTTCCAAGTCTAAAAACCAAAAGTTCATGACTAAATCACTGTTCGTTACCACAACCTTTAATTACATATTTATTTTTGACAATGTCCTTGACAAACATAACTTTTAGGCTACAAGTCAGCAATCCATCCTGGAGTAACCCACATTTTCCAATCTGCTGCCATGAGATTTGGTCACACCCTTGTACCACCTGGTGTATTCCGAAGAACTGGAAGAGCTGAGTAAGTTGTTCCAAAAGCAACATTTACTGCCGGCATATAAGGCTCGCTTCTGATAAATTGAAAGTTTGGGGGTAGCATTGCAGCGTAGTGGGATAGGTTGTATGATGGCACGTAGGGCGGAGTTCAATTAACATAGTTCCAGAACTTGCTTAGTCTAAGATGTTTGTGTTTTTAGGAACTTTTAACACGAAAGCAAAATCCATGGAACTGCAAAGGTTTCGTCTTAGTAAGTTAGTGAAGCGTTAACTCTGAATCCAACTTTAATCCGACGGGCTTTGTGTTGAAAAAAATCTAGTTGAAAAGTTTCAACAATATTAGTTCAGTTAGGAGAAGAAGACTTGTGTTAACTCTGCGAATTTATAACTAAGTGAAAACTATCATTCCTGCAAAACTTGGTTTCTGCTTAAATATTTGGCATTTACCACTAAACAATAATTGAACGGGTTATGTTTCAGTCACAGACGGTAAGTTATTCGATACATAGTTTCTCGGCATAGAGCATCTGAAATGACAAAATGTAGCTAAACATTTTTAATGCCAAAAATTAACACGAAACATTCAACAATTTGTCGCCCGCTTCGCAATGGGAGATTACCATATGTAATGAATTTTCTAAATTTTTAGGGGTTGCAAATTCATCCAGAACACTTTGGCCACAGCCGGTGACCGACACGACGTGCAGATGGCGCACGTCAATAAGACGGGATTACGAACTTGCAACACTTATTTCAATTCAGTGGTAAGCAAAAAATTGCACTCGACTATAATGATCTGTAGACAGTGTACACCGTTTCGAACTTTGCGGTCTCATCAGTGGAACTGGTGACAAAAACAGTTAACGAGTATTCAACCAAGTAGACCAAATTCGGTCACCAGCTTCACCGTGAAGGTCAAAACTGTGTGCGAGTGCACTGTCTAAATATAGTGATCATTATGGCACAGTTACACCTTTATAAACCTATCCAGATCTCCAAACGTTACATGTTTCTAGCATCATTATTTCTGCAAATGACGCTAAATGCGCGGGTTTTGAAAAATATGTCAAGTACAATGTCTGCGTTCTGCAACCAATACCCTTTTTACGCCCCAAAGAAATAGTGTAATATGACAAGTAATGTCGGAAGACATCATTGACCACGAATAACGGGCTTGATTCTATTCAGGGCTCGATAACGTAGTTGTTTAGCTTGGTGCAGAAACATACGTCAATATTTATACTTTTGTCCTGTTTTTTTAATGTGACGGCGTACATTAAAACGCAGTATTTTTTATATTTTAACTACACCAGGAAGCGGTAAATGAAACAGACATCGATACACTGTTGATGGGAATGGCGAGTCAGCTTTGCGAGCGAGAGGACAACATCATTACTCCCGACCTTCGAGGATCCGTGTTCGGATTTTTGGAGTTTTCAAGGAGAGACCTGATGGCAATTAACATCCAGGTATGGTGACAGTTACTAATTTTTGGCTCTGGTGGCGAAGGTTAGAAGGCAGAAGCATTACTACGGAAAATATTTTTCTAAATATGTGAGAT
Source organism: Ascidia mentula (assembly GCF_947561715.1). Classification (NCBI taxonomy): domain Eukaryota; kingdom Metazoa; phylum Chordata; class Ascidiacea; order Phlebobranchia; family Ascidiidae; genus Ascidia; species Ascidia mentula. The sequence continues at coordinate 18,157,341 of NC_138570.1, read as the reverse complement.
TGTGAAAAAGATTAGATAAAAAAATACAAAAACATTTCTCGGTTTTGTTAATAAATAGTTCTTTCTGAAACAGTGGTTGTTAAACTAGCTGCGTTTAGTTTTAAACCATTAAAGTTTTTTCTCTAATTTATTTGTGTCAGTGGTATGTGTAAATTGGCTCAAGGTTCTGCTACAATTAAGAAAATGACACTGATGTTTTTTAAATTTGGTTCCGTTGTTTTTTCGCAGAGAGGGAGAGACCACGGTCTTCCGGATTACAACACGGCACGGAAAAGTTATGGAATGGCACCAAGAACAACCTTCTACGAAGTTAATCCGACACTTTTTCAAGAAAAACCAGAGGTGAGACTGCGAAGACGACTTTTAAAAATACAATGACTTCATTAGACGTCATATAATATTGTACATGAATACTTTACTATCCTATTTTATACACTTACAATAATTATCGCTTATGGCTGAAACGGCAATACTATATGATTAAATGTTAAATGAATATCCTGCATATCTTACAGCTTTTAAAAGCATTTGAAGACGTTCATCGTAACGACTTAAGCTTGGTTGATGTTTGGACGGGTGGATTGCTTGAAACCACAAGTGCAGGTCCCGGAGAGTTGTTTCGAGAAGTTATTCGTGACCAGTTCGTTAGAATCAGAGACGGAGATCGATTCTGGTACGAGAACAGAGGCAACGGGTGAGAATATAATTTTTTCAACATTTCTGCTTATGACTTCCATGAGTTAAATGGCAGAGAAAAAAAATCATGACGCTTTTACAACTTGCTCTGAAGCGTTGCATGACGAAAAATAACGCAAAATGATGCTTCGTGATTACCGTAAGTGGCTGGAAACTACCCTGGTGTGAATATCCTATAATTTGTATGCTTTTGCAAATAGGCATTTTTAAACTAAAACTCGTAGTTTTCTTGAATGTTGCCCACGTTGTGTATGTTTTGCGCCTTTAAAAAATTCTGTTTGATTTTTAAGGCTTCTGACCGATGAAGAATTCGACAAAATAAACAACACAGGGATTCGTGAGGTAATTTTACGCACAAATCCCAGCATGAAAGATGATGATATTCAAGACAACCCCTTCCAATGGGACAATAGCAGTAAGATATATAAATATTTGAATTTAGAAAGGGATGTTTTTCTGCATTATCAAACCAAAAGTGATTTGTGGCCAGCGGGCCTGGCATTATACAAGAAAAATATGCATATGTTTGCAATGATAATGAAGAATCCACTGAATCCCCAACGAAAACTTTTTTTTGGCAAATTCATTTACTACCAATCAATAATTGTAATTTGTGCATATCAAACAACTTGGTAATCTTGACATGTGCACAATGAACTATGATTGACGTCACACAAACTATTTCCTTGTTTAGCCAATAACGTCACTCTTACCTGTGTTCATAGAGGGGAACGGTTTAAATCAATACTGCCCACAACCTTACCAGCTCAACGAAACCCAAATGGAGGATTGCACTGCACCGGAAACATTTGACTATTTCAGTGGAAGTGAGGTCTCCTATATTCTTACATTCGTTTGCATCGGAATTTTCATCATCCGTAAGTTGTGCTGGTCTTGAGCTTTTTCAGTGGTTCTCGGCCCTTAGTGAACCCTTGCTCATCCACTAAAAACACAGATGGCTAAAAACGTTCCATGACTAAAAACGAAGCAAAAACCACATACATGAAACTACTTTGAGAAAATTAGTTATTTGCGTTCCCAGTGCGAACTCGTGGCCCTATTTGGGTCACCGTTTAGAAACCCTGTTCCTGTCTGTATCAATTTTATTTTTTCAAATGTTTGTGGATGTCTTCCATCATGAAAGATTCGTTACTGAAGCTGCCAAATCGACAGGAATAAATTTATTTTATGGGAAAATCGTGTGAACACTGATGCGATATGTATCTGTGGTATCCCAGTTGAAACCCCAGCGCGAATAAATAGTTAGGAGGCTTCAGGTCGTGCTTAAGACACGATTAATTTGAGCATTGTTTCTGTTGTATTTATTCAGTGGTGATCCTCTTCATGTTGCTGTTGGGAAATCGAGCTCAGAAACACAAAATCTCCCTGAAGAAACGGGCAGCGACCAAGAAGCGAAGTGCCCAGAAGGGAGAAGTTGGAGATATTGCCAACGAAATGCTCAGTCCTTCAGCCTCTCGCGAAGTTCAGGTGTGGAAACGTGTTATTAGATTTTTTGCGGTGTTATGGACGTGGGACAGGGTTGTGAACTTGGGTCAACTGATGTTGAGAACAAATGCGGGAGATTGGACTCCCAGTGGGGTTTGAACTTGCGATCTTTGTCATTTCTGGCTATTATCCTGACTAATAAAACGAAACAAACATGACTTTTATCTGATGTCTATAACGTAGCGAGTATCAATTATTCACATTTCTTCTAGGCAAACGAATTATTCTTAATTAAATTCATGTGTCATTGATGGTACAAGTTTGTCAACAATTTGCTTCTGTACAAAAGTTGTCGTTATTTTTTTACAGATCGTTTTTGGACCAGATCATCATCTCGCCATCAAGACTGTGACTGGCCGACCAATACGTTTAATCGACATGACCAAGTCGGAAAAGGTGAAAATCTTTAAGACTTACAACAAGGGCAGAACTGAGATGTTCATCCGCATTGAAAAAGAGACCCCGGATATGGTGAGTAAAAAGAACAATTTGATGCAAAATGTTATTACTATTATTAAATGGCTGCTTCAGAAATGAATTAGATTAGTTACTTAGAATTACGTGCAAAAAATCAGGCAATATGAACTTCCATTAAATCAAATTTAAATTTCTGGCAAAAATAGCATCTGTTTAAATTCAAAGTCTCGCTTTTGGGCCAATATTGTTTCGTGAATGCTGCATACAGATGGCCACTATTTCGACCAATTGGGCCTTATCAGTGCAGCTGGTGTGACTATCAGACGACTTTGTCGAACAAACAGCAAGGCAAAGACAATCACTGTCATCCGTTGGGCACTAAACTAGGCGAAACCTTACCTACAGGTCAAAACAGTAGCCATCTGTATGCAGCTTACAAAATTCATTATTGGCTCCACTTGCTTATCAATATGTTTCGTTATTGGTTAATTTTGTCCCCAGGTGTTGTCGTTCAACGACGCCGAGGAGAGGGACAGTTTCATCATGCGCGCACAGAAGTATTTCCGCTCCCAAAACAAGGAGATAAGTGAAGAAGAAGTTGGGCATAAGCAGTTGATGGAACAAGCCATGACCAAGGAGATGAGAGATCAACAGCTAAAGAAGTTCTTCACCGCCGCCCTTGCTGCAGTACGTATAAACAAGTTGCGCTCACACAGAACCTGCAATATTTGTTCGTTTCCGTCAAGCCAAATTTATATCAAAGCATAATTGTTTTATAAAATACAAGAACAAAGGCAGTTTGACTGATTTTTTTTATCAAACTAAAAAAATATAAATTTTCGGTTGAATTCAGTTGAATGAAAACAAATTTTGAATGAATGTTATAAAGTAACAACACTGTAATGCTTTTATCTTTGTTCGTACCGGTTTTACGTAACTTTTTTTTTACAGACCGTTAAGTTGGAAACAAACGACACAAGCACAGTGACCGACCTGAAAGAAGCCCGCAAGTTTATCCACGTCGAGTTGAGCAAAAAGGAATTCGCCGAGTACCTGAAACTCAAACCCGACAGCATGTTTGTTGAGCAAATGTTCAACATTGCCGACATTGACGGTAGCGGGGCAATCTCATTCCGGGAGTTCCTCGACATTATGGTTCTCTTTACTAAAGGTTGGCGCAAAATAAATCTGTGACTCTGTTGCTCAAACTTGATAATTCGACATCATTCACCAAATGTTAACAAACAGACATAAGCAGTAATAACATAAATGTGCACAACGTAAATAAAACAAAATCTTTGACCAAATCTTGACAAAAATCTTGACAGTGAACATCCTATAAATATAAAAACTGCAAATAAAACCATATTTTTGTGACATTCAAGTGATAACATTTGACCGTATGTTACAATTTATGTTAGTAGGATTTATTCCAAGTGCCGCAAAATATATGCAAACCAGCAGTTTATTTGCCAGCACTTTTAAGTTAAATATAAAACGAAACAATCTACAAACCTGCATTGTTCATGCTGTCCAAATTGTCACCCTTCCGTGAGTCTTAAACTATGCCTATATTATAGAACGAGAAACACGTGTGAAGCTGTTTTCACATTTTTCAGTGCAGGTCACACCCTCTTCCTAACTACGATTTAATTTCCAGGCTCTCCTGATCAGAAGGCGCAACTTATGTTTAATATGTACGACCTGGATAAGAGTGGAGAACTGTCGAGAGAAGAGTTCAGAACAATGCTTAAGTAAGGCATTGTTCACGAGCGATCGTTCATAGGGAACATTTTTCGCTGGTTTCTATCCCTTTAGATTTTTAAATGTTTGAAAGCCGTCTAATAACTTTAAAAATAAAAAAAATATATATTGGTCAAAATCTGTTTTGTCTCATTAAAATTGTTTAATTTCACTTCTGCTGTGGTTTAAAGTATTCTTTGGAAACGATATCACTGTATATGTGCGAAGTGGTGTTTCACTCTATCATTACTCAACCGATTTAAAAGTAAAAAGCACTTAAAACAGCCATACCACCCACCATAAACAAGTCTGACACTGTTTAACTTGACCATGAAGATTTCGCAATAATCGTTTTTTATTCGTTCAGATCAATGATGGAGATGGTAAACGCCAGTGTGGTTACCGAACAAATCGATGAACTGGTCGAAACCATGATGAGTCAAGTTGGCGGAGGAAACAAAGATTTAACGCTCAAGGACTTCCAGACCATCATGCTAAACTACCATTCAGAATTGAGCGATGCCTCGCTTCACATGCCAGGTACAACATGTGACATGCGGGAAGGCAAAAGCTATTTGTCAGAAAGCAATTTTATTCCAATTGTTTCTGAAATTTTCGGGTTTAGCAGTCTCTTTTTAATAACTTAGGCACTCACTCAAGTTGGTTTTGCAAAAACGCTGGTTATTGTTTTCCCCATGATAAGGTTTTGTCCAAACTTTGCGGATGGTCGCCAATAGATCAGTACGGCGAAGGCTGTGCTTGTTCGTTTGGTCGAAAAATGTTTTTAAACGCACAAATAAAGACTAATTTAAAACGTTATGATTTCTATCTCTTGTAGCTTACGTGGAAAAATGTCTCGAGAAAAAAAAAGGTAAATTTCGTGTGGATTAGCGATCGATCCTTGGGGATTTGTTATTATACTCATTTTACATTTTCAATACCCGGTTTTCTTAAGAACCAATCAAATTAACCATTGTTTTTGTAAATCGGAATGCTTCGGAACTTTACTTTATATCTTTATGTTTTTTACTTTTCCATTTTTATTTACGTCATTGGTGTTCGTTCCAAATTTTGAATTTTGTCCTCTTGAGGCGAATGAAAAGACTCAAAGTAGGCTAAACAATGCACGTGGAACACTTGATCGGCCAAAACCCACTTTCTGTTAAATGGTGGACATTGCCTGCCTTCATAAAACATGCAAGAGGCCAATTCTGCGTTCTTTAAAACTGAAGCACTTCTTAACAGGACCAGCAGGTGCGGAAAAGGAAAGAGTGAACACAATCATGCACTCAGCGCCTGTCCGTGAAACCAAGATCAACAGAGCCAGAAACACCGTAAAAATTTATGCATCCAAGTAAGTAGATTATGACATTCAGTGGTGCTGGTGTGTGTATCATATACGTTTCCTAACGCTATACACAGCTGCTGAAATATTAAAACTAGTAGATATATGTGCAAAAAAAGCCATAATATTGCAAAGCTGCAGACAGGGTGTGTACACGCACTGTTTCGACCTGTAAGGTCTCATCAGTGCAGCTGTTGAGTGACACTGTGCTAGCTTTCACACTAGCAGGCACACTAGTCTCCACTTTGTGGTACCTTTCGGTCAACGTCGATCTGCAGGGTACCCTATACTAGGTACCGAACAACAGAGACGACGAACCACTGTGGAGCGCACTATGGCCAAACGGAACTGCTAGATATGTTTTAACATAGTAGATATGTTTTAGCTTTTTTTAAACACAAAGAACTGTTTAGGCTAAGCAGATCGCGACATAAAAAGGTTACCATCACACAGCCAAAGTGGAAACCGTAAATACAAGATTGTATAGGCGATTGGTTTTGGAGTTAGATTGATTGCGTGCTTGCTGTTTAACTGAGTGAGATTTCATGTTTTAGACCAAATTTGCAATATTTTTCCGATCATAATCGATATTTTGAAAGTGTAAACCTGTGTGTAATAGTGAGCTATAGATTGAACTTGTTATTTTTAACCAATTGTTTGAAGCAACAATGGCTCTTCAATATTGTCCAGAAGAAAACGTGATTTCACTAACTATGGTGTGTTGAAAGACTAAAAATTTAAAATAAAATATTTACAAAAATACCAACACCTTATAGAAAGTTTGCATATCTTAGTTCGATTATTCTCATTTCTAATATCTCCACGCAGGGCTCAGCTTAAGAAAGAAACGACAAAAAGTCACATCGAGGTGAAAGTGTACAAGAAGAGCGAATCAAGCAGCAAAATCGAACAAACCTTCAACGCAATAGAACGTTACGTGCAAAACTATCGTCTCCACATCTTCTGGCTTACCTTATACCTCCTGGTGCTGGCTGGAATTTTCGTTGAGAGAGCTTATTGTAAGTACACTTGACTCTTATGCGAAACTTTACCTTATGTGTGTATGTATGCAAAGTCGACTAATTACTAATTAAAGTTTTCCATCCCCTTACAAAATAACCGCGATGTTTTTCTGCACACACTCAGATTACTCCGTGGAAAGGGAGCACGTGGGCCTCCGACGTATTGCCGGTTACGGCGTTTCGATCACTAGAGGCGCTGCATCCGCCATGATGTTCACGTATTCCTGTCTGCTCATCACAATGTGCAGAAATACCATTACTGCTCTGAGGGAAACCTTCCTTCACCGCTACATACCCTTCGACTCCGCTATCACCATGCATAGAATCATCGCCTGGCTTGCCTTGCTTTTCACTGGTGGGTTTCACTTGCTTAACGTATGAACAATTTTGTTGGACGTGAAAAGGAGATGACAAAACACAATAAGATAGGTTGGGATAAATGAAAGCCGTTGAAGCTTATTAAAGAAAGCTCAAAGCTCAAAAGCTCTTTGGGATAAACAAGCATTCTCTTGAAACATAAGTTCCTAACACACAAAAATGCAAAAAAAACATTGTTTTTTGTTTTTGTTTTTCAAATATCCGTAAGTTAAATTATTATTGTGTTATTCTCACCAACCTAAAACTGCTTGGTGGCAACTTATGTTTGTTTTTGATAAATATTTAAAAGATATGTGTTATATTGTGTTTAAAACGTTATTTTTGTCAATGCAAAGCTCTTCTAGTGATGTAAAAACTATTGATTATGATTTTGTCCAAGAAAACTTTTAAAAGCAGAGCTTTGAAATGACTAAAGATTAGTGCAGACCTAAGAAAGTTGTTATTTTTTGCCACCTTTACGTTTCGTGTTTGTGTCGCAGTAATGCATATCCTCGGTCACTCGATGAACATTTATTCCATCTCCACACAAACACCCGGCGATCTTAATTGTCTTTTCCGTGACTACTGGCGTACGAGCGACACTCTGCCCAAGTTTCACTATTGGTGTTGGCAAACCATCACGGGACTCACGGGTGTCTTCCTCACGGTCGTCGTCATTATCATGTGAGTAATAAAAGATAAAAAATGCTTCCTAGGTTACCAAGAAAACTAGTTAAATTTTGGGATGCAAAATACGTGGCCTGACAAACCTATTCAATGTCATTGACTTGGTGAATGATAGACTGGTTTATAGTTCAATGAGTCTCAGACGAAAAATCTCCTCATAGGAAATATAAACGCACACTTCTTTGCAGGTTTACGTTTGCGTCTGATTCCCCTCATAGGAAATAAACTCACACTTCTTTGCAGGTTTACGTTTGCGTCTGATTACTCGCGACGTCTTCTGTTCAAATGGTTTTGGTGGACCCACAACTTTGGATACGTTCTGCTTTACTTGTTCATGGTTCTTCATGGGGCAGGATTTCTCGTTCAGGTAAGCTTGATCCGGACAAACATTCCATGACGGCTACGTTATGCCCACAGTACACGTAAGAAACGTGTGCAATGGCAAAAGTGTGTGGTAACAAAAACATTATAACTTTAGACTTGACCTTAACACTATTATCTATGAGGTGATTATTTGTAAAATTATACACAATAACTTCATGTGGAACTGTTATTTCTACTCATGGAGGCACGAGGATTTAAATTTCTATTATTATTCGTGATAATCAACAAAGAATGTGTTTATTCGTAGTTACTTTTCTCTAGTATTTTTATTCACCCAAGTAAAGCTTGTAAATTATCGTATAGGACCCCTTCTTCTACTACTTCTTCCTCGGTCCTGCAGTTCTCTATACGCTCGATAAGCTTTACAGCCTGAGCAGAAGCAAGAACGAGATCTCAGTGGTTAAGGCCGAACTCCTTCCTTCCGAAGTAACTTACGTGGAGTTCAAGCGACCCGCAAACTTTACTTACAGAGCTGGACAATGGGTGAGTGGGGCATGTGGGAATGTGGAATTATTTATGTACAAGTAAAGAGCCAATGATGATCAGTGAGCGGCGGGCAGTTGTGCACATTATGTCAACCTATCAGGTCTCATCAGTGCATATGGTGACTGACGACGGTCTTTCCGGCTAACTCGCCTGGCAGAGACTATTCCACTTTGTGGTGACTTTGCAATCGACGTTGATACGATGTGCACAGCTGTCTACATCTCACTAAGCATTACTATGTTCTGTTAATAAAACTCTGCGAAAACTAATACTTTTCTTATATAGGTTCGTATCGCATGCTTAGCACAATCCCCAAGCGAATATCATCCATTCACTTTGACGTCAGCACCTCACGAGGACACTCTTAAACTGCACATCAGAGCCGTCGGACCTTGGACAATGAATTTAAGGAACATTTACAATCCTGAAATACTGAGAGACTCACCTTACCCGAAAGTATGTAACTGGCGCACTGTGATGTGCATTGTCATCCACTTAACCACGCATTAAACATCTGGTTTCAAAAACAACCCCTTTACAGCACGTATTTTGTATGCCAGAAGAACAGTACATTTTAAATTGCAATATGCCTGGCAGCAACAGGAATTTCACAACCCCTGTTACTGAGGAGTGTAATTAAAAATAAATAAAAAGCCTGTTTTGAATTGTATTTATTTCTAAATCGGGAGCGCAACATTTTGAAAATAATGTCAGAGAGTGGAACCAAAAAAAAACTCTTTTAAAGAGAAACTATAACATATCATTTCTATTGGCCAGATTTATCTTGACGGTCCGTTCGGGGAAGGCCACCAAGATTGGTACAAGTATGATGTATCCGTGTTGGTCGGTGGTGGGATAGGGGTAACACCGTTTGCCTCCATTCTGAAAGATTTGATCAACGTTGCAGAGTCCGGTATTAAGATCCAATGCAAGCGGGTAAGTCAACTCCTTTACATTTTACTCCAAACGGTTTTAAAAACTTCGATCCAGCCAGAAATAATTTCGAGAATGTACAAGCAGCAGTAGCATTTGTTCACGGTTACGTTTTATCGGCCCGAGACATGCATTCTTGTCAGCATTTTATTGCAAAAATAGCCAGTTTGACAGCGCGTGTTTGGATGCTGATGTAAAGCCTACGACTATAAATGTGTGGTGATGACGTCAGCAAGAAAATCAATCCCCAAACGTATCAACTGGATCCCTATCTAAATACTTATTTTTCAGGTGTACTTTATGTGGATTACGAGAGACCAGAAGCAATACGAATGGTTGACCGATATTATCCAGGAAGTGGAAGCTAAAGATAAAATGGGAATGCTGGATACTCATATCTTCATCACACAGTTCCCTGGAAAATTTGACTTGCGAACTACCATGCTGGTAAAAGTTTTAATCCATTTTATCGCTTATTTCATGGCATTTGTTGGCTTTGAAACGAAACTTGACAACTGTTATGTGAAGCATGGCGATAAAAGTTCAATTGTTTTACTTTGTTATCTGCTTCTTTGGGGTTTTTAAAACATGTATTCTTCTCATAGTGCATGCATCTCTGATGTGCATTTAATTTATAAATCCTTAGGGTGCACAAATGTAGTTTATCAGAGTTAACAATGTTACTTTGCAGTATATTTGCGAGAGACACTTCCAGAAGGTGGCCGGGAAATCCCTCTTTACCGGTTTGAGGGCTGTCACACATTTCGGAAGACCAGACTTCAAATCATTCTTCGTTTCTCTTTCGGACGAACACAGCCAGGTAAAAATCGCTTTTATTTGCGAGTGTGATCAAAATGTACAGTAGATACCTGGAATGTATACGGGTAGTCGAATGTTAAAATACGTAACAAAACAAATATTAACGTTATTGTGAAAAAAAAATACCGAATCTCCACAAGTACATGAATTTTTTAAGTTCAACGATATATGTGATATGTTGCCATTATATAAATCTCGATAACCGTAAATAAAATATGATTTATGTGTTGCGCAGGTCGAGCAGTTCGGCGTTTTCAGCTGTGGGCCTCCGCCCATGACCAATTCTGTGGAGAAAACATGCAGTTCTTTGAACAAGTACGACGGAGCAACATTTCTTCACCATTTTGAGAACTTCTAACGCTGCACAATTGCTCATGAAAAGCACAAGCTTCAAGCAGTATTTGGTCAAGAACTTTTGTAAATGCATTCTTCACTTTTTATGCGGATTTCATTCCATGCACTCACGTACATATTCTAATGTAGAAATTTGGAACATGTTTTGTTAGCAATGTAGGTTAACATAACTACGAATGACAATCTTTCTCCTGTATTGCCTTTAAATGGTTCCTAGATAGTGAACGCTGCTTACTGCCTTTAAGCGATTTTATGTGAATTAATTCCTATTTTTAAGCTACGTTTTCGGTATTCCTTTACAGTCTCAAAATTTGTAGTTTTTGAATGAGATAGTACTTTCCCCGCGTCCAAAAGCTTTTTAAAAATTCTTCAAAAAATTCTTCTACGTAAATGGCCACGCTAGGAGTAATCTTTTATGAATCCTAATCCAAACAGAGAAATCCTCACTTTACCAAACCCATGCTCATAAAAAGATATCGATAGCCTAACTTCAATATTGAAAATTAAAATTTAACCTAAAAAATTATACACAAAAAAACTGTGAAAACATCATGCAACTCACCATTAATCTTCACAAACCCTTACCACAAACCTTGCCTATGCATCACTTTGTACAAAAGCGCGCTTGGATGCCACGTGGGTATTATTAGTCCCAGAGCCCCCACTATAAATGCAGTAGGATGCTGTACAATCTATACCCATGTAGAAAAGCATTGGTTTTCCTCATGCACTTACTTCGGCTGAAAAGGAAAACGAAAAACTTTGACAGTTCTACGTTTTTAGCGCAACCACTTCATTTAATGCAATGTGCGCATCAGTAGAAATATGTGTTCGGCTTTCGTAACCTTGCAGCCCCCCTCCGTGGCATGTGTAATATTTCAATTGCGCAAGGTAATGTCTAGCCGTATACGCTGGCACTGGGCCAAGAGGTACATCTTTTGCGAAGCTCTATGCAAATCCACGCTATACAACCCAAAACGATTTTACTTGATATTTTGTACAATAATTACCCACATATGGAGTCAACAGTAACAATCTGACACATCCCGCGCACTTAAGTATTTCCCAAAACAATGTAGAAATTAAGTGTGACGTTTTTGTTCCATTCTTTTCTCGTTTTCAAAGGCCCGCGCTTTTCCTTGTTTGATTGTGCTTGGCCGTTCAGTCGCCAACATGGCGTAGAAATAGCCAAAGCGACAGAGTTAACCAAGATTTTCAGTTGTTTGCATTTTTTTCGCCTCACTAACTTTTATCCTTACAACCACATGAACCAGTTTTTTGACTGAAAATTTCGCGTTGGTACATATAGCGCATACTAATACGCATGGTTTTGATGTACATATATCCTAATCTGCAAGTTACTTAATAAATGGTGTAAAGTTTATGCAGATGCTGTTTGTAGAATTGCTCTGATATTCTCCTGAGACAGACAAAAATTCACTGCCTATGAACAAAACAGGCAGAAGTATTATTTTGTTTCTTTTGTAGATAATAACGAATTACAACCATTAGTTTGTGACATGAAGTTGCTCCGATATATTGGCTGTCATGCCAACGGCTGCTAAGCAAAAATGATAAAGGAATTAGCCTTATTTCTGCACACGGTTGTAAAAGTCCGTATTCTAATATAGGGTCAAATGCCCACCCAAGAATGATTGAAATAAATAAAACATATGTAATATAGCAAAATGCGCCACTCGTGTGAATTTACCCCCAAAACTGTCAGTATTTGCAGCATAACAAACCAGACAAAATTCAATAAACTCTCAAAAGAAAAATCACAGAATGCCTCAATCATATTACGTATCATCTCTGAGTATTTGATTGGAAAAATCGATTGAAACAAAATTTGAAAATTTTTTGTAAAGTTAAAATTTTGGAACTTCTTTCACCTTGAGCTGATATCTCTGCGAGGAAGTCCCCTCTTCCCATGCTTGCCTCTTGCCAAAAAGAAACATGTTTGGTCGACATTAATATATTTTAATAAGGCATGATAAATCTGCTGTTATGTCGGATTTTGTTGATAAGAGACGTTGCGATGATGACAGCTGATACGCAATAAACGAACGTCTGTTGAATTCCGATCGTGAATTTTGTGTATGCAGTAAATTAATAAATCAATATACCCATTTAGCATGGTTACACATTGCTTGAATCCCGATTATTTGGAACCTACAACAATCATATGTCTAATGCAGCCTCTATGTCCTCTGTCTTGCCACGGTTGATGGATCAAATGATGACGACAAGCTGGTAAATGTCTCTTCTTCACGCACTCAATTGATGGGCTGCAACACTCATAACAGTTTTTATTATAAACACCCGACAGCTTGACATTTCACACCTAAAACTGAACACTCATCAATCGATTCCGTGCAACAATTTTCAAAGAGAAGAGGGTCTGTGTTGAATGCCCATATCACTTCTCTATTGTAATTACTAAATGCAAATTTTTGCAATCCAAGGTTTAATTTTGAAACAGAGAAATTTGACACAATTTAGGTTAACATCGCGAAGACCTTTGCAAACAACAGTGGTGACTTTGTCAAATAATTGGATTCCTTGTATTAAATTCACGGAACGTTAACTTTTGCAGCACTGTTGTGTTTCACAATCAATCCTGTGTAACGAGATGTTATGTAACATTTGTTTTGTAAAATAAGGCGGCTTATTGCTATTGTCCTGTTTTGCATTGTATTTGACTAATAAATCAGCTGACTCAATTCGAAACTTCTGCTAGTTTCATTGAATTCTTAATACTAAATAGGAGATTGGTGTCGCTGATTAGTAAACAATGCCAACCAGAGGGCTAGATTCGGAAAAAACTAAGGGAACAGTATTTGACATATTGTTTAAAAATTCTATTTCCGACACAATCGCACACATATTTCCGACAACTGATGCAGGTGCGCTGAAAAGGCTTAGAAGAAAAGGCGCAGATTAAATTTAAATCAGGCACTGAATAAATAGCGGTGGAGAAGCAATAAATAATGGACAAACCTCGGTGACGATAACAGACGAATAAAATTTTTGACAAATAAATCACAATGAGACAGGGCACAGTCAGGTCTGGTGCAGTTACCGTGTTCAGTCCTGCAGGTTAATTGATATATGTCGAAGCAGTGTGCACTATATGCATATCAAACAAAATAAAAGTGTAGCTATTGCTCTGAAACAAGTTATATAAGAGAAAACCTATGTAAACCTTAAGTTTAGGTAATGGCGCTCAGCCAGCAAGATTCAATTAATCCAACGGCAATTGAAATCACATTTGTTGATCGGGAGAAAGAATTTCAGTCGAGCACATTTCTCTTTTCCAAACACCAACAAACTAATAGCCACAACATGTCGAGAAAAAAGTCAGACTGTGATGTTTACTATGGATTCGCGTTGTGAGTTTAAACGTTTCTTCGCGACTTTTTCCCGAGGGAAATGTAATTTTCTGGCACTAAAATAATTTGTCGATGCCGAGAAAAACGTCGGAAATTAAGTTTGGCAACTTTTTGAATTGCAGGCAGGTCACAAAATCTTTGTGATTTGGGAATTAAAAGTGTCCCAGCCTGTCAATTATTAATGCGATGTACCTAGGGCTCTGTGGAAACGAATTTTCAACAATTGTAAACAAATGGCCAGAGCATGGCAAATTTTTGAATGGTAACAAATCATAATATCACACATTGGGTGTGCTGTGTTTGTGTGTCATGCATAGAAAGCGGATTCCACACGAAAATTTTTTGCACTATGAGCTGTTAGATTTGTTCCAGAAGCAAACATGGCCTGATGAGAAACAGTTAAAGAATTATGCAACTGGCGATTATAGCACAAGGATGTTCAAAAGGACTTTGCATGTTTAATAATTACCTTTTACTTGTATGCTCAAAAACACAATTGGAGACCTGCAACTTGATAGAGGAATGTCAAACACATGGTTGTAGATGATCTCCAATAAATGCATTTATTTACTTGATTTTTCGGCATAAAACTTTAGTGCCACTCACTGTATTCAGTTATGTCAAACTGCGGTTCACCCCCTGCTTCATGATAGTCTCTAGTGCATGTTATGTGGTTAGTTGGGTTTATGTTTGTGCTTAAAAGGTAGTGGGTTTGCTTTCAGGCAAGATATCCCTTGATGGCAAAATCAAAATCGATATTGTCATATGAAATATCTTTTTGTGATGCACAGCCATAATCACACACCTCCCATGGATCACTGGCATACGTTTTTCACGCATGACCGTTATTATCAGGTTGGGATTCCAATCGACCTTCTTACGATAAACGGCAGCAACATATTTTTTTCTCCGTTCGCCCAAACACACGAAGTAGGCACCTTAACCTAAAAAATCAATGCTGGCCTCACAGTATCAACTGTGCGTCGTGAAAATCGATGTTAATGGCGTTGTTGGGAACATTGGAACGCTGTCATGCCATGACGTTGTCTACTCAAATGGTCTCTTAATCAAATTAGCCCGACGTGTTTGTGGTAAGAAGCTCTGCCAGCAGGCGTATAGTCTGCTTATGTCAGTTCGTGTGGTCGAGGATGTCATGTGTTATTATTGTTAAAGTGGACGAAATAAAAAACAAGCCAGATAACAGATGAGTTTAGACTGGCACTGAAATTGTTTGTTTTGTAAACGTGTTGCTTTGTGTGATAGACACCGTTTCATCGACAGAACTTTGCTAATAATAATGGTTTGATAAACTTAATTTTCCAAGATGTGGTTTTATTTACATCAAGATTGGATATTTAGTTGAAGTCAACAAGGCAAATAAATTGACAATGTAACGGATCTGTAGAATCAAAATATTGACAATTTGTTATTACATATATATTTTGTTACACAACTTACTTTGGCAATGTTTTTATATACGTGGTATTATGTGATTGTAGAAGTAGATTCGCTGTGTGCAATACTTTGTCATTAAGAACGCTTTGTTGTTTGAAGTTCTTGTCCTTTTTTTAAAATAACAAACAGCCCGAAACCATCACTGATGACATTTAACGACCGAGAAACAAAACGAAATGGAAATTCATTCAATTTATGGCGCTTTGTCCAATAAAAACTGAATGAAATGTGCTGGAAATGAAAGGCTTTGCCTGCTCTTGAGCGATGCGATAATCCTTCAGAGAGACGACTCGCTAGGGAATTTAAACAAAATCAAAAGTATTTCAATGAACCCTTATGTCAATCATAGGAAAATTTACATGTGCGTGTTTGTGGATTATAACGTGACAAGTTATATAAATGAAGTGGATTGTAGGAATGTTTGGCTTGGTGTTCGCAAGCACATTATATTATATTGGATTTGTGCAAGTATTTCGCTTTAAACAGTAAAATAAACAGTTTTTAGGGGTTTCTAAAAACGTGACCATTAACTTTCTCCTTTTACACTAGATAAACCTTCAAACGTAGTGGCAAGTCATGCGGAACAGCTTGAATCCTCAGATAAACATTAGTGACCTCACATATGTACGTGCTATCCAAGGGAAGGCGGTACTTACATGTGAATGTCGTGCTTTGCGCAATTGCGCTATTGCGTCATAGGGGGGTGTTTTCAACGTATTTACTCCACGAAACACGTGGTTGTTGTTTTGCGTCGACGGTCGTTGAGGTGTCGAATTACAACAGTGCGAAGAAAAGGATGCGCAGGAGGTCGTGTTGTTGTTATTCGCTTCGATGTCGTGTCGTTATGCGTTTGTGAAAGTGTTTACTTCAGTGAAAGGAAGGAAAAAAGTCATGTAATTTGATAAATTTAGTTATATTAAACTCATACTCCTTAAACGTGTCTTGTGTAGGAAATGTAGGGAGAACTCATGTGATTCAGAAAATTAAGTTAAAGACAAAGTTGTTATCGATTAATTGAAGCTAGGTAAGTTTTTGTGCTGTATTGGTTTTCACCTCTGAACAGAATCAGCTGGCGTTTTTCTCAAAAAAATGACATGTTTGTAAGCCAAGGGTTGTGGGCGTTTACAAATTTCCCTGCGAATCTGATTAACTGTTTGGAAAGTTTGTCTAAGGTGAAAAGGGTTCAACCCCTTGCCAGGCACATACCATTACTATATGTCGCTCAATTTCTGAAAAGTGGACACGAGGTTTGTGTACTTGGAAAACAATAGTGCAGGGTTTACAGTTTTGAAGGTTTCATTGCAAGTAGCTTATAACAAAGTCCGTATCAAGTGCCAAGAGCGGACGCAATTAAATATTCATTGGGACATCTTGAATTGAGAGGCTTAATCCAGATCCAATTGCATGGGCGAACGTCACGATGCCAATCTTAATTTGAATTCAGCAGATGTACGAAAATGCATTCTTTAAGATGGTCGATGCAGTGGAATTCTATTTTACTTTACAGATTATAGACATAACCTTTTAAGACTTTAACAAAACAAGCTTGCCACGAGTTTCTTGGCGCTGAATGAACAAGAAATATGACGATGAAGTTTTTTGATTCGTTGGCAAGCCCCGTTCACCAAAACGGACGAAGGTTCGAGAACAAGAAGCAGAGGATTGAATATTTGCAAAGCGTGGCCGGTAAGTGACGTCACATAAACTACACAATTCTCAAATCGTTGGAGACTTGTCTGATTTTTGCCGCGAAAAAGCAAATGTAAATTTTGTCACGAAGTTTTTACCCAAAATAAGGCAAATTAAATAAAAGGAGGTGTTGTTGACAAAAAACAATTAAATTTAACGCGACACAACAAAAACATCACGTAATAAAAGTGTCGAATCAAAAAGACTAATTAATAGAAGTATTTAGTTGCAAAATTACAAGTTTACAAGCGAATAATTTTGGGACGATCTGTGAAGGTTAAATTCAATCGTGAAGCATTTAGTACAAAAACTGGCCCACAAACTAAAAAAGGTCGATAAAATTCATTTTTTACCGATCTGGGATTCGAACCCCGATCAGGTTTTTTTCTTTCTTCTTGGTACATGGGTCGGATGCTTGACCATTGCTGCCAATCACCCGCATTTATTGATGTGGTCAGATATATATATATTATTCTCTAGTGCTACCTAGTGATCATACGGAAAAAAATTTAACACCGGGAGGTGTCGCTAAAGAGGTTTTATTAATATTGTACCGCTTGGCGACCAATAGGCATTGTATTTTTGTATGTATTCACCATTACAGCAAATGAGTAGACAGGAGATCAAGTTGAAAGCGATACTTTACCACTTCACAACAGATTCTTTTATCTTTTTATCTAATCTCAGGCAACAAATAATGAGGCATTGATTTTTGAGGTTATTATTAGCATGAAGGCGTATTCTTCTTATGTCGTAGCATCTTTTTGTGTAGGTGGTAGATGGGTAACAACGAGCGTTGTGGGACATCTGTTGGCAAACAGACGGTGTTCGCAAATAAATAAACACTGTAAAATATGTGGGGTCGCGGCTTTGATTTGATTGCAGTGAGTTGTACCACTTGTATTGCCGACAGTCTTAGCAAATAGATAGTTGTAAATTTCAGGTTGTATTAGACTAAGACACCTCGATAAGCAATAACTCTCGTCCGAAGTAATTTATCTGTTTAAAGAACGTGTCGCTTACAATGCTCTAAATTGTGTGCACTGCGGTCAGCCGCAGACTCGACCAAATCTGCAACTTTGTTGTCACCTTCAGGTTTGTGATTGATGACGTTTATTCAAACAGTCGAACAAAAGTCTGAGCGTCCCGAGCACACAGGTGGGATATATGGTATCGTGTGTGGATCGTAAAAGCGATGAAATTTTTTATTCAATGCAAAACTCTGTTTCGTTTTGCGCGTAATGGCGGGACAGAAATCGTAAGATTTTTGTTAACTTCATGGTTGCAAAGTTCCACTGTCAAAAGTAAAACCGAATTAAAAAACCGTGCAACTAGTAGCTTACGGGTACCTTAAGTAATATCTGACACTACTAACAGATTTAGATACTCGTTTGCTCTTCGAGCAAGAAGGCTTTACCACGCGCAAACTTTTGTTTGTCTTTCCCTAAGCTTGTACCAACGCGAGTAAAAGACTTTCTGATCATCGCACACCTTCACATAATTAGCAAACGAGAGTTTGTTTATGGCTAAATCACCGGGGCGTGAAACTTATATTTTTCGGATCTAATCACATGAACCAACTGAACAAGAGGTGGCCAGTCTATGCCCCAATAGTGCTGGCCACCCTGAAGTAGACTATATGGTCCACATCAGGATATTATGTATTAAGTGTTTTTCATTCCGTACTTAACGTACTAAGGCAAGAAGAACTTTTTGTATTCACAACATGACATGTTTTAATGTCAGGGAAGTCGCTTGAGGGGATTATGACGGTGAAGGTTGCAGAAAAGAAAATTTGAACTCGCGATTCATCGCTTAGGGTGCTTTTAGCCCTTTCTCCGAGGCCCACAAATATTTACGTTTACCTTTTCCCGTGTTAAACACACATACACACACATCAAAATAAAAGCAATCGTTGATAAAATAATGCTGGATATCTACATGATACCAATCACACATCAATCAAACCAGAACCACGCAAAATAATTAAATAAAACATGCACCAAAGCACAATTATCAAAACCATCATTTGGGTTAGTGCTATTTTATCTAAAGCTAGTTGAAACTCTTGAGCATTTAAGTTTGTTTCTGTATTTCCAAACTTCTGTGAGAGCCGGTAAACCACCAACCGTAAACACGAGATGCGAAAACTCGTTTCCTACTGGGGTGATAACACGACTGTGCCGATGTATTCAAGTTTGAATCTTAAGTCGAATATTTTGCCACATGGTTGATTTTATTTGTGGTCGCTGTAGAACGCCACAACAACTGCGGTTTTTGTGCCGTTTTAGCAGCGGAGAACAAATGACATTCGTTATAATTATTAATAACCGCTATCGAACAGGAAATTCGTTGTAATGCTGGTAATAATAGAATATCTTTCCACGTCCAAATATCAAAACAAACGATAAAGGTGACTGTGCGATCCAGTTAACGTATAAAACTATATTGAGTAGATACCTCAAAATTCATTTTTTGTTAGTTTGTATGATATTTAGGTATTACTCGCAAGAAAGCAACACAGATAAATATTGGGGGTCGGCAATGTGAAAACAACCAAAATGAACCTATTCTAACTTACATCAAATATTCTCTATCCAAGCTCGTACGTGTCAAATTCCTACCGTATGTAACTACATTGAACATTACCCTGTAGAGTTACGCATCGAACATCATCATCAAAAGGTCAAACTGCAATTTATCAAACCAGTACAACGCCGTTACAGTAACCCGGCTTCTGTTATACGACACGTTTTTCATCGGCGATAGCGGTCGGGTCGAGTCGCACGAGTGGGGACAAATACCGGTCAAGATATCGTACGTGTCTAAACTCTGTTTACTGATCATCCATTATCGTACTGCACTCAGGGTTGTACTCGCCCGTTGAAGATAGTCTGGTAATGGAACGTAATTCCATAGCAACAGTGCACATAAGCACGACTATCGGTTCGAAGTATTCGTTGCAAGGGCGTCTTGAACATTATGTTGTTCCGGTGACATTAAAACGTAACCAGGAATCCTGGTAAACCAACGCTTGCCGCAAATTAAAACCTATTTGGATCTTATTGTTGGAAATTAATTTTGCTGTAATATGAAGTAAGGTTGTTAAAATGGTTCACCTCGTTCGTGTTTGAGGAAGGTAGATTGCTGTAACCTGTGTTTGAATTAGTTGAGATTGTGGAGAAGAATTCCTTGTATTCGCGTTTCAGAAGAAATCAGGAGGTCATGCAGTTATGTTGTTTCACTATGTTTACTTGCGCTAGTTCTTACAAGTATATCGCGTATTATAGGGTTAACCAGGTTATGTGCAAATAGTGGTATATGTTACCATTAACAGTTTTTTTTATAATTCATATGCATGCATACAAGCTGCTATTGAAAAAGCCAAAACCAAAAAATGCACATAAATTACATGTACAGTATTCATTACTGCAATGTTAGCAGAGTTTGCAAGTAACACTAACTGAGAAAGGAATCTGTTGAGCTTTTGTAACGCCGATCGCGCGGTAAAAACATTCCGGGGTTGTAGTTGTTGGTACGCACCATGGAGCGCGACATGACGTAACAAGCGAAAGTACAAAGACGCTTTGATTGGGACAGAACGAATCGCTCTCCGTTCACAATGTCGGGATCGGAAAACAAACCACAAGGGTAAAGTTTACGGTGGCTGGAGCGTTTTGGAACATGTGAAACCACTTGGCTGTGTACGCTTGGATGTGTTAAAGGAAAACCTAGACAATATCAAAACAGGTTCGCGGGCGCAAATTAAACACAGCGTCTAAGAAAATATATTTTCTGCGGAGGAAAACAGTAAGCGTTCACGAAGTATGTAGGTGGTACAATGTAAAATTCGAACGACCACTACCATCATTCCTTGATGTGACTTATTGTATACGATCATCATATTATTAACTATATTTTGCTTCTTCATATCTGTTAATAGTTTTTAAAGGTGAGAGTGCTGCTATGATATCACACTAGCAACACATATTTTACCCCTGGTATTCCTTTAAATTCGACTGACAGGTTGTATAACGACGGCGATTTTGTTTTGGATTCGGTTGTAAAGTCGGCTTCATGCCTCAGTGATCATGATTACAGGTTGGCTCACAGAGATTTGTTCGTCTGTAAACTTCAATCGTGTCGCTTTCAAGGTCACCACGAAATTCTGGGGTTTGCGTAAAGAGTGACATGTGCCATGAAGCATGGTTTTCGTACGGTCGGCGCAGAAGGAGATGAATGTAAACGTGGGCAATCGAGGACAGTTATATAGTGTTGATTCCTGGAAGGTATAAATTGGTGGTTTGGTTAAATTGCCGATCACCGCCTGTAGCCGTGGGTAAGGCAGGAAGTTAAATCGAGCAAGTGTTTGACATTTGTTGACTTATTTAGGTCAGCTTGAATGACCGCAGAAGCTTAGGTTGGCTTTGCAAGATGAAAATCGTCGGGTTGTTAAGCTTGGTTTCGAACATTGTCTTCGTCTTCTGTGGAGCATTTTATTGTGGGGTCCACCTGTCGTTCATCGGCCTATGTTGAGAATTTTTTTGCATTCTATTCGCATGTTGCTTTAGCCGTGAATATGTACTGGTATAAAATCCATATAAATGTGTTTATATCGTATTAATAGTATCAGTTGCAGCTATAATATTTATAAGACTGAAAAGCAAACCCATACCTTTGTAGATACGGCAACATTGACATATTTCGAGAGCATTCTAACTGTATCAGATTAAATTGCCAACGTTATTTTGGTTTTTCCGTTGTAATAAACTTCCTGTTGAACCCTGACTGACGTAAAATCCATAACGGAAATCCAGTAAAGTAACGCCCTGCTCATAGATCTATTCGCTTTCTAAGGATGCTGCCAAAATATGTCAACTTAGGGATTTTATCGGACGTAAAATGGATATTGATCGCATGCAAAATTTAATACCAACTAATTCATTTCATTGGGAGCGAACTATGCGAAGAACTGCAGAAGTGATATATCTGCGTTAGAGGCGACTCCTAACTTGGTCAAACTTCACCCACTGTAACCGGACACATAGAACATGTGATTCTGTTGCAATTTGGTCAAATGATAATGTAACGGAAACCGTTGCAAAACTTACGTATCTTACTACGATTTTCGGCCATTTTTACAAAAAATCAATCGAATTGCGCATTCAAGTTAAATTTGCTCAAGATGGCAAGAAATAATTATACTTCTATACAAAACGCTTTACCGGGAATGCAGTTAAGCAAAATGTGAAAATGTGGCGGATACCTCCAACGATCGACGCAAATGCGGTCACGCCACAAGCCATTTAACCGCAACAACATCAAGGGTGCCACCAATACCTGGTGGCACGAATAGTGCCGCTGTTGGCATGACAACGGCATATGTGATCGTGACACTTTGCCCTTTTCTCTTTCCCTTGGGTGCGAGATTGGCAGCCGGTAATAAGAGTAGCCGCTCTCCGTGACAAGGGCGCCTTATGGTAACGGTCGCGCGACCTGCAGTCGCAGGGACAGGTTGAGAGGCGTCAGTAAAACTTGCGTTAAGGTTTGCTAACCGTAGTTTTGAATGTAATACTTCCGGTATACCTTGCAGTAAGCCTTATTTTCACTACGGGATTTTAAATACTTTGGTTTGTGGCAACAGGGGGCTGTCTCATTGTGTAAAGGAATTACAATTACAGATTGGAGTAAGTTAATGTTTTCAACATAAAAAGTCTTATGGAAAGATTAATCGAAAATGATGAGCGTGAACTTTTCGCACATTTGCGGGCTATTTTTCCGTGTCAAATTGTTTGCTATCAGAGATACGGTTCGGTGAAGTAGTGCGATTAGGACCTTTCTGTGTTTGACTGAATGTACAATCACTTACATTAACACCTGATATTTTCACTTACAGGAATTTGTTTAGTTTAGGGTTTTGCAAGTTGCAGTAGAAGAGTAACGGCTAAATCAATTTAAGTTCGTATTTTTTTGCACTCTCGAACAGGTACAATAATTATCGATCATCGTTCGGCTTTCCACACTTTTTAACGCGGTATGTTGCTCACTTATTTCATAATCGTCTAAACTACTTTTAGTTGTTCACTTTTGGCAAGATCATGCGATTGCCTTGTTAAGTTCTTCAGTTGTGAAACTGATTATTTTCTTGTATTTGTCAAATAGTATTTGTTATCACTCTTCGTTTATTGGCAAATCTGTATGTCAAGGCTCACTGTTCTGCTACGCCGTTTATGTCGCAACATAATCGAATTTTATATGTTTCGTAAAACATATTTTTATGTCCAAAAAAATTTTTTTGCAACTGATTTGCTGCGATAAGAACCCAGGTAGTTTATTGAGGCGTTTGGTTAATCTGTAACGAATGCAATCAAGCCTCTACACGTGGAAGGCTGAAAGTCATTTAGCGAACAAAATTAAACTTGATATTAGCGGTTTAACATGGGGTTGACCTGGTGCGTATTAACACAATCTATAAGTCCTTTAATGTTGTACGTGTGTAGAAGCTCAACGCGAACGATTAGAAGAAAGAAGACCAAGATCAGACAAACAAGCTTCAACATCAGATTGCATCATAGCTGCTCTGTTTAATAACGTGTTACGCAACGGAATGTTTTCCACGTCCCAGCTCGTCGGTTACACACAGTTCATGGTACATTAAATGATAAGTTGCCTGTCAATATATTTCTCTGTGTTACATAGATACACCCATTGCTTTATTAATGTTACTTCATATGGGTTGGGCTGTGTGAAGTAAAAGCTATAACATCTGTGATTTGCAGTGATCCCCTTTTTTATCTCTGTGCTTCTGCTGTATCTTCAATCCCAATACAATCCCAATTAGAATAGCAATAATAAAACATGTTTAAATCAAAGTGAAAACAAAAGCAAAAATAAAATCTAAAAATAATTGATTGCTCAACTGCAAGGGAGAATTTAAATCTGGTGGATCAATATTATAAGCTACCGCAATCATCAAATGATCTTTTCCGGGGAAACAGTGCAATGGCAAAATTCCGCAAGGCATTATCACAACGGAATACCCAATGGCCAGTCATCAATTATTCAAGGCACCAGTGGGTTTGGCTATTGACACTTTAAACAAACAATCGTATTTAGACATGGCAGCTACATGGATTTTAAGTAAGATCACATCGTTCACTATAAAACACTAATGGTTCGATTCAATAAAGCCGGACAGTAATAAAAAATCTTGCTGCATTTTTTTTAACTTCGCTCTTAGTGCAAAACACTCTGCATGTTAAAAAATATTTGTTTTGTGACTTTATAAAACCGTCGGGAAAAAAAAGGCAAACATATTTTGCTTCCTCAATGCAATGACAAAAAATACGTAAGGAAAAGATAAAATGTGCCTGTTTTTAAATACAGCTTGTTACAGGTGTTCATCATTATACGTGTGATAATATGCGGAGCTTTGGCTGGAAGGCTGTTTGCAAATGACGTCACCAAAATCGTATGCGATCAAACCAGACTTGGAGAATCAATAAAGTAAGAAGATCTAATGTTTAAAAAGTCTTTGGGTGCCCAAAGTAATTGATCTGTCAAATCAACTTTAAAAAACACAATATTTTTTAGCATTTGCAGCTCTTAGTGTCATGCAGGACAATTTAAAGTTAAACCCCCTAAATTACACAAACAAAAGTTTTGATTTTAAAATTCAGTTCCTTTCGATCCGCGTAATAATATTGTGCATTCTTGCATGATGTCGGTCTTCTGTCCAAGGTCAAACAATTACCCGAAAACAAATTTGCATGCTTTTAGTGATCTGTAAAATGTTTTTTAGGCATCTGGATCTTGGATCTTACAGACCGAATCCATCCAACGACACGAATGAGATAAGAGAAACTTGCCTAAGGTAAAAAATGTTTAAATAATGATAAGATGCAGTTGCAGGATTGGCCAAAAATCCACATAATCAGATAAAGGATAAATTTAATAGAAAAAAAAACATAAAAAAGGTGTTGGCGTTGTAATCAGTTCTTGCTTCTGCTCTGGTTTAAACTGGTTTGAAGATCTCGACATTAGTTTTTTTATTTCTATTCCACATAATACAAAACATGATCGAATATTTGTTTAACGCGCGTTTAACATTTCAGTGTGGCGTACAACGGTGCTTTCTCACCATTGCTTGCGTGGGCACTGACCCTGTTAACAGCTGCGATACCGTGGATACTAATGTTACCGTGGACGCCCTTTGAAGTTGGACAAGACTTCGTTAGCTGTCCGTTGGAAGGATGCAAGTGGCCCTGTCTTACAACTTTCATATCTGCCTTCATTCGTGCTGCAATGAGGTATATGGGGAAGATATGTTTTTATCACTTGTTCAATACATAGCTATTTACATAGTGGATATTAGGAATGCAACTGTCTCGGCAATTCAACGCTGAAATAGTGAACAGTGATCAATATTTCTACATTAAATTCGCCCAAAGTTGCTCGTAAAGCTTTAGAAAATCTTATTCAAATGATAAACTAAATACACATAATACAACAAAAGCCTTTTTCAGGACCTTTTTTGGATATTTTACCTAAAAACCTTCAACATCTCCTTTATGTGTTTGTGTGCAATATCCATCTAAAAATCTCCCTTACCACTAAGTGTGTGTCCAAATAAGTTTCTGGTTTACACAGGTTGCTGCTGGAGGTCGTAGCTTTTGTCGCCATTATCGCGACCTACAGAATGCACATACCCAAGACAGTCCGATGTTACGACGCTACAATATCGTGTTATCTGAAGGAGAGCGAGGAGAAAACATGTTATTTGTGGATGCTCACCTGCATTAACTTCGTAAGTTTAACAACACAACTCGTATCTCCCAATTACATAACATATGCGCTTATGAACGTTAGGGAGTTCTCGCTAAGTAAGTTTGGCGGAAACTATTGAAAAACATCGCTAAGTAATGTTGCGCCATAGCTTCTTGAGGAAAGAAGAGTAAAAATGTTGTCAACGAACACAACCGTTAATTTTACGAAAAGGAAGGTTAATCACGACTAAAAAAGCTGAAAAACCACAGTTCAGGGCGTAAACAGATTTTACACTTCTGAGCTTTTTCGATGTGGGTGGCATTTTAACGTACACAAGTCCAGTCGATGATCGTTTATACGTGGTAATGCACCGTGAAAATCCTATTTAAACCTGACGATCGGCAGCGTTGGGCACTACTTGTTCATATTATTTGTCAAAGAATGACAAAGATGCTCACATGTTTCTAATAACACGAAATTTAAAATAAACAAATGAGTATTAATGGTTTATGTGATTATTAGTTGCATGGTAGCAACAACGCTCAGTTCAAACCACAAACCAGATCAACATATTTTCCCATGGCAGATTACCGGCTCTCTGACAGTTTGGGAGATTCTACACATGTGCTCACACAGGGAACTGTATGAAAAAGACGCCCTGGATACCTACACGTTCCGGGAAATTCAATGTAACAGGTCGGTTATGTCTACTCATCGCTACGACACGTGTACTTTAACAGATGAGACCTTTCACGAATTATTTGCTTCCCACCGCTTACGTTTGTTGTCGAAGCAGAATGCGTTCGGGTTTGGGAGAAATTATCGATCTTGTTCAGCAACAGATCGCGGTATCAATTGACGTCACTAGTTTCAGTTGTATGACACAGTGTTTTATTGTCTCTGCGCTGTCCCACGTCAGACCGGAACGAATCTAGGAATTCTCTCCGTTTCCCATTTGTCGACCCATATGTTGTTGTCAGGACTGTCGTTCGTGAATCCTAAACAAGAATATTAGATGATTTTTTAACTAGGTTTCACCTGACACCAATATATGCAGGGCGCTGGTCTTACATTTATCGCCATATCATCCAATTAACCCCAAAGCGACTAAATCGTTTGTTAGGAATTTGACACTTCTTTTGCCCTCATAAATTTTTTACGATTTATAACCGAATAATAAGTAACAACGGTTTCACAAACGGTGGGTTTTTCATGGTCAAAATACATAGAAAGTGCTACATCATCACAGTTGCTTTCCCTACAACGTGCATAAGAATTAAATTACATTTTACATTATAACTTAAAACTACCGATATGGGGCTGATATACTCTCAGTGCGCCCTTCTCATAATTCCACCCTCTGTATTTTAGCAGCTACCTGGTTCCCACCGAACCTCCAACGCCCAAAACACCCAACAACGACGGTTGGAATCCCACGTGGGAAGATAAAGTGGAATTAGGACCTTCCACTTCGGCTGGTTTGGATACAATTATTAAAACCAGTAATGAAAGCACAGCAGAACTTGGAATGGTCGACTGTGCCGACGAATGCCTGGAAGACCCTTTTTAGAGCTCAATCATAAATTGTATTACAATTTCTTCAATGGGCAAAAATGGTGAATACTGCACCAAATCATGTAGAATTGTTTCAGGAAGTTTGGGGTTAATATTATTTGAACGTATTACCACAGTCAGAGAATGCGGACAAGATTTGGTCCAAAATCGAATAAGTTTGATGCGCGACTGAAATGTGTAAGTATCAAAATTCGTGGGAGTTACAGAAACTAGTTTTGGTTTCCAGAAAGGGATTTTTCAATCTTGTTTCACAAAATGCAGTTATTTGTTTTCAAACTCTGTTGTAATGGACTTTCACACAGGGAGATTTTTGTTCCTAATTTGAAGCAAACAAAAAAAATGTTTCTAACTGGGAAAAACATTCTTGCCAATCACTTCATTTGTGCGTTTTGTAATGTTTTAAGTTCATCAATGCTTTTTTACACTTGTACGTTTCGTCAAATATATTTGTTTGTGAAATTTTGCTGATTAAGTTCACTCTATTCAACTTCAGAGATAACCTCGGTTTAATTAAGTAAGTGGTAAAAAAATACTATATCACCCATTAAATGGTTTTGGGAGCTTTAGCCGCAAGTATTACGGAATAAGTGTTCCGTGATTTATTTGCTGATCGCCTGAGACCGTGCAACCTTTCTTACCAACTCTCTGTAGCGTCAGCTAGTGGTCGTTGCAGCTCTGAGGTTCAACGGGAAATCCACAAAGCAATCACTTTGCAAGTTAAAGTTATCAGCATGATACAGGATTAATAAATGTCACACCATAAATGTACCGCAGTCAGCCTCTCTTGATTGAGGGTTATCATAAAATTGTCACCTAAAAAGTAACAATCGAAACTCACACGCAACGCATTTTAACCATTGCAAAAATAATATATGAAAACAAGTTAATTTGAAAAAGGTCACAAGAAAACAGTATACCACGCACTAAAACAGAACACGTTGTAGCACACAGTTAATTATAGCACACAGTTAATTAAACACAAAACGTGAGGGCAAGGAAAGCTCAAAGCATCTGCGTACCGCAGTCTGCATACGCCCACAAACACAACTTCCAATTTCGCAACACATAACCAACCGCGTTATATTTTCCCTTTTATATTTCGATGTTTCGTGGCATCTTTTCGAGTCGAGCGTCCGCCGAACAAGCAAACGTTCCTGAAACAAACACGCCCCACATCGCAAAAGATTTGAAAAATCCTGGATCAAATATACAGTTTGGTATCATGAGGTCACCCACGATGTGGACAACCCTACACCGACGAGCACTAAATCGTGATTATTTTTTTCCTTTGACCACACCGGGATTTGAACCCAAGACATCCTGGGCACGAAATCCGATCAGGTTTTGTTTTGTATGGGTCGCGCGCTAGCGACGTTTGTTTTCAATTTGCTTACAATTTTAGTTTCGATAAAGGGAAAGTAATAATACTGTTATCAACAAATGCTTTCAATTTCTGCAATTGTAAATGAGTTTGTCAATATTTGTTCCAACGCAAATTCAGTCATTACTTTGGCCGATCGGAATCGGAATACAAACGGTTTCAACACACAAGCAGTTGATTCTTGTTTGTTTTTTGTATAATTGATTTTTTTATTCTTGTCGCTTTGCTGAATTCATTTCTTCAAACCAATTAAACGCTCAACCGTTTTAACCAATTAAAAGGGTTGCAACACCTGATATGCACTGATGCGTAACCACAATTAATCGTTTATTTAACTCGAGTTTAGGGAAGGCGACTCACGCTTGACTACATTTATCAGGTTCGGTCCTCTCACTTCACCGCACTGCTATCTCTGTTACAAATGATTATCATGATATATTTGCGACATTATCTGTAAGCTCTATTGGTTTGTAATATGAGTCGATATTGATCAGCCACAATAGCATTTGCCTTCACGTTTTCCAAATATTTCAGAATAATCGTATTTTGACGGTACACACACATATTACGATTAGGGTAATTACCTCAAGCCAGTCCATGGTTTGAGGTAAGGTAACTGTTCTCCCCCATTTATAAAAGGCAAAAGTAAGGCAAACGATATGGCGTTTCCCAAACGGTTTGTTACAAACCGAGAAAAACTCTTTTTACCCACAAACTGCCGACGCAAATTAATCACACATGTGTCTTAAAATGACTGCTGATGACTAAGCAACATTCAAATCGTTTTGTTGTGTACAATATGCGTCACACTCTCCTTCGTAAACAAACCAACAAATTAATTCAACAAAACAATTGTAGAACTACAATACAATTGATTTAAATAAAAAGTACCAGAAATTAATTTGTTTCAAAGTTTAGTTTAGATTAATAGATTTATCTTATTAATCGAGTTTGATCACTGAATTTGTTTCAGTGTTTTTAGACTTCGAAATTTCATGAATTGTTTTGTCCAGATTACAATGTGCGGATAAAATATTGACAGTTGTGCTTACGTTTTAATCTTTCGCTCAGATATGAAATTAGTTCAAGAAAAACTTCCCGAAACGAAGTAAATCTGTGTAAGCTGCAGACAGATGGCCAATGTTTTCACCTAAAAGGTCTCATCAGTGCAGCTGGTCTGACGACTTTGCTGACCGAACAGCGAAGCAAAGACTGAAGTAAATGTGTTTGAAATTCAGCATTTTAAAAACTTAAAAAACAAAGCATGAAGTAAACACGAAGTCCTGTGATTCATGTGTTTTGTAGCCATTTGACTCTTGTGTAATATCCTATTACAATCCACTCCCACACGATGACGTGCGAATCACAGGTTTGCATGGGCGTGAAAAATATAATAACCACCAATCATTTTTAATTTTCCTCTGATAAGCATGTACTAATAAATAACAGGTGGCCGATGAAATCTGGGCATTAACAAAGACATTCAACGATGAACGAAGTTTACGAAGATCCAAAACATCTTTCAGTGAAGATGTCAGGCAATAAAGGTGCTATTACGTTAAAAGATGTTTGCAATCATCATCCATTTCTGTCTTCTACTCCAGTAGATAAGGGATCAAATGAAAATCGTTGTGTAAGTTTCGGAGTTGGACATTTGGCGATTCTCATCACAGCTCTATTGTTCATTGTCAACTTCGGGGTTTCCTTGTTCATTATAACAAACTATCACTCCAAATCTACTCAAGGTATAAAACATTACTCTGTTTACGTGTGATGCAGCGTATTTTGTTCTTAATAGATTTAATAACATGCAACAAACCACCATCATTTGGAAACGCTTCGTGTTTTCCGGTTCGTTCAACGTACAGTGTTGGATCAAGTCAGACTTGTGCATGCGATGAAGGATTTCATTCCACTAATCCTATGATTAGATATTGTCTCGAAAACGGAACATGGAGCAAAATGTTGTCAAATTGCTCTATAGTAGGTCGGTGAAGCAACGCAGTGGTTTTTATTAGGCTTTATCAACGGTTTAACAATTCTGACTGTGTTTATTATATGTATTTAATATATACAGTAGATTTTAAATACGTGGTTTGGCAAACTTGCTTGGAAATGTCGTAATTCCTACGAGGTTTTCACATGACGCACTAATTTTCTACTAAAATTTGCCTTCCTTTAAAAAGATTTGTGGAGATTATATCCGAGCCATTCTGTTAAAAAGGTTTCTTGAAAGTCCTCAATTCAATTAAACCAACAACTATGCAAAGCAAAAGCGATAAAATATATTCATGACAATATATCGCATGGCAGGGACGATATTGTGCAACAAACCAGCTTCGATCGGAAACGCCTCGTGTATTCCGGTTCGATCAACGTACAGTGTTGTATCAAGTCAGACCTGCGTATGCAATGAAGGATTCCATTCCACAAATCCCATGATTAGATATTGTCTCGAAGATGGAACTTGGAGCAAAATGTTGTCAAATTGCTCTATAGTAGGTGGGTGAAACAGTATAGTGGTTCCTACTAGGCTTTATTAACGGTTGGATTTTTTCAAAATGTTTTCATACTGCATGCAAATTGGTTTGCTGTGCTTATATGCTAGATCATTTCTCATGCGTGGTATTTGGTTTGAGTCTTCTTTAATGTAGTGCTATATATATTTATTTGCAGGCGAAAAAAACAAAATCCTCGGCGTAAACGTTCAAGCAAATCAAGGTAAGCTTACAAACTTAAAATACAGAAAGAAGCTTGTTCTTGTTGCAACATAATCTTATAATCCACAAACAATAAATTCCTATTTAATACTTTTTAGATTCTTTGTGCAAATTGGGTTTAAAAACCGGTTACATCAAAGACAGCGCCATAACTGCATAGTCTTATTTAAACAGCCACATTGACGAGTTACATCATGAAAAAAATGGCCGCTTAGATCGACCTTATATTCCTGGAGTGCATTATGGTGCTTGGGTTGCAGCAACAAGTGAGTATCAAAGTTTCTTAACAGGGTTTGGCTCTTGGCACGCGTGTGTTTTACGATTTTGAGTCATAAATGTTAAAAAAATTCCCTTTAACCAACTTTTTTACAACAGATACCGCTGATCAGTGGATTCAGGTCGATTTGAAAACTCCCACCAATATTACAGGTGTTATTACACAAGGAAGGAATAAATATAATGAATGGACCATAAAGTTCAAAATATCTTTCATCAGCCCTGGTGATCCCCATTGGAAACTAGTGACAGGAAGTGACGGAAAAGTTGTAGTAAGTTGTTATATTAGGGCTGCGGTATTTATATATACATATATATGCCTCGCTTTTTTTCGCTAATCATTGTCTCGACGTAATTAAGGAGTTCAATGGCAACACTGATCAGGACACGAAGGTGACCAACATTTTCGAGAAACCTGTTGAAGCTGTGAAGTTACGATTGATTCCAATTTCGTGGAATGGACGTGTATCAGTTAGACATGAATACCTGACTTGCTGAATAGAAGCATCAAATAATAACTGTGACTCATTACCCATAGGCTATGAGTTTAACGCATGTCAATATTTTTATTGCAACGCTTTGCAGACTATTTTTGTAGCGGAAAAAGAAAGAGACATTTCCACGTAATTCATAATGCTTTCTTTTGCAACAGCTTTCGAGCCTATATTTACATTTAGGGAAATGTTGAGATGAAGATTTAACCAAGATATTTTTCCCAATTAAAAGCGTTAAGTGCATGTTTATGTTTCAAGTTGTTCTTCATTATATGTCTCATCAGCAATTCGATAAATGATAACTTCGATATGTTTCAAATTAAACCGATTTAGGTTTTTTCCTATATGATGTAAAACAATCCCAGTAACACAGGTTATCTGTCAAGCGCAAATACTGACAGATGTAACCAGGAACATTTTATGAATGATACATGGATGCATGGGTTTTGTTTGTAAAATAAAATACTTTGCAAAAGGCAGTTGTGATGTCGTAATGATAATTGAACGCACGAATTTGGCAAAAGGCAACCGAATTCCACAACCAAAACAAAACAGTGGAGCCTGAACACGTGGTGAATTTCCATCAATACCAGGCGACGACGAAAAACAGTTACAAGACATCTAATTCTTAATGAATTGTGTAGAGGAGGGTTGGTGGCTTCACTTAATCGCAAATGGAGGTAACTTTCTGTGATTCATTTTTTCACAAAACAAACCTACACTTTTTTGGCCAAAATAATGGCCAACAGAGGGTCAAAATGCCCCCGGGGGAGCAGTTAAAGTAGTTATCTCGATTATAAATTTGGCCAGAATTCCTAGTCAAGGGTCGGGACTAACAGAAAATCACAAATTGACCATACTTTCTGTGATTCATTTTTCCACAAAATCTACATCAATATTTGGGTAGTTTTTCAGCTACATGTTCAACAGCACCCTCTACCAATTTACTGCCTGACTAATAACCCTGAAAACCATAGCAAAACTGCCCCAAACACGCCAAAAATCGCCCTGGCAACAGCCTGTTCATCTGCGCTCATTTAACCAAAACACTGGCGCCCATGCATGACCCATTGCATTGTTACACATAATTTTACTCTGTTACGCAGGACAGAGTTCGAGAAGGGCATTTCCCACCTAAGAAAGTCTTTTCCATAGAAATACAGAGATGCGGCCTTCAGTGCAACCCGAGAAGTCGTTATCTACACAGCGGTTAGAAATTTGATAAATGGGACTGAGGTTTGTGTCGGTGATTAATAACATGTTTGCATAAATACCGTCAGCAAGATCGGGTTTCTTTTGTGAAAACAAACAATCCTTCACACTCACATAGTTTTACTGCACACAACAGCACTACATAAACAAAAATAAAGTGTCAACGCATTTAATACCGAACAAACAATAGAGAGTTTAGGTCTGAAAAGTCGTTCCAGTGCAGTAATGGATTACATCTGTGATACGTCATATGTGGGCTATATTGGAAACACATATAATGGAGGCAAACCCAACCACGGGAAATAATAAAACACGAATATGACCCATATCTCAACTAATTAAATCAAACAGTTTCGGATGTGATATCTGTGGAGCAATGACGATACCAGAGTAAAGTTAACATTTTTTGGCTCACGAAAACACACAGGTTAAAGAATAGGAAGGACATCATTGTCATCAATTTTATTCTGATCATTGTTTAAAAAGTCGAGCTCTCTCATGGCATCCAGGAGGTATTCTAGGAGCCTAGTTGTGCGCTCATCCGAAAAAGTGAAACCTCCGTCATTAGAGGATTCCAAGCGCATGAGGAGACGTTTTCGTGTTTCAGCGACCGAGGGACTTTCCCCTTGACAGAGTCGGATTTCATCCTCCAGTGCCCAACACAACTTCCGCTCCTCCTGGGTCTCTGCGCACGCCATGCTCTCCTCCGCAATCCGATCCCAATCCTCATCACCACTCCACTTCTCCCGGAGAATTATAGATGCGATTATCTTTGCAAGGGACGCGGCACCATTCCCACGACTTTCGTTGCCTTCCATAAATTTACCAATCTTAAACCCCGTCACTTTGGCACGAAGGCTACACGTGATCATTACGTCATCAATCGTGATGTCACCGACTCTAAAGATTGGATCGGAGTGGAGGAAGTGAATGGCAGATGCGATATCGGCACAGAGTCGGAGGTTGGCCAGGGGAGGGAGCCAGAAATCCTTCTTTCTGGTGTATTGGAGGAAGGGGAGGATGTCCATACCGTCCACGTACTCGAACAAAACTCCGAACTCGTTTCCCTGGCGAGTGTGACCGAGTACGCGGATCACGTGATCGTGATTAGCCAACCGGGATAGTGAGACGCCCTCCGTCAACCTGCAACAAACGTACCAGCTCAATTACTGAGACTAAAATCCCAAACCGTGTCAATATATTTGCAAACTTACGTTTCCATCTGCTGTTCGGTCGATATTCCGTCCTCTATGTTAATGTACTGCACTGTTACATTTCCATGCATGTCATTCCACGCTTTCTTTACAAGCCTGAAGTTTCCGTTGTCAATAATTTTGTCCATGGAAAACGTCAGTTCGCTCGGAGGAACAAAACAATCCACAGCCTAAAGTAATGGATTTGTTAAACTGATCATAATCTAACTTAATGGTTGTCAGCTGTGTGCAGAATTACTGCATTGACAAAAGCGTTTCTTTCAACATAAAGTTGCATCACATGTTTGTTTTCCAATCATAGATCTCGCAACACATTACAAAATTGTTGGTATTTCAATACATCAACTAAGTGTGTTAAAATAAGCACTGAATACACAAAGTAAAACCGACCGCAAAATTCTTTTTCACAGTAAACATTTTTGTACCTTCTTAGAAGCAAGCTTTTGGTCCTCCAATACCTTTAACCTGGCTTCTGCTGCTTTAAGTTCCTACAAATAGAGTAACAGATCAAGTAAAATGTTCAATGATAATTTATCATAGCTGGTGTGTTCACACTGGAATCAAGAGAGACACAAGATGCAGATCTGCAACAAAACCCAGATATTGCCACAACATCCTCTAGTTAATGTTGCAAATCCATGATAACTAAAGGAAAAGATTAACTAAGGGCATGTAACTCTACGCCAGGGGTCACTAAACTATGGTCCACAAGGTTAGTCCATGTGGCCCGCCGGGCTCAGGGCTAACTGGTAGACTTGCAGGCACACAGATTTCCACTTTGTGGCACCTTTTAGTCAATTGTCAATATGTTGGGTACCAAACTAGCTACAAATGATCGTAGACAAACCACATTGGGCGCAATAAATATACCAAGCAAATGTAGCCTTGTGCCACAGTCACCAGATGCACTGATGAGACCTTACAGGTCGAAACAGTGTGTACACCTGTCTGCAGCTCTCATTGAATATTATGGCTTTTGTGCATATAAAATAAATGAGCATGGAGATCAATAATATGAATTTTGTGAGCTGCATACAGATGGCCATTGTTTCAACCTATCAAGTCTTATCAGTGCAACGTGGTGTGGACAATCTTGCCATGGCAGCATTGATGAGACCTTATGAGTTAAAACAGTGTAATAAAAAACCTAAACCATTTTGCTGTAATTACCTGATTAAGTTCAAACATCTCGAGGTATTTTTCTTTGAACGGGGTCAAACTCTCTCTCAACATTTCACCGTTTTCTTTCGATAACTTCTTGCTTAACTTTAGATGTTGATAAGCTTGACTCACTGCACGGCCATGTAAGGCTTTAAAGTTTTGGATGTTCTCCAATTCCAAAATCTAAAACAATGTGCATTTAAAATGTTTATTACAAATTGACTTCTGCTTGTCCTTGTATGAAAATATGATTGAATCACTTGATGTTATGTTTGTTCAGAATGATCCACAGTTTTTGCAAACGATTTTCGTTGACAACATTTCAGTGTCATGCACTTATGTTGTTTAATCAATTACGAAATCATTGTGCATTTCATCAGTAAATAATTAACGAACTAACAATAAAAACTAGGTTTTACACCTAGTAAGAAATATTAAGATATAAACAAATCTTCGCTTTGAGCTGTGAATATGTAAATGATGACTGGAAGTGAAACAAATAACAGTTTCAAGTTTTCTTACCCCGTTATCCATAAGTTCATGGTATTTCGCTGCTAACTTCTTTTCATTTTCAAAGTAGGTGGCATCGTGTTTCCTCTAAAATAAAACTTTTATCCAACACAAAAAAATATTTGCTATGCAAGAAAATTTAATGCACAAACCCACATGCAATTTCAATTATCCTAATTGCTAACTGTGATATTAGGATTAACAATGTGTTTGTGTAGTATTTAAAAAAATTAAAACAATTACTTTGAAATAACTTCCCAAGAAAGATTTTTCCTTCTCTGCCTTTTCAATAAACTGACTTTCCATTTGTTTCCTCAACGTTGCATTTGCCCAAAGTTGCGACGAAGAGAGAATTCTTTTTCCAGACTTCAAACATTTCTTGTGGCATTCTTCAAATGGTTCTTCCATTGCAAATAGAGCTTCCTAAATCACAAACAAAACAGGTTCAATGGAACAGCAAAATACAAATGTCTGAAATGAACAAATAATATCCTTGTTGTCTGACTAATAGTCACAACAAATTGACTAATAAAAAATAATTTTTTTTCTGTATTTCCCTTTGTTCAGCTTAAAATAGAGTTCAAATAGTTGCCACAAGTTTCCACAAATATAGTAAATTGATTGATTCAACATTACAAGGAAACTCACCACCATGCTTTCCCTGTAGCTGCTAACAGCATTCGATTGTAAGCAGTGCATCACATTCTAAAACAATCCATGTATTAGAACACAATACTTTTGCACAAAGGTGCACATCAAATTCAGAATAACTCCAGGCAATCATGATTACCTCTTGTTTTTTTGCACTTTCAATCTCACTGATAATTGCATCTCTTTTTTCTTGCAAAGTCAAATTGAAATTCAGCATTTGTTGATCTGACAATAATTGAACGATTTTTTTCTAACTACTAATTTTGTTCGAGGACTTTTGCCATGTTAAAACCAGTACACATTAATATAACAAAAGCAAAGAATAGCATTTTTCACCCCAAACAACTTGAGAAAACTTTGGGTCTAAAGCTGTCTCAAGATGTTGCTTTGCTTCATCATTCGCCAAAGAATGTTGCTGAAAAACATCATCTTTGCATGTGCATTCTTGTTCCTGCAAAAAGCGTCAAGTTTTCATACCATCAGATAGCATTTAATTGTTAACAAATATACAACAATCACCATCTTGAAATAATAACAATCACCAAAGCATTTACCTTCATTTTACTCAGATAAATTCCCAAAGCCTTTGAAAAAATTGCTTCCATTTCACCCGACTGAAAATAAATAATGACGCAGTATGAAGAACAATAAATTTATTCCAAACTATGATTTTTATGTAGAAGTGTGAATAAAATATGCAGTTTCATAAAAAAGGATATGATGTGGGGGGGTGCATAGTTTCAATAACTTGAAAGATAGTAGGAAAATATACATAATAAAGGTATAACAGAGCAATGAACAAGTCAAGCATAAATCACCTCTTTTCCAAAATACATGAATTTGTTAATATCAGTTTATCATGTTAAACTAGGGTGTCTCACACGTATGACTAATGATGTCATCAATATTAGTATGATGTCATCAAATACTAATAACCATTAGGCAGCAGCCTTTTAGTCTTCCACACTCTGGTTTCTTCTCACACGCATAAATCTTTCGCCTTTTACTAAAGATTACCTTTTCCGAGGTATACTCTGTTCTACGAGTCGTTTCTGTTTATTAATATTCTGGTTGGTGAAGGACAGTGATCAAAGGACTTTACCATATTATTTGGAACTCCTTTCGAGACGAGAATTGCTAACCGTTATATGAAAGTGCAGAGGAGGCTTGAGGTCACTTGTTTAGTTAGCCCGGCCCTTTTTAGGGCTACTATATTGCTTTGTAGTAGCGGTGAGCGGCAAGTGGCCAGCGTGTGTTTTGTTTATTTGACACACAATTTTGTTGCGAGATGGATTTTGCCAGAGCTGTAGCCGGGCCAAGTGTGGCGGCTCTTTCTGTGCCAGGAACTGATCCGTTCGATACAGACGAGAATCTTGAAGTGGACGCCCGCTTTAATCCGGGCCTGAAACGTCCAGAAATACACCTACTATTACGCCAATTGAATGTTCGCTGGCGAAATACCCTAGAAGGTATTTTTCAATTCCCTAATGGCAGAGTCAAATTTTTTTGCCCGACTATGGAGAAAGCCCGAAGTTTAGCCATGACGTTAAGAGCAAGTGGCAAACCGGTTTACGCAACCGCGCACTGCGAGGACGAGGAACGGGTTTTTTTAACGAGGGTCCCCCCGCGCGCCACGATGCAATCTCTACTTGCATATTTTTCGAAATACGCCCCGACACTTCGCGGATGGAAGCTTTTTGATGACTTCGGTCTATATGGAGGCAGACGAGTTATTGTCATGAAGGCCTCAGTGTTAAAGGAGAATCCGATTCCCGAGCGTCTACGCCTCGGTAGAACATTTGTTGAAATTAAATATAACGGTCAGCCCAGGAAATGTGAATTTTGCGCTGAAATGGGCCACACGAAAAGCGATTGGCCCAGCTTCGCGAAGCACGTAGAAGACCGTAAACGGGCCGCAGCTGCAAAAGGTGGCAACACCGACGATAACGCGCAGAACGCACAAGCCGACGCGCCCCTCCCCACGGAAAGCAAAGATAAGAAGGCGCCAGAGGCGAAAGCGCACGACGCCACAACGTCAAGTCTGGCGGGTGATGTTGCCCCAGACCCCATCGAAAAAGTATCAGCTGAAGTCGTGCCACCTGTGCACCTGCATGTGCCAGACACGGCAATTGATAACATTAAGTCAGGTGTTAATCGTAAGGTGACAGCTGATATCGCTGACGCCCCTCCGGCAACTGTGGTGACTGAAGTCACACCTGGTCAAAACAAAGAAGTGACCGCTGAAGTCGGTGACTCTGAGCCACCGACTGTGACGGATGACGTCACCAAAAGCGGCAAGAAGCCATCAGAGGCGCAACCCTCTAGCGCTACAACGGTGCAAGGCCAACTGAAGACACCAGAGGCGGTGCTTCACAGCTTGCCGAAGCCAGTGTTGGCTAACACCGCCCCAACCCAAACCAACAGCGTGCAACCACCTCCATCAGCAACATCCACCCCCAAGTCAAACCCCAACGAAGGATTCACGGAAGCTCGCTCCCGCAAACGGAAGAAGAGCCCAACCACCCCAAAGTCGAAGAAGACACCCTGCTGCAGTACAGCATACACAACAGGCGAGAGTATTAAATGCCTATGTAACAACTTGCACCTTAAGTGCAGATGTGGCAATTGGGCCTCAGAAGAGGCTTACCTCAGCCCTTCACGCTGTTTAAACATCAAATGTCAGCGACTTTTAATAGCGTGTACTTGTGGATCATGCTACAACCTTGCGCCGGGAGAGAAACTAGTGTGTAACTGTAAAGCAGTGATACCAGATGATTTTAATGCATCGTGTTTTTAAACAACCACAACCCCATTAATTTTGTCCCGTTTTTGTTTACTTTCTGTTGCACCCACTTTATATATATATATATATTCTTTTTTTTGTTTTCTTGAGTTAATTTTATAATGGCGTCGTATTTAAAGATATGTACCCTTAATGTTAACGGCCTTGGCCAAGCCCCCAAGAGAAAAGCCCTGTTCCGGTACCTTTCCTCTTTAAACTTTGACATTTTTTGCCTTCAAGAAACTCATTCTACCCCCCAAACCGAATCCCTATGGAAGTCCGAATGGACTTCTGGCCCCATCCTCTTAAACTCGACACCTCTAAAAGGCCCAGCCTGCGGGGGTGTCGCAGTTCTTCTAAACTCCTACAATCTTCGAATTCTTAACTCCGTTTCTGACTCTGACGGTCGCATCATTGCGGCCGACATTTCAACCCTGACCCACACCTTTCACTTAGTTAATATATACGCACCCTCTAGCACAAATCACTACATACTCAATAATAAATTCTTCGATTCTCTCTACCCCTACATTTCTTCTACCCATCCCATTGTTTTTACTGGTGACTTTAACTGTGTAACTGACCCTACCTTGGACAAACACCCCCCAGTACCCAATCGACAGCCCAGCTACAACCTTATAAAATTATTAACAACTTTTAACCTACAGGATTCATTTCGGCTGCTTCATCCAAACCTCCGCCAATTTTCCCGTCGTGCCCTAAATACACAGTCCAGAATTGATAGAATTTATCTTTCCTCTTCGTTAATTCCCAACAAACATTTATTCATCCCATGCCCTTTTTCGGATCATGATTCAGTTTCGGTTTCCGTCAACCTTATCTCTGCCCCACCCAGGGGACGAGGTACCTGGAAGAACAACACTAAAACCCTTAACGACCCTCTTTTTCGCCTCGATTTTCACCGCTATTACCCTCTTTGGCAAACTCTCGCTCCTTTCCACTCTAACCCCATGGACTTTTGGATAACTCTTAAATTTAAATTTAAATCATTGATAAAATCCCACTCCAAACGCCTGGCTCAAGAATCCCGCGACCAAACCTACACCTTACAGCAACAACTCGACACCGCCCGCCAAATTCTCAACGACAATCCCTCTCCCGATAACTTCCGTATTTTCCAATCTATCAAAAAAAACCTAAATTCTCTTTACCTTCTTTCCCACACCCGGCAATTCTTTGAAACTCTTTATTCCGATCAACACCTTCCATTACCCGACCCTTCTAATTTATTTGTTAAAACCCCTTTAAAAGTAATACCAGATCAATTCCTTACAACCTTATCGAATCCCATCACACTGCACGAAGTAAGAAAAACACTTTCCCTTTTTCCTTCAGGCAAAACCCCCGGCCCCGACGGTCTCAGCAGCGAGTTTTACTCGCTGTACTGGGACCTCATCGGGGCCGACCTCACCCAAGCTCTCAACTACGCATATTTCAATTCCTACACCCCAACAGAATTTAACCTTGGCCATCTGACCCTAATTTTCAAGAAAAATGACCCCACTCTCCTTAATAATTATAGACCCATTTCTCTGTTAAATACTGATCTTAAAATTCTCCACAAACTTTTGAACCTAAGACTCAAACC
This sequence comes from Ascidia mentula, assembly GCF_947561715.1. Taxonomy (NCBI): domain Eukaryota; kingdom Metazoa; phylum Chordata; class Ascidiacea; order Phlebobranchia; family Ascidiidae; genus Ascidia; species Ascidia mentula. The sequence continues at coordinate 18,115,705 of NC_138570.1, read as the reverse complement.
CTTTATTCCCAAAATTCTTTCTTCAAACCAATTCGCTACCCCCGGCTCATCCACATCCGACGCAACTTCACTCTTACGCGATCTTCACCACCACGCATCCTCCATCAATTCGGACACTTTCTTCATTTCCCTAGATTTTCAAAAAGCCTTCGATTCTGTTTCATTCTCCTGGCTACTTCTTCAGTTAAATCTTAAACGCTTTCCCACTTGCTTTACTAATTACCTTTCTGCCCTTCACTCTAGCGCCAACTCCCGGGCCTTCGTAAACGGCTTTGCCACAACGGACTTTCCGATCAGGAGAGGTATCAGACAAGGTGACCCCCTTAGTCTGAACCTCTTCCTGATTGCCCTAGATCCGCTTCTCGTTGCCCTTCAAAACAACCCTGCTATCACTTCAACCCCGGTGCCATGCCGCAACACACCCAAGGCAATCGCTTACGCCGATGACGTCACCCTAGTGGTGGCTCATCGGCACTCCCTCACCAAAGCCCTCGGCCTCATTGACAATTTTGCTAAATTTTCTGGTTTAAAACTCAACCCCACCAAAACCGAAGCGATTGCCATCCTTCGACCTCCCCTTGACGACCCAACCTTGTGTAATATAAAGTGGAACCCTAAATCGATAAGCCCGTTAAATACCCCAATAGGCGCACCATCAGACATCACCGCGACATGGCACAAAGCAATCACCTCTTTACAATCCCGCGCCAGATCTATGAGCAACCCTTTTCTTACTTTTGACTCTAAATGCATCCTCTCAAAAACTATACTTTTACCCCAAATTTCATACCTTGCTAAAACTTACCCCTTACCACCCCAGCAACGAGAACGGATCGACGGCATTGTGGTAAAGTTCGTCGTCGGCCCAAATAATCCAACCTTGTCAATTAACATCCTGGCAGCCCGTCGTAACCATGGTGGTTACGGCGCGGCAAACATTCCCCTCTACGCTGACCTATCACTTCTCTATTCTATCAAACAATATTACAATCACCGCCTTTTGGATTCCCCAACTACTCCGCAACTTTCCTTCATAGAATATAATCTTGGACTCCCCCTCAGCAAACTTTTCAACCTTCGTACTAGGAATTACCTACCACACGCAACAACACCTTCTCCCCACTATCTATATATTCTAAACCTCCTCAAATCTTTAAACCTTACCGAAACTGAACTCATGACCCATAAACTAAAGCCCCTCTATCACCGTATCGTGGACGAATCCACCACACCCCATCATTTCAACGACTGGTCCCAAATCCACCACCCTATCTTCCCCAACTACCTTAAAACTTTTAATTATCGCCTTACCCTTAAAATTCTTCCGCTAAAATGCCAACGAACCTATCTTGCCCTGGATCAAGAACCCCACTGCTACCTTTGTAATTCCTCATTAGAAACTTTCTCTCACCTTTTTCACAACTGTCGCTCTATTCAACCTCTTCTCACCCAAATTAAAAATATTTTCCGAACTTTAACTAACTCAAACTCTTCTCTATTTGATACACCTTTACACATCGTCTTTCCACAACTTCATAACACAACACCATACACAAAAACATTAGCAGCATTCCTTAACACCTCACTTACACACACTATTTGGAAAACACGGAACAGAATTAAACACGACATACGACCCATCAACGACATTTCCCGGCATTTGGTATCATACTTCAAAACCTCTGTACACTTTAAGCTAGCTATCCAACGGAACAGGGGCAACCCTTTTCTCGAGGAAGTCTTGGCTGATGTTGTTAACGCCATACCCAACCAATGAATCGCAAAAACCGTGCTCTACCGCCCTCTCCCGGATGACACCCCAAAATTACACCTCCCTGTTCTTTTGTATCGTATATTGTATATATTGTAAATTGTACCTACATGAAAACTACTCTCCCGGCAAAATGGACAAAATCTCGCCTCAGCGCCCACTTGCGGACCTTATTGTAAGAGCCATTTGACCACCTTATGTCAGTACCCGTCAATTTTTTTGTGTACCCGTATTTGTTGTGTCATTGCGAATTTCCTTAATGATCGATACCCCTTTTTCTTTCTTGTTTTTTGTATATTGTTGTGTTATTGTTATCTTCTGTTAATGTTCGACTTTTCGTTGCTACGTACATGCACTCGTTGTGTTGTTGTTTATTTTTTGTTAACATTCGTTAACGATATTTCTTTATTACACACCTGTACTTGTTGTTTCTATCGCCTGTTATTGTTAATGCTCGACATTTCTTTATCACGTACCTGAAACTTTTTTATTACTATTGTATTTTTTTCGATATCGTCCGATATTCGTGGGGACTATTGGTGCCTCGAATAAAATAATCGCCTTTTAAAAAGTAACAATCGAAACTCACACGCAACGCATTTTAACCTTTGCAAAAATAATATATGAAAACATGTTAATTTGAAAAAGGTCACAAGAAAACAGTATACCACGCACTAAAACAGAACACGTGCGTTGTAGCACACAGTTAATTCAACACAAACGCGAGGGCAGGGAAAGCTCAAAGCATCTGCGTACCGCAGTCTGCACACGCCCACAAACACAACTTCCAATTTCGCAACACATAACCAACCGCGTTATGTTTTCCCTTTTATATTTCGATGTTTCGTGGCATCTTTTCGAGTCGAGCATCCGCCGAACAAGCAAACGTTCGTGAAACAAACACGCCCTACATCGCAAAAGATTTAAAAAATCCTGGATCAAATATACAGTTTAGTATCATGAGGTCACCCACGATGTGGACAACCCTACACCGACGAGCACTAAATCGTGATTATTTTTTTCCTTTGACCACACCGGGATTTGAACCCAAGACATCCTGGACACGAAATCCGATCAGGTTTTTTTTTTATATGGGTCGCGCGCTAGCGACGTTTGTTTTCAATTTGCTTACAATTTTAGTTTCGAAACTAGTGACAGGAAGTGACGGAAAAGTTGTAGTAAGTTGTTATATTAGGGCTGCGGTATTTATATATACATATATATGCCTCGCTTTTTTTCGCTAATCATTGTCTCGACGTAATTAAGGAGTTCAATGGCAACACTGATCAGGACACGAAGGTGACCAACATTTTCGAGAAACCTGTTGAAGCTGTGAAGTTACGATTGATTCCAATTTCGTGGGATGGACGTGTATCAGTTAGACATGAATACCTGACTTGCTGAATAGAAACATCAAATAATAACTGTGACTCATTACCCATAGGCTATGAGTTTAACGCATGTAAATATTTTTATTGCAACGCTTTGCAGACTATTTTTGTAGCGGAAAAAGAAAGAGACATTTCCGCGCAATTCATATTGCTTTCTTTTGCAACAGCTTTCGAGCCTATATTTACATTTAGGGAAATGTTGAGATGAAGATTTAACCAATATATTTTTCCCAATTAAAAGCGTTAAGTGCATGTTTATGTTTCAAGTTGTTCATCTTCATTATATGTCTCTTCAGCAATTCGATAAATGATAACTTCGATATGTTTCAAATTAAACCGATTTAGGTTTTTTCCTATGATGTAAAACAATCCCAGTAACACAGGTTATCTGTCAAGCGCAAATACTGACAGATGTAACCAGGAACATTTTATGAATGATACATGGATGCATGGGTTTTGTTTGTAAAATAAAACACTTTGCAAAAGGCAGTTGTGATGTCGTAATGATAATTGAACGCACGAATTTGGCAAAAGGCAACCGAATTCCACAACCAAAACAAAACAGTGGAGCCTGAACACGTGGTGAATTTCCATCAATACCAGGCGACGACGAAAAACAGTTACAAGACATCTAATTCTTAATGAATTGTGTAGAGGAGGGTTGGTGGCTTCACTTAATCGCAAATGGAGGGTACTTTCTGTGATTCATTTTTTCACAAAACAAACCTACACTTTTTTGGCCAAAATAATGGCCAACACAGGGTCAAAATGCCCCCGGGGGAGCAGTTAAAGTAGTTATCTCGATTATAAATTTGGCCAGAATTTCTAGTCAAGGGTCGGGACTAACAGAAAATCACAAATTGACCATACTTTCTGTGATTCATTTTTCCACAAAATCTACATCAATATTTGGGTAGTTTTTCAGCTACATGTTCAACAGCACCCTCTACCAATTTACTGCCTGACTAATAACCCTGAAAACCATAGTAAAACTGCCCCAAACACGCCGAAAATCGCCCTGGCAACAGCCTGTTCATCTGCGCTCATTTAACCAAAACACTGGCGCCCATGCATGACCCATTGCATTGTTACACATAATTTTACTCTGTTACGCAGGACAGAGTTCGAGAAGGGCATTTCCCACCTAAGAAAGTCTTTTCCATAGAAATACAGAGATGCGGCCTTCAGTGCAACCCGAGAAGTCGTTATCTATACAGCGGTTAGAAATTTGATAAATGGGACTCAGGTTTGTGTCGGTGATTAATAACATGTTTGCATAAATACCGTCAGCAAGATCGGGTTTCTTTTGTGAAAACAAACAATCCTTCACACTCACATAGTTTTACTGCAAACAACCGAACTCCACAAACAAAAATTAAGTGTCAACGCATTTAATCCCGAACAAACAATAGAGAGTTTAGGTCTGAAAAGTCGTCCCAGTGCAGTAATGGATTACATCTGGGACACGTCATATGTGGGCTATATTGGAAACACATATAATGGAGGCAAACCCAACCACTGGAAATTGTAAAACACGAATATGACCAATATCTCAACTAAATAAATCAAACAGTTTCGGATGTTACATCTGTGGAGCAATGACGATACCAGAGTAAAGTCAACATTTTTTGGCTCACGAAAACACACAGGTTAAAGAATAGGAAGGACATCATTGTCATCAATTTTATTCTGATCATTGTTTAAAAAGTCGAGCTCTCTCATGGCATCCAGGAGGTATTCTAAGAGCCTAGTTGTGCGCTCATCCGAAGAAGTGAAACCTCCGTCATCAGAGGATTCCAAGCGCATGAAGAGACGTTTTCGTGTTTCAGCGACCGAGGGACTTTCCCCTTGACAGAGTCGGATTTCATCCTCCAGTGCCCAACATAACTTCCGCTCTTCCTGGGTCTCTGCGCACGCCATGCTCTCCTCCGCAATCCGATCCCAATCCTCATCACCACTCCACTTCTCCCGGAGGATTATAGATGCGATTATCTTTGCAAGGGACGCGGCACCATTCCCACGACTTTCGTTGCCTTCCATAAATTTACCAATCTTAAACCCCGTCACTTTGGCACGAAGGCTACACGTGATCATTACGTCATCAATCGTGATGTCACCGACTCTAAAGATTGGATCGGAGTGGAGGAAGTGAATGGCAGATGCGATATCGGCACAGAGTCGGAGGTTGGCCAGGGGAGGAAGCCAGAAATCCTTCTTTCTGGTGTATTGGAGGAAGGGGAGGATGTCCATACCGTCCACGTACTCGAACAAAACTCCGAACTCGTTTCCCTGGCGAGTGTGACCGAGTACGCGGATCACGTGATCGTGATTAGCCAACCGGGATAGTGAGACGCCCTCCGTCAACCTGCAACAAACGTACCAGCTCAATTACTGAGACTAAAATCCCAAACCGTGTCAATATATTTACAAACTTACGTTTCCATCTGCTGTTCGGTCGATATTCCGTCCTCTATGTTAATGTACTGCACTGTTACATTTCCATGCATGTCATTCCACGCCTTCTTAACAAGCCTGAAGTTTCCGTTGTCAATAATTTTGTCCATGGAAAACGTCAGCGCGCTCGGAGGAACAAAACAATCCACAGCCTAAAGTAATGGATTTGTTAAACTGATTATAATCTAATTTAATGGTTGTCAGTTGTGTGCAGAATTACTGCATTGACAAAAGCGTTTCTTTCAACATAAAGTTGCATCACATGTTTGTTTTCCAATCATAGATCTCGCAATACATTACAAAATTGTTGGTATTCCAATACATCAACTAAGTGTGTTAAAATAAGCACTGAATACACAATGTAAAACCGACCGCAAAATTCTTTTTCACAGTAAACATTTTTCTACCTTCTTAGAAGCAAGCTTTTGGTCCTCCAATACCTTTAACCTGGCTTCTGCTGCTTTAAGTTCCTACAAATAGAGTAACAGATCATGTAAAATGTTCAATGATAATTTATCATAGCTCGTGTGTTCACTCTGGAATCAAGAGAGACACAAGATGCAGATCTGCAACAAAACCCAGATATTGCCACAACATCCTCTAGTTAATGTTGCAAATCCATGATAACTAAAGGAAAAGGTTAACTAAGGGCATGTAACTCTACGCCAGGGGTCACTAAACTATGGTCCACAAGGTTAGTCCATGTGGCCCGCCGGGCTCAGGGCTAACTGGTAGACTTGCAGGCACACAGATTTCCACTTTGTGGCACCTTTTAGTCAATTGTCAATATGTTGGGTACCAAACTAGCTACAAATGATCGTAGACGAACCACATTGGGCGCAATAAATATACCAAGCAAATGTAGCCTTGTGCCACAGTCACCAGATGCACTGATGAGACCTTACAGGTCGAAACAGTGTGTACACCTGTCTGCAGCTCTCATTTAATATTTTGGCTTTTGTGCATATAAAATAAATGAGCATGGAGATCAATAATATGAATTTTGTGAGCTGCATACAGATGGCCATTGTTTCAACCTATCAAGTCTTATCAGTGCAACGTGGTGTGGACAATCTTGCCATGGCAGCATTGATGAGACCTTATGAGTTAAAACAGTGTAATAAAAAACCTAAACCATTTTGCTGTAATTACCTGATTAAGTTCAAACATCTCGAGGTATTTTTCTTTGAACGGGGTCAAACTCTCTCTCAACATTTCACCGTTTTCTTTCGATAACTTCTTGCTTAACTTCAGATGTTGATAAGCTTGACTCACTGCACGGCCATGTAAGGCTTTAAAGTTTTGGATGTTCTCCAATTCCAAAATCTAAAACAATGTGCATTTAAAATGTTTATTACAAATTGACTTCTGCTTGTCCTTGTATGAAAATATGATTGAATCACTTGATGTTATGTTTGTTCAGAATGATCCACAGTTTTTGCAAACGATTTTCGTTGACAACATTTCAGTGTCATGCACTTCTGTTGTTTTATCAATTACGAAATCATTGTACATTTTATCAGTAAATAATTGACGAATAAACAATAAAAACTAGGTTTTACACCTAGTAAGAAATATTAAGATATAAACAAATCTTCGCTTTGAGGTGTGTATATGTAAATGATGACTGGAAGTGAAACAAATAACAGTTTCAAGTTTTCTTACCCCGTTATCCATAAGTTCATGGTATTTCGCTGCTAACTTCTTTTCATTTTCAAAGTAGGTGGCATCGTGTTTCCTCTAAAATAAAACTTTTATCCAACACAAAAAAATATTTGCTATGCAAGAAAATTTAATGCACAAACCCACATGCAATTTCAATTATCCTAATTGCTAACTGTGATATTAGGATTAACAATGTGTTTGTGTAGTATTTAAAAAAATTAAAACAATTACTTTGAAATAACTTCCCAAGAAAGATTTTTCCTTCTCTGCCTTTTCAATAAACTGACTTTCCATTTGTTTCCTCAACGTTGCATTTGCCCAAAGTTGCGACGAAGAGAGAATTCTTTTTCCAGACTTCAAACATTTCTTGTGGCATTCTTCAAATGGTTCTTCCATTGCAAATAGAGCTTCCTAAATCACAAACAAAACAGGTTCAATGGAACAGCAAAATACAAATGTCTGAAATGAACAAATAATATCCTTGTTGTCTGACTAATAGTCACAACAAATTGACTAATAAAAAAAAATTTTTTTTCTGTATTTCCCTTTGTTCAGCTTAAAATAGAGTTCAAATAGTTGCCACAAGTTTCCACAAATATAGTAAATTGATTGATTCAACATTACAAGGAAACTCACCACCATGCTTTCCCTGTAGCTGCTAACAGCATTCGATTGTAAGCAGTGCATCACATTCTAAAACAATCCATGTATTAGAACACAATACTTTTGCACAAAGGTGCACATCAAATTCAGAATAACTCCAGGCAATCATGATTACCTCTTGTTTTTTTGCACTTTCAATCTCACTGATAATTGCATCTCTTTTTTCTTGCAAAGTCAAATTGAAATTCAGCATTTGTTGATCTGACAATAATTGAACGATTTTTTTCTAACTACTAATTTTGTTCGAGGACTTTTGCCATGTTAAAACCAGTATACATTAATATAACAAAAGCAAAGAATAGCATTTTTCACCCCAAACAACTTGAGAAAACTTTGGGTCTAAAGCTGTCTCAAGATGTTGCTTTGCTTCATCATTCGCCAAAGAATGTTGCTGAAAAACATCATCTTTGCATGTGCATTCTTGTTCCTGCAAAAAGCGTCAAGTTTTCATACCATCAGATAGCATTTAATTGTTAACAAACATACAACAATCACCATCTTGAAATAATAACAATCACCAAAGCATTTACCTTCATTTTACTCAGATAAATTCCCAAAGCCTTTGAAAAAATTGCTTCCATTTCACCCGACTGAAAATAAATAATGACGCAGTATGAAGAACAATAAATTTATTCCAAACTATGATTTTTATGTAGAAGTGTGAATAAAATATGCAGTTTCATAAAAAAGGATATGATGTGGGGGGGTGCATAGTTTCAATAACTTGAAAGATAGTAGGAAAATATACATAATAAAGGTATAACAGAGCAATGAACAAGTCAAGCATAAATCACCTCTTTTCCAAAATACATGAATTTGTTAATATCAGTTTATCATGTTAAACTAGGGTGTCTCACACGTATGACTAATGATGTCATCAATATTAGTATGATGTCATCAAATACTAATAACCATTAGGCAGCAGCCTTTTAGTCTTCCACATACATTTTAGGTTGAAACATAAAGTCATAAATTATGAAGGTTTGTGCCTATTTTATGCTTTGAACTAAGGCTGCAGTTTATGAAGGTTAAATTTAGGGTGGCAAAGCTATCTAGTCTGAAGAGTTGTGACTGTATTACCATAATCTATGGTAATATTTATTCAATTTTACGGAACACAGAGTTGAACAAGTTATTCATTTTTAAAGTTTTTCCCAATCCCTATAACTTACTGTTTTGCTTCCATCAACTGGTAGTGTGTCATGAGTGCTTTGCGTTTGCTTTAAAACCTTTCAAAATTAAAAAGTTAAAAAAATAATTAGCACACCTTCACAATCTTGAACACCATCATGATGTAACAAAGATTTCATTCCTTAACAAATATTAACAAACTTTTCACATAAATGTTAGTAAAACAAAACCATCCATAAACGAGGCATTTTTGTCATTCCAAGCAGTAATTACTTACATGGCTCAGTTTCACGTCATTCCGTTGTAGCTGTTTGTAGTTGTTTGTAACACGCTTTAGCGCAACCTAAATAAAATATTAGGTGACAATCCAAACTATTTGGACATAAAAATTACACTACAATCAAATAAAGTTTATTGGTTACTTACCAGCTTTCTTTTAAAGTCATCCTCAAACATTATCTTGTAACTGTTTGTGTATGTTCCCAATGCACTGATACCACTTTGATACCAACCCAGGTGTCTGAAGTCTTGTATTTTTATAAAATCTTCGTACTTTTTAAAGATAAAATCCTGAGCATTTGAGGTAATGTTTTCATACGATGTGTCAACTGACATGGTCCTGATACCCTGCAGCATTAGTTATGATGTAAGACCACATACAATAATGCACAGTAAAAGAGAAAATACTGCACAAGTTTTCCAACATTTCTTTTCACATTTTAGGCAAACATTTAGAGGCCAATCTTACAATGACCATTATGAAATGTCTTAAATACAGGTAAAAGAATAACTTTACACACACACTTCTGTTATGCTTTTGATGTAGTCTTCAATTTGAAGCTCAATGGCACGGAAATACTCATGTCGGGCTGTGTCCTGCGTCAAAACCAGTTGTAAATGTAATTAAGCGACCAAAAGTTTAAATAGGATCAGTTATGAGGTGGAATCTTTATAATGTCAGAAATGGGGAAAAATCAAAACAGGATCCAAACAGAAGTGAAAAGAGGTAAGTTGCGTGGTTAAGACAGAAACATTAACTAATCATGCAGTAAATGTATTAAACATTGCAAAAACTAAACCAAAGAATCTATATGTCAAGAAATGTACAATTGATATAGAGCATCACATACTACCACACAACAAGTGAAAACCAACCTCCAAATAAAGCCTTCCCAGATCATAGTTTCCGTCATTCATGGATTTCATGTATCGCTCTATCCGTCTAAAAGTTTGTTTTCCATTTCTTTCTGACATTGTCCAGTGAGCGAAGCTTTTTCTTCTGTTCTCGGGGCAAACGTGTTTGTAACCAAACTGGCAGACCACCTTCATGTAGTCGACAGGAAGATCTTCAAAACAATAAATTACAAATATGCAATTTGTAAGCAAACGACACCATTTATAACCATAGTTTTACATATTTTGAATCTTTTTATTAAATTCCAGTGCAAGTTAATGCACAAATAGTGGAATAACTTTTAGAACAGGACCATACAATGCAAATACATGCATGATGAAAATTTTAATTTGGATCAGAACATAGAAATATTGGAAAGCTGCAGACAGGCTGTGTACACGCAATGTTTCGACCTGTAAGGTTTCATCAGTGTAGCTGTTGACAGTGGCACTGTGCCAGCTTTTACACTAGCGGGCACACTAATTTCCACTTTGTGGTACCTTTCGGTGAACGACGATGTGTTTGGTACCCTATACTGAGTACCGAACAATAGAGACGACGAACCACTGTGGAGCGCACTATGGCCAAACGGATCTGCTTGGTAACCGATAGTGCTAAAGGCAAAAACACCAATGCAATATATGTGAAAAATAACACCATGGCCAAACGGATCTTACCTTACAGGTCGAAACAGTGCAGGTACACACCCTGTCTGCAGCTTTCCAATATTATGGCTTTTTTTAACATAGAAATATACGCCACAGAACCAACCTTTTGAGTGTGTAACATCTTTGACTGAAGGCAGAGTGTAGCACATACAGCTATCAAATGCTACAGAAAGTAGATCAAAGGAATATTCTGAGGTTGAATATTTTGTCAAAACTGTTTTGAGATAATCATTATTTTGTCCATATTTGGGGCCTTTGTACTCATGGATGACAAAAACCAATTCCTTGCAAAAAGAAACATTTATAAGTAATTTATTACAACGCAACCAGAAAACTTGTGAAATACAATTAATTTTGTTTCCAATACCATTGAATGTATCGTATATATCACATAATATACCATGTGTTTGAAATGTTCAAGTTAATTATACCTGCAATATAGAAGTGAATCCATACCATTGAATTTTCTTTGCATAATCCACAAACACCTGAGAATGAACAGAACAGATACAAAAAATATGCACAAGTGGTTATGATAAATTATAGATTTGATATATAGATGATATCATAGGCGTCGATTTTTCAAACTTTTTTGTAAAATATTAAGGGTAAATTATGGGTTCAATACTAAACGATAAATATTAAGTCATATAGCAATATATTAATCCAATGGTAATTTTTATTCTGTGAAATGTTTCAAACATACAAACTTATCCAAACCTTCAAGTGGGACAAATCCGATTCTGTAATCTCCTCTAGCACATTGATAACAATAGTGGAAGCCATGGCACCAGCACATTGCAAAATACATTTGTTTAAACTAAATGTTCTTTGATTCAACTCCAGAGTCAGCATTGAAAAACAACGAAGCTGGTTGAAAAATAAAATAGATGGTGCTTATTTATATTCTTTATGTTAAAACTTGTTATTGTGCACATAAACACTTAGGTATATTTACTAGTTGTGAGTAAGAAGTTTAGAATAATACAAAATCAACATAACTGTCTTCAAGGCATAAAATATTTACTGGAAAATTAAAAACATACATATGGACATTTTGGACACAAAAGCAATGAACAGACCTTCGCTTGTACTTAGTTATTTTACGTTGCTTTTGTTTTTACTCTTCGCAGAAACTGATGATGCCCTTATCAGGGCAAAATAAAATTTTCTGCTGATAATAAAACATATTTGAAAGAGCTGCTTGAAACATTGAATTAAAAGTTTTATATTCAGGAATTGTGGACACAATTTACATATTATCTGACCACAAAATCAGTAATATAAATGGAAATGTGAAATTATGAAGATAATTTAATATTATAATGTTTTTGTGAACCAAGATCTAGTTTCAACATATTTTTTCAAGACATTAAAAAAAATAAAAGTGAAATAAAAAAAAACATAAAAAAATCTTTAAAAGTATGCATCTTCTGTAAATACATCATTTATTGTTGCAAATCAATGCAACAAACATAAACAAAGTCAAAAAATTTATACTTCTTAATGCTTAATGCAAATTCAAAGTTTACCACTTCTACTTACAAGCTGATCATCCTCTATTGGACGACAAAATGGGGTTTCCTGCAAACAGAGACCAGTTATTCTATCAAGTTGTCTGATGGGAAAGTTTTTTGCATAACAGTGCTGCTTGTATCGTTGGAAGATTGCATTGGTTGGTGCCTGTTGAACACAAAAAACAATAAAGCCCTCATGAACTTTTTTTCACATGGATATTTGATGTTCAACAACATCACTAGTCACCTTGGTTTTTTTGTGTCATTTGTCACTCACACAGTACCCTGCTTTACCTTTTTGACTTACTGTTAAATCTCTTGTCTGTTTCATGTACTCCAAATACACAAGAAAGAAAACTTTTTTTGACATTTCATCGGTTCCAAAAAATCCCACATTAACAAATGCATCACCAGCATGATCGAATGCTGCCTGAGCATAATGAGGAGTCCACAAATGTCTGTTTGGATTATCCTGATGATGGACCAACTGTCGCACTGCAAATAAACACATGTATATTTTATCCAAAAAAAATGTAAGCTGGTGAAAACAGATTAGATGTTTTTTGCACTTTTGATCATCAGGATGAAGTGCAGAATAGCAAACACTTATCGTATGTTAATGCATAGGGTATTTTTTGTGCAGAGCATCAGTAAATATTTTCAAACTTTTCTTCAATCTGTTAAAGGTTTATGGGATAGGAGAATTTGTAATTCATGGCTAGTAGGCCTTGGTGTCTAACGCCTGATTTCAGAAAAACAGATTGATTTTATAATTTATTCCAGAAAAAACCTGGGTCGTGCATTTTATTCAATGTCGCCAATTTTTTTTCCAAAAAAAGCACAAAAATATAACACACGTCAAAACACACGAAAAAGTTTCAAAAATACTTACAAAGCATGTCCTTAGATCCCATTTTTAATTTTTGCTTCCCATAAATTCAATCAAAGAAAAATTTGAATCTACGAACCCACCGTTCGGTGATTCCCCGTATGTAAGAATAAATTATTTCACAAATAGTTATTTTATATGTGACATCTGTGAGTGCGATTTGTAAAAAAAATTGTATTAAAGTTATCTTACATAGAAACAAGTCTGTCTTTTCCTATTATGCTTTCCTTTTAATTACTACATAAATTGGTATCTCCTTTGTTGTGAGAAAAAAATACACACGCTTGACTGCGTTTGTCTGCTTCCAGCACTTCTCCTTACGCTGTTTTTCCTGTGCGTGATCGAGGTGCGTGCGTTGTTGTGCTGGCAATATACTTGTTACGACGCAAGCGACGAGAGAAGGTTATTGTAAGTCGTTGCACATCAGGTTACTCTTTGAACAAATTTGACCTTTCATCTCGTAGCCACTGATTCAGTAAAATGAGGAACTGAATTTGGGCAATATTTCAAGGTAGCTGTGAAGCAACTTGTTTATTGGTTCTTATGCTATGGTTAGCTATAAGTTTATGGCAAATATTCTTGGAAAACATAGCTGAAAATGTTTAGCGTAAGGTTAAGCAGTCACTTTATGCTTTGGTTGTCCAGAAGCAGAAACAAAATCGTTTGTCAAATTAGGTTGCTGATGTGTGAGATTGATGCTGATGAAATTACATGAAACTCCGATGTTGTCGCTAATGGAAAAACTGATCAAACGTGCACTTCTAAGTTTTGTTGTCAAATGACTGTGAACGTAATGTAAGTTAGATTCAAAATGCGGTTTAATATTGATGACAATATTGTTATCGCTGACGTAAACTATGACACGATGTTGAATTCTTGTATTTACAAAGCATAAATCGACACAACAAAAGGATTAGACTGCCCCAATAACAGAGCAAATCCGTTTATTTGGGGTATAAGAGCAATCTCATTCTTTTCGTTTAATTATAGAAAGTGTGAAAGTTACAAGGCGCCTAAAACGTTACACTTCACTGATCACATCAAACGAAAAGTTTTTCTTTTGTGTGATGCTATTAACGCAACGAAAAGAATAGCGTGGCGTGCAGTTAAAGCAAGCTCGTCCAACGTTTTCGGTAGAAGGAACACATACAGATTGCATATGAGGCGAGGCACTCAACAATGAATTTATGATCTTGTTTTCTTTTAACGTTAGCGTAACGTAGTCATGTTTTGCCTTTTTTGACTTTGTTTGAAAAATATAGTGTAAGTCGTTTAATCATGCTACAGACTAGAAATGATGACCTGTTTTGTTACGTATAATATTGAAAGAAATTACATGCTAATATTACGGAACACAAGTTATTGTGACATGCTGGTGTTACGACGCAAACCTATTTGGGGCTTACAAGCTACCAGTGCCAATGTTTGAACGACGCAAACCTATTTGGGGCTTACAAGCTACCAGTGCCAATGTTTGAACGACGCAAACCTATTTGGGGCTTGTAAGCTACCAGTGCCAATGTGTGAACGACGCACACCTATTTGGGACTTACAAGCTACCAGTGCCCAATGTGTGAACGACGCACACCTATTTGGGGCTTACAAGCTACCATTGCCCAATGTGTGAAAGTAAACCATTAAAGAACTAAAGATTTTTTTCAGAATAAACGTATATTTGCCTGCATTCGTTTATTCCCGCAAAACATATAATTTACAGTAGAGCTCACCATGCACTTAGAACTACTGTAAACCGACCAACGCTTAGGAGGCCACATGTTTTCTACACGGCCCTACCAAATACGAGGCCAGAAAGTGTTGAAATCATTTCGATTTCAGGTATAATATCGAGATAATCTAGTTTGCGTTTCTATAACTCTGACGCTCGTGCTCTGTGTAAGATTTACTTTTACTTCCTTGCTGCACTCTTCGTGATACGAAGTAGCGTGTGATGGTTGGTGCTCACATATCCGCCATTAACGCCCTGTATGTACTGTGTTATCATGGTCGCGAAACATATGTTATGGACCCAGACATCGATAACAGATAGCACAGCTTTCCTAAAGTAACAAGAAGTGGCAACTTCTTGACGACCGAGCAGGTGATTTCGGTCAAATCTTTCGCACGTGTTCCCACTATTTTCTCAATTACGCAAAAAGACGACCAGCCTTTCCAATCCCTAGGTTGTTATCATTCACCATGGGCGTACGACGATTGTGTGGCGCATACAGGTCCTTTATTTAAAAGTCGAGTGGTCCGTTGTGTCGTGAAGGTCCAATCGGATTCGGTTCATATTATCAACGCGGTTCCCAAGGTTGAATAGCTGTATTCGGTCTGAAGTCAGTCATAGCTAAGGCCACATACTCAGCTTTTTGCGTTCAAATTGTCGGGAAATAGTTTTCTAGACAAGGAAAAGTGTGGGTGGCGGTCTATCCGAAAAATTGGAGATAAAACCGGCACAAAGCTGCCATTAAAAGGTCTTCCAAAATAAAGATATCAGCTACTGCATGTTTAAAACAACAAAACTGTTGCTCGAACGAACGCTCAAAAAACAACTTCTGCAAACATGAAAATTGTTCGTCGGATGTGAAAGTCAAATTATTCTTTGCGCCTTGGAAAGTTCCTATGACTGTTGACTGTATTTGGACCATCAGTGCTGTTGTTTTTAATATAAGAATCGTTTCAGCCAACAAAGGTTAGCTGCACTTCAGAGTTAAGTGTGAGATTAAACCAAAGTGTGTCTATTTATTTATGGATAAATCGACAAACTTCATGCGACACTTGTCATTCGTTAGTGCTGGAGTCGGAGACTTTTCGCATCATTTTCTCCGTTAATTCCAAACAATCTCGTAAACCGTAAACAATGATGGATTTTGGCTTCGAATGTTATCCCCAACCAAATCTACGGGCAGGCGTAATGGTCGCCCTGTCAAAAGCGTGTTGGTTAGGAATACCCAGACTGATACCCTGGTCGCGTGAGTGGTAGAGGCCCAACCACATCGACCACAACGCCTTGCATCGGGCTGTTTATCGTCGAGTGGACCAATGGTGCCTGTGGCCTTTGTGCGTCTTTTTTATAATATTGACACCCGATACAACCCCGATAAAACTGTTTTATATACTTCTTCACGCCACCTGTTCCAATAGTATCTTTCGGCGACTTTCGACAAGGGTGGCTCAACACCAATCTTAACAAAAACTGCTCGTTACCAGGGGTAAACATCGTTTTTTTATGTTGTACCAACAAAGCAGAGTCATGTCATGACGCTAGTCTCAATACAGGAAATTATGAACCTGAAGTTCAACAAGCTTAGTACGTAATCGACAAGGTTTAATTTGAGATACTTTCTGATACAAATTTTTGAATATAATTTGGAATAATATCAGCAATAAGTATTTTGAAAATCGACCCAGCATTGATAACAATATTTATTTTCTTCTGTTTTTTGGGGGAATCTTTTTGTGTTTACTCAATCGCGCCACTTATATAATTGTCTGCGCAATGATAATTGAGATCGCAAACTAGCCCAGATGCTAAAAGGTGTACTTTAACATTGGTAAACTGTGAACAACTACTTGTTGAAAAAACATAATTCCCTTGCACCTGTACGACAAAAATATGTTGATGATACTGAATGACTTTAACTCAAGTTTCAGTTTGAGAAATATTTTTTCTGTTTTTGTTTGCAGTTAAAATTTTTGTTATATTTTGATGTTGCTTCACATTTGAAAGAAGCCACAGCCAACACTCATCATGTCGAGTCCTGAAGCCCCGAAGAAACCAATGCCAGATACAAAACATGTGGCCGACTTTGAAACTGAACCACAGAGACCAGGTAGGAAGTGTGTTTGAACAACCAATTTCTCAATAACGTATTATTGTTCAGAGTAACTCATTTTATAAAACATTTTCTGGCCCTCCTTTGCTTAATTTTCATTAATTTATGTTTTTTTAACCAGGTCCTTCACAGCAATTATCAACACAGAGAGCAAACATAGCTGATAGCATTGTTGAAGTTCAGGGTGATGTGAAAATAACAAAAAAATTCTACAATACACCAGGTATTACAAATACATGTCATAGTTAACAACCACTGAACATGCCCATAGAGAAAAACATCCGTTTGGAAATTATGTTTATGTTCCGTTTTTGAAGCTAGCAGCTTTATAACCCAAGTGGGTAATTGCACAGACTTCGCTTTATATCATTCTGTTGCAAATTCAAAATCTCAATCACACCACATTATTTTAATGCCAGTTGGAAACAAAGAACATTACATATAATGTGCGCAAAAGAGCCATAATAATCAATGAGAGCTGCAGACAGGGTGTATACACGCACTGTTTCGACCTGTAAGGTCTCATCAGTGCAGCTGTTGATGTGGCACTGTGCTAGCTGGTAGACTAGCAGGCACACAGATTTCCACTTTGTGGTACCTTTCGGTCAATCGTCGATATGCTGGGTAGCAAACTAGGTACCAATCAACACAGACGAACCACGTGGAGCGCACTTTGGCCAAAACAACTGTTTGGGATCCAATAGCGCTATCGGCTCGGCTTTCACCCAAATCATATTATATACGCAAAAGAGCCATAATAATCAATGAGAGCTGCAGATAGGGTGTATACACGCACTGTTTCGACCTGTAAGGTCTCATCAGTGCAGCTGTTGATGTGGCACTGTGCTAGCTGGTAGACTAGTTTTGGCCAAGGTGCGCTCCACGTGGTTCGTCTGTGTTGATTGGTAACTAGTTTGGTACCCAGCATATCGACGATTGACGGAAAGGTACCACAAAGTGGAAATCTGTGTGCCTGCTAGTCTACCAGCTAGCACAGTGCCACGTCAACAGCTGCACTGAATGGACCTTACAGGTCGAAACAGTGCGTGTATACACCCTGTCTGCAGCTCTCATTACATATAATGTTCTTTGTCTCCAATTGGCATTAAAATAATGTGCTGTGCTTGAGTAGTGCTAGTTTTCAACTGTTTTAAACTATATTTTTCTAATAAGATTCATCTAACACCAAAGCAGATGAGCAACAAGATGAAGGTAAAATAAAATGCTTACTATAACTCACAGGTCAGGGATACATTTAAAAAGTTTAGCCAACAAAGATTTTTAATCGAAAGGGGTGGCAATTAGGTTTGGTCGCATACATTTTAGTAAGCACAAAATTATTGTAAAAATTGATTGAAGCAGTGTCTATACCGTACCATTAAGGACCTATATGGGTATTAAATTGGAGAAATCCTGTTTTCAAGGCCCTCAGCTGTAATGCATCTAGTGCCTGTTCCGCTTGTTTCCCAATCTTGTGACTTACATAGGGACCTAAAATTCTTCGTTGAAAAAAAAATTTTGCTCCTGGATGAGACTGTATACAGAGCAATGACTTGCTGGGCCTCCTGGAAGATCATATGACCAACAGGGGAGTATAAACAGCCCTGGGGGGAGGGCTTTGACACTTTTTCAGCAACTGAATTTGATGCCATTGCATAGAGAAGAGTTGGGACTTACAAAAAAATGCAAATGAGTGGGTAGTTGAACGATTCATATTTCTGCTAAATCCAGTTCCAATTTTTGTTCCTTTTTTTGTCAAAATATTCAATAACCAGGGGGGCTAATGCCCCCAGGGGGTGGCTAAACAATTTTTCTACTGACTAATTTTGATCAAAATTTGTAGTTATGAGATGGATCTTTTATAAACTCAAGAATGTTCGGCCACATATAAGATTCATTTTTCCACAAATACAGCCTTAAACTTGTGCTCCATTTTCAACATAATTTTCAGCAGCACTCACCAGCAAGTAACTACCTAATTGAAATAGCCCAAAACCCCACTAAAACTGCCCCAAACACCCTAAAATTCTCCATGACAACAGCACGCACGTGTCATTCAACCGTAAATTTAACTTATATGCATCACTGGTTTGCTTGGTGATGCATGAATTTCTATTGTGACATAGGTTCTACACGGTGGGCATTTCCCAGCACCTAAACTTATTTTCATAGAAATACCAATATGCGTCCTAAAACAAATAAAATGTTTTTGTTCTCCCAAAACTTAGCCAGTTGAAATGCATCTTGCAATAAGATCTTGCTATATAGAATGTGCGTTCACTGGTCTATTTTGCCTGCAGAGAAAAGGCAGCTCAAAGCCATCGAAATCATCAAAAATCAACAAAATGATCTCAAGGCTGTGGTTCCTCTACCTGGTTTATGTGAAGAGGGAGTTCCTGATGTCAATCCTTCCCTAGAGGTCATTAACTTCTACAGAGGCATCTATGCCAAAAATGTTAGGTCGCATTTACCACTAACAGGAAAGAACAAAGCAGATCAAGGTGAGGGCGAACCCCTAACATTTGAGGAATTGATTTCCACAATTGAAAAAGGTGATCAATTTCTTGCAATTATTGGAGCAGCGGGGTCAGGGAAAAGCACAATGTCCAAGAAACTGTTTAAACGCATGAAAAAGAAGTATTTGGTGGTGCATCTAAGCTTCATGTATTTAAACTTTGGAGATGAAAAACTAAAACTACAAGAGCTTATACTTGATAGACAGTTTCCTGATGTTGAACAAACTGTACGAGATGCTGCATTTAAATGGATGAAAAAAAATCCAAAAAAATGTGTTTTATTATTTGAT
This sequence comes from Ascidia mentula, assembly GCF_947561715.1. Classification (NCBI taxonomy): domain Eukaryota; kingdom Metazoa; phylum Chordata; class Ascidiacea; order Phlebobranchia; family Ascidiidae; genus Ascidia; species Ascidia mentula. The sequence continues at coordinate 18,095,740 of NC_138570.1, read as the reverse complement.
GGATTAGATCAGGCAACATGGTTACTAGAAAATATGACAGCAATAAGTGCAAGTTACGAAAATCGTTTCACAGTTCAACAGCTTGTTGCCAATCTCTGCGGAAAAACCTTCTTCAAAAAATCATCTTTGATATTTACGTCCCGCCCCCATTCCCTGCTCACAATTCCTGTGGAAATTCGTCCGAAATCCATCATTAATGTCGATGATTTCTCTGCAGAAAACATGAAAAAGCTATTTGATTTTTATGCTGGTGAAAAAGCAAGTGAACTGTGGACAAAACTTGAAACTGAATCTGCAGAAGTGCTAAATTTTTGTCGCCATCCATTACTTTTGCAATTTGTTTTTTTTTTTTGTTTTTCAACTTGATGTGTCAGAACATACGAAGGACAAGGATACAAGCTTTGTGATGAAAGCCCTTGGCCAAATGGCTTATATTGGAAAGGCTCGTAAAACTGTTGTGTTTACCCATACAGACCTCTCTGAAGTGGGTCTGGATTACATCAATGTACAGAATATTATAATCAAACTACCCAAGTATTCCTGGCTACCACAGCGAAAAGTTTTTGATGGTGCCGGAGCAATTATTTACTACTCACATGAAACTCTGCAGGAATTCCTCGGGGCTTACTACATTTCCTTCTTCATGCCAGATAAAGAATTTGACCAAATTCTGAAAGAATTGGTTAGAAACGCACACTGGGCCATGACGCGACGGTTTACTTGTGGCCTTTTGCTTGGAGAGATAAGTGGTAAGTAAAGCAGTCAAAACCACTGTTATTACATTTGCTTTGTTGATATATGTGTTTTCTATGCAGATACAAGAAGTGACAATGCTGAGGCTGGTTATGAGTCTAAGTGCGATGCTACTTCTGTTGGCAACGTCACAGATTCTGCGAGTCAGCAAACAGGTATGCAGACCAATGTTGCTCACATTTTTACACTTATGTTATGTCACCAATATAAGAGCATACTTCAGTAACGTACAACCACATTTTAATACACGTAAAGCTTGAATACAGGCCTGTACAGAAATGAAAATTACATTTGGATGCAAAACATTATTAAATAAATGTCTACAAATCTATTTTTTCTAAAAATGCATTTCATTTTCCAGGCAACAGTGGTAAATTATTGGATGCACTTTCAAGACTTTTTCGCTTGCAACCAAAGCATCATGGAGTGTTGCGTGAGTACACGATGTAAATACAGATTGGATTAAAGCTTGTTAATGCACAGGTTCCACTCAGCTTCAAAAAAACAGTTGCTGTGTTTCTAGAAAACAAAGGCAAAAACAATTGGTCCAACCAAATACATGTCAACAGTTTCATTGCAAATGTTGTTGTTTCTTGTTTTCCAGACAAACGTGCAAAATTATTGGATACGCTTTCAACATATCTCCAATCTCGACCAGACTATTACAATCTACTGAGTGAGTAAATGACATGAATGCCAACAGTTTATTGCGTGCTTATAAACACAACATTTATTTGTGTAACAATGGGTGGATTTGTTACGTCACACAGTCATTGTGTGAACCAAACACTCAATGCAGTTATTTCAGTGGTGATAAAATGTTGTGGATGTAAGATGCGTTATTTTTGTCCTGTAATGTTTATGTTTTCTGATAATTTAGGCGTTTTATATTCTGTGCAACAATAAAGTGGGTTTAAGTGATTTTATTAAAACTGGAAACCAGACATCTGCTTTTTTAATAAACTTTCTCCTGTTTTGTTTTAGATTTTATTCTGGATATTAGAGAAGTCAAAAAATGCCACCAAGAAAAACTCGCCGGGTTTTGTCCTCAAGTGTTGAGTTTTTCCGGAACCCGACTGCACTCAATCGTTCAGGTTGTGACGGAATTTTTACCAAAAGTTACAAGAAACGATTTGGGGCTGTGGCTGGGGGGTTGCGACCTGAACTCCGAAGATTTAACGATTATTTGTGAAGCAATAAAAAGATGGAAACGAAAGGTTTGTTTGTGTTTTTATTTATTTTGCAAACAAGATTCTGTTTTAAATCCCTGACATTTTTTTGCAAAAGTTATTTATTTGAAGAAAAAAACATGGAATCGTTTTAGTTTTGGGATAAAATGTTGCTTCTTCCTGGTTCAGAAAGTGTAAAAATATTTCCAACAAACAGTCTTTATGTTTTAAATAGTTGAGATATCTCGGCCTGAAACTGAACGAGTTTCGCGGAAAAGACGACGGAAAAATCATATGTGAGATTTTACCGAAGGTTCGAGTGAGGCTGGATCTGCGTTGGTGCGAAATGGATCCAGAGTCGATTAAGATGGTGAAGGGAGCACTTGCTAATATGGAAAACCCTGTGAGGATTTAATTTAGATTTGCATGAAAACATTTATTTGTGAAATTTCATAAAATTAAAACTTTTTGTGATTTTTTTCAGCCGGAAGTTGATGGTTTGGATGAAAGTTATCAGTGAACCTCCCTCTCATCCGATCCAGATTCCAGTGATTCGGATTGAAGCAGAATCTCAACACGAAAACTATTTCCTGTTCCGGATTATTTGTGTTTTGTTTTCGTGATTTCGGAAATAAATGATTTTTAACAAAAAACAAAAACACCGACATTTTTTCCCATGCGTCACTAAGCAACACAAAAACTTAAACCGTGCCACTAGAGGTATTATAACAAAAATAGAAATAATAATCGCATTAGGAAATAAGACATAATTTTGTGGCAGATTTCTAACAAAATCATATTTGCACATTGGTTTTTGCAGTTTAAATATAGAAATTTTACACCGTTGATTTGGAGGTTTGATAATTTATACATATTCACATATTTTTAAAATTGTTTAGAATTTGAACAACGAGCAGTAGGTGATATTCATTTATGCAAAGGCATTTGGTCGGAAATTGTCGGCCTGGAAACATGCATTATTTTACGTAATGTCCGACTGCTTCATTTCTTCGTTCCCAGTTGCCTTGCAAGCTACTAATATGTTGCCGTGTATTTTTATGTTGTGCACGATCATATGAGCAAACCTGCAAGGTTCTAACTAAACTGAAGCACACTATTTAAAGGCGAATTTTGCGGAAAACAGAATTGCCATTTTATTTGGATAATAAAAGCAAAATACATTAATAATATTTTTGCTGGTAATGGAATCCCAGAGTTGTGCCCATTAGCTACTTTTTTCTATCCTACTAACACTTTCTGCACATTGCCTTTTGTCATTAATTGTTTTAACAGCTTCCACAGAGCAGACTTTCCCCGCCACAAAACATTTAGTCATTCCCAAATCCTGGCCGTACATTATCCTGTGTTTCACAATTGAGTAATAGCCTCGTAAGGAAAAACGAATATTGATGAGTTGTACCTCGATTGCAAAAGTGAGGAATGCGTTTGTTGTGGTTACTTTGATATAGTTCATGTAGCTGATAAATCTGTGCATGCTGCTGATGCACTCTCTAGATCATCTTCTCTAAAGTCGCTCTCTGCATTTGAAATTACAATATGAGATTGAAGAACACGTTGTTCCGGTAATTGCTAACATCCCCGCATCTCAAACACGGATACAACAAGTCCGTGACGCAACGAAGCGTGACGTATTATAAAAGTTTTTCAACTTACTAAAGGCGGTTGGCCTAAACGAGTCTATATCGATTCAGTGCAACCATATTTTCAACTGCGCCACGATATAACTGTTGTTGACAGATTGCTTCTCAAAGGCTCCAGACTTATTATTCCTGGAATTCTGTGGAATGAAATTTTGCGCAGTATACATGTTGGACATCAGGGGATGGAAAAGTGTAGACCGAGACACCAAGATTCCGTCTGGTGGCCAGGTATTACCAACGACATCAATTTGTTTCCAGCTGCATTATGTGTCAGAGGAATAGAAATATGCCAGCAGAACCAATGATTCCTTTTCTTCTGCCCAGTAGACCATGGGAAAAAGTAGGAACTGATTTGTTGTATTTCCAAGGTGAAATGTAACTATTGGTCGTAGATTACTTCTCGAGGTTCATTGAGATGTTCCTACTCGCTCATCGGACATTATCAGTCACTTGAAGTCTATTTTTCCCGCCATGGTATTCCAGACATAGTGATGTCGGTTAACGGCCCGCAATATAATTCCTATATATTTTTCAGTATTTCGCCAACGAAAATGGCTTCATTCACCAGACCAGCAGCACACGGTATCCAAAAAGCAATGGAGGGCTGTAAAAACGGTAAAAAAATGCACTAAGCAAAGCCGTATGAAGATTCCTATTTGGCGTTACTTTCTTACCGTGCTACAAAGTTGGCTTCCGGATACAGCCAGCAGCAGAGTCGTTGATGGGAAGACGGTTGAAGACGACAATTCCGTGTTGGACGTCGTCCCTTGTCCGTAACTGGTCTTATTTATCGAGTTTCAGAGCTAAAGATCTCGAAATCAAGAAAAATCAAAAGCAAAATTCCGACAAGCGACATCGGGTACGGCCTTACCTGAACTTTCCTCGGAAACGTACGCTTGGATCGGTGAAGAGGAAGGCATTGTACGTTCTCAAACCTCACTTCCACGCTCTTACATCGTCGATACCCCAAACCGGTCATTGCGACGTAACCATCGACACACACGGCCAATTTCAGAACAACGTGAACTGCTTACGCGTTCCGGTCGGTTGGTAAAATCACCCGTTCGTCAGGACTTGTAATTCCGATTTTGCATTTTCAGTAAAGGGAGATGTAGTGTGTTTCGCATTAGTACTTGTACAACGTGGTAGTGTTACGTGACCCCCTCCTATACAAGTGATCCTCTGTGCCGTCAAGGGCATTCTATTATAGCCTACGTTAGTGTACACCACTGTTCCGTTTCCTTTATGTTGTGTAAACCATACAATAATATTAATAGATAAGTGCATTAGCTCGCGTTTTAACTAGCTTGAAGCTATATTTGACAAACAATGCATGACTCATCAGGAGATAATACTGTGAGGATGAAGCATCCATAATTGTCCCTCAGATATCCTACTATGAGACTATACAGTTATGTTTGTATTAACGTACTAGGTTAAACAGTTCTATGAGTATCTGCTAGTTTATTTTAGGTTGCGTTAGTTTTGGTCACTGAAGAATACTATAATGAAGTGTGTTTGGCCTGTGCTTATACTCTTTGGTATTTTGGAATGCGCCAGAGCCCAAGGTAATTTTTTCTGTTATATGGATGTTATTGTTTTAAATAAAGTTCTTGGAGATTTGTATATATTTAAATCATGTGTATGATTACCAGGGTACGCAAATACTAGCCCTAATATAAATATTTGCAAAGGGTATCGTATCAAAGCAGAATTTCCTCTAATGTAATCCACTAATTACATTTAACACAGATACATGCGAATGGTGCTTCAGAGAGGTGTGCGAAGGACCAAGCGCGCCCAGTCCTTACGAAACATGCTGGGGTTGCATCAGATCGGCATGCGGTATATTGTTTAACAATAGGGCAGGATATACAGGCCTACGTAATGCAGTGTTTCCCATCAATATTGTAATCACGTACCATTGCACATCTTCTACTACCATAACAATGTCTACAGTACGGAGGCTCTGTATTTTCGCCGCTGGTAGCCTTATAATGTCCTCTTTTGGAACAGGTTCGCCTATTTTGGCAATACGTTGCTGTCGGACGAGCTGGTGCCAAAGAATATACAGCTACATATTACCTTGCTGTTGATGTAACCAATTTACGTCAACCGCAAGGTAACATGTAGCTACAACAAACCTGGAATGCTGTTATCGTAATGTGTATGATCGGCAACCACATTGTTATAGAACAACAACAATAAGAAATGTAAACTTGCATTTCACTTTAGACAAGTAATGTATTTTCAAGAGTTTCATTTGAATGTATCAGAGACTGAGTTTGCGTTGCGAAACTTATGGCGCTAAATTACCAATATGCCATTGTAAGTAAAAACAATACAATGCGCAGTGTATACGTATGTGTGGCAATTAACAGCAATTATACGGTAGTCCTTTATTTAAGAGCGTCATTTTAATGTATCAGAGACGGAGTTTTCTTTACGAAACTTGGCGTCGAGAGGAGTCGACTGCATAAAAACGAGTTGGATGAACGAAAGCTTGTGTTCCTCGTCTTGTCCTAATTTCACTGCTCAACACGAACAACGATTAACGGACTTCAAATCCTGCTTGAGTCCCTGTGTTGGTAAGTACACAGCATTTGGTAAATAGTCACAAGTGTGCGATGTACAAAAACCTCCACAGTTTCCCGTTGGACGTGTTCGGTGTCAAGTTACGTGCATTATTTTGCGCAGTCGCTCTTCAAACTTTCTTGAACGTGTTTGCTAAATTATAATTTGCATTAACGTCAACACTTTTCTTGAAATGATGCTTTTCTAAGCTCACGTTAAACGCAAAATTTGCAAGAAAAAACGATGTTTGAAACATAGCTTTCCACAAACGTGGTAATAAGAAAGGGTGGAAATCGTTGTAACTATAAGGCGATAAAGGGAAGTGATTCTCGGAATAGTTTAACAGGAATTTTATAAGATAGACTACGCTGTGGAGAATGGGGTTGCTCAATGCCGTCCGGAGATTCCGCACGACTTCGCCGACCCGCCTCAACAGTGCGTATAGCTGACGAATGCGGAAGCTGCTATCGACACGATATGTGCTTTACTGCTGATGAACTGCAGCTGAGCTGCCGTGCACATTTAAACGCTACATGTCCACAAGGTAGGCAACCAGTTTAGCCACCGCTGTTTTGTATTCCTGGCGTTTATTGCACACGGGCCGAGGAAGAACATCACCACATAACCTTAGGAGAATAGAATTTGTGGCTTTATAATTTCGAGAACTTGAGATGATCTTCTATTATTTACTGAACAACTGAAATATTAATTTTCTGTTACTGTCTTGTTCAGATTTAACAAACCTCGGGAATTTCGGATTTGCGTAATGCGGACAAAAACTGTATACCATTGCCGCTATTGTAATAAAAGATCATAATGAATGAGTGCGCCAACGCAGTAACCGACAGTCAAATGACTTTGTCTGTAAACAAACCGAATGCAAATGCTAAACGACTTTAATTTTATTAATGTGAAAAACGTCGCACACCTTACTTCATTAAGGTTTTTAATTTCACTACAGCGAAATGATTTCACTAAATTCTCTTTGTAAAACGGCTATCTCAACTGTTTCTGCAACTAACCTCGTAACGGTTACAAGAGTGTAAGGTTTATGTGCGTGTAATTATCCTTGTGAGGAATTCCACAAGAATGAAAGGTGCGTTTAAATCCCCGTTACAAAGTTATCTGTAAAAACAGTTAAAGTCGTATAGCATTTGCTTTCGGTTTGCCTAGTGGTAAAAGGCATTCGACTGTCTTTTAGTGCGTTGGCGCACTCATTCATTATGCGCTAATTCCCTGTTAAAGTATTTGTAAAATGAGAGAAAGGCACATTGCTTGTAGGATTTGCTGTCAGTCAAGCACATCGGTAATATTGAAGCGACTGCCGCTCTTTGAATTCACATAACATTCTGACAAAATCGCAAGTCACAGCACGGTATGGAAACGTACTTGAAATTGTTGCTTGTTACAATTCTGCTATAGTTTGTTTTGCTCGTGAATATACTGCACTTGAAACAAAATTTATTGCTTTGTTTAAGGAACGAAGTTTTTTAGTCTTTTGGATCCATGCATTTGCTTAGAACGAGCCACTCCTTTACCGACCACGACTTCACCCAGAATCTTGGGTAACTTAAAATGTTTTGAATTTGCAGTTTCCAGTTGTACTAACGAATATATTTTAATTGGTGTGCATTAAATTCTGTTCTAAAAAATTCCCGTCCTAAACAATATTGTAATTGTAATTATGTTTCACGGCCACTGTTTCGACCTATCAGGTCTCATTAATGCAGGTTTGGTCTATGCACCCAAGTCCCTAGGCAAAGTCAAACTTTGCAGTGGCTGTCATCAGCTGGGTACCTAACTAAATAAAATCCGCCGTTGATAAACCTTGTTGGAGCGCACCACGGCCAAGCAACTGCAAAACAACAAATATATTCGCATTATGTCTTGTTTTGGGAACAATGCAGGTGCCGAAGAAACGTGCAAAGGAGATTATCCGTTTATGGCTTACCTGTACCACTTGCCTGATGTGCAAAATATTTTTCGTGGCGGATCTCTAATTTCTGACGAATGGGTGGTCACGAGTGCCGGGTAATTTTATTGCTACTCTCTTCTATTTAAAGTACATTTATAACCAATCTATTTTGTTTCTTGTTTGTATTTACTGACTTCCTTGAAACAAAATATCACGAGATAGCGTAGTAAGAAAGACGACAGGAGTTGTTTTGGGAGATTGGAATCGATCGAGTTTTTCCGGAACAGAACAGTTCTTCACCATATCCGAATTGATAATTCATCCGAACTATGATAATTCAACTTATAACTTCTACCTTGCACTTGTCAGAGTGAGTATAATTTTTAAAGCGGAAGATACTAAAGTTAAAATGCCCTGTAAGTCTTCCAGTTATAACATGCGGCAGGAAATATTAAAGCGCCTATTTATAGAATTCAAAAAATGTTTGAATTACTGCTGTGCATTGGTGAATTTTGGCCCGAAAAATCTTTTGCCAAAGAACTTAATAATAGCAAAGCGCAAACATTTACGAAATGTAATTGATAAAAAGTGCATTACTTGGGGCTGCGTGAACTGTTTATTTGACAGCTGTCGAGAAAAGCTACGTTCAACCAATTTGTGATGCCAGTCAACTTGGTGTCAGATGGAACAAGAACAGACGATGACAGCAATTCCTTTGCCGGGACTACTTGCTACGTAGCGGGCTGGGGAAGAACAAGTGCGTATACAGCTTTCCGTATAAACTTACACATACCTTCGCCAAGCGGTTGTGCACTGGCTCTTGCAGAGAACCAGTGCATGAATCCTATTTCTTCGACATTGCAAACTACAAAATTATATTTTATCTCCTTAGTTTAGGATTATTTCAAATAATTATTAAATATGAGTAATTTAATAATAAAACTATACTTCTAAATGTATTTGAAAAGCATAATTTTGTTGCAGGCTCGAGCGTTCCAGCTTCCGACGTATTGCTTCAACTTGCCTCTGATATCGTTCCAATTACAAATTGCTCTTCGTTAACTGCATCGTTGGGAACATACCGCGTGTCCGCCGGAGACCCAAAGTTTTGTGCAGAAAGCATTCCTGGGACAGGATTTTGTCCTGTTAGTATTTATAATATGCATTAAAATGTTTAAGTGAAAACATGTCGAGGTAAAAACTAGTGTTGTACGAAATTGCCAATTCGGGTATCGAAACCGGTGGCAACCAACGTTCAAAGATAATAAGCTTCACTTACATGGCGTCAACAAAATTGACAGTAGCAAAAAGTCCCATATTTTTGCAGTTTCAAATAAAATTGTTTTATTCGAAGGGTGGCGGTGTAGGCGGTCTTGTCTGCCGCCATCCCAATCAAGGAAATCAGCTCTTCCTTCATGGGGTTGTGCCATACGGTCTTGCATGTGACAACTTGAATGTCTACAACAAGGTACTCCAAGTCCCAAGTTTGAGAGGAATTCTTAACCTTTGATAATTTACTAAAAAATTCGTCTTCGCACAGATAGCCGACGTGCGAGTGTGGATTGACGGAGTCGTTTATGCTTACCATCAAAACAGGACGGAACGCCACATTTGTCGGCTTTGAAAAAGAAATATATATTCAGAGTTAATAAACAACACCCAAAACGTTTTCGAACGTTTGTCGTTGGCTTTATGGGTTAAAACAATATTAACGTAGGTGGACGACCTGGTAGACCTGTTAGGTATGTTTTTTTATACCTAGAACGCCACCATTAGTTTCACGATTTTAGTTTCAGTAAACTTCCGTTGGTAGATCTTGATCTTAAACAAAGTGAATTGAATTAATAGCTACTTTTCGTCCGTTAGTCTTCTCGGTAACAACCCCCTACCTAAAAAAAAAACATTTAATAAATATGCTTTTTTATTCGGGCTACTCACCATACGCAAAACCCGAGGTTTCCAAAAAGGACGTCGCGTGTTGTTTAAAATTGTTAGAGCGTCGCAAAGCATTTTTTAGCGTTTAAGGCAGGGTATTAGTTATGGTTATACCTTTTTAACTGTGCACGACATTCCTAAATTTTATTTTGCTGTAATTAGAACCGACGTAACATCGAATACCGTACAGGGGTAACATTGGATGTAACGGGGATAGCTCAGACAGTAAGTTTCAACCGACATTTTATTGTTCGTTTAACAAATAACCGAAATCAAAGACGGCGAAATTTCAGCAATACCTGTTTAGTTTGTCGTTTTGTGTCGCATCGGCCAAGCACGAACCAATTAAAAGTAGTAAGGTAAATATACCGTATGTAACCAAAATAAACTGATACCCAGATCGCGTGAGTGGTTGAGGACAAACCACATCAACCTCAATATGCTGCATCGAGTGGATCAATGGCGCCTTTGTTTTTATGCAGTTTTTTCTAACATTGACATTAGATATATGCCCGGCAAATCTGCTCTACGTCTTAGATCCTCCTGTGCTAGTTGTAGTAAAGGGTGACAGAGTAGAGAACGGGGAGAACTTCCTTCCTGTCTCTCTGCTACTCTTTCCGGTTAGGGAGACAGGAAAGAGTACTCTTTCCGTTCTCTTTCGTATGCATTTCAAAGGGGGACATGTGTCAGGGAGATACTCACAGTTACTCATGAGCCTTCCGGTCTTCATTGGGAGTAAAAATAAGATTCTCCTATTGTTTGTCTCTTTCCGGTGTCGCAATCGTGATTCTATTTTTATCTTGAGCGTCTGAACTTTGTTTGAGATGTCCTCGCCAAGGAATTCGAGGTCACACGCAGTTCACTGTGTGGTCGTGTGGCGTTTGTGAAACTATCTGGTGAATTGTTTCCTGAATTGGACCGTTATTTCTAATGACGTTGCGATGACATGATTGATGACGTGGTCGACAAACGATCTTGTCAATCACTTGTGAATTGCTCCAGGGAATTCACCAGCCTCCATGTATCGCGTTATCCATTCGTTAATTGTTCCCGCCTCCGCTTAGACGCCCCCCCCCCCCCTTTTTTAGTGTGGGTCGCAGATGCATTTTTTTGCGAGGTTCCTGATCAGACCACAGTCCCATGACAAATTCGCTTTTCCACATTTTTTTTCTATTTTCCCAGCATTCGATTTGTGCAAGCTGTTTCCGTGCAAGCTGTTTCCATGCAGTCTGTTTTTGGATATTATGCTATGCATATGGTGCCTTCATGTCAGCGAACAATGTGAATTCCAAACATTCCCAGGCTAGAGTTGTGTAATATTTCCGCAGAGAGATATCGCCGTTTTGGTAGTCACACTATTGTCAATGCGTATCTAAGGCCGTTGTTTTTTAAGGGTTTCCCGATTGAAGTCGCGCCCATTCATTCCCATGTTGAAGTATCCCTATGTTTCCGATTTCTACGGATTTTCACATCTTTCATGACGCGCATGCCGTTCTCTTAGCCATCTGGTTTATTGGCCCATATTGCCTGGGCAGTATGGCGATCATTGGTTTTCGCCATATGGCGTGGATCTTTGTAAAAAATCATGCGAAAAGGTGATCGGAAACTTTTCCCGCGCATTTCACAGGCGTAAACTCCGAGATTGATGCCTATTACAATCCATGCATTTCCTTTGATTGTTTTTTTGTCGCACCGATTTCCGTTGTTTTTCACGGTGTGACACTCTTGACTAGTATAAAAAAGAGTGCGCCCATGGAGAGTTTCTAAGTGTCTCGATAGAGAGACTTGCCAACGTAAATTAGTGCATTGAATGCGCACCTTCAAAATCGAAAATGCTTGTGCGATTTCACTGCGGTTTTTGCGGCAAGCATTTTGCCAAAGCAGATGAAGCCATGGAACATGAATCACAATGTAATCAATGTGTAGCGTGCAATGACTGCGGTAAAAGGTAAACCTTTCAATTATAAATCGCCACCGCAGGTGCTAAAGCCGCCTCTTACAGGTTCATCTCGCTTCACAATATCAAACGTCACAGGGAGAGGCATTGCGGGGGTGCACACAAACGCCCGATGTAAGTTGTCTACGATTTGTTTGTTTTTCCGTTATTAACTGTGTCTGGTATTTAGCGCAAGCGGACAGGAGGTGTCTAAAAGATTCCGTGTTTGGCCGATTCAGTCCGGCAATGCATCAAGTCACACGTAATTTATGCTTTTTCCGCTCTTATCCTTGACAGTTTATAATTTATTATCCCCTTTTAGCGCGGCGTCGGCGTCTGATAATGTGATTCAGGGTAGATACGTCATGGACTTCTCCCAACAAAGTCAAAGTCACATGTTTCCTGTACATGAGGCGACGGCAGGCGTTAGCGGCCAATACAGCGCCGCGTTGAAAAATTTAAATCTGGCACAGCCTTCCATGTTAACCAACGAGAACGAATCCGGGTAAGACGGGCGTTAAACCATAGCATTTTAACGTCATTACTCGCTTTCACACAGCAGAGCACCTGCGGCAGACAATCAAAACTCTGGCACACCGCTTCCGATTGCCCAGTCACACATTTCTGGGGATATTTCACAGCCACCAAGTGAAGTGAGTTTTTTTGATTTACTGGAATCAGTCGAATTGCAACCGGTTGGCGATGCGGACGCAAGGTATCCATTCAATGTGCCTGTGTAACTGTCTAATCTAATCGATAACCCGATGTTGCTTTAACAGCGCCCCTAGCGTGGTCGATGCAATGGCCGCCTGCCCCGACACGATCGATGAAATTCTGCGTGACTTGGGTATTTTAAACCCGTTGAAGCATGACGAGCCGTTGTTATCGGACGCGCGTGGCAATGACACGCCGGCCCATAATCTCGCACCATTGCTTAACCCGGGCGGTGCGAAATGGTAAGACGGCCGTCACCGTCATGAAACTGCCTCATGTAAATTATTTTATTGATCAGGTGTATAGAGAATGTCGGTCAACATGCTACACCCGCCGTCGGCGGCGAAAGTAGGTAGGTGTGTTAAACATCACGACGTTTGTGCGCGGGTTGATAACATTCATTTGTGGTTAGACGCTTTCAAACCGGCGGCGGCGCTAACCGACAGTTGTTGATATCCGACGAGCGGCCACCGCGAGATGATTTGATTGCCCGGCGCTGGATGACAATACGTACTCACGCGCGTATTGGCCGTGTGACGTCATTGTACAATTTCTCGTTGCCAATAGCCTGGACTCTTGTTGATGCAATCGTCCATACTATATTGGGTGACGGGCAGATGGCATTTAAAATTAATTGCAGTTTTGGCTTCATTCTTGTGAATCAATCGGGGGAACGTCGCTATTATCATGCATCGGACAATAATGCCAATTTCTTTCCACATCCAACACTAATACAATCGCGTGATGATCTGCTCGAATTTTTTCAAAATCTTGCGGACTGCGACCATCTTGAGGCGGTTAGAAGACAACGCCCTGACTCGAAATGGAATGTTGACGTATTGACAAACATCACTTTCTATGTTTATTACACACTGCACGCATGGATTGGAAGTCCTGTTAATTTACCAAGACATCTGACGCGCAACACTGGTCTTGTGACATTTCACAGAACCGCCGATGGGCGGCCGATCACCGATAATCTGTGTATATTCCGGTGTATTGCTTCACACATGAGTACGTCACGGGTCGTCGGCGCGCCAAGTCCCACAGCAATGCAATTATGTCAACGGTTCACAGGCAAAAATTGCATTGCGGGCTTTCCCGGTGTGCGCCTGAGTTTTCTACCGGCGGTTGAAGCTTGCTTTGATTTGAACATTAACGTCTTCGAACTTCACCTGCCCCGTCTGCAAAGCGGTCTTCAATCGCATGGACCGATGCTTCCAGCACCAGAAAACCTGTTCTCTTATCACACGTGAAGTATTCCCAGGCGGCTGCTTTCGTATTGCTCCGACAGTTTTCGACCGTTTGCGAATATTCGGTATCCACGTTCCTTCGGAATATCGATTCTACCCCTTTGTTGTTTGTTATGATTGGGAAGCAATGATGAGCCAGCGGGATTTACCTGATGCGACCGCGAAAACTGCATGTCTTGCTGAGCACATACCACTTAGTGTTGCGATGTGCAGCGACGTGCCAGGGTTTCAGCAAGGTAAATGCTTTGTGACAAACGGCCAACCACAGGAACTTATGAATCGTTTTGTGGGTTACCTGGGGGAAATTCAAGGTCGGGCTACACATTTAATGCAGGAGCGTTTTGAATGGCTTCTGGCTCTTTTGGAAACAAAAGTACAGCAAGCGCTGTTACTCGACCCCAGCCAGGGGGTGCACCCCATCGAATCACTGCGAGATGATCTGCTTGCTTATTTACAAATCATCCCCGTAGTGGGTTTTAATTCCGGGCGGTATGACCTTCCGTTGACACGACAGTGGCTCATAGAGGCATTAAAAGACGACGAGATTGGTTTCGTGGCAAAGAAAGGAAATAATTTCTTATGTATTCAAACCAGTCGCTTCGCTTTCTTGGACGCACGAAACTATATCGCGCCAAACGTGAATTACGCAAGTTTCTTGAAAGCGTTCGACTGCGAGGAATCGAAAGGTGTATTTCTGTACGAGTTTGTGGACTGCATCGCCAAGTTAAACGTGACAAGTTTACCACCAAGAGAAGCGTTTTACAGTTCACTGAAGCGCGAGAGCATTTCTCAAGAGACGTGCGATGGATGCTTACGTGTCTGGAAGCAACAGAAAATGAGCACCCTTAAAGATTATCTTATGCACTACAATCTGCTTGACGTGGTGCCGTTCGTTCAAGCGATGGGGAACCTCCGGGCGTTATTCACTCGCTCGGAAATGGACATGCTCAAACAAGGTACACTGTTAAAAATTTTTACAGTAAATACTACTGTCAGTAAAAAGACGAACCCGTCCCGTAAATTTTACGTCAAAATGTATGTATATGTTACAATGTTTTTTGGGGTAATTTACCAAATCATACTGTCAAAACTTGCCTACATTTTACTATCTATACCTCCGTAAAATTTCAAGTTATAGTACCAACTTTACTGTGGATTTATAAGTATATTTTGGTGTTTCAACATCACAACCACCAATGCCACAGCGAACGAAATACATACCAACAACCCGTGCCACAGCGAACGAAATACATACCAACAACCCGTGCCACAGCGAACGAAATACATACCAACAACCCGTGCCACAGCGAACGAAATACATACCAACCGCCGGTGCCACAGCGAACGAAATACATACCAACAACCCGTGCCACAGCGAACGAAATACATACCAACAACCCGTGCCACAGCGAACGAAATACATACCAACAACCCGTGCCACCAGCGAACGAAATACATACCAACAACCCGTGCCACAGCGAACGAAATACATACCAACAACCCGTGCCACAGCGAACGAAATACATACCAACAACCTGTGCCACAGCGAACGAAACACATTTCAACAACGGGTGCCACAGCGAACGAAATAATCACATAATTTTACAGATAATTATGCTTCAGTGTCATTTCCCAGAAGCTTTGCAAGCTTTAAAATCTTGGAATTAACTCCTGAAAACCTCCTTTTTTTGGTGGATTTTGCACCAAGTGCATTAATCTTGAAGATAAATCTACATGATCAACAAAATTTGTCACAAACTTCAGACTAAATGATTTTAAGTATCATACCTTTGTAAGAACTCCATAGTGAGTTCACCATACTTGGGATAACTTATATTAAACACATAGTATGTTGCAAAAAGGCAGACCAAGGCCACAAAAAAGTTTTCTGTCGAGCATACAATATTTTTTTCGGCTGCAACACATATCTTTTTGCTGGAGGACGGAGAGCTACCTGTAAAATCAAATCTCATAAAAAAAGAAAGTAAACTTGGAATTGGCTTACATACCAAATATGATCAAAAATGGTGTGGGTGGAATTTCTCCCAAAATGTCGTCCATCATAAATTCATCCTAGATACAAAATTGCATTATATACATGTAAGCAATAAAGTAAGTTTGTACTTCACATGTTACATAAAACTAAATTTGTCCAGGTACAATTCAATTTGAACTTGACATGGTCAATTATTTTATCTGAACCATAAACAAGTTTCAAATGTTTTAATTATAAATACCATGTAGCATTTAATTAATGCATGTTGTTCCTCGTTGAAATAGGCTGTCAGCAATGCCAAAACTTCTATTGTTTCAGGACTTTTTTTCTCTAATTGAACACATTGATCTTTAATGTGTTTATACACTGCTTTTATTGGAAGTTTTGAAGAAAACTTCAGTGCCCTACAAAAGATGCACTGAATAGACTGGTTAAAGGACAAAAATGTCTGCTGGAAATTACTTGTATATTTGCTGACTTCGTTTCCTCACATCTGTCGGAAGTCGTTTAAAGGTGTCATGAGTCTGCATTAGCTGATCATAATGTTGCAAAAGATATTGGGGTTTGCTTAAAAATGGCCAATCCTCCATAACTGTTTTAATTGTGTTACCATCGTTTATACTCTTCCTTTGTTGACCAAAAGTACTTTTCATTAACCTGCCAACTTGTTCAATATCTTTGTCAACTTTTTTAAATTCATTTAAAAGCCATGTTTTGGCAGTTGTATCTGATACATCTACATCGGGCTTCCAATTTACCACTCCATATGGCTGCAAACGCTTCCCACTTTGTGGTACTGTCCTGTTTCCAGTACATTGAAGCTTTTTAAACTTTCTACTTTCATTTTCAAACCTATAGTAGAGCTGATTCGTTAGGGTGTTGTGGCCACTCCCAATAGAGATGCCATCAATCAGATCCCTAAAAGAATCTGGATATTTCTCAACTATCGCAATCACGATTCTTTCGAGGTTTCTCCTGCCTGGAGTCTTGGTTATCTGAATAAAAAACCTTTCACTTTGCTTCAATTATACAGTAACAACTTATAATTAAACTAATATAAATCCAAACTCGACACTACAACAAAAGCTAAACTGAGTTAAAACTGTTGATAGTTTTTTGCACATATCTACTATTATAACTAAATATAACCTTCATAACATCTTCAACTGTTGCATGGACAATCTCTTTGCTTAAATAAATTGGGGGTCTCTTTCCACTTTCCAAAATGTCCATGAGTTTCGGAGAGCATTTATTCCATGGAATTTTGAAACTATACATCCACTGTGATGTGTTTAAATCATCATTTGAACTTTGTGAGGAACAGGGTTCCGTCGAAGAACCAGATATAGAATCTATAACAATAAAATTATTACCAGCAAATCTATATGCACCAACTTCTAACTTACCAACCTGTATCAAATTTAGCAGCTTTCAAAAGTTTGCGGGCCTGGACTAAATTAAAAATTCCAAGTAAATCACTCGTTTCTACATGTTCCAAGTCTTTCAATGTCAACACTCCAAGACTCTCCAAAAATGAGGAGCAGTTTTGTAAGTGTGTGTCATTACTTGACAATTCGGGTAAAATTCTCAGTAAGTTAGCATTCATTTTGTCACCTATAAAAAGTACGAAATTTTTTTGGATGCTATTGCAAAACAATTTCACTTAAAGTACAGATTGTTTCAGCGCAAACATTTTAGCACCATTAACATTATAAATAAAGAATGGAGCATGTGAAGGCAGTGTGTGTACAGACACACAACATATTTCAGAGAGCTGGGGTGAAATAGTATAAACACCATAGTGAGGATAACAACATGCCAGGTGTTTGCGGACAATGCAATGTAAACTGCCTTCATGAATGAATAAACCAATCAAAAGACCCAATTGCAGGTCAAGGTTGACTTTAGAAATTATTACATACATATTGATTTTGAACAGTGTGCAATTAAATTTCGCCGATTTCACGAATACACACTTTAGAGCATCAACTCCAAAATTCTTTACAGCATCAATTATTTCCTGTGGATATGATACATTTCCACACACAATTTCAACCTCAGGACCAAAATAACCACATTCAAGTAAGCATGATTGAAGCAACTGGTGGCTGTGTGATAATGAGTAACAAACATTTTTAAAATTTTTAGAGTGTCGTATTATTCGTTTGAAATATGAATGCTTGCTTTCAAACCTCAAAGTTGAATAATACACCAATGGGCCAAACTGCAATATAGCCCATGAATAATGAAGCATATAATGATGCTTCGGACGAAGTGGTATGTTTGGAAATAGAGTAGTTCTGTTTTCCAAATACTGTGAAACCAAGAAATTTAAATAGCAAACAGAATCTTCATTGTGTGAAGTACTGGAGATAAACTCAACAATGCTTCTCAAACAGAGCAACAGTTTCCAAACATCATCTTCTGTGTTCTGAATTTTATCTAAAATAAATAGTGGAAAAAGCCTCAAAGTACACCAATTTTGTGATGCATTTCCTGAGAGCCTTTTGGATGTTGGGTTTAATTTAGGCGGTTTGGAAAGGGCATCTGAAGGTGTGTACGAAAATTCTTCAATCCTACCATTGACAATTTCCCACGTAAACCACCTGTTTTTTACCAAGTAAGAAATGTACAACATCATATCAAATGCAACCACACCTTCAAATATGTCGTGGGCAGTACAAGGTGGCAATCCAGGGTTACACACATGAAAAAATTGCAACTCATTAAAAATACTTCCTTTCACGGAACCATCATGGAATAAGTGAGAGTTATAGTCAAGCTTTGTCAGCATGTTTTTCTTCATTGTACAGTTTTCCTTAAATTCGGATCTAGTTAAACTACAGTAGCGACAGAAGTTGGAAGATGTGCTAAAATTTGTTGTGAAATCCCCTAACCAATGACTTCCAAGATTATCACCACAAATCATCAAGACACTTCCACGAACAGTAAAACCAACACCAATATCAATGCCTTCATTCTCTAAAAATTTTAGATCATCTATCAGTGGACGAAACAAACTGTCTTTGTTACTTTCAGTTGCATCTTTGTCTTTGCACAGTTGGACTAGCTGAAATCAATCAACCTTTGATCTGTTCCAGGGATAGAAATTTGCAAGCGTGTAATAAACTGCTAAAATTTTGTGCTTTTTCTTTGCAGAGCCAAGCGGATTTACAATTTCAAATGCATCTTGATACAGTATGATTTTTATACAGTGTTTTTCTTGTTGAAACAAATGATTAGATTTAAATACCAAACCATCTGCAAAGTCAATTATACCAGTTGTGTGATTGATTTGGTTTAAAAACTGATGCTTAACCAGTGAATCTTTAAACATGGATTTAATAGTTTGTAGAATTGGGATGTAGTGAAAAGTGCTGCCTGACTGTCCAAGAATATATTGTATTGGAGAAACATAGTTGAATTGTTTTTTAAAGTACTCTTCCCTGCTGTATGATGAATGAAGAACAGTTTCAAAACTATTCACTATTACATCTTTGGTTTTTAAATCACTTAGAATCTTAGATATAATATCCAGCTCTATTCCTTGATTGATAAGTATGGATTCAAGAGAAGCGTGAATTTCAGATGAATGCTGGAATAGAAGTTTACTTAAATGATCAACTATTCCCTGAACAGTGCTTACTGGTACCAAATACTTGTACTGGAGCAAAAAATAAAAAAGTACACATTCTTTAGTTATGTCAGCATGCACAATTTGTGAACTTTCTGCGTCTGTATGAACAGGTTCGGTAGAAAACGATTCCTGACAATGACTTGTTTCAACAACACGGGTCTTGGAATTTTTTGCACTGTACGCATGACAGCGAAATAGGTGAGAAGAAAATAAATTTACAACACAAAAAATCTTTTCACAGCCATCCATAGGGCAAATCACATCATATCCCTGACGAATGTGTTGTTTTGCATGCTTAACTACATCTTCCCCAGTAAGAAGTACTTTTTGGCAAAATTCCAAGCTACATGTAAAGTTTGAAACCATGACCATTCCTTTTTTAACCAGCAAAAATTCTAAGAAACTTAACAGTAGCTGTAATCTGTTACAAAACATATATTTATAAATTACATTACGAAGTACAATTAGTGCTACTCACCAACAACTTCCAACCATCGGAAAACAAAACCAGAAGACCACGCCAAGTCTTTCCCGCCGAAGCTTACATTGACCCCTCACCTATAATTACGTCATACGGCACATAGAAACATTTGACGGATGAGTCAAAGTGCTAGGATAACTAAAAACGCACCGTGCTAACAGTACTGACTACATTAGCAGTATTGTCTCCATTAAAAAAGAGAAATATCCAATTATTTTCAACAATATCGCCATAAAAGCAAAAAAGTTTGACCAGGTGTAATTATTTTCTTGTTCGGATCGGACAGTTTGAATCTGACCGGAAGTATTTAAAACAGTAAAAAAATGAATCTGTCTGCCAAAACAACAATGAATTGGATGAAATATACTTTAGCAGACTGCTATAAACAATACGAGAATCTCCCGTAAAATATAATATAATTCACTGGTTATATGCTGTAAAATGTTTTACAAATATGTTTTTTAACAGTGTATATCTCTGTCCGGCTTGTCACTCAAGATCGCCATGAAAGATGCCATTAAGACAAACGACGACGTGTATTTCGCGTTGTTCCCCGAACGCCACAAGCATCTATTCCATCTGATACGAGACAATCTTAGGGGCGGTCCGGCGATTATATTTTCCCGGTATCATAAACGGGACGAAACGCGGATTCGGGCGCTGGAATTTGGTGAAAACGCACGGTTATGCAAGGCTGTTATTAGGTTTGACTGTAACAGTATGTATTGTCATTCTACTGGACTTAAAATGCCAACAGGCTATTATTCGGTGGCCACATTAAACGAAGAAACAAAGCTGTTCGAAGTTGACCGATCGGCGCGTTATGGTTTCTTAGCTGATGAATGGCTTCGCTGGCGCTCCTTTGCCGATGGTGTTCATATTCAGAGACAGATGAATGGCGGAGAGGTGTGCATTGGTCGAAAACGTATACCAGTTGACGGGTATGCAGACCGGGGGAATACCCTGCATAATTTCCACGGGTGCTACTTCCACCGCTGTGTTCGGTGCAGTGAAAAATTCAGCTTCAGTGACCCGGAACGCACATTGGAAGTCCGCCGAAAGACGGTGGAAATTGCAGCCTATCTCCGTGGGCTCCAATATCAGCTAATTGAAATCTATGAGTGTCAATGGAACGAACTGAAACGAACCGATGCGCACGTGCAGGCGTTTCTATCCGCAGGACCCAGGCCGCACACACGTCTGCCGCCGGTGGTGACCTCTGAGTCGTTGTTGGCCGGAATAGCCGATGGCAGTATTTTCGGTGCCGTAGAATGCGACATACACGTGCCTAAGGAATTGTGGGACACATTCAAGGAATTTTCGCCTATATTCAAGGCCGCGAAAGTTGGTCGTGAAGACATAGGACCTTTAATGTCCGCGTATGCAGAGAAGCAGGGCCTACTAAAAACCAAGCGACAGATGCTTATAGGCGCAATGCACGCCGAACGGATTCTTCTTGCTTCCCCTTTGGCCGAGTGGTATTTGAAGCATGGCCTTAAAATTACGCAAATTTACCGCGTGATTGCATTTGAACCGCGAGCATGTTTCAGCCATTTTGCGGAAACGGTCACGGCGGCGCGGCGACAAGGTGATGTTGACCCGGCCAAACGGAGCTTGGCGGACTTTTATAAATTGTCAGGTGAGGCTTTTTTTATGATGTCACCGCTGTTTTAAGGTCCATTTAGCTCCCACTTTTCACTAAAGTTACACCCCACAAGGTCCACATTCCGTTGGTTGTTTAAACGCGTGTAACGATCGCCTCGCGCGCCCATTTTTACCAACGCGAGAATTTCACTTTGCTTGGTTAGACGGACCGATAATCGTGTATCGATTGGATTGCTGCTTCCTGACATGCACTGTTAAGCAGTCTTTCTGCAATCACGTTGTTTGCTGGGTCACTATAGTGGCCTGTGGCGTTTGGCGGGCAACAGCCGCAATTGAAAAAACGTGATCTGTAATCGTGCGAAAACTTTGTTGGGGCACAGAGTTAACCTTTAACCTGATTATTTTCATCACCAAGGCAACGGTATATACGGTTCAGTGCTTCTAAGAAAAGACAGGCTTATGAACGTGAAGTACTGTGACGGCGGGACGCGTTGTACAAGACCCCAACTTTTACCACATGACAGAAATCAATCAAGACCTGTATGAGGTGGAAACCACGAAGAAGCGAGTGCGTCAAGATAGGCCCATTTAAATGTCATACTTCGTCTACGAGCTGGCCAAATTAAATCTCCTCCAGATTGTATATGATTGCTTTCAACGGTACTTTGTGCGACAGGGGTACCAGATTTGCCTATGTGACACCGACAGTGTGTACATTGCACTTAGCGTCGACACGATTGACGAAATTATAAAACCGGATCTACGCCGTGAATTTTATGAGAATTATGAAACTTACTTTCCCGCAAAAGCTTGCAAAATGCACCGGGGATTGCTTTATAGAAGATATGACATCACATGGCCGTTTTGAGCAAGCCGACTGCTGCCGCCCGCACGAGCGTTTTTGTCAACGTGAAATGGGAAAGTACAAATGTGAATTCTACGGTCACTCCGTTGTGGCGCTTTCCGCGAAGACTTACTTCTGTCAAGGCGATACAATGAAGCGTGCTTCGAAGGGTTTATGCAAGGCACAAAACCCACTTAACGCTGATGATTATTTACATGTCCTCAAAACAGGGAGGCCGCGTGAAGGAACCAACGTCGGCTTTCAAGTTGTAAATCAGCGACTTTTCACACGCAGCGGAAATCGCGTTGGATTAAATTATTTTTACGCCAAGCGGATAGTTCTCCCCGACGGTGTCACCACGTCGCCTTTGCTGCTATGACAAAATGCGTGTATTTTCATTTCGACTTTCGTTTTTGAGAATTCGTACTTTTTCGAAAATGCGATTCATGCCAAATAAAAAAATGCTAAGAAACGAGATTTCTTAATTGATGGTCAGTTGATGGTGCCATTGAACGCGGGGGACAAGACATAAAACCTCACGGTTCATGTGACCACGCCCACCGACACGCCAGTTTGCCCTTTTTTTGTGCCAAACAGGAAGATTCAAGCAATGAACTGGGTGCAGGGAGGTCCTTCTGCTCAAAGCACGGAACAAGTTGTCGCTGCCATCTGCCGTGAGCAAAAGAAATCAGGCAAGTGCAATCGTTTTTAGAATTTAAGCTGTGTGCCAGCGTGCCGTTAACGCAAGACAACTAACACAGAATTCATATTTGTTGCAGGCACGAAATTGCGCTGTGCGTCTTTCTATATGAAATACGATGGGCAGTGCTTCAAACTCCAAGGCCTCTATGACGTGGCAAAAACGCTCATGCTCGAAAGTCCGGTGGTGCCCATTTTCCCGAAAATCGAGGATGGATTTGAACGGTTAATGTTAATTTATTACGCAACTGCATCTGATGACACCGAGTGTATTATCGAGTCGCGCATTCGTCAAAAGTCGATTGAATTGCAGATTACAGGTGTAACCATGTGCTTTAAGCCTAGAGCAGTTTTTTCACCGGAGAAGTACATAGCTCCGATCGCTTTGGATTGTCAATACTATAAATGTTTCGGTTCTAAAGTGCTTACCGATTGTGTGACAGCTAAGGTTATGGGCACCATCGAGCAATTATGCTCGCAGTTTGGCGCGATACGTGAGATTGACCAATCGGAAACACCGGATACACCTGCCTCGCCAGATTCACCAAGTTACAGTCCCTCACAGGACTCCCAAGTGTACTAATTTTGTATTTAAGACCCTCCCCCGGCCCCGATTTCAACCCGGTAAGTTTTTTTTTTTTTTAAATTTAAATAAATTTTTAATTTGAATTAAATTTAATAAAATTTTAAAAATTTAAATAAATTTTTAATTTAAATTGAATTAAATTTAATAAAGTTTTTTTTATAGGGGGGGGGGGGAAACCGATACATTGTAGAACGGAGTATTTTATCGTCGCAGAATGTGTTGCGCCTTGTCGCGGGATTTTTGTGCCGATGTTTGTTGTTTTGTCGTCTTTTCCGCGTGGAATAAAAAAATACAGAGAGAAAATGCCCCTTGTCAGACACAAAACACCCAGAAATAATTCATGTATTTTTACTCACAAATCCGACACAAATCTCTCCACCAACAAATCATTACCACGTAAATCATCTGAATACAAATTTACGATTTCCCGCAGGCTAAAGCCGCGTGCGCGTAATGCCGAGAAATAAATGCAGTGCGCTCCGCAGGAGATGGATAATGGGTGCTGTACAACACGCGTATTGAAACGAAACGGCTTTACTGTAGTGTTGGCTTCTAAAAAAGCGCTAAACTCCTGAAGGTACGGTGGTCTGGCGAAAGTATCAAACATTTCACCATAACCGAGAGCGTCAAAATGAAAAGCAATCCAATGTATTCCAGGTTGACTGGATAGATCGCTGTTCACAATATACAACGCAGGGGGTCGATGACGTAACGAAGCGAGTTCGTCTCGTGCGAAGACACCGTGAAAAACACGCTCTGTCGCCGGGTCACGTGAGAGTAAGGCGCCGATTTGCAGCTCATCCATTATGAAGCGAAATCCGTCACCACGTGGCGATAAAGATCGATAGTCAGTAAATTGTCGAATTCAAGAAATGCAATTATCGCTACAGGCGCAGCGAGCGCGTTTTTAAATCGCACCTCCAAGCGCACCGAACCGGAACGCCGGAGGTCGAAGGTTGCAAGGTCGCTGTGGTTGGGTGTCAAATCCACACAAAACAAGCAGTATCCGCGCGGGTACGAGCGATACGATATGGAATTGCCCCGGTTTTCATGATGCGAATTGGTACCCGTGAAAAGCGATAAATAGCTTCTTATGTAATGACCGCCTTGGAAATCGGGCTTAAATGCGGTGGCGGGATAGATACGACCATCTACGTGCAAAGCTAGGTACGTAATGTTCATGTGTTTGAACTCAAAGGGATTTCGGTCAAAGGCCCCGTTGTAGGCCGCGGCGTCGAAGAACCCGAACACGCATCTGACCGGTATTTGACCGGTCACTAGAGCGTCGCAAACCGTGGTCATACTACCGCCGGCGACCGTGAAAACGCGAACTTCCGATCGGCGCATCGCGTACTTGGCAGAATTGGCTTGTAAAATCTTTTGGTGCGCGACAGTTACAGCCGCATTAAGTTTGACCTTGCGGACGAATAATCGCACATCCATCACATTGATTTTCACATTCGCATCAGCGGCGGCCATCACAGCAAACTCGTCCTTACCGCGCGTAAGACGCAGGCGAATGTTGACGCCGTTTAAGATGTACTTGGACTGCTGACATAAACTGACGTGAAGTTTAGACAGCATTTCGATTGAACGGCTCTCGGCCGCCATCGCGCGACGGGTTTGAAATCCACTGTTACTTCGCGTCAATGCGTTCATCTGCCCTGCGTCGTCACCATACCAAAGCGATGTGGTCAGTTGTGTATTCTTCGCTTCCGATCCAAATGATAAAAGTGTCTCGGTGTACGATTTGTAAGCGTAATTATTACTGGAGGGCGTCACCGTTTTATTGTTGAGAGACAGTTCCATTTGACTGAACAAGGCGTGTGCGAAATAATTTGACGGTGCCACTGGAGCGTCCGCGTCCAAATTTGTGCCTTCAGCTTTGGTGATACGAACGGTACACGACAGCAACGTGTCGTTAAGGTCAATGTAATGCTCTCCGTCCGCGGCGATCAAAAAATCATACGGCCCCGCGTCTGTTACCGTAGCTAGGGGTAAATGTTCGACAAAGAGCGATGAGTTTACGCTGGTTTGCGTCGGCTTCAGTGTAAATAAATCCAATTCGCTTTTCGCACAACGCATCGAGTGCTCACTGATTAACGCAATCCCTCAAGCGAAAATGTCGTCACGGTTGCGCTTGCGTTTGCCTGCCGGTTTCCTGCGTTTCCGCTTCTTCGCCGGTTCGCCAGGTGGCAACGTCAAGTTATGACTCGCAGTGGGTAATAACCTGTGACCCGCCTGTCGCGACCTCTTTATAGCCGCCTTTCGCGGAGTATGTCCGGCCATGACGTCACTTGCAAAACCGACACCTGATTCCAGAAACTGCTTGCCCACTTGTCGCGCGCCTGATTTTAGCACCGGTAACACGGCGCGGCCTAAACTGGCGAACAGGTTACCGAGCCCATGTCCGCGCATCGAAAGCGCGCCAGCGAAATGCGGTAAGCCCCGGCCGGCCTGGCAGTGATAATAGTTCTCGTAATCTCTAAAGTCGGCCTCAGCGTTATACGGTATGTGATGAGTCATGTTCAAAGGCGAAGCGGCTTCTTACGGAAATGTAGCGTTACGATCACGTTACCACGTTCAAATGATATGAGTTTGCCGAAACCGTCATATAAAGCCGTTTGGATTGTGCCGAAATGTCGAATGCGAACCGGATGATATGCCAAACGCGTGAAACGCACTCGGTGTAATTTGCCAATTCCGTCGCCTGCCGGAACTATTTCTAGTAGCGGCGCCATCGTGTTTCCAACCACGCGAGGTTGAATGATGTCCGTATAAACATATATTGCGGAGTAATCGGTGGAAACGTCGCATCGGCGCGCGCTCGTATGCTGACCCGGGGGCATCTCGACGCGTTCGAAACCCAACAAGTGTGCCAGTTTCGGTGAGAGGGTCACCGCGAAACCCTCTGGAACGTGCGCACCAGTGCGTTGCGTTGTCTCATCGAAGGTAAACAGACCGTGACCGGTCAAGCGTTTGATTTTGAAATCTTCCATTTTCCGCATTCGTTGCACTAAAATTCGCCCGGTTTCATAATGGCCCGCATTAAGCGTGTAGCGCTGCGTGCTGCCACCTTGCGCCAAGTCAAACCAGCCTTCGAATTCGCCAATATTATTCCACGAATGCGGGAATATAATCTCGCTCAGGCTAACTTCCCACTCGCCAGTGTCCAGGGAAATAACGGCGGGTAGCTTTGTTGTAAATTCGGACGGACGATTGTTCGGGAAGATGTCCACGGAATTATTCGATGGCAGGGTCACGTACATTGCGCCGTTTTTTCAGCTTAGGTGCGGGCAATACGTAACCGACGGAGCTTGCTAACAGCGTAGTCCACAGGCTTTGACTGGGACTTCCAACCGTTAAGTTGAGCAAGCTCGTCACAATCACCGAATAAATCACGACGATTTGGAATACAAAGACCACTTCAGACCGTGGGGCTTCCTTGCCGAAAAAGCTCCACTCGCTTCTATTCGCCGTGCTGGAACGATCGTCCATCGATCCAGGAATTGAATTTCTCGCCGTAATGTCGCCCCTCACCAGATACTGCTTGACACCACGCCTTTTTCTGGTTCGCAAGACTTTCTCCACCTCAAAGGTACGTTTGTGTTGCAACTCCTGTTCGTAGAACGTCCCCCGAATAACCTCGCCGCTGTAATCGCGCACTTTGTAAGTGGGCGGGCGTCCACTGCGTCGCGAATGAACCAAAAACAATTCTTGGCTCCACTGGGGAACGTAGCCCTTTTTAAAGCGTGCGCTAGCGGAAGCAACGCGAACAGGTGCACGGACCGGCAATGTGCAAGTGTCCGGGCAGGCTTGCTCGCCGTACAAATTACTCCAAACTTCCTCCTCGTTAGCGTGAGCGGGACTCATGCCGATGCTGCGATGATGACTGCGATTGTAACTCTT
Source organism: Ascidia mentula (assembly GCF_947561715.1). Lineage (NCBI taxonomy): Eukaryota > Metazoa > Chordata > Ascidiacea > Phlebobranchia > Ascidiidae > Ascidia > Ascidia mentula. The sequence goes on along the minus strand of NC_138570.1, from coordinate 18,068,073 downwards.
CACTATGCGCGGCAGTGCGCCAGTGAAATTATTATTGCCCATGGGCGTAAAGTGGCGCCACAAACGCTCTTTCAGTGTGCGGTTAAAGCGTTCCACCACCGACGCTTTCGTTTCCTGATTGTACGTCGTGTAAAATTAAATGTTACGCTTCGAAAGCCACTTTTGAAAGACACTGTTCACAAACTCGCGACCCGCATCTGTTTGCAGTTGATCCGGTCGCCGCCCGCTCGCATGAATCACACGATCGACGGCCCACACTAGGTTGGAACCGTTTTTTCGCTTAATGCAAACCACCCAAGCGTATTTAGAGAATACATCGATAATGGTTACTAAATATCGCACACCACGATTTTCACGAGTAAGTTTCTGTACTTCGACCAGATCTATTTGCCACAAAGAATCGATTCCAGACACAACGACACGTGAACGCAAAAAATGTTTACGACGGGGCTTATGCAATGTGTATGTATCTTGACTGCCTTGCCACCGTTTCACCGTTTTATGGCTTGCACCCACAGCAGTCCGTAGCCGGTTCACACCACCAAGACTGCCAGGGTGCGCGGGATCGTAGTAAGCGCGGCTTAAATCTCTTGCCATCGCGACAACGACTCACGAACAACGCTCCGACGACGTGGAATGTGTGAAGTAGACGGCACCGGCGCAGCCCTTTTAGCCAAAAGCGTTTTGGGCGCGTTCGCATCACTCAGTGCTGCAATGAATTTAGCTTCGCCAATCGGTTTCAGGCCTCGAGGAGATTTTTTGCGCAACACACCATGTATCAAATCCTCGGTATTACTATTAGCAACGCTTTCGCCCTTCAAAACAAGTTCGCCCGATGGCAAAAATTCGATTCCGGACGCTTCGCGAATAAACGAAATCAATGACTCGGCTTTAACTTTTAGTGTTTTCGGCATAGCTCGGACAACGCGCTGCGCAATAGCCTCCTTTCGGTCGGTCGTATCGTCGTTCTTGCGCTCGATGATCGTCATTTTCATGGGTTTATTCGCTTGTTCTTCGCTGAGGAACCGATAGCGCTGCAGGGCTTGCCCGTACAACTTGACCTTTTCCTCGGCTGGCCTTGCGTCGTAAATGAGATCATGCATTTCACGATCCAGTTCCGATAAAACGCGATCAACTGGTGACGCCGAAGCTGGCGCCTTGTCGCGCATTGTCTTTAAAACAGCTGGATCGATCAGAGCTTGGGCACAGATTCCATCAGCGCCGAGCGAATAAACCCGCTAGAGCAAGGACCACTGTTCCAATGAGAGACCTCCAGGAGTGCGGCCAGAAATCCCCCGCGTTGAATCAACTGCGTTCCCGCGTCACCAGCGTCTTTTTCTCGAACAATTCGCGCAAAACGTTTTTGTGCCGCAGTAACTTCTATTGATCGCGCTCGATCAAATCAACGTCACCCTCAGCACGTTATAGCTACACTCACAAATACATTTCATCGAATCGGGGCCGGCCGCTTTTATGAACGCGCGCACGACTCTTGGTTTGGCTTTGCATATCGTATTCAAAACCGCCGCGTGTTAACCACAATACTTTCAATTCACGCATGAACGACCTAGCGTGGTCAAGCGAGCTGTTTGTCTGACTAGAATTTTGTTTGAGCGGAGAATATGACGTTCCTAAAATCGTGTAACAAATTTTAAAGAACCTTCGTTGTATCACATAAGTCTCCAATGAACCACAACGTTTTTGACGTATGTCTCTGTTGTCACTTTACTTTTCAAAAAAATAGTAGTGTAACGAACGGAACGGAAAAAGGAACGACATAGCGCGGACAATACGCTGCGCAACAGACGCTTTTCGGTCAGTCGTATCGTCGTTCTTGCGCTCGACCATCGTCATTGGTTTATCCACCTCTTCAAGCTTTTGCACAGATTCCATCAGCGCCGAGCGAATAAACCCGCTAGAGCAGGGACCACTGTTCCAATGAGAGGTCCCAGCAGTGCGGACAGGAATCCTCCGCGTTGAATCAACTTGCGTTTTCGCGTCACCGGCGTCTTTTTTTTGACCAATTCGCGCAAAACGTTCTTGTGCCGCAGTAACCTCTGTCGGTCGCGCTCGGTTAAATCAATGTTACCCCTTAGCACGTTATGGCTACACTCGCAAATACACTTCATCAAATCAGGGCCGGCCGCTTTTATGATCGCGCGCACGACTCTTGGCTCAGCTTTGCACAGCGTATTCAAAACCGCCGCGTGTTTATCGAGTCGACGGGACATGTCAAAAGTTCTTCGGAACGTAAGCGAACGATGTTTCACCGCAGAACACCCCTGTTCGCAGACGAAGCTTGTCAGGTGTTTCTTGCCGACAATCGAATACCAAATAACCATGTGCGGCCGATGTCGCATCCATATATGCGTCTCGCACGGCCCTAACATGGGATGGAAATACTTGTTTGGCGAGGTGGTTTATCTTTGACGAATCCCTGGGATTTTTAAAGACCACCAGATAGTGTGCGTTCAAACTGATTGTCCGATGCTCGCTGCCTTTCAGGAAAAGATTCTGAACGATGTAAATTACACTCGTGTCTTTATGATGACTGCCCTGGGTGAACAAACGTGAGACAATTTTACTGCTTTCGGACATCAAGTCGTCGAGAATCAAGAGGGTTCGTACGCCCGTATCCACAGAGGTTGGCGCACCCTGGACAAACTCGATCGAATCGGGTAGACTTTCATACGCGGATTGCCACTGATCGTAGTACCAAATAATCCGCTCCGGGCGGGGCACGATGAGATTCTCTTGTATCAGACGGGAGACGAAACAAGTCTTCCCACTTCCAGTTGGACCGGAGATTAGACATGTAAACGGGTGAGCAAATTCCATTGCGAAAAGCAATCCGTGCAACTAATCAACCGCTCAAACGTTTCCCGCCCAGTGCTTCAGTTGAAATGCGGCAAATCACCATGCACACATAATTATACCAAATGGAATTCACCCGCAACGCCGAGTATGCGAGATTATACTCAAGTGATTGACAAGATCGTTTGTCGACCACGTCATCAATCATGTCATCGCAACGTCATTAGAAATAACGGTCCAATTCAGGAAACAATTCACCAGATAGTGTCACAAACGCCACACGACCACTCAGTGAACTGCGTGTGACCTCGAACTCCTTGGCGAGGACATCTCAAACAAAGTTCAGACGCTCAAGATAAAAATAGAATCACGATTGCGACACCGGAAAGAGACAAACAATAGGAGAATCTTATTTTTACTCCTAATCAAGACCGGAAGGCTCATGAGTAACTGTGAGTATCTCCCTGACACATGTCCCCCTTTGAAATGCATACGAAAGAGAACGGAAAGAGTACTCTTTCCTGTCTCCCTAACCGGAAAGAGTAGCAGAGAGACAGGAAGGAAGTTCTCCCCGTTCTCTACTCTGTCACCCTTTACTACTGGCGACTTCCGAATGTTCACAATATCTAGATGCCAACCATAACCCATTGTCCTTAACTTGGAGAGAGAACTATTTTGAGTACAATATCAACCGACAAATCAGTTTCCACGTACAAAACCTTTCCTTAGTCTATGGAAAAGCGATCACCAATGTCGAGTTAAAGGGGCGGTATACGGTATTATGCCATTCACAGGCTTTATTAATGTCCACCACCTGCACCAAGACCGCTTCTGTCGTCAACTTGTATAGGAAGTTAGAATTTACACCTCTGTCGTGTACACGTGGCAGCCCATCGGCGTTTCGATATTTTTTCCCGGTCTATGTTGAATGTCGTAGTCAAACGCGGAAAATATTCCACCAAACGTACGCACTGTCTGTAATGTTCCTTCGACTGTCATAACCAACGAGGGAAACAATGATCTGTTCGCAGAAAAACCTCAGACCTAGAAGATGGCTTCGATACAGTTCGGTCTCTAATATTACCGTAAGCAACTTTTTTTCTCCTCGTTGAATAGTTTCTTTTGGCACGGTTTAGAGATCTACTCCAGTAGACAATTACCTCCTTACCGCCCACTTTCTGTGACAAAAGAAATCTTACAGCGATTTCGGACGCGTCTGTATCGACCACAAACGGCTGTGCGAAATTTTAAACGTTTTTAGTTTGACACGACGTCCAATAAGTTTAATCAGCCTGGGTAACTTTGGCTTTGTGGTGAGCCGTTATTGCAGGGTTCTGGGCAGTATCAGAATTAGGGAAGCAGCTTTGTGAAAAGTACCGATTTAGGTAGAAGGGTTAATTGAGGGTTAACATCGCCTCCCAAAAACATCTAACCGCGAATTGCAAAGCTGCCGAAATAATTCCGTCACACAACATCAAAAAGTGCTGCCGACTATATAGCGGTCAAAATCTTTGTATAAGTCACCTCATAGTTGCACTAATGAGGTCGAAACAATTGCCCTATAAAAACAATATTGCCTCTATTACTCATAAGTTTGAATTTCTCGCGGTTTCGTCTGCCATCCGACGAGACATCCATAGGGTCTCGAAAGCGCCATTTAACCGATGTTGTTGATCGCCCACCGGTCTCGCCGCGTTTGCACCCTTTACACGTTGTTCGCGCCTGCGCTTCGTATGGCGTCTTCAGCCACTTGTATCATTTCTTTTGAATGCTTCTGCCTTGGCGTGGCCCATTTCATGACAAAAATCCCAGCGATTGGGGTATCCGTTTTTCTGTGATGTCAGCTTTGGAAAAAGGGAAAATAACCTTTCGGCCTCAAATCTCTATAAACTATTAGATTTTCACCCTAGAAGTAATGGCACCACATTGTGTAATGTGGACGCAAGTGTGCCAGTGTGCCATATGCATCGATTTTGCCAGTCTCGGGAAAGACTTTCATACGCTTGTAAGAAGGAAGATCCCGTAAGGACAATTTCGATCCCGTGACGAAAATTCTGATTCCGCAAAGAAAATTCTGTTCCCGAAACGAAAATTCCGTTCCCATAACAAACATTCTGATCCCGTAACGAAAATTCTGTTCCTATAGCGAAAATTCTGATCCCGTAAGGAAAAATTCGTTCCCGTAACGAAAAATCTAATCCCGCAAAGAAAATTCTGTTCCCGTAACAAAAATTGTGTTCTCGAAACAAAAATTGTGTTCTTGAAACAAAAATTGTATTTCCGAAACGAAAATTCTGCTCTCGAAACACAAATTCTGTTCCAGTAACACAAATCTGTTGGAATTATAAAATTTATTTTACCGCAACGAAAGTTCTTCTCCCGAAACTAAAATTATATTTCTGATCAGAAATTTAGATCGCGTAACAACAATTTTCATGAAACAACGTCAACTGGGTTCCTGGATCGAAATTAGCTTCACCGGAAATGAAATTCTTACTCTGAAACAAATAGGCTCCAGTAACAAAAATTTCTCTCCCAGAAATATAAATTCTGTTCCTCCAACACACATTTTGTTTCAGTGACATAATTTCTGTTCCCGTAGGAAACTTTTGTTCCACGATTAAAAAAAACGAAATTTAGGTCGCGTAACAACAATTCTCTTCAAAGAACGACAATTATGTTCGTGAATCAAAAGTTAAATTTTTCTTTACCCTGGAACAAAAATTCTCTTCCCGTAATTCCAGCATCGCCAACTCTGTTCCCGGAAAGAAAATTATATTTCATTCACATTTTAATCTTATCTAACGTCTCTACATTTAGAAAACATCTATTCGTAATAAAATCGACTCCTTTTTATATTCAGAAGTAAAACCACGTTTTCTTCATCTCTTTGTCGACATCTAGTGCTGATTTTTAGCTTGGTGGATTTCCGGAACACTATTTTTAGTGCGATATTACACAAATTGTGATTTTAGAAAAACAGTTCAAAAACCAAAATATGTTCTTGCAACGAAAATTGGCGTAAAAATAATGTTCCCGAAACGGTTTTTCTTACTTGGGAACGAAAATTCGTTTTTCGGAACGATTTTGTAACGGATTTCGGAACAAAGGCAAAAATTGTACTATGATTTTACCCGTTATTTATTCTATTGGGCCAATACGAGCTTTAAATATCTGCTTTCAAGTTTTTCCATCGTTTCCACATGAGATGTTGAAGGTGTTTTTAACTGTTTACTCGAATCGATTTCATATCATACCCTTTCTCCAAATGCTTATGATCAAAAAATGAAACACGTGTACAGATCGCCAAGACCTGCATACCTAATGAAACCTAAGCTGCGCAAAGTGCCTTACGTTGCACTTGCTTCTTATTTTGATTGTTTTAAGTGCAACTGTGTGTACAGGATAGGGTGACGCCAGATGACTTCGCCTGTAAACAGTATATGGTGAGAAGCTATTCAGTTCAAAATACTCCAAATTCATCACATATAGTGCTAAGAGCGGTTGCACCATTTATTTTGAGCTCCTTGAAACGATTGAGTTCAAAGGCCCGGTAACAGCGGTTTCAAAGGGCGAAAAATGCATGCAAAAAAGGATTACTGCACGTGTAACGAATTTTATTTACTCCACGTCACCGTACACTTTCGTTAGTTATTGTTATTGTTTGTATTTTATTGTTTTCACCTTTCTTCCTGTCACCTTAATATTTCACTGTTTTCTTTCGTTGGTTCCACTTCATTTAACATATTGTTTTACCCACGTACATTGCTTTTAAGTCTCGTACTTCACTTACTTTCACCACACTATTTTATTACCTTCGTCTCCCCTCTTTTTCCTATTATTTAACGCTCTACTTATTTTTTGTATGATTGGTTGGTGCTTTTTGAAAACGAAACGATTTTCTCCAAAACCAGGAGTCTTCTTCTGGGCGTCGCGTTGATAGCACCTCTTTTACATTGTTGTGTATGAGCAATCGAGATCTTGGCCAGTGGCGTTTTGTATTCCGTAACACACGCATTGGCGCACTTCCAATATGGCACGTTCAAAACTGTCGCCGTCGTTACGCCTGGTAACGTTTTGGTGGGCGTACGTGACGTCGAGTATTTCTGGCGGCTGGGACGCATTGTCTGAACTGGCATGGTGCTGGTGTCAGTCGATCGATGGATCCGTGTTGTTTGCGACGGCCAAAATCAAGTTTAAACGTTTCGGCCGCTAACTAGTCATGTTCGCATGTTAAGGTAAAGAAGCAAGCTCTCTACAAACCCATTGTCTTGAGGGTGATAGGAAATTGATAGGAAATGGGTCCGCAAAAATTGAATTCCCAAAATTTAATTGATGGAAGCCAATAATTCCAAACTACTCTCTACGATCTAAAGACATGTAGGCTGAAATACCCAAACAAGATTGCTGTGGCAACCTGCATGGGAGTGACACGGTCTACCACCGTGAGTATAAACACATTTTGTCCAACTTTGTCTATGTTGACGGACCACGTCCATGTTGCTCGCATAACGAAGAACACGTCGCATAACAGTTTATCACTTGTGGACAATTCTTAATTTTCTGAAGATGTAGGCTTGTCAATGCTGTGCAATACACCTGCCCGTCATCGTAATTTTGTGCAGTTGCCAAAGCTTCAAAGTCGATATCCTGGGATGAAGTTTGCAAAGTAGACATGGTAACACGCGAAATGTCATCAGCGATTTTGTTGTTCATCCCGTTGACATTTTGCTGACGCTCCTCATTGGTGAACAATTATATCATTTCGCTTGTAATTCTCTCCAGAATGTGTGATTGTCAGGATTTAAGGGTGGAAATTATTCGGTCTCTAGTCGCTTTATATAGCCGCAGCTAAATTTCGAAGGACACGAAAATAGATGTTCAGTCAAGCGAAACACCATTCCATTCAACTCTTCTCACGTACAACAGAAATGCGGAACTAATTCAGTTTAATTGGAGGTGTAATTTAGTTTAATTTGTGGACGCAGCTGGTTGCTGATTTAGTTTTCATTTTTATAATCAATACATTTTAGCTCCAATGCCAGGTTGTGCAAGTCGTATTGCAAAAGAGCGTGGCTTTGATGCTGTGTTTTGTATGAAGGGACGGAAAACTACCGGCTTTATTGATATCCTTAGCTATCAACAGTAATATGTAAGGAAAACAAACAACTTCATTCTACCGCGAAAGCCCTTAGAATACTGCGATCATTGTGTTCACTGGCATTGGTATCGAGACATTGTGGTCAAACTTAATCATTGCATTGCTATCGTTCCCGCTAACTATTTCCGTTGGTAAAAATGTTTTTGGTAATTGTGAAGGTCGCTTGACAAGTTGTGCCTTTCCTCACTGTCGAACTTTCACTAATGTCCGTTGAGCTCATGTAACTCGGTATGGAAGAGTCCCACATCCACATTGACTTCAATCCAATTTGAGTCTTGGCTGTAATGTCAGTCAATCTAAAGATCAATTCCATTACTTACAAAGCAGTTATATTTTAGTCTAATAGAGCCGGAAATAATCATAATCGTCATGTTGACATAAGTGCAATTGCATCACCCGCGTTTTGGAAGCTGACCTGGTACTATATGAATACACTGAAGCGCTATTAACACCGATTGTGTTGATCGCCCGCCGGTTTCGCCGCGTTTGCGCCCTTTTCATGTTGTTCGTGCCTGCGACTCGCTTGGCGTCTTCGGTCCCCTGCATCATTTATTTTAAGTGCTAGGGCAGTCTGTCTTGGCGTGGTTTATTTCAGCGTTGGAAAAAGGGAAAATAACGTTTCGGTCCTTAATTCTCTATAAACTAATAGTTTTTAACCTTAGAAGTAATAGGCCCACATTGTGTTAATGTGGACGCACTAAGTGTGCCATATGCATCGATTCGGCAATCTCGGGAAAGATTTTCTTATGCTTGCAAGATACACAAAAAGTTATCAATAAGTTTCAACTCAACTGGGGCTCTGTCAATTAAATATTAACTGACATTTTGCTGCAGTTTGGATCATTTTGCGTGTCACGCAATACTAAATTAGTCTTTTTGGCAGATAACATAAGCCCCACTGTCCTATATTGCTCTACACACAGTATTACATCACATTTCACTTTGCGCTACAAATATTTATCAGTATAATTAACTGCAGTATCCTGTAAATTAATTTTAAATGTCTTGGCGTTCGTGGTTTCTTTGGCATATGAAAGTGCACGATTGCATTTAGGTTTTTAACAGTTAGTTCACTTTGCTCGTGAGTCTCGGCAGACTGCGTGTATTTCAGGATTATTGGTGGAAGTTACTAAAGCTCCAATGACACTTTGTTGTTCAGAATTGCGTCGTCGCTTTATTTAGCCACAGGAAATTTCAATGAACGCTAAAACTGATGCTTAGTCAAGCGAAACGCCGCCCCATTGAACTCTCCTCGCTCAGCGTTCAACAAAAATACGGAACTAATTTTATATAGCATTGATCGAGGTTAGTTTGTGAAGACAGCTTGACTTGCTTTTCTATTTGAAATCTGTTGGAAACATGAGAAGCAAAAAGTGTGACTCATATATAGTCACACCTCTTATATAGGTGTGACTTTAAATTTGTGGCATTAGAATTTCTTAGATCATGAATGTTTTGTTATTGATTAAATGTTCTCATTGAAGCTGGTAAGATAATGTCCAGCCTATTGTACCAGCAGAAATGTGCTTTTAAATTATCTGTAAGACTCATTACAATGTTACTTTCAGGTAGTAGTTTATCCAACCTACTTCAAACATAATATGTTTTTTGTGATGAGTCGCCGCTCATGAAAAAAGGTGTGTTAAGGACAAGTTTTAACTCAGGTTTCCTAACGTTAAGCCTAAATCCTTGAATATCCTTGCCTAATCTCGTCACATGAGTAACTTGCCCCGGTATGTTGAAATCAGTTGATCCATGGATTGCACTAAAGGCAATTGTAACTCGTCAGTAGAGCTGTGGGTCTGTTCAAATTAATACGCTTTTAAATAAGGATAAGTGCAGTTACATCCTTTGCGTTTCAAGGATGTTTACAGGTTTTTCAACCTCGCCGATGTGTTGTTAGTTCGATTGTTTACTTATCAGGATTGTATAAAGCTGTGTCTCGTTTGAAGGCTCTAGACACTTGTTTCACTACGGATTCATTTAAAAGCTTGGGGCAGAAAGCTAGACTAGTTTATGACACGTTGATTTATAAGCGCAAAAGAGCCATAATAATCAATAAGAGCTGCATACAGGGTGTATACACACACTGTTTCGACCTGAAAGTTCTCATCAGTGCAGCTGTTGAAGTTGATTGATTATTATGGCTCTTGATTGTTTCGTAACCATGTGTGCTTTGATATTGAGCTTTCTGCAAACTGGCAATTCGATACTGGAAAGTCGTTTTCTACCTGGTTAAAAAACTTTCAAGCAATCATCTCATCCGACATGATTAATTTCAAAACTAGATCGAGTTGTAGGGAGGATTTGTGTCTGCTTACAAATTCGTATTATTGGTTCAATGCTTATTGTTTGCCCTGGCGGCGTATTTTCTGAGTCACTCTATCCGCTCTGCGACGCTGTGGAGCCATCCGTAGATAACAACTGCTGCGCTGTCTTTTTTGCCTCGTGGGAAAACCGTCAAACTGTCATACGTGCGTGCAGAAGGCATTAATATCATTTTGTTACGAAACAAAAGCTAAGAATTCAGGCTGGTGAGAATACATTGTCTTGGGTGACTGAGGTAGTCGACATACTCTGAATGCTGTACTTGGTGTCAAAGCGTTATGTTAGGTGAGTTAATGAGGAGAGCTATATTTATTGAAAGTATGGAGAGTGCCTTTAATTGTTGTGGATTTTTAATACATTTTCGTTCGTTTTTCTAGACGTCGCTATTTTAGCAGTTGCTTAGTCACTCGAAAATGTCAACACGTCCCGGAATTAAAATTTTTTTTCCCGTAACGAAAATTCTAATCTCGTAACTAAAATCATGTTCCCGTAACGAAAATTATGTTCCAATAACGAAAATTTTGTTCCTGTCAAAAAATTTCTTTCCCAAAACGTTAATTTTGTTTCCCAAAGTAAAATTCCGTTGTAATTACAAAAAAAATATTTTCCCGTAACAAAAGTTTTCTTCCTGCAACGATCTGTTCTAAGAAAAACAAATATCCATTCCCGAAACACAAATTCTTTTCCCGAAACTGAATTCTATTTCGGATCAGAAATTTAGATCGCGTATCAACAATTTGCAGTATAGAAATACAATTGTGTTCCTGGATCAAAAATTGACTTCACCGGTAACGAAAATTTAGTTCAGGTAACAAAAATTGTGTTCTCGAAACAAAAATTGTTTTCCCGAAACAAGAATTGTGTTCCCGAAATGAAAATTCTGTTCCAGTAACAAAAATCTGTTCGAATTATAAAATTTATTTTACCGCAACGCAAGTTCTTCTACCGAAACTAAAATTATATTTCTAATCTGAAATTTAGATCGCGTAACAACAATTTTTTTGATAAAACGTTTATTGTGTTTCTAGATCGAAAATTAACTTCACCGGAAATGAAATTCTTACTCTGAAACAAATAGGCTCCAGTAACAAAAATTTCTCTCCCAGGAATATAAATTCTGTTCCTCCAAAACACATTTCTTTCAGTGACATAATTTCTGTTCCCGTAACAAAACTTCTGTTCCACGATAAAAAAAAGCGAAATTTAGGTCGCGTAACAACAATTCTCTTCAAAGAACGACAATTATGTTCGTGAATCAAAAGTTAAATTTTTCTTTACCCTGGAACAAAAATTCTCTTCCCGTAATTCCAGCATCGCCAACTCTGTTCCCGGAAAGAAAATTATATTTCATTCACATTGTAATCTTATCTAAAGTCTCTACATTTAGAAAACATCTATTCGTAATAAAATCGACTCCTTTTTATATTCAGAAGTAAAACCACGTTTTCTTCATCTCTTTGTCGACATCTAGTGCTGATTTTTAGCTTGGTGGATTTCCGGAACACTATTTTTAGTGCGATATTACACAAATTGTGATTTTAGAAAAACAGTTCAAAAACCAAAATATGTTCCTATAACGAAAATTGGCGTAAAAGTAATGTTCCCGAAACGGTTTTTCTTATTGGGAACGAAAATTCGTTTTTCGGAACGATTTTGTAACGGATTTCGGTACAAAGGCAAAAATTGTATTATGATTTTACCCGCTATAAATTCTATGGGACCAACACGAGCTTTAAATATCTGCTTCCAAGTTTTTCCATCGTTTTCACATGAGATGTTGAAGGTGCTTTTAACTGTTTACTCGAATCGATTTCATATCATACCCTTTCTCCAAATGCTTATGATTAAAAAATGAAACACGTGTACAGAAGCTGCGCAAAGTGCCTTACGTTGCACTTACTTCTTATTATGATTGTATTAAGTGCAACTGTGTGTACAGGATAGGATGACGCCAGATGACTTCGCCTGTAACAGTATATGGTGACAAGCTATTCAGTTCAAAATACTCCAAATTCATCACATATAGTGCTAAGAGCTTTATTTATTTTGAGCTCCTTCAAACGATTGAGTTAAAAGGCCCGGTAACCGCGGTTTCAAAGGGCGAAAAATGCATGCAAAAAAGGATTACTGCACGCTTTGGCGCACTTCCAATATGACACGTTCAAAACTGTCGCCGTCGTTACGCCTGGTAACGTTTTGGTGGGCGTACGTGACGTCGAGTATTTCTGGCGTCTGGGACGCACTACCTAAACTGGCATGGTGCTGGTGTCAGTTGACCGATGGATACGTATTGTTTGCGACGGCCAAAATCAAGCTTAAACGTTTCGGCCGCTAACTGCATCACCTTCATCGGACCGTCGCTAGAATCCGTCAAAGGAGGTTGTTCCTCGGCAAATCGGTACATAGTAAGGTCTTCGATCTTTCAAAGAATTTTAGGGACGAACACATTATGCTTTTTGGAATCCTTCCGCGGACCTTCTTGTGTCTCGACATGGGCATCGAAAATAACTGTTTAAGAGATATTCTTAATGCAGGCAAAAGCGTTGTGGGCTCGTCGTCAAATGAGGAAATGAACTACCTAGGCATAACCTAAGTTGTGTTATAACCCATCTCATCTCAAGAAATCTGCAAATGTTCTTTTGGGTTAGAGGGTATTTCCAAAAGTGCTCAACGTAGCTAATCCAACTAGTCATGTTCGCATGTTAAGGTAACGAAGCAAGCTCTTTACAATTCCATTGTCTTGAGGGTGATAGGAAATGGGTCCTTAAAATTGAATTCCGAAAATTTAATTGATGGAAGCCAATAATTCCAAACTACTCTATACGATCTGAAGACATGTAGGCTGAAATACCCAAACAAGATTGCTGTGGCAACCTGCATGGGAGTGACATGGTCTACCACCGTGAGTATAAACACATTTTGTCCAACTTTGTCTATGTTGACGTGACCGAAACTGTTCGAAGGAAGTTGCGCTTGGGTGCGTTGTTTTACTTTGGCTCGCTAACGTGAAAACACCAAATCCATGTTGCTCGCATAACGAAGAACACGTCGCATAGCCGTTTATCACTTGTGGACAATTCTTAATTTTCTGAAGATGTAGGCTTGTCAATGCTGTGCAATACGCCTGCCCGTCATCGTAATTTTGCGCAGTTGCCAAAGCTTCAAAGTCGATATCCTGGGATGAAGTTTGCAAAGTAGACATGGTAACACGCGAAATGTCATCAGCGATTTTATTGTTCATCCCGTTGACATTTTGCTGTCACTCCTCATTGGTGAACAATTATATCATTTCGCTTGTGATTCTCACCAGAATGTGTGATTGTCAGTATTTATGGGTGGAAATTACTCGATCTCTAGTCGCTTTATATAGCCGCAGCTAAATTTCGAAGAACTCGAAAATAGATGTTCAGTCAAGCGAAACACCATTCCATTCAACTCTTCTCACGTACAACAGAAATGCGGAACTAATTCAGTTTAATTGGAGGTGTAATTTAGTTTAATTTGTGGACGCAGCTGGTTGCTGATTAACTTTTCTATCTTAAAATCAATACATTTTAGCTCCAATGCCAGGTTGTGCAAGTCGTATTGCAAAAGAGCGTGGCTTTGATGCTGTGTTTTGTATGAAGGGACGGAAAACAACAGGCTTTATTGATATCCTTAGCTATCAACAGTAATATGTAAGGAAAACAAACAACTTCACTCTACCGCGAAAGCCCTTAGAATACTGCGATCATTAGGTTCACTGGCATTGTTATCGAGACATTGTGGTCAAACTTAATCATTGCATTGCTACCGTTCCCGCTTACTATTTCCGGTGGTAAAAATGTTTTTGGTAATTGTTAAGGTCGCTTGACAAGTTGTGCCTTTCCGCACTGTCGAACTTTCATTAATATCCGTTGAGCTCATGTAACTCGGTATAGGAGAGTCCCACATCCACATTGACTTCAATCCAATTTGACTACAGAGACTTGGCTGTGATGTCAGTCAATCTAAAGATCAATTCCATTACTTACAAAGCAGTTATATTTTAGTCTAATAGAGCCTGAAATAATCATAATCGTCATATTGACATAAGTGCAGTTGCATCACCCGCGTTTTGGAAGCTGACCTGGTACTATATGAGTACACCAAAGCGCTATTAACACCGATTGTGTTGATCGCCCGCCGGTTTCGCCGCGTTTGAGCCATATTTATGTTCTTCGTGCCTGCGACTCGCTTGGCGTCTTCGGTCCTTTACATCATTTATTTTAAGTGCTAGGGCAGTCTGTCTTGGCGTGGTTTATTTCATGAAAAAAGTCCCTGCGATTGGGTTATCCGTTTTTGTGTGATGTCAGCGTTGGAAAAAAGGAAAATAACGTTTCGGGCCTTAATTCTCTACAAACTAATAGGTTTACACTTAAAAGTAATAGCCCCACATTGTGTTGATGTGGACGCACTAAGTGTGCCATATACATCGATTCGGCAATCTCGGGGAAGATTTTCTTATGCTTGCAAGATACACAAAAAGTTATCAATAAGTTTCAACTGGGGCACAGTCAATTACATATTTACTGACATTTTGCTGCAGTTTGCATCATTTTGCGTGTCAAGTAATACTAAATTAGTCTTTTTGGCAGATATCATAAGCCCCACTGTCCTATATTACTCTACACACAGTATTACATCACATTTCACTTTGCGGTACAAATATTTATCAGTATAAATAACTGCAGTATCCTGTAAATTAATTTTAAAAGTCTTGGCGTTCGTGGTTTCTTTGGCATATGAAAGTGCACGATTGTATTTAGGTTTTTAGGTTTTTAACAGTTAGTTCACTTTGCTCGTGACTCTCGGCAGACTGCGTGTATTTCAGGATTATTGGTGGAAAGTACTAAAGCTCCAATGACAATTTATTGTTCAGAATTGCGTCATCGCTTTATTTAGCCACAGGAAATTTCAATGAACGCTAAAACAGATGTTTAGTCAAGCGAAACGACGCCCCATTGAACTCCCCTCGCTCAGCGTTCAACAAAAATACGGAACTAATTTTACAAAGCATTGATCGAGGTTAGTTTGTGAAGACAGCTTGCTTGCTTTTCTATTTGAAATATGTTGGAAAAATGAGAAGTAAAAAGTGTGACTCATATATAGTCACACCTCTTATATAGGTGTGACTTTAAACTTGTGGCATTAGACTTTCTTAGATCATGAATATTTTGTTATTGATTAAATGTTCTCATTGAAGCTGGTAAGATAATGTCCAGCCTATTGTACCAGCAGAAATGTGCTTTTAAATTATCTGTAAGACTCATAGCAATGTTACTTACAGGTACTAGTTTATCCAACCTACTTCAAACATAATATGTTTTTGTGATGAGTCGCCGCTCATGAAAAAGGGTGTGTGAAGGACAAGTTTTAACTTAGGTTTCCTAAGCCTTATCGTATTGTTTAAAGCCGTGTCTCGTTTGAAGGCTCTAGACACTTGTTTCACTATGGATTCATTTAAGAGGTTGGGGCAGAAAGTTGGACTAGTTTATGACACGTTGATTTATATGCGCAAAAGAGCCATAATAACCAATGAGAGCTGCAGACAGGGTGAAAGGTCTCATCATACAGGGTGAAAGGTCTCATTCGACCTGAAAAGTCTCATCAGTGCAGCTGTTGAAGTTGATTGATTATTATGGCTCTTGATTGTTTCGTAACCATGTGTGCTTTGCTATTGAGCTTTCTGCAAACTGGCAATTCGATGCTGGAAAGTCGTTTTCTACCTGGTAAAAAAACTTTCAAGCAATTATCTCATCCGACATGAATAATTTCAAAACTAAATCGAGTTGTAGGGAGGATTTGTATTTGCTTACAAATTCGTATTATTGGTTCAATGCTCATTGTTTGCCCTGGTGGCGTAGTTTCTGAGTCACCCTATCCGCTATGCGACGCTGTGGAGCCATCCTTAGATAACAACTGCTGCGCTGTCTTTTTTGCCTCATGGGGAAACCGTCGAACTGTCATACGTGCGTGCAGAAGGCATTAATATCATTTTGTTACGAAACAAAAGCTAACAATTCAGGCTGGTGAGAATACATTGTCTTGGGTGACTGAGGTAGTCGACATACTCTGAATGCTGTACTTGGTGTCAAAGCGTTATGTTAGGTGAGTTAATGAGGAGAGCTATATTTATTGAAAGTATGGAGAGTGCCTTCAATTGTTGTGGATTTTTAATACATTTTCGTTCGTTTTTCTAGACGTCGCTTGTTTAGCAGTTGCTTAGTCACTCCAAAATGTCAACACGTCCCGTAATTAAAATTTTTTTCCCGTAACAAAAATTATAATCTCGTAACTAAAGTCATGTTCCGGTAACGAAAATTATGTTCCAATAACGAAAATTTTGTTCCAGTCAAAAATTTTCTTTCCCAAAACGTTAATTTTGTTTCCGAAAGTAAAATTCCGTTGCAATTACAAAAAAATATTTTCCCCTAACAAAAGTTTTGTTCCAGCAACGATCTGTTCTAAGAAACACAAATATCCATTCCCGAAACACAAATTATTTTCCCGAAACTGAATTCTATTTCGGATCAGAAATTTAGATCGCGTATCAACAATTTGCAGTATAGAAATACAATTGTGTTCCTGGATCAAAAATTAACTTCACCGGAAACGTAATTTTTCCCCTGGAACGAAAATCCGTACCAGTAATACCAGAAACGAAAATTCTCTTCCTATAACGAAAATTATGGTCCATTTATATTTTCTTCTTCGCGAAAGTCTCTTCATTTAGAAAATATCTATTCGTAACAAAATCGACCATATATTCAGAAGCAAAACCACGTTTACTTCGTCTCTTTGTCGACATCTAGTGGTGATTTTTGGCTTGTTTGATTTCCGAAACACTATTTTTAGTGCGACATTACCCAGATTGTGATTTTGGAAATACTATTCAAAAACCAAAATAGGTTCCTGTAACGAAATTTTGCGGACAAATAATGTTCTCGGAACTGTTTTTCTCATTTTGGAACGAAAATTCGTTTCTCGGAACGATCTTGTCACCAAATTTCGAAACAAAGGCAAAAATGTGTTATGATTTTACCCGTTAATGATTCTTCGAGACCAAAACGAGCTTTAAATGTCTGCTTCTAAGTTTTTCCATCGTTTCCATATGATATGTTTAAGGTGCTTTTAACAGTTAAATGGAATCGATTTCATACCATACCCTTTAACCAAATGCTTAAGATTGAAAAAAAGAAAGACGCGTACAGCTCGCCAAGGCCTGCATACTCAATGTAACCTAAGCTGCGCAAAGTGCCCTACGTTGCACTTGTTTCTTATTTTGATTGTAAAAAGTGCATCTGAGGGTACAGGATAGGGTGACTTCAGATGACTTCGCCTGTGAACAGAAATGATGAGAAGTTAATCAGTTCAAAACTCTCCATATTCATCACATGTTGTGCAAGAGCGGTTGCGCCATTTATTTTGATCGCTCTATAACTAGTGAGTTCAAAGGCTCGCGAATAGCGGCTTGAAAGGGCGAAAAATGTATGCGAAAATGCACACTCCCGCTTTGGTGCACTTTGATTGTTGCACGTTCCAAACTGTCCCCACAGGACCCCCTCCAGAAGCGGACAATCCTTACGCCTGGTAACATTTTAGGGGGCGACGTGACGTCGAGCTCTTCTGGCGGCTGGGACGCACTGTATGTAATGGCACGGTGCTTGTTCATTCTAGCGAAACACCATTCCATTCGACTCTTCTCGCGTCTCCAGAAATGCGGAACTAATTCAGTTTAATTGGAGGTGTAATTTAGTTTAATTTGTGGACGCAGCTGGTTGCCTATTTAGTTTTCATTTTTAAATCATTAGATTTTAGATCTTACGCCTGGTTGTATAAGTCGTATTGCAAAAGAGCGTGGCTTTGATGCTGTGTTTTGTATGACAGGACGGAAAACCAACAGGTTTATTGATATCCTTGGCTATCAACAGTAATACGTCATCAACAACTTTAAAACATCAATTCCACAAACGCAAAAACCTAGTAGTGCATTACATCGTCCTATTACAAGGAAATATCATTCTACCGCGAAAGCCCCTATAATACTGCGATCAATATGTTCACTGGCATTGGTATCGATACATTGTCGTCAACTTTACTCATTGCACTGCTACCGTTCCCGCTAACTGTATTCGGTGGTAGAAATGTTTTAGGTAATTGTGAAGGTCGCTTGGCAAGTTGTGCCTTTCCACACTGTCGTACTTCTACCAATATATACCCACTCTAACCGTTGAGCTCAGGTAAGTGAGTCGGTATAGAGCAGTAGGCCTGTTTAGCCCTGGTTCGTAAACTTTAATCTCAACAGGAACTTGCTTTTCATATCGCACTTCGACATTGACTTCAATCCAATTTGACTACAGAGTCTTGGCTGCGATGCCAGTCAACCTAAAGATCAATTTTATTACTTACAAAGCAGTTTTATTTTAGTATAATACAGCCTGAAATAATCATAGTCGCCACATCGACATAAGTGCAATTGCATCGTATACGTTTTGGAAGCATACCTGGTACTAATATGGATACACCAAAGCGCCATTAACACCGATGTTGTCCATCGCCCACCGGTTTCGCCGCGTTGGTGCCTTATTCACGTTGTTCGCGCCTACCTCTCATTTGGCGTCTTCAGTATCATTTCTTTTGAATGCACAGGCAGTCTGCCTTGGCGTGGCCGATTTCATGACAAAAATCCCAAAAATCCCCGTCGGGAAAAGGAAAAATAACGTTTCGGGCCTCAAAGCTCTATGAACTGATAGGATTTAACGCTAGAAGTAATGGCCCCACATTGTGTTAATGCGGACACACTATACACCGATGTTACCAATCTCGGAGAAGATTTGTTTCTTATGCTTGCAAGATACCCAAAAAGTTATCAATAAGTTTCAACTGGGGCACAGCCAATTAAATATTCAATGACATTTTGCAGTATTAAGCGTGTCACGCAAAACTAAAGCGGTTGTTTTAGCAGATTACATAAGCCCTATAGTCCTATATTGTTCCACACACAGTATTACATCACATTTCACTTGCCGCTACAAATATTTATCAGTATAAATAACTGCAGTATCCTGTAAATTAATTTCAAAATTCTTGGCGTTCGTGGTTTCTTTGGCATCTGAAAGTACACGTTTACATTTAGATTTCAAACAGTTACCACACTTTGTTCGTGACTCTCGGCAGACTGCGTGGATTTCGGGATTTTTGGTGGAAGTTACTCAAGCTCCATTGTCATTTTGTTATTCAGAGTTGCGTCGTCGCTTTATTATCCGCAGTAAATTTCGATGAACGCCAAAACAGATGCTTAGTCAAGCGAAACGCCGCCACATTCAACTCTCCTCGCTCAGCGTTCAACAAAAATACGGAACTAATTTTACAAAGCATTGATCGAGGTTAGTTTGTAATGGCAGCTTGACTTGCTTTCTTGTTTGAAAGCCAGAGGAAAGAAATAAGCAAAAAATTTATACTCTTAGCAAGGTGTGGCATTAGACTTTCTTAGATCATGAATATTTTGTTATTGGTTAAATTTTTGTCATGTAAGACTGATGCTGGTCGCAGATGAAAGTAAAAATGGGTTTTGAAATTACCTGTAAGACTCATAGTAATGTTACTTTGGGGAATTTTAATTTGTCAAAATCAGCAACCTACTACAAACATAACATATTTTTTTGATAAGTCGCCGCTGTATGAAAAAAAGCATGTTAAGCATAAATTTTAACTCACTGTTGTTTACACTTGCGTCTCGTTTGGTAACTTCAGCCCCTTGTATTTCTGTCATTTATTTTGAATGCTTGGGCAGTCGACTGTGACGTGGCCCATTTAATGACAGAGCGCTCAGGCTGTCCTTTGTACGTCACCATGATTTGTTTTGGACTTTAGAGCATGCGCTGTGGAAAAACATTTGGCTTGTAAGATTGTCCATAGTAACACCAAGCTGCAGTGACGAAGCCTTTCATATATATCGGACATATTACTAGCCGTAAACTACAATTACTTTCTTGTATACTTTTACCAAACTGGAAATAAATTGTGGAATGTTTACTAATAATTTACTCAAAAAATACCAAAATATCTAATGAATCACACTTGAAAAAAAGCGCAAAGTTACACAACCCACCATTACAAACCTGCCCATTAGTAAAAACGATTCTGATGTGGAAAGTTACGACAAGTTTTGCCCGAAATGTAGATAAACACGTTTCTGCACCCAATCTGTTAAGAATGACTCCATAGCGCCACCGAGCAGAAAAATATATAATTGCCACCAGAGCATATGCCAAATAATATGAGTAATGTGAGCTCACAAGCATTAGGGTTGGAAAAAGCAATGACTATGCAATTTACCCGAAGTCCGTCATAACTGCACGCATATACTCAGCTTTTTGCGTTCAATGGCCGGGAAATCGTTTTCTAGACAAGGAAAGGTTTGGGTGCGGTCTCAATATCCTAAAAATTGGAGACAAAAGCGGAGCGAGGTTGCCACCAAAAGGTCTTTCGGAATAAAGAAATCAGCTGCTGGATGTTTGAGATAACAAAACTATTGCTCTAACAAACGCTCAAAAAACAACGTCAGTTAACATGAAAATTGTTCTTTGGATTTGAAAGTCATAGTATTTGTTGCGCCTCGGAAAGTTCGCGTGCTTGACTGTCGGCTGTATTTGGACCATACAGTGCTGTTGTTTTAATATAAGAATCGTTTCAATCAGCAGAGGTTAGCTGCACTTCAGAGTTAAGTGTAAAATTAAACAAAAGTGTGTTTTTTCATTTATGGATAAATCAAAAAACTTCATGCGACATGTTTGGTTTGTTATTTGTATATGTTTGGAAGGCTAAAGTAGAGTGAGTGATTAAATTTCACTAGTAGCAGGTAACTGGTCCTTTTTCACGAGAAACTGTTTTGTATGAGAGACGACGATTTAGGTTTATTTGGTGAAATACTAAACTTGTTCGCTCGTTGGTTTCATAACCAAATTTCATCTAAGTTGCCAAAAAGAATTAAAGCTGTGACATCCACATGAAATATTTGAAAGACTGTTTCGTTTGGGGCTGTGTTCCTGTCGCTGGATAAATCTCGGTTTGCCTGCGTTCCGCACAGGCCGACTGGGTCGGTCAATCAGCGGGCCGCTGGCTCAGTTTGCAACTTTTAGTTTTTCGAACATAAACGTGGCCACACGCAGGTAGGCCGACGCTCTCGACTTCATCTTTATGATTCGATCGCACACTTTCGGCTTCGGGGAAGGTATCGGTTGTGGGCTTCATTCGATGGAAGTGAATCGTTTGCTTTCTACCAGCCGCGTCCTCGATGATATAGTTGACGGGGTCGAGGCCACTTTGACAACGCGCTATAGGGTAATTGGAAAGGTCGCTGCAGGTTTTGCATTTTCCCACCAGGACTGCTGGGTTCGTGATTAGAACGTAAACACCGACTGAATGTGCTATTGCTGGAGTCGGAGACTTTTTCGCATCATTTCCTCCGTTAGTTCCAAACAATCGCGTGAACGATGGATTTCGGTTTCGTATGACATTTCGTTCCCTTTTCCGACGTTCCCCCAACCAAATCTACGGACAGTCGTAGTGGTCGCCCTGTCAAAAGCGTATTGGGTGGAAATACCCAGACTGATACCCTGATCGCGTGAGTGATAGAGGCCCAAATACAACGACCTCAACACACTGCATGGTGTCTGTGGCCTTTGTGCGTATTTTGTAATAATATTGGCACTCGATACAACCCCGACAAAACTGTTCTACTGCTTAACTCCACCTGTACCAATAGTAATATTCGGCGACTTTCGAGAGGGTCTTCACGATTCCTAGATGCCCACCTCCGAGTGCGTCTACTTGTAGTGCAACAATAACCCCCTTGTCTTAAACTTAGAGGGAGACCTACTTTAAGCACAATCTGTACCCCGGAATCAGTTTCCACGCACAACTCCTTTACTTTTGCATTAGTCAAGTAAAGAGCGATCACCAATGTCGAAATGAAGCGTCTTAAGGACATGAAGAAATGAGCGTCCAGCTTCCCTGGGCAATTGCACGCGTCGTGAGTGCTTCGCGTTGCCTCTCTGATCGTCCGGTATTAGTCCCATGGTGCAAGGCTCGTTTCTTTAGTTCTTTGTAATCGACTGCATAGAGGTTGCCCTCGCCATCCTCTATAGACCATTTTATGTAATCGTTGATGGATGCCAGGAACAAATGTCGTTTAACCTGATCCGTCGCTTTGATACTTTTGCAGCACAATTCGATTGCATTAAAAAGTTAAAACTCATTGTTAAACGACCGTGAAAAAATACACTGCACCCGAGTCTAGCTAGCGAAACCAGTGGGTGTGGTGACAAGGTCCTGGCTCCTCGCCAAATTATTACGGAATTATTTCGACAGGGCGTGAATTGAGCCTAGTGGAATTTAAGCGGCGACCCCTTATTACCAAATACAACCCTAGAGACTCAAATAAGGTCATAACGCTAACCCTGTCTCCCTAATCCAGAAATGGCCCGGAACCTGCAATAACGACCATTTAGGCCAAAATACCTTACACTGGTTTCACTAAATGGGCGACAACAAAATGCTCGTTTGTCAATAATGAAAACCACTGTACAGCGCAACGCACACCTAAAAAAGCGGGTCATTCACGCAGCACTCCTTGCACCGGCCAATCAATTAATCAACGACTTGCACGTGAACCAATGGAGCGTTACAGGAAATCCAATTGGGAATTTGATAAAACGTGAGAGCAGAAAACCGATGAAAAACAAAAGAATTTTGCAATGTGTTGTGCGCAAACGTAATAAAGACTGATTTAAATAAACAATAAAGATAATCAAAGAAAGCAAAACGAAAAACATTAGTGCATTGTGTCATTCTCGCCACACTTAGTTAGAATGTATGAGTTAAAAAAGGCATCTGTCTTCGTGTACATAAGGTTTGTTTGTCAGGTGTGACGTCAAAAGTTCCAGCGCATTCAGCTTCGCTTTTATGTTTTCTGATCAAACAAATCGGGAAACTGGAGTAGCCAAAGTTCAGACCCGCCATGAAACAACATGTTTGTGTCACGTAAGCGGCGTTTAAAATACTGCTTTTTCCTTGAGACCAATTAGTAGTAATGCAAAGTTAAGTGTAAGAACATATATTGGCCATAGGGCGAATTTTAAAGATTTAAATGGTATTGATTTTGTGATTCCTAGAAAGAAATATTTATGAGCAGTAAACAAGAAAAGTCGGTTAATATGCGAGAAAATATGTCAAACATGCGAATGTGTAAAGACAGGTCATTGCGGAAACAAACATGACTGTACTGAAAATTACTCCTCTGGAAAGTAGTGTAGGCCTACATTATGTGCTGATTTGAAGATCAAAACCAATCAATAGAGTTTAAAGTGTATGTAGTCGGCCCAACACCAATCTTAAACAAAAACTGCTCGTTACCAGGGGTAAACATTGTTTTTTTTATGTTGTACAACAAAGCTTAGTCGTGTCATGACGCCAGTCTCAATACAGGAAAAATGTTATAAGCCTGTCGACACTGTAGTTTAAGCTATTCGAAAAAATCCTTTCTAATACCAATGTCATTATTTTGGAATAATATCAGCAATAAGCATTTTTAAAAATCGACCCAGCATTGATAACAATATTTAGTTTCTTTTGTTTTTTGGGGGAATAATTTTATGGTTACTCAATAGCGCCACCTTTACTAAGCGTCATCAGTCGTCTGCGCAACGATAATTGAGATCGCAAACCAGCCCAGATAGAAAAGGGTGTACTTTAACTTTGGTAAACTGTGAACATATACTTAAATTCCAGAAGTAATTCCAGAAGGGCATTTAACATAGAATTTGTCATTTGTTTTTGTATGTACATACTGTGGTAGTTTCTGCTACCAGCGTTGGTGTGTGAGATTAATGCTGGTTAACAACCGAATTCAGTTGTTGGCGGTGGTAGATTTTTGGTGATTCGTTGACTTATTTGCAACTATATGACAAAACTATTTGTTAATGATACTGAATGACTTAACTCAAGTTTCAGTTTGAAAAAAAAAATTTCTGTTTTTGTTTGCAGTAAAAATTTTTGTCATATTTTGATGTTGCTTTGCATTTGAAAGAAGCTACAGCCAATACTCATCATGTCGAGCCCTGAAGCCCCGAGGAAACCAATGCCAGATGCAAAACGTGTGGCCAATTTTGAAACTGAACCACAGAGACCAGGTAGGAAGTGTGCTTGAACAACTAATTTCACAATAAAGTTTTGGTATTATTGTTCAAAGTAACTCATTTCATAATACAGTTTCTGGCTCTCCTTTGCTTGATTTGTATTAAATTATGTTTTTTAACCAGGTCCTTCACTGCAAGTATCAACACAGAGAGCAAACATAGCTGATAGCATTGTTGGAGTTCAGGGTGATGTAAAAATAACAAAAAAATTCTACAATACACCAGGTATAACAAATACATGTCATAGTTAACAACCACTGAACATTCTCATAAAGAAAAACATCCGTTTGTAAATTATGTTTATGTTCCTATTTTGAAAGCCAGCTACTTTATAATCCAATTCCAGTTTTCAACTGTTTTAAACTATATTTTTCTAATAAGATTCATCAAACACCAAAGGAGATGAGCAACAAGATGAAGGTAAAGTAAAATGCTTACTATAACTCATAGGTCAGGGATACATTCAAAAAGTTTAGCCAACAAAGATATTTAATCAGAAGGGGTGGCAATTAGTTTTGGCCGCGTACATTTTAGTAAGCACAAAATTATTGTAAACATTAAAGCAGTGTCTATACCATGCCATAAAACAAATGAAATGTTTTTGTTCTCCTAAAGTCAGTTGAACTGCAAACTTGGAATAAGATCTTGCAATATAAACATTGTGTTCACTGGTCTATTTTGCCTGCAGAGAAAAGGCAGCTCAAAGCCATCGAAATCATCAAAAATCAACAGAATGATCTTAAGGCTGTGGTTCCTCTTCCTGGTTTATGTGAAGAGGGAGTTCCTGATGTCAATCCTTCCCTAGAGGTCATTGACTTCTACAGAGGCATCGATACCAAAAATGAAAGGTCCAATTTTCCACCAACAGCAAAGGACAAAGTAGACCATGGTCAGGGCGAACCCCTAACATTTGAGGAATTGATTTCCACAATTGAAAAAGGTGATCAATTTCTTGCAATTGTTGGAGCAGCGGGGTCAGGGAAGAGCACCATGTCCAAGAAACTGATTAAGCACATGAAAAAGAAGTATTTGGTGGTGCATCTAAGCTTCATGTATTTAAAGTTTGGAGATGAAAAACTAACACTGCAAGAGCTTCTACTTGATAGACAGTTTCCTGATGTTGAACAAACTGTACTAGATGCTGCATTTAAATGGATGAAAAGAAATGCTCAAAAATGTGTTTTTATATTTGATGGGTTAGATCAGGCAACATGGTCGCTACAAAATATGACAGCAATAAGTGCAAGTTACGAAAATCGTTTGACAGTTCAACAACTTGTTGCCAATCTCTGCGGAAAAATCTTCTTCAAAAAATCATCTTTGATATTTACGTCCCGCCCCCATTCCCTGCTCACAATTCCTGTGAAAATTCGTCCAAAATCCATCATTAACGTCCATGATTTCTCTGCAGAAAACATGAAAAAGCTATTTGATTTTTATGCTGGTGAAAAAGCAAGTGAACTGTGGAAAAAACTTGAAACTGAATCTGCAGAAGTGCTAAATTTTTGTCGCAATCCATTACTTTTGCAATTTGTTTTGTATGCCAGTTTGTTTGGTGACAAAAACAGTTGTGGCACAATTACCAACATATTTAATGCTGTTTTGCAACAACTTGATGTGGCAGAACATACGAAGGACAAGGATACAAACTTTGTGATAAAAGCCCTTGGCCAAATGGCGTATAATGGAAAGGCTCGTAAAACTGTTGTGTTTACCCATACAGACCTCTCTGAAGTGGGTCTGGATTATATCAAAGTACAAAATGTTATTATCAAACTACCCAAGTATTCCTGGTTACCACAGCGAAAAGTTTTTGATGGTGCCGAAGCAATTTTTTACTACTCACATGAAACTCTGCAGGAATTCCTCGGGGCTTACTACATTTCCTTCTTCATGCCAGATAAAGAATTTGACAAAGTTCTGGAAGAATTGGTTAGAAACGCACACTGGGCCATGACGCGACGGTTTACTTGTGGCCTTTTGCTTGGAGAGACAAGTGGTAAGTAAAGCAGTCAAAACCATTAATATATCAATTACATTTGCTTTGTTCATATATTTGTTTTCCATACAGCTACAAGAAGTGACAATGCTGAGGCTGGTTATGAGTCTAAGTGCGCCGCTACCTTTGTTGGCAACGTCACAGATTCTGGGAGTCAGCAAACAGGTATGCAGACCAATGTTGCTCACAATTTTACAATTATGTTATGTCACCAAAATAAGATCATACTTCAGTACCGTGCAACCACATATTAATGCACGTAAAGCTTGAATACAGGCCTGTATAGAAATGAAAATCACATTTGGATGCAAAGACAATAAGTAAAAGTCATTTGTAAAGCGAAATGCATGTCTACAATTCTTTTTCCCTAAAAATGTATTAAATTTTCCTGGCAATAGTGGCAAACTATTGGATGCACTTTCAAGATTTTTCCGTTTGCATCCTAAGCATCATGGAGTGTTGCGTAAGTACACGATGTAAATACAGATTGGATTAAAGCTTGTTAATGCACAGGTTCCGCTCAGCTTTAAGAAACAGTTGCTGTTTTTCTAGAAAACGAAGGCAAAAACAAACCGCCCTACCAAATTCCAGACAAACGTGCGAAATTATTGGATGCGCTTTCAAGATATCTCCAATCTGAACCCAAGAGATACGATCTACTGAGTGAGTAAATGATATGAACGCCAACAGTTTAATGCGTGTTTGTAAACACAACATTTATTTGCGTAACAATAGGTGGGTTTGTTACGTCACACAGTCATTGTTTGAACCGAACACTCAATGCAGTTTTTTTTAGTTGTGATTAAATGTTGTGGAGGAAAGACGCATTTATTTCTGTCGTGTAATTTTTATATTTTCTGATAATTTAAACGTTTTATATTGGATTGATTTGTTGGTTCTTGTGTTGATTAAATCCGACTTAAACGTGGGGAATTCTGTTCAAGAATAAAGTAAGTTTTAGTTTAAGTGATTTTATTAAAACTGGAAACCAGACATCTGCTTTTTTAATAAACTTTCTTCTGTTTTGTTTCAGATTTATTTCTGGATTTGAAGGAAATCCAAAAATGCCTCCAAGAAAATCTCGCCGGTTTTTGTCCTCAGAAGTTGAATTGTTCCTTCACCCGACTTCACTCAATCGTTCAGGTTTTGGCGGAATTTTTACCAAAAGTTACAAGAAATGATTTGAGGCTGTGGCTGTGGAGTTGCCACCTGAACTCCGAAGATTTAACGATTATTTGTGAAGCAATAAAAGGAATGGAACAAAAGGTTTGTTTGTGTTTTTATTTATTTTGTAACCAAGATTCTGTTTTAATTCCCTGGCATTTTTTGCAAAAGTTTATTTATTTAAAGAAAAAACACGAAATCGTTTTAGTTTTGGGATAAAATGTTGCTTCTTCGTGGTTCAAATAGTGTAGAAATATTTCCAACAAACAATGTTTTTATTTTAAATAGTTGAGAATTCTCGACCTGCGTGGAAACGAGTTTCGCGGAAAAGACGACGGGAAAAAAATTCGTGAGATTTTACCGAAGGTTGGGGGGAGGTTGAATCTGAGTTGGTGCAAAATGGATCCGGAGTCGGTTAAGATGGTGGAGGCAGCACTTGCTAATATGGAAAACCCTGTGAGGATTTAATTTATATTTGCATAAAAACATTTATTTGTGAAATTTCATAAAATTAAAACTTTTTGTGACTTTTTTCAGCCGTTTGTTTCGGGTTTGGTTGAAGGTCAACAGTGATCCCCCCCCTCATCCGATCCAGATTCCAGTGATTCGGATTAAAGCAGAATCTCAACACGAAAACTATTTCCTGTTCCCGAATTATTTGTGTTTTGTTTTCGTGTTTCCAGAAATAAATGATTTTTAACAAAAAACAAAAACTCTGACATTTTTTCCCAAGCGTCACTTAGTAACACTAAAACTTAAACAGTGCCACTAGAGGTATTATAACGAAAATAGAAATAATAATCAAATTAGGAAATGAGATATAATTTTTTTGCATAATCACATGTGCGCAATTTTTTTTTTGCAGTTTAAAAATAGAAATTTTACACCGTTGATTTAGAGATTTGATAATTTATAAATATTCTTTTCAAAAAATGGGAACAACGAGCAGTACATGATATTAATTTATCATTTTTTGCAAAGACAATTGGTCGGTAGTTGTGAGTCTGGAAATCTGCGTTATTTTACATGATGCCTGACTGCTTCATTTCTCGGTTCCCAGTGCAAGCCACTGATGTGTTGCCGTGAATTTTATGTTCTGCACGATCAGATACGCAAACCTGCAAGGTTCTAAAACTGAAGCATTAAAAAATAAGGGCGATTATTGCGGAAAACAGAATTGCCATTTTATTTAGATAATAATCTTTTTGCCTATAGTAGTCGGCCTTCATATGTTACCAAACACTAGTAATTGTTCTGGCAAAAAAAGCAACACAGCCCGCATATGTGTAAATGTATAGAACCTTAAACACTCGTTTCTGCTGATTCATCATCGTATGGACTCGGGGCTGTTTTATTACAGCGAAGAAACGGTCTACGCATCACGAGCATTAACGAAAACAGAACAGAGGTATACGCTCAAGTTGAGAAAGAATCTTTGGCAGTAGCTTGGTCGTGCGAAAAGTTCATGTACCTGGTAATTCTTTACATGCTGCTGATGTACTCTCTAGATCGCCTTCTCCAAAGTAGCTCTCTGCAATTGAAGTTACTTTGCAACATGAGATTGAAGAAAACGTTGTTGCGGTAATTGCTAACATTCCCGCATCTCAAACACGGCTACAGCAAATCTGTGACACAACGAAGTGTGACGTATAAAGTCAAAAAGTTCTTCAACTTACTAAAGGCGGTTGGCCTAAACGAGTCTATTTCGATTCGCTGCAACCATATTTTCAACTGCGCCACGATATAACTGTTGTTGACGGATTGTTTTCTCAAAAGGCTCCAGACCTGTCATTACTGAAGTTCTGCGAAATGAAATTTTGCGCAGTATACATGTTGGACATCAGGGGATGGAGAAGTGTGGACGGAGAGCCAAAGGTTCCGTCTGGTGGCCAGGTATTACCAACGACATTAATCAATTTGTTTCCAGCTGCATTAAGGGTCAGAGGAATACAAATATGCCAGCAGAACCAATGATTCCTTTTCTTCTGCCCAGTAGACCATGGGAAAAAGTAGGAACAGATTTGCTGTATTTCCAAGGTGAAATGTAACTATTGGTCGTAGATTACTTCTCGAGGTTCATTGAGATGTTCCTACTCGCTCATGGCACGAGCTCATCGGACATTATCAGTCACTTGAAGTCTATTTTTCCCGCCATGGGATTCCAGGCATAGTGATGTCGGATAACGGCCCGCAATACAATTCCTATATATTTTTCAGTGTTTCGCCAACGAATATGGCTTCATTCACCAGACCAGCAGCCCACTGTATCCACTAAGCAAAGCCGAAGCTCCTATTTGGCGTTACTTTCTTACCGTGCCACAAAGCTGGCTTCCGGATACAGCCCAGCGGAGTTGTTGATAGGAAGACGATTGAAGGCGACAATTCCGTGTTGGACGTCGTTCCTTGTCCATAACTGGTCTTATTTATCGAGTTTCAGAGCTAAAGATCTCGAAATCAAGCAAAATTACGACAAGCGACAACGGGTACGGCTTCTACCTGAACTTTCCCCGGAAACGTACGCTTGGATCGGTGGAGAGGGAGGCATTGTACGTTCTTAAACCTCACTTCCACGCTCTTGCATCGTCGATACCCCAAACCGGTCATTGCGACGTAACTGTCGACACATACGGCCGATTCCAGAACAACGTGAACTGCGTACGCGTTCCGGTCGGTTGGTAAAACCATCCGTTTGTCTAGACTTGAAATTCCGATTTTGCATTTTCAGTAAAGGGGGATGTAGTGTGTTTCGCATTAGTGCTTGTACAACGTGGTAGTGTCGCGTGACCACCTCCTACATAAGTTATCCTCTGTGCCACCAAGGGCATTTTGTTGTAACCTACGTTAGTGTGCACCGCTGTTCCGTTCCGTTTATGTAGTGTATTAAACCACAACAATACAATAATGTTAATACATAAGTGCATTAGCTCGCGTTTTCAAGGAGCTTGAAGCCGTATTTGACAAACAATACATGAATCAACAGGAGATAATACTGTAGGGATGAAGCATCCTGTTTAATTGTCCCTCAGATATCCTGCAATGAGACTATAGCGTAGTGATGTGTTGCGCCGGATCCGGGTACCCGGACCCGGCCGGATATTGACCAATTTTCAATACCCGGACCCGGCCGGATAATACACTTAATTTAACCGGATAGATGGTAAAGCATTTTTGTCCAAAAAGCGGACAAACATTTCGCAAATTACTCGTTTTTGGGATCCAGTCTGTTATACTCGCCGACGTAAGATTTTTTCTGTTATTTGTTATTAAGATTTTTCGTGACGTGTTATACCATATTAATAAATACCCACGTTTATTTGTTCCACTCATGACAGGCTAACCTTAACATAGCATTCTGTTTGGCAATCAAACATTTTTGCCGTAATACACGAATCGGTGTTAACAAACTGCGGGATCCAAATTATCCGGCCGGATTTGACTATCCGGATCCGGCCGGGTCGGATAATTTGGAACTGGGAACATCACTACTATAGTGTTATGTTTGTATTCACGTACTAGGTTGAAGAGTTGTATGGGTATCAGAAGAAACAATTTCAAGTTATTTTAGGTTGCGTTAATTTCGGTTACATAAGAATAGTATAATGAATTGTGTTTGGGTTGTGTTGGTTTTACTCTTTGGTATTTTGGAATGCGCCAGAGCCCGAAGTAATTTTTTCTGTTACATTTATTATCTGGATGTTATTGTTTTGTATAAAATCCTTAAAGATTTGTATTTATATAAATCATGAGTATGATTTACAGGGTACACAAATACTAGCCAGACTGTTCATTATTCAACTACAAGCAGCTTGCTTGCGAAAGAACA
Organism: Ascidia mentula; assembly: GCF_947561715.1. Classification (NCBI taxonomy): domain Eukaryota; kingdom Metazoa; phylum Chordata; class Ascidiacea; order Phlebobranchia; family Ascidiidae; genus Ascidia; species Ascidia mentula. The sequence goes on along the minus strand of NC_138570.1, from coordinate 18,036,565 downwards.
TTGCTATTGCAATAAATATGGATCCTCTTGCAAAACTGAACAACAGCAAAGCGCAAAACATTACGAAATGTAATCAAAAGAAAGTGCATTACTTGGGGTTCCGTGAACTGTTTATTTGACAGCTGTCGAGAAAAGCTACGTTCAACCAATTTGTGATGCCAGTTAACTTGGTGTCAGATGGAACAAGAACAGACGATGACAGCAATTCATTTGCCGGGACTACTTGCTACCTAGCGGGCTGGGGAAGAACAAGTTTGTATATAGCTTTCTGTATTAACTTACACACACCATTAGCTATGCAGTTCTGCACTGGCTCTTGCAGTGAACCACGTGTATGAGCCCTATTTCTTCGACATTGTATTGTAAATATCACAAAATGATATTTTATCTCCTTAGTTTAGGATTATTAAAACCAAATATAAAAAATGAGCATCTATTATGTCATAAAACTATATATTAAAAGTTTTTGACAAACATAATTTTGTTGCGGCCGTGAGGGGCCCACTTTCCGACGTATTGCTCCAACTTGCCTCTGACATCGTTCCGACCACAAGTTGCTCTTCGTTAACTGCATCGTGGAGAAGTTTTCGCGTGTCTGCCGGAGACCCAAAGTTTTGTGCTGAAGGCATTGCTGGGACAGGCGTTTGCGTTGTAAGTATTTATAACATGCATTAAAATAATCAGTAAAAACATGTCGAGGAAAAACTAGTGTTGAACGAAATTGCCAATTCAGGTAACCAAACCAGTGGCAACCAACTTTTAAACATAATGAGTTTCGTCTACGTGACGTCAACAAAATTCCCAGTGGCAAGAAGTAAAATTTTTGAGCAGTTTTAAACAAAATCGTTTTATTCAAAGAGCGACTTTGGAGGCGGTCTTGTCTGCCGCCATCCCAATCAAGGAAATCAGCTCTTCCTTCATTGGGTTGTGTCGTACGGTCGAGATTCATGTGATAACTTGAATGTTTACAACAAGGTATTCCAAGTCCCAAGTTCGAGTCGAAATCTTAACCTTTGATAATTTACTAAAAAAAATTATTCGCACAGATAGCCGACGTGCGTATGTGGATTGACGGAGTCATTTCTTTTTAACATCAAAACAGGACGGAACGCTACATTTGTCATCTTAATCAGAGTTAATAAACAACACACATGTCTAACGTTTGTTGTTTGCTTTATGGGTTAAAACAATATTAACGTGGGCGCACGACCTGGTAGATCTGTTAGGTTTGTTTCTGTTTATACCTGAAACGCCACCAATATTTAATTTCACGATTTTAGTTTCAGTGAACTTCCGTAAGTAGATCTTGATCTTAAACTAAGTCAATTAAATTTATAATCAGCTATTTTTCGTCCGTTACTAATTTCTCGGTAAAAATCTTCTACCTGAAAAAAAAAACATTCAATAAATATGCTTTTTTATTCGGGCTACTCAGCATACGCAAAACCCGAGGTTTTAATCCAAAAATGACGTCGTGTGGTCGCAAAGCATTTTTTTAGCGTTTAAGGCGGGAAAACTTATGGTTATTACTGTGCTCGACGATTTCTATACATTATTTTATTGTAATTAGAACCGGCTTAACAGCGAATACCAGTACAGGGGTAACATTGGATGTAACGGGGGATAGCTCAGACAGCAAGTTTCAACCGACATTTTATTGTTCATTTCACAAATAACCGAATTTAAAGACGGCGAAATTTCAGCAATACCTGTTTAGTTTGTCGTTTTGTGACGCATCGGCCAAGCACGAACGAACTAAAAGTAGCAAGGAAAATATACCGTATGTAACCAAAATAAACTGATACCTAGATCGCTGTAGTAGTAGAGGACAAACCACATCGACTTCCACACGCCGCATGGAGTGGTGTCTCTGTTCTTGTGCAGTTTTTTTAACATTGACATTCGACGTATGCCCGGCAAATCTGCTCTACGTCTTAGAGCCTCCTGTGCCAGTTGTACCTTTCGGCGACTTCCGAGTCTTCACGATATCTAGATGCTCAAGTCCTTACGCGTCATCGTGTAGTGCAACCATAACCCATTGTCCTTAACTTGGAGGGAGAACTATTTTCCACGTTATTTTTAAAACACAGCATTCTTAGTAACGACACTAATGTGTTTTGGATGAGTCAGCATCATTAATTGTGTTAATTTGTAAGTTTCGAACAACAATCTCGCTCACATTTATCGATATATTTTCCTCCGCAGCAACTTGGTGTTTTTGGATCTAATACGAAACGGAAAAATATAAACACAAGAAATAAAAGTGCAAACGTCCATGCGCTCGCGGCGTTCCATCAGTTATTTACACAAATCATAAACAGGGAGGTGGAAAAGTTCAAACGTGCTATAAAACCAAATGTCTTTGTCACTTTAAATAGAAAACGAAGCAAAAGTCGCTTTATCGTTGAGTGGAGTTGTATGTAAATCCAATAAAACCAAACCCCATTTATATTGACTAGAGAGTTCGTGTCAACCATATATTAAACATGATGGGTTTTTAGGGTAGGAAGCTATTTGCGTCAACCACCACGATTTGAAAGGGATAACTATGAACTTCTGCGGACGTTTGGGTTTGAAAAGTTACGAGCTAGAATACAAAACGTTTTGTTCCGCGTAACTCATCCACCGACCTCGAGGATTTAACGAGGATTTTTATTCTGTGTACAGAGGTACGAATTGGTTCGTAACCTTATACAAATCCGATTGCACATGAGGCAACCGAAACACTTTTAGTCACGATGCTTACCAACATACTGTGGTTTCATGTGACTGCGTTTAACATTGTCAAATTTTCCGGTTAAAATGCTGATTTGGGGACACGAACGTTTTATTTGTCAGCAAAAAGAAATTGATTGTGTTTGCCGGTTTTGCAGAGAACATACTGGCATTTTTGATTAAACACCTTTTTAGGTAACTTCTGCAAAGGGCTGACTGTGTATAACGTTCGTTGGGATAGGTATTACGTCGATTGTCGATATATACGCACATAGAAATTTATGTATTAGAATTTGACTGGAGTAGTTAGTTATTTTGTAATGAATAAACATAGGAATGAGCATTGTTAATATGGGCGGCATGTTTTGTACGTTTATTGGATGAGTCAGTATAGCAAGTAACTGGGATTTTCTAGATGAAAGGGTTTTTGGATGGCGATTTTTTAATGCAACTTCATGCAAACGCGATTTTAACTGAAGCAACCAAACGGTCAGCATCTATGCATTGCAACGTCCTGCGATAACATGACAGTAATTAATTTCTTAAAATGTGAGTGTACAAGCGCATTTTCTGTTGAGTATTACAATAGTAAGTGTTGGAATTAAAACGGAAAAGACTTTTGGAGTATTTTGGTTGAAATGTGAAGTTTTGCCGGCTTTTCTCCTGAAGTCAGTTGTTTGTCGTATTTAACGTTAGACATCCAAGTGCTTTCAACTTCGCATTGAAATTAATCGGTTAAACCCAGGACCAGTAACCTGCCTGTCACAACATGCTTGTGTAACGACGAACAGAGTTCAACGAGCTCACTGTTACGGCGCCAAACCTCGTTTTTGGAAATTTTCGCGTAACGTTTAGCGTTAACATTCCGTATGCTTGTTTTTAACTGCAGATGACACTGAATATATCTATTTTCAAGGTGTGTTACGCTAAATGCTAACGTACATAACGGAAAATGTTTAGATACCATGCATTCCTACAATGTTGCTTGAGGAATGTCTTTAACAAGCGAGCTTGCTACGATGCTCAAATCGTGTTTAAACCTTTCGTGTCAACCAAAAAATATCAGAATTCAATATTCCAATTCCGTTTTATTAAACGTCATATAGCTCGGATCCGCTTTCTACACGTTAAAATCCACCAGGTGGCATCAATTCACTACAAATGATTCATAATAAGGAAAATTTCTTGAAAAGACAAATAATTCTGGCAAGTGTTTGTGGCGACAACAAGTCTTATTAGGATGGAATAGTTAGGAGCGCGGAACGGCAAGAAGTTAATCGAGATGAAAGGTTTAACGGGATGATGACCTCTTACGATCTATACGTACGAAAAATATCGTAAATTTGAATTGCAGAAGAAGTTACGCAATGACGAGGCATGTTGTCATAACAAGTGAAAATTTGACCATGGATTGCGCAAGACTTAACGACTTGATATGTTGAAATAAAAAGTGATAAATTTTATTGCATGGCGAAACGAGCATCTGACCACAGTGACCGCAAACATTCCTGCGATTAACAATTTTCGTTTTCGTGTTTCGATTTAACAATAGTCACTTGGAGGGATGTTTTGTTATCTAACTTTAGGTATGCGTGTGTTACCCAACATTGCAAGTGGTAGATTTTTCTATAAAATTCAAGTCATGGCAGAACAGCAGTGCTATGTATAGATTTCCAAGTCTCTGTCTGTTTTTTGTTTTTTTTGAAACTGTAAACGCAACTTCGCAATGTCATCAATCGTAAAACCAGGACAAGTAACCTGCCTGTCACAACATGTTCGTGTCACGACGAACAGACTTTAACGAGTTCAATGAAGTTCCTTTTCTGAAACTTTCGGATGGCATGTAGCGTTAGCATTCTGTATGTTTGTTAACGAACTGATTACAACACTAACTATATCTATTTGAACGTGGTGAAATGGTTAATGCTCTTACACAATTCAGGTAAGAGCTTTAAATCACATTAATTGGGAAAGTAGGGAGTCATCGAAAGTCTGATCGTCGTTTCGGACAAAACGATGAAGATGTCAGGTTATGATGGTGACATTGCTTGAACGTTAAAGTTGTTTACAATAATTTCCTGTCTTCTGTTCCAGTATATCAGGGATCAAACGAAAAGCGTTTTCTTGTCTTCACATTCATATTGTCCATATTGTCCATATTCTCCATTGTCAGCTTCGGGATTTCTATGTACGCCATAACAAACCGTGTAAGTATTTTCTCCGCTTTGTGTGGATTAACGCAAATATGAACAAACGTTTACGTTTTTCTAGGAAACCATTGGATCGGATCGCTCCAACTCTACTCAAGGTATAAAATTTTCCTATGTTTACCTGTGACACAGCGTATTTTGTTCTTAGTAGATTTAATAACATGCAACAAACCACCATCGATTGGAAACGCTTCGTGTTTTCCGGATCGTTCAACATACAGTGTTGGATCAAGTCAGGCTTGTGTATGCGATGAAGGACTTCATTCCACTATTCCCATGACTAGATATTGTGTTGAAGATGGCACATGGAGCGAAATGTTTTCACACTGCATACAAAACGGTTTGCTGTGCTTATATTCAAGCGTGGTATTTGTTTTGAGTCGCCTTTAATATAGAGATACATATATTTATTTGCAGGCGAGGAAAACAAAATCTTCAGCGTAAACGTTCAAGCAAATCAAGGTAAGCTTACAAACTTAAAATAGCAAAATAAGGTTGTCGTTGTTGCAGCATTGTCTCATAATCCATAAACATTATAATCCTATTTACCCTTTTTATAGATTCTTTGTGCAAATTGGGTTTAAAAACCGGTTACATCAAAGACAGCGCCATAACTGCATCGTCTCACGTTGACGAGTTGCATCATGAAAGAAATGGCCGCTTAGATCGTCCTTATATTCCTAGAGTGCATTATGGTGCTTGGGTTGCAGCAGCAAGTGAGTATCAAAATTTCTTAACCATGTTCGACAACTCTTGGCACCCGTATGTTTTACGATGTCTTAAGTCAATTGATAACAAATAACGCTGTTTGTGCAAAAAAAACACCCTTAATCAAACTTGTTTTCTACCACTCTTGCTCTTTAAAATGTAAAACCTTACGTATGTACGACAGATAATGCGTATCAATGGATTCAGGTTGATTTGGAATCACTCACCAATATCACAGGTGTTATTACACAAGGAAGGAATAAAGAGAATGAATGGACTACAAAATTCAAAATATCTTTCATTAGTCCTGGTGATCATAATTGGAAACTAGTGACAGGAAGTGATGAAAAAATTGTGGTAAGTTGTTTTATTAGTGCAACAGTATTTATACATATCTGTCAAGTTTGTTTTTGTCATTGTCTCGTCGTATTTAAGGAGTTCAACGGCAACAATGACCAAGACACGAAGGTTACCAACATATTTAAGAAACCTGTGGTAGCCGTAAATTTACGATTGATTCCAATTTCGTGGTATAGACGTATATCACTCAGACATGAATACTTGACTTGCTGAATACAAGCAATAAATAACGACCGATTCATTATCCACCTGGGTCTAATGTTGTAAATATTTTTTATTATCCTTGTTGCGACCTAAATGCCAAATGTTGATGCCGTAATCCCAAATATGAGCCTCAAGCTGGATCTTAACAACATTATTTATGATCGATGGAAAATCCTATTTGATTAACGGATTTGACATAAGATCGCACGTGAGTTCTAATTGTTGTGTTTTCCTAATCTGACTTTAATTGCAAACCTGATGCAAACACCACACCAACATTTATTGTATCAAGATCGATTTTGAATACATTTCACACACACAAGAATATTAATGCGAAACTTGAGTGAATTGAAGACGCCCAGACAGAACTGAACAAAACAGAATCACAAAACCAAAAGAACTGAGGTGAGCACAGTACAGCTTCGCTACTCTGCCCCGCCTAAACGCACACGGAACGTTCCATTATTTAAACCGGAGAGAAACAAAGCGATCGAAGTGTTGTGGAAAGAAGGACGATCCAAGGACTAACGGTCAGCGAACAGTTAACAAAAGACGCACTCTTACACAAAACAATGAAGGACTTCTCTAAGGCGACACATTTAAGCTAGCCAATAAAATCACATGAAAACACAGCTGTTGCGTAGAAACTCGTAACGAGATCAAATCACGTGAGAAAGCAACCGTTGTTACACATTTTGAAATGAGATGCTGGCCAAGACGCCACCTATAGAATGCCTTAACCCAATAATCCCATTGAAAGATATTCCGGACCTTAATACCCAAACTGCCTTACTTTGTAGCCATGCTTCTTACTTTGATAGTGATAAATTCAATTGTGTATAGTTTACTTAACGGTGCGATGTTTCGTCGCATGGATTTACCTGAAAGGAAATACAACTTGAACCGATATTTTAGGTCACGAAATTTTTGCGGAACCCCAGCAATTGCACATATAAGACCTGGGTCTATGTAAAATGTAAACCAAGCAAAATATCAGAATAGTTATTTAATCATTATTTCTCTGGAAATATGACTGCAAAAGTGGAAAATACACAATTTGTACTTGACATTTACAGGTGAAAAGATTTAAACACAACAAAGAACTTCATACCAAAGAGTCAAAATCGACTCAATGGAAAACGCAGGGGTACAAAAATCGTGGTTAACCGAGTGTTCAAAAATGCCAGAGCAGCATATCGAGTCTCTAGTTTCTGTTTGTTTGTTTATATGTTTGTTTACTTAGTCCGAATGTTAAACAAGAACTAAACAATTGCACTGATGAGACTGTCGAAACAAACCCATTATAATATTTCCATATCTGACGCAAACTACGGGAGAAAAGAACCCAGGAAACCAAGCAATAGTCATATATGGAAGTGCACAATAAAATTACTTTTACGCAGCACACGTGGGCAGCGCTTGCCAACTGCCAGAGCTCGTAAATGGAGTTTTTTGTCCAGTCAAAATACGCGCGCCACGAAAAAAAAATTTCTGCAACAAAAATTCAAACAAGACACGACGTACAGCGCCACACAAACTAACCAGCAAGCCTTGAATATCTTTATGCAAGCATACAAATTAATACAGTTAATTTCCAATAGTTAACTGCCTCCTAAACACAAGATAAATAAGAAAGCAGTAGGTTAAAAAGAACACAAACAGCACATCCATGCACAAGCACAACTAAACTGAACGAAACGAATCCCGCCAACAGATCAAGACAATGTCACCATAGTGACTAACAAAGGCTATTACTTTGTGGTGACGGGTGGTGATGTCATGTTGTTATCGACCACGCACAACTAGAGGCGGAAAATGCGCAGAAAGCGACGTAAAACGCAAAGAACACAATATACGGCATAAAACACAATAAATATAAATAGTGGTGCAGAAGTGCCGTCCACATTAGGTTGTGGTTGTTACTCCTATATAAACAGCGACTCTATCAGCAGGATACGATACCTGTATCTGTCCAACGCAAGGATTTGTGAATCCTATACCATCCTACTGTCGAATGAAATCAAACTTTAACCAATTCGGTCAAGGATGCAGAGATAGGAGAAATTGCAATTTGCTAGTGATAGGTGTCCAGCACCTGAATTCAGAAAAACAGATTGCTTTATGACTGGAAAAAAGAAATGGTCATGCAATTTAACCAATGTCACCAACAAACAAAAGGTTTCAAAAATACTTACACAGCATGTCCAAGAACATGGTCTCTAGCCGATAATGGACGCATACAATGATCAGTAAATCTCAGAGGTTGAACAACGTGTTTGAAGGTTATAGAGGGTGAGAGATCTTCTCTTTCCAATGAGCAAGCTTCAAGGCGATGGATCCCAAACAACGTTGTTAAACCTCGCAAACAACAATTACCTTTTCCTGATTGTGGAAGTGAAATGTCAAAAGATATCTTGTTTTCTGGTGCAGCAGTACTATTTATTATATATTCATATGCTTCATTTACCTTAAAAATGTGAGATATAAATTATATGTAACCTCAAGTATATTCATATCAGCCTACTTGTAAAAATCCATGACCCTGAGCAAAGCATGCAATAGAGCTTTGTTTTGATGCTGTGTTTTGTATCGTGCGACGTATACTGTATGGGGTATATTGTATTTCCTGAGCTTTTAATGCTAAAACACAACAGTATTTTTATTCCTGAATCTGCACAAAGCAGAAATTAAAAAATAAAATTCAAACATTTTCAGAATTTTAGTTGCTGAGCTATTTCAATTTTCATTAAATCTACTTGAGAAATGAAGTTAAATTGCAACAAATGCACCAATATTTTGACTAATTCTTTACCAATATTTACTTAGTTTTTCCATTCACAAGTTTCTGTCCAAACCAGATGAAAGTCTACCTGATATAATAAGTGCAATTGCTCCACACGCATTTGATGAAGACATTGAGGTTCCATTCATTAGCTGACTTGTAAAGTCAAATATGGAACAGAGGTGATGGCGCCACCTGGTGCTGATATGGACATGATAAGTGCTCCATTCACACTAAAATGTGATTCAATAACATTTGGAATAATCAGCTTACCATGGGCCCCTTGATGACCACGTATACTGGTTGCTGGGCAGTTTTTCAGTCATCGAATATTCAGCTGTCATCATGTCAGGAGATACCCACGCTCCTACACTTAAAGAACAAGGAGTTTGAGAACCTTTATTGTGCGTGTAAAGAACCGAATGTCGACAAAAAGCCATGTGAGTGATACTGAAAAGTCTACCAACAAAGCAGAGGCACTACAAAGAAACAATTCACAATATTTTTTTCTTAATGCTGGCAAATGCGTTGTGGGCTCGTAGTCAAGTGGGGAAATGAACTGTCCAGACATCACCAACTTAGTAGCATAAACCATCTCAGTTACAGAAAGATGCATATGTTCTTTTGGGGTAGTGCGTATTTCCAACAGTGCTCAACGTAGCTTGCATTTTGAAGTAACGAAGCAAGCTCTCGGAAAAAAGTTGAATTCCCAAAAGTTAATTGATGGTAGCCGATAATCCCGAAGTGCGGTCTACGATCTGAAGACATGTTGGCTGGAATAGCCAAACGGGATATCTAATGATTTACAAAAGCCCTGGCACAGGTGATTGCTGTGGATCTTGACATTGTGGTAATGTCCAACTTTGTCAATGTTCTGGTGACTGAAACTGTTCGAAGGACGTGGCGCTTGGATGTGGTGCTGTACTTTGGCTAGCTGACATGAAAACAGCACGTCAATGTTCCTCAGACGACCGCGCGTGGATTACAGAGAGACACCACACATAACAGTATAACACTAGAAGAGCAAATTATAATTTTCTAAAGATGTACGAAATGTGGTTTTGTTGTAATATTATTACTACATAAATTATTAGGCATGAATTCGGTTCCACAAATCCCCATACAGCAACCTTTAACATCTTACAGAAGAAAGGACTGGATAAATCCCCTAAATTACACAGACAAAAGTTTTGATTTGGGAATTCAGTTCCTTTCAATCCGCGCTATAATATTGTGCATTCTTGCATGATGTCGGTCTTCTGTCCAAGGTCAAACAATTACCCGAAAACAAATTTTCATGCTTTTAGTGATCTGTAAAATGTTTTTTTTTTAGGCATCTGGATCTTGGATCTTACAAACCGAATCCATCCAACGACACGAATGAGATAAGAGAAACTTGCCTAAGGTAAAAATTGTTTAAATAATGATGGGATGCAATTGCAGGATTGGCCAAAAATCCACATAATCAGATAAAGGATAAATTCAATAGAAAAAAAAACATAAAAAAGGTGTTGGCGTTGTAGTCAGTTCTTGCTTCTGCTCTGGTTTAAACTGGTTTGAAGATCTCGACATTAGTTTTTTTATTTCTATTCGAAATAAGACAAAACATGATCGAATATTTGTTTAACGCGCGTTTAACATTTCAGTGTGGCGTACAACGGTGCTTTCTCACCATTACTTGCGTGGTCACTGACCCTGTTAACAGCTGCGATACCGTGGATACTAATGTTACCGTGGACGCCCTTTGAAGTTGGACAAGACTTCGTTAGCTGTCCGTTGGAAGGATGCAAGTGGCCCTGTCTTACAACTTTCATATCTGCCTTCATTCGTGCTGCGATGAGGTATATGGGGAAGATATGTTTTTATCACTTATTCAATACATAGCTATTTACATGGTGGATATTAGGAATGCAACTGTCTCGGCAATTCAACGCTGAAATATTGAACAGTTATCACCGTTAATTTTACGAAAAGGAAGGTTAACAACGACTAAAAAACCTGAAAAACAACAGTTCAGGGCGTAAACAGATTTTACACTTCCGAGGTTTTTCGAAGTGGGTGGCATTTTAACGTACACAAGTCCAGCCGATGATCGTTTATACGTGGTAATGCACCGTGAAAATCCGATTTAAACCTGACGATCGGCAGCGTTGGGCACTACTTGTTCATATTATTTGTCAAAGAATGACAGAGATGCTCACATGTTTCTAATAACTCGAAATTTAAAATAAACAAATGAGTATTAATCGTTTATGTGATTATTAGTTGCATGGTAGCAACAACGCTCAGTTCAAACCACAAACCAGATCAACATATTTTCCCATGGCAGATTACCGGCTCTCTGACAGTTTGGGAGATTCTACACATGTGCTCACACAGGGAACTGTATGAAAAAGACGCCCTCGATACCTACACGTTCCGGGAAATTCAATGTAACAGGTCGGTTATGTCCACTCATCGTTACGACACGTGTACTTTAACAGATGAGACCTTTCACGAATTATTTACTTCCAACCGCTTACGTTTGTTGTCGAAGCAGAATGCGTTCGGGTTTGGGAGAAATTATCGATCTTGTTCAGCAACAGATCGCGGTATCAATTGACGTCACTAGTTTCAGTTGTATGACAAAGTGTTTTATTGTCTCTGCGCTGTCCCACGTCAGACCGGAACGAATCTAGGAATTCTCTCCGTTTCCCATTTGTCGACCCATATGTTGTTGTCGGGACTGTCGTTCGTGAATCCTAAACAAGAATATTAGATGATTTTTTAACTAGGTTTCACCTGACACCAATATGCAGGGCGCTGGTCTTACATTTATCGTCATATCATCCAATTAACCCAAAAGCGACTAAATCGTTTGTTAGGAATTTGACACTTCTTTTGCCCTCATCAATTTTTTACGATTTATAACCGAATAATAAGTAACCACGGTTTCACAAACGGATAAGTTTTTCATGGTCAAAATACATAGAAAGTGCTACATCACAGTTGCTTTCCCTACAACATTCATAAGAATTAAATTACATTTTACATTATGACTTAAAACTACCGACATGGGGCTGATATACTCTCAGTGCGCCCTTCTCATAATTCCACCCTCTGTATTTTAGCAGCTACCTGGTTCCCACCGAACCTCCAACGCCCAAAACACCCAACAACGACGGTTGGAATCCCAGCTGGGAAGATAAGGTGGAATTAGGACCTTCCACTTCGGCTGGTTTGGATAGAATTATTAAAACCAGCAATGAAAGCACAGCAGAACTTGGAATGGTCGACTGTGCCGACGAATGCCTGGAAGACCCTTTTTAGGGCTCAATCATAAATTGTATCACAATTTCTTTAATGGGCAAAAATTGGTGAATACTGCACCAAATCATGTAGAATTGTTTCAGGAAGTTTGGGGTTAATATTATTTAAACGTGTTACCACAGTCAGAGAATGCGGACAAGATTTGGTCCAAAATCGAATAAGTTTGATGCGCGACTGAAATGTGTAAGTATCAAAATTCGTGGGAGTTACTGAAATTAGTTTAGTCTCCAGAAAGGGATTTTTCAATCTTGTTTCACAAAATGCAGTTATTTGTTTTCAAACTCTGTTGTAATGAACTTTCATAAAGGGAGATTTTTGTTCCTAATTTGAAGCAAACAAAAAAAAAATGTTTCTAACTGGGAAAAACATTCTTGCCAATCACTTCATTTGTGCGTTTTGTAATGTTTTAAGTTCATCAATGCTTTTTTACACTTTGACGTTTCGTCAAATATATTTGTTTGTGAAATTTTGCTGATTAAGTTCACTCTATTCAACTTTCAGAGATAACCTCGGTTTAATGAAGTAAGTGGTAAAAAAATACTATGTCACCCATTAAATTGTTTTGGGAGCTTTGGCCGCAAGTATTACGGAATAAGTGTTCCGTGATTTATTTGCTGATCACCAAAGATCGTGCAACCTTTCTTACCAACTCTCTGTAGCGTCAGCTAGTGGTCGTTGAAGCTCTCAGGTTCAACGGAAATTCCACAAAGCAAATCACACGTTTCAAAATTATCAGCATGATACAGGATTAATAAATGTCGCACCATAAATGTACCGCAGTCAGCCTCTCTTGATTGAAGGTTATCATAAAATTGTCACCTGAAAAGTAACAATCAAAAATCACACGCAACGCATTTTAACCATTGCAAAAATAATATATGAAAACAAGTTAATTTGAAAAAGGTCACAAGAAAATAGTATACCACGCACTAAAACAGAACACGTGCGTTGTAGCACACAGTTAATTAAACACAAAACGTGAGGGCAAGGAAAGCTCAAAGCATCTCCGTACCGCAGTCTGCACACGCCCACTAACACAACTTCCAATTTCTCAACACATAACCAACCGCGTTATGTTTTCCCTTTTATATTTCGATGTTCGTGGCATCTTTTCGAGTCGAGCGTCCGCCGAACAAGCAAACGTTCGTGAAACAAACACGCCCTACATCGCAAAAGATTTGAAAAATCCTGGATCAAATATACAGTTTAGTATCCTGAGGTCACCCACGATGTGGACAACCCTACACCGACGAGCACTAAATCGTGATTTTTTTTCCTTTGACCTCACCGGGATTTGAACCCAAGACATCCTGGGCACGAAATCCGATCAGGTTTTTTTCTTGGTATATGGGTCGGGCGCTGGCGACGTTTGTTGTTTCAACGTTTCAGGGTAACCAACCGCCTAGTGGCGTAAATGAGTCCTGTCGGCAAGAATTTAGGTAACCTTATATACATGTTGCGTGGTGTATACAAATGCTGTTTCGTCATAGGCGAGCTTATTTCAAAATTTGTCTTTAATATAATCTATTTACATTTGTGTCCTTGCATACGTTGGCTGTTGCTTGCAATTTTAGTTTCAATAAAGGGAAAGTAATAATACTGTTATCAACAAATGCTTTCAATTTCTGCAACTGTAAATGAGTTTGTCAATATTTGTTCCGAAGCAAATTCAGTCATTACTTTGGCCGATCGGAATCGGAATACAAACGGTTTCAACACACAAGCAGTTGATTCTTGTTTGCTTTTTGTATAATTGATTTTTTCATTCTTGTCGCTTTGCTGAATTCATTTCTTCAAACCAATTAAACGCTCAACCGTTTCAACCAATTAAAAGATATGCACTGATACGTAACCACAATTAATCGTTTATTTAACTCGACTTTAGGGAAGGCGACTCACGCTTGACTACATTTATCAGGTTCGGTCCTCTCACTTCACCGCACTGCTATCTACTTGTTATAAATGATTATCCTGATATATTTGCGACATTTTCTTTAAGCTCTATTGGTTTGTAATATGAGTCGATACAAATATTTTAGAATAATCGTTTATTTTTGACGGTACACACACATATGACGATTAGGGTTATTACCTCAAGCCAGTCCATGGTTTGAGGTAACTGTTCTCCCCCGTTTATAAAAGGCAAAAGTAAGGCAAACGATATGGTTTGTTACAAACCGAGAAAAACTCTTTTTACCCACAAACTGCCGACGCAAATTAATCACACATGTGTCTTAAAATGACTGCTGATGACTAAGCAACATTCAAATCGTTTTGTTGTGTACAATATGCGTCACACTCTCCTTCGTAAACAAACCAACCAATTAATTCAACAAAACAATCGTAGAACTACAATACAATTAATTTAAATAAAATGTACCAGAAATTAATTCGTTTCAAAGTTTAGTTTAGATTAATAGTTTTATCTTATTAATCGAGTTTGATTACTGAAATTGTTTCAGTGTTTTTAGACTTCGAAATTGTTTTGTCCAGATTACAATGTGCGGATAAAATATTGACAGTTGCACTTACGTTTTAATCTTTCGCTCAGATATGAAATTAGTTCAAGAAAAACTTCCCGAAACGAAGTAAATCTGTGTAAGCTGCAGACAGATGGCCACTGTTTCGACCCAAAAGGTCTCATCAGTGCAGCTGGTGTGACTTTCAGACGACTTTGCTGACCAAACAGCGAAGCAAAGACTAAAGTAAATGTTTTTGAAATTCAGCATTTTAAAAACTTAAAAAACAAAGCATGAAGTAAACATGAAGTCCTGTGATTCATGTGTTTTGTAGCCATTTAACGCTTGTGTAATATCCTATTACAATCCACTCCCACACGATGACGTGCGAATCACAGGTTTGCATGGGCGTGAATAATATAATAACCACCAATCATTTTTAATTTCCTCTGATAAGCATGTACTAATAAATAACAGGTGGCCGATGAAATCTGGGCATTAACAAAGACATTCAACGATGAACGAAGTTTACGAAGATCCAAAACATCTTTCGGTGAAGATGTCAGGCAATAAAGGTGGTATTACGTTAAAAGATTTTTGTAATTACTTCCTGTCTTCTACTCCAGTAGGTAAGGGATCAAATGAAAAGCGTTGTGTTAGTTTCGGAGTTGGACATTTGGCGATTCTCATCACAGCTCTATTGTTCATTGTCAACTTCGGGATTTCCTTGTTTATTATAACAAACTATCACTCCAAATCTACTCAAGGTATAAAACATTACTCTGTTTACGTGTGATGCAGCGTATTTTGTTCTTAATAGATTTAATAACATGCAACAAACCACCATCATTTGGAAACGCTTCGTGTTTTCCGGTTCGTTCAACGTACAGTGTTGGATCAAGTCAGACTTGTGCATGCGATGAAGGATTTCATTCCACTAATCCTATGATTAGATATTGTCTCGAAAACGGAACTTGGAGCAAAATGTTGTCAAATTGCTCTATAGTAGGTCGGTGAAGCAACACAGTGGTTCCTATTAGGCTTTGTCAACGGTTTAACAATTCCGACTGTGTTTATTATACGTATTTAATATATACAGTATATTTTAAATACGTGGTTTGGCAAAATTGCTTGGAAATGTCGCAAATCTATATCTTTAAACCAGGAGTCGGTAATATTTCTATTGCGGCGTAATTCCTGCGAGGTCTTCCCATGACCCAGTATTTTTCCACTAAAAATTGCCTTCTTTAACCATTTATACTATTTTGAAATCATGGAATCTTAAAAGATTTTAGACAGATTATATCCTACCCATGCTGTGAAAAAAACGTTATGCTTTCTAATAATCATGAGGTTTTCTGGCTTGGCAGCCCAGGCAATGCAGCCCAGCTGGATCAGCCACTTTTTCCTGACAAGTCGGAACAAGATTTGAAAAATCAAGCTCCCGGTGAGGTTTGAACTCACGACCCTGGGCTAACCAGGCCCAACGCTCTACCAACTGAGCTACAGGAGCTCAGTGGTTTCACGGGGTATATTGTGGCCAAGGTACACTGGTGCGCAAGCGCACAACTTGCCAGGCAACCTTCACATATACGTAGGGGATATCTACGACCGTATCAGATGACGCAGTAATATTTCATGCAATGGCATGATAGGCAGGATCGCCCCACTGCGCAGGTCCTTGCTTGGCGATCACAGCTAACGTATCGCGATCATGAGGTTTTCAGGCTTGGCAGCCCAGGCAATGCAGCCCAGCTGGATCAGCCACTTTTTCCTGACAAGTCGGAACAAGATTTGAAAAAAGTGGCTGATCCAGCTGGGCTGCATTGCCTGGGCTGCCAAGCCTGAAAACCTCATGATCGCGATACGTTAGCTGTGATCGCCAAGCAAGGACCTGCGCAGTGGGGCGATCCTGCCTATCATGCCATTGCATGAAATATTACTGCGTCATCTGATACGGTGGTAGAGATCCCCTACGTATATGTGAAGGTTGCCTGGCAAGTTGTGCGCTTGCGCACCAGTGTACCTTGGCCACAATATACCCCGTGAAACCACTGAGCTCCTGTAGCTCAGTTGGTAGAGCGTTGGGCCTGGTTAGCCCAGGGTCGTGAGTTCAAACCTCACCGGGAGCTTGATTTTTCAAATCTTGTTCCGACTTGTCAGGAAAAAGTGGCTGATCCAGCTGGGCTGCATTGCCTGGGCTGCCAAGCCTGAAAACCTCATGATCGCGATACGTTAGCTGTGATCGCCAAGCAAGGACCTGCGCAGTGGGGCGATCCTGCCTATCATGCCATTGCATGAAATATTACTGCTTTCTAATAAGTCCTCAATTCGATTTCACTAATGTGAAGAAAAAACGATGAACTCTATCCATGAACTTCTATCGCTTGACAGGGACGATATTGTGCAACAAACCACCTTCGATTGGAAACGCCTCATGTCTTCCGGTTCGCTCAACGTACAGTATTGGATCAAGTCAGACCTGTGTATGTAATGAAGGATTCCATTCAATTAATCCGATGATTAGATATTGTCTTGAAGATGGAACTTGGAGCAATATATTGTCTCAGTGTGTTGAAAAAGGTCTGTTATGATGGATATCATGACTACTCCATGGTAATTGGCCTTTTGTATTTTTCTGCAGCAGAAGAAAATCAAATTTTGAAAGTATTGGTACCGGCAAATAGAGGTAATGTTTCGAGGTGAAACACATGAGAAAATACGTGTAGCATTACAATCGTACAATCTACTCCCATAACGCTCTTATCATCAATTTATTTAGATTCTTTGTGTAAATTGGGGTTGAAAACTGGCTACATCAAGGACAGCTCAATAACTGCATCGTCTTTTCATGATAACCATAATAGCGAGCTGTACCACCCAAGGAATGGTCGTTTAGACCGCCCCATTATACCTGGAGTGCATTATGGTGGTTGGAGTGCAGCAGCAAGTTAGCAAACATTCCTTTTTGTTGCAAAAATAAATTATTAGCACATTGTTTGTAATGCGCCCTTCATACGAACGTCGGGTTGTGCTTTCAATCTGTACTAAAAGTTCTGCCGCGTTTTCAACAGATAACGCTGATCAATGGATTCAGGTCGATTTGAAATCACCCACCAATATCACAGGTGTTATCACGCAAGGAAGAAACGGCTGGGATCAATGGGTGAAGAAATTCAAGATATCTTTCAACAGTCCTGACGAATCTCACTGGAAGTTTGTGACAGGAAGTGATGGACAAGTTGTGGTAAGCTTTTACGTTTGAAACATCAATCAAATTTAACAATAAACTGATCTAGTTCTTTCATGTTTAAATGTTCTTTTCTTGTTTTAGGTATTCAATGGCAACAACGACAGAAACACGAAGGTGACCAATCTTTTCGACAACCCCTTAAATGCTGTAAAACTACGATTGATTCCAACTTTGTGGAATGGCCATATATCGCTTAGGCATGAATACTTGACTTGCTAAATATCTGCTGTGAACATCTTTCGCAATTCTTTGTATGAAAGTTAAATTAATCAAATTCAATTCGAAATATCACAATTTCGTTTATTTGAGTTCATTATAGATGTTTCAATACAAACATAATTTCTGACATGTGTAACTCCTACCAAAGTTTAAAATGTGAAACTAAATCTTTATTTAATGTAAAAACGACAACCAACAACAAATATATTAATTGTGTTATTCTACCATTGCGAGTATGTATAGTGTACTTGGACTTCATACAATTGTAACTGATATTCTGAACAGACGCATAAAGTTTCTGGGACGTCCAGAACTTTCTTCGGCTGCCTGAAAGTGAAATTGCAATCAGTTTGTCTCAGATGTTGTGTCAGATTATTATTGTTGGGAAATTAAGTACTTTTTTGTTTCGCGTTCAAAAATAACCACCCATTAGTTCAACAATCGTAGCACTTTTTATTGTGAGATAAACTAATCATAACAATAAACTGTTTACAAATTTGCAAAAACCTCACTGAAAGTTTTGTGTGGAATGTTGAGTTGTGTGAAAGTTAAACACATAGTTAAACCAACACAAACACATGTTCATTAGTTTGCCTATCACTTCTAAATATACGATAAAAGTTCACGATCGTTTGGGCATAGTACAACATAAGCCTGATCGTGAGAGAGATATCTAAAAAGGCAACTTGTCTTCTTTCCTTTTTCATCATACCCAACTTGTCTTCGTAACTCCTTTTTTCGTGCGCTAACGAATGAGTCCTGATAATGGTTGACATGAAGGCTACTGGTGGCTGACTTTGTACAATTAGTATATATCTTAAATATTGATGTATTTTTATTTACAAATGTTGACAAGTGACAAAGCTTTGAAAACATCAAGGCGACTCACGCTTGACTGCATTTATCAGGTTCGGCCATCTCACTGCACTGCTATCTACTTGATACCAATCATTAAATCATTATCCTGATATATTTGCGACATTTTTTGTAAGCTCTATTGGTTTGTAATATGAGTCGATATTGATCAGGAACAAAAGAATTTACCTCGGCGTTTTAAAACAATTTTAGAATAACCGTTTTTTTGACGGTACACACATATGACGATTAGGGTTATACCTCACGCAAGTCCTTGCTTTGATATAAGGTAACTGTTCTCCCCCATTTATAAAAAGGATTAGATCGCCCTCATATACCTGATGTGCATTATGGTGCTTGGGTTGCAGCTGCAAGTGAGTATCAAAATTTCTTAACAGGGTTTGGCTCTTGGCACGCGTGTGTTTTTACATCAATGTTAAAAAAATTCCCTTTATCCAATTTGTTCTCTACGAACACCTTTGCTCCATTCAATTTAAAACCTTACGCATATACAACAGATAACGCTGATCAGTGGATTCAGGTCGATTTGAAATCACCCACCAATATCACAGGTGTTATCACACAAGGAAGAAATAAATATAATGAATGGACCATAAAGTTTAAAATATCTTTCATCAGTCCTGGTGATCCTCATTGGAAACTAGTGACAGGAAGTGATGAAAAAGTTGTACTAAGTTGTTATATTAGGGCTACAGTATTTATATATATGCCCAGATCTTTTTCGCTGCTCGTTGTCTCGTCATAATTAAGGAGTTCAATGGCAACACTGATCAGGACAAAAAGGTGACCAACATTTTCGAGAAACCTGTTGAAGCTGTGAAGTTACGATTGATTCCAACTTCGTGGAATGGACGTGTATCAGTTAGACATGAATACCTGACATGCTGAATAGAAGCATCAAATAATTACTGTGACTCATTACCCATAGGCTATGAGTTTAACGCATGTAAATATTTTTATTGTAACGCTTTGCAGACTATTTTTATAGCGGAAAAAGAAAGAGACATTTCCACGTAATTCATAATGCTTTCTTTTGCGACAGCTTTCGAGCCTATATTTACATTTAGGGAAATGTTGAGATGAAGATTTAACCAAGATATTTTTCCCAATTAAAAGCGTTAAGTGCATGTTTATGTTTCAAGTTGTTCTTCATTATATGTCTCTTCAGCCATTCGATAAATGATAACTTCGATATGTTTCAAATTAAACCGATTTAGGTTTTTTTCCTATGATGTAAAACAATCCCAGTAACACAGGTTATCTGTCAAGCGCAAATACTGACAGATGTAACCAGGAACATTTTATAAATGATGCATGGAGGTTTTGTTTGTAAAAAAAAAATACTTTGCAAAAGGCAGTTGTGGTGTCGTAATGATAATTGAACGCACGAATTTGGCAAAGGGCAACCGAATTCCACAACCAAAACAAAACAGTGGTGAATTTCCATCAATACCAGACGACGACGAAACTGTTCACAACTTCGAGGCAACAAAACGAGAACAGCCATCGGGGCACGTCTTGTCACCAATGGTTTGCCTTACATCAGCGGTAAAAATACCCTCGTTATGTTAAACGGACAGAAGGGTCGTTATCTTAATGTAATAACCAGGAGTGCCACGATTGCAAAGTGCATTTTTGTTCTAATAATATGACATTGACTCGGACCCACTGTTTAACTTTCTTTTGAAAAAGAACTGTCAATTATTTTCTAATCAAGTCATTGCAATATTTCTAAATCACTAGTGCACATATTTCGGCGGTAATGATCCTATTGGACTAGTATGTGCTTTAAACATCTGCTTTCAAATTTTCCCATCGTTCCTACATGGGATGTTGGAGGTGCTATTTACGCAAATTGATTTCATACAATTCCCTTTCTTCAAATGCTTATGATTAAAAAAAGAAAGAAAGACGTGTACAGATCGTGCCCCATAGTTTGGTTGTGGCTGCGTTTCCATTGTGTTTGAAATGTTTTTACAAAATTTTGGGTTTGTGTCCTGGCAACGCACAAACACCGTAAAAAAAACGATTTCCGTAACAACCGAAAAGGGCAGTGTGCTTTGTTTGATGTCACTTATATTGATGGGAAGAAAGCAAATTAGGAGAAGGTTTTTCGAAGATTTCAACCAACTAACATTGTATATATAGTATTTGCGATATATTCTGCTTTACAACTTAATAAAGTTTGTGGCAGAGGTTTTGTTGTGTTGAATAAACTAAACGTATCCCTTCCACGAACCAATCCATACTTCTTGACGCTCATCATGCTTTCAGTGCAACCCGAGAAGCCGTTTTCTACACAGCGGTTAGAAATTTGATAAATGGGATTTAGGTTTGTGTCGGTGATTAATAACATGTTTGCATAAATACCGTCAGCAAGATCGGGTTTCTTTTGTGAAAACAAACAATCCTTTCACACTCCCATAGTTTTACTGCAAACAACAGAACTCCACAAACAAAAATAAAGTGTCAACGCATTTAATCCCGAACAAACAATAGAGAGTTTGGGTCTGTCGTCCAAGTGCAGTATGGATTACATCTGGGACACGTCATATGTGGGCTATATTGGAAACACATATAATGGAGGCAAACCCAACCATGGGAAAATTTTAAAACACGAATATGACCCACATCTTAACTAAATAAATAAAACAGTTTCGGATGTGACAGCTGTGGAGTAATGACGATATCAGAGTAAACTAAAAAAAAAATTGCTCACGAAAACACACAGGTTAAAGAATAGGAAGAACATCATTGTCATCAATTTTATTCTGATCTTTGTCTGAAAAGTCGAGCTCTCTCATGGCATCCAGGAGGTATTCTAAGATCCTAGTTGTGCGCTCATCCGAAGAACCTCCGTCATCAGAGGATTCCAAGCGCATGAGGAGACGTTTTCGTGTTTCAGCGACCGAGGGACTTTCCCCTTGACAGAGTCGGATTTCATCCTCCAGTGCCCAACATAACTTCCGTTCCTCCTGGGTTTCTGCGCACGCCATGCTCTCCTCCGCAATCCGATCCCAATCCTCATCACCACTCCACTTCTCCCGGAGGATTATAGATGCGATTATCTTTGCAAGGGACGCGGCACCATTTCCACGACTTTCGTTGCCTTCCATAAATTTACCAATCTTAAACCCCGTCACTTTGGCACGAAGGCTACACGTGATCATTACGTCATCAATCGTGATGTCACCGACTCTAAAGATTGGATCGGAGTGGAGGAAGTGAATGGCAAATGCGATATCGGCACAGAGTCGGACGTTGGTCAGGGGAGGAAGCCAGAAATCCTTCTTCCTGGTGTATTGGAGGAAGGGGAGGATGTTCATACCGTCCACGTACTCGAACAAAACTCCGAACTCGTTTCCCTGGCGAGTGTGACCGAGTACGCGGATCACATGATCGTGATTAGCCAACCGGGATAGTGAGACGCCCTCCGTCAACCTACAACAAACGTACCAGTTCAATTAATGTGATTTGTGAACAACTGTAGGTCCATGTTTGAATTTTACATGAAAAACATTTATGTGATTAAAACCCAAAACTGTGTCAATATATTTTCAAACTTACGTTTCCATCTGCTGTTCGGTCCATATGCCGTCCTCTATGTTAATGTACTGCACTGTTACATTTCCATGCATGTCATTCCACGCCTTCTTAACAAGCCTGAAGTTTCCGTTGTCAATAATTTTGTCCATGGAAAATGTCAGTTTGCTCGGAGGAACAAAACAATCCACAGCCTAAAGTAATGGATTTGTTAAACTGATTATAATCTAACTTAATGGTTGTCAGTTGTGTGTAGAATTACTGCATTGACAAAAGCGTTTCTTTTAACATAAAGTTGCATCACATGTTTGTTTTCGATTCATAGATCTCGCAACACATTTAAAAATTGCTGGTATTCCAATACATCAACCAAGTGTGTTAAAATAAGCACTGAATACACAAAGTAAAACCGACCGCAAAATTCTTTTTCACAGTAAACATTTTTCTACCTTCTTAGAAGCAAGTTTTTGGTCCTCCAATACCTTTAACCTGGCTTCTGCTGCTTTGAGTTCCTGCAAAAACAGTAACAGATCATGTAAAATGTTCAATGATAATTTATCATAGCTGGTGTGTTCACTCTGGAATCAAGAGAGACACAAGATGCAGATCTGCAACAAAACCCAGACATTGGCATGACATCCTCTAGTTAATGTTGCAGATCCATGATAACTAAAGCAAAAGGTTAAGGTTAACTAAGGGCATGTGACTCTACGCCAGGGGTCACTAAACTATGGTCCACAAGGTTAGTCCGTGTGGCCCGCCGGGCTCAGGGCTAGCTGGTAGACTTGCAGGCACACAGATTTCCACTTTGTGGTACCTTTTAGTCAATTGTCAATATGTTGGGTACCAAACTAGCTACCAATGAACGTAGACAAACCACGTTGGGCGCAATATGGCCAAGCAAATGAAGCCTTGTGCCACAGTCACCAGCTGCACTGATGAGACCTTACAGGTCGAAACAGTGTGTACACCTGTCTGCAGCTCTCATTGAATATTATGGCTTTTGTGCATATAAAATAAATGAGCATGGGGATCAATAATATGAATTTTGTGAGCTGCATACAGATGGCCATTGTTTCAACCTATCAAGTCTTATCAGTGCAACGTGGTGTGGACAATCTTGCCATGGCAGCATTGATGAGACCTTATGAGTTGAAACAGTGTAATAAAAAACCTAAACCATTTTGCTGTAATTACCTGATTAAGTTCTAACATCTCGAGGTATTTTTCTTTGAACGGGGTCAAACTCTCTCTCAACATTTCACCGTTTTCTTTCGATAACTTCTTGCTTAACTTCAGATGTTGATAAGCTTGACTCACTGCACGGCCATGTAAGGCTTTATTCCAAACTATGATTTTTATGCAGAAGTCAGAATAAAATATGCAGTTTCATAAAAAATGATATGATGTGGGGGGTGCATAGTTTCAATAACTTGAAAGATAGTAGGAAAACATATGTAAAAAATGTACAACGGAGCAATGAACAAGTCAAGCAAAAATCACCTCTTTTCCAAAATACATGACTTTGTTAATATCAGTTTGTCATGTTAAACTAGGGTGTGTCACACATATGACTAATGATGTCATCAATATTATTAGGATGTCATCAAACACTAATAACCATTAGGCAGCAGCCTTTTAGTCTTCCATATACATTTTGGGTTGGAACATAAAGCCATAAATTATGAAGGTTTGTGCCTATTTTATGCTTTGAACTAAGGCTGCATTTTCTGAAGGTTAAATTTAGGGTGGCAAAGCTATCTAGTCTGAAGAGTTGTCACTGTATTACCGTAATCTATGATAATATGTAATCAATTTTAGGGAACACAGAGTTGAACAAGTTATTTATTTTTAAAGTTTTTCCCAATCCCTATAACTTACTGTTTTGCTTCCATCAACTGGTAGTGTGTCATGAGTGCTTTGCGTTTGCTTTAAAACCTTTCAAAATAAAAAAGTAATAAAAAAACAATCAGCACATCTTCACAATCTTGAGCACCATCATGATGTAACAAAGATTACATTCCTCAACAAATATTAACAAACTTTTCACATAAATGTTAGTAAAAGAAAACCATCCATAAACGAAGCATTTTTCTCATTCCAAGCAATAATTGCTTACATGGCTCAGTTTCACGTCATTCCGTTGTAGCTGTTTGTAGTTGTTTGTAACACGCTTTAGCGCAACCTAAATAAAATATTAGGTGACAGTCTAAACTTTTTGGATGTAAAAATTACTCATAAAATAAAAGCTTACTTACAAGCTTTCTTTTAAAGTCATCCTCAAACATTATCTTGTAACTGTTTGTGTATGTTCCCAATGCACTGATACCACTTTGATACCAACCAAGGTGTCTGAAGTCTTGTATTTTTATAAAATCTTCGTACTTTTTAAAGATAAAATCCTGAGCATTTGAGGTAATGTTTTCATATGATGTGTCAACTGACATGGTCCTGATACCCTGCAGCATAAGTTATGATGTAAGACCACATACAATAATGCACAGTAAAAGAGAAAATACTGCACAAGTTTTCCAACAATTCTTTTCACATTTTAGGCAAACATTTAGAGGCCAATCTTACAATGACCATTATGAAATATCTTAAATACAGGTAAAAGAATAACTTTACACACACACTTCTGTTATGCATTTGATGTAGACTTCAATTTGAAGCTCAATTGCACGAAAATACTCATGTCGGGCTGTGTCCTGCGTCAAAACCAGTTGTAAATGTAATTAAGTGACCAAAAGTTGAAATAGGATCAGTTATGAGGTGGAATCTTTATAATGTCAGAAATGGGGAAAAATCAAAACAGGATTCTAAACAGAAGTGAAAAGAGGTAAGTTGCGTGATTAAGACAGAAACATCAACTAATCAAGCAGTAAATGAATTAAACATTGCACAACCAAACCAAAGAATCTATATGTCAAGAAATGTACAATTGATGCAGAGCATCACATACTACCACACAACAATTGAAAACCAACCTCCAAATAAAGCCTTCCCAGATCATAGTTTCCGTCGTTCATGGATTTCATGTATCTCTCGATCCGTCTAAAAGTTTGTTTTCCATTTCTTTCTGACATTGTCCAGTGTGCAAAGCTTTTTCTTTTGTTCTCGGGGCAAACGTGTTTGTAACCAAACTGGCAGACCACCTTCATGTAGTCCAAAGGAAGATCTTCAAAACCACAATTAAAAATATGCAATTTGTAAGCAAACGACACCATTTATAACCATAGTTTTAAATGTTTCAAATCTTTTTATTAAATTCCAGTGCAAGTTAATGCACAAATAGTGGAATAACTTTTAGAACAGGACGTGTTTCACAATGCAAATACATGCATGATGAAAATTTTATTTTGGATCAGAACATAGAAATATTGGAAAGCTGCAGACAGGCTGTGTACATGCACTGTTTTGACCTGTAAGGTCTCATCAGTGTAGCTGTTGACAGTGGCACTGTGCTAGCTTTCCCACTAGCGGGCACACTAATTTCCAATTTGTGGTACCTTTCGGTGAACGCCGATCTGTTTGGTACCCTATACTGGGTACCGAACAATAGAGAGCTGACGAACCACTGTGGAGCACACTATGGCCAAACGGATCTGCTTGGTAACTGATAGTGCTAAAGGCAAAAACACCAATGCAATATATGTGAAAAATAACACCATGGCCAAACTGATCTTACCTTACAGGTTGAAACAGTGCAGGTACACACCTTGTCTGCAGCTTTCCAATATTATGGCTTTTTTTTAACAAAGAAATATATGCCACAGAACCAACCTTTTGAGTGTGTAACATCTTTGACTGAAGGCAGAGTGTAGCACATACAGCTATCAAATGCTACAGAAAGTAGATCAAAGGAATATTCTGAGGTGGAATATTTTGTCAAAACTGTTTTGAGATAGTCATTATTTTGTCCATATTTGGGGCCTTTGTATTCATGGATGACAAAAACCAATTCCTTGCAAAAAGAAACATTTATAAGTAATTTATTACAATGCAACCAGAAAACTTGTGAAATATTAATTTTGTTTCCAATACCATTGAATGTATCGTATATATCACATAATATACCATGTGTTTGAAATGTTCAAGTTAATTATACCTGCAATATAGAAGTGAATCCATACCATTGAATTTTCTTTGCATAATCCACAAACACCTGAGAATAAACAGAACAGATACAAAAAATATGCACAAGTGGTTATGATAAACTATAGATTTGATATATAGATGATATCATAGGCGTCGAGTTTTCAAAGTTTTCTAAAATATTAAGGGTAAATTATGGGTTCAATACTAAACGATACTAAAGGATAAATATTAAGTCATATACCAATATATTAATCCAATTGTAATTTTTATTCTGTGGAATGTTTCAAACATACAAACTTATCCAAACCTTCAAGTGGGACAAATCCGATTCTGTAATCTCCTCTAGTACATTGATAACAATAGTGGAAGCCATGGCACCAGCACATTGCAAAATACATTTGTTTAAACTAAATGTTCTTTGATTCAACTCCAGAGCCAGCATTGAAAAACAACGAAGCTGGTTGAAAAATAAAATAGATGGTGCTTATTTATATTCTTTATGTTTAAACTTGTTATCGTGCACATAAACACTTTTTTCATATTCAGGAATTGTGGACACAATTTACATATTATCTGACCACAAAATCAGTAATATAAATGGAAATGTGAAATTATGAAGATAATTTAATATTATAATGTTTTTGTGAACCAAGATCTAGTTTCAACTTATTTTTCTCAAGTCCTTAAAAAAAATATAATAAGTTGTATAAAAAAAAAACATAAACAAATCTTTAAAAATATGCATCTTCCGTAAATACATCATTTATTTTTGCAAACGAATGCAACAAACATAAACAAAGTCTTAAAACCTGCACTTACTTAATGCAAATTCAAAGTTTACTACTTCTACTTACAAGCTGATCATCCTCTATCGGACGACAAAATGGGGTTTCCTGCAAACAGAGACCAGTTATTCTATCAAGTTGTCTGATGGAAAAGTTTTTTGCATAGCAGTGCTGCTTGTATCGCTGGAAGATTGCATTGGTTGGTGCCTGTTAAACACAAAAAACAATCAGTTTCTTTATAAAGCCATCATGAACATTGGTGTTTCAGCAATAAAATCAACCATTGGTGTACTGTAAACAGGGCCACTGTTTTACATTATTATTGAATGTTTTCACATGGATATTTGATGTTCAACATCACTAGTCATCTGTTTTTTTTGTTTGTAGGTCCTTGACCGATTTTTTGGGTAAATGTCAGTAAAAATTTAAGCCATTTTGGACATTATGTCTGAATGCACTTCGGCAAAGCAATAACAGTGAGCGAAAAATGTGTCCTATTGCCGGCCAAGTACGCCATGTTATACTTCAGAGGTCGTTATCTCGATTCTTGGCAATTTGTTTATGAGGAAACACAATGCAATGGGATGTGCATTGTCACATAGTACTTGTAAGGTTTCGTACCAATGTACCACAAAAAATATCATATACCAATGGTTTGTTCTGTTAAACTTGTACAAATGCACATGCAGAATAGCAACTTAAAAGTCATATGTTTCGTGAACGAAACTTGCCTGTTATCGCATAAATCATTGCAATATGTTACCTATTTTTAATGCTGAATGTACATGTTAAATTTTCGAAAAAATCTCAAAAAGACCAAAATTTTCACTGATATTTCGGATATTTGTCAGAAATTTTTAATTGATATAACAAACTCTGCTAGTCACCTAGTTGCTTTGGTGAAAACTAATATGTTTGACAGTACCCTGCTTTAGCTTGTCCAAAGTGTTCAAAAATCACCATTTTGGAATTACTGTGTTTGGGCTCACCATTTTGGACTTACTGTTAAATCTCTTGTCTGTTTCATGTACTCCAAATACACAAGAAAGAAAACTTTCTTTGACATTTCATCTGTTCCAAAAAATCCCACATTAACAAATGCATCACCGGCATGATCGAATGCTGCCTGAGCATAATGAGGAGTCCACAAATGTCTGTTTGGATTATCCTGATGATGGACCAACTGTCGCACTGCAAATAAACACATGTCTATTTGTAAACTGGTAAAAACAGATTGGATAATTTTTGCATGACTTTTGATTGTGAGGATAAAGTGCAAAATAACAAACACTTTCCGTATGTTAATTGTTTTTATGACAGGAAAACGGAATGGAATTTTTTTCCAAAAAGCAGAAAAGTATAATGTACGTCAAAACACATCAAAAACATTCAAAAAATTACTCACGAAGCATGTCCTTGGATCCCATTTTTGATGTTTCCTTTCGACAACTTTAATCACCACCGTCATTTCGGCGAAATGGAAATAGGCTAAAACCGAAATTATTTCACGCATCAGTGAACACGACTTCAGACGATTGCGTTCACACAAATACTGCATTGACTCGTGACAAAAACAAACCATGCGTAATAAAAACAAGCATTTCAATCAACATAGTTAGCAATACTTTTTAAACAATATCTATACTTATATAATTTCCATTTTTGAACACCTACAAACTGTGGAGTATGGCACAAATACAGTGACAAGTTTGACGACATATTTGAAAATGTTCCGAACTAAGGAATTTTTTTGAACTCGCCTCAATTGTAACCAAGAGAATATGGAACAACATGTTAGTGCTTGTTTCTAACACCGGTAGCTCGTATGCCAACGAAATAACTTTCAGTCCGACAGGGAGCCATGTGACATGCAGCTGCGATCAACCTAAACAAGTGCGTATTCAATGCGACAACTTTGACGACATATTTGGAAATGTTCCGAACAAACGATTTTTTTAAAAATTGCCTTAAATGTAGCCCAGGGCACGTAGAACAAGATGCAAATGCGTATTTTGGGCACTCATAGCTCATATTCCAACGTGGTGACTGCACGCACAGTTACTCTAATTGTTCACTTGTAAGTTTTCTCTTGACGAAAGCATGGCCGCTACAGTCTTAACTCAACAACGAACTATTTCCATGCTATAAGATACAACACTTCATTAAACCTCCTGACACAAGCAAAGAGTTTCTGTAAACTAGATTGCTGGCTGATTCCAGCGAAATGTTTTGAACAAACCAATGCGTGTTTATGACGCAACAATACAATAGTGCTGAATGATCTACTGTACAGTTTCAGCATAGTGACTAGCTTAAACCAGCGACATGTTTGATTACAAATTTGGAAATGTTCCGAACCGAAGAATTTGTTTTAAATTGCCTCAAATGTAGCCCAGGGCACGTAGAACAAGATGCCAATGCGTATTTTGGGCACTCATAGCTCATATTCCAACGAAACGACTTTACGTCCACAGCGTACAGCCTAGGATGTAGGGTGCACATTCCAGTCCACATGTTTGATCAAAAATTTGAAAATGTTCCGAACCGACGAATTTGTTTTAAATTGCCTTAAATGTAGCCCAGGGCACGTAGAACAAGATGCAAATGCGTATTTTGGGCACTCATAGCTCATATTCCAACGTGGTGACTGCACGCACAATTACTCTAATTGTCTACTAGTAAGTTTTCCCTTGACGAAAGCATGGCCGTTACTGTCTAAACTCAACAACGAACTATTTCCATGCTATAAGATACAACACTTCTTTAAACCTCCTGACACAAGCAAAGAGTTTCTGTAAACTAGATTGCTGGCTGATTCCAGCGAAATGTTTTGAACAAACCAATGCGTGTTTATGACGCAACAATACATGAGTGCTGAATGATCTACTGTACAGTTTCAGTATAGTGACTAGCTTCAAGAAGCAGCGACATGTTTGATTACAAATTTGGAAATGTTCCGAACTAAGGAATATTTTAAAAATTGCCTTAAATGTAGCCCAGGGCACGTAGAACAAGATGCCAATGCGTATTTTGGGCACTCATAGCTCATATTCCAACGAAACGACTTTACGTCAACAGCGTACAGCCTAGGATGTAAGGTGCACATTCCAGTCCACATGTTTGATCAAAAATTTGAAAATGTTCCGAACCGACGAATTTGTTTTAAATTGCCTTAAATGTAGCCCAGGGCACGTAGAACAAGATGCAAATGCGTATTTTGGGCACTCATAGCTCATATTCCAACGTGGTGACTGCACGCACAATTACTCTAATTGTCTACTAGTAAGTTTTCCCTTGACGAAAGCATGGCCGTTACTGTCTAAACTCAACAACGAACTATTTCCATGCTATAAGATACAACACTTCTTTAAACCTCCTGACACAAGCAAAGAGTTTCTGTAAAATAGATTGCTGGCTGATTCCAGCGAAATGTTTTGAACTAACCAATGCGTGTTTATGACGCAACAATACAATAGTGCTGAATGATCTACTGTACAGTTTCAACATAGTGACTAGCTTCAAGAAGCAGCGACATGTTTGATTACAAATTTGGAAATGTTCCGAACTAAGGAATTTTTTAAAAATTGCCTTAAATGTAGCCCAGGGCACGTAGAACAAGATGCCAATGCGTATTTTGGGCACTCATAGCTCATATTCCAACGAAACGACTTTACGTCCACAGCGTACAGCCTAGGATATAAGGTGCACATTCCAGTCAACACGTTTGATTACAAATTTGGAAATGTTCCGAACTAAGGAATTTTTTTTGAACTGCCTCAAATGTAGCCCAGGGCACGTAGAACAAGATGCCAATGCGTATTTTGGGCACTCATAGCTCATATTCCAACGAAACGACTTTACGTCCACAGCGTACAGCCTAGGATGTAGGGTGCACATTCCAGTCCACATGTTTGATCAAAAATTTGAAAATGTTCCGAACCGACGAATTTGTTTTAAATTGCCTTAAATGTAGCCCAGGGCACGTAGAACAAGATGCAAATGCGTATTTTGGGCACTCATAGCTCATATTCCAACGTGGTGACTGCACGCACAATTACTCTAATTGTCTACTAGTAAGTTTTCCCTTGACGAAAGCATGGCCGTTACTGTCTAAACTCAACAACGAACTATTTCCATGCTATAAGATACAACACTTCTTTAAACCTCCTGACACAAGCAAAGAGTTTCTGTAAACTAGATTGCTGGCTGATTCCAGCGAAATGTTTTGAACAAACCAATGCGTGTTTATGACGCAACAATACATGAGTGCTGAATGATCTACTGTACAGTTTCAGTATAGTGACTAGCTTCAAGAAGCAGCGACATGTTTGATTACAAATTTGGAAATGTTCCGAACTAAGGAATATTTTAAAAATTGCCTTAAATGTAGCCCAGGGCACGTAGAACAAGATGCCAATGCGTATTTTGGGCACTCATAGCTCATATTCCAACGAAACGACTTTACGTCAACAGCGTACAGCCTAGGATGTAAGGTGCACATTCCAGTCCACATGTTTGATCAAAAATTTGAAAATGTTCCGAACCGACGAATTTGTTTTAAATTGCCTTAAATGTAGCCCAGGGCACGTAGAACAAGATGCAAATGCGTATTTTGGGCACTCATAGCTCATATTCCAACGGGGTGACTGCACGCACAATTACTCTAATTGTCTACTAGTAAGTTTTCCCTTGACGAAAGCATGGCCGTTACTGTCTAAACTCAACAACGAACTATTTCCATGCTATAAGATACAACACTTCTTTAAACCTCCTGACACAAGCAAAGAGTTTCTGTAAACTAGATTGCTGGCTGATTCCAGCGAAATGTTTTGAACAAACAATGCGTGTTTATGACGCAACAATACATGAGTGCTGAATGATCTACCGTACAGTTTCAGTATAGTGACTAGCTTCAAGAAGCAGCGACATGTTTGATTACAAATTTGGAAATGTTCCGAACTAAGGAATTTTTTAAAAATTGCCTTAAATGTAGCCCAGGGCACGTAGAACAAGATGCCAATGCGTATTTTGGGCACTCATAGCTCATATTCCAACGAAACGACTTTACGTCCACAGCGTACAGCCTAGGATGTAAGGTGCACATTCCAGTCAACACGTTTGATTACAAATTTGGAAATGTTCCGAACTAAGGAATTTGTTTTAAATTGCCTCAAATGTAGCCCAGGGCACGTGGAACAAGATGCAAATGCGTATTTTGGGCACTCATAGCTCATATTCCAACGAAACGACTTTACGTCCAAAGCGTACAGCCCAGGATGTAGACTAAGGTGCACATTCAAGTCGACAGGTTTGATCAAAATTTTGAAAATGTTCCGAAACGACTAATTTTTTTTATTGTCAGAAATGTAGGCTAGAGCAAAATGACAATGCGTGTATTGGCCACTAGTTCTTATTTGAACAACATGACTTTCCGCATAAACTATATTGCTAGGCAAGTTACGCCTCTATTGCTTTTTCTCCTCCTACATTTTCCTCTCTCCGTATTTGCTGTGGCCAATCAGACGGTAATGCATTTTTCATTCTCATGGAAACTCTTGTGACGCAATAAAGAGTGACAGCATCGTGTCCACCATTTTTTTGTAGAGCTTCACTTTATACAGATTTGTCTTGGTGAGTACGCGTTATTTTTGTTTGAATAATTCTTGTTTTTTATGTATCTTGTGCGACGCCCTGCTTATGTGAAAGTTGGAAGTAGTTGTATGTTGGATATGTTTGAAGTTATTTTTGCTGACATGTACGTTTGCAAGATTGAAATGTCTGTCTTTGCGAATTGCATCAAGATTAACACAAGCTGTGGATGCGCTTTTATAAATTGAAATATTTGTCCTTGGTTGGGGCGTATTTCATTTTCAATATTCATGAGATTTCAAGTTTTCCATCGATTTATTTTTATAAAATTAATTCCTAAACGTTTTGGCTTAAAAGAATTGTGGAGAAATATTGTGCGTCATTGTGTTTTGGAGTGTGCTGGATTAGGAATTTACAAAAACAACGATCTTTAATGAACTAATGTCTGTGTAGCAATTATTTCTTATATTTCCAACTTAAGCAATCATTACCAATTGTATGTTATGCAGTCTTAAAATACATTGCTTTTACACAAACAGAAAAACTATTATACGAAAACAAAGCTCTTTATTCTCTGGCATCATATCAAATCGTCTTCTTTCAAATTTGTGGTTTTTACTGAGAAGCCGCAGTGAATCAAGCAACTATCAGCAATGGGAAGAAGAACTCCAGCAATCCAATACAATATTGGAATTTCCGGAAAGCAGACATGTTACCTCCGGGCTGAAGGTTCACCACTTCCTTCAGTGTTGTTGGTGACCGACAGCAACGGGAGGAACATTGTCTGCCCTCAGGTGGTATCGTCCAAAAGTAAGTATTTCAGTTTAAATGCTATTTCTATTCCAGGAGGAAAGATGAGCCACGGCTGCACAGAACTGGAGTTTGGAAGAAGGTTCGAACCTGTAGATATTATCATACTGGCATTGGGTACGAACGATCTTGCTGCTCGGCGTGACCATCATCACAACAGCCTGGTAGCAGAGTGTCGATCGCTTGTTGAGGTTT
The DNA here is from genome assembly GCF_947561715.1 of Ascidia mentula. Taxonomy (NCBI): domain Eukaryota; kingdom Metazoa; phylum Chordata; class Ascidiacea; order Phlebobranchia; family Ascidiidae; genus Ascidia; species Ascidia mentula. The sequence goes on along the minus strand of NC_138570.1, from coordinate 18,002,450 downwards.
GCCAGCAAAAGTATCCGCAGGCCAAGGTACGAAAATGTAAATAATGCAAAATTCATGTTTCTAATTCTTTTGTAAACTTCAGATCGTGTTGGCTGGGATATTGCAGCAAACAGGTTTTCATAAACCTTGTGTTAAAAAATCGAACATGTTGCTGCAAAATGTCGCCATTGAGTATGGATTTAGCTTCCTCGACTACAACATCTCCAACGACCGCGTGAACTGGGCAGACCGACTTCATTTGTCGGATGTTGGTCTGTTGCATTACATGGAAAGTCTGGAAGCGCACATCCATACTCTACTAGCATTGTCTGGTGCTGCAGGTATTCATTTGTACTATGCCATGGTTAGCCAAAAAAAATGTTAAAAAGGACGTGGTTTATTACTTTAATTAAAGTTTATTAACAATATTATTTGGTTTTTACATGTAACTGCCAGGGATTGTAACAAACTAACCCAAGTTCTTTTACAAAGAGCTTCAATCACCATCAGAAAAGCGCAAACGCAGCGACTGCCAAATGAAGGGACACGAAAGAAAGAATCAGAAACAACTTACATGCTTTGGGTGTGTAGTCGACTACACCAGAGCAAGGAAGGTATTTTCTGGCGGATCCTCTGGTGATGCAAAGGGTGCGTCCATCAAGGTGGTACGTGCTCCGAGTGGATCCTGTGGTGATGCAAAGGGTGCGTCCATCAAGGTGGTAAGTGCTCCGAGCAGATCCTCTGGTGATGCAAAGGTCCGCTCAGTGCGCACTGGCGGTTCAAACTTTGTAGGTGCAACCGAAAAGGTTGACATGGTTTCTCAGTTTTTATTGTCCCGCGGTCTACGAAATATGAGTCGAAAATGTGGTATGGAATTTCTTAGAAATAATTCGTTGTGGAAGGGTATGTGCGTTAACCAAAGATTAAAACACCTCATGAACTTTTGCAAGGCCCACGACAAGGATATACGCGATATTTTACTCAAAGGAATCGCCACTAGTAAAACATCGTGTTTGTCACTGCCACAGAACAATATGTTTTTCAACGCAATACCTACATGGGCAAAATGTTTGGATCAATATCCAAACACATCACAGTTGCCACACACAGCGGTGAAGTCATTGCTAAAATTTTGCAAACTATCAATTAAGAAAAAAAATAAGTTAAAAGTGAATAAACTTTGGGTCTCCAACGACGCATTTCGAAAGTCCGTACAAACGGCTTTCAATGAACTTCATGGAATAACAACGCCAAAATATACCCCATCGATTTCGATCACAACATGTCCTATAGAATTTTATTGCATTTGTAAAACTCCCTACGACGGTCGACTAATGGTAGAATGTGAGACTTGTAAGCAATGGTTTCATCCCAACTGCGTGTTTGCAAAATTATCCAAACCGGCAATGTTAACAGCTAACGAATGGAAACGTTCGCACTTGGTTTGCCCAGGCTCTAAGCCCATTTCACAACCTTGTTATGTACATGGACCTGATTTTGTTACTGAAGCTTTCTCGGAATATGATCGATCGCGTAACGTGTTTTGTAAAAATAGTGACATGATTTCACCTTCACTTAGCATTTGCATGGATAATGAGGCTAGTTGTAGTTCGCCTGTTCAAAATCATGACGTTGGGAATGTTTTAAGTAGTTCGCAGGACGAAATTTCGACAATTGTGTACGAAAACGCGCCTGTTGTAAAAGATTGCGAAAACGTTGATTCACCTTCTAATAGCTTCTGTGTGGATAATGAGGCTGTTTGTAGTTCGCCTGTTCAAAATCATGACGTTGGGAATGTTTCGAGTAGTTCGCAGGACGAAATTTCGACAATTGTATACGGAAACGCGCCTGTTGTAAAAGATTGCGAAAACGTTGATTCACCTTCTAATAGCTTTTGTGTGGATAATGAGGCTGTTTGTAGTTCGCCTGTTCAACATCATGACGTTGGGAATGTTTCGAGTAGCTCGCAGGACGAAATTTCGACAATTGTATACGGAAACGCGCCTGTTGTAAAAGATTGCGAAAACGTTGATTCACCTTCTAATAGCTTCTGTGTGAATAATGAGGCTGTTTGTAGTTCGCCTGTTCAACATCATGACGTTGGGAATGTTTCGAGTAGCTCGCAGGACGAAATTTCGACAATTGTATACGGAAACGCGCCTGTTGTAAAAGATTGCGAAAACGTTGATTCACCTTCTAATAGCTTCTGTGTGAATAATGAGGCTGTTTGTAGTTCGCCTGTTCAAAATCATGACGTTGGGAATGTTTTGAGTAGCTCGCAGGACGAAATTTCGACAATTATATGCGGAAAATCGCCTGAAGTTTGTGATGAGTATGACGCCATATGCGAAGTACATAATACCATGGCCAATGAAATAGGAATAGACTTTGAGATACAGAAACATTTTGCACATAACGAGGATGTAAATATTGACGGTTTGTTTGTTCTGTCTTTACAAGAGTGGCAGGCAATGGTTAAGAATAGGTCCGCCAATCACTTTACCAACGATTTGTATGTTGAAGTTGCGGTTAAGCAAATTCGCAAAATTTACTCCGGTTGTGTGCCTAATGTCTCTAATAATTATTTGATCAATTTTGATGGCGTTAAAAACATCAAACGTCATGATAATTGTTATAAGGAAGGTTGGGTCAACTTCTACTGCGGTCATAAAAGATGTGAGGGTTGTAATTGTGGAGTGAAGTTTGTTGTTACTTTCTGGTCTTTTGTTGATAAACTTGAATGTCGAGTAAAAATTTGTGGAAAGCGAAACCATCGTTTTGGGTGTAACAAAAGTCGGCGCGTTAGTGGAAATGTAAGGAACAAGCTTCGCAAGTCATTGAAACATCAAACCGCTGTTCAAAAACATCGCAAATTATTTGACAAACTCACTGCGGAGGAACGTTGGCTGGGAGCTCATACCTACTTGCCATCACAATCCGTTTTGAACAACATAAAAAGTGAACGTGAAACTGGAAACCGATTCAGTAAATTGTGGTTTATTAATTTAATAATATTACTCGAAAAAATGGACAAGGAAAGCCAAACATTTATCCGTTGTATTCGGTTACACCCGCCCCTGGTTTCGTTGTACACAAATGCGCAAATCAAAGCGTTTAATCAGGTTTGCGCTGTGGACGTCGTTTATTTTGATGCCACTGGAAGCGTGTTGCGCCGGATGGAAAATTACAACGATTTTCAAGTTTATACTTTACTAATTAGAAACCCAAGCCAAGGTTGCACACCGCTTCCAGTTGCCACTTGCGTGACAACAAACCATGATGCGATTTCAATCAGTCACTTTTTGGAAACGTTTTTGTTTCATTGTTTAAAAGTCTGCAGTGCGTCGCGCAAGCCGAAGTTGATTATTATTGATGGTTCAATGGCAATGTGGAACGCAGTTTTAAAAGCATTTTGTCGCGAAACACGATTAGAGTTTTACAATCGTTGCTTTAAAATTGCAACAGGCATTCCTGCTTCTGGCGACTTGCAAAAAACTGTGATTCACAATTGCTACAGCCATGCAATGAAGGCCGCAAAAACTTTGTGCAATAAGTATTCCGATAGTTCTAAATTGATGAGAACCTATTTGTTTTGGGTAAATGTTTTTTTTAGTTGCACAACAATAGCAGAACTTGACGATGCAGTTGAAAGTTTTATAGTCTTGACGAATTGCAAGGTTGCTTCCCCATTAGTTGAACTCCATTACAATCGTTTGAAATCAAGGTCAGAAAATTTCAACCGCGACACTGACGATAATGGTTTTAGTGTAACCGACGCTCCAGATTATGTTTTCACAAGTAAAGAGTCGGACAAAATGCAAGAACGCCAATCACCATTTTATTTGAGATATAAGTGTAGACTGGATAATTTTGTTAAATCAACAGATGACCAAGCATTCGATATGAAGGACGGCAGAAACAAATATTACAACCCTACTTTGTGTTCCCGTGTAATAGAGGTTATCTTAAGTAGAATTTGTAGCACTTCAAAATTAATGCTTGGTGATCTGTCGAGGCACGCGCATAAGGGCAAAACGACCATGGAACAAACTGATTTTTTTTTGAATTATATAAAGGGTTGTTCAAAATTGAAAAGTTGTCGGCATCAAACTATATTACGTAACAACAAAACACAAGGAATTATTGAACAACATTTCGGAGACTTAAAGTCAAACATTTTGGATGGAAAAAGAATGGCACGAATTGATGACTTTGTAATCAAATATTACAAAGCCATATCGATTTTGCAAAAGCAGTTTGCTGATTCCTTGATAAGTTTAAAACGGAACAAACCTTCGAAAGTAAATATTTTAGAAACGGATAAACCTACACCAGTTGTTGAATCAAAATTTAAGAAAAGGAAACGAAACAACACCGGCTTTTATTCATCCGAAAAGTGTTTTAAGCGCCTTAACTACGAAAATGAATCACATCTTTCACATAAGTCGAGAAACAACAATGACAAGACGCCGCAATTGATGTTTTATTCTTGTTGTCCAGAAAAAAGTATGGATTTTAGCCTATGTAAAGAACTTTCCGATTTCATTTGGCATCACATTCCGTTTAGTCCCACTACTATTTTTGATACCGCTCTTGACACACCTTGCCGTCAGTCCGTGTCGTGGTTGGACTTGTGTTCGCTTTGTGACAGACCACGTGGTAAAACATATCGCTCATTGACACAGAATGTTGCTAAGACTCACACAGATGATACAGTTGGATGGTTAACGGATAACGTTGTCGATTGTTTTGTTTCAAGAACTGTAAAAAACTGCAATTTAGTTAATCCTGGTAGGTTTGGGTTTCTCACAAGTATTTTAGCAAGAGAAGTGCTTGGCGGAAAAACGTTCAAGAATTGTCGCAGGGCATTCGATGGTTTATTTTTTAATGATAAATTATGTGAACACGTCTTTGTTCCAATTTTGTTTAATGGACATTTTGTGGTTTTGTGGTTTGATAGCTCTAGAAACCAAGTTGTACTGTATGACTCCGCTGTAGGTTCACAGACAGATTTGTTGAGTTTAATCCGTAAATGCTTCGTCCCGATTTTGCGCTCTTTTACTGGTTGTAATGTCTTAGTAAAACTTGACTCTATAGTAACCCAGGAAGACCGAACAAGCTGTGGTTTGTGCGTTTGTTACGCGGTGGAAACGATAACTAGAAACATGATGCGTTTACCAGTAAAGCAATTTAGCGCCTCAGAATACCGAGTTTGGATTGTGTATGCATTAGTGCAGGACTCGCTTCGTTGTAATGATGTTGTTAAGTCGTGGATAGAGAAAAACAACTTTGTCTTGTCAGGTCTTCCAAATGTCTTTATTAATTGTTGGTTTAACTCTGTGTTGCAAGCAGTTAGATGTTTGTTTGATGTGGTTCCTGTTGTCGGTGGTACTGAAAGTGACTTAAAAGTAAGAATTGCTAGATTTGTTTGTTGCCTCGCGGGTAATCAGGTAGATAAGTCTTTGTATTTGCAGTTAGTTAAAGATGTTTGTGCGCACCTTGGTTGGACGTTAGGCCAGCAACAGGATCCCAACGAGTTTGTAATGCTTATCGACTTTACATCAATTTTGAAAACTTGTGAGTTAAATTTTTCGTTTAATTACAAAACATCCACCATTTGCAAGTCTTGTGGCAACGAGGAGAAATTTGAAAATCAACAACCTGTATTGAGTTTGCCTCTGTTCGATGATATCCCCGACAAAAGCAATCTCAGTGCTTATTGTGATGCTCAATTTCGCAGCGTTGCTCGGGACCGTTGTGCGCATTGCAATTTAGAAACACAAAAAGCTATATTAAATGAGCTTACTGAAACGGGGGACATACTTTGCATTGGATTTTACAGGAATTTAGACGGGATAAAAAGAAAAAAACGAGTAATTCCTGATAAAACGTTGTCTTTTTCGCAAGGAGTTTCATTTAGGCTCGTGTCTGTTGTCGTACATGTTGGAACTGGGGTTAATTTCGGTCACTACGTAGCTTACAAGTTTTCGGAATATGGAGTAACTGAGTTTAATGATAATATTGTAAGACATGTAACTTTGAAAAGCGCGGAGGAGAAAATATTGACCGGAAGTTGTATTTTTTTTTATAAAAAATTAAAACCTGAAAACCGACCCATTCTGCCTCAACCAGTTACCGTTATTCGCAGAAAGCGACGCCGTTTTAATGAATCAGCAGCAAAGTCAAGTGATCGCATCATTTATAAAAACATAACTTTTCAACACAAGGTTGACGGCAGTGATGAGTTCGTTTCAGATTTTAACTTATTGGCATTGCCTCTGCAAGAGGTGTATAAGTTTGTTTTAAAGCAACTTACAGCGTCCCTGTCCAAATCGTTTCACATTGGGAAACATAGAACCGACTGTTTCCGCATTTGTCTGTACTACCGCCAAAACAAAAATCGCTTGCAAAACTTTAATAGAAATTTCGTTTCGGAAAAGTTGTCACAAAATGTGATTGAAAACCTATTGCGATTGGTAAATCATTTTTTCGGTCAAAATCGCGTACGACAACGGCTTATTGGATGTCAAGTCTTTAGGGAATCGTATAGCGGATTGGAGTTGAAACAGGATGCAGTTGTCCAAGAAAGCATGGTTGCCGATATGTTAAATAAAAAGGAATTGGATGCTAATTTGTTTTTAAAGGAAGTGTTGCACTTTGAAGCTATCACATATTACGTTGTAAAGGTGTTTAATGTGACTTATGCTAAGGCTTCGAATGACTTGGGTTTCAAGGCAACGTCTTACATGCAATATTGAACATAATTGTGTTATTTTTCAGAGAGATGACTTCATTGCTTACATCAGTTCTTTTCTTCATTTGGACTGTTTGTGTCTAAATGTTGTTTTATCTGTAAAATAAAACCACTACGATTGCCGGAACCTTGACGTGGTGTAGTGGCTTTATACCAATACCGGCATAGTTCTTAATGCTAAATTAAAAGCTTACAAACTACTTGAACTGTACACTACATGACTGTAAAATTTCTAACAAATTTATGATTACGGAAAAGCGTTGTATATACAATGTGATATAAGGTTGAGGTTTGATCAAAGAACTGAAATGTCCCGCATTTAAAAAGGAAATAGATTTCAGGTTTCTTTCGTATACGAGCCATGAGTGCAAAAAAGCAGCGTATGTTGTTCCATATGCTCTTAGCTACACAACTACATTTGAGGCGAGTCTAAAAAAATTCCTCGGTTCGAAAATTTTAATCTTGTTTTTAAACTTGTCACTGCTTTGGTTCTAGGCTGATACACTGAAAGCTATACAGTTTGTCATTAATTGGCCTTAGCATATTGTTGCGTCACAGATCTACCAGGAGTGTCTGCTTGACTGCGTTTCGTTGGAAGCTGTCAGTTGTGGAAATTGAAAAAACATGTTGTGATGATGTGACGGAAAGTTACTAAAGTTCAACAAAAGGGATTAGCCTACAATTTGGAAACAATGTCCATTATTGTTTCGCCTCCACTTGTTTAGTCTGATCGTACGCTGCATGTCACATGGCCCTCTGTCGGACTGAAAGTTATTTCGTTGGCATACGAGCTACCGGTGCACCAACATGTTGTTCCATATGCTCTTCTGAGTGCCCAAAATACGCATTTGCATCTTGTTCTACGTGCCCTGGGCTACATTTAAGGCAATTTTAAAAAAATTCGTTAGTTCGGAACGTTTCCAAATATGTCGTCAAAGTTGTCGCATTGAATGCGAACTTGTCTAGGTTGATCGCAGCTGCATGTCACATGGCCCCCTGTCGGACTGAAAGTTATTTCGTTGGCATACGAGCTACCGGTGTAAAAAATAAGCACTAACATGTTGTTCCATATGCTCTTAGCTACATTTGAGGCAATTTAAAAAAAATTCATTAGTTCGGAACATTTCCAAATTTGTAATCAAACGTGTTGACTGGAATGTGCACCTAACATCCTAGGCTGTACGCTGTGGACGTAAAGTCGTTTCGTTGGAATATGAGCTATGAGTGCCCAAAATACGCATTTGCATCTTGTTCTACGTGCCCTGGGCTACATTTAAGGCAATTTAAAACAAATTCGTCGGTTCGGAACATTTTCAAATTTTTAATCAAACATGTGGACTGGAATGTGCACCTTACATCCTAGGCTGTACGCTGTTGACGTAAAGTCGTTTCGTTGGAATATGAGCTATGAGTGCCCAAAATACGCATTGGCATCTTGTTCTACGTGCCCTGGGCTACATTTAAGGCAATTTTTAAAATATTCCTTAGTTCGGAACATTTCCAAATTTGTAATCAAACATGTCGCTGCTTCTTGAGGCTAGTCACTATGTTGAAACTGTACAGTAGATCATTCAGCACTATTGTATTGTTGCGTCATAAACACGCATTGGTTAGTTCAAAACATTTCGCTGGAATCAGCCAGCAATCTAGTTTACAGAAACTCTTTGCTTGTGTCAGGAGGTTTAAAGAAGTGTTGTATCTTATAGCACGGAAATAGTTCGTTGTTGAGTTTAGACAGTAACGGCCATGCTTTCGTCAAGGGAAAACTTACTAGTAGACAATTAGAGTAATTGTGCGTGCAGTCACCCCGTTGGAATATGAGCTATGAGTGCCCAAAATACGCATTTGCATCTTGTTCTACGTGCCCTGGGCTACATTTAAGGCAATTTAAAACAAATTCGTCGGTTCGGAACATTTTCCAATTTTTGATCAAACATGTGGACTGGAATGTGCACCTTACATCCTAGGCTGTACGCTGTTGACGTAAAGTCGTTTCGTTGGAATATGAGCTATGAGTGCCCAAAATACGCATTGGCATCTTGTTCTACGTGCCCTGGGCTACATTTAAGGCAATTTTTAAAAAATTCCTTAGTTCGGAACATTTCCAAATTTGTAATCAAACATGTCGCTGCTTCTTGAAGCTAGTCACTATACTGAAACTGTACGGTAGATCATTCAGCACTCATGTATTGTTGCGTCATAAACACGCATTGGTTTGTTCAAAACATTTCGCTGGAATCAGCCAGCAATCTAGTTTACAGAAACTCTTTGCTTGTGTCAGGAGGTTTAAAGAAGTGTTGTATCTTATAGCATGGAAATAGTTCGTTGTTGAGTTTAGACAGTAACGGCCATGCTTTCGTCAAGGGAAAACTTACTAGTAGACAATTAGAGTAATTGTGCGTGCAGTCACCCCGTTGGAATATGAGCTATGAGTGCCCAAAATACGCATTTGCATCTTGTTCTACGTGCCCTGGGCTACATTTAAGGCAATTTAAAACAAATTCGTCGGTTCGGAACATTTTCAAATTTTTGATCAAACATGTGGACTGGAATGTGCACCCTACATCCTAGGCTGTACACTGTGGACGTAAAGTCGTTTCGTTGGAATATGAGCTATGAGTGCCCAAAATACGCATTGGCATCTTGTTCTACGTGCCCTGGGCTACATTTGAGGCAGTTCAAAAAAAATTCCTTAGTTCGGAACATTTCCAAATTTGTAATCAAACGTGTTGACTGGAATGTGCACCTTACATCCTAGGCTGTACGCTGTGGACGTAAAGTCGTTTCGTTGGAATATGAGCTATGAGTGCCCAAAATACGCATTGGCATCTTGTTCTACGTGCCCTGGGCTACATTTAAGGCAATTTTTAAAAAATTCCTTAGTTCGGAACATTTTCAAATTTGTAATCAAACATGTCGCTGCTTCTTGAAGCTAGTCACTATGTTGAAACTGTACAGTAGATCATTCAGCACTATTGTATTGTTGCGTCATAAACACGCATTGGTTAGTTCAAAACATTTCGCTGGAATCAGCCAGCAATCTAGTTTACAGAAACTCTTTGCTTGTGTCAGGAGGTTTAAAGAAGTGTTGTATCTTATAGCATGGAAATAGTTCGTTGTTGAGTTTAGACAGTAACGGCCATGCTTTCGTCAAGGGAAAACTTACTAGTAGACAATTAGAGTAATTGTGCGTGCAGTCACCCCGTTGGAATATGAGCTATGAGTGCCCAAAATACGCATTTGCATCTTGTTCTACGTGCCCTGGGCTACATTTAAGGCAATTTAAAACAAATTCGTCGGTTCGGAACATTTTCAAATTTTTAATCAAACATGTGGACTGGAATGTGCACCTTACATCCTAGGCTGTACGCTGTTGACGTAAAGTCGTTTCGTTGGAATATGAGCTATGAGTGCCCAAAATACGCATTGGCATCTTGTTCTACGTGCCCTGGGCTACATTTAAGGCAATTTTTAAAATATTCCTTAGTTCGGAACATTTCCAAATTTGTAATCAAACATGTCGCTGCTTCTTGAGGCTAGTCACTATGTTGAAACTGTACAGTAGATCATTCAGCACTATTGTATTGTTGCGTCATAAACACGCATTGGTTAGTTCAAAACATTTCGCTGGAATCAGCCAGCAATCTAGTTTACAGAAACTCTTTGCTTGTGTCAGGAGGTTTAAAGAAGTGTTGTATCTTATAGCATGGAAATAGTTCGTTGTTGAGTTTAGACAGTAACGGCCATGCTTTCGTCAAGGGAAAACTTACTAGTAGACAATTAGAGTAATTGTGCGTGCAGTCACCCCGTTGGAATATGAGCTATGAGTGCCCAAAATACGCATTTGCATCTTGTTCTACGTGCCCTGGGCTACATTTAAGGCAATTTAAAACAAATTCGTCGGTTCGGAACATTTTCAAATTTTTGATCAAACATGTGGACTGGAATGTGCACCCTACATCCTAGGCTGTACGCTGTGGACGTAAAGTCGTTTCGTTGGAATATGAGCTATGAGTGCCCAAAATACGCATTGGCATCTTGTTCTACGTGCCCTGGGCTACATTTGAGGCAGTTCAAAAAAAATTCCTTAGTTCGGAACATTTCCAAATTTGTAATCAAACGTGTTGACTGGAATGTGCACCTTACATCCTAGGCTGTACGCTGTTGACGTAAAGTCGTTTCGTTGGAATATGAGCTATGAGTGCCCAAAATACGCATTGGCATCTTGTTCTACGTGCCCTGGGCTACATTTAAGGTAATTTAAAAAAAAATCGTTAGTTCGGAACGTTTCCAAATATGTCGTCAAATTTGTCGCATTGAATGCGAACTTGTTTAGGTTGATCGCAGCTGCATGTCGCATGGCTCCCTGTCGGACTGAAAGTTATTTCGTTGTTATACGAGCTACCGGTGTAAAAAATAAGCACTAACATGTTGTTCCATATGCTCTTGGTTACATTTGAGGCGAGTTTAAAAAAATTCCTTAGTTCGGAACATTTTCAAATATGTCGTCAAACTTGTCACTGTATTTGTGCCATACTTCACAGTTTGTAGGTGTTCAAAAATGGAAATTATATTTATTGAAAGTATAGATATTGTTTAAAAAGTATTGCTAACTTTGTTGATTGAAATGCTTGTTTTTATAACGCATGGTTTGTTTTTGTCATGAGTCAATGCAGTATTTGTGTGAACGCAATCGTCTGAAGTCGTGTTCACTGATGCGTGAAATAATTTCGGTTTTAGTCAATTTCCATTTCGCCGAAATGACGGTGGTCTTTAATCTAGTGAAGATTTGAATCCACGAATACCGTTCGGTGATTCCCCGTAGGTATGATTAAATTATTTTCACGAATGGTTATTTTTCATCTATGAGTGCGATTTGTAAAATATTTCTTTAATAAAATTATCTTATATAGAAACAACTCTCTCTTTTTCTTATATGTTTTCTTTTGAATTAATACATGTTCAGCAACAAAATGCTGTTCAGTAAAGCGTAACCCCGACCTTTCAACTCGTCGCCATTGATTTAGTAAAATGTGGAACTGAATTTGTGCAATCTTTCAAGGTAGCTGTGAAGCAACTTGTTTATTGGTTCCTTTGCTATAATCAGCTGTAGATTGATAGCAAATATTCTTGGAAACGTAGCTGAAAATGTTTAGCGTTTGGAGGTTAAGGTGTAACTTTAGGCTTTGGTTATCCAGAAGCAGAAACAACAAAATTGTTTGTCAAATTAGGTTGCTGATGTGTGAGATTGATGCTCGTGAAATTTCATGAAACACAGCTGTTGTCGCTAATGGAAAAACTAATCAAACAGATGATGCACTTCTTAGTTTTGTTGTCAAATGTCTGCAACTCTATTTAAAAATATAAATTTGATCAACAAAAAAACAACAGATAGCTTTTATGTGCATGTTTGGTACTGCCTACTTCAAAAGGGCACGTATGTCAACGTTATGTAAGTTAGATTCAAAATGCGGTTTCATACTGATGACAATATTGTTATCTCTAACGCAAACTATTACACGATGTTGAATTATTGTATTTACAAAACATGAATCGACACAACAAAAAGATTATACTGCCCCAATAAAGAGCAAATCCGATTATTTAGGGAAAACGGCAATCACATTCTATTCGTTTAACCATAGTATAGTATACTAGGGTTTAACTATAGGGAGTGCGAAAGTTACAGTGCGCCAAAACGTTACACTTCACTGATCACATCACAAGTAAAGTTTTTCTCTTGTGTGACGCAACAAAGAGAATAGCGTGGCGTGCAGTTAAAGCAAGCTCGCCCAACCTTTTCGCCAGAAGGAACACATACAGTTTGCATATGATTTCACGAAACACTTAACAATTAATTTATAATTTTGTTTTCTTTTTAACGTTGGCATAACGGACATAGTCATGTTTTATCTTTTTTGACTTTGTTTAAAAGAAATAGTGTTGGTCGTTTAATCATGCTACTTGCTAGAAATAATGACCTATTTTGTTACGTATAATATTTAAAGAAATTATATGCCAATATTACGGAACACAAGTTAGTGTGACATGCTGGTGTTACGACGCAAACCTATATGGGGCTTACAAGCTACCAGTGCCCAATGTGTGAAAGTAAACCATTAAAGAACGCATTTAGCGATTTTTTTAGAATAAACGTATATTTGCCTGCATTCATTTATTCCCGCAAAACATATAATTCACAGCAGAGTTCGCTTAGGAGGCCACTTGTTTTCCGCACGGCCCAAGAAAATACGAGGCCAGGAAGTGGTGAAAATGTATGCGCGAAACATGTGTCACGACCCCAGAAATTTTTCTAAACTTTTCTGAAGAAGACGTGGCAACTTCTTGGCGAACGAACAGGTGATTTCGGTCAAGTCCATCGCATGTTGTGCCACTATTTTCCCAATTACGTCATAACTGCGCGCATTTTTTTTGCATTCAAATTGCCGGGAAATAGTTTTCTAGACTAGGAAAGGTTTGGGTGCGGTCTCAACATCCTAAAAACTGGAAAAAAGAAATCAGCTGCTGCATGTTTGAGATAACAAAACTATTGCTCTAACAAACGCTCAAAAATCAACCTCTGTAAACATGAAAACTGTTCGTCGGATGTGAAAGTCATATTATTCGTTGCGCCTCGGAAAGTTTGCGTGCTTTTGACTGTCGGCTGTATTTGGACTATACAGTGCAGTTGTTTAAAAGTTTTTTTTTAAAGAATCGTTTCAACCAACAGAGGTTAGCTGCACTTCAGAGTTAAGTGTCCGATTAAACAAAAGTGTGTCTATTTATTTATGGATAGTAATTCGACAAACTATATGCGACATGTTTGGTTTGTTATTTGTATATGTTTGGAAGGTTAAAGTAGGGTGACTGTTTACGTTTTACAAGTAGCAGGTAACTGGTCCTTTTTCACGTCAAACTGTTTTGTATGAGAGACGACGATTTAGGTTTATTCGGTGAAATACTAAACTTGTTCGCTCGTTGGCCTAGAAATATCATCTAAGTTGCCAAAAAGAATTAAAGCTGTGACATAACATCCACATAAAATATTTGAAAGACTGTTTCCGTTGGGGCTGTGTTTCTGTCGCTGGATAAATCTCGGTTTGCCTGCGTTCCGCACAGGCCGACTGGGTCGGTCAATCAGCGGGCCGCTGGCTCAGTTTGCAACTTTTAGTTTTTGGAATGCAAACGTGGCCACACGCAGGTAGGCCGACGGTCTCGACTTTATCTTTATGATTCGTTTGCACACTTCCGGCTTCGGAGAAGGTATCGGTTGTGAGCTTCATTCGATGGAAGTGAACCATTTGCTTTTTACCAGCCGCGTCCTCGATGACATAGTTGACGGGCTCGAGGCCACTTTGACAACGCGCGATAGGGTAATTGGAAAGGTCGCTGCAGGTTTTGCATTTTCCCACCAGGACTGCTGGGTTCGTGATTAGAACGTAAACACCGACTGAACGTGGCGTCCCGTGTTGTCGCCGATCGTATTAACGTGTCATCCGCTATTGCTGGAGTCGGAGACTTTTTCGCATCATGTCCTCCGTTAGTTCCAAACAATCGCGTGAACGATGGATTTCGGTTTCGTATGACATTTCGTTCCCTTTTCCGACGTTCCCCCAAACAAATCTACGGACAGTCGTAGTGGTCGCCCTGTCAAAAGCGTATTGGGTGGAAATACCCAGACTGATACCCTGATCGCGTGAGTGATAGAGGCCCAAATACAACGACCTCAACACGCTGCATCGGGCTGTTTACCGTGGGGTGGACCAATGGTGTCTGTGGCCTTTGTGCGTTTTTTGTAATAATATTGGCACTCGATACAACCCCGACAAAACTGTTCTACTGCTTAACTCCACCTGTACCAATAGTAATTTTCGGCGACTTTCGAGAGGGTCTTCACGATTCCTAGATGCCCACCTCCGAGTGCGTCTCCTTGTAGTGCAACAATAACCCCTTGTCTTAAACTTAGAGGGAGACCTACTTTAAGCACAATCTTTACCCCGGAATCAGTTTCCACGCACAACTCCTTTACTTTTTGCATTAGTCAAGTGAAGAGCGATCACCAATGTCGAAATGAAGCGTCTTAAGGACATGAAGAAATGAGCGTCCAGTTTCCCTGGGCAATTGCACGCGTCGTGGGAGCTTCGCGTTGCCTCTCTGATCGTCCGGCATTGGTCCTTTGGTGCAAGGCTCGTTTCTTTAGTTCTTTGTATTCGACAGCATAGAGGTTGCCCTTGCCATCCTCTATAGACCATTTTATGTCATCGTTGATGGATGCCAGGAACAAATGTCGTTTTAACCTGATCCGTCGCTTCGAAACTTTCGCAGCACAATTCGATTGCATTAAAAAAGTTAAAACTCATTGTTAAACGACCGTGAAAAAAGACACTACACCCGAGCCTAGCTAGCGAAACCAGTGGGTGTGGTGACAAGGTCCTGGCTCCTCGCCAAGTTATTACGGAATTATTTCGACAGGGCGTGAATGGAGCCTAGTGGAATTTAAGCGGCGACCCCCTATTACCAAATACAACCCTAGAGACTCAAATAAGGTCATTACGCTAACCCTGTGTCCCTAATCCAGAAATGGCCCGGAACCTGCAATAACCACCATTTAGGCCAAAATGCCTTGCACTGGTTTCAGTAAATGGGCGACAACAAAATGCTCGCTTGGCAACAATGAAAACCACTGTATTGCGCGACGCACACCTAAAAAAGCGGGTCATTCACGCAGCACTCCTTGCACCGGCCAATCAATTAATCAACGACTTGCACGTGAACCAATGGAGCGTTACCGGAAATCCAATTGGGAATTTGATAAAACGTGAGAGCAGGAAACCGATGAAAAACAAAAGAATATTGCGATGTGTTGTGCGCATGGGTAATAAAGACTGCTTTAAATAAACAACACAGATAATCAAAGAAAGCAAAAAGATAAACATTAGTGCATTGTGTCATTCTCGCCACACTTAGTTAGAATGTATGAGTAAATAAAGTCATCTGTCTTCGTGTACATAAGGTTTGTTTGTCAGGTGTGACGTCAAAAGTTCCAGCGCATTCAGCTTCGCTTTTATGTTTTCTGATCAAACAAATCGAGAAACTGGAGAAGCCAAAGTTCAGACCCGCCATGAAACAACATGTTTGTGTCACGTAAGCGGCGTTCAAAACACTGCTTTTTCCTTGAGACCAATTAGTAGTAATGCAAAGTTAAGTGTAAGAACATATATTGGCCATATGGCGTATTGTAAAGATTTAAATGGCATTGATTTTGTGATTCCTGGAAAGAAATATTTATGAGCAATAAACAAGAAAAGTCGGGTAATATGCGAGAAAATATGTCAAACAAGCGAATGTGTAAAGACAGGTCATTGCGGAAACAAATATGACTGTACTGAAAATTACTCCTCTGGAAAGTAGTTTAGGCCTACATTATGTGCTGATTTGAAGATCAAAACCAATCAATAGAGTTTAAAGTGTATGTGGTCGGCCCAACACCAATCTGAAACAAAAACTGCTCGTTACCAGGGGTAAACATTGTTTTTTTATGTTGTACAACAAAGCTGAGTCGTGTCATGACGCCAGTCTCAATACAGGAAAAATGTTATGAGCCTGTCGACACTGTAGTTTAAGCTATTCGAAAAAATCCTTTCTAATACCAATGTCATTAATTTGGAATAATATCAGCAATAAGCATTTTAAAAATCGACCCAGCATTGATAACAATATTTAGTTTCTTTTGTTTTTTGGGGGAATATTTTTATGGTTACTCAATAGCGCCACCTTTACTTAGCGTCATCAGTCGTCTGCGCAACGATAATTGAGATCGCAAACCAGCCCAGATAGCAAAAGGTGTACTTTAACTTTGGTAAACTGTGAACATCTACTTGTTGTAAATCAGTAATTCCAGAAGGGCATTTAACATAGAATTTGTTATTTTTCATTGTATCTACATACTGTGGTAGTTTCTGCTACCAGCGTTGGTGTGTGAGATTAATGCTGATTAACAACCGAAGTCAGTTGTTGGCGGTGGTAGATTTTTGGTGATTCGTTGACTTATTTGCAACTATATGACAAAACAATTTGTTAATGATACTGAATGACTTAACTCAAGTTTCAGTTTGAAAAAATTTTTTTTCTGTTTTTGTTTGCAGTTAAAATTTTTGTCATATTTTGATGTTGCTTTGCATTTGAAAGAAGCTACAGCCAATATTCATCATGTCGAGCCCTGAAGCCCCGAGGAAACCAATGCCAGATGCAAAACGTGTGGCCGATTTTGAAACTGAACCACAGAGATCAGGTAGGAAGTGTGCTTGAACAACTAATTTCACAATAAAGTTTTGGTATTATTGTTCAAAGTAACTCATTTTATAATACAGTTTCTGGCCCTCCTTTGCTTGATTTGTATTAAATTATGTTTTTTAACCAGGTCCTTCACTGCAAGTATCAACACAGAGAGCAAACATAGCTGATAGCATTGTTGGAGTTCAGGGTGATGTGAAAATAACAAAAAAATTCTACAATACACCAGGTATTACAAATACATGTCATAGTTAACAACCACTGAACATTCTCATAAAGAAAAACATCCGTTTGTAAATTATGTTTATGTTCCTATTTTGAAAGCCAGCTACTTTATAATCCAATTCCAGTTTTCAACTGTTTTAAACTATATTTTTCTAATAAGATTCATCAAACACCAAAGGAGATGAGCAACAAGATGAAGGTAAAATAAAATGCTTACTATAACTCATAGGTCAGGGTCACATTCAAAAAGTTTAGCCAACAAAGATATTTAATCAGAAGGGGTGGCAATTAGTTTTGGTCGCGTACATTTTAGTAAGCACAAAATTATTGTAAACATTAAAGCAGTGTCTATACCATGCCATAAAACAAATGAAATGTTTTTGTTCTCCTAAAGTCAGTTGAACTGCAAACTTGGAATAAGATCTTGCAATATAAACATTGTGTTCACTGGTCTATTTTGCCTGCAGAGAAAAGGCAGCTCAAAGCCATCGAAATCATCAAAAATCAACAGAATGATCTTAAGGCTGTGGTTCCTCTTCCTGGTTTATGTGAAGAGGGAGTTCCTGATGTCAATCCTTCCCTAGAGGTCATTGACTTCTACAGAGGCATCGATACCAAAAATGAAGGGACCAATTTTCCACCAACAGCAAAGGACAAAGTAGACCATGGTCAGGGCGAACCCCTAACATTTGAGGAATTGATTTCCACAATTGAAAAAGGTGATCAATTTCTTGCAATTGTTGGAGCAGCGGGGTCAGGGAAGAGCACCATGTCCAAGAAACTGATTAAGCACATGAAAAAGAAGTATTTGGTGGTGCATCTAAGCTTCATGTATTTAAACTTTGGAGATGAAAAACTAACACTACAAGAGCTTCTACTTGATAGACAGTTTCCTGATGTTGAACAAACTGTACGAGATGCTGCATTTAAATGGATGAAAAGAAATGCTCAAAAATGTGTTTTTATATTTGATGGGTTAGATCAGGCAACATGGTCGCTACAAAATATGACAGCAATAAGTGCAAGTTACGAAAATCGTTTGACAGTTCAACAACTTGTTGCCAATCTCTGCGGAAAAATCTTCTTCAAAAAATCATCTTTGATATTTACGTCCCGCCCCCATTCCCTGCTCACAATTCCTGTGGAAATTCGTCCAAAATCCATCATTAATGTCCATGATTTATCTACAGAAAACATGAAAAAGCTATTTGATTTTTATGCTGGTGAAAAAGCAAGTGAACTGTGGACAAAACTTGAAACTGAATCTGCAGAAGTGCTAAATTTTTGTCGCAATCCATTACTTTTGCAATTTGTTTTGTATGCCAGTTTATTTGGTGACAAAAACAGTTGTGGCACAATTACCAACATATTTAATGCTGTTTTGCAACAACTTGATGTGGCAGAACATACGAAGGACAAGGATACAAACTTTGTGATAAAAGCCCTTGGCCAAATGGCGTATAATGGAAAGGCTCGTAAAACTGTTGTGTTTACCCATACAGACCTCTCTGAAGTGGGTCTGGATTATATCAAAGTACAAAATGTTATTATCAAACTACCCAAGTATTCCTGGTTACCACAGCGAAAAGTTTTTGATGGTGCCGAAGCAATTTTTTACTACTCACATGAAACTCTGCAGGAATTCCTCGGGGCTTACTACATTTCCTTCTTCATGCCAGATAAAGAATTTGACAAAATTCTGGAAGAATTGGTTAGAAACGCACACTGGGCCATGACGCGACGGTTTACTTGTGGCCTTTTGCTTGGAGAGACAAGTGGTAAGTAAAGCAAAAGTCAAAACCATTGTTATATCAATTACATTTGCTAGGTTCATATATTTGTTTTCTTTTCAGCTACAAGAAGTGACAATGCTGAGGCTGGTTATGAGTCTAAGTGTGATGCTACTTCTGTTGGCAACGTCACAGATTCTGCGAGTCAGCAAACAGGTATGCAGACCAATGTTGCTCACAATTTTACAATTATGTTATGTCACCAAAATAAGAGCATACTTCAGTACCGTGCAACCACATATTAATGCACGTAAAGCTTGAATACAGGCCTGTACAGAAATACAAATCACATTGGATGCAAAGACAATAAGTAAAAGTCATTTGTAAAGCGAAATACATGTCTACAATTCTTTTTTCCCTAAAAATGTGTTAAATTTTCCAGGCAATAGTGGCAAACTATTGGATGCACTTTCAAGATTTTTCCGTTTGCATCCTAAGCATCATGGAGTGTTGCGTAAGTACACGATGTAAATACAGATTGGATTAAAGCTTGTTAATGCACAGGTTCCGCTCAGCTTTAAGAAAACAGTTGCTGTGTTTCTAGAAAACAAAGGCAAAAACAATTCGCCCAACCAAATTCCAGACAAACGTGCGAAATTATTGGATGCGCTTTCAAGATATCTCCGATCTGAACCCGGGGGATACGATCTACTGAGTGAGTAAATGATATGAATGCCAACAGTTTAATGCGTGGTTGTAAACACAACATTTATTTGCGTAACAATGGGTGGGTTTGTTACGTCACACAGTCATTGTTTGAACCGAACACTCAATGCAGTTTTTTTCAGTTGTGATTAAATGTTGTGGAGGAAAGACGCGTTTATTTCTGTCGTGTAATTTTTATATTTTGTGATAATTTAAACGTTTTATATTGGATTGATTTGTTGGTTCTTGTGTTGATTAAATCCGACTTAAGCGTGGGGAATTCTGTGCAAGAATAAAGTAAGTTTTATTGATTTTATTAAAAGTGGAAACCAGACATCTGCTTTTTTAATAAACTTGCTTCTGTTTTGTTTCAGATTTATTTCTGGATTTGAAGGAAGTCCAAAAATGCCACCAAGAAAAAATCACCAGGTTTTGTCCTCGGATGTTGAATTTTTCCATGACCCGACTTCACTCAATCGTTCAGGTTTTGGCGGAATTTTTACCAAAAGTTACAAGAAATGATTTGGTGCTGGTGCTGTGGAGATGCGACCTGAACTCCGAAGATTTAACGATTATTTGTGAAGCAATAAAAAGAATGAAATCAAAGGTTTGTTTGTGTTTTTATTTATTTTGTAACCAAGATTCTGTTTTAAATCCCTGGCATTTTTTTGCAAAAGTTTATTTATTTAAAGAAAAAACACGAAATCTTTTTAGTTTTGGGATAAAATGTTGCTTCTTTCTGGTTCAAATAGTGTAGAAATATTTCCAACAAACGATGTTTATATTTCAAATAGTTGGGATTTCTCTACCTGTATGGAAACGAGTTTCGCGGAAAAGACGACGGGAAAAAAATTTGTGAGATTTTACCGAAGGTTGGGGGGTTGGATCTGCGTTGGTGCAAAATGGATCCAGAGTCGTTTGAGATGGTGAAGGAAGCACTTGCTAATATGGAAAACCCTGTGAGGATTTATATTTGTATAAAAACATTTATTTGTGAAATTTCATAAAATTAAAACTTTTTGTGACTTTTTTCAGCCGGGAGTTTTGGGTTTGGCTGAAGGTCAACAGTTCCTCCCCTCATCCGATCCAGATTCCAGTGATTCGGATTGAAGCAGAATCTCAACACGAAAACTATTTCCTGTTTCCGAATTATTTGTGTTTTGTTTTCGTGATTTCAAAAATAAATGATTTTTAACAAAAAACAAAAACTCTGACATTTTTTCCCAAGCGTCACTTAGTAACACTAAAACTTAAACCGTGTCACTAGAGGTATTATAACGAAAATAGAAATAATAATCAAATTAGGAAATGAGATATAATTTTTTTGCATAATCACATGTGCGCAATTTTTTTTTTGCAGTTTAAAAATAGAAATTTTACACCGTTGATTTAGAGATTTGATAATTTATAAATATTCTTTTCAAAAAATGGGAACAACGAGCTGTACATGATATTAATTTATCATTTTTTGCAAAGACAATTGGTCGGTAGTTGTGAGTCTGGAAATCTGCGTTATTTTACATAAAGCCTGACTGCTTCATTTCTCGGTTCCCAGTGCAAGTTACTGATGTGTTGCCGTGCATTTCTATGTTGTGCACGATCAGATGCGCAAACCTGCAAGGTTCTAAACTGAAGCAAATAAGTTCGAATATTGCGGAAAGCAGAATTGCCATTTTATTTAGATAATAATCTTTTCGCCTATAGTAGTCGGCCTTCATATGTTACCAAACACTAGTAATTGTTCTGGCAAAAAAAGCAACACAGCCCGCATATGTGTAAATGTATAGAACCTTAAACACTCGTTTCTGCTGATTCATCATCGTATGGACTCGGGGCTGTTTTATTACAGCGAAGAAACGGTCTACGCATCACGAGCATTAACGAAAACAGAACAGAGGTATACGCTCAAATTGAGAAAGAATCTTTGGCAGTAGCTTGGTCGTGCGAAAAGTTCATGTACCTGGTAATTCTTTACATGCTGCTGATGTACTCTCTAGATCGCCTTCTCCAAAGTAGCTCTCTGCAATTGAAGTTACTTTGCAACATGCGATTGAAGAAAACGTTGTTGCGGTAATTGCTAACATTCCCGCATCTCAAACACGGATACAGCAAATCTGTGACACAACGATGTGTGACGTATCAAGTCAAAAAGTTCTTCAACTTACTAAAGGCGGTTGGCCTAAACGAGTCTATTTCGATTCGCTGCAACCATATTTTCAACTGCGCCACGATATAACTGTTGTTGACGGATTGTTTCTCAAAAGGCTCCAGACCTGTCATTACTGAAGTTCTGCGAAATGAAATTTTGCGCAGTATACATATTGGACATCAGGGGATGGAGAAGTGTGAACGAAGAGCCAAAGGTTCCGTCTGGTGGCCAGGTATTACCAACGACATTGATCAATTTGTTTCCAGCTGCATTAAGTGTCAGAGGAATACAAATATGCCAGCAGAACCAATGATTCCTTTTCTCCTGCCCAGTAGATCATGGGAAAAAGTAGGAACAGATTTGCTTTATTTCCAAGGTAAAATGTATCTATTGGTCGTAGATTACTTCTCGAGGTTCATTGAGATGTTCCTACTCGCTCATGGCACGAGCTCATGGGACATTATCAGTCACTTGAAGTCTATTTTTCCCGCCATGGGATTCCAGACATAGTGATATCGGATAACGGCCCGCAATACAATTCCTATATATTTTTCAGTGTTTCGCCAACGAATATGGCTTCATTCACCAGACCAGCAGCACGCTGTATCCACAAAGCAATGGAGAAGCGGGCTGTAAAGAGGGTCAAAAGTCCACTAAGCAAAGCCGAATACCCCTATTTGGCGTTACTTTCTTACCGTGCAATAAAGCTGGCTTCCGGATACAGCCCAGCGGAGTTGTTGATGGGAAAACGATTGAAGGCGACAATTCCGTGTTGGACGTCGTTCCTTGTCCATAACTGGTCTTATTTATCGAGTTTCAGAGCTAAAGATCTCGAAATCAAGCAAAATTACGACAAGCGACAACGGCTACGGCTTCTACCTGAACTTTCCCCGGAAACGTACGCTTGGATCGGTGGAGAGGGAGGCATTGTACGTTCTTAAACCTCACTTCCACGCTCTTGCATCGTCGATACCCCAAACCGGTCATTGCCTAGTAACTGTCGACACATACGGCCGATTCCAGAACAACGTGAACTGCGTACGCGTTCCGGTCGGTTGGTAAAACCATCCGTTTGTCTAGACTTGAAATTCCGATTTTGCATTTTCAGTAAAGGGGGATGTAGTGTGTTTCGCATTAGTGCTTGTACAACGTGGTAGTGTCGCGTGACCACCTCCTACATAAGTTATCCTCTGTGCCACCAAGGGCATTTTGTTGTAACCTACGTTAGTGTGCACCGCTGTTCCGTTCCGTTTATGTAGTGTATTAAACCACAGCTTGGAGCTGTATTTGACAAACAATGCATGAATCAACAGGAGAAAATACTGTGGGGATGAAGCATCCAGTTCAATTGTCCCTTGGATATCCTGCAATGAGACTTTAGAGTTATGTTTGTATTCATGTACTAGGTTAAACAGTTCTATGAGTATCTACATGGTATAATAAAGTGTGTTTGGGTTGTGTTGGTTATACTCTTTGGTTCCTTGGAATGCGCCAGAGCCCAAGGTAATTTTTTCTGTTACATGGATGTTATTGTTTTAAATAAGTTCTTGAAGATTTATATATATTTAAATCATGAGTATGATTACCAGGGTACGCAAATACTAGCCCCAACACAAATATTTTCAAAGGGTATCGTATGACAGCAGAATTTCGTGTAATCCATTTTTAATTCGTGTAATCCACTAATTACATTTAACACAGATACATGCGAATGGTGCTTCAGAGAGGTGTGCGAAGGACCAAGCGTGGGCAGCCCTAACGAAACATGCTGGTGTTGCATCAGATCGAGATGCGGTATATTGTTTAACAATAGGGCAGGACATACAGGCCTACGTAATGCAGTGTTTCCCAACATTATTATAATCACATACCATTGCACATCGTCTACAACCATAACAATGTCTACAATACGGAGGCACTATATTTTCGCCGCTGGTAGCCTTATAGTGTCCTTTATTGAAACAGGTTGCCAAAGAATATACAGCTACATGTTCCATTGCGGTTAAAGTAACCAATTTACGTCAACCGCAAGATAACATGTAGCTACAACTAAACTGCTCGCGTACCACTTGGAATACTGTTGTCGTAATGTGCATGATCGGCATGTTGTGCTCGCCTAATTGTCAACCACATTTTGATAGAACAACAACAGTAGGAAATGTAAACTTGCTTTTCACGTTAGATCAGTATTGTATTTTCAACAGTTAAATGTATCACAGACTGAGTTTACGTTACGAAAATCGTGGCGCTAAATTACCTTTATGCCATTGTAAGGAAAACAATACAATGCGCAGTATATACATGTGTGTGACAATCAACAACAATTATACGGTAGTCCTATATTTAAGAGCGTCATTATAATGTATTAGAGACGGAGTTTTCTTTACGAAACTTGGCTTCTTGTCCCAATTTCACTGCTCAACCCGAACAACGATTAATGGACTTTAAATCCTGCTTGAGTCCCTGTGTTGGTAAGCGCACAGCATTTCGTAAATAGTCACCAGAGTGAAATGTACAAAAACCTCCACACTTTCCGTTGGACGTGTTCGATGTCAAGTTATGTTCATTAATTTGCGCAGTCGCTCTTCAAACTTTCTTGAACGTGTTTGCTAAATTGTAATTTGCGTTAACGTCAACACTTTTCTTGAAATCAAGCTTTCATGAGCTCAAGTTAAGCGCAAAATTTGCCCTTGTAAGCATTGTAAGACAAAAACGATGTTATGTTTAAAGCATAGCTTTTCACAAACGTGGTAATAACAAAGGGTGGAAATCGTTGCAATCATAGGGCGATAATGGGAAGTGAATCTCGGAATAGGTTAACAGGAATTTTATAAGATAGACTATATGCTATGGAGAATGGGGTTGCTCAATGCCGTCAATGTTCGCCGACCCGCTTCAACAGTGCGTTGCTGATGAGGTTTCTGATGAATGCGGAAGCTGCTATCGTCACGATATGTGTTTTACTGCTGACGAACTTGAGCCTAGCTGCCGTGTACATTTAAACGCTACATCCACAAGGTAGGCTTAGTCACATAGAGCAACCAGTTTAACCACCTTTGTTTTGTTTTCCGGGCGTTTATTGCACACGGGCCGAGGAAGAACATCACCACATAACCTTAGGAGAATAGTGGTTTGTGGCTCTATAATTTCGAGAACTTGAGATGGTGTGATATTTTTTTTTAACAACTGAAATATTAATTTTCAGTTATTGTCTTGTTCAGATTTAGCAAACCTCGGATATTTCGGATTCGCGTAATACGAACAGAAACTGTATACCATTAGACGAAATTTTGCTGCTGTGGTATTAAAAGATCTTAATGAATGAGTGCGCCAACGCAGACGAATCCGAATAACTTTTATCAGTTATCAAACCGAATGCAAATGTTAAATGACGTCATTCATTTCAATAATGGCTGTGAAAAACATCACATACCTCACGTTTTTTTAAATCTACAGCGAAATAATTTTACTAAATTGTCTTTGTATTACGGCAATCTCGACCGTTTCCACAGCTAGCTAACCTGGTCACAGGAATTTTACACCACCTTTAAAGTGCATATGACACGGCCACGGCAACTTTGCGTAAAACTAAAGGTACATCTACAATAAACATATATCCAAAGTTTTTTAGTTCTGCACCATCTAAAAAATGTAGAAAACTGCACGAAAAGTAGCGGCGACCAAAAATCAAGCTATTTTTTTGCCAAAAATATTTTAAAGTTATGAACATCTCGTAGTTTAACTACTTTAAAGTGGACATTGTGACATATTCATTGTTGTGAAATTTCCTCACAAGGATACAATTTTTTATGATATCTTGTATTCATTTTCCAGGTTTGAATTCAACATGTATGACACAGGCCTGGCAAGATAAAGGTTCAACATGCCCACCTATAAACCCTACCATTATGACCCGTCTGATCAAATGTGGCATTTGTCTTGGCGAATGTGCCGGTAAAAAACCTGACTGTGTTCCTATATTTCATAACATTTTACCCGACTGATACACATCCTATAATATCACAGTATTTGCTGCTCGTTTTCAGGCATGTCAGCTTGTTTGAAAACTTGCAAACATCAGCGACCATCTTTTCCCGGTGATGTTCCGTGTGCTCTTTGTCGTGCCTTGTGCGCAGGTCAGTTCGTGTACACCAGCACCTATCTCACGGCTTTCCATCGCCACTAACTATCAGTAATACTACACGTAAAGTGCAGTTTGTACATTTCCAGTTCACAGGAGGTGCAAACTTAGTGCAGCTTGCTGTTATTGAAACATAAATAAATTTGCAGTTATGATATATGTAGTATATAAACCACATACAAACTAATTGAGTGATTGTTTTGCAGGTACCGCAGATTCGACAGATTGCGTCACACAAAATTGTGATTGTGGCAGGTGTGATGAATGTGTAGCAGGTTGCAAGTCACAGCACGGTATGGAAACGTACTTGAAATTGTTGCTTGTTACAATTCTGCTATAGTTTGTTTTGCTCGTGAATATACTGCACTTGAAACAAAATTTATTGCTTTGTTTAAGGAACGAAGTTTTTTAGTCTTTTGGATCCATGCATTTGCTTAGAACGAGCCACTCCTTTACCGACCACGACTTCACCCAGAATCTTGGGTAACTTAAAATGTTTTGAATTTGCAGTTTCCAGTTGTACTAACGAATATATTTTAATTGGTGTGCATTAAATTCTGTTCTAAAAAATTCCCGTCCTAAACAATATTGTAATTGTAATTATGTTTCACGGCCACTGTTTCGACCTATCAGGTCTCATTAATGCAGGTTTGGTCTATGCACCCAAGTCCCTAGGCAAAGTCAAACTTTGCAGTGGCTGTCATCAGCTGGGTACCTAACTAAATAAAATCCGCCGTTGATAAACCTTGTTGGAGCGCACCACGGCCAAGCAACTGCAAAACAACAAATATATTCGCATTATGTCTTGTTTTGGGAACAATGCAGGTGCCGAAGAAACGTGCAAAGGAGATTATCCGTTTATGGCTTACCTGTACCACTTGCCTGATGTGCAAAATGTTTTTCGTGGCGGATCTCTAATTTCTGACGAATGGGTGGTCACGAGTGCCGGGTAATTTTATTGCTACTGTCTTCTATTTAAACTACATTTATCACCAATCTATTTTGTTTCTTGTTTGAATTTACTGACTTCCTTGAAACAAAATATCACGAGCTAACTTAGTAAGAGAGACGACAGGAGTTGTTTTGGGAGATTGGAATCGATCGAGTGTTTCCGGAACAGAACAGTTCTTCACCATATCCGAATTAATAATTCATCCGAACTATGATAATTCAACTTATAACTTCTACCTTGCACTTGTCCCCAGTCGGAAACTATCCCTGCAATACCACCGTGCCATGTCTGCCTTCACTTGTATTAACCCCGAAATACCAACACAGTGCGGGTATGGGGTGTTTCACTAGATTTATCAACGGAATTTCGTGGATATTTCGTGCGTTAATGTGTTTTCATACCCGTGTTATCACTGTGGTGGCCTAACTAAGAAAACGTCTAGGGTATATAATGTATTGTCAGCTATATTACCACCATATTTCGTGCATGAGATGAGATACATTTAAAGACTTTGTTAAGATGCGCCAAAATAGATGTTATATTTCACTAAGTTCAAGTAAGGTTCGTCGGAAACAAAATTACCGACATATTGCGTTAACACTTCTGTGTTTGTCTAATTGTCCAAGAAAGCTGTTAATTCTAAATACTGTAGCAACACGCATGTTTCCCTACTTAATTCTTTACACATTTGGAACACATACGGACCGAAGACTGCAGACGGTGTTAAGCTTTCCTGCCGGAGCACCCACTGGCTTTCTGGCATCCTGCTGGACAACACATTTTTTCTGACACTTTGTTATAAAACGCTCATTTCGTAATCCTTCAAACACTTCAGTCTAGTCCAGGCTCTCTCAGTCGCTCGTATTCTCTCGGCCCTGTCGTTATTCTTGCCATCGCGCTGTAAACGTTCGCATGTTCTTTTAATAGTTAAATTCGCTGCAATTCAGTCACGTGTTAAACGCGCTTGAAACTAGTTAAACTTAAGCCACCTGGTAATTGCAATCGTGTGTTTCCATTAATAAAGAAGTCTGTTCACGGAGCTTTTAATTCAGTAGTCTATATCAGCAAGAACACGCAAACAGACTTTAGCTTAGCAAAGCAGTGACATAGGGAATCCTACTTGTACGCTGCAATACTGATGCTTGCTAAAGATTGGTACAATACCTACAAAAATTAATAGTCTCGACATATTAGGCTAACTAACAAGTGTAATGGTGTTTCGTCACCATAGCAATGACGTGTAGACCGCCTGTTACCGGCAAACAACCCCCAAACAAAGCGAAAATCGTCAGCTTCGGTTGAATTGCAATATGTAATCCTAAGGGGGCCTGTGTTACTTTAAAGATGGTGTTTAATTATTCAACAATGCAAACAATTGTAAAACGGTATTTAAATTACAGGATGTTACGGACTGTCAGTGTGATTTGATTTCTATCACTGATTTTTGTGTTTAACGATGCGTGAAAATTGCCTCGTGGTTTTCGATTGCGATGATGCGATGTCGTCAGCATAGTTTGAAATCTTTTGTAATCGTTGCCGTTGGTCAATAATGTAAGTTTAATGTTTGAAATAGGGGTAAAAGTGATAGCATATACATTGTATTACTTTTGTGTTGGAATAAACAGGTAAGTGGGTTGAATGTTGAAGTAATATTTGTATTCTTCAAACTGAGGAAATATTTTAGTTCAAATAGGAACTTTATTAATGTGCTGTTAGCTAAATATTTATTTAATTCTTGTATTTGGTTTTGTCACATCACCATAACATGAATAAATATTACATTTCAGTTTGTATGGCTGGCTACAGAATAACAAATTAAGGCCCATCGTAATTTATGCCAAGACGTAAAAGTCGACGCACATACTATAAAAAGTATGATGCTTTGTCAGCTAAACAAAAGTGGGTAAGAAGAAAAGCTGAAAAACTGGCTTTGAGCTAGTGTAACTGATGATGAATGTGGATTTAATGAAACTTCTAGTGTAACTGATGATGAATGTGAATTTAATGAAACTTCTAGTGTAACTGATGATGAATGTGGATTTAATGAAACTTCTAGTGTAACTGATGATGAATGTGGATTTAATGAAACTTCTAGTGTAACTGATGATGAATGTGAATTTAATGAAACTTCTAGTGTAACTGATGATGAATGTGGATTTAATGAAACTTCTAGTGGAGGTTATCCCTCCTTTAGACCGGGGACACGTGCGTAAAATTGGGATGTGCACTGGATAATTCAGATATTAACCGTGGATAATGCAGTATTAAACCAGATGTTTACAATAGTTTATATCAGTACTTGCCACGGCAAATCATAGGTTTTCACCAGATGTATTATGCCATGGCCATGTGCGGCCGGACATTACCTTTCGTGATATAATCCAGGCATATATACCAAGGCAATGTCCGTTTGGCCAGGTGTGGGCATGGTGATATAACAAACATAGTACAGGTATTAATTTCCGACTGGGTCAGAGTGAGTATAATTTTTAAAGCGGAAGATACTAAAGTTAAAATGCCCTGTAAGTCTTCCAGTTATAACATGCGGCAGGAAATATTAAAGCGCCTATTTATAGAATTCAAAAAATGTTTGAAATTACTGCTGTGCATTGGTGAATTTTGGCCCGAAAAATCTTTTGCCAAAGAACTTAATAATAGCAAAGCGCAAACATTTACGAAATGTAATTGATAAAAAGTGCATTACTTGGGGCTGCGTGAACTGTTTATTTGACAGCTGTCGAGAAAAGCTACGTTCAACCAATTTGTGATGCCAGTCAACTTGGTGTCAGATGGAACAAGAACAGACGATGACAGCAATTCCTTTGCCGGGACTACTTGCTACGTAGCGGGCTGGGGAAGAACAAGTGCGTATACAGCTTTCCGTATAAACTTACACATACCTTCGCCAAGCGGTTGTGCACTGGCTCTTGCAGAGAACCAGTGCATGAATCCTATTTCTTCGACATTGCAAACTACAAAATTATATTTTATCTCCTTAGTTTAGGATTATTTCAAATAATTATTAAATATGAGTAATTTAATAATAAAACTATACTTCTAAATGTATTTGAAAAGCATAATTTTGTTGCAGGCTCGAGCGTTCCAGCTTCCGACGTATTGCTTCAACTTGCCTCTGATATCGTTCCAATTACAAATTGCTCTTCGTTAACTGCATCGTTGGGAACATACCGCGTGTCCGCCGGAGACCCAAAGTTTTGTGCAGAAAGCATTCCTGGGACAGGATTTTGTCCTGTTAGTATTTATAATATGCATTAAAATGATTAAGTGAAAACATGTCGAGGTAAAAACTAGTGTTGTACGAAATTGCCAATTCGGGTATCGAAACCGGTAGCAACCAACGTTCAAAGATAATAAGCTTCACTTACATGGCGTCAACAAAATTGACAGTAGCAAAAAGTCCCATATTTTTGCAGTTTCAAATAAAATTGTTTTATTCGAAGGGTGGCGGTGTAGGCGGTCTTGTCTGCCGCCATCCCAATCAAGGAAATCAGCTCCTCCTTCATGGGGTTGTGCCATACGGTCTTGCATGTGACAACTTGAATGTCTACAACAAGGTACTCCAAGTCCCAAGTTTGAGAGGAATTCTTAACCTTTGATAATTTACTAAAAAATTCGTCTTCGCACAGATAGCCGACGTGCGAGTGTGGATTGACGGAGTCGTTTATGCTTACCATCAAAACAGGACGGAACGCCACATTTGTCGGCTTTGAAAAAGAAATATATATTCAGAGTTAATAAACAACACCCAAAACGTTTTCGAACGTTTGTCGTTTGCTTTATGGGTTAAAACAATATTAACGTAGGTGGACGACCTGGTAGACCTGTTAGGTATGTTTTTTTATACCTAGAACGCCACCATTAGTTTCACGATTTTAGTTTCAGTAAACTTCCGTTGGTAGATCTTGATCTTAAACAAAGTGAATTGAATTAATAGCTACTTTTCGTCCGTTAGTCTTCTCGGTAACAAACCCCTACCTAAAAAAAAAACATTTAATAAATATGCTTTTTTATTCGGGCTACTCACCATACGCAAAACCCGAGGTTTCCAAAAAGGACGTCGCGTGTTGTTTAAAATTGTTAGAGCGTCGCAAAGCATTTTTTAGCGTTTAAGGCAGGGTATTAGTTATGGTTATACCTTTTTAACTGTGCACGACATTCCTAAATTTTATTTTGCTGTAATTAGAACCGACGTAACATCGAATACCGGTACAGGGGTAACATTGGATGTAACGGGGATAGCTCAGACAGCAAGTTTCAACCGACATTTTATTGTTCGTTTAACAAATAACCGAAATCAAAGACGGCGAAATTTCAGCAATACCTGTTTAGTTTGTCGTTTTGTGTCGCATCGGCCAAGCACGAACCAATTAAAAGTAGTAAGGTAAATATACCGTATGTAACCAAAATAAACTGATACCCAGATCGCGTGAGTGGTTGAGGACAAACCACATCAACCTCAATATGCTGCATCGAGTGGATCAATGGCGCCTTTGTTTTTATGCAGTTTTTTCTAACATTGACATTAGATATATGCCCGGCAAATCTGCTCTACGTCTTAGATCCTCCTGTGCTAGTTGTAGTAAAGGGTGACAGAGTAGAGAACGGGGAGAACTTCCTTCCTGTATCTCTGCTACTCTTTCCGGTTAGGGAGACAGGAAAGAGTACTCTTTCCGTTCTCTTTCGTATGCATTTCAAAGGGGGACATGTGTCAGGGAGATACTCACAGTTACTCATGAGCCTTCCGGTCTTGATTGGGAGTAAAAATAAGATTCTCCTATTGTTTGTCTCTTTCCGGTGTCGCAATCGTGATTCTATTTTTATCTTGAGCGTCTGAACTTTGTTTGAGATGTCCTCGCCAAGGAATTCGAGGTCACACGCAGTTCACTGTGTGGTCGTGTGGCGTTTGTGAAACTATCTGGTGAATTGTTTCCTGAATTGGACCGTTATTTCTAATGACGTTGCGATGACATGATTGATGACGTGGTCGACAAACGATCTTGTCAATCACTTGTGAATTGCTCCAGGGAATTCACCAGCCTCCATGTATCGCGTTATCCATTCGTTAATTGTTCCCGCCTCCGCTTAGACGCCCCCCCCCCCCCCCCTTTTTTTTTTAGTGTGGGTCGCAGATGCATTTTTTTGCGAGGTTCCTGATCAGACCACAGTCCCATGACAAATTCGCTTTTCCACATTTTTTTTCTATTTTCCCAGCATTCGATTTGTGCAAGCTGTTTCCGTGCAAGCTGTTTCCATGCAGTCTGTTTTTGAATATTATGCTATGCATATGGTGCCTTCATGTCAGCGAACAATGTGAATTCCAAACATTCCCAGGCTAGAGTTGTGTAATATTTCCGCAGAGAGATATCGCCGTTTTGGTAGTCACACTATTGTCAATGCGTATCTAAGGCCGTTGTTTTTTAAGGGTTTCCCGATTGAAGTCGCGCCCATTCATTCCCATGTTGAAGTATCCCTATGTTTCCGATTTCTACGGATTTTCACATCTTTCATGACGCGCATGCCGTTCTCTTAGCCATCTGGTTTATTGGCCCATATTGCCTGGGCAGTATGGCGATCATTGGTTTTCGCCATATGGCGTGGATCTTTGTAAAAAATCATGCGAAAAGGTGATCGGAAACTTTTCCCGCGCATTTCACAGGCGTAAACTCCGAGATTGATGCCTATTACAATCAATCCATGCATTTCCTTTGATTGTTTTTTTGTCGCACCGATTTCCGTTGTTTTTCACGGTGTGACACTCTTGACTAGTATAAAAAAGAGTGCGCCCATGGAGAGTTTCTAAGTGTCTCGCGATAGAGAGACTTGCCAACGTAAATTAGTGCATTGAATGCGCACCTTCAAAATCGAAAATGCTTGTGCGATTTCACTGCGGTTTTTGCGGCAAGCATTTTGCCAAAGCAGATGAAGCCATGGAACATGAATCACAATGTAATCAATGTGTAGCGTGCAATGACTGCGGTAAAAGGTAAACCTTTCAATTATAAATCGCCACCGCAGGTGCTAAAGCCGCCTCTTACAGGTTCATCTCGCTTCACAATATCAAACGTCACAGGGAGAGGCATTGCGGGGGTGCACACAAACGCCCGATGTAAGTTGTCTACGATTTGTTTGTTTTTCCGTTATTAACTGTGTCTGGTATTTAACGCAAGCGGACAGGAGGTGTCTAAAAGATTCCGCGTTTGGCCGATTCAGTCCGGCAATGCATCAAGTCACACGTAATTTATGCTTTTTCCGCTCTTATCCTTGACAGTTTATAATTTATTATCCCCTTTTAGCGCGGCGTCGGCGTCTGATAATGTGATTCAGGGTAGATACGTCATGGACTTCTCCCAACAAAGTCAAAGTCACATGTTTCCTGTACATGAGGCGACGGCAGGCGTTAGCGGCCAATACAGCGCCGCGTTGAAAAATTTAAATCTGGCACAGCCTTCCATGTTAACCAACGAGAACGAATCCGGGTAAGACGGGCCGGGTAAACCATAGCATTTTAACGTCATTACTCGCTTTCACACAGCAGAGCACCTGCGGCAGACAATCAAAACTCTGGCACACCGCTTCCGATTGCCCAGTCACACATTTCTGGGGATATTTCACAGCCACCAAGTGAAGTGAGTTTTTTTGATTTACTGGAATCAGTCGAATTGCAACCGGTTGGCGATGCGGACGCAAGGTATCCATGCAATGTGCCTGTGTAACTGTCTAATCTAATCGATAACCCGATGTTGCTTTAACAGCGCCCCTAGCGTGGTCGATGCAATGGCCGCCTGCCCCGACACGATCGATGAAATTCTGCGTGACTTGGGTATTTTAAACCTGTTGAAGCATGACGAGCCGTTGTTATCGGACGCGCGTGGCAATGACACGCCGGCCCATAATCTCGCACCATTGCTTAACCCGGGCGGTGCGAAATGGTAAGACGGCCGTCACCGTCACGAAACTGCCTCATGTAAATTATTTTATTGATCAGGTGTATAGAGAATGTCGGTCAACATGCTACACCCGCCGTCGGCGGCGAAAGTAGGTAGGTGTGTTAAACATCACGACGTTTGTGCGCGGGTTGATAACATTCATTTGTGGTTAGACGCTTTCAAACCGGCGGCGGCGCTAACCGACAGTTGTTGATATCCGACGAGCGGCCACCGCGAGATGATTTGATTGCCCAGCGCTGGATGACAATACGTACTCACGCGCGTATTGGCCGTGTGACGTCATTGTACAATTTCTCGTTGCCAATAGCCTGGACTCTTGTTGATGCAATCGTCCATACTATATTGGGTGACGGGCAGATGGCATTTAAAATTAATTGCAGTTTTGGCTTCATTCTTGTGAATCAATCGGGGGAACGTCGCTATTATCATGCATCGGAAAATAATGCCAATTTCTTTCCACATCCAACACTAATACAATCGCGTGATGATCTGCTCGAATTTTTTCAAAATCTTGCGGACTGCGACCATCTTGAGGCGGTTAGAAGACAACGCCCTGACTCGAAATGGAATGTTGACGTATTGACAAACATCACTTTCTATGTTTATTACACACTGCACGCATGGATTGGAAGTCCTGTTAATTTACCAAGACATCTGACGCGCAACACTGGTCTTGTGACATTTCACAGAACCGCCGATGGGCGGCCGATCACCGATAATCTGTGTTTATTCCGGTGTATTGCTTCACACATGAGTACGTCACGGGTCGTCGGCGCGCCAAGTCCCACAGCAATGCAATTATGTCAACGGTTCACAGGCAAAAATTGCATTGCGGGCTTTCCCGGTGTGCGCCTGAGTTTTCTACCGGCGGTTGAAGCTTGCTTTGATTTGAACATTAACGTCTTCGAACTTCACCTGCCCCGTCTGCAAAGCGGTCTTCAATCGCATGGACCGATGCTTCCAGCACCAGAAAACCTGTTCTCTTATCACACGTGAAGTATTCCCAGGCGGCTGCTTTCGTATTGCTCCGACAGTTTTCGACTGTTTGCGAATATTCGGTATCCACGTTCCTTCGGAATATCGATTCTACCCCTTTGTTGTTTGTTATGATTGGGAAGCAATGATGAGCCAGCGGGATTTACCTGAGGCGACCGCGAAAACTGCATGTCTTGCTGAGCACATACCACTTAGTGTTGCGATGTGCAGCGACGTGCCAGGGTTTCAGCAAGGTAAATGCTTTGTGACAAACGGCCAACCACAGGAACTTATGAATCGTTTTGTGGGTTACCTGGGGGAAATTCAAGGTCGGGCCACACATTTAATGCAGGAGCGTTTTGAATGGCTTCTGGCTCTTTTGGAAACAAAAGTACAGCAAGCGCTGTTACTCGACCCCAGCCAGGGGGTGCACCCCATCGAATCACTGCGAGATGATCTGCTTGCTTATTTACAAATCATCCCCGTAGTGGGTTTTAATTCCGGGCGGTATGACCTTCCGTTGACACGACAGTGGCTCATAGTGGCATTAAAAGACGACGAGATTGGTTTCGTGGCAAAGAAAGGAAATAATTTCTTATGTATTCAAACCAGTCGCTTCGCTTTCTTGGACGCACGAAACTATATCGCGCCAAACGTGAATTACGCAAGTTTCTTGAAAGCGTTCGACTGCGAGGAATCGAAGAGTGTATTTCCGTACGAGTTTGTGGACTGCATCGCCAAGTTAAACGTGACAAGTTTACCACCAAGAGAAGCGTTTTACAGTTCACTGAAGCGCGAGAGCATTTCTCAAGAGACGTGCGATGGATGCTTAGGTGTCTGGAAGCAACAGAAAATGAGCACCCTTAAAGATTATCTTATGCACTACAATCTGCTTGACGTGGTGCCGTTCGTTCAAGCGATGGGGAACCTCCGGGCGTTATTCACTCGCTCGGAAGTGGACATGCTCAAACAAGGTATATCTCTGTCCGGCTTGTCACTCAAGATCGCCATGAAAGATGCCATTAAGACAAACGACGACGTGTATTTCGCGTTGTTCCCCGAACGCCACAAGCATCTATTCCATCTGATACGAGACAATCTTAGGGGCGGTCCGGCGATTATATTTTCCCGGTATCATAAACGGGACGAAACGCGGATTCGGGCGCTGGAATTTGGTGAAAACGCACGGTTATGCAAGGCTGTTATTGGGTTTGACTGTAACATTATGTATTGTCATTCTACTGGACTTAAAATGCCAACAGGCTATTATTCGGTGGCCACATTAAACGAAGAAACAAAGCTGTTCGAAGTTGACCGATCGGCGCGTTATGGTTTCTTAGCTGATGAATGGCTTCGCTGGCGCTCCTTTGCCGATGGTGTTCATATTCAGAGACAGATGAATGGCGGAGAGGTGTGCATTGGTCGAAAACGTATACCAGTTGACGGGTATGCAGACCGGGGGAATACCCTGTATAATTTCCACGGGTGCTACTTCAACCGCTGTGTTCGGTGCAGTGAAAAATTCAGCTTCAGTGACCCGGAACGCACATTGGAAGTCCGCCGAAAGACGGTGGAAATTGCAGCCTATCTCCGTGGGCTCCAATATCAGCTAATTGAAATCTATGAGTGTCAATGGAACGAACTGAAACGAACCGATGCGCACGTGCAGGCGTTTCTATCCGCAGGACCCAGGCCGCACACACGTCTGCCGCCGGTGGTGACCTCTTAGTCGTTGTTGGCCGGAATAGCCGATGGCAGTATTTTCGGTGCCGTAGAATGCGACATACACGTGCCTAAGGAACTGTGGGACACATTCAAGGAATTTTCGCCTATATTCAAGGCCGCGAAAGTTGGTCGTGAAGACATAGGACCTTTAATGTCCGCGTATGCAGAGAAGCAGGGCCTACTGAAAACCAAGCGACAGATGCTTATAGGCGCAATGCACGCCGAACGGATTCTTCTTGCTTCCCCTTTGGCCGAGTGGTATTTGAAGCATGGCCTTAAAATTACGCAAATTTACCGCGTGATTGCATTTGAACCGCGAGCATGTTTCAGCCATTTTGCGGAAACGGTCACGGCGGCGCGGCGACAAGGTGATGTTGACCCGGCCAAACGGAGCTTGGCGGACTTTTATAAATTGTCAGGTGAGGCTTTTTTTATGATGTCACCGCTGTTTTAAGGTCCATTTAGCTCCCACTTTTCACTAAAGTTACACCCCACAAGGTCCACATTCCGTTGGTTGTTTAAACGCGTGTAACGATCGCCTCGCGCGCCCATTTTTACCAACGCGAGAATTGCACTTTGCTTGGTTAGACGAACCGATAATCGTGTATCGATTGGATTGCTGCTTCCTGACATGCACTGTTAAGCAGTCTTTCTGCAATCACGTTGTTTGCTGGGTCACTATAGTGGCCTGTGGCGTTTGGCGGGCAACAGCCGCAATTGAAAAAACGTGATCTGTAATCGTGCGAAAACTTTGTTGGGGCACAGAGTTAACCTTTAACCTGATTATTTTCATCACCAAGGCAACGGTATATACGGTTCAGTGCTTCTAAGAAAAGACAAGCTTATGAACGTGAAGTACTGTGACGGCGGGACGCGTTGTACAAGACCCCAACTTATACCACATGACAGAAATCAATCAAGACCTGTATGAGGTGGAAACCACGAAGAAGCGAGTGCGTCAAGATAGGCCCATTCAAATGTCATACTTCGTCTACGAGCTGGCCAAATTAAATCTCCTCCAGATTGTATATGATTGCTTTCAACGGTACTTTGTGCGACAGGGGTACCAGATTTGCCTATGTGACACCGACAGTGTGTACATTGCACTTAGCGCCGACACGATTGACGAAATTATAAAACCGGATCTACGCCGTGAATTTTATGAGAATTATGAAACTTACTTTCCCGCAAAAGCTTGCAAAATGCACCGGGATTGCTTTATAGAAGATATGACATCACATGGCCGTTTTGAGCAAGCCGACTGCTGCCGCCCGCACGAGCGTTTTTGTCAACGTGAAATGGTACAAATGTGAATTCTACGGTCACTCCGTTGTGGCGCTTTCCGCGAAGACTTACTTCTGTCAAGGCGATACAATGAAGCGTGCTTCGAAGGGTTTATGCAAGGCACAAAACCCACTTAACGCTGATGATTATTTACATGTCCTCAAAACAGGGAGGCCGCGTGAAGGAACCAACGTCGGCTTTCAAGTTGTAAATCAGCGACTTTTCACACGCAGCGGAAATCGCGTTGGATTAAATTATTTTTACGCCAAGCGGATAGTTCTCCCCGACGGTGTCACCACGTCGCCTTTGCTGCTATGACAAAATGCGTGTATTTTCATTTCGACTTTCGTTTTTGAGAATTCGTACTTTTTCGAAAATGCGATTCATGCCAAATAAAAAAATGCTAAGAAACGAGATTTCTTAATTGATGGTCAGTTGATGGTGCCATTAAACGCGGGGGACAAGACATAAAACCTCACGGTTCATGTGACCACGCCCACCGACACGCCAGTTTGCCCTTTTTTTGTGCCAAACAGGAATATTCAAGCAATGAACTGGGTGCAGGGAGGTCCTTCTGCTCAAAGCACGGAACAAGTTGTCGCTGCCATCTGCCGTGAGCAAAAGAAATCAGGCAAGTGCAATCGTTTTTAGAATTTAAGCTGTGTGCCAGCGTGCCGTTAACGCAAGACAACTAACACAGAATTCATATTTGTTGCAGGCACGAAATTGCGCTGTGCGTCTTTCTATATGAAATACGATGGGCAGTGCTTCAAACTCCAAGGCCTCTATGACATGGCAAAAACGCTCATGCTCGAAAGTCCGGTGGTGCCCATTTTCCCGAAAATCGAGGATGGATTTGAACGGTTAATGTTAATTTATTACGCAACTGCATCTGATGACACCGAGTGTATTATCGCGTCGCGCATTCGTCAAAAGTCGATTGAATTGCAGAGTACAGGTGTAACCATGTGCTTTAAGCCTAGAGCAGTTTTTTCACCGGAGAAGTACATAGCTCCGATCGCTTTGGATTGTCAATACTATAAATGTTTCGGTTCTAAAGTGCTTACCGATTGTGTGACAGCTAAGGTTATGGGCACCATCGAGCAATTATGCTCGCAGTTTGGCGCGATACGTGAGATTGACCAATCGGAAACACCGGATACACCTGCCTCGCCAGATTCACCAAGTTACAGTCCCTCACAGGACTCCCAAGTGTACTAATTTTGTATTTAAGACCCTCCCCCGGCCCCGATTTCAACCCGGTAAGTTTTTTTTTTTTTTTTAAATTTAAATAAATTTTTAATTTGAATTAAATTTAATAAAATTTTAAAAATTTAAATAAATTTTTAATTTAAATTGAATTAAATTTAATAA
The DNA here is from genome assembly GCF_947561715.1 of Ascidia mentula. Taxonomy (NCBI): domain Eukaryota; kingdom Metazoa; phylum Chordata; class Ascidiacea; order Phlebobranchia; family Ascidiidae; genus Ascidia; species Ascidia mentula. Next base: position 17,963,196 of record NC_138570.1, on the reverse strand, counting down.
AGTTTTTTTTATAGGGGGGGGAAACCGATACATTGTAGAACGGAGTATTTTATCGTCGCAGAATGTGTTGCGCCTTGTCGCGGGATTTTTGTGCCGATGTTTGTTGTTTTGTCGTCTTTTCCGCGTGGAATAAAAAAATACAGAGAGAAAATGCCCCTTGTCAGACACAAAACACCCAGAAATAATTCATGTATTTTTACTCACAAATCCGATACAAATCTCTCCACCAACAAATCACTACCACGTAAATCATCTGAATACAAATTCACGATTTCCCGCAGGCTAAAGCCGCGTGCGCGTAATGCCGAGAAATAAATGCAGTGCGCTCCGCAGGAGATGAATAATGGGTGCTGTACAACACGCGTATTGAAACGAAACGGCTTTACTGTAGTGTTGGCTTCTAAAAAAGCGCTAAACTCCTGAAGGTACGGTGGTCTGGCGAAAGTATCAAACATTTCACCATAACCGAGAGCGTCAAAATGAAAAGCAATCCAATGTATTCCAGGTGGACTGGATAGATCGCTGTTCACAATATACAACGCAGGGGGTCGATGACGTAACGAAGCGAGTTCGTCTCGTGCGAAGACACCGTGAAAAACACGCTCTGTCGCCGGGTCACGTGAGAGTAAGGCGCCGATTTGCAGCTCATCCATTATCAAGCGAAATCCGTCACCACGTGGCGATAAAGATCGATAGTCAGTAAATTGTCGAATTCAAGAAATGCAATTATCGCTACAGGCGCAGCGAGCGCGTTTTTAAATCGCACCTCCAAGCGCACCGAACCGGAACGCCAGAGGTCGAAGGTTGCAAGGTCGCTGTGGTCAGGTGTCAAATCCACACAAAACAAGCAGTATCCGCGCGGGTACGAGCGATACGATATGGAATTGCCCCGGTTTTCACAATGCGAATTGGTACCCGTGAAAAGCGATAAATAGCTTCTTATGTAATGACCGCCTTGGAAATCGGGCTTAAATGCGGTGGCGGGGTAGATACGACCATCTACGTGCAAAGCTAGGTACGTAATGTTCATGTGTTTGAACTCAAAGGGATTTCGGTCAAAGGCCCCGTTGTAGGCCGCGGCGTCGACGAACCCGAACACGCATCTGACCGGTATTTGACCGGTCACTAGAGCGTCGCAAACCGTGGTCATACTACCGCCGGCGACCGTGAAAACGCGAACTTCCGATCGGCGCATCGCGTACTTGGCAGAATTGGCTTGTAAAATCTTTTGGTGCGCGACAGTTACAGCCGCATTAAGTTTGACCTTGCGGACGAATAATCGCACATCCATCACATTGATTTTCACATTCGCATCAGCGGCGGCCATCACAGCAAACTCGTCCTTACCGCGCGTAAGACGCAGGCGAATGTTGACGCCGTTTAAGATGTACTTGGACTGCTGACATAAACTGACGTGAAGTTTAGACAGCATTTCGATTGAACGGCTCTCGGCCGCCATCGCGCGACGGGTTTGAAATCCACTGTTACTTCGCGTCAATGCGTTCATCTGCCCTGCGTCGTCACCATACCAAAGCGATGTGGTCAGTTGTGTATTCTTCGCTTCCGATCCAAATGATAAAAGTGTCTCGATGTACGATTTGTAAGCGTAATTATTACTGGAGGGCGTCACCGTTTTATTGTTGAGAGACAGTTCCATTTGACTGAACAAGGCGTGTGCGAAATAATTTGACGGTGCCACTGGAGCGTCCGCGTCCAAATTTGTGCCATCAGCTTTGGTGATACGAACGGTACACGACAGCAACGTGTCGTTAAGGTCAATGTAATGCTCTCCGTCCGCGGCGATCAAAAAATCATACGGCCCCGCGTCTGTTACCGTAGCTAGGGGTAAATGTTCGACAAAGAGCGATGAGTTTACGCTGGTTTGCGTCGGCTTCAGTGTAAATAAATCCAATTCGCTTTTCGCACAACGCATCGAGTGCTCACTGATTAACGCCATCCCTCAAGCGAAAATGTCGTCACGGTTGCGCTTGCGTTTGCCTGCCGGTTTCCTGCGTTTCCGCTTCTTCGCCGGTTCGCCAGGTGGCAACGTCAAGTTATGACTCGCAGTGGGTAATAACCTGTGAGCCGCCTGTCGCGACCTCTTTATAGCCGCCTTTCGCGGAGTATGTCCGGCCATGACGTCACTTGCAAAACCGACACCTGATTCCAGAAACTGCTTGCCCACTTGTCGCGCGCCTGATTTTAGCACCGGTAACACGGCGCGGCCTAAACTGGCGAACAGGTTACCGAGCCCATGTCCGCGCATCGAAAGCGCGCCAGCGAAATGCGGTAAGCCCCGGCCGGCCTGGCAGTGATAATAGTTCTCGTAATCTCTAAAGTCGGCCTCAGCGTTATACGGTATGTGATGAGTCATGTTCAAAGGCGAAGCGGCTTCTTACGGAAATGTAGCGTTACGATCACGTTACCACGTTCAAATGATATGAGTTTGCCGAAACCGTCATATAAAGCCGTTTGGATTTTGCCGAAATGTCGAATGCGAACCGGATGATATGCCAAACGCGTGAAACGCACACGGTGTAATTTGCCAATTCCGTCGCCTGCCGGAACTATTTCTAGTAGCGGCGCCATCGTGTTTCCAACCACGCGAGGTTGAATGATGACCGTATAAACATATATTGCGGAGTAATCGGTGGAAACGTCGCATCGGCGCGCGCTCGTATGCTGACCCGGGGGCAGCTCGACGCGTTCGAAACCCAACAAGTGTGCCAGTTTCGGTGAGAGGGTCACCGCGAAACCCTCTGGAACGTGCGCACCAGTGCGTTGCGTTGTCTCATCGAAGGTAAACAGACCGTGACCGGTCAAGCGTTTGATTTTGAAATCTTCCATTTTCCGCATTCGTTGCACTAAAATTCGCCCGGTTTCATAATGGCCCGCATTAAGCGTGTAGCGCTGCGTGCTGCCACCTTGCGCCAAGTCAAACCAGCCTTCGAATTCGCCAATATTATTCCACGAATGCGGGAATATAATCTCGCTCAGGCTAACTTCCCACTCGCCAGTGTCCAGGGAAATAACGGCGGGTAGCTTTGTTGTAAATTCGGACGGACGATTGTTCGGGAAGATGTCCACGGAATTATTCGATGGCAGGGTCACGTACATTGCGCCGTTTTTTCAGCTTAGGTGCGGGCAATACGTAACCGACGGAGCTTGCTAACAGCGTAGTCCACAGGCTTTGACTAGGACTTCCAACCGTTAAGTTGAGCAAGCTCGTCACAATCACCGAATAAATCACGACGATTTGGAATACAAAGACCACTTCAGACCGTGGGGCTTCCTTGCCGAAAAAGCTCCACTCGCTTCTATTCGCCGTGCTGGAACGATCGTCCATCGATCCAGGAATTGAATTTCTCACCGTAATGTCGCCACTTCACCAGATACTGCTTGACACCACGCCTTTTTCTGGTTCGCAAGACTTTCTCCACCTCAAAGGTACGTTTGTGTTGCAACTCCTGTTCGTAGAACGTCCCCCGAATAACCTCGCCGCTGTAATCGCGCACTTTGTAAGTGGGCGGGCGTCCACTGCGTCGCGAATGAACCAAAAACAATTCTTGGCTCCACTGGGGAACGTAGCCCTTTTTAAAGCGTGCGCTAGCGGAAGCAACGCGAACAGGTGCACGGACCGGCAATGTGCAAGTGTCCGGGCAGGCTTGCTCGCCGTACAAATTACTCCAAACTTCCTCCTCTTTAGCGTGAGTGACTTCTGCGGGACTCATGCCGATGCTGCGATGATGACTGCGATTGTAACTCTTCACTATGCGCGGCAGTGCGCCAGTGAAATTATTATTGCCCGTGGGCGTAAAGTGGCGCCACAAACGCTCTTTCAGTGTGCGGTTAAAGCGTTCCACCACCGACGCTTTCGTTTCCTGATTGTACGTCGTGTAAAATTGAATGTTACGCTTCGAAAGCCACTTTTGAAAGACACTGTTCACAAACTCGCGACCCGCATCTGTTTGCAGTTGATCCGGTCGCCGCCCGCTCGCATGAATCACACGATCGACGGCCCACACTAGGTTGGAACCGGTTTTTCGCTTAATGCAAACCACCCAAGCGTATTTAGAGAATACATCGATAATGGTTACTAAATATCGCACACCACGATTTTCACGAGCAAGTTTCTGTACTTCGACCAGATCTATTTGCCACAAAGAATCGATTCCAGACACAACGACACGTGAACGCAAAAAATGTTTACGACGGGGCTTATGCAATGTGTATGTATCTTGACTGCCTTGCCACCGTTTCACCGTTTTATGGCTTGCACCCACAGCAGTCCGTAGCCGGTTCACACCACCAAGACTGCCAGGGTGCGCGGGATCGTAGTAAGCGCGGCTTAAATCTCTTGCCATCGCGACAACGACTCACGAACAACGCTCCGACGACGTGGAATGTGTGAAGTAGACGGCACCGGCGCAGCCCTTTTAGCCAAAAGCGTTTTGGGCGCGTTCGCATCACTCAGTGCTGCAATGAATTTAGCTTCGCCAATCGGTTTCAGGCCTCGAGGAGATTTTTTGCGCAACACACCATGTATCAAATCCTCGATATTACTATTAGCAACGCTTTCGCCCTTCAAAACAAGTTCGCCCGATGGCAAAAATTCGATTCCGGACGCTTCGCGAATAAACGAAATCAATGACTCGGCTTTAACTTTTAGTGTTTTCGGCATAGCTCGGACAACGCGCTGCGCAATAGCCTCCTTTCGGTCGGTCGTATCGTCGTTCTTGCGCTCGATGATCGTCATTTTCATGGGTTTATTCGCTTGTTCTTCGCTGAGGAACCGATAGCGCTGCAGGGCTTGCCCGTACAACTTGACCTTTTCCTCGGCTGGCCTTGCGTCGTAAATGAGATCATGCATTTCACGATCCAGTTCCGATAAAACGCGATCAACTGGTGACGCCGAAGCTGGCGCCTTGTCGCGCATTGTCTTTAAAACAGCTGGATCGATCAGAGCAAGCTTGTGCACAGATTCCATCAGCGCCGAGCGAATAAACCCGCTAGAGCAAGGACCACTGTTCCAATGAGAGACCCCCAGGAGTGCGGCCAGAAATCCCCCGCGTTGAATCAACTGCGTTCCCGCGTCACCAGCGTCTTTTTCTCGAACAATTCGCGCAAAACGTTTTTGTGCCGCAGTAACTTCTATTGATCGCGCTCGATCAAATCAACGTCACCCTCAGCACGTTATAGCTACACTCAGAAATACACTTCATCGAATCGGGGCCGGCCGCTTTTATGAACGCGCGCACGACTCTTGGTTTGGCTTTGCATATCGTATTCAAAACCGCCGCGTGTTAACCACAAGACTTTCAATTCACGCATGAACGACCTAGCGTGGTCAAGCGAGCTGTTTGCCTGACTAGAATTTTGTTTGAGCGGAGAATATGACGTTCCTAAAATCGTGTAACAAATTTTAAAGAACCTTCGTTGTATCACATAAGTCTCCAATGAACCACAACGTTTTTGACGTATGTCTCTGTTGTCACTTTACTTTTCAATAAACGTGCGCAACAGACGCTTTTCGGTCAGTCGTATCGTCGTTCTTGCGCTCGACCATCGTCATTGGTTTATCCGCCTCTTCAAGCTTTTGCACAGATTCCATCAGCGCCGAGCGAATAAACCCGCTAGAGCAGGGACCACTGTTCCAATGAGAGGTCCCAGCAGTGCGGACAGGAATCCTCCGCGTTGAATCAACTTGCGTTTTCGCGTCACCGGCGTCTTTTTTTGACCAATTCGCGCAAAACGTTCTTGTGCCGCAGTAACTTCTGTCGGTCGCGCTCGGTTAAATCAATGTTACCCCTTAGCACGTTATGGCTACACTCGCAAATACACTTCATCAAATCAGGGCCGGCCGCTTTTATGATCGCGCGCACGACTCTTGGCTCAGCTTTGCACAGCGTATTCAAAACCGCCGCGTGTTTATCGAGTCGACGGGACATGTCAAAAGTTCTTCGGAACGTAAGCGAACGATGTTTCACCGCAGAACACCCCTGTTCGCAGATGAAGCTTGTCAGGTGTTTCTTGCCGACAATCGAATACCAAATAACCATGTGCGGCCGATGTCGCATCCATATATGCGTCTCGCACGGCCCTAACATGGGATGGAAATACTTGTTTGGCGAGGTGGTTTATCTTTGACGAATCCCTGGGATTTTTAAAGACCACCAGATAGTGTGCGTTCAAACTGATTGTCCGATGCTCGCTGCCTTTCAGGAAAAGATTCTGAACGATGTAAATTACACTCGTGTCTTTATGATGACTGCCCTGGGTGAACAAACGTGAGACAATTTTACTGCTTTCGGACATCAAGTCGTCGAGAATCAAGAGGGTTCGTACGCCCGTATCCACAGAGGTTGGCGCACCGTGAACAAACTCGATCGAATCGGGTAGACTTTCATACGCGGATTGCCACTGATCGTAGTACCAAATAATCCGCTCCGGGCGGGGCACGATGAGATTCTCTTGTATCAGACGGGAGACGAAACAAGTCTTCCCACTTCCAGTTGGACCGGAGATTAGACATGTAAACGGGTGAGCAAATTCCATTGCGAAAAGCAATCCGTGCAACTAATCAACCGCTCAAACGTTTCCCGCCCAGTGCTTCAGTTGAATTGCGGCAAATCACCATGCACACATAATTATACCAAATGGAATTCACCCGCAACGCCGAGTATGCGAGATTATACTCAAGTGATTGACAAGATCGTTTATCGACCACGTCATCATTAGAAATAACGGTCCAATTCAGGAAACAACCCACCAGATAGTGTCACAAACGCCACACGACCACTCAGTGAACTGCGTGTGACCTCGAATTCCTTGGCGAGGACATCTCAAACAAAGTTCAGACGCTCAAGATAAAAATAGAATCACGATTGCGACACCGGAAAGAGACAAACAATAGGAGAATCTTATTTTTACTCCCAATCAAGACCGGAAGGCTCATGAGTAACTGTGAGTATCTCCCTGACACATGTCCCCCTTTGAAATGCATACGAAAGAGAACAGAAAGAGTACTCTTTCCTGTCTCCCTAACCGGAAAGAGTAGCAGAGAGACAGGAAGGAAGTTCTCCCCGTTCTCTACTCTGTCACCCTTTACTACTGGCGACTTCCGAGTGTTCACAATATCTAGATGCCAACCATAACCCATTGTCCTTAACTTGGAGAGAGAACTATTTTGAGTACAATATCAACCGACAAATCAGTTTCCACGTACAAAACCTTTCCTTAGTCTATGGAAAAGCGATCACCAATGTCGAGTTAAAGGGGCGGTACACGGTATTATGCCATTCACAGGCTTTATTAATGTCCACCACCTGCACCAAGACCGCTTCTGTCGTCAACTTGTATAGGAAGTTAGAATTTACACTTCTGTCGTGTACACGTGGCAGCCCATCGGCGTTACGATATTTTTTCCCGGTCTATGTTGAATGTCGTAGTCAAACGCGGAAAATATTCCACCAAACGTACGTACTGTCTGTAATGTTCCTTCGACTGTCATAACCAACGAGGGAAAGAATGATCTGTTCGCAGAAAAACCTCAGACCTAGAAGATGGCTTCGATACAGTTCGGTCTCAAATATTACCGTAAGCAACTTTTTTTCTCCTCGTTGAATAGTTTCTTTTGGCACGGTTTAGAGATCTACTCCAGTAGACAATTACCTCCTTACCGCCCACTTTCTGTGACAAAAGAAATCTTACAGCGATTTCGGACGCGTCTGTATCGACCACAAACAGCTGTGCGAAATTTTGAACGTTTTTAGTTTGACACGACGTCCAATAAGTTTAATCAGCCTGGGTAACTTTGGCTTTGTGGTGAGCCGTTATTGCAGGGTTCTGGGCAGTATCAGAATTAGGGAAGCAGCTTTGTGAAAAGTACCGATTTAGGTAGAAGGGTTAATTGGGGGTTAACATCGCCTCCCAAAAACATCTAACCGCCGAATTGCTAAGCTGCCGAAATAATTCCGTCACACAACATCAAAAAGTGCTGCCGACTATATAGCGGTCAAAATCTTTGTATAAGTCACCTCATAGTTGCACTAATGAGGTCGAAACAATTGCCCTATAAAAACAATATTGCCTCTATTACTCATAAGTTTGAATTTCTCGCGGTTTCGTCTGCCATCCGACGAGACATCCATAGGGTCTCGAAAGCGCCATTTAACCGATGTTGTTGATCGCCCACCGGTCTCGCCGCGTTTGCACCCTTTTCACGTTGTTCGCGCCTGCGCTTCGTATGGCGTCTTCAGCCACTTGTATCATTTCTTTTGAATGCTTCTGCCTTGGCGTGGCCCATTTCATGACAAAAATCCCAGCGATTGGGGTATCCGTTTTTCTGTGATGTCAGCTTTGGAAAAGGGAAAATAACCTTTCGGCCTCAAATCTCTATAAACTATTAGATTTTAACCCTAGAAGTAATGGCACCACATTGTGTAATGTGAACGCAAGTGTGCCAGTGTGCCATATGCATCGATTTTGCCAGTCTCGGGAAAGACTTTCATACGCTTGTAAGAAGGAAGATCCCGTAAGGACAATTTCGTTCCCGTGACGAAAATTCTGATCCCGCAAAGAAAATTCTGTTCCCGAAACGAAAATTCCGTTCCCATAACAAACATTCTGATCCCGTAACGAAAATTCTGTTCCTATAGCGAAAATTCTGATCCCGTAAGGAAAAATTCGTTCCCGTAACGAAAAATCTAATCCCGCAAAGACAATTCTGTTCCCGTAAGGAAAATTTAGTTCCCGTAACAAAAATTGTGTTCTCGAAACAAAAACTGTGTTTCCGAAACGAAAATTCTGCTCTCGAAACACAAATTCTGTTCCAGTAACACAAATCTGTTGGAATTATAAAATTTATTTTACCGCAACGAAAGTTCTACTCCCGAAACTAAAATTATATTTCTGATCAGAAATTTAGATCGCGTAACAACAATTTTCATGAAACAACGTCAACTGGGTTCCTGGATCGAAATTAGCTTCACCGGAAATGAAATTCTTACTCTGAAACAAATAGGCTCCAGTAACAAAAATTTCTCTCCCAGGAATATAAATTCTGTTCCTCCAACACACATTTTGTTTCAGTGACATAATTTCTGTTCCCGTAGGAAACTTTTGTTCCACGATTAAAAAAAAACGAAATTTAGGTCGCGTAACAACAATTCTCTTCAAAGAACGACAATTATGTTCGTGAATCAAAAGTTAAATTTTTCTTTACCCTGGAACAAAAATTCTCTTCCCGTAATTCCAGCAACGCCAACTCTGTTCCCAGAAAGAAAATTATATTTCATTCACATTTTAATCTTTTCTAAAGTCTCTACATTCAGAAAACATCTATTCGTAATAAAATCGACTCCTTTTTATATTCAGAAGTAAAACCACGTTTTCTTCATCTCTTTGTCGACATCTAGTGCTGATTTTTAGCTTGGTGGATTTCCGGAACACTATTTTTAGTGCGATATTACACAAATTGTGATTTTAGAAACACAGTTCAAAAACCAAAATATGTTCTTGCAACGAAAATTGGCGTAAAAATAATGTTCCCGAAACGGTTTTTCTTATTTGGGAACGAAAATTCGTTTTTCGGAACGATTTTGTAACGGATTTCGGAACAAAGGCAAAAATTGTACTATGATTTTACCCGTTATTTATTCTATTGGGCCAATACGAGCTTTAAATATCTGCTTTCAAGTTTTTCCATCGTTTCCACATGAGATGTTGAAGGTGTTTTTAACTGTTTACTCGAATCGATTTCATATCATACCCTTTCTCCAAATGCTTATGATCAAAAAATGAAACACGTGTACAGATCGCCAAGACCTGCATACCTAATAAAACCTAAGCTGCGCAAAGTGCCTTACGTTGAACTTACTTCTTATTATGATTGTTTTAAGTGCAACTGTGTGTACAGGATAGGGTGACGCCAGATGACTTCGCCTGTAAACAGTATATGGTGAGAAGCTATTCAGTTCAAAATACTCCAAATTCATCACATATAGTGCTAAGAGCGGTTGCACCATTTATTTTGAGCTCCTTGAAACGATTGAGTTCAAACGCCCGGTAACAGCGGTTTCAAAGGGCGAAAAATGCATGCAAAAAAGGATTACAGCACGTGTAACGAATTTTATTTACTCCACGTCACCGTACACTTTCGTTAGTTATTGTTATTGTTTGTATTTTATTGTTTTCACCTTTCTTCCTGTCACCTTAATATTTCACTGTTTTATTTCGTTGGTTCCACTTCATTTAACATATTGTTTTACCCACGTACATTGCTTTTAAGTCTCGCACTTCACTTACTTTCACCACACTATTTTATTACCTTCGTCTCCCCTCTTTTTCCTATTATTTAACGCTCTACTTATTTTTTGTATGATTGGTTGGTGCTTTTTGAAAACGAAACGATTTTCTCCAAAACCAGGAGTCTTCTTCTGGGCGTCGCGTTGATAGCACCTCTTTTACATTGTTGTGTGTGAGCAATCGAGATCTTGGCCAGTGGCGTTTTGTATTGTTTTTATTCGTTTTATAGCTGAACACGACGTCCAATAAGTTAAATCAGCATGGGTTACTTTGGCTTTGTGGTGAGCCGTTAATGCAGGGTTCTGGACAGTATCAGAATTAGGGAGGCAGTTTTGTGCAAAGTACCGAATTACGCAGAAGGGTTAATTGGGGGATACCACGTCCATGTTGCTCGCATAACGAAGAACACGTCGCATAACAGTTTAACACTTGGGGACAATTCTTAATTTTCTGAAGATGTAGGCTTGTCAATGCTGTGCAATACACCTGCCCGTCATCGTAATTTTGTGCAGTTGCCAAAGCTTCAAAGTCGATATCCTGGGATGAAGTTTGCAAAGTAGACATGGTAACACGCAAAATGTCATCAGCGATTTTGTTGTTCATCCCGTTGACATTTTGCTGACGCTCCTCATTGGTGAACAATTATATCATTTTTATATAATTGTTATTCGGTCTCTAGTCGCTTTATATAGCCGCAGCTAAATTTCGAAGGACACGAAAATAGATGTTCAGTCAAGCGAAACACCATTCCATTCAACTCTTCTCACGTACAACAGAAATGCGGAACTAATTCAGTTTAATTGGAGGTGTAATTTAGTTTAATTTGTGGACGCAGCTGGTTGCTGATTTAGTTTTCATTTTTATAATCAATACATTTTAGCTCCAATGCCAGGTTGTGCAAGTCGTATTGCAAAAGAGCGTGGCTTTGATGCTGTGTTTTGTATGAAGGGACGGAAAACTACCGGCTTTATTGATATCCTTAGCTATCAACAGTAATATGTAAGGAAAACAAACAACTTCATTCTACCGCGAAAGCCCTTAGAATACTGCGATCATTGTGTTCACTGGCATTGGTATCGAGACATTGTGGTCAAACTTAATCATTGCATTGCTACCGTTCCCGCTAACTATTTCCGTTGGTAAAAATGTTTTTGGTAATTGTGAAGGTCGCTTGACAAGTTGTGCCTTTCCTCACTGTCGAACTTTCACTAATGTCCGTTGAGCTCAGGTAACTCGGTATGGAAGAGTCCCACATCCACATTGACTTCAATCCAATTTGAGTCTTGGCTGTAATGTCAGTCAATCTAAAGATCAATTCCATTATTTACAAAGCAGTTATATTTTAGTCTAATAGAGCCGGAAATAATCATAATCGTCATATTGACATAAGTGCAATTGCATCACCCGCGTTTTGGAAGCTGACCTGGTACTATATGAATACACTAAAGCGCTATTAACACCGATTGTGTTGATCGCCCGCCAGGTTTCGACGCGTTTGCGCCCATTCATGTTGTTCGTGCCTGCGACTCGCTTGGCGTCTTCGGTCCCCTGCATCATTTATTTTAAGTGCTAGGGCAGTCTGTCATGGCGTGGTTTATTTCAGCGTTGGAAAAAGGGAAAATAACGTTTCGGGCCTTAATTCTCTATAAATAAATAGTTTTTAACCTTAGAAGTAATAGCCCCACATTGTGTTAATGTGGACGCACTAAGTGTGCCATATGCATCGATTCGGCAATCTCGGGAAAGATTTTCTTATGCTTGCAAGATACACAAAAAGTTATCAATAAGTTTCAACTCAACTGGGGCTCTGTCAATTAAATATTAACTGACATTTTGCTGCAGTTTGGATCATTTTGCGTGTCACGCAATACTAAATTAGTCTTTTTGGCAGATAACATAAGCCCCACTGTCCTATATTGCTCTACACACAGTATTACATCACATTTCACTTTGCGCTACAAATATTTATCAGTATAATTAACTGCAGTATCCTGTAAATTAATTTTAAAAGTCTTGGCGTTCGTGGTTTCTTTGGCATATGAAAGTGCACGATTGCATTTAGGTTTTTAACAGTTAGTTCACTTTGCTCGTGAGTCTCGGCAGACTGCGTGTATTTCAGGATTATTGGTGGAAGTTACTAAAGCTCCAATGACACTTTGTTGTTCAGAATTGCGTCGTCGCTTTATTTAGCCACAGGAAATTTCAATGAACGCTAAAACTGATGCTTAGTCAAGCGAAACGCCGCCCCATTGAACTCTCCTCGCTCAGCGTTCAACAAAAATACGGAACTAATTTTATATAGCATTGATCGAGGTTAGTTTGTGAAGACAGCTTGACTTGCTTTTCTATTTGAAATCTGTTGGAAACATGAGAAGCAAAAAGTGTGACTCATATATAGTCACACCTCTTATATAGGTGTGACTTTAAATTTGTGGCATTAGAATTTCTTAGATCATGAATGTTTTGTTATTGATTAAATGTTCTCATTGAAGCTGGTAAGATAATGTCCAGCCTATTGTACCAGCAGAAATGTGCTTTTAAATTATCTGTAAGACTCATTACAATGTTACTTTCAGGTAGTAGTTTATCCAACCTACTTCTAACATAATATGTTTTTTGTGATGAGTCGCCGCTCATGAAAAAAGGTGTGTTAAGGACAAGTTTTAACTCAGGTTTCCTAACGTTAAGCCTAAATCCTTGAATATCCTTGCCTAATCTCGTCACATGAGTAACTTGCCCCGGTATGTTGAAATCAGTTGATCCATGGATTGCACTAAAGGCAATTGTAACTCGTCAGTAGAGCTGTGGGTCTGTTCAAATTAATACGCTTTTAAATAAGGATAAGTGCAGTTACATCCTTTGCGTTTCAAGGATGTTTACAGGTTTTTCAACCTCGCCGAAGTGTTGTTAGTTCGATTGTTTACTTATCAGGATTGTGTAAAGCTGTGTCTCGTTTGAAGGCTCTAGACACTTGTTTCACTACGGATTCATTTAAAAGGTTGGGGCAGAAAGCTAGACTAGTTTATGACACGTTGATTTATAAGCGCAAAAGAGCCATAATAATCAATAAGAGCTGCATACAGAGTGTATACACACACTGTTTCGACCTGAAAGTTCTCATCAGTGCAGCTGTTGAAGTTGATTGATTATTATGGCTCTTGATTGTTTCGTAACCATGTGTGCTTTGCTATTGAGCTTTCTGCAAACTGGCAATTCGATACTGGAAAGTCGTTTTCTACCTGGTTAAAAAACTTTCAAGCAATCATCTCATCCGACATGATTAATTTCAAAACTAGATCGAGTTGTAGGGAGGATTTGTGTCTGCTTACAAATTCGTATTATTGGTTCAATGCTTATTGTTTGCCCTGGCGGCGTATTTTCTGAGTCACTCTATCCGCTCTGCGACGCTGTGGAGCCATCCTTAGATAACAACTGCTGCGCTGTCTTTTTTGCCTCGTGGGAAAACCGTCAAACTGTCATACGTGCGTGCAGAAGGCATTAATATCATTTTGTTACGAAACAAAAGCTAAGAATTCAGGCTGGTGAGAATACATTGTCTTGGGTGACTGATGTAGTCGACATACTCTGAATGCTGTAATTGGTGTCAAAGCGTTATGTTAGGTGAGTTAATGAGGAGAGCTATATTTATTGAAAGTATGGAGAGTGCCTTTAATTGTTGTGGATTTTTAATACATTTTGGTTCGTTTTTCTAGACGTCGCTATTTTAGCAGTTGCTTAGTCACTCGAAAATGTCAACACGTCCCGGAATTAAAATTTTTTTTCCCGTAACGAAAATTCTAATCTCGTAACTAAAATCATGTTCCCGTAACGAAAATTATGTTCCAATAACGAAAATTTTGTTCCTGTCAAAAAATTTCTTTCCCAAAACGTTAATTTTGTTTCCGAAAGTAAAATTCCGTTGTAATTACAAAAAAAATATTTTCCCCTTACAAAAGTTTTGTTCCTGCAACGATCTGTTCTAAGAAAAACAAATATCCATTCCCGAAACACAAATTCTTTTCCCGAAACTGAATTCTATTTCGGATCAGAAATTTAGATCGCGTATCAACAATTTGCAGCATAGAAATACAATTGTGTTCCTGGATCAAAAATTAACTTCACCGGTAACGTAAATTTAGTTCCCGTAAGAAAAATTGTGTTCTCGAAACAAAAATTGTTTTCCCGAAACAAGAATTGTGTTCCCGAAATGAAAATTCTGTTCCCGGAACTAAAATTCTGCTCTCGAAACACAAATTCTGTTCCAGTAACAAAAATCTGTTCGAATTATGAAATTTATTTTACCGCAACGCAAGTTCTTCTACCGAAACTAAAATTATATTTCTAATCTGAAATTTAGATCGCGTAACAACAATTTTTTTGATAAAACGTTTATTGTGTTTCTAGATCGAAAATTAACTTCACCGGAAATGAAATTCTTACTCTGAAACAAATAGGCTCCAGTAACAAAAATTTCTCTCCCAGGATTATAAATTCTGTTCCTCCAACACACATTTCTTTCAGTGACATAATTTCTGTTCCCGTAACAAAACTTCTGTTCCACGATAAAAAAAAGCGAAAGTTAGGTCGCGTAACAACAATTCTCTTCAAAGAACGACCATTATGTTCGTGAATCAAAAGTTAAATTTTTCTTTACCCTGGAACAAAAATTCTCTTCCCGTAATTCCAGCAACGCCAACTCTGTTCCCAGAAAGAAAATTATATTTCATTCACATTTTAATCTTATCTAAAGTCTCTACATTTAGAAAACATATATTCGTAACAAAAAATCGAAGTAAAACCACGTTTTCTTCATCTCTTTGTCGACATCTAGTGCTGATTTTTAGCTTGGTGGATTTCCGGAACACTATTTTTAGTGCGATATTACCCAAATTGTGATTTTAGAAACACAGTTCAAAAACCAAAATATGTTCCTATAACGAAAATTGGCGCAAAAGTAATGTTCCCGAAACGGTTTTTCTTATTGGGAACGAAAATTCGTTTTTCGGAACGATTTTGTAACGGATTTCGGTACAAAGGCAAAAAATGTATTATGATTTTACCCGCTATAAATTCTATGGGACCAACACGAGCTTTAAATATCTGCTTCCAAGTTTTTCCATCGTTTCCACATGAGATGTTGAAGGTGCTTTTAACTGTTTACTCGAATCGATTTCATATCATACCCTTTCTCCAAATGCTTATGATTAAAAAATGAAACACGTGTACAGATCGCCAAGGCCTGCATACCTAATAAAACCTAAGCTGCGCAAAGTGCCTTACGTTGAACTTACTTCTTATTATGAATGTATTAAGTGCAACTGTGTGTACAGGATAGGGTGACGCCAGATGACTTCGCCTGTAAACAGTATATGGTGAGAAGCTATTCAGTTCAAAATACTCCAAATTCATCACATATAGTGCTAAGAGCGGTTGCACCATTTATTTTGAGCTCCTTCAAACGATTGAGTTCAAAGGCCCGGTAACCGCGGTTTCAAAGGGCGAAAAATGCATGCAAAAAAGGATTACTGCACGCTTTGGCGCACTTCCAATATGACACGTTCAAAACTGTCGCCGTCGTTACGCCTGGTAACGTTTTGGTGGGCGTACGTGACGTCGAGTATTTCTGGCGTCTGGGACGCACTACCTAAACTGGCATGGTGCTGGTGTCAGTTGACCGATGGATACGTATTGTTTGCGACGGCCAAAATCAAGCTTAAACGTTTCGGCCGCTAACTGCATCACCTTCATCGGACCGTCGCTAGAATCCGTCAAAGGAGGTTGTTTCTCGGCAAATCGGTACATAGTAAGGTCTTCGATCTTTTAAAGAATTTTAGAGACGAACACATTATGATTTTTGGAATCCTTCCGCGGACCTTCTTGTGTCTCGACATGGGCATCGAAAATAACTGTTTAAGAGATATTCTTCATGCAGGCAAAAGCGTTTTGGGCTCGTCGTCAAATGAGGAAATGAACTACCTAGGCATAACCTAAGTTGTGTCATAACCCATCTCAGTTAAAGAAATCTGCAAATGTTCTTTTGGGTTAGAGGGTATTTCCAAAAGTGCTCAACATTGCTAATCCAACTAGTCATGTTCGCATGTTAAAGGTAACGAAACAAGCTCTCTACAAATCCATTGTCTTGAGGGAATTCCCAAAATTTAATTGATGGAAGCCAATAATTCCAAACTACTCTCTACGATCTGAAGACATGTAGGCTGAAATACCCAAACAAGATTGCTGTGGCAACCTGCATGGAGGGGCACGGTCTACCACCGTGAGTATCAACACATTTTGTCCAACTTTGTCTATGTTGACGTGACCGAAACTGTTCGAAGGAAGTTGCGCTTGGGTGCGTTGTTTTACTTTGGCTCGCTAACATGAAAACACCAAATCCATGTTGCTCGCATAACGAAGAACACGTCGCATAGCCGTTTAACACTTGGGGACAATTCTTAATTTTCTGAAGATGTAGGCTTGTCAATGCTGTGCAATACGCCTGCCCGTCATCGTAATTTTGTGCAGTTGCCAAAGCTTCAAAGTCGATATCCTGGGATGAAGTTTGCAAAGTAGACATGGTAACACGCGAAATGTCATCAGCGATTTTATTGTTCATCCCGTTGACATTTTGCTGTCACTCCTCATTGGTGAACAATTATATCATTTCGCTTGTGATTCTCACCAGAATGTGTGATTGTCAGTATTTAAGGGTGGAAATTACTCGATCTCTAATCGCTTTATATAGCCGCAGCTAAATTTCGAAGAACTCGAAAATAGATGTTCAGTCAAGCGAAACACCATTCCAGTCAACTCTTCTCACGTACAACAGAAATGCGGAACTAATTCAGTTTAATTGGAGGTGTAATTTAGTTTAATTTGTGGACGCAGCTGGTTGCTGATTAACTTTTCTATTTTGAAATCAATACATTTTAGCTCCATTGCCAGGTTGTGCAAGTCATATTGCAAAAGAGCGTGGCTTTGATGCTGTGTTTTGTATGAAGGGACGGAAAACAACAGGCTTTATTGATATCCTTAGCTATCAACAGTAATATGTAAGGAAAACAAACAACTTCACTCTACCGCGAAAGCCCTTAGAATACTGCGATCATTAGGTTCACTGGCATTGTTATCGAGACATTGTGGTCAAACTTAATCATTGCATTGCTACCGTTCCCGCTTACTATTTCCGGTGGTAAAAATGTTTTTGGTAATTGTGAAGGTCGCTTGACAAGTTGTGCCTTTCCGCACTGTCGAACTTTCATTAATATCCGTTGAGCTCATGTTACTCGGTATAGGAGAGTCCCACATCCACATTGACTTCAATATAATTTGACTACAGAGACTTGGCTGTGATGTCAGTCAATCTAAAGATCAATTCCATTACTTACAAAGCAGTTATATTTTAGTCTAATAGAGCCTGAAATAATCATAATCGTCATATTGACATAAGTGCAGTTGCATCACCCGCGTTTTGGAAGCTGACCTGGTACTATATGAGTACACCAAAGCGCTATTAACACCGATTGTGTTGATCGCCCGCCGGTTTCGCCGCGTTTGCGCCATATTTATGTTCTTCGTGCCTGCGACTCGCTTGGCGTCTTCGGTCCTTTACATCATTTATTTTAAGTGCTAGGGCAGTCTGTCTTGGCGTGGTTTATTTCATGAAAAAAGTCCCTGCGATTGGGTTATCCGTTTTTGTGTGATGTCAGCGTTGGAAAAAAGGAAAATAACGTTTCGGGCCTTAATTCTCTATAAACTAATAGGTTTACACTTAGAAGTAATAGCCCCACATTGTGTTAATGTGGACGCACTAAGTGTGCCATATACATCGATTCGGCAATCTCGGGGAAAATTTTCTTATGCTTGCAAGATACACAAAAAGTTATCAATAAGTTTCAACTGGGGCACAGTCAATTAAAGATTTACTGACATTTTACTGCATTTTGCATCATTTTGCGTGTCAAGTAATACTAAATTAGTCTTTTTGGCAGATAACATAAGCCCCACTGTCCTATATTGCTCTACACACAGTATTACATCACATTTCACTTTGCGCTACAAATATTTATCAGTATAAATAACTGTAGTATCCTGTAAATTAATTTCAAAAGTCTTGGCGTTCGTGGTTTCTTTGGCATATGCCCAGTCGGAAACTATCCCTGCAATACCACCGTGCCATGTCTGCCTTCACTTGTATTAACCCCGAAATACCAACACAGTGCGGGTATGGGGTGTTTCACTTGATTTATCAACGGAATTTCGTGGATATTTCGTGCGTTAATGTGTTTTCATACCCGTGTTATCACTGTGGTGGCCTAACTAAGAAAACGTCTTGGGTATATAATGTATTGTCAGCTATATTACCACCATATTTCGTGCATGAGATGAGATACATTTAAAGACTTTGTTAAGATGCGCCAAAATAGATGTTATATTTCACTAAGTTCAAGTAAGGTTCGTCGGAAACAAAATTACCGACATATTGCGTTAACATTTCTGTGTTTGTCTAATTGTCCAAGAAAGCTGTTAATTCTAAATACTGATGCTTGCTAAAGGTTGGTACAATACCTACAAAAATTAATAGTCTCGACATATTAGGCTAACTAACAAGTGTAATGGTGTTACGTCACCATAGCAATGACGTGTAGACCGCCTGTTACCGGCAAACAACCCCCCAAAAAAGCGAAAATCGTCAGCTTCGGTTGAATTGCATTATGTAATCCTAAGGAGGCCTGTGTTACTTTAAAGATGGTGTTTAATTATTCAACAATGCAAATAATTGTAAAACGGTATTTAAATTACAGGATGTTACGGACTGTCAGTATGATTTGATTTCTATCACTGATTTTTGTGTTTAACGATGCGTGAAAATTGCCTCGTGGTTTTCGATTGCGATGATGCGATGTCGTCAGCATAGTTTAAAATCTTTTGTAATCGTTGCCGTTGGTCAATAATGTAAGTTTAATGTTTGAAATAGGGGTAAAAGTGATAGCATAAACATTGTATTACTTTTGTGTTGGAATAAACAGGTAAGTGGGTTGAATGTTGAAGTAATATTTGTATTCCTCAAACTGAGGAAATATTTTAGTTCAAATAGGAACTTTATTAATGTGCTGTTAGCTAAATATTTATTTAATTCTTGTATTTGGTTTTGTCACATCACCATAACATGAATAAATATTACATTTCAGTTTGTGTGGCTGGCTACAGAATAACAAATTAAGGCCCATCGTAATTTATGCCGAGACGTAAAAGTCGACGCACATACTATAAAAAGTATGATGCTTTGTCAGCTAAACAAAAGTGGGTAAGAAGAAAAACTAAAAAACTGGCTTTGAGCAATGGTTTAGAACCAGAAAGACTAAATGAGGAAGCTGACCATTTGGTTATTCATGATGACTGTGGATTTAATGAAACTTCTAGTGTAACTGATGATGAATGTGAATTTAATGAAACTTCTAGTGTAACTGATGATGAATGTGGATTTAATGAAACTTCTAGTGTAACTGATGATGAATCTGATGATTGCCGTTTTGGTGCCAATGATACTGAGATGGATCCAAGTAATCACTTAAATGCCCATGTGGTTAATAATAGTGTGGAACAAAGTTACTGCAGTACTACCACAGAACCAAACCCCAACATCACTAATATATTAACCACATGGGCATTAACAGAGTTGAATGTACCAAAAGCAGCTGTTTCTAGGTTGCTAAAAGCTTTAAACACCATCCATGGTGAATTGCCAACATCTGTGAAAACTCTGTTACCAACAGCTATGTTCGAAGGCCAATATGTCCACTTCGCAAATTGGAGAGGAGCTCTGCACGAAGCGCTGTTGTATTCTTATAAAAACACAGGAGGAACTGTAAGGTATACATTGTTGATTAACATTGATGGTTTGCCACTTTTCAAACATTCACCTGATTTCAAGCTCTACCCGATTTTGGTGAGTGTTCACCAAGTGAAGATGAGACCATTGTGTGCTGGAATCTTTTGTACGCAAAAATCGCGCAATAGAGAAATGCCTGATGTGAATGTTTTTCTACAACAATTTTTAAATGATATCGAGCATCTTTTCTCAAATCCCATGACTGCAAATAACAAAGTCTTTTTCATGGAAAATAAAGGAGTTTATGTATGTGATGCTCCAGCTAGAAGCAGCCTAAAGAGAATTAAATCACACTCTGGATATAACAGCTGTGAGAGGTGCACTGCCACTGGTGTCTACGATTCTAATTCAGGTCATGTTTGTTTGCTTGAGAATAGCTGTACTCTGAGGTCTGACAGTGACTTCAAGTTACAAATTCATAAACAGCATCATGTTGGAAAGTCTATTTTAGCTGACTTTGGTGTTAGTATGGTTAGTGGATTCATATTCGATTATATGCATCTTTGCTGCTTAGGAGTAATGAAACGGCTTTTGTCCTGGTGGCGTGGCATGAGAAGGTAATTTTGTGTGTTAATGTGTGTATATACATTTAATGAGCTGTGTTAATGTATTTGTATCCAAATTTATACAGACATAACCAAGCCAAGCTATCAACACATGCACTTAAGACTTTGGATGAAAAGCTCAATCAAATAAAGGATTATATCCCTATTGAGTTCAATCGCAAGTTGCGACCCATGTCCGAGCTTGCGTACTGGAAGGCATCTGAATTCCGTCTTTTTTTATTGTATGTTGGCTTGGTTGTCATGAAAGACAAAAATATTATAGGAAAAAAGAAATATTGCCATTTTTTAAAGCTATGTGTGGCTATGCGTCTTTTAATATCAAAACATGGCAATAAGTATGTGCTGGAGTGTGGAAATCTCCTTAACAAATTTTTTTGTGAGTGCTCTTCTCTGTATGGTAAAGGATTTGTAACTTACAATGTACATAGTGTTGTGCACCTAGTGGATGATTTTTGTATGTATGGTTCATTGGACATGATAAGTAGTTTTCCATTTGAAAGCTATCTTGGAATTTTAAAAAACTGTGTGCGATCTGGATATAAGCCTTTGTCTCAAGTGGCCTCACACGCTTTTCATGAAAATGAAAATATTGTTATGACAATGAAAATGGAAAGTATTGGCTTTGAAAGAGGAAGTGTCAGAAAAGTAACGGATCGAAGTTTTGCAATGGCTCATTTTCATGAGAAAGTAGTAAAGCATTATGAAATGGCTAAACTACATTCAGGTTGTATTTTAAACACAGCCTCACGTGCCAATGCAACTATAAGATATAATGATACTATAGCAAAAGTGGTTGACATTGTTGTGGATTGTAATAATAACAAATTCTTTATAGTGAAAAGGTATAAGTATGTGAAGTGTTTTTTTAAAGTGCCCTTCCTTTCTACAAATGCAGGAATTTTTAAAGTATCTTCTTTGAATGATATTTCTGAAGTAGTTATTTTTGACACTAGTGTGAGTAAATGTATTTTGTTTCCTTACAAGAGTAAGTTTGTTGCTGTTGAATTGCTGCACAATATCTGATAAATTATAGTATGATAACAAATACTGGAAATTCTGCTATAGTATATATGTGATGTTTGGATAAAATTAACGATTTTGTGTTTATTTTGCAGAGGAGTGTGAAAAAAGAAAAACTATATTTGAATAAAATGAAAAAATTTCTTTGTGTACAATTTACTGTTGGTGGCACCACAGATGTTGTGCCAAGACTGTGGATGGTTGGAGAGAGCCACTGCAAATGGCCTCTAAATGGAAATATACAAAAGATGGCAGAGGAAAAAGTTCCACCAGAATCCAACTGGCCTACATATGAATGTGAAATTTTAAAGCAATCAAGTATGATGTAATTCTTCAGAATTAAACAAAAAGTGCAAATTTAACCCTTTTAAAACTGTGTAAAATTACCCTTGTGGTTTATTGGTGCCCATGGCGTTTTTATTTTTGCATATTTATCAAATCATGTTTATTTTGCGAAAAAAAGCGACTACGTGTAAGAACA
Organism: Ascidia mentula; assembly: GCF_947561715.1. Taxonomy (NCBI): domain Eukaryota; kingdom Metazoa; phylum Chordata; class Ascidiacea; order Phlebobranchia; family Ascidiidae; genus Ascidia; species Ascidia mentula. Next base: position 17,940,935 of record NC_138570.1, on the reverse strand, counting down.
ATATACAAGGAAAAAAAATGGCATGGGCACCGATAAAACCATAAAGGTTATCGAGTCAGGCGCCCATTTACTGTTCGATGCACATAAATATTGAATATTTATTGTTCATGTGCGTCCCACTGTGCAAAATAAAAATGATTTGATTTAAGACACACTGAACATGCATTCCTTGTTTCAGACACTTTTCAAACATGTCAAGCAAAGGCATATAAAAAGAATTTCCAGAAAGATGGATATATCAGTTCACCATGTGAAACTGACAGTGAGACTGATGGGAATGTTTCACACACACAAGCCACTGTGCCCTTACAATCCATTGTATTTGTTAACACAATGTGCCTGCAAAGAGTTGCAGAGAATTTTAGTATCTTTACTAAATAAATTTGGTAAAATGCTCCGACTAAATATCTTTAGGTATAGTCTTCAATCATCACCAAGAAAACGACTCTTTGCACAACCCCTCAAATCACCCATTGCAGCAAAGGTTGTCAAAAACAGTGATGATATGCAGAACATGATTCACCATATATTACAACTGCAATCATCAACACTTTCAGTGCAAAGAAAGCAGGACAAAATTTTAGATGAAATAGGAACACTACAAAAAACTGTTGTGAGTTTTGAAGAAAAGTTGAAAATGCAACTAACAAATGAGAGCACAACTGGGTCATTGCCACGTTTTCATTCATTTTATCCTGCAAAAACAGAAGAGGAATTGGGTGAACTACTAAAAACATGCAAAGTAGGTTGGTTTTATACTTCCTTATTTGTGCAGTTTCAATGTGTTTTGCCAGTGATTGAGTTGGACTTCTTTTTAAGGATCCAAAAGTGATTGCCATACAAGTAGAAAATCGGAAATGCTTGCGAGCCACAGTAAGAAATTTTATAAAGTTACTGATGGATCCAACATTGGCCCAACAATTTTCGTGGAGTGGTATGGGGGAGAAGAGAAGGCCAAACCAAAAAATAAAATTCAAGAATCATACAGTTCATTTAATGTTGTCAAGTAAGTAAGTAGTATATATTTTATCTTTGGAATGGAGGTTAACATTGTTATCTGTGTGCTTTTTGTGATTTGTGCTGTATCAGTTATCAATGAATAGACATAATTTAAAAATAGATTGTTAAGTCATTGTATTTGTTTCAGAAATACTACAGTACACCACATTTGAAAATAGTTCTTATGAAGCTGTTGGAAATGAAGTAAAGTTGGTACTAAGCCAGGCTTGTGACTGGAACCATGGGAGGGACCGGCGACGAAAGGACACCATCGCAAGGACAGAGGCAGGTTCGAGTGGATCCAACACAGATACGGGTTCGAGTGGCTTCAGCACAGATGCGGGTTCGAGTGGATTCAGCACAGAGCCGGTTTTAAGCAATTCATAAATTCTGGACAGTGACACTGTTCTTTAGTTCGTTTTAAAATTAAACTACAAAATTGTATGTTTTGTGTGTTGAGGTTATCCCTCCTTTAGACCAGGGACACGTGCGTAAAATTGGGATGTGCACTGGATAATTCAGATATTAACCGTGGATAATGCAGTATTAAACCAGATGTTTATAATAGTTTATACCAGTACTTGCCACGGCAAATCATAGGTTTTCACCAGATGTATTATGCCATGGCCATGTGCGGCCGGACATTACCTTTCGTGATATAATCCAGGCATATATACCAAGGCAATGTCCGTTTGGCCAGGTGTGGGCATGGTGATATAACAAACATAGTACGGGTATAAATTTCCGACTGGGTGAAAGTGCACGATTGTATTTAGGTTTTTAGGTTTTTAACAGTTAGTTCACTTTGCTCGTGACTCTCGGCAGACTGCGTGTATTTCAGGATTATTGGTGTAAAGTACTAAAGCTCCAATGACAATTTATTGTTCAGAATTGCGTCATCGCTTTATTTAGCCACAGGAAATTTCAATGAACGCTAAAACAGATGCTTAGTCAAGCGAAACGACGCCCCATTGAACTCCCCTCGCTCAGCGTTCAACAAAAATACGGAACTAATTTTACAAAGCATTGATCGAGGTTAGTTTGTGAAGATAGCTTGGCTTGCTTCTTTATTTGAAATCTGTTGGAAAAATGAGAAGTAAAAAGTGTGACTCCTATATTGTCACACCTCTTATATAGGTGTGACTTTAGACTTGTGGCATTAGACTTTCTTAGATCATGAATGTTTTGTTATTGGTTAAATGTTCTCATTGAAGCTGGTAAGATAAAGTCCAGCCTATTGTACCAGCAGAAATGTGCTTTTAAATTATCTGTAAGACTCATAACAATGTTACTTTCAGGTACTAGTTTATCCAACCTACTTCGAACATAATATGTTTTTGTGATGAGTCGCCGCTCATGAAAAAGGGTGTGTGAAGGACAAGTTTTAACTTAGGTTTCCTAAGCCTTATCGTATTGTTTAAAGCCGTGTCTCGTTTGAAGGCTCTAGACACTTGTTTCACTATGGATTCATTTAAAAGGTTGGGGCAGAAAGTTGGACTAGTTTATGACACGTTGATTTATATGCGAAAAGAGCCATAATAACCAATGAGAGCTGCAGACAGGGTGTATACACGCACTGTTTAGATCTGAAAAGTCTCATCAGTGCAGCTGTTGAAATTGATTGATTATTATGGCTCTTGATTGTTTCGTAACCATGTGTGCTTTGCTATTGAGCTTTCTGCAAACTGGCAATTCGATATTGGAAAGTCGTTTTTTTTCTGGTTAAAAAACTTTCAAGCAATTATCTCATCCGACATGAATAATTTCAAAACTAAATCGAGTTGTAGGGAGCATTTGTATCTGCTTACAAATTCGTATTATTGGTTCAATGCTTATTGTTTGCCCTGGTGGCGTATTTTCTGAGTCACTCTATCCGCTCTGCGACGCTGTGGAGCCATCCTTAGATAACAACTGCTGCGCTGGCTTTTTTGCCTCGTGGGGAAACCGTCAAACTGTCATACGTGCGTGCAGAATGCATTAATATCATTTTGTTACGAAACAAAAGCTAAGAATTCAGGCTGGTGAGAATACATTGTCTTGGGTGACTGAGGTAGTCGACATACTCTGAATGCTGTACTTGGTGTCAAAGCGTTATGTTAGGTGAGTTAATGAGGAGAGCTATATTTATTGGAAGTATGGAGAGTGCCTTCAATTGTTGTGGATTTTTAATACATTTTCGTTCGTTTTTCTAGACGTCGCTTTTTTAGCAGTTGCTTAGTCACTCGAAAATGTCAACACGTCCCGTAATTAAAATTTATTTTCCCGTAACAAAAATTCTAATCTCGTAACTAAAATCATGTTCCCGTAACGAAAATTATGTTCCAATAACGAAAATTTTGTTCCCGTCAAAAAATTTCTTTCCCAAAACGTTAATTTTGTTTCCGAAAGTAAAATTCCGTTGTAATTACAAAAAAATATTTTCCCGCAACAAAAGTTTTGTTCCTGCAACGATCTGTTCTAGGAAAAACAAATATCCATTCCCCAAACACAAATTCTTTTCCCGAAACTGAATTCTATTTCGGATCAGAAACTTAGTTCGCGTATCAACAATTTGCAGTGTAGAAATACAATTGTGTTCCTGGATCAAAAATCAACTTCACCGGAAACGTAATTTTTCCCCTGGAACGAAAATCCATACCAGTAATTCCAGTAACGAAAATTTTCTTCCTATAACGAAAATTATATTTTCATTTTCGCGAAAGTCTCTTCATTTAGAAAGCATCTATTCGTAACAAAATCGACCATCTATTCAGAAGCAAAACCACGTTTTCTTCATCTCTTTGTCGACATCTAGTGGTGATTTTTGGCTTGTTTGATTTCCGAAACACTATTTTTAGTGCGATATTACCCAGATTGTGATTTTGGAAACACTATTCAAAAACCAAAATATGAAAATAATGTTCTCGGAATTGTTTTAAAAATAATGTTCTCGGAATTGTTTTTCTCATTTTGGAACGAAAATTCGTTTCTCGGAACGATCTTGTCACCAAATTTTGAAACAAAGGCAAAAATGTGTTATGATTTTACCCGTTAATGATTCTACGAGACCAAAACGAGCTTTAAATATCTGCTTCTAAGTTTTTCCATCGTTTCCATATGAAATGTTTAAGGTGCTTTTAACAGTTAAATGGATTCGATTTCATACCATACCCTTTCACCTCGCCAAGGCCTGCATACTCAATGTAACCAAGCTGCGCAAAGTGTCCTACGTTGCACTTGTTTTTTATTTTGATTATAAAAAGTGCATCTGTATGTACAGGATAGGGTGACTTCAGATGACATCGCCTGTAAACAGTAATGATGAGAAGTTAATCAGTTCAAAACTCTCCATATTCATCACGTGTTGTGCAAGAGCGGTTGCACCATTTATTTTGATCGCTCTAAAACTAGTGAGTTCAAAGGCTCGCGAATAGCGGCTTGAAAGGGCGAAAAATGTATGCGAAAATGCACACTGCCGCTTTAGTGCACTTTGATTGTTGCACGTTCCAAACTGTCCCCACAGGACCCCCTCCAGGAGCGACCTACTTACGCCTGGTAACGTTTTAGGGGGCGACGTGACGTCGAGCTCTTCTGGCGGCTGGGACGCACTGTATGTAATGGCACGGTGCTTGTTCATTCTAGCGAAACACCATTCCATTCGACTCTTCTCGCGTCTCCAGAAATGCGGAACTAATTCAGTTTAATTGGAGATGTAATTTAGTTTAATTTGTGGACGCAGCTGGTTGCCTATTTAGTTTTCATTTTTAAATCATTAGATTTTAGATCAAACGCCTGGTTGTGTAAGTCGTATTGCAAAAGAGCGTGGCTTTGATGCTGTGTTTTGTATGACAGGACGGAAAACCAACAGGTTTATTGATATCCTTGGCTATCAACAGTAATACGTCTTCAATAATTTTGAAACATCAATTCCACAAACGCAAAAGCCTAGTAGTGCATTACGTGGTCCTATTACAAGGAAATATCATTTTACCGCGAAAGCCCCTAGAATATTGCGATCAATATGTTCACTGGCATTGGTATCGAGACATTGTCGTCAACCTTACTCATTGCATTGGTGCCGTTTCCGCTAACTGTTTTCGGTGGTAGAAATGTTTTAGGTTATTGTAAAGGTCGCTTGAAAAGTTGTGCCCTTCCGCACTGTCGTACTTCTACCAATATACACCCACTCCAACAGTTGAGCTCAGGTATCTCAGTCGGTATAGAGCAGTGGGCCTGTTTAGCCCTGGATCGTAAGCTTTAATCTCAGCAGAAACTTGGTTTTCATATCGCACTTCGACATTCACTTTAATTATATTTGACTACAGAGTCTTGACTGTGATGTTAGTCAGTCTGAAGATCAATTCTATTGCTTACAAAGCTGTTTTATTTTAGTCTAACACAGCCTGAAATAATCATAGTCTTCATATTCACATAAGTGTAATTGCATCACTTACGTTTTGGAAGCTGACCTGGTACTAATATGGATACACCAAAGCGCCATTAACACCGATGTCATTTTGTTATTCAGAGTTGCGTCGTTGCTTTATTTATCCGCAGTAAATTTCGATGAACGCCAAAACAGATGCTTAGTCAAGCGAAACGCTGCCCTATTCAACTCTCCTCGCTCAGCGTTCAACAAAAAAGCAGAAATAATATCACAAAGCATTGGTCGAGGTTAGATGGTGAAAGCAGCTTGACTTGATTCTTTATTTGAAAGCTGGTGAAAAAATAAGTAAAAGGTTTATTCAGGCGAGAAAAAAAAATCCTCAGCGTAAACGTTCCAGCAAATCAAGGTATAAGCTTACAAACTTAAATTACTAATAAAGATTGTTCTTGTTGCAACATAATCTCATAATCCACAAACAAAAAATTCCTATTTAAGCACGCATGTGCTATTGGATTTTCTGCAAACCGGCGATTCGATGCTGGAAAGTCGTTTTCAAACTAAGTAGAACCTCCCAAACATTTATCTCATCCGACCTGAATAATTTCAAAACTAAATCGGATCTAGGGAGGATTTGTATCGGCTCACAAATTCGTATTTTGGGGTTAATGCTTGTTGTTTGCCCTGGTGGCGTATTTTCTTAGTCATTCTATTCGCTCTGTGACACTGTGGAGCCATCCTTAATATAACGTCTTTCGTTGCCTCGTGGGGAAGCCGTACACGATCAACATCATACATGCACAAGATATTGATAACATTTTGTTACGAAAAAAAAGCTGACAATTTAGGCTGGTGAGAATACATTGGCTTGGGTGACTAAGGAAACGCTATCTAAACGGGTTTTAGTAGTTTAAGCCTTGTATGGAAAACGAGGCAGTCGACAAACTCTTAATGCTGTACTTGGTGTCAAAGGCTTTGTATGGAAAATGTAAGACGCACGTAGTAGTCGCTGGTAGCGCACCTCTCCGATGTTGCCTATCTTTTTGAATGCTTGGTCAGTCAGTCTTGACGTGGTCTAATTCAAGACAAAAATATCAACGTTTTGGTTGTCCGTTGAACCCCTCACTTCGATTTGATTGTTGCTAAAGAGCAGAGGCTCTGGTAATAAGTTTTCTTTGAAAAGAAATGCATTGATGTAAAGGACTCGCTTGCCTCCATAGACGTTAATTTCATCGTACAACTTCCACTCAAGAGGTTTTGATGCGAGTATTTTTGATGAATTCTACAACCATGGGCATTTAAATACTAGGAGCTGCTTTAGCGAGTAACTCTTAAATTTCATTGTTGCAGCGTGTGCTGTTCCCCATACTACTTTTTCGATGAATCTAAATGCTTGCGACCAAGTTTCGCGCATTTTCAATGCAGGAAAGTAAAATTTCACCCTTCCATCAGGAAATTAAAAGAGGTCATTTTGTGTGGTGCGAATGTTAACTTTTTGAACCTCCATAAGTTGATAGATTTCATAAAGTTTTTGTACTGGCGTTTTTCTGAAATGCTCGGCAGCGCTGAGGAACCATCCTTTCACGGCAGTTGAGTTGTCTTTCTTTGCATCGTGGGGTATAAAAGAGTACGTTTGTTCTCGCGCTCAAAATTGCTGACTTCAAATCGTATTTACCATATGTGCTTGTTTGCAAATCGACGTGTTGGGATTATGGGACAACTTTCCGCAAATAGGTTTTCGTGAGCAGTTGGTTAATGACTTGTACTATACCCATGAAATATATGCCGCTGTTCAGTGAAGCAGAACGCTCTCCACTTCGTCGCTCTGTATCCAACAAATATACCGAAGTAACTTGATGCAGCCGTTCTAGGGGTAATGTTGCTGGTGGTGGTAACTTTTTTAATTTTTGCTTGTGGTTATAACAAAATGCATCTGTAAACTAAGTTGAAAATATCAGTCCTGAAGAGGTGCTTAAAATATTGTGGCCTAGGAGCAACAGCATTTCCCAAACTTAGTTTAATATTGATTGATTGGTTTAATTATGTGCTATCCACGAGGTGGGCTGTTGTCATTGTTGGAAGTTGTGGTTATTTCAATGTTTATTATAAAGTTTTTATTGAAGGAGATGTACAGGATCTGGTGTACCTGTATATAAGCTTTGCATACAATAAATTGCTCTAAATTATTATAGCATGTGTGCTCCTTAGCTGTTTTTTTACCCGTAAACAATATACCACGAAATTTTGGTCGAAACAGTGGCCATCTGTATGCAGCTTACACATACCACGAAGTGCTTTAATGTTTATCATTGTCATAAAATATTGCAATTTTGAGCAATCATGCTTTTGCCTGAAGTTAAATTTCATCCAAAGCGAACCTCGCCACATGCTGCATGAAGTTTAGTCTCGTATTTAAATTAGTGCGCTGGAAGACACGTTGATCACGGGCGGGCTTTTTGAAAGACTGAACAGCAAACAATTTCGCTTGACATGGTACGTGGTTTATACAATTGCTATTTCGCCATCAATAAGCTCTTTTCAAGACGTTTGCTAAAAATAAATGTTATTGACACCACACAACTTCAAAAGTGTTGTTTCGTCGCTTTATTTATCCTCAGTAAATTTCGATGAATGCCAAAACAGATGTTTAGTCAAGCGAAACACCGCCCCATTCAACTCTCCTCGCTCAACGTTCAACAAAAATACGGAACTAATTTTACAAAGAATTGATCTAGGTTAGTTTGTAAAGGCAGCTTGACTTGCTTGTACATTCGAGAGTCAGAGGAAAGAAATAAGCTAAAAATGTCTACACTTAGAAAGGTGTGGCATTCCATGCATATTTTGTTGTTGTTTAAATTTTTATCATGTCAGACTGATGCCGATCGCAGATGAAAGTACAAATGAGTTTTGAAATTACCTGTAAGACTCATAGTAAAGTTACGTTTGGAAATTTTGGTTTGTCAAATTCAGAAACCTACTACAAACATAACGTATTTTTGGTGTGTCGCCGCTGCATGAAAAAAAGACATGTTAAACATAAATTGTAACTCTAAGATTTTTAACCCTTAAATATTTCTGGACATTCTTGGGTGATCTCCTTTCACGAGTATCTTACCCTGTGTTGTTGTAAAGCAATTGCCATCTGCATATAGCTCACATTACCCATATTATTGGCTTCATGCTCTGGTGGTGGCGTGGCTCGGTGGCGTTATGGAGCCATTCCTAAAATATTGGTCGCAGCGATGTGTTTCTCTACATTCTGGGCGAGACGTGTCGTAACTTACCACATGAGAGTCGTTATTGGCAATGGACATGTTTGTAATGGTGGGTTGTGTAATTTTGCGTTCTTTTGAGTGTGATGCAATAGATATTTTAGTATTTTGTGTGTGAATTATTAGCAAACATTCTAAAATTTATTTCCTGTTTGGTAAAAGTATAAAAGAAAGTAATTGTAGTTTCCGGCTGGTGTATGTCCTGTGTGACTAATGTCTAAAGTTTGGAAAAAAACGATTGCATTAGGATTGGAAAAAGCATTACCTATGCAATTTACCCTATGTCATCATGTCTACATAAAAAAAATCTAAAATCTACTGTACCTCATGACACACATAAAGGTTACAAAATCATTTACGAAGCATGTCCTTAAGCCCCATTTTAATCAAGTAGCTTATCTGAATCTTAAACACCGTTCGGTGATTTCGCGCTGGTAAGGATAACTCATTTTTACCACTACGTATAATTATATATGGTATCTATGAATGCCATTTCAAAATACAAATGTCCTATTAAAGTGATCTTACATGGGCCAGTAGGCTATGTCTTTTCTGTACACACTTTCATTTACGTTAAATCATGAATGTGTCGATAAAACGTGTTCTCGATTCTTTCACTGTCAATTTGAAAAATGTCGATGGCACAAATTTAGTTGGGAAAACAAATTGCTGTAGTTGAAAAAAAAAAATCATTACAAGATAGGAAAAATCATGTTTCTGATTATTGTTAAACTCACCGTGCAGGGCCATTGTTTCTCCCATTCTTCTAGATTAAGTATATTGTGGTCAACTAATGCAGGTTTGCCATCCTGCAATTTGCCTGATGGTAGACACGAATAATGGAACATTTCCGTGCATGAAAATCGTGTATTTTGAAACAGTGGTGGAGTTTGTACTGTCCATCATCACTATAGTAAGTTATTATTTCAAGCCAGTGCAAACTATCACCACAACTAACTTGACAATCAAATTTTTTGATACGTTTTTGCCAACGCTTACAAACAGGACTTGGTTTACCGACGGATTTGTGAAGGCTGGTACCAGTCGTGTGCGTCTTTCTTTGGTTCTCCTGTGTTGGCGGATAAAGATTCACGCTTGACTGCGTTTGTCTGCTTCCACCCCTCATTTTCTATACGTTATTGAAGTGTTTTATTTTTTTACGTCACTCACCAATAAAATCAGCAATTAAAGGCTATATCGTTATAAGCAGAGTGAAACACCTATTCAGTGAAGCGGAACCACAAACTTTCAATTCTTCGCCATTTACTCATCGAATATAGGGAACCAACTTTGTGCCCCAAACTTTCAGGCCTACTGCGAAACAACTTGGCGGGTTTCTTGGATTAAGTTTTACTAGTAGCAGGAAACTGGCCCTTTTTAATGTTAAACTGTTTTGGTGAGGTAATAAACTTTTTCGCTCGTTGGTCTCATAACCAAATTACATCTAAGTATAAAAATGGAGATTTTGATTCGTCATAAACCTAGCATTAGTGCCATTGGTCATTTTCTCCACATTCTCACAAACCCAAAACTGTTTCCGCTGGGGCTATATTTCTGTCGATGGATAAAACTCGGTTTGCCTGCGTTCCCGCACAGGCCGACTGGGTCGGTCAATATCCAATGTTTGCAAGATTTACTTTTTGGAACATAAACGCGGCCACATGCAGGTAGACCGACGCTCTCGACTTCATCTTTCTGATTCGATCGCACACTTTCGGCTTCGGGGAAGGTATCGGTTGTGGGATTCATTCGATTGAAGTGAACCGTTTGCTTTTTACCAGCCGCGTCCTCAATGATTTGGTTGATGGGGTCGCGGCCACTTCGACAACACGATAGGGTCATTGGAAAGTTCGCTGCAGCTATTGCATTTTCCCACCGCGACTGCTAGGTTCGTGATTAGAACGTAATCACCGACTGAATGTAGTGTCCCGTGTTGTCGCCGATCGTATTAACTTGTCATCCGCTAGTGCTGGAGTCGGAAACTTTTTCGCATTATTTCCTCCGTTAGTTTCAAACAATCGCGTAAACGATAGATTTCGACTTCGTATGATATCTCGTTCCCTTTTCCGACGTTCCCCCAACCAAATGTACGGGCAGTCGTAGTGGTTGCCTTGTCCATGTCGAATTGAAGGGGCGCAGCGCCGCATGGTTTTGAATTTTGGAAGCATACCTTTTTTTAACAAGTCCAGCAAAATGGAAAGGCCATCGTCCTTTCGTGCTCTGCCGTTATGTCCTCTTAGACTCCATTCACAGGCTTTATTAATGTCCACCACCTGCACCAATACCGCTTCTGTCGTCAACTTGTATGGGCAGCTGGGATTTACGCCTCTGTCGTGTACACGTGACAGCGCGATGGCGTTTCACTGTTGTTCGATTTTCAACCCCTGAATTACTGCTGTAAGCCAATTGCTGAGGACATCAACAAATCCAGTTTCCCCGGACAATTGTAAGCGTCGTGTAACTGCTTCGCGTTGCCTCACTGTGTGTCCGGCACAGATCTTGTGGTGCAAGGCACGTTACTTTAGTTCTTAGAATTCGACTGCATAGAGGTTGCTGCCGCCATCATTTATAGACCATTTTATGTCATCGTTAATTGAATGTTATTTAACCTGATCCATCGCTTCGATACTTTCGCAGCACAATTCGAAAGTATAGAAAAAATTCGCAAGATCTTCGCCAGGTGGTTGCATTAATTAGTTAAAACTCATCGTTAAAGACCGCTATAAAAATACACTACACCAGAGTCTTGGGTGTGGTGACAGGGTCCTGACTGCTCGCCAAGTTGTTACGGAATTATTTCAACAGCGCGGGAATAGAGCCTTGTGAGGGTTTAAACGGCGACGCATTATTACCAAATGCAAATCTAGAACCTCAAATAAGATCATTACCCCAACCCTGCCTACCTAATTTAGAAATGGCCCGCACCCTGCAATAACGGCTCACCATTTAGGTGTAAATACCTCACACTGGTTTCACTAAACGGGAGTCTATCTTTACTAAAACCTACTGGTATTAAAAACTACGATGAAAAGTTACCCACAATACTAATAAACCCTTCGGTACAAAATTCTCGCTTGGCAACAACCACTGTACAGCGCGACGCCCATCTCAAGACTTGCGGGTTGTTCACGCAGCACTCCTTGCACCGGCCAATCAACCAATCAATGACTTGCAATGTGATCCAATGAAGCGTTACGGGATGTGGCAAACGTAGAAATAGACTATAGCGCATAGAAATAAATACAAAAGGGAATTTGATAAAACGTGAGTGGAGGAAGCCGATGAAAAACAAAAGAATATTGCGATGTGTTGTGCGCAAACGTAATGAAGACTGCTTTAAATAAACAACACAGATAATCAAAAATTTTAAAGATTGAAACGGTATTGAATTAACGATATCTAGAAAGAAATATTTATGAGCAAGAAACAAAAAAAATGTCGGGCAATATACGGGAAAATATGCCAAACAAGCGAATGTGTGAAAACAGGTCATTGCGGAAACAAACATGACTGTACTGAAAATTACTCCCCCGGAAAGTAGTGCAGGTCTACATTATATGCTGATTTGAAGATCAATACCAATCAACAGAGTTTTAAGTGTTTGTAGTCGGCTCAACACCAATCTTAACAAAAACTGCTCGTTACCAGGGGTAAACATTGTTTTTTTATGTTGTACAACAAAGCTGAGTTGTGTCATGACGCCAGTCTCCATACAGGAAAAATGTTATGAGCCTGAAGTTCAGCAAACTTAATACACAGTCGACAAAGTAGAGTTAAAGCTATTCGAAAAGCCTTTCTGAAACCAATTTTATTAATTTGGAATAATAACAGCAATCAGCATTTAAAAAATCGCTCAAGCGTTGTCACAATGCTTAATTTCTTTTGTTTATTGGGGGAATCTTTTTATATTTGCTCAATAGCGCCATCTATAGTTGGCGTCATCAGTCGTCTGCGCAACGATAATTGAGATGTACTTGTTTACAGTAACTTTAGTAAACTGTGAACAACTACTTGTTGCAAAAAAAGTAATTCCAGAAGGGTAAATTTTGTTCAGAATATCAGCGAACATTTTTAAATTTTCTTTCAATGTGGTAAAAGTGTATGGGTCAGGAAAAATTCTAATTTATGGCTACTAGTCCTGAATTATGTTGTGCCATTAATTGAGGTTAAAAACTACCTAAATATTATAAGCAATGTGGAGCCAATAATGCACTGATGAGACCTTTTAGGTCGAAACAGTGGCCATCTGTCTGCTGCTTATACACAAATACCTAAATATTGTTCGAATTTACCCATCAAAAATTGCATAAAATGAGGCAGTTGCTGATGCTGACTTCATCAGTCAACAACGGTGGACTCTCATATGTTTGCACATAAGGTCTTTAAAATTTTGACGTAGTTTGTGAACCGGCACGCTGCGTTTAATAAGTTGCCTACCCCTACCCATAGGCGTAGAGTTTTGCACATCAACGGGGTTGCGATGAAAAAAATACAATCGTCATAAGGTCGTTTTCACACCATCATATAAAGTTTAGTAAATATAAAGTTGGCCGAAAAAAATGGACGAAACATAGTTTTCGCGACGAACTCGACAGTTGATTTTCTCTACACAAACGATAAAATCTTTCTTCTTGACGTTCCTGGCCGACGTGATTTCGCTTGTGTTACGTAATTTTAGATCGAGAATAAGAGGCAAACGAAACTGCGTGTTTGGAACCTTCGTGAGTGTAACCAGAAAAGAATTGCGCCTTCATTTTTGCTGCTGTTTAAACCGGCGAAAGCCGAAATGACGCGATACGATTCTGTGATTAAATTTAGAAAATGTCGGGGTGCGCGGCACCCCTGCACCCGCATACCTCGGAGGTTATTAACTCATGTGACGATAATTTTAAAATTGCTGCGAATCGCACTGCGGAATGATGGGTTTTCTGCGCAACACAACAGCATCAATTCAGATTAGGGCGTCACAAAGAAGGTCAAAGGTTTTTGTTTATCTTGACCCATAAGACTAAAGTAGTTGTCGGTTACTTGCTGATCACTAACTAATTTCACAAATTGTGATGGTGAATTTACTTGCAAATGTATCGGTTTGTTTGTCAGAGGTGGTAGTGTAAGGCTTGGTGTGTATCTATCATAACTCATAGAACTATGAACTAAAACTTTTTATTCAAACCAAGCAAATGTAAAACTTTTAACAGTTGTCATTAAACTACAAAAATGCTAAAAGTAGTGTCTTTGTCTTGCAAAAAATAAGTTAATTTGGATGTCACTGTACCATTTTGGGGAGAACACAACATGCAATGACAAATAGTCATTTTGCTGCAGCATGTTTCTTTTTTAAGGCACATTAACCCAATCTGTGAAATACCCTATATAAAGATCCTAACATGTTAATTTGTTCGGCAAAAGTGTGTCCATGACCTTGTTGACCTAATTTGTACAGCATTAGGATTTATATAGACATTGTTTGGCTAAACCTTTACAATAATGTGATTTTGTTGACAGTTGAATTGTTTGTTACTTTTTGTTAAATAGTGATTTTTTTTCTGGGAGAATCTTAAAACCAAAAAGTATCATGGGCAACAAAGAAAGCAAGATGCAAAAAAATATCAAACAACAGAAACCAGGTAAGGAAAGTTTTGATATCCATACAAAAAAAACACATTCAATGTTGTTTGACTTCAAAAATTGAAATATTGGTATCTACCCAAAACTGCAGATGCAGGCCTAGCGATCACTGCAACTTATTTTATAATATTAAAAAAAGCAGTAGCTTTTTATACAGGATCAGCCTGGCTTAAAAATCAGGAATATATATTTCGCCCCATGGGCATCTTCAGTTCCTTCAGTAAACACATTCAATGATATTAAAAACGTCTTATTCAAATAGAAATGTTGTTTGATTGACTTATTACAACCATGTAACGCACTTAAATTCAGAATGGTGGCAGCAATAAAAAAATCTGTTTGGCCGAATTTTTGTATTATTTCTTACACATCATTGCTATGATTAGAAACCATTGAATATGAAATTTCCTGTACTTCACCCTGTATGCTGATGAACATTATTAGGCTCGGTAACAAAGCTTTTTTTTTTTTTGAGGAACATTGCAGCAAATATCAGCACAGGGGGCAAACATATCTGGCGGTGTTGTTGGAAATCAAGGTGATGTCAACATAACCAATAACTACTGTAGTACTCCAGGTATGTCAATCCAAGGGTATTGCAAATTAATGCTGGGTAAGACAATTTGAAAATATTCTTTTTTAAAACAGCTTCCTGGCTAGCCTATGGTAGTTTTTTACTTATGTAGATTAACCAGAAAATTTATTCAAGTGCCAATGGATATATATAATAATTATCAAGTTATATCGCAAAGTTTAATTTGAATTGATTTTATGCTGACGTTATTCAACTAACTGAACATTTAGGTACACCAAGCACAAAAGAAGATGATGAAAAAAATGAAGGTAAATTATTGTGATCTATTTCAACAACAAGAACACAATCGTATTGTTAAATTGCAAAATATTATGGTGTTCATAGTCTATATGTTTGCACGCTATGTCATTGGAATTTTGACATAATTTTAAACCGGCGCTCTTTGTTTTAAAGGGATGCCAACCCCTACATTAGAGGTATAGGTGATGTGACAGTAATTTTAACACAGTGAATCAACATCTACCATAATATCTCAGCCTACCGAAGCGATAGGTCACAAGGAAAATCATAGTGGGTTTTAAAAATTTTGTATGACAATTTAGTTTCTTTAGGTTCATTAAAACTGTGTGCGTTCATTCAGTCAAATGCAGAAATGTAAGGTAAACAGAACAATACACTGCAATAGCGTAACTATGATTAATGATGAACATGAATTGGAATGGTTTTAGGACGAATTTCTGACAAATTGTGTTTTTTGATTTCAGAAAAAATGCAGAAAGAAGCCATCGAAATCATTAAAAGTCGACATAATATACTAAAGACTGTCATGTCTCTTCCTGGTTTGAGAGAAGATGGAATCCCAGATGTTAATCCAAAACTGGAAAAACTTGACTTTTACAAGGGTATTGATCCCAAGAAAGAAGATATATTTGTGCCATCAACAATGAGGGACAGTGTAAATCAAGTTAAAGGCGAACCCACAACATTTGAGGGATTGCTTACTACAATTCATGAAGGTCGCCAGTTTATCGCATTTGCGGGGTCGCCGGGTGCTGGAAAAACTTCGTTATCCAAGAAACTGCTGAAACACATCAAAAAGGGGTATTTGATGTTACACCTAAACTTCATGAATATAGACTATGGTGATGACAAACTTACACTTCAAGAGCTCCTATTGGACAGGCAGTTCCCTGATACCGAGCAAACTGTCCTTGATGCTGCATTCACATGGATGAAGCAAAACCAAGAAAAGTGCATTTTAGTATTTGATGGACTGGATCAGGCAACATGGTCACTGGAAAATATGAAGCACATTAATACAGATTACAAAACTCTGTTTTCAGTTCAACAGCTTGTTGCGAGTCTCTGCAGCAAAAGTTTGTTCAGAAAAGCAACAATAATCTTAACATCACGTCCGCACTCCCTGCTTACCATTCCTGTGGGACTTCGTCCAAAATCTACCATTTATGTCCACGACCTTGCTACAGAAGACATGAAAAAGCTGTTTTATTTCTATGCTGAAGAAAAAGCAAGTGAACTTTTCAAACAACTTGAAACTGAATCTCCACAAATGCTTAGTTTTTGTCACAATCCATTGCTTTTACAATTTGTCTTGTATGCCTGTTTGTTTGGTAGCCCAGACAGTTTTAACACAATTACCAACTTATTCCATACAGTATTGCAACAATTTAATGTATCCGAATATGCAAAGGGCAAGAGCATAAACTTTGTTATAAAAGCCCTTGGCAAAATGGCCTACAATGGAATGACTCGCCGCACTGTTGTGTTTAGCCATGCAGACCTTTCTGCAGTGGACCTAGAGCATATTAATGTTCAGGATGTGATAATTAAGCTTGTAAAACACTCTTGGTTCTCACATCGTAAAGTTTTCGATGGTTCCCAAACTATTTTTTTCTTTTCACATCAAATGTTACAAGAATTTATTTGTGCCTTTTACATTTCCTTTTTTATCTCTGTTGAAGAATTCAACCAAATCATTGATGAGGTGGTGGAAGTTCCACACTGGGCCATGGTGCGACGATTTGTCTGTGGCCTTTTGCTTGGACAGAAACGTTGTAAGCATGACATTAATTGTTTTTATGATATCTTTCTAATTTTGCTAATTGTTGTTTTACAAGTAGTATCTGGTAGTTACCCCACTGAAGGCAATTTGGAGTCTGGATGTGACAGTGGTCTTACTTCCTCTGATATCCAGGAAAAAGGTATCTTTACTATGTAAACTTGTAAAACATATTACCTGCTTTACTCTTGCATTCATTTTTGAAATTGCATCCCCGTATTTCAATGTTAGGTGACCAAGCACAGCTGTACCGATTGTGTTTTGAGTTTAATTTTACTGCACTGTGGTTAGACATGCAGTGATTTTTTGTTGTTTTACCTTAGGAGTCCCAACTATAGGGCCAGGGACTAGTACCGGTACATTTTCAACCTGTCCTCCCATCTTGTCGGCGACTATAAATACAGGTTGGGCACTTATGCCCATCCCCAGTAAACTATAGCATGGTATTGTCTTTGCCAAGGCACTCGTTACTGATACTACTGCGTTAGACATGTAACATGCGTATAGTTGATTCATTTATTGGTGGCCTCTGCTTTATTGCATTAAATAACCTTTAGCTTCTACAGATAATATATGTGTTTGCGCAAAACATATGAGTAGAAACAATTCGTCCAACCAAATACATATCAACAGTTTTATTGCAAATGTTGTTGTTTCTTGTTTTCCAGACAAACGTGCGAAATTATTGGATGCGCTTTCAAGATATCTCCAATCTGAACCCAGGGGTTACGATCTACTGAGTGAGTAAATAATATGAATGCCAACAGTTAAATGCGTGTTTGTAAACACAACATTTATTTGCGTAACAATGGGTGGGTTTGTTACGTCACACAGTCATTGTTTGAACCGAACACTCAATGCAGTTTTTTTTAGTTGTGATTAAATGTTGTGGAGGAAAGACGCGTTTATTTCTGTCGTGTAATTTTTATATTTTCTGATAATTTAAACGTTTTATATTGGATTGATTTGTTGATTCTTGTGTTGATTAAATCCGACTTAAACGTGGGGAATTCTGTGCAAGAATAAAGTAAGTTTTATTTTTAAGTGATTTTATTAAAACTGGAAACCAGACATCTGCTTTTTTAATAAACTTTCTTCTGTTTTGTTTCAGATTTTATTCTGGATTTGAAGGAAATCCAAAAATGCCATCAAGAAAAAATCGCCGGGTTTTGTCCTCGGGAGTTGAATTTTTCCGGAACCCGACTTCACTCAATCGTTCAGGTTTTGGCGGAATTTTTATCAAAAGTTACAAGAAATTATTTGTGGCTGAGGCTGGTGTTTTGCGACCTGAACTCCGAAGATTTAACGATTATTTGTGAAGCAATAAAAAGAATGAAACAAAAGGTTTGTTTGTGTTTTTATTTATTTTGTAACCAAGATTCTGTTTTAAATCCCTGACATTTTTTGAAGTTTATTTATTTAAAGAAAAAAAAACACGGAATCGTTTTAGTTTTGGGATAAAATGTTGCTTCTCCCTGGTTCGAAATAGTGTAGAAATATTTCCAATAAACAATGTTTTTATTTTAAATAGTTGGGAATTCTCCACCTGCAAGGAAACGAGTTTCGCGGAAAAGACGACGGGAAAAAAATTTGTGAGATTTTACCGAAGGTTTGGGGGGAGTTGAATCTGATTCGGTGCAAAATGGATCCAGATTCGGTTAAGATGGTGAAGAAAGCACTTGCTAATATGGAAAACCCTGTGAGGATTTAATTTATATTTGTATGAAAACATTTATTTGTGAAATTTCATAAAATTAAAACTTTTGTGACTTTTTTCAGCCGACAGTTTGGGGTTTGGATGAAGGTCATCAGTGATCCCCCCCCCTCATCCGATCCAGATTCCAGTGATTCGGATTGAAGCAGAATCTCAACACGAAAACTATTTCCTGTTCCCGAATTATTTGTGTTTTGTTTTCGTGATTTCAAAAATAAATGATTTTTAACAAAAAACAAAAACTCCGACATTTTTTCCCATGCGTCACTTAGCAACATATAAACTTAAACGGTGCCACTAGAGGTATTATAACAAAAATAGAAATAGTAATCAAATTAGGAAATGAGACCTAATTTTGTGGCAGATTTCTAACAAAATCATATTTGCACATTGGTTTTTTGCACTTCAAATATAGAAATTTTATACCATTGATTTAGAAGTTTATTAATTTATACATATTCATTTTAAAATTGTTTAGAATTTGAACAACGAGCAGTAGTTGATATTAATTTAACATTTATGCAAAGGCATTTGGTCGGAAATTGTCGGCCTGGAAACATGCATTATTTTACGTAATGTCCGACTGCTTCATTTCTTCGTTCCCAGTTGCCTTGCAAGCTACTAATATGTTGCCGTGTATTTTTATGTTGTGCACGATCATATGAGCAAATCTGCAAGGTTCTAAACTGAAGCAGACTATATAAAGGCGAATTTGGCGGAAAACAGAATTGCCATTTTATTTGGATAATAAAAGCAAAATACATTAATAATATTTTTGCTGGTAATGGAATCTCAGAGTTGTGCCCATTAGCTACTTTGTTCTAGCCTACCAACACTTTCTGCACATTGCCTTTTGTTATTACCTGTTTTACCAGCTTCCACAGAGCTGACTTTTCCCGCCACAAAACATTCAGTCATTTCCCAATCCTGGGCGTACATTATCTTGTGTTTCACAATTGAGTAATAGCCTCGTAAGGAAAAACGAATATTGATGAGTTGTACCTCGATTGCAAAAGTGAGGAATGCGTTTGTTGTGGTTACTTTGATATAGTTCATGTAGCTGATAAATCTGTGCATGCTGCTGATGCACTCTCTAGATCATATTCTCTAAAGTCGCTCTCTGCATTTGAAATTACAATATGAGATTGAAGAACACGTTGTTCCGGTAATTGCTAAAATCCCCGCATCTCAAACACGGATACAACAAGTCCGTGACGCAACGAAGCGTGACGTATTATAAAAGTTTTTCAACTTACTAAAGGCGGTTGGCCTAAACGAGTCTATATCGATTCGCTGCAACCATATTTTCAATTGCGCCACGATATAACTGTTGTTGACAGATTGCTTTTCAAAAGCTCAAGACTTATTATTCCTGGAGTTCAGTGGAATGAAATTTTGCGCAGTATACATGTTGGACATCAGGGGATGGAAAAGTGTAGACGGAGAGCCCAAGATTCCGTCTGGTGGCCAGGCATTACCAACGACATGAATCAATTTGTTTCCAGCTGCATTAAGTGTCAGAGGAATAGAAATATGCCAGCAAAACCAATGATTCCTTCTCTTCTGCCCAGTAGACCATGGGAAAAAGTAGGAACTGATTTGCTGTATTTCCAAAGTGAAATGTATCTATTGGTCGTAAATTACTTCTCGAGGTTCATTGAGATGTTCCTACTCGCTCATGGCACGAGCTCATCGGACATTATCAGTCACTTGAAGTCTATTTTTCCCGCCATGGGATTCCAGACATAGTGATGTCGGATGACGGCCCGCAATACAATTCCTATATATTTTTCAGTGTTTCCTCAACGAATATGTCTTCATTCACCAGACCAGCAGCCCACTGTATCCACAAAGCAATGGAGAAGCGGGCTGTAAAGAGGGTCAAAAGTCCACTAAGCAAAGCCGAAGCTCCTATTTGGCGTTACTTTCTCACCGTACTACAAAGCTGGCTTCCGTATACAGCCCAGCGGGGTTGTTGATGGGAAGATAATTGAAGGCGACAATTCCGTGTTGGACGTCGTTCCTTGTCCATAACTGGTCTTATTTATCGAGTTTCAGAGCTAAAGATCTCGAAATCAAGAAAAATTTAAAGCAAAATTACGACAAGCGACAACGGGTACGGCTTCTACCTGAACTTCCCCCGGAAACGTACGCTTGGATCGGTGGAGAGGGAGGCATTGTACGTTCTCAAACCTCACTTCCACGCTCTTGCATCGTCGATACCCCAAACCGGTCATTGCGACGTAACCGTCGACACATATTGTCGATTCCAGAACAACGTGAACTGCGTACGCGTTCCGGTCGGTTGGTAAAACCATCCGTTTGTCTAGACTTGAAATTCCGATTTTGCATTTTCAGTAAAGGGGGATGTAGTGTGTTTCGCATTAGTGCTTGTACAACGTGGTAGTGTCACGTGACCCCCTCCCACATAAGTTATCCTCTGTGCCACCAAGGGCAATCTGTTGTAACCTACGTTAGTGTGCACCGCTGTTCCGTTCCGTTTATGTAGTGTATTAAACCACAACAATACAATAATGTTAATACATAAGTGCATTAGCTCGCGTTTTCAACGAGCTTGAAGCTGTATTTGACAAACAATGCATGAATCAACAGGAGATAATACTGTGGGGATGAAGCATCCTGTTTAATTGTCCCTCAGATATCCTGCAATGAGACTATAGAGTTATGTTTGTATTCGCGTACTAGGTTGAACAGTTGTGTGGGTATCAGAAGAAACAATTTCAAGTTATTTTCGGTTGCGTTACTTTTGGTTACTGAAGAATAGTATAATGAATTGTGTTTGGGTTGTGTTGTGTTGGTTTTACTCTTTGGTATTTTGGAATGCGCCAGAGCCCGAAGTAATTTTTTCTGTTACATTTATTATCTGGATGTTATTGTTTTGTATAAAATCCTTGAAGATTTGTATTTATATAAATCATGAGTATGATTTACAGGGTACGCAAATACTAGCCAGACTGTTTAATATTCAACTACAAGCAGTTTGCTTGCGAAAGAACATTGATATTGCAATAAATGTGGATCCTCTTGCAAAACTGAACAACAGCAAAGCGCAAAACATTACGAAATGTAATCAAAAGAAAGTGCATTACTTGGGGCTGCGTGAACTGTTTATTTGACAGCTGTCGAGAAAAGCTACGTTCAACCAATTTGTGATGCCAGTCAACTTGGTGTCAGATGGAACAAGAACAGACGATGACAGCAATTCCTTTGCGGGGACTAATTGCTACGTAGCGGGCTGGGGAAGAACAATTGCGTATATACAGCTTTCTGTATAAACTTACACACACCATTAGCCATGCAGTTCTGCACTGGCTCTTGAAGTGAACCACGTGTATGAGCCCTATTTCTTTGACATTGTAAACTACAAAATGATATTTTATCTCCTTAGTTTAGGATTATTTAAACCAAATATAAAAAATGAGCATCTAACTATGTCCTAAAACTATATATTAAAAGTTTTTGACAAGCATAATTTTGTTGCAGCCGTGAGGGGCCCACTTTCCGACATATTGCTCCAACTTGCTTCTGACATCGTTCCGATCACAAATTGCTCTTCGTTAAATGCATCGTGGAGAAGTTTTCGCGTGTCTGCAGGAGACCCAAAGTTTTGTGCTGAAGGCATTGCTAGGGAAGGCCTTTGCGTTGTAAGTATTTATGATGTGCATTAAAATGATCTAGTGCAAACATGTCGAGAAAAAACTAGTGATGAACGAAATTGCCAATTCAGGTAACGAAACCAGTGGCAACCAACTTTTAAAGATAATGAGTTTCGTCTACGTGGCGTCAACAAAATTCCCAGTGGCAAGAAGAAAAATTTTTGTGCAGTTTTAAACAAAATTGTTTTATTGAAAGGGCGACTTTGGAGGCTTGTCTGCCGCCATCCCAATCAAGGAAATCAGCTCTTCCTTCATGGGGTTGTGTCGTACGGTCGAGATTCATGTGATAACCTGAGTGTCTACAACAAGGTACTCCAAGTCCCAAGTTGGAGTCGAAATCTTAACCTTTGATAATTTACTAAAAAAAATTATTTGCACAGATAGCCGACGTGCGTATGTGGATTGACGGAGTCATTTCTTCTTAACATGTGCGGTACGCCACATTTGTCGTATTAATTAGAGTTAATAAACAACACACATGTCTAACGTTTGTTGTTTGCTTTATGGGTTAAAACAATATTAACGTGGGTGCACGACCTGGTAGATCTGTTAGGTTTGTTTCTGTTTATACCTAAAACGCCACCAATATTTAATTTCACGATTTTAGTTCCAGTGAACTTCCGTAAGTAGATCTTGATCTTAAACTAAGTCAATTAAATTTATAATCAGCTATTTTTCTAATTACTAATTTCTCTTTTCACTTTTGTTGTAATTAGAACCGGCGTAACACCGAATACCGGTACAGGGGTAACATCGGATGTAACGGGGGATAGCTCAGACAGCAAGTTTCAACCGACATTTTATTATTCATTTCACAAATAATGGAAAACGGCGAAAATTTCAGTAGTTTAGTTTGTCGTTTTTTGACGCATCTGCCAAGCACGAACGAAATAAAAGTAGTAAGGTAAATATACCGCATGCAACCAAAATAAACTGATATCCGGATCGCGTGAGTGGTTGAGGACAAACCACATCAACCTCAACATGCTGCATCGGGTGGATCAATGGTACCTTTGTTTTTATGCAGTTTATTTTGACATTGACATTAGATATATGCCCGGCAAATCTGCTCTACGTCTTATGATCCTCCTGTGCCAGTTGTACCTTTCGGCGACTTCAGAGTCTTCACAATATCTATGATGCCAACCTCCGAGCGCGTCATCCTGTAGTACAACCATTACCCATTGTCCTTAACTTGGAGGAAGAACTACTTTCAGTACGATATCAACCCCCAAATCAGTTTCCATGTAGAAAATCTTTCCTTAGTCTAGGGAAGAGCGATCACCAGTGTCGAGTTAAAGTGGCGTGACAACGTATTATGCCTTGCATTTGGAACGCATACCTTTTCCAACCAATCCAGTACAATGGAGAGGTCATATCCTATTCTTGGTCAGCCGTAATATGTCCTCATAGACTGTATTCACGGGATGTATTAAGGTCCACCACCTGTACCATGACCGCTGTCGTTTTGTATGGGCAGTTGGGGTTTGCACCTCTGTCGTGTACACGTGGCAGCCCATCGGCGTTTCGATATTTTTTCCCGGTCTATGTTGAATGTCGTAGTCAAACGCGGAAAATATTTAACCAAGCGTGCGCACTGTCCGTAATGTTCCTTCGACTGTCATAACCAACGAGGGAAACAATGATCTGTTCGCAGAAAAAAACCTTCGACTTAGATGATGGCTTCGATACAGTTTGGTCTCAAGTATTACCGTAAGCAACTTTTTTCTCCTCGTTGAAATTCCCGTAGTTAACTGCCCTCTCCTCACCGTCCACGTTCTGCGACAAAAGACATCCTACAGCGATATCGGAAGGATCTGTATCGACCACAAACGGCTGTACGAAATCTGGGTATTGTAAAATGGGCGCCGAAGTTAAACGCTCTCTGGAATCACCAAAAGCATTTTTGACAACTTTTATCCAATACGAAACTGTTTACTTTTTCCGTAAGTCGGTGAAGAGGGGCAGCGATACGCACATAATTCTGTATATATTTGCGGGAATTTGACGTCAAGCCGAGAAATTGGAAAGCGTCTTTTAGTTCGTGGCGGTAGCCTTTGAGACACGGTCTTTACTTCGTTTAGGTCACAACTTACGCCGCTTTTCGATAAGATATGTCCAAGGAAGTCAACTTGCGTTTAAAACTCGGTCCATTTAGATGGTTGCAGCTTAACCCCACTTCTTATACATCGGACAAGCACGGCAAATGTAGGTCAAAATTATCCGATAATGTTATCCAAGTAGGCCAAGGCGCCGCCACATTTTATGCCGTTCAGAACCAGATGCATGAATTGTTGAAATGTAGACACAGCGTAACACAATCACAAAATAACATTTGTAAATTCATACAATCCCAGAACAAAACATTCACCTTCAACTGGCAGCATTGAGGTGTTGGAAATGTACATAGAGATAAGACACCACATAATACATAACAACATTTGCTGTTATTTGTTTTCAACGTCAGGTCCAATGAAATTTTTTGTCATTAAATTGTTTTTGAGCTTTTGCATCAAGCTATTATGCCTCATATTATTCTTTGAATTTGGTTCGAGGAAAATATTTTACAGGTAAGCAGCAGATATATATGTGGAATAAAATATCCCACATGTAAACAACATGGGTAGTCATGTACAATACTTTTCACAGTCAATAACATGACAAAACATCAACACAATAATAAAAAGGAAAATTTTACTGGCAAAAAAACAGTTTTATATCTAGGATGATAAAATGATTTTTAACAAAAATAATATCAATTTTGCTGGTTATGCTAATGGATTAGCAGCAAAATAGTCTTTGACAGGGATTATATGACCTGGTCCAAAATAATCCAGCATCCACACCATTTCAATATTCATACGTACAGGATAAAATTGGTGTGCTTGACTCCAATCCACCATTTCTGGGTGTCGAGTGAATAGTGCATGCAGAGCAAACTTTTTTTCATCAGGGTCTGTGATGTTAACAATTTTTCCCATAATTGACACGCGTGCACAGCGTGGGTCTTCAGGGTCGTAGTTATGAACATGACAATAATTCAAGCCAATTTCTGAGACAGTCAGTGAAGCTGAGTTGTTTTTCATTAGGTCTTGGATGCTTACATCACTGGGCATAATGTAAAAGTATGGTATACCAGTGCTGTTGTCATTCGTACCATCTGCCATGGACCAAATGTTGGTAAAAGGAGTTCCAGTTCGGCCAAAGTGGGTGGCAATTGTTCCAACAATTCCCCAGTTGGATTTATGCACGACATACCTCGCTGTTAAAGCAAGCTTTTTATGTGGAGGTGGTCTGTCGCTTTTAAAAAATAACTTCTGGTTTTCTTGCTGACTGGCTGCAGCAAGCAGATATCCACAAAACAAAATAAAACGCAGAAAATCCATATTCATCAATTCATGTAACCAAATGCTCTTGCACTAATATGTTGCACTGCAATCTGCAAAAACATTTAGGTACAATGACAATGCTATCATGTTTGTATATTTATTCAAAACAAATATCATGTCGCTTTGACCAGAAAATAAATGGTCTTGTGAATAAAATTTCGACTTTTTCATGTGCTCGCTCTGTGCTTTGTCAATTTGTTTTGTTTGTTTACCTTTTATCACGTGACCTATGATTTTTTGTGTTTGGTTTTTATGTTGTGTAGTTCTAGAAAACATTTATCGGTCTGCTTATTTACATATGTTATAATAATAACACATTGATGCTGGCATATTTTTTAATTAACTATCCAATATTATTTCAATTCAACAACAATAATACATCGTGATTATTTGTATAAAAAACATGGGTAGAAAATGACAAAACCGCGATATGTCGTCCTATTATCATTACCCCCACGGTGGTGGACAATTCAGTTGTCGTGTATTGCGTTACATATAGAAGGGTCGCATGGGCGAAGACCCGACATCAAGCTTTCGACACCATGTTGGCAGCAGGTCCCGACACCGATGGTTTTGGTCTTGGAGCGAAGTTCGGTGTGAGACGAAAACCGTGATCTATGTGATCACATTGCGATCTGTTAGACCGAAAACCAAGATCTGTTTATTTGTGGAAACAGTCGCAAATATATAGGGATATATCAAAGACGAGAGAGAAACAAAGAGATAATTGCTGCGATTACGCACCAAAGGGGACTTAGAAGAAGTAGCGCAAGATGAAAGACGTAACGCAAGTGAGATAACTAGTGAAGGCGCCAGAAAGACGGGTGTAAATGTAAAAGAGTAGAAAGACCAAGTTTAAAACACAATATTAAAAATATTCGAATCACGAAGAGCTAAAATCCCTACAATATTTCCTTTCATTTTCGTGTGTCTTTACAAACTTATGGGAGCGTTGCAAACCGTTACACCACATCGATCATTAACGACATCTACACAGAAGATAGCCTACATTCAGTACAATCGGTTGCGATCCTGCGACAGACGCTGATTCTCTGTGAGGAATGCACCTTTACACGGGTGCTTGATTCAATATAATGTTTATGGTTTAATCGATGCCCATGACATTTTATTTAGCGGTTAGTGTCAAACAACCGCGCAAATATACAACAGATTTTGTCTCAAAGCAACAGTTGATCACCAGTGAGGCCAAAGAAAGCATTGTGGGAAAATATTTATTTGACTTGAAAGCAGAAAAAAAAGAACAGTAAAATATTACGTTATTTTTTTCTTTTTTATCGGCGGCGAATCTGTAGTATGTCTTTTTGCTTCGTCTTCGTTTCCTTCACTTATGCTTGTGTTCCCAGCCAACTTTTTGACGTAAATTGCACATTTTGCCGTTTTACGTGAAAATCCGTGCACCACAGCAGCTCGGCAGTTTTTTGAAACAGTGTGTCCCAAAATGTTTTTGGCAATGTTGAAAAGTGTATTGATGTTAGCAACATCATACCTAAAAAAGGCAAATTCAGTGAACACTTAAAATTGATTCCAAAAATGTGCCACAATGATCTAAAAATAGTTTTAATGTTCTGTTCTTAACATTGTAAAAAAACGTGCTTTACATATATTATCAGAGACAGCGCAACAATAAGAAAACAATTTCACTCACGGTCCACGAACTTCCATAGGTATTTGAGCTGCCCCAGACATGATGTGATTTTTGCCTTTGCTGAATTCTTTGAACTTTATCACATTGCTGATCGTGTGACGACAAACTGTGGTGTTTCTGATCATGGGTGCATAACAGACCTACAAGGAATCGTTTGCATAAAAAATTAACATCTAAAATCAAGCAGAATGCAAACTTTTCTTGTTTGTTTCTGAATGAAAAACATCTCTGTATAACTTTGCCAAAATGAAAGTGCGATTTGTTGCACTATGTAGCACCTTAAACACATTATTGTTTAAAGCTCAGCAATTTCTTTGGTTGCAGACTACACAGAAAAATGTTGTAGTTTTTTAAGAAATAAACCCAACACAATAAACATTAAGCAGAGAAATGTTTATCACATTGAGCCACATAAACGTGAATGTGGGAAAAAATTTTGTCAGTGGAAACACAGAACTAATTAATCCATTGAAACAGAAAAACTCATGAATGTACCTCAAAAAAGAGACCCCTTGTAATGGCTGATTTGATGGCATTGTGTCGTGGCATGTAGGGAAGAATTTCAGTTCCATCAATACAAATAATGTCAATGTTATATTCAGTGCAACATGAGTGAAAGAGTTTCTCTGTCTTTGGCAAAACCGCGATCAGGTCATAAGCACCAGATGTAACAACTTCCCTTACCTACACACACTGTTTCTGTGATACTTTAAAGGGCAGGTGGAAAATAAATACATACTTTTACTTCTGCTCTCAGCTAACAAAAAAAACACATTTGTATATGTTTAAACACATTTTAATCAACACACAGCACCTACTAGTAGTCATGAACAGTTAATAACATTTGTAGCTACAAAGAATCTCACCTTGCGCACATCGTCGAGTTCAGCTAGTTCAATAGTTATTCTTGTATACTGCATAAGTTGGGCATCCTTATCTTGCAAAATTTTCTTCGCTTCCTCATCGAGTTCAATCTTGGAAGGGGGTTCTGGGATAACCAACTTTTTCTTTCCTGAATAACCAAACAATTTCATTATTGTTGCACCAAGTTTTGCCAAAATATACAATTACTTCAGTTATTTAAATCAACATGTTTGGGGGGTTAGAAGCTATTATCAACAAACGATTACTTCCTATGTTTGTAATGATTCATGAAAAAATTGGATGTCTTGCAAAGTAAAAACAACCATATCCAACCTTTGGTTGGGGCTGATGCTGGAAGAAATCGAGTAAGGGCAACCACTTCATATCCCAAGTATACAAGCATGTTCAATCGCTTAGACACAGAAGACACTGTTTCCTCGCATGGAACATTGAGATCATAGTATTTGCCATGACCAGGTAGTGGAAGATTTGCCATGTCAATTTCAGGTTTGCAACCAATATATGTGCCGTTTTTTTTTAAACACTTCAAATCTACATGTACACTGTGATTTGTGAAACATAATATGAGTGGCCTAGTTGTTTTAGTGTATGTAAGCAAGGTTAACAAAATGTCATGCCTATATACATACTTATCAACAATCCACCACCAAAAATCAACCGATACTTTTTATACACACAAAACATCAGCGGTTCGCACATAATATATGCAATTAACAATGGCTGAAAACAAACCTTTAGAACTTATGCATGTAAGTAAATAGAATGCACAAATACAAAACTTTATTTCTGTTCAAGTAACACAATAAAATTTACTGACTAAATTCAGTTTAGTTGACCCAAATTCTTTTCCAGTAAGTTGTACATAGAAACCAGATTCGTCTACATGTGAAACGCACTGGTACCAGAAATTAAAAAAGCACTATTTCATATTTAAAGCAACGCTAATTTCTTTCATCTAAACTGAGTGCAAAATATGAAACAATGCAGCACGTGTTCCGAAGTACGCATTTGACACGCTTGGCTTGTTTACGTTTTTGTCACGTGACTACTAAATGCAAAAATAGACCACCCTCATTCTGGCAGAATTCTGGCAGAATAATTTTGCAAATTTGCCACATTTTTCAAGGTACAACAGGCATTTACTCAAAAATTGGTTTCTTTTGGATTAGAATCAAATTACAGAGATGAGCAAGCAGTTCAAACCTCAAAAAACATTTAAACAAATTTTTTCGCAGCTGTATCAATCAAAAAAATCGCGAATTAAAAAAATCGCCTGGTTTTGCGATTCAGCATAATGGCGGCATGCAAAAAACTTCCCTAATACAAAGAATTCTGCTCGGCGTTCTTGCAATAGGTGCCAATATTGACCAATATCACGAGAACGGAAATTTAATGCTCTACCACATGCAATTAACAAATTTGAAATTAAGGTGCCGGATGACCTTCAAATCGCCCATCGAAGACGACCCGCTTTTTGCGAATCAGCAGCATAATGGCGTAATGTCGGCATGCGAAAAACTTCCCTATTAAAACAATTCTGCTCGGCCTTCTTGCAATAGGTGCCAATATTGACCAATATCACGAGAACGGAAATTTAATGCTCTACCACATGCAATTAACAAATTTGAAATTAAGGTGCCGGATGACCTTCAAATCGCCCATCGAAGACGACCCGCTTTTTGCGAATCAGCAGCATAATGGCGTAATGTCGGCATGCGAAAAACTTCCCTATTAAAACAATTCTGCTCGGCGTTCTTGCAATAGGTGCCAATATTGACCAATATCACGAGAACGGAAATTTAATGCTCTACCACATGCAGTTAACAAATTTGAAATTAAGGTGCCGGATGACCTTCAAATCGCCCATCGAAGACGACCCGCTTTTTGCGAATCAGCAGCATAATGGCGTAATGTCGGCATGCGAAAAACTTCCCTATTAAAACAATTCTGCTTGGTCTTCTTGCAATAGGTGCCAATATTGACCAATATCACGAGAAGGGAAATTTAATGCTCTACCACATGCAATTAACAAATTTGAAATTAAGGTGCCGGATGACCTTCAAATCGCCCATCGAAGACGACCCGCTTTTTGCGAATCAGCAGCATAATGGCGTAATGTCGGCATGCGAAAAACTTCCCTATTAAAACAATTCTGCTCGGCGTTCTTGCAATAGGTGCCAATATTGACCAAATTTGACCATATTGACCAATAAGCCTTCTAAATTTATAACTTTGGCAGTATGCAAGTACAACATGTGTTCAATCATGTACATTTGCACATATCAGCAAACTTGGCAATAATACACAACTTTATTTGTAAAAAATTGTATTTGTTGACTTCCGGGGCCGGGCCACGTAGCAGCCTTCGACATGCTACAAAATGTTGATTTGCGGACTGCAGTTTGTACACCCTTGGTGTAAACAAATACAAAACATTTTTGCTACATGTTTAGATGATGGATTGCTTTCTACATTTCTTTTTCATGTGCTCTTTGGATAAAATGGCAACAAATTTTAGAGATATGTGACATATATAACGCTAAATACTATTTTTTCCAATACACACAAACATATGTATTTACTGTTTATCCTGTGACATGTGTTGCATAATTGATTTCTGTGACAAAATACTGTAAAAAAAATATGCTCTATTTTCTGTGCAGGTCGTATTCAGTTCGAAAAAAAAGGAAAAGTTGAATTGTGATGGTTACTTTTGAGGGAAAAGAAAATTGAAAATGTAGTGTAGTTCATACTACACCTGACAAATTCCTGCAAATGTGTCATTGGTAGGGGAGTCAGGAGATAATAGGAGAGGGGTTAATAAAATTTTCATGTTAGGTACCACGAATCCATACGAGTTGATAAACCCTTCGGTATCTGAGATCAAATCCTAATAGAATGCAACAGTACAGTCAAACGATAACGCGTGAAATATGTCCACATCAACGTCATTGCGTCATAAGGGACAAACAGAAAGAAAGGCAATCTTCGACCAAAACGAATTTCAATGCCAGGACCAAACTTTATTTTATCAAAATAGGGCTAAAGACCGCATATCAGCAATTCTATTAAAATAGTTTTGCCCGCGGGGAATGCTCGTCTTGTACTCCTGCGTCATAGAGAGTCTCAGTTTCGTCACAAGGCAACCGGTGATGCATTGGGGTCAATTTTCTGTTTAATGAGCAAGAAGTCACGTGGTGTAGCCAGGGCGATTTTCAGCGTGTTTGGTGCAGTTTTAGTGCAAATTTTTGCTCTTCTCAGTCAGTCAGACGTTTGGTGCAGGGTGCTGCGAAAAGTTTAGTTGAAAAACCATCAAAATGTTCAAGGGGATGAAGCACAAAATTGAATCTTTTATTGGCACCTATTGCAAGAAGGCCGAGCAGAATTGTTTTAATAGGGAAGTTTTTCGCATGCCGACATTACGCCATTATGCTGCTGATTCGCAAAAAGCGGGTCGTCTTCGATGGGCGATTTGAAGGTCATCCGGCACCTTAATTTCAAATTTGTTAATTGCATGTGGTAGAGCATTAAATTTCCGTTCTCGTGATGTTGGTCAATATTGGCACCTATTGCAAGAAGGCCGAGCAGAATTGTTTTAATAGGGAAGTTTTTCGCATGCCGACATTACGCCATTATGCTGCTGATTCGCAAAAAGCGGGTCGTCTTCGATGGGCGATTTGAAGGTCATCCGGCACCTTAATTTCAAATTTGTTAATTGCATGTGGTAGAGCATTAAATTTCCGTTCTCGTGATGTTGGTCAATATTGGCACCTATTGCAAGAAGGCCGAGCAGAATTGTTTTAATAGGGAAGTTTTTCGCATGCCGACATTACGCCATTATGCTGCTGATTCGCAAAAAGCGGGTCGTCTTCGATGGGCGATTTGAAGGTCATCCGGCACCTTAATTTCAAATTTGTTAATTGCATGTGGTAGAGCATTAAATTTCCGTTCTCGTGATGTTGGTCAATATTGGCACCTATTGCAAGAAGGCCGAGCAGAATTGTTTTAATTGGGAAGTTTTTCGCATGCCGACATTACGCCATTATGCTGCTGATTCGCAAAAAGCGGGTCGTCTTCGATGGGCGATTTGAAGGTCATCCGGCACCTTAATTTCAAATTTGTTAATTGCATGTGGTAGAGCATTAAATTTCCCTTCTCGTGATGTTGGTCAATATTGGCACCTATTGCAAGAACGCCGAGCAGAATTGTTTTAATTGGGAAGTTTTTCGCATGCCGACATTACGCCATTATGCTGCTGATTCGCAAAAAGCGGGTCGTCTTCGATGGGCGATTTGAAGGTCATCCGGCACCTTAATTTCAAATTTGTTAATTGCATGTGGTAGAGCATTAAATTTCCCTTCTCGTGATGTTGGTCAATATTGGCACCTATTGCAAGAAGGCCGAGCAGAATTGTTTTAATAGGGAAGTTTTTCGCATGCCGACATTACGCCATTATGCTGCTGATTCGCAAAAAGCGGGTCGTCTTCGATGGGCGATTTGAAGGTCATCCGGCACCTTAATTTCAAATTTGTTAATTGCATGTGGTAGAGCATTAAATTTCCGTTCTCGTGATGTTGGTCAATATTGGCACCTATTGCAAGAACGCCGAGCAGAATTGTTTTAATTGGGAAGTTTTTCGCATGCCGACATTACGCCATTATGCTGCTGATTCACAAAAAGCGGGTCGTCTTCGATGGGCGATTTGAAGGTCATCCGGCACCTTAATTTCAAATTTGTTAATTGCATGTGGTAGAGCATTAAATTTACGTTCTCGTGATGTTGGTCAATATTGGCACCTATTGCAAGAACGCCGAGCAGAATTCTTTGTATTAGGGAAGTTTTTTGCATGCCGCCATTATGCTGAATCGCAAAACCAGGCGATTTTTTTTGATTGATACAGCTGCGGAAAAATTTGTTTAAATGTTTTTTGAGGTTTGAACTGCTTGCTCATCTCTGTAATTTGATTCTAATCCAAAAGAAACCAATTTTTGAGTAAATGCCTGTTGTACCTTGTAAAATGTGGCAAATTTGCAAAATTATTCTGCCAGAATTCTGCCAGAATGAGGGTGGTAAAAATAGTCCCCAAATCAATACTCCGGAAATACAATCATTAATCATTATTTTTTTGTCTTTGTTATAGTTTTATGTTTATAAGTAAGCGAATTTAGGTTTTGAATTGGCATATGTCATGCTTTGTTCAACTTTTATCAAAAAGTGGGGTGTTGTCGTGGCATGTAGTTTAAATATTTGTTCAATAATGTTAATGAACAACTGATAATAGGCTTATGATACATTCCAAGTTTTCTTTATGCATACTTTTTTTGCAGAGAGTTTGCAAAGATCTGTGTTAAATTTAAACAATAGGGAACTTTCCATTAATTTGTTCTTTGCAATTATATATTTGTTAATGATGTGCCATTTTTAATAGGACAGTTTTCAGTTAATGGACAATGGCCATCAGAAGTATTTTTAAACCCAGTCTATTTTCTGGTAAAGTTGCAATAGTAACAGGTGGTGGAACTGGAATAGGGGCCGCAATTACACAGGAGTTGGCCCATTTGGGATGTAATGTGGTCATTGCATCAAGAAATGAAGAAAGATTAAAGAAAGCTGCCGAAGAAATGAATAAGAACCCTAAAATCACTGGTAAAGTCATGCCAATACAATGCAATATTAGAAGGGAAGAACAAGTGCAGCATCTGATGCAAACTGTTGTAAAGCAGTTTGGAAAGATTGACTTTTTGGTCAACAATGGTGGGGGGCAGTTTCAATGTCCTGCTGAAAATATTTCCCTGAAAGGTTGGAAAGCAGTAATTGAAACCAACTTGACTGGAACATTTTTGTGCTGTCAGCATGCGTTTCGAGAGTGGATGGGTGAAAATGGTGGTGTCATAGTGAATATTGTGGTTGACATGTGGCGTGGATTTATTATGATGTCACATAGTGGTGCTGCAAGATCAGCTGTCGACAATCTTACTAAAACGTTGGCTTTGGAATGGGCAGATAAGGGAATTAGGATAAACTCGGTTGCTCCAGGAACAATTTACTCCGAGACAGCAGCTGCTAACTATCCGACGGATGTGTTCAGTGTAGCCAGAGAAGTTCAACCAACCGGTCGACTTGGGTCACCTGAGGAGGTTTCCTCTCTTGTGTGTTTCATACTTTCACCGGCAGCTGCCTTTATGACTGGTAAGCTTTTCATCATACTATATAATGCTCACAAATACTCTTTTTGTGTTTTTTATTTACGTTTAAGTTGTGTTGTCATGGTGCAAAACCTATTTTTGACCTCAATTAACATTGTTACAGAAAGTAGTGCATGTGAATTGTTTATGCTACTTCATATTTACGCTTGTACATATATGAGGCAAAACTCAACATCATGAATATTAATATGAAAACCACTTGTTTGAAGGTGAAACAGTAAAAGTGGATGGAGCCCAAAGTCTGTACAGATGTCAGTTGAACATACCTCAACATAACAAGTTGCCAGCGTGGAAGTGGAGCAAACTTTAATATTCTTTAAATATAAATGACAGACCTTGTTTTTAATTTGATTGCCTATGCATTATTTTCTTTTGTTTCTTGCTTGTGTGCAATTATTTGCCTTTTAAATTTTCAAATGCTTGCCCTGTTTTACAAAAACAAAGTTTTTGATTTTTTTAATCACAACCACTTTAACTTCACAAAATTAGCATAGGAAAAGACTGCATCCAAAATCACAGTTGTTAAATATGGATATAAAAAGTGTGTTCAAACAAGGCCTGTTTGCTGGTAAAGTAGCAATTGTAACAGGAGGGGCAACAGGTATTGGAGCAGTTATTACACAGGAACTTGCTCATCTCGGATGTGATGTTGTCATTGCATCAAGAAATGAAAACAGATTAAAGGAGGCAGCAGAAAAGTTTAACGCAAACCCAAAGGTTGTCGGAACTGTGTCCACTGTACGGTGCAACATTCGTGATGAACAGCAAGTCATAAAGTTAATGCAAAGTGTCGTTAATCAGTTTGGAAAAATTGATTTTCTTGTTAACAACGGTGGCGGACAGTTTATGTGTCCTGCTGACCAAATATCACTGAAAGGTTGGAAGGCAGTTATTGACACAAATTTGACAGGTACATTTTTGTGCTGCAAGCATGCCTTTCGTGAGCACATGGGAGAACATGGTGGAGTGATTGTAAACATTATTGCTGACATGTGGAGGGGATTTCCCTACATGGCACATACTGGAGCTGCAAGGTCTGCTGTAGACAATTTAACTAAGACCCTTGCTCTTGAGTGGGCAGACAAAGGTGTCAGAATAAACTCCGTTGCTCCTGGAACAATATTTTCCTCCACTGCTGCCAAAAATTATCCAACTGATGTTTTTCATATGGCACAACCACTGCAACCTACTGGCCGTTTAGGTTGCCCTGAAGAAGTTTCTGGAATTGTGTGTTTTCTTCTTTCACCAGCTGCTGCTTTTATGACAGGTTAGGTTTACTTTGTAAGAGTTTTTCCTGGGCCCCAAAGGAAAACTTTCCAAAAAAGCATTGCAAAAGATTGTTTGATCATAGTGATAAGTACCCTGTGGTTTGCACCCATTTATTGTTGTACTCCCTCATATTTTATATTACTGGTATCGTGGTATGGAATTAGTTTGCGAAGTTGGTAAATTTTGTTACACTGTATCTGACGTCACATTTCTCGTATGCTATGTTGTGTTTACGTGGCATCTGTATTTTTATTAACGTCGAATAATACGCCACGAACCCATTTCAACCCATACGGCGAATAACGCGCTGTTTATTGTATGCACGGAAGACAACTAAATATCCGGCTAATCATATTTCGTGACACTTCCAACAACACAGCACGCCCTACAACACATTACATTTTTTGGTATTTGCAAACATACATTTAACTCTTTTTTTTGCACAGGAGAAACTGTGAAGATGGATGGGGCTCAAAGTTTATACAAATGCCTGTTTGAAATACCCAAACATGACAAACTCCCACCATGGAAATGGAACAAACTTTAATTAAGTGTTAAAAGAAGTTAAAAAGAAGTGACGATAAATTTTAAATATTATGTATATTTGATACGACTTTCTAATAGCTGTGCTGTGTTTACTGATTTATTCACATTTTGATTCCTCAACAAAATGTTAATTATTGTGATTAACAAAAAATAACAGCAATCAATAAATGTTTGTGTACTGTAAGAGTAAAATTATGTGTAACAATGCAATGGGTCATGCATGGGCGCCAGTGTTTTGGTTGAATGAGCGCAGATGAACAGGCTGTTGCCAGGGCGATTTTCAGCGTGTTTGGGGCAGTTTTAGTTTGTTTTTCAGGGTTATTAGTCAGGCAGTAAATTGGTAGAGGGTGCTGTTGTACATGTAGCTGAAAAACTACCCAAATATTGAGGTTGATTTTGTGAAAAAATGAATCACAGAAAGTATGTTCAATTTGTGATTTTCTGTTAGTGCGGACCCTTGGCAAGGAATTGTGGCCA
Organism: Ascidia mentula; assembly: GCF_947561715.1. Classification (NCBI taxonomy): domain Eukaryota; kingdom Metazoa; phylum Chordata; class Ascidiacea; order Phlebobranchia; family Ascidiidae; genus Ascidia; species Ascidia mentula. The sequence continues at coordinate 17,904,229 of NC_138570.1, read as the reverse complement.
AATTTATAATCAAAATAACTACTTAAACTGCTCCCCCGGGGGCATTTTGACCCTCTGTTGGCCATTATTTTGGTCAAAAAAGCAGAAAAAAGTGTAGGTTTGTTTTGTGAAAAAATGAATCACAGAAAGTTACCTCCATTTGCGATTAAGTGAAGCCACCAACCCTCCTCTACACAATTCATGAAGAATTAGATGTCTTGTAATTGTCTTGGGGCCCCACCGGGGCTGTTTGTACACCCCCTAGGACTGACAATTTAGCAGTTAGTCTTTGCAAAACCCCCCAATGTGCTGTCTTAATGCAGCTGCAATCAATTTTTTTTCTGTTCAGCAATAGAAGTCCCCCTTCATGAGTCATCAGACCCGGCAATTGTTTTTGGCAAACAAGAGAAACTGTAACCAGGTGCACAATAACAAATGACTTCTAAAACTCAATTTTTGGGATTTAATTGAGAGATGCGGCCTTGAGTGGGCAGACAAAGGTGTCAGAATAAACTCCGTTGCTCCTGGAACAATATTTTCCTCCACTGCTGCCAAAAATTATCCAACTGATGTTTTTCATATGGCACAACCACTGCAACCTACTGGCCGTTTAGGTTGCCCTGAAGAAGTTTCTGGAATTGTGTGTTTTCTTCTTTCACCAGCTGCTGCTTTTATGACAGGTTAGGTTTACTTTGTAAGAGTTTTTCCTGGGCCCCAAAGGAAAACTTTCCAAAAAAGCATTGCAAAAGATTGTTTGATCATAGTGATAAGTACCCTGTGGTTTGCACCCATTTATTGTTGTACTCCCTCATATTTTATATTACTGGTATCGTGGTATGGAATTAGTTTGCGAAGTTGGTAAATTTTGTTACACTGTATCTGACGTCACATTTCTCGTATGCTATGTTGTGTTTACGTGGCATCTGTATTTTTATTAACGTCGAATAATACGCCACGAACCCATTTCAACCCATACGGCGAATAACGCGCTGTTTATTGTATGCACGGAAGACAACTAAATATCCGGCTAATCATATTTCGTGACACTTCCAACAACACAGCACGCCCTACAACACATTACATTTTTTGGTATTTGCAAACATACATTTAACTCTTTTTTTTGCACAGGAGAAACTGTGAAGATGGATGGGGCTCAAAGTTTATACAAATGCCTGTTTGAAATACCCAAACATGACAAACTCCCACCATGGAAATGGAACAAACTTTAATTAAGTGTTAAAAGAAGTTAAAAAGAAGTGACGATAAATTTTAAATATTATGTATATTTGATACGACTTTCTAATAGCTGTGCTGTGTTTACTGATTTATTCACATTTTGATTCCTCAACAAAATGTTAATTATTGTGATTAACAAAAAATAACAGCAATCAATAAATGTTTGTGTACTGTATTGCTATGCAAATTACGAAAGATATTTTATTTTTAATTGACAGATTAAAAATAGTGAAAATGAATATTGCCAGTGTTTTTAAGCCAAACCTGTTTGCTGGCAAAGTTGCAATTGTAACGGGTGGGGCAACAGGAATTGGTGCTGCAATTACACAGGAATTGGCCCATTTAGGATGTGATGTGGTCATTGCATCAAGAAATGAAGAAAAATTACTGGATGCAGCCGATAAAATGAATAAAAACACAAAAGTTATTGGTGATGTATCAAGTTTACCTTGCAACATTCGCCAAGAAGAGCAAGTTCAAAATCTCATGCAACATGTTGTGAAGAGGCACGGAAAAATTGACTTTTTAGTTAATAATGGAGGAACCTGACCGGGACTTTCCATTGCTGTCAACATGCGTACAAGGAATGGATGGGAGAAAACGGAGGGGCCATTGTCAACATAACTGCAAATGTAAAAAAGGGTATGCCGAATATGTGCCACACCGGTGCCGCAAGAAGTGCTGTTGATAATTTGACCAAAACTTTGGCCATCGAGTGGGCAGATAAAGGAGTTAGGATCAATGCTATTGCACCTGGAACAATTTATTCACCCACAGCTGCAGCTAATTATTCAACTAACTTGTTTGAAGAAGCTGTTAAGATACAACCTACATGGAGACTTGGTACCCCTGAAGAAATTTCTGCTATTGTCTGCTTTACATTATCACCTGCTGCTGCATTTATGACAGGTTACACAATTTATGATAAGTTATAGCAATATTTCTTTATGAAATTAATTTAAACAATGAGTTTGATCTGGTTTGCTTAATGCCTTAATCTTGTGATTTGTTCACTGGTAATTGATGCAAACACATTTGTTTAGTTTTTTTCCATGTTTATTGAAACTTATTATTTGCAGGTGAAACTGTGACAATGGATGGAGCAGAATGTTTGTACGGCAGTTTCAAAAAAATACCCCGGCATGATAAGCTTCCAGCATGGAAGTGGAACAACGAATAACTTCCTTATAATTTTTTAAACATTTGCATTAATCAATTTAAGCCATGTATCTAGGCAAAACCGTGCAAAACATTCAAGCAATTTATCACAATATGAACCAACTTGTTTTCCAAATTTTTTTTGCACATTTTATCTATGAAAAAATTCATATTACTTAAACTTGGCAATTCAAGGAGCATACAACTGTGGCTCCTTTACGTTTTGACTCTTGACTGCGAATTTTATTCAGCAAAAATGCATACACTAGAAGACCTTTCAGACATACAGACATTCAAAAGCGATCTATATTCTTGCCCACATACTGTATGCAATATTGTTCAGTTTTCCAAACACAAAAGGTGTCTGTTTATAGCTCGATATCATCTAGCTGCAACAGCTTTTCTGATATTGTTGAACATTTCAATGTATTGTTGCATTGTAATTTCTGGAGTAAAGCGTTCACCACCTTTAGGTTGCAATAAAGAGGGAAGGTTTGGGGGTGCCTGCTCCCCAATTATAGCTTGCAACATCTCCGACATTAATCCCCAAGACTCGCGGGCAAACATACATGGCGTGTATTCCACCTAAATAAAGGAGTATTAAATTAAAAAAGTTCATTTGTCAAATTTCTCAAGTGAAAGGACATAAAGACAGTGCAGACTGGTTTAAAAAACAAACCTGAAAGTTCCTTTGAATTTGTACGTACGCCTTATTATTTTTCTGTTGCATGTTTATTTGTGACAACTATTTACATTGCAACATTGATTGAAGATGCATAACTATAAGTATTTGTATGAAAATAAGTTTTGGCGGTGGGAAATTGTGTAGACCTCTGTCACAATGGAAAGCATGTCACAGGGCAAACCAGTAAAATGAGCACATGTGCGTGTGCTGTTGCTAAGTGAATTTGAGCCAGTTTCAGGCAGTTTTAGTGGGGTTTGGGTGCTTCAGGTTGCTACTTGGTGTCAGGTGCTGTAGAAAAGTGAACTAAAAATACAACGAAAACGTCAGGCTATAAAAATTAATGGAACAAGGTCCCATTCATTTGTGGTTTTGTAAAAGATCCATCCCTCAGCTACACATTCTGATCAAGATTGGTTTCCGGACTGGTGCATTTTAGGCCCCTGAGTGCCTAAAATGGGGTTATTTGGGGTGAAAGAGCAACAAAAAATGCAATTAGATTTTGCAGAAAAATGAAGCGTTTAAGTACAAGTTCTTTTGTAGTTTTATGCAGGGCCTATCTCACCATCTAATTACAATTTGTACATTTGCCTCATCCAGATAAATTGTCGGATCAACTTAAATCCAGATTAACCAAGTTCTATTGCATAAATGTTTTAAAGCAACTTGTAAATGAAATAGGACTGGAGTATAAGCTTTTGAAATTGCTTCAAAAGAGCAGAAAAATATCTGAATGGTAATTACCTCTATGGCAATGCCTTTAGTGTTTGAACCGACAGCAACAATGCCGACTTTGATCAGGAAATCTCCAAGCTCATATCGCTGTCCTTTGCATTCAATTTTCCCTCCTTTCTTAGGTTGCCACACAGCTCGCAATTTAGACAGGAATGCAGAAAGCATGACGTCGGTGACAAGAAAAGAACCTTCTTCAAATAAAGCAAACCTTGATGCTGGGAACTCAGAGTCATAAAGCAGGTGCAAGGTTTTGGAATTGGAAGCTGAAAGTAGCAAATATTTTGTGGTAGCTCTGAAGCTGTATTAAAGACACATGCGTGCATTGCAACTTCAAATGCCTATTAGGTTTTTAAGGTAGTCTCTGTATGCTCCTTTGGTTTGGTAGTGAAGAGACATTTTGTACAGGAGGCCAAAATTTCAACTTGGACCAAGAATGTTTTTGTGTATAAATATAGGTAGTGACTAAGATATTATAGTTATAGTACTGCTTATAGTTCAAAAGATGAACATGAGTAATTAATCTGTTTGGGAAAATAATTCATCACTAAGTCTTCAAGAAAAGCTCCAAGCTTTGATCCTTTATTACAGGAAACGACCCAAACACATATATACCGACCAAAATCTTTTGATAATTTTTTTAATTATGTTCAGGCAAAGTAATCACAGCAATGTCATTATTAAAGGATTAGGATATCAAAACTTTTGTTTGTAATACATGGCATCGGTCAAAAAGTGTATCCATACATTTCTGAATTAGAGGTAGGCAAAAAAAATTCTGCAGGGCATAAATCTAGTCCTTATTCTGTGCTGTAGCCATATTGCAACTTGACAGTATGAATTTTAGTATTAACCAAGTGGTTAGCTATTGTTTTGCTCACCAGTCGGTGCATGGAAGGACTCACACTCAACCACAAACAATCCACATTTCTTTGCACCAAGTTTTTCCACTACATTGGTTATTTGTTCAAGAGATTGCTGAGTATTTAATCCCTCAGGCTGTTTCCACTGGCTAACACTGGAATGTATAATTTTTCATTTTCAAAACACACATAAAAAATAAAACAAATAGTTTAAAATAATATGCTTGTCTTTCATGATGATATTTAATTTGTAATTTGCGTGGAGGATTTTTTTTCGGCAAACGTTGAACGTGTCTCGTATGTTAATGCATTACCGAATGTTTTTTGTGCAGATTATCGGCAAACGTTAGCAAGAGTGACATTTATTCAATCTGGAGTGTACGTGTTTCACTTCGAGCATCACTATTGCTATGGCTAATCCTATAATAACCCTAACCTATGGCGCGTTACAAGAGAATACCATGTTAAATTATTTCAATTCCACCACGGAGTAAAAGATTCTTACACTGAAGTATAAATAGTAGAAAGATGTTAAACTTACTATGTGACACCCATTGAAAGTTTGTATGAAGTGTTGCAACTTGCAATTTTAGTGAATCAGACTTTCAAAACAGCAGTTGCGTGGGGTATTTAGTGCAGCACTAATTCCAACCGTCTTGTAACGTTTATGCATGACGTAGTGTTCACATTTACGTAATTTTCCATTTAGGTAATGGAGAGTGACTTGCAGTTTTGTACCGCCCAGATAAATACCACAGTTCTCGGAACTGCCCAGGAAGAATTGATCGTAATCGCATAATGATAGTATCGTAGCTCACGCGACGACATTCTTACACTGTTATGATTGTCTTTAAATCTCTGGTTTCTGTGGCCCGAATTCATTTCCACATTGTGGAGTCGCTACTCTGCGCTGGGCTTTTGCCTAGTGTAGATTCACCATTCATTCTACATTGTTGGTACGCCTTGGCGTAGAATCACGTTTGTTTATTCTAATTTGCCCAGTGTAGTGTAGTGTAGTGCAGTTCAACCATTCAACATTCTTGGTTCGCCTTTTGCGTTTCGTCCATTGGTGAAACATTCTTCCAAGATGAACGTCTGTATACTCTGGGGCTACGTCTGTCTATTCTTTCGTCTTTGTTGCTTCCATCTCTACATTTTGGCGACCCCGCCTGTGAAGTTTCCCGAACGTCAAGCTTCAAAGAAGAGTGAAGGATATTCTTCCAAGACGAACGACAAATCTTGACCGTGAGTACCAAACCAGTTGTACTTTTGGTCGTAATTCTTCCATCATCTAATTGCCACGAGGATTCTTTTATAATCTTTCATCAAAATTGCCATCTGGTTGAATATTTATCAGGATATATTCAAGCCATAATCTCGGCGTTCATTTCGCTGTTTTCTTGGATTGCGCACAGTTGCAAATTGACGCGCAACTCTCTCAAATCTTGCTGAGATTTCTAGGTTCCTCGTTTTCCGTTGCTGGACGTTGCTGCTACCATTTCTCTTGGATTCGTCAACCGTTGTTCCCAATTTCCATTCACAAGTGTTTTCCTGAGGATTCGTCAACTCCAGCCCTGCGCTTTAATCGAGCTTAGAGGAGATTCAATTCGCGTACGCACGGATTTCATCGTTTCCCATATGCAACGTTGGATATTTTCCGTGAATGTTCGTTTTCCCCTGCCCAATTTCCGTCTCGTTATTTTGGCCGGGGCGGCCGGCGGTGTTGGCTTGTCTGTGCGGGAAATCGCACCGTATATTCCGGCGGACCATCACACTGTGTTGGAACCGATGCCAACAGGCAGGAATGAAACACGACAAAGTCTGTTGTGCGACGGAAGGTGGATTTCATTTCAAGAAATTTACAATTAAACCTATGGAATGCTGTTGGACTATACAATTTCGCTATTCAACGGTCATGGATTATTAAAGGCAATGAACTGAATTTTTATCTGCCATGGTAAACATCAAGGATATTTCAAGAAATCTTGGCTACAAACGTCGGAACGTTATCGCAAATTACCCGGTAATGTTACATACTACTTTTGTTTCTACTCTTTTAAGCCATGCCTAGCCCTTAGTGGTTACGTAATACTAATTCCCTTATGTTCACTTTCTGTAAAAGGGTTTTTAAACTTTGTTAAGTCTCCTTGTCACCGAAACGTTAGTTAATATTATTCCTTGCGTAATTGACGTCTGTTAAATGTGAAATGTGGATTCAACCCTTAACGAGTCTGCATGACAAGTCAGAAGGGGCCTGATACCTTTATACTACATGGCGCATAATTAAGCAAGGTCGCCCTTTATATTGCCTCCTCCCCACTCTTTATTATGTCTGAAGCCCCAATAGGAAAAATCCTTGCTCTCTAGTTTTGTTTTGGTTTGATGAAGCACATAACTGCTGATTGACATATTTTACGCATGGTTTTATTGTTTGGCCATTATTTTGTGACATGTACTTTGACAAAGCTAAAATACCATTTTTTCTTTTCCTTTTCTCTTTTCTCTCTTATATCGTTGTTCTTTGCCTATTCTGTAAAACACTTTTTGGGAAAAGACGAGTGTAACGTTTATGCATGACGTAGTGTTCACATTTACGTAATTTTCCATTTAGGTAATGGAGAGTGACTTGCAGTTTTGTACCGCCCAGATAAATACCACAGTTCTCGGAACTGCCCAGGAAAAATTGATCGTAATCGCATAATGATAGTATCGTAGCTCACGCGACGACATTCTTACACTGTTATGATTGTCTTTAAATCTCTGGTTTCTGTGGCCCGAATTCATTTCCACATTGTGGAGTCGCTACTCTGCGCTGGGCTTTTGCCTAGTGTAGATTCACCATTCATTCTACATTGTTGGTACGCCTTGGCGTAGAATCACGTTTGTTTATTCTACTCTGGGGTTGATTTGTATTTCTGAACATATATCTATCGTCTTGGTGAATAAAACATACTAACACAAGTTTGGTTAGTTACGAAGAGGAGTCAGGAGTTAAGGGAAACGCATCTCGCAGTTGAACACGCAATTCAAACAAACAAACAATACACATCACTACAGTCTTCTCTCTACTGCCATCCAGGGCGAAAAAGTCCCAACAGGTAAATAACCGTTCCTTTGTTTTTGTTTACTACATTTATTTGTAAAATAGGGATTTAATTTCATTGAAAAAACACTATTAGTATTTGCTATGTTTATACGTGACAAATGCGGTAAATTTTTTTTAATTCCATTTTGAAATATTTTTCTTGATACATTTATATCCAGTTTTTAATGCTTTTGTTATCTGCTTAAAGATTCGTGTTTCAAAGTCCATCACGAAATCGTGCGAAAGCGGGATTATTGTTGCGTGACGTTATAGAAGGCGCTTTGGTCGTGCAAGTGCTGGCAGCCTTATGTGTAGGAATGGAAAACATTGTAAAACGGGTTCCATTAAACAGGGAACAACAAGTGAACAAGTGCAAAAAACGGATTTTTATGTTAATTTGAGCAGCACACAGATGACCACTGTTAATGATAAAACAATTACGGGACAGGGTGTTCTTGTTGTTACAGCATTTATGATCGCTAACGTGATGCATGGACTTTTGAAAACACGACTGAGACAAATCGTCAATTTAGCTTTGTCGTTCTGTCCACTCACAGCAAAAGATAAAAGTAGGTTTATTGAATTTTAAGGCTGGCAAAGACCGCCGAGAAAAACCGACCAAATTAGCTGATTATGCAACACAACACTGTTATTCGGTCATAACACCACTTTTTGTCCGACAGTGGCGTTGCCTATACGAGTTCGCGTCATAAATGATTTATTTAATTCGCCACAATCAACCACTATTGTATTTTTCGCAATATAGTTCGTAACTAGAAATGGTGGAATCATCAAAGTAAAGTCAACATAATGATGAGGTTAAATTTATGTCATGTAATGTCACTGAGCAAAGAAACGCGCACAATCCCCGTCTTATCGAAGTACGGAGTAGTGTCGTCTCTGCTATATCCTTTGATCTTCCGATAATCAACGACAAATAAGCCTTTGGTTTGTGACGTCACAGTGACATATTTCTGTTTGATGTAAAATCCTTGTTCTGGCCTTTGAGGTAACGTAACCTGTGGATTCTCCAATGTTTGAAACTATTCGATATCTGCAATATAAGAAGGCGCCTTTTCCTATCTAAACAATGCATTTTTCGACACGCCTTGTGTTGCGTCAAATTCGCTACAGCGCAAAAGGTTTTTACAATTTTTGGTCGCCGCTACTTTTTGTGCAGTTTTCTACATTTTTTAGTTGACGAAGAACCGAAAAACATCCTGCTATTATCACAGCTTTAATATTTTATTAAAGCGAAATATGTTCCGTTGGTTTAGCGATTATAAGCATTACAGCGATGGAAGCAAAAATTCGATTTTCGGCATATAGAATATATTGTATAAATACACTCCTTTAGTGCTGTCTTTGTTGACAGTTATTTTTCACATACAAATTCGTCATACTTACAACTATCTACTTGACTTATGATTATATGTAGCGTGCGCAATTCTGTGTTTTTAACTAATGATATATAAATGGGCAGAAGAAGAGTAACAAAATTATTCAGTCGCATCTTATTTTTCATCTTAGTTTCCTTTAAAGCTTCGTTGTTTCCTTTCCATGTAAGCCATACTATGTTTTTTGCCATGACCCTTCTGATCTTCCCCAGGGAGCGTTAAGAGCAGTGTTGAAGCATCCATTGTGCCACCATCCACCTCGGGGTATTCCCCGAAGCATGGCGCAATTTTCACCACTTAAACACAAAAGTGACGTCACAGGTTATATACAATAGTTGCTGTTTAACTTACTGTTGATCGTTGTCACGATCATTTGTCGTAAATTGCATTCAATTCAGTGGATGAGAGCTCAAACTATCTCCGGCAGTTCCATTGTATCCGGTAAAATGCAAACGATAATTGTCTGATTCGTCTTCAATGACAAACGAACTGCAACATTCCATTGATATAAGTCAGTTGTAATTCAAGTTACTGTTCATGTTTTTCAATACTCAAACCTGTATTGAGCAAATGCAAATGTTCCATCGAAACCTCGTAAGTCAATCCTCAGTCGACATCCCTGTGTGTTCGTGATTCTATGGATTTCATCCAAACCTTATATAGTGTAGCACATTAATGTTTTAAGTTGTTAAAGGCCTGAACGTTAACAATATTACCCAGCCAGAACTCTCCAGTCAGGTTTCCAAATCCATTTTTGTATTCCTGCCAAGTTCTATTGAAATCAACCGATCCATCGAACCGACGTTGAATCACCTGTTAAATGCTTATGTGAACCATTGCGTTTTCACATATTCAATTTTTGTTGAAGTATCAAAAAATATATTCAGTGAATCTGCATCATTTTTACCGTCCATCCGTTGTCGCAAAACGCTTCTTTGCAGTTTCGCAATCGCTGGTAACCGTACACCGATGACGTCAGGCAGGTTGCTGGTGTCAGCAAATGCTTAATCTCTGTACACAAACAAATTCCTCTGCACAATACCCTTGGGCAATTTATTTTAAAGAACTGCAACTAGGAGAGTATAGCGAATGGTTAATACCGAGACTTGGAGTTCATTTACAATTTGAAGTAAAAGTCTACAATAGAAGCATTACACTTTCAGACCAAATGTTTTTCTTTACCTCGCAAGGTTATTATACAAATTTTAACTGATTATTTTTGTCGTTTACCTTGCAAGTTTTCGCGAACTTCCTGTTTGAAGTTTCTCCCTGTAATTAACTTATTTCTCCATGTAATTAACTGAAAATACAATTTGTTAGCAATACGCCTGGCAGTTGTGCAAGACTTGAAATCCAAACGAAGCTGTTGACACTGCATATGTCTGGGACACGGAGATTTATTACTACCAAAATGCAAACAGACATTTGGCATTCCACAAACCTTAAGGCAAATATTACACGACAAGCAAGCAAAAAACAATATTCTCAAAAAGGTCAGAATCGACTGCAAAATCTGCCAAATCACATCGTTGTCGCTGATTATTGAGGAAATGGTCTCGTTCTATTGCTTTTCTGTGGCCGCGAAAACATCCAAATAAAAATTTTGACGCAAACAAAGAAAATGATTTGCAAACTGCAAAACACCTAATTCGTTCCTAATTCGCTGTTAAATTATTTTATATAACAAGAAAATCGGGAACTTGCGTCAAATAACACAATAAAAAATACACTTGCATTGCGTTTAGTTGATGTTACACGGTATACGTAAATTCGACTTGAAACGTATGGGTGAGGAAGATGGCCATGGTCATCAAAATTCAAGATTAACGTTTATCTCGTAACACTAAGGAAATTATTATGGTTCAAATTCGTTACATTTTTAAATAAGGTTGACTGGAAAATGTTACACTCTGCAAACCCACCTGTTGTCCTTCCCACGTGTTTGTGAAATCACAGGCACAACATTTTTCATTCAAACTATTTTATTTATTCGTTTGGGTAGAAATCAAGAGGTAATGCTTTTCCTATGCATTGGTAAAAAAACAAATCGTTTTGATGGAGACGCATAAAAATAAACGTTAATATGCAAATAAAAAATCAGTTCTAAGTTCTGGGTGGTTTAGGCTTCAATTGCAACAAATTAATAAGGTCTTAATTGTTTAAGAATGAGAAGTGTGGTTTGCGCTGAACAAACATAAAAAAGATTTCAATCAAGGCCCAAACCTGCCATTAAAACAAAAAAACTCACCGGCGACGATAAAAAACAATTGAAAAGGCGAAAAATAAGGAAGCCAAAAAACAGAGACACAAAACACAGAAAGTAATGGCGAATATTGGTGTCGCGGATGAGATTTCGTTTTTGATATTTTTCGCTATCGATCTCGTGCGTCTCGATTCTACAATAGAAACGGAAACAAATAGTTATAAATAAAATCCATACCTGAAGGAAATTTCGATTCAAAATTAATTCCACGCACAAAGCAATATTTTATCAGAACCCAAAGTGGGAACTCAAACAAATACAATTGATGATTGTAGAAGAATCGTAATTTTGGTTTGTCCACTTAAGATAAGGTAGAATATGGTTTTAAAAATTCATGTTTACAATTCCTATTGTTGTAGTTTTGGTCAAACTATATGCAATGTAATTCTATCTATGTAAAAATTAAAGACTACTGAATAAGCTACCAGAAATTAAAACAATCTCCAGTGGCCCGGCTGACACCATCTTGTCGGGATCAAACTTCAACCGGGAGATGTCAGTAGAGAAATTTAGAGCTGCCGTTCCATCTTCTGACGGTGGAACTATAGCTTCAACTGCCGTGTATGGTTTCCCACTTTGTTCCACAGTCTCGTGCATCAGCCGTGAACCATTGTTTGTGCCCAACTGTAACGAACGTATACACAAAATAGATCAAAAGGAAACACTGAAGAATATACAAAAACTAAGCTTGGAAAAATGGTAATAAAAAGAATAATATTTTTTTATCTGGTTGCTATTGAAACATTGATTGAATCGTTTAGCTCAACCGCTTATTACGTATTGCTAAATAAATTCTGATGCATTCCAAATCAATCCCCTACGGCAGAAAATCCATCATTGATCGTCCGTGGTTCACTTACCTGCCGACTTTGTACAACTGCCGCCGCTTCCTCTCGCAGCACAGCGACGTGTTGATTCGGATGAGCGCTGGAGTGGGACGTCACGAGACTCCTCTTTCCTCGTCTTGATGAACATTGTGGTGAACATGCGTCTTTATCCCCGTTACACACACTAACCTGGAAAATAAAAAGTCTATTAAAGCACTCAAGCCGATTTCCTTTTGGCTTTTAATGCTTTTTTATACTTTTAACTCCAAAAATTTGTTTAACGCCCCGCGATTGAAACGAATCCAGTTTTCAACAAACCAATAGTTAATATTCTTATTTCGTCTCGAGATATCATTAAATCAAGGTCTTTCTCCCAACCACCGTCGCCCCTCATCCCCCCCCCCCCCCACATGTTCTCCCACATTTTTATCGACTTTATTTTTATTTTATTTTGCCTCCAACCCCTGTTCTCCATCAATTTCATCGACCGCCCCTGCCATCAAGATCTTGTTGTTTTTCGATCGTTTATGTCCAATCTCTAGGAATTTTATGTGGAAAACAACCGCGATTTTGATTTTAAAATGTTATAAAATATGGTTAGAGTTACCACATGACCAAAACTGATTCTGAAATAAGACTTCAGTGTTCTGTTCCAAAATGCTTATTTCATGCAAGGATCACCACATCACATATTATCGAATGTTGTTTTACCGTGCAGTGAATATACACATCTTCCGCCATCAAATCACGTCCTGTCCAACCAAATATTCTCACCGAAAATCGACCAGATCTCGACTCACCGTTCGAAATTACGGTGACGAATGGACTCGATGGACACCTTAAAGTGATAATGTTATGCACTATTTCTTGAACATGAAATTTTTTACACGACTATAATTCTGCTTTTTCTTTGCATGTGACTTTAGGCTGGGCAAATGATAAAAGTAAATACAGGTTATAAAAAGTATTCTTTTTAAACAAAAAAAAAACAGTGTAATTCTTTCAGAAATTCTTACTTTTCTTTGAACAAATATGCCAGCGGTGTTCGTGTACTCTGCGATGACGTCACGAAGCAGTTATCCATGACGAGAACAGCGTCTTCGGATGGTAGTAGGTCACGTGAACGAAGGTCGACCGAGACATAAACAACATCTCCCTCTGCGAGTGTAACAAGAGATGAGCCGCTAGTGGGCAGCAGAGGGCGTTGGTAGGTGGAGTCCCGAAACAGGGAAATGTCAACATCGAAAATGCCACTCGCTGTGATCAGTTCAATTTCACTGCAGAAGGCAGGGTGAGGTTAGTTTCGGTCTGCATTGGTGAACTTAATCGATTATGAATGATCTACTTTCAATATTTCAGATTAGAGTTAACTTTTAGGTTAATGCTTTTCAATTGAATGGGACTTTAGATTACAAACCAGCACAATTGCTAAATTCATATGTATGTCATAATTCTCCGATAAATATTTATATGCAGCTAATGAACATGATAACATTTTTAAGGGACCTTGTGCTCTGTTTAATTTAACAGTTGTGATTGCCATCTATTTTAAAATTGTGTAGATAAAACCAAAGGCTTTCGACATAGTGTTTTATTGTGTATGATGTTTGTGTTGTTCACCGCAAGGTGTCGCCCTGGCCAAAACACTACAAAAGTGATCATCTACCATGAAATGAAACTTTTTATGTCTGGAAGGTGCTACGGGTTTAGCGGTACATAAATTTGATAGGTGCAGCTCCTAAACAGATTTGTAAATCTCGTTAAAAGGGCCACAAGGTCAGTGCGTACAAGAAACCCTTGGAAATTTCGATCCACCTAAAACCCACCGTTTATAAGCTTCTATAGAAAGAGGTCCATCCGCAGCAGCTGCCGACGAAGCGGTGACGTCACGTTGGTAAACGCAGGTAAAGTCGATTAAAACCACAGTTGATCGAATTCGTTTGTCGCTTGCTTGCCAAATCACTCTGTTGCTTATTCTGTATTCATTAGGTGTTACCTGTGGATGAGTTTATTTATTACTTCTGAAGCATGACTAAAATATGTCTTATTCTGAATTTGTAAACGTTTAACAGGTACATAAATATGTACATCTTTTTCTTCTTGTGACAACGTGTTTTGTTAAAACAACTTTATTGACACGAGCTTTCGCGACCCACTCCTCGCTTTATCAGGTGTAAGACAAAATGACCTACAGTTATCAACGCTTTCTGGCTTTCTTTTTGCTTGTTTTGGTCGATGTTACCGCATATTATTTGCTTACCCTCATTTGTCGCACCTGATGAAGCGAGCAGCAGCCCCCAAGTACTCGTGTTGTTATAATCGTTTTAATAAGTTAGTAGGCTTGTGTCAGAACAAATGCACAAGGTACCATAGCAGTCACGAAACCAGAGTGTTACATGACTGCAGAATTTGTCTACTGAAGAATTTGTGCATTTAAGTTTGAGATAAGTTGTTAAGACATTAAGATGGCCGCGAAATTAAAAACGTCATATCAACATAGGCAAAAAGCATGGTAATTACATTACACGATCAAGTGTGAATAATGAACTTTACCTCCATTCTAGAACCACAAGAAGCGTCGATCGGCGATGGAACAATCACCATGTACCAGTCAGTCGAGTTAAAATGCTCCCCAAACGACATGCAATCCGATGAATCACGGGACGCGAGACTGACGTAGTTATGGTCAGTTGTCAGAAGGCCCTCGTCTGACACAACGCGGCGATCGAATGCAACGATGATGCTTTCGGAGTCGCAAATTAAGTTAGGCCCGGCTGAAAATGAAACTCTTTATCTATGGTGCACAAATGTTACGGGAGGTCTTCGGGAATACAATTGCAAAAAAATGGAACTGCGCTTGACTTGTTTAGAACTATCTGGAGTACTTTAAACTCCTTTAACAGTAATAAAGTCGGAAATACCGAAAAGTATTGAGTTTCAATGCACCGCTGTCTAAGCAACACAACGTACAAATGTATATTTCATTTGATAAAGATAACAAAAAGGCAATAAAAATTCACCCATCAACTCATTGCATTTTGCCAGTTTTGAAATTGTAAACATACGGGAGCAAATCAGACTTACGATATTCGCAATGTTTTCCCATCCACCCCGGTTTGCACACACAGTGGCACTGTTTCGTCACCGTTGCCCGTGCACGTATCCGGGAAGTAGCCGAGACAGTTTCGCGTTCGCGTCCAAGTGCCAAGCCCTGTTACATTTTCTTTCATTCAAATGCGAAATTTTTGCGTTTACAACTGACCTAGATACGAACTTTTACGCTTACACATTTTCATTTCTATTTAAGTAGTGGTTCATGCAAACTTTAACCAAATAGATTTTATCACACTCTTACTTTGTTTCACACTGTATTGCAACTAGTAGGTTGGATAATACAGAACTTTTTATCATCAGAAATTATCTTGCAACTCGATCCATATACCACACGTAGCGCTGCAAGCTGCCCAATGAGACCACTGACTCCAAGTTCCGCACCGCCCTCTAGTGCACTTCTCGCTGTCCGAAGCAGACCCAGACGTGAAACACGTGTTGGGGAAGTCCCCAAAGCAATCCCTCTGTCTGGATCGTATTCCTTCGTCACAGCTGGCTGAGCACGCCGACCACGCTCCCCAGTCCAACCAAGAGGAGCAAAGACCGAGTGTGCAATTTCTGCCTTCGGTTCCCTCAAAGACGTCAACGATGGTCCGACGAATCTACAAGTCGCGTCAACAAGCTTACATGGAATGCCACAGGTAGTTGAAGAAAACGTTGGACATTGAATGTTATCGATAAGTTTTTAAGTGTTTGTGAGCGATCATAACCTCCAAATCAGTTTCCATGTACAAAACCTTTCCTCAGTCTAGGAAAGAGCGATCACCAATGTCGAGTTAAAGGGGTGTGACAACGTATTATGCCTTGTATTTGAGATACATACCTTTTATCTAACTAATCCACAAACCTACTCCCGTAGTTAACTGCCCTCTCCTCACCATCCACGTTCTGCGACAAAATACATCCTACAGCAATATCGGAAGGATCTGTATCGACCACAAACGGCTGTACGAAATCTGGGTATTGTAAAATGGGCGCCGAAGTTAAACGCTCTCTGGAATCACCAAAAGCATTCTGGCAACATTTATCCAATACGAAACTCTTTACTTTCCGTAAGTCGGTAAAGAGGGGCAGCGATATGCCCATAATTATGTATATATTTGCGGGAATTTGACGTCAAGCCGAGAAATTGGAAAGCGTCTTTTAGTCCGTGGCGGTGGCCATTGAGACACGGTCTTTACTTTGTTTGGGTCACAACTTACGCCCCTTTTCGGCAAGAAATATTTAAAACTCGGCCTATTTAGATGGTGATGTACCGTGTTTTATTTTGGTTCCAAATCATACGCATTGTACATGTGTGTATTGGTACTCATAGTAGCTGAGTATAAAACCTTTTTAAATCAATCTGTTAGACAGCTTTTTGAAAGATGTTTTTATTTTTTCAGAAAAATATATTTCGCCCTGAAAAGGGCATCATCTGTTTCTGCAAAGTGTACAAAACAATGTAAATTTACTAAGTAGAAGCGAAGGTCTGCCACATAAAGGAAAGTACCTTAATAAAAATTAAAAAATATTAAAAAATTAAATAATGCAAATAAAAACCTGGATATGTAAGAAAAGAGCTAGTAACTGACTGCCAGTATAATTCCAACAAAAATTATGTCGCACAAAACCTGACAAAACTCGAGTTTGCGCGACTTCGTTGCCTTGTCCACCGTTTTTTCACAGAAAAATCTGGATTTCCATTTGCTGGCTGTGGCTAAGACATCTCGCGTCATCTTGGCGGGGAAGCCTGATTTATTTGCTTCGTCGTGTAGCGACTTTAATGCATCTATGTAGTCCTCATCATGTTCATTTAACCGGCGCATACGTATAGCTTCCGAGAAGACGATGGATTTAAATACGTGCACTGGATGATGTGAACGTCCATTTAAGAAGCACCGGTCAAGGGCAGTAGGTTTCATGTAGTTTGTGATTTTGAAACCTGCCAGTGACGCCGGATCAGATACATGGCACAAATCAAGGAATTCCACACAGGAATGTTGTTCGGCAGTAGTGGCCTGTCGGAAAGTTAGCTGTAGCCCAGCTAGTGCAAAACACTGAGCCAATTTATGTCGTATGGCAGTAGTAGTTGCAGCACCAAACGATATCCAAACAATATCATCAATGAATCGCTTAAAAATTTGAGCCTTTGCAATTTCAGTGGCTGCTCCGCAGACTATATAATGTACAGCAATGTTGGCTATGGATACGGAGTTATTTTCACCAGTAACGATGCCTTCTTTCTGTCTGTAAAAGTGGTCTGCATTGCGCAGTAAGGCATTGTTTATGCAAAACATTGATAATTTAATTAGGGTATTTCTTGCCATTTTAAGGCCGCTTTCAATGATTGAGATATAATGGCCCTGGGGAGATTCGGATACAATGCTCTCACATCACCCGCTACAATGTACAGTTCGTGGTGCCGTGAAGTAATGTTGATGTGTTGGGCATTAGATTGTTTCCAGTGATGAAGTTCCTCAAGATATTGCTTACTGTCTCTGCAATATTCATTGATGGTCGCCTTGCATTAGAGAACACTAACTGGATTCAGGATGCTTTCAAGAAACGCAGTAATTCTTGAGGTTATGGTGTTACTGGAAGCCTGGACGAGTCTTACCGGTATATCTTCAATTTTTCAGTGTAGCAATTCCTCGGGGCTACTCATAGAGTGTACATATATAGGTTCAATACCAACAAATGTCTACAAATTAAGGTTTCTTATTTGTGATTTTGGTTTTGTAAATTGTGGCGTTTGTTTGGTTAAACAAAGTCTTATGCTTTTATACTTGTTTTTTTCACGCAATTGAAATACTATTAAACGCACAACAAAAACATATTAAGCGCAGCAAGAGTTATTTCAAAAGAAAGGGGAAATTCCACTTGTTTTAATAATTGTTCTATCGCACCACAGACCCAGAAATGAGATCATGTGTTGGTATTTAATTGGCGAGTAACGATACAACCATGTAGTTGCGCCACTCGCATCAGTTCTGTCTGGTTGAAACGAACAGGATTCAAACAATCAATGAACAACGCCCTGTAGACACCCACCAAATACCAGGTAGATCGTATTTCATGTTTTCCCGCTGGATACGATCCTTTGTATGGCGACATAGGGTTGGTTTTTGTATGTATGCAGAAAAAAAAAGTAGCGCTAAAATTACCCCTTTGTTTTTCAACCGTCACAACAATACTGCAGCTGGGGTTCGCATACTATGGTCCGCAATGGCTGCGCTGAGGAACCGTGACGATTAAGTAGAAAAATATTTTTATGAAAACGTTTGTGTTGTAAACGCGCGAAAACGTCGACCACGTTTCCCTGGAGAGAAGGGAATGCCGCGCCTGCCTTTCCTGGGCCGGGCTTCCCGTCCGAACCGGCGTGTCGCCGATTGAAGACTGTGCTCGGTTGCCAGTGGGCAGCGCGGCGAGGGATATGCGGGGTCCGCGGCTTACGTTAGCCGCTTTTCCGACCAGTCTTCAAACACGTACCGCAGAGTCTAACGTATGCGCAGTAAAAGTGAATGTGGGCGCGGTCCGGCGATGGTGAGATGCCGTCTTAGTACGCGTATATGGTTTATCATATGGATGAATTAAAAGTACGTAACCTTTTACTAACAGCCATTGTTTTAAATCAGAAAAGCGACAGTGACAAAACAATGGAACAATACGCAGATGGTGAAAAAAGAAATCGCTTTTTGATTGGGAGTTGCACAGCTCTCGCTACCACAACACAAGGGTTCGCATAACAATAAGTTTGTGACGTTTTTTTCGTGTAAAAGAAACCCTATCCCCTCGTCAACTTTGCTTTGCGTTCGAATTCGGGAACTAACATCGGGCCGTGTTACGTAAGGCAGCTGTTACGTTGTGAAAACAGCTTGTTTTTTAGTCTCACGTTGATGTAATTGGAAGGTAATATTCAAAGTAAAGCAAGTTTTATATGTCAATTCTGAGTGAATTGTGATCAGGAGCAAACGGTTTTATTATCATTGAAGGGAAATGTGGTCACGTTGATGCTTGTGCATGAGCTGGGGGTGTTTTTATTGCAAACCGAGAACAGTTGTTACGGAAGGCGAATGTTTTGACGAGGTTGTAATGTGCTTAATACTATGATGATATGCTGTGATTTATTTCGGTTCCAAAACATACGCATTGTACTTGTGTGTATTTGTAATCACAGAGTGTACGCATATAACCAAGATTCAATGCTAAGAAATGTCTACAAATTTAAGGTTTTCTATTTGTTATTTTGGTTTTACGGATTTTAGCGTTTGTTTGGTTGAAACATATTATTTTGCTTTTACACTTCTTTTTCATGCAGTTGAAATACTATTTAAATGCACACAACAACACACTAAGCGCAGCAAAAGTTATTCCAAAAGAATGTGGAAATTCCACTTTGATTAATAATTATTCTATCGCACCACAAACCTAGAAATGAGATCATGTGTTTGTATTCAATTGACGAGTAAAGATACAACCATGTAGTTGCGCCACTCGTATCAGTTGTGTGTGGTGAATTGAACAGGATTCAAACAATATATGAACAACGGTTTGTGGACACCTTCCAAATACCAGGTAGATCGTGTTTCATGTTTTCTCGCTGGATTGCGATGCGATCCATTGTCTGTAAACATAGGGTTAGTTCTTATATATACGCAGAAACAATTAATAGTGTAAAAATGACACTTATGGTTTTTAATAGTCACAACAATACATGAGCAGGGGTTCCCAAACTGTGGTCCGCAACGGCTGCGCTGGGAATCCGTGACGATAAAGTTGAAAAATAATGTATTGAAAACATTAGTGTTTTAGGCGCGCAAAAACGTCGGTCCGTCGCCCTGGCAAGGAGGGATCGTTGCGTCTGCCTTTCGTGGGTCGGACGCCCCGTCCGAGCCGGTGCGTCGCCGATTGAGAACTGTGCTCGGTTGCGGGTGGGCAGCGCCAAACGAGACAAACGGGGTCCGCGGATAACGTCAGCCACCTTCCCGACCAGTCTTGAAACAAGGTCCGTGGAATCCAACGTGTGAGCAGAGAAAGTGAATATGGGCGCGGTCCGGCGATAGGGGGGATGTCGTGTTTGAACGCGTGTATTGTTTGTCATATGGATGTGAATTAAAAATACTTAACTCGCAACAAACAGCCATTGTTTCAAATCAGAAAAGCGACAGTGACAAAACAATGAAACAATACACAGATGGTGGAAGATATTCGCTATGTTCGGGAGTCGCACTGCTCTCGCTACCACACAAGGGTTCGCATAACAATAAGTTTGTGACGGTTTGTTTGTGTAAAAGGAACCCTATAGCCTCGTCAACCCTTCTTTGTTTTGCGCTCTAATTCTGGAACTAACTTCAGGCAGTATTTCGTAAGGCAGCTGTTACGTAATGAACATGTTGATTTAGTCTCACTTTGATATAATCGGAAAAAGTAAAGCAAGTTTAAAATGTCATTTCTGATTGAATTGTGATCAGGAGCAAACGTTATCATTAAAGTGCATGCGACACGGCCATGACAACTTTGCTAAAAGAAAACTGCACGAAAAGTAGCGGCGACCAAAATCATAAAACTATCTGCGCTGTGGCGAAAATTACATCACACAAGGCACTCGCGTCGAGAAAATGCATTGTTTAGATATAGAAGGCGCCTTATATTGCAAATATCGAATAGTTTCATGCATAGGAGAATCCACAGATTACGTTACCTCAAAGGTCAGGACAGGGTTTTACATCACACAAAAATATGTGACGTCACAAACCAAAGGATTATTTGTCCCTAGTTATCGGAAGATAGGGTATAGCATAAACGGCATTACTCTGTACTTCCATGAGACGGGAAGGGTGCGTATCTTTGCTTTTGGGTGTGATGTCATAACGTTAACTTCACCTTGGTGTTGACTTTAATTTGATGATTCCAACATTTCTAGTTACAAACTATATACGCGAAAAATACATTTGTGGTTGATTGTGCCGAATTAAACAAATCATTTATGACGCGAACACGTAGGCAACGCTACTGTCAGGCAAAAAGTGTTACTATGACAGAATAACTGTTTTGCATAATCAGCTAATTTGGTCGGGCTTTCTCGGCGGTCAAAATTCATTTAACCTACTTCTATCTTTTGCTGTGAGTGGACAAAACGACAGTGCTAAACTGACGGTTTATCTCTGTCGTGTTTTCAAAAGTTCATGTATCACGTTAGCGATCATAAATGCTGTAACAACAAGAACACCCTGTCCCAGTAACTGTTTTCTTATTACACAAGTAAATAAGACATAATAGGTCGAAAGAGCGGCCATCTGTCTGCAGCTCAAATAACATCAAAATCTGTTTGTTGCACTTGTTCACTCGTTGTCTCCTATTTAATGCAAAACTATACTAA
Source organism: Ascidia mentula (assembly GCF_947561715.1). NCBI lineage: Eukaryota > Metazoa > Chordata > Ascidiacea > Phlebobranchia > Ascidiidae > Ascidia > Ascidia mentula. The sequence continues at coordinate 17,882,535 of NC_138570.1, read as the reverse complement.
ACCAATTTAACATTCCTGCGCATAAGGCTTGCTGCCAGCACTCGCACGACCGTAAGTAGTGATGCACCGAAACAGCTGTTTTTATATACGGCCGAAACCGCATATTCGGCAAAAGTTGCCGAATTAATTCGGCCGAATAAACCGAAACTAATTTTGGTATCCATCTCTTTAAACGCAATAAATTTAAACAAATCATATACTGGATTAGATCTTATCCTATCATACAGCCTTTTTTGGCGCTCGAAGAATAACCTCGTCTTCTGTACCAAATGCTTAAAGTTGATTTTTATCATTTCTGTGAAAGTCAGCAAATGAAACGAACATATTCGTACAGTGTAAACAATGATTTTAACCTTTTCGAAACTTCGCGTATCAGCGTTATATGCAGTAAAAAAGTTTCGGTTTCGGCCGAATTTTGCAGAAATATTCGGCCGAAACCGAATAATTGCGAAAACCTTAGTTTCGGCCGAATAAATTCGGCAAACCGAACTTTCGGTGCACCCCTATAACCATAAGCGCTTTCTATGACGTCACGCAACAATAATCCCGCTTTCGCACGATTTCGTTCGAAGCGGTAAAAATGCGCCTCTGATCAGCTGTATCTACGAAACCAGTATCAAGCTACTTTTTTGGCAAAAAATGTTTTTAAGTCATGAACATCTCTTAGTTTAATTGTTTAACATGTTTGATTTTCCGTGTCACATGCACTTTAAAGGCAAAGCGGTCACAATGCTTGGGCATGAGCTAGGGGTGCTTTTATTGCAAACCGAGAACAGTTGTTACGGAAGGCGAATGTTTTGACGAGGTTGAAATGTACTTAATACTATGATGATGTGTTGTGATCTATTTAGGTTCCAAAACATACGCATTGTCTTTGTGTGTATTTGTAATCGTAGAGTGTACAAGTAAACAAGATTTAACACTAAGAAATGTCTACAAAACAACACACTAAGCGCAGCAAGAGTTATTACAAAAGAATGAGGAAATTTTACTTTGCTCAATAATTATTCTATCGCATAACAATCCCAGAAATGAGATCATTTGTTTGTATTTAATTGGCGAGTAACGATACAACCATGTAGTTGCGCCACTCGTATCGGTCGTGTCTGGTGAAATGAACAAGATTCAAACAAACAATGAACAACGCCCTGTAAACACCCACCAAATACCAGGTAGATCGTGTTTCATGTTTTCCCGCCGGATGCGATCCTTTGTATGGCGACATAGGGTTGGTTTTTGTATGTAGGCAGAAACAAAAAGTAGCACTAAATTTAAACCTTTGTTTTTCAACCGTCACAACAATACTGGAGCAGGGGTTCGCATACTATGGTCCGCAATGGCTGCGCTGAGGAACCGTGATGATTAAGTAGAAAAATATTTTTATGAAAACATTTGTGTTGTAAGCGCGCGAAAACGTCGACCCCGTTTCCCTGGAGAGAAGGGAATGCCGCGCCTGCCTTTCGTGGGCCGGGCTCCCCGTCCGAACCGGCGTGTCGCCGATAGAAGACTGTGCTCGGTTGCCAGTGGGCAGCGCGGCGAGGGATATGCGGGGTCCGCAGCTAACGTTAGCCGCTTTCCCGACCAGTCTTAAAACACAGACCGCAGAGTCTAACGTATGCGCAGTGAAAGTGAATGTTGTCTCTCGTGAAATGAACAGGATTAAAACAATTAATGAACAACGCCCTGTAGACACCCACCAAATACCACGTAGATCGTGTTTCTGGTTTTTGCGCAAGATGCGATCCTTTGTATGGCGGCATAGGGTTGGTTTTTGTATGTAGGCAGAAACAAAACGTAGCATAAAAATTGCACTTATGGTTCTCAGCCGTCACAACAATACACGAGCAGAGGTTCCCAAAATTTGGTCCGCAACGGCTGCGCTGGGGATCCGTGATCCGAGCTCGTCCCACCTTTTAGGTATAAGGAACACATACAGTTTCCATATGATTTCGCGTACAATCAACAATGAATTTATGACCTTGTTTTTTTTAACGTTAGCATAACGGACATAGTCATGTTTTACCTTTTTTGACTTTGTTTGAAAAAAGTAGTGTTGGTCGTTTAATCATGCTACATTCTAGAAACACTGACCTGTTTTGTTACGTATAATATGTATAGAAATTAGATGATAATATTACGGAACGCAAGTTGGTGTGACATGCTGGTGTTACAACACAAACCTAGGTGGGGTTTACAAAGTAACCAGTGGCTGTGTGAAAGTCTTTGCCTGCATTCGTTTATTCCCACAAAACATATAATTCACAGTAGACTCATCATGCGTTTAGAACTATTGTAAACCGACTAACGCTTAGGAGGCCACATGTTTTCCACACGGCCCTAGAAAATACGAGGCCAGGAAGAGGTTAAATCATTTTGATTTCTGGAGATAATCTAGTTTGCGTTTCCATTGCTCTGGCACTGACACTCGTGCTCCGTGTAAGATTTACTTTTACTTCCTTGCTGCACTCTTCGTGATGCGAAGTAGCGTGTGATGGTTGATGCTCTCATATCCGCTATTAACGCCCTGTATGTACTGTTTTATCATGGTCGCGAAACATGTGTTATGGACCCAGACATTTCTGAAGAAGACGTGGCAACTTCTCGGGGACCGAACAGGTGATTTCGGTCAAGTCCATCGCACGTTATCCCACTATTTTCGCAATTACAAAAGGACGGCCAGCCATTCCAATCTCTAGGTTGTTATTATTCAACATGGGCGTACGACGTTGATTGCGTTTCGCTGGTCGTTCACTTCCTAACTCGTGTTGTCCCCGTTGTATCGTGAAGGTCGAATCGTAGTCGGTTCATCTACATCTACACGGTTCCCAAGGTTGAACAACTGTATTCCATCTGAATTCAGTCATAACCTCGTCCACATACTCAGCTTTTTGCATTCAACTGGCCGGGAAATCGTTTTCTACACATTGAAAGGTTTAGGTGTGGTTTCAGTATCCTATTGGAGACAAAAGCGGCACAAGGTTGCCAGCAAAATGTCTTCCAAAAAAAGAAATCAGCTGCTGCATGTTTGAGATAACAAAACTAATGTTCTAACGAACGCTCACAAAACAACCCCCGTAAACATGAAAATTGTTCGTCGGACGTGAAAGTCCTATTATTCATTGCGCCTTGAAAAGTTCGCGTGCTTACGACTGTCGGCTGTATTTGGACCTTCAATGCTGTTGTTTTTAATGTAAGAATCGTTTTAACCAACAGAGGTTAGCTGCACTTCAGAGTTAGGTGTGAGATTAAACAAAAGTGTGTTTATTTATTTATGGATAAATCGTCATGTTTGGTTTGTTATTTGTATGTGTTTGGAAGGATAAAGTAGGGTGAGTGATTACGTTTTAATAGTAGCAGGTAACTGGTCCTTTTTCACGTGAAACTGTTTTGTATCAGAGAAGACAATTTAGGCTTATTTGATGAAACACTAAACTTATACGCTTGTTGGCTTCTAAGGTGTTGCAAAACATTAATGCTGTGACATAACGTCCACATGAGATGTTTATAAATGGACATTTTAATTTTTCAAAATCCAGCATTGGTTCCATTTATCATTTTCCCCTTAAAACTCAAAAACTATTTCATCTGGCGCAATGTTTCTGTCGCTGGAAATATCTCGGTTTTCTTGCGTTCCCGCACAGGCCGACAAGGCCGGTCAATATCCAACGATTCATCCAATCAGCGGGCTGAGGGCTTGGAAGTTTTAACATTTTGGAACATAAACGTGGGCACACGCAGGTAGGCCGACGCTCTCGACTCCATCTTTCTGATTCGATCGCACACTTCCGGCTTCGGGGAAGGTATCGGTTGTGGGCTTTATTAGATGGAAGTGAACCATTTGCTTTTTACCAGCCGCGTCCTGAATGATATAGTTGGCGGGGTCGCGGCCACTTTGACAACGCGATTGGGTCATTTGAAAGGTCGCTGCAGCTTTTGCATTTTCCCACCAGGACTGCTGGGTTCGTGATTAGAACGTAAATACCTACTGAATGTGGCGTCCCGTGTTGTCGCCGATCGTATTAACTTGTCATCCGCTAGTGCTGGAGTCGGAGACTTTTTCGCATCATTTCCTCCGTTAGTTCCAAACAATCGCGTGAACGATGGGTTTCAGTTTCGTATGACATTTCGTTCCCTTTTCCGACGTTCCCCCAACCACATCTACGGACAGTCGTAGTGGTCGCCCTGCTGTCAAAAGCGTATTGGGTGGAAATACCCAGACTGATACCCTGATCGCGTGAGTGATAGAGGCCCAAATACAACGACCTCAACACGCTGCATCGGGCTGTTTACCGTGGAGTGGACCAATGGTGTCTGTGGCCTTTGTGCGTTTTTTGTAATAATATTGGCACTCGATACAACCCCGACAAAACTGTTCTACTGCTTAACTCCACCTGTACCAATAGTAATTTTCGGCGACTTTCGAGAGGGTCTTCACGATTCCTAGATGCCCACCTCCGAGCGCGTCCTCTTGTAGTGCAACAATAACCCCTTGTCTTAAACTTAGAGGGAGACCTACTTTAAGCACAATCTTTACCCCGGAATCAGTTTCCACGCACAACTCCTTTACTTTTTGCATTAGTCAAGTGAAGAGCGATCACCAATGTCGAAATGAAGCGTCATGAGGACATGGAGAAACGAGCGTCCAGTTTCCCTGGGCAATTGCACGCGTCATGAGTGCTTCGCGTTGCCTCTCTGATCGTCCGGCATTGGTCCCATGGTGCAAGGCTCGTTTCTTTAGTTCTTTGTATTCGACAGCACAGAGGTTGCCCTAGCCATCCTCTATAGACCATTTTATGTCATCGTTGATGGATGCCAGGAACAAATGTCGTTTTAACCTGATCCGTCGCTTCGAAACTTTCGCAGCACAATTCGATTGCATTAAAAAGTTAAAACTCATTGTTAAACGACCGTGAAAAAAGACACTACACCCGAGTCTAGCTAGCGAAACCAGTGGGTGTGGTGACAAGGTCCTGGCTCCTCGCCAAGTTATTACGGAATTATTTCGACAGGGCGTGAATTGAGCCTAGTAGAATTTAAGCGGCGACCCCTTATTACCAAATACAACCCTAGAGACTCAAATAAGGTCATTACGCTAACCCTGTCTCCCTAATCCAGAAATGGCCCGGAACCTGCAATAACGACCATTTAGGCCAAAATAGCTTACACTGGTTTCACTAAATGGGCGACAACAAAATGCTCGCTTGGCAACACTGTACAGCGCGACGCACACCGAAAAAAGCGGGTCATTCACGCATCACTCCTTGCACCGGCCAATCAATTAATCAACGACTTGCACGTGAACCAATGAAGCGTTACAGAAAATCCAATTAGGAATTTGATAAAACGTGAGTGCAGCAAACCGATGAAAAACAAATGAATTGTGGGATGTGTTCTGCGCAAACGTAATAAAGACTGCTTTAAATAAACAACACAGATAATCAAAGAAAGCAAAACGAAAAACATTAGTGCATTGTGTCATTCTCGCCACACTTATGAGTTAAAAAAGGCATCTGTCTTTGTGTACATAAGGTTTGTTTGTCAGGTGTGACGTCAAAAGTTCCAGCGCATTCAGCTTCGCTTTTATGTTTTCTGAACAAACAAATCGAGAAACTGGATCAGCCAAAGTTCAGACCCGCCATGAAACAACATGTTTGTGTCACGTAAGCGGCGTTTAAAATACTGCTTTTTCAAAACCAATCAATAGAGTTTAAAGTGTATGTGGTCGGCCCAACACCAATCTAAAACAAAAACTGCTCGTTACCAGGGGTAAACATTGTTTTTTTATGTTGTACAACAAAGCTGAGTCATGTCATGACGCCAGTCTCTATACAGGAAAAATGTTATTAGCCTGTCGACACTGTAGTTTAAGCTATTCGAAAAAATGCTTTCTAATACCAATGTCATTAATTGGGAATAATATAAGCAATAAGCATTTAAAAAATCGACCCAGCATTGATAACAATATTTAGTTTCTTTAGTTTTTTGGGGGAATATTTTTATGGTTACTCAATAGCGCCACCTTTACTTAGCGTCATCAGTCGTCTGCGCAACGATAATTGAGATCGCAAACCAGCCCAGATAGCAAAAGGTGTACTTTAACTTTGGTAAACTGTGAACATCTACTTGTTGTAAATCAGTAATTCCAGAAGGGCATTTAACATAGAATTTGTTATTTTTTATTGTATGTACATACTGTGGTAGTTTCTGCTACCAGCGTTGGTGTGTGAGATTAATGCTGATTAACAACCGAAGTCAGTTGTTGGCGGTGGTAGATTTTTGGTAATTCGTTGACTTATTTGCAACTATATGACAAAACAATTTGTTAATGATACTGAATGACTTAACTCAAGTTTCAGTTTGAAAAAAAAATTTTTCTGTTTTTGTTTGCAGTAAAAATTTTTGTCATATTTTGATGTTGCTTTGCATTTGAAAGAAGCTACAGCCAATACTCATCATGTCGAGCCCTGAAGCCCCGAGTAAACCAATGCCAGATGCAAAACGTGAGGCCGATTTTGAAACTGAACCACAGAGACCAACTAATTTGTGAATAACGTTATGGTATTATTGTTCAAAGTAACATATTTCTGCAGGATGCTTTGAAGTTATCAGAGAATAAAAAAGTTTCTGCGCCCTCCTTTGCTTGATTTGTGTTAAATTATGTTTTTTAACCAGGTCCTTCACTGCAATTATCAACACAGGGAGCAAACATGGCTGATAGCATTGTTGGAGTTCAGGGTGATGTGCATTTAACAAAAATCTACAATAGACCAGGTATTACAAATACATGTCATAGTTAACAACCACTGAACATGCTCATAAAGAAAGACATCCGTTTGTAAATTATGTTTATGTTCCTATTTTGAAAGCCAGCTACTTTATAATCCAATTCCAGTTTTCAACTGTTAAAAACTATATTTTTGTAATAAGATTCATCAAACACCACAGAGCAACAAGATGAAGGTAAAATGAAATGCTTACTATAATTTATAGGTCAGGGATACATTCAAAAAGTTTAGCCAACAAAGATATTTAATCAGAAGGGGTGGCAATTAGTTTTGGTCGCGTACATTTTAGTAAGCACAAAATTATTGTAAACATTGAGGCAGTGTCTATACCATGTCATAAAACAAATGAAATGTTTTTGTTCTCCTAAAGTCAGTTGAACTGCAAACTTGGAATAAGATCTTGCAATATAAACATTGTGTTCACTGGTCTATTTTGCCTGCAGAGAAAAGGCAGCTCAAAGCCATCGAAATCATCAAAAATCAACAGAATGATCTTAAGGCTGTGGTTCCTCTTCCTGGTTTATGTGAAGAGGGAGTTCCTGATGTCAATCCTTCCCTAGAGGTCATTGACTTCTACAGAGGCATCGATACCAAAAATGAAAGGTCCAATTTTCCACCAACAGCAAAGGACAAAGTAGACCATGGTCAGGGCGAACCCCTAACATTTGAGGAATTGATTTCCACAATTGAAAAAGGTGATCAATTTCTTGCAATTGTTGGAGCAGCGGGGTCAGGGAAGAGCACCATGTCCAAGAAACTGATTAAGCACATGAAAAAGAAGTATTTGGTGGTGCATCTAAGCTTCATGTATGTAAACTTTGGAGATGAAAAACTAACACTACAAGAGCTTATACTTGATAGACAGTTTCCTGATGTTGAACAAACTGTACTAGATGCTGCATTTAAATGGATGAAAAGAAATGCTCAAAAATGTGTTTTTATATTTGATGGGTTAGATCAGGCAACATGGTCGCTACAAAATATGACAGCAATAAGTGCAAGTTACGAAAATCGTTTGACAGTTCAACAACTTGTTGCCAATCTCTGCGGAAAAATCTTCTTCAAAAAATCATCTTTGATATTTACGTCCCGCCCCCATTCCCTGCTCACAATTCCTGTGAAAATTCGTCCAAAATCCACCATTAACGTCCATGATTTCTCTGCAGAAAACATGAAAAAGCTATTTGATTTTTATGCTGGTGAAAAAGCAAGTGAACTGTGGAAAAAACTTGAAACTGAATCTGCAGAAGTGCTAAATTTTTGTCGCAATCCATTACTTTTGCAATTTGTTTTGTATGCCAGTTTGTTTGGTGACAAAAACAGTTGTGGCACAATTACCAACATATTTAATGCTGTTTTGCAACAACTTGATGTGGCAGAACATACGAAGGACAAGGATACAAACTTTGTGATAAAAGCCCTTGGCCAAATGGCGTATAATGGAAAGGCTCGTAAAACTGTTGTGTTTACCCATACAGACCTCTCTGAAGTGGGTCTGGATTATATCAAAGTACAAAATGTTATTATCAAACTACCCAAGTATTCCTGGTTACCACAGCGAAAAGTTTTTGATGGTGCCGAAGCAATTTTTTACTACTCACATGAAACTCTGCAGGAATTCCTCGGGGCTTACTACATTTCCTTCTTCATGCCAGATAAAGAATTTGACAAAGTTCTGGAAGAATTGGTTAGAAACGCACACTGGGCCATGACGCGACGGTTTACTTGTGGCCTTTTGCTTGGAGAGACAAGTGGTAAGTAAAGCAGTCAAAACCATCAATATATAAATTACATTTACTTTGTTGATGTATTTGTTTTCCATACAGCTACAAGATGTGACAATGCTGAGGCTGGTTATGAGTCTAAGTGTGATGCTACTTCTGTTGGCAACGTCACAGATTCTGGGAGTCAGCAAACAGGTATGCAGACCAATGTTGCTCACAATTTTACAATTATGTTATGTCACCAAAATAAGATCATACTTCAGTACCGTGCAACCACATATTAATGCACGTAAAGCTTGAATACAGGCCTGTATAGAAATGAAAATCACATTTGGATGCAAAGACAATAAGTAAAAGTCATTTGTAAAGCGAAATGCATGTCTACAATTCTTTTTCCCTAAAAATGTATTAAATTTTCCTGGCAATAGTGGCAAACTATTGGATGCACTTTCAAGATCTTTCCGTTTGCATCCTAAGCATCATGGAGTGTTGCGTAAGTACACGATGTAAATACAGATTGGATTAAAGCTTGTTAATGCACAGGTTCCGCTCAGCTTAAAGAAAACAGTTGCTGTGTTTCTAGAAAACGAAGGCAAAAACAAACCGCCCTACCAAATTCCAGACAAACGTGCGAAATTATTGGATGCGCTTTCAAGATATCTCCAATCTCAACCCAGGGATTACGATCTACTGAGTGAGTAAATGATATGAATGCCAACAGTTTAATGCGTGTTTGTAAACACAACATTTATTTACGTAACAATGGGTGGGTTTGTTACGTCACACAGTCATTGTTTGAACCGAACACTCAATGCAGTTTTTTTCAGTTGTGATTAAATGTTGTGGAGGAAAGACGCGTTTATTTCTGTCGTGTAATTTTTATATTTTCTGATAATTTAAACGTTTTATATTGGATTGATTTGTTGGTTCTTGTGTTGATTAAATCCGACTTAAACGTGGGGAATTCTGCGCAAGAATAAAGTAAGTTTTAGTTTAAGTGATTTTATTAAAACTGGAAACCAGACATCTGCTTTTTTAATAAACTTTCTTCTGTTTTGTTTCAGATTTATTTCTGGATTTGAAGGAAATCGAAAAATGCCACCACGAAAAAATCGCCGGGTTTTGTCCTCGGTGGTTGAATTTTTCCTTCACCCGACTTCACTCAATCGTTCAGGTTTTGGCGGAATTTTTACCAAAAGTTACAAGAAATGATTTGAGGCTGTGGCTGGTGGTTTGCGACCTGAACTCCGAAGATTTAACGAATATTTGTGAAGCAATAAAAAGAATGAAACCAAAGGTTTGTTTGTGTTTTTATTTATTTTGTAACCAAGATTCTGTTTTAAATCCCTGCCATTTTTTGCAAAAGTTTATTTATTTAAAGAAAAAAAAACACGGAATCGTTTTAGTTTTGGGATAAAATGTTGCTTCTTCCTGGTTCAAATAGTGTCGAAATATTTCCAACAAACAATGTTTTTATTTTAAATAGTTGGGAAATCTCGACCTGAGTGGAAACGATTTTCGCGGAAAAGACGACGCGAAAAAAATTTGTGAGATTTTACCGAAGGTTGGGGGGTGGTTGAGTCTGTATGAGTGCAAAATGGATCCGGAGTCGGTTAAGATGGTGAAGGAAGCACGAGCTAATATGGAAAACCCTGTGAGGATTTAATTTATATTTGTATGAAAACATTTATTTGTGAAATTTCATAAAATTAAACTTTTTGTGACTTTTTTCAGCCGAGAGTTTTTGGTTTGGATGAAGGTCAACAGTGATCCCTCCCCTCATCCGATCCAGATTCCAGTGATCCGGATTGAAGCAGAATCTCAACACGAAAACTATTTCCTGTTCCCGAGTTATTTGTGTTTTGTTTTCGTGTTTACAGAAATAAATGATTTTTAACAAAAAACAAAAACTCTGACATTTTTTCTCAAGCGTCACTTAGTAACACTAAAACTTAAACCGTGCCACTAGAGGTATTATAATGAAAATAGAAATAATAATCAAATTAGGAAATGAGATATAATTTTTTTTGCATAATCACATGTGCGCAATTTTTTTTTGCAGTTTAAAAATAGAAATTTTACGTTGATTTAGAGATTTGATAATTTATAAATATTCTTTCCAAAAAATGGGAACAACGAGCTGTACATGATATTAATTTATCATTTTTTGCAAAGACAATTGGTCGGTAGTTGTGGGTCTGGAAATCTGCGTTATTTTACATGATGCCTGACTGCTTCATTTCTCGTTTCCCAGTGCAAGCTACTGATATGTTGCCGTGAATTTTATGTTGTGCTCGATCAGATACGCAAACCTGCAAGGTTCTAAAACTGAAGCAAATAAGTTCGAATATTGCGGAAAACAGAATTGCAATTTTATTTAGATAATAATCTTTTCGCCTATAGTAGTCGGCCTTCATATGTTACCAAACACTAGTAATTGTTCTGGCAAAAAAAGCAACACAGCCCGCATATGTGTAAATGTATAAAACCTTAAACACTCGTTTCTGCTGATTCATCATCGTATGGACTCGGGGCTGTTTTATTACAGCGAAGAAACGGTCTACGCATCACGAGCATTAACGAAAACAGAACAGAGGTATACGCTCAAATTGAGAAAGAATCTTTGGCAGTAGCTTGGTCGTGCGAAAAGTTCATGTACCTGGTAATTCTTTACATGCTGCTGATGTACTCTCTAGATCGCCTTCTCCAAAGTAGCTCTCTGCAATTGAGGTTACTTTGCAACATGAGATTGAAGAAAACGTTGTTGCGGTAATTGCTAACATTCCCGCATCTCAAACACGGATACAGCAAATCTGTGACACAACGAAGTGTGACGTATAAAGTCAAAAAATTCTTCAACTTACTAAAGGCGGTTGGCCTAAACGAGTCGATTTCGATTCGCTGCAACCATATTTTCAACTGCGCCACGATATAACTGTTGTTGACGGATTGTTTCTCAAAAGGCTCCAGAACTGTCATTACTGAAGTTCTGCGAAATGAAAAACATACGAGTAGAAATAATTCGTCCAACCAAATACATGTCAACAGTTTTATTGCAAATGTTGTTGTTTCTTGTTTTCCAGACAAACGTGCGAAATTATTGGATGCGCTTTCAAGATATCTCCAATCCCAACCCGAGAAATACGATCTACTGAGTGAGTAAATGAAATGAATGCCAACAGTTTAATGCGTGTTTGTAAACACAACATTTATTTGCGTAACAATGGGTGGGTTTGTTACGTCACACAGTCATTGTTTGAACCGAACACTCAATGCAGTTTTTTTAGTTGTGATTAAATGTTGTGGAGGAAAGACGCGTTTATTTCTGTCGTGTAATTTTTATATTTTGTGATAATTTGAACGTTTTATATTGGATTGATTTGTTGGTTCTTGTGTTGATTAAATCCGACTTAAACGTGGGGAATTCTGTGCAAGAATAAAGTAAGTTTTAGTTTAAGTGATTTTATTAAAACTGGAAACCAGACATCTGCTTTTTTAATAAACTTTCTTTTGTTTTGTTTCAGATTTTTTTCTGGATTTGAAAGAAATCCAAAAATGCCACCAAGAAAAAATCGCCGGATTTTGTCCTATGATGTTGGATTTTTCCTCAACCCGACTTCACTCAATCGTTCAGGTTTTGGCGGAATTTTTACCAAAAGTTACAAGAAATGATTTGTGGCTGGTGCTGGGGGTTTGCGACCTGAACTCCGAAGATTTAACGATTATTTGTGAAGCAATAAAAAGAATGAAACCAAAGGTTTGTTTGTGTTTTTATTTATTTTGTAACCAAGATTCTGTTTTAAATCCCTGGCATTTTTTGCAAAAGTTTATTTATTTCAAGAAAAAACACGGAATCTTTTTAGTTTTGGGATAAAATGTTGCTTCTCCCTGGTTCAAATAGTGTCGAAATATTTCCAACAAACAATGTTTTTATTTTAAATAGTTGGAAATTCTCTACCTGGGTGGAAACGAGTTTCGCGGAAAAGACGACGGGAAAAAAATTTGTGAGATTTTACCGAAGGTTGGGAAGGAGTTGTATCTGAGTTGGTGCGAAATGGATCCAGATTCGATTAAGATGGTGAAGGAAGCACGAGCTAATATGGAAAACCCTGTGAGGATTTAATTTATATTTGTATGAAAACATTTATTTGTGAAATTTCATAAAATTAAACTTTTTGTGACTTTTTTCAGCCGAGAGTTTTTGGTTTGGATGAAGGTCAACAGTGATCCCTCCCCTCATCCGATCCAGATTCCAGTGATCCGGATTGAAGCAGAATCTCAACACGAAAACTATTTCCTGTTCCCGAGTTATTTGTGTTTTGTTTTCGTGTTTACAGAAATAAATGATTTTTAACAAAAAACAAAAACTCTGACATTTTTTCTCAAGCGTCACTTAGTAACACTAAAACTTAAACCGTGCCACTAGAGGTATTATAATGAAAATAGAAATAATAATCAAATTAGGAAATGAGATATAATTTTTTTTGCATAATCACATGTGCGCAATTTTTTTTTGCAGTTTAAAAATAGAAATTTTACGTTGATTTAGAGATTTGATAATTTATAAATATTCTTTCCAAAAAATGGGAACAACAAGCTGTACATGATATTAATTTATCATTTTTTGCAAAGACAATTTGTCGGTAGTTGTGGGTCTGGAAATCTGCGCTATTTTACATGATGCCTGACTGCTTCATTTCTCGTTTCCCAGTGCAAGCTACTGATGTGTTGCCGTGAATTTTATGTTCTGCACGATCAGATACGCAAACCTGCAAGGTTCTAAAACTGAAGCAAATAAGTTCGAATATTGCGGAAAACAGAATTGCAATTTTATTTAGATAATAATCTTTTCGCCTATAGTAGTCGGCCTTCATATGTTACCAAACACTAGTAATTGTTCTGGCAAAAAAAGCAACACAGCCCGCATATGTGTAAATGTATAAAACCTTAAACACTCGTTTCTGCTGATTCATCATCGTATGGACTCGGGGCTGTTTTATTACAGCGAAGAAACGGTCTACGCATCACGAGCATTAACGAAAACAGAACAGAGGTATACGCTCAAATTGAGAAAGAATCTTTGGCAGTAGCTTGGTCGTGCGAAAAGTTCATGTACCTGGTAATTCTTTACATGCTGCTGATGTACTCTCTAGATCGCCTTCTCCAAAGTAGCTCTCTGCAATTGAGGTTACTTTGCAACATGAGATTGAAGAAAACGTTGTTGCGGTAATTGCTAACATTCCCGCATCTCAAACACGGATACAGCAAATCTGTGACACAACGAAGTGTGACGTATAAAGTCAAAAAATTCTTCAACTTACTAAAGGCGGTTGGCCTAAACGAGTCGATTTCGATTCGCTGCAACCATATTTTCAACTGCGCCACGATATAACTGTTGTTGACGGATTGTTTCTCAAAAGGCTCCAGACCTGTCATTACTGAAGTTCTGCGAAATGAAATTTTGCGCAGTATACATGTTGGACATCAGGGGATGGAGAAGTGGACGGAGAGCCTAAGGTTCCGTCTGGTGGCCAGGTATTACCAACGACATTAATCAATTTGTTTCCAGCTGCATTAAGTGTCAGAGGAATACAAATATGCCAGCAGAACCAATGATTCCTTTTCTTCTGCCCAGTAGACCATGGGAAAAAGTAGGAACACATTTGCTGTATTTCCAAGGTGAAATATATCTATTGGTCGTAGATTACTTCTCGAGGTTCATTGAGATGTTCCTACTCGCTCATGGCACGAGCTCATCGGACATTATCAGTCACTTGAAGTCTATTTTTCCCGCCATGGGATTCCAGACATAGTGATGTCGGATAACGGCCCGCAATACAATTCCTATGTATTTTTCAGTGTTTCGCCAACGAATATGGCTTCATTCACCAGACCAGCAGCCCACGGTATCCACAAAGCAATAGAGAAGCGGAGAGGGCTGTAAAGAGGGTCAAAAGTCCACTAAGCAAAGCCGAAGCTCCTATTTGGTGTTGCTTTCTTACCGTGCTACAAAGCTGGCTTCCGGATACAGCCCAGCGGAGTTGTTGATGGGAAGACGATTGAAGACGACAATTCCGTGTTGGACGTCGTCCCTTGTCCATAACTGGTCTTATTTATCGAGTTTCAGAGCTAAAGATCTCGAAATCAAGCAAAATTACGACAAGCGACAACGGCTACGGCTTCTACCTGAACTTTTCCCGGAAACGTACGCTTGGATCGGTGGAGAGGGAGGCATTGTACGTTCTTAAACCTCACTTCCACGTTCTTGCATCGTCGATACCCCAAATCGGTCATTGCGACGTAACTGTCGACACATACGGCCGATTCCAGAACAACGTGAACTGCGTACGCTTTCCAGTCGGTTGGTAAAACCATCCGTTCGTCAGGACTTGTAATTCCGATTTTGCATTTTCAGTAAAGGGGGATGTAGTGTGTTTCGCATTAGTGCTTGTACAACGTAGTAGTGTCACGTGACCCCCCAACTTAAGTTATCCTCTGTGCCACCAAGGGCAATCTGTTGTAACCTACGTTAGTGTGCACCTCTGTTCCGTTCCGTTTATGTAGTGTATTAAACCACAACAATACAATAATGTTAATACATAAGTGCATTAGCTCGCGTTTTCAAGGAGGTTGAAGCCGTATTTGACAAACAATGCATGAATCAACAGGAGATAATACTGTAGGGATGAAGCATCCTGCATAATTGTCCCTCAGATATCCTGCAATGAGACTATAGTGTTATGTTTGTATTCGCGTACTAGGTTGAAGAGTTGTATGGGTATCAGACGAAACAATTTCAAGTTATTTTCGGTTGCGTTACTTTTGGTTACTGAAGAATAGTATAATGAATTGTGTTTGGGTTGTGTTGGTTTTACTCTTTGGTATTTTGGAATGCGCCAGAGCCCGAAGTAATTTTTTCTGTTACATTTATTATCTGGATGTTATTTTTTTGTATAAAATCCTTAAAGATTTGTATTTATATAAATCATGAGTATGATTTACAGGGTACGCAAATACTAGCCAGACTGTTCATTATTCAACTACAAGCAGCTTGCTTGCGAAAGAACATTGATATTGCAATAAATGTGGATCCTCTTGTAAAACTGAACAACAGCAAAGCGCAAAACATTACGAAATGTAATCAAAAGAAAGTGCATTACTTGAGGCTGCGTGAACTGTTTATTCGACAGCTGTCGAGAAAAGCTACGTTCAACCAATTTGTGATGCCAGTTAACTTGGTGTCAGATGGAACAAGAACAGACGACGACAGCAATTCCTTTTGCCGGGACTACTTGCTACCTAGCGGGCTGGGGAAGAACAGTTTGTATACAGCTTTCTGTATTAACTTACACACACCATTAGCCATGCAGTTCTGCACCGGCTCTTGCAGTGAACCACGTGTATGAGCCCTATTTCTTCGACATTGTATTGTAAATATCACAAAATGATATTTTATCTCCTTAGTTTAGGATTATTTAAACCAAATATAAAAAATGAGCATCTATTATGTCATAAAACTATATATTAAAAGTTTTTGACAAACATAATTTTGTTGCAGCCGTGAGGGTCCCACTTTCCGACGTATTGCTCCAACTTGCCTCTGACATCGTTCCGATCACAAATTGCTCTTTGTTAAATGCATCGTAGAGAAGTTTTCGCGTGTCTGCAGGAGACCCAAAGTTTTGTGCTGAAGGCATTGCTGGGGCAGGCCTTTGCGTTGTAAGTATTTATGATATGCATTATAATGATCTAGTGAAAACATGTCGAGGGAAAACTAGTGATGTACGAAATTGCCAATTCAGGTAACGAAACCAGCAGTGGCAAGCAACTTTTTAAGATAATGAGTTTCGTCTACGTGACGTCAACAAAATTCCCAGTGGCAAGAAGTAAAATTTTTGTGCAGTTTTAAACAAAATCGTTTTATTCAAAGGGCGACTTTGGAGGCGGTCTTTTCTGCCGCCATCCCAATCAAGGAAATCAGCTCTTCCTTCATGGGGTTGTGTCGTACGGTCGAGATTCATGTGATAACTTGAATGTTTACAACAAGGTACTCCAAGTCCCAAGTTCGAGTCGAAATCTTAACTTTTGATAATTTACCAAAAAAATTATTCGCGCAGATAGCCGACGTTCGTATGTTGATTGATGGAGTCATTTCTTCTTGACATCAAAACAGGACGGAACGCTACATTTGTCGTCTTAATTAGAGTTAATAAACAACACACATGTGTAACGTTTGTTATTTGCTTGATGGGTTAAAACAATATTAACGTGGGTGCACGACCTGGTAGATCTGTTAGGTTTGTTTCTGTTTATACCCGAAACGCCACCAATATTTAATTTCACGATTTTAGTTTCAGTGAACTTCCGTAAGTAGATCTTGATCTTAAACTAAGTCAATTAAATTTATAATCAGCTATTTTTCGTCCGTTACTAATTTCTCGGTAAAAATCTTCCACCTGAAAAAAAAAACATTCAATAAATATGCTTTTTTATTCGGGCTATTCAACATACGCAAAACCCGAGGTTTTAATTTAAAAATGACGTCCGTGGTCGCAAAGCACTTTTTTAGCGTTTAGGGCGAGAAAACTTATGGTTATTACTGTGCACGACATTCCTATACTTTATTTTGTTGTAATTAGAACCGGCGTAACACCGAATACCGGTATAGGAGTAACATCGGATGCAACGGGGGATAGCTCAGACAGCAAGTTTCAACCGACATTTTATTGTTCGTTTTACAAATAATTGAAGAAGGCGAAAATTTCAGCAATACCTGATTAGTTTGTCGTTTTTTGACGCATCGGCCAAGCACGAACGAATTAAGTAGTAAGGTCAATATACCGTATGCAACCAAAATAAACTAATACCCCGGTCGCGTGAGTGGTTGAGGACAATTAAACCACATCAACCTCAACATGCTGCATAGAGTGGATCAATGGTACCTTTGTTTTTATACAGTTTTTTTTAAACATTGACATTAGACATATGCCCGGCAAATCTGCTCTACGTCTTAGATCCTCCTGTGCCAGTTGTACCTTTCGGCGACTTCCGAGTCTTCACAATATCTATGATGCCAACCTCCGAGCGCGTCATCGTGTAGTGCAACCATAACCCATTGTCCTTAACTTGGAGGAAGAACTACTTTCAGTACGACATCAACCCCCAAATCAGTTTCCATAGAAAATCTTTCCTTAGTCTAGGGAAGAGCGATCACCAGTGTCGAGTTAAAGGGGCGTGACAACGTATTATGCCTTGCATTTGGAACGCATACCTTTTCCAACCAATCCAGTACAATGGAGAGGTCATTATCCTATTCTTGGTCAGCCGTAATATGTCCTCATAGACTGTATACACGCGCTGTATTAAGGTCCACCACCTGTACCATGACCGCTTCTGTCGTTTTGTATGGGCAGTTGGGATTTGCACCTCTGTCGTGTACACGTGGCAGTCCATCGGCGTTTCGATATTTTTTCCCGGTCCATGTTGAATGTCGTAGTCAAACGCGGAAAATATTCCACCAAGCTTGCGCACTGTCCGTAATGTTCCTTCGACTGTCATAACCAACGAGGGAAACAATTATCTGTTCGCAGAAAAAACCTTCGACCTAGAAGATGGCTTCGATACAGATTGGTCTTAAGGCCGTATCTCACAATTAAATCCTAAAAATTGAGTTTTAGAAGTCATTTGTCATTGTGCACCTGGTTACAGTTTGTCTTGTTTGCCAAAAACAATTGCCGGGTCTGATGACTCATGAAGGGGGACGCTGAACAAAATTGATTGCAGCTGCATTAAGACAGCACATTGGGTTTTTTTGCAAAGACTAACTGCTAAATTGTCAGTCCTAGGGGGTGTACAAACAGTACACCCCCTAGGCCCTCTCCCCATCGTCCACGTTCTGCGAAAAAAGACATCCTACAGCGATATCGGACGGGTCTGTTTCGACCACAAACGGCTGTACGAAATCTGGGTATTGTAAAATGGGCGCCGAAGTTAAACTGGAAATCACCAAAAACATTCTGACAACATTTATCCAATACGAAACTGTTTACTTCTTCCGTAAGTCGGTGAAGAGGGGCGGCGATATGCCCATAATTCTGTATATATTTGCGATAGTTTGACGTCAAGCCGAGAAATTGGAAAGCGTCTTTTAGTTCGTGGCGGTGACCATTGAGACACGGTCTTTCCTTCGTTTGGGTCACAATTTACGCCGCTTTTCGATAAGATATGTCCATGGAAGTCAACTTGCGTTTAAAACTCGGCCTATTTAGATGGTTTCAGCTTAACCCCACTTCTTATACATCGGACAAGCAGGGCAAATGTAGGTCAAAATTATCCGATAATGTTATCCAAGTAGGCCAAGGCGCCGCCACATTTTATGCCGTTCAGAACCAGATGCATGAATTGTTGAAATGTAGACACAGCGTAACACAATCACAAAATAACATTTGTAAATTCATACAATCCCAGAACAAAACATTCACCTTCAACTGGCAGCATTGAGGTGTTGGAAATGTACATAGAGATAAGACACCACATAATACATAACAACATTTGCTGTTATTTGTTTTCAACGTCAGGTCCAATGAAATTTTTTGTCATTAAATTGTTTTTGAGCTTTTGCATCAAGCTATTATGCCTCATATTATTCTTTGAATTTGGTTCGAGGAAAATATTTTACAGGTAATCAGCAGATATATTTATACAACATGGGTAGTCATGTACAATACTTTTCACAGTCAATAATATGACAAAACATCAACACAATAATAAAAAGGAAAATTTTACTGGCAAAAAAACAGTTTTATATCTAGGATGATAAAATGATTTTTAACAAAAATAATATCAATTTTGCTGGTTATGCTAATGGATTAGCAGCAAAATAGTCTTTGACAGGGATTATATGACCTGGTCCAAAATAATCCAGCATCCACACCATTTCAATATTCATACGTACAGGATAAAATTGGTGTGCTTGACTCCAATCCACCATTTCTGGGTGTCGAGTGAATAGTGCATGCAAAGCAAACTTTTTTTCATCAGGGTCTGTGATGTTAACAATTTTTCCCATAATTGACATGCGTGCACAGCGTGGGTCTTCAGGGTCGTAGTTATGAACATGACAATAATTCAAGCCAATTTCTGAGACAGTCAGTGAAGCTGAGTTGTTTTTCATTAGGTCTTGGATGCTTACATCACTGGGCATAATGTAAAAGTATGGTATACCAGTGCTGTTGTCATTCGTACCATCTGCCATGGACCAAATGTTGGTAAAAGGAGTTCCAGTTCGGCCAAAGTGGGTGGCAATTGTTCCAACAATTCCCCAGTTGGATTTATGCACGACATACCTCGCTGTTAAAGCAAGCTTTTTATGTGGAGGTGGTCTGTCGCTTTTAAAAAATAACTTCTGGTTTTCTTGCTGACTGGCTGCAGCAAGCAGATATCCACAAAACAAAATAAAACGCAGAAAATCCATATTCATCAATTCATGTAACCAACTTCAAAAATGACTTCAAAGGTTCATGTAACCAAATGCTCTTGCACTAATATGTTGCACTGCAATCTGCAAAAACAGTTAGGTACATTTATTCAAAACAAATATCATGTCGCTTTGACCAGAAAATAAATGGTCTTGTGAATAAAATTTCGACTTTTTCATGTGCTCGCTCTGTGCTTTGTCAATTTGTTTTGTTTGTTTACCTTTTATCACGTGACCTATGATTTTTTGTGTTTGGTTTTTATGTTGTGTAGTTCTAGAAAATATTTATCGGTCTGCTTATTTACATATGTTATAATAATAACACATTGATGCTGGCATATTTTTTAATTAACTATCCAATATTATTTCAATTCAACAACAATAATACATCGTGATTATTTGTATAAAAACATGGGTAGAAAATGACAAAACCGCGATATGTCGTCCTATTATCATTACCCCCACGGTGGTGGACAATTCAGTTGTCGTGTATTGCGTTACATACAGAAGGGTCGCATGGGCGAAGACCCGACATCAAGCTTTCGACGCCATGTTGGCAGCAGGTCCCGACACCGATGGTTTTGGTCTTGGAGCGAAGTTCGGTGTGAGACGAAAACCGTGATCTATGTGATCACATTGCGATCTGTTAGACCGAGAACCAAGATCTGTTTATTTGTGGAAACAGTCGCAAATATATAGGGATATATCAAAGACGAGAGAGAAACAAAGAGATAATTGCTGCGATTACGCACCAAAGGGGACTTAGAAGAAGTAGCGCAAGATGAAAGACGTAACGCAAGTGAGATAACTAGTGAAGGCGCCAGAAAGACGGGTGTAAATGTAAAAGAGTAGAAAGACCAAGTTTAAAACACAATATTAAAAATATTCCAATCACGACGAGCTAAAATCCCTACAATATTTCCTTTCATTTTCGTGTGTCTTTACAAACTTATGGGAGCGTTGCAAACCGTTATACCACATCGATCATTAACGACATCTACATAGAAGATAGCCTACATTCAGTACAATCGGTTGCGATCCTGCGACAGACGCTGATTCTCTGTGAGGAATGCACCTTTACACGGGTGCTTGATTCAATATAATGTTTATGGTTTAATCAATGCCCATGACATTTTATTTAGTGTTTAGTGTCAAACAACCGCGCAAATATACAACAGACTTTGTCTCAAAGCAACAGTTGATCACCAGTAAGGCCCAAGAAAGTATTGTGGGAAAATGTTTATTTGACTTGAAAGCAGAAAAAAAAGAACAGTAAAATATTACGTTATTTTTTTCTTTTTTATCGGCGGCGAATCTGTAGTATGTCTTTTTGCTTCGTCTTCGTTTCCTTCACTTATGCTTGTGTTCCCAGCCAACTTTTTGACGTAAATTGCACATTTTGCCGTTTTACGTGAAAATCCGTGCACTACAGCAGCTCGGCAGTTTTTTGAAACAGTGTGTCCCAAAATGTTTTTGGCAATGTTGAAAAGTGTATTGATGTTAGCAACATCATACCTAAAAAAGGCAAATTTAGTGAACACTTAAAATTGATTCCAAAAATGTGCCACAATGATCTAAAAATAGTTTTAATGTTCTGTTCTTAACATTGCAAAAAAACGTGCTTTACATATATTATCAGAGACAGCGCAACAATAAGAAAACAATTTCACTCACGGTCCACGAACTTCCATAGGTATTTGAGCAGCCCCAGACATGATGTGATTTTTGCCTTTGCTGAATTCTTTGAACTTTATCACATTGCTGATCGTGTGACGACAAACTGTGGTGTTTCTGATCATGGGTGCATAACAGACCTGCAAGGAATCGTTTGCATAAAAAATTAACCCCTATATCAAGCAAAATGCAAACTTTTCTTGTTTGTTTCTGAATGAAAAACATCTCTGTATAACCTTGCCACAATGAAAGTGCGATTTGTGGCACTATGTAGCACCTTAAACACATTATTGTTTAAAGCTCAGCAATTTCTTTGGTTGCAGACTACACAGAAAAATGTTGTAGTTTTTTAAGAAATAAACCCAACACAATAAACATTAAGCAGAGAAATGTTTATCACATTGAGCCACATAAACGTGAATGTGGGAAAAAACTTTGTCAGTGGAAACACAGAGCTAATTAATCCATTGAAACAGAAAAACTCATGAATGTACCTCAAAAAAGAGACCCCTTGTAATGGCTGATTTGATGGCATTGTGTCGTGGCATGTAGGGAAGAATTTCAGTTCCATCAATACAAATAATGTCAATGTTATATTCAGTGCAACATGAGTGAAAGAGTTTCTCTGTCTCTGGCAAAACCGCGATCAGGTCATAAGCACCAGATGTAACAACTTCCCTTACCTACACACACTGTTTCTGTGATACTTTAAAGGGCAGGTGGAAAATAAATACATACTTTTACTTCTGCTCTCAGCTAACAAAAAAAACACATATGTATATGTTTAAACACATTTTAATCAACACACAGCACCTACTAGTAGTCACGAACAGTTAATAACATTTGTAGCTACAAAGAATCTCACCTTGCGCACATCGTCAAGTTCAGCTAGTTCAATAGTTATTCTTGTATACTGCATAAGTTGGGCATCCTTATCTTGCAAAATTTTCTTCGCTTCCTCATCAAGTTCAATCATGGAAGGGGGTTCTGGGATAACCAACTTTTTCTTTCCTGAATAACCAACAATTTCATTATTGTTGCACCAAGTTTTGCCAAAATATACAATTACTTCAGTCATTTAAATCAACACTTTTTGGGGGTTAGAAGCCATTATCAACAAACGATTACTTCCTATGTTTGTCATGATTCATGAAAAAAATTGGATGTCTTGCAAAGTAAAAGCAACCATATCCAACCTTTGGTTGGGGCTGATGCTGGAAGAAATCGAGTAAGGGCAACCACTTCATATCCCAAGTATACAAGCATGTTCAATCGCTTAGACACAGAAGACACTGTTTCCTCGCATGGAACATTGAGATCATAGTATTTGCCATGACCAGGTAGTGGAAGATTTGCCATGTCAATTTCAGGTTTGCAACCAATATATGTGCCGTGTTTTTATTAAACACTTCAAATCTACATGTAGGCTACACTGTGATTTGTGAAACATAATATGAGTGGCCTAGTTGTTTTTGTGTATGTAAGCAAGGTGAACAAAATGTCATGCCTATACATACTTTTGCTATATTATCAACAATCCACCACCAAAAATCAACCGATACTTTTTATACACACAAAACATCAGCGGTTTGCACATAATATATGCAATTAACAATGGATGAAAACAAACCTTCAGAACTTAGGCATGTAAGTAAATATAATGCACAAATACAAAACTTTATTTCTGTTCATGTAACACAATAAAATTTACTGACTAAATTCAGTTTAGTTGACCCAAATTCTTTTCCAGTAAGTTGTACATAGAAACCAGATTCGTCTACATGTGAAACGCACTGGTACCAGAAATTAAAAAAGCACTGTTTCATATTTAAAGCAACGCTAATTTCTTTCATCTAAACTGAGTGCAAAATATGAAACAATGCAGCACGTGTTCCGAAGTACGCATTTGACACGCTTGGCTTGTTTACGTTTTTGTCACGTGACTGCTAAATGCAAAAATAGTCCCCAAATCAATACTCCGGAAATACGATCATTAATCATTATTTTTTAGTCTTTCTTATAGTTTTATGTTTATAAGTAAGCGAATTTAGGTTTCGAATTGGCATATGTCATGCTTCAACTTTGTCAAACAGTGGGGAGTTGCCGTGGCATGTAGTTTAAATATTTGTTCAATAATGTTAATGAACAACTGATAATAGGCTTATGATACAAGTTTTCTTTATGCATACTTTTTTTGCAGAGAGTTTGCAAAGATCTGTGTTAAATTTAAACAATAGGGAACTTTCCATTAATTTGTTCTTTGCAATTATATATTTGTTAATGATGTGCCTTTTTTAATAGGACAGTTTTCAGTTAATGAACAATGGCCATCAGAAGTATTTTTAAACCCAGTCTATTTTCTGGTAAAGTTGCAATAGTAACAGGTGGTGGAACTGGAATAGGGGCCGCAATTACACAGGAGTTGGCCCATTTGGGATGTAATGTGGTCATTGCATCAAGAAATGAAAAAAGATTAAAGAAAGCTGCCGAAGAAATGAACAAGAACCCTAAAATCACTGGTAAAGTCATGCCAATACAATGCAATATTAGAAGGGAAGAACAAGTGCAGCATGTGATGCAAACTGTTGTAAAGCAGTTTGGAAAGATTGACTTTTTGGTCAACAATGGTGGGGGGCAGTTTCAATGTCCTGCTGAAAATATTTCCCTGAAAGGTTGGAATGCAGTAATTGAAACCAACTTGACTGGAACATTTTTGTGCTGTCAGCACACGTTTCGAGAGTGGATGGGTGAAAATGGTGGTGTCATAGTGAATATTGTGGTTGACATGTGGCGTGGATTTATTATGATGTCACACAGTGGTGCTGCAAGATCAGCTGTCGACAATCTTACTAAAACATTGGCTTTGGAATGGGCAGATAAGGGAATTAGGATAAACTCGGTTGCTCCAGGAACAATTTATTCCGAGACAGCAGCTGCTAACTATCCGACGGATGTGTTCAGTGTAGCCAGAGAAGTTCAACCAACCGGTAGACTTGGGTCACCTGAGGAGGTTTCCTCTCTTGTGTGTTTCATACTTTCACCGGCAGCTGCCTTTATGACTGGTAAGCTTTTCATCATACTATATAATGCTCACAAATACTCTTTTTGTGTTTTTTATTTACTTTTAAGTTGTGTTGTCATGGTGCAAAACCTATTTTTGACCTCAATTAACATTGTTACAGAAAGTAGTGCATGTGAATTGTTTATGCTACTTCATATTTACGTGAATATTAATATGAAAACCACTTGTTTGAAGGTGAAACAGTAAAAGTGGATGGAGCCCAAAGTCTGTACAGATGTCAGTTGAACATACCTCAACATAACAAGTTGCCAGCGTGGAAGTGGAGCAAACTTTAATATTCTTTAAATATAAATGACAGACCTTGTTTTTAATTTGATTGCCTATGCATTATTTCCTTTTGTTTCTTGCTTGTGTGCAATTATTTGCCTTTTAAATTTTCAAATGCTTGCCCTGTTTTACTAAAACAAAGTTTTTGATTTTTTTAATCACAACCACTTTACCTTCACAAAATTAGCATAGGAAAAGACTTCATCCAAAATCACAGTTGTTAAATATGGATATAAAAAGTGTGTTTAAACAAGGTCTGTTTGCTGGTAAAGTAGCAATTGTAACAGGAGGGGCAACAGGTATTGGAGCAGTTATTACACAGGAACTTGCTCATCTCGGATGTGATGTCGTCATTGCATCAAGAAATGAAAACAGATTAAAGGAGGCAGCAGAAAAGTTTAATGCAAACCCAAAGGTTGTCGGAACTGTGTCCACTGTACGGTGCAACATTCGTGATGAACAGCAAGTCATAAAGTTAATGCAAAGTGTCGTTAATCAGTTTGGAAAAATTGATTTTCTTGTTAACAACGGTGGCGGACAGTTTATGTGTCCAGCTGACCAAATATCACTGAAAGGTTGGAAGGCAGTTATTGACACAAATTTGACAGGTACATTTTTGTGCTGCAAGCATGCCTTTTGTGAGCACATGGGAGAACATGGTGGAGTGATTGTAAACATTATTGCTGACATGTGGAGGGGATTTCCCTACATGGCACATACTGGAGCTGCAAGGTCTGCTGTGGACAATTTAACTAAGACCCTTGCTCTTGAGTGGGCAGACAAAGGTGTCAGAATAAACTCCGTTGCTCCTGGAACAATATTTTCCTCCACTGCTGCCAAAAATTATCCAACTGATGTTTTTCGTATGGCACAACCACTGCAACCTACTGGCCGTTTAGGTTGCCCTGAAGAAGTTTCTGGAATTGTGTGTTTTCTTCTTTCACCAGCTGCTGCTTTTATGACAGGTTAGGTTTACTTTGTAAGTATTTTTCCTGGGCCCTAAAGGAAAACTTTCCAAAAAAAGCATTGCCAAAGATTGTTTGATCATAGTGATAAGTACCCTGTGGTTTGCACCCATTTATTGTTGTACTCCCTCATATTTTATATTACTGGTATCGTGGTATGGAATTAGTTTGAGAAGTTGAATTAAATTATGTTACACATTACATTTTTTTGGTATTTGCAAACATACTTTTAACTCTTTTTTTTGCACAGGAGAAACTGTGAAGATGGATGGGGCTCAATGTTTATACAAATGCCTGTTTGAAATACCCAAACATGACAAACTCCCACCATGGAAATGGAACAAACTTTAATTAAGTGTTAAAAGAAGTAAACATAAATTTTATTATATTTCATATAAAATGTTTACTGTTCACTGATTTATTCATGTTTTGAGTCCTTAATAGAGTGTTAATTAGTGTGATTAACAAAAAATAACAGCAATCATTAAATGTTTGTGCTTTGTATTGCTATGCAAATTACGAAAGATATTTTATTTTTAATTGACAGATCAAAAATAGTGAAAATGAATATTGCCAGTGTTTTTAAGCCAAACCTGTTTGCTGGCAAAGTTGCAATTGTAACAGGTGGGGCAACAGGAATTGGTGCTGCAATTACACAGGAATTGGCCCATTTAGGATGTGATGTGGTCATTGCATCAAGAAATGAAGAAAAACTACTGGATGCAGCCGATAAAATGAATAAAAACACAAAAGTTATTGGTAATGTATCAAGTTTACCTTGTAACGTTCGCCAAGAAGAGCAAGTTCAAAATCTCATGCAACATGTTGTGAAGAAGCACGGAAAAATTGACTTTTTAGTTAATAATGGAGGTGGGCAGTTTCAAAGTCCGGCTGAAAATATTAGGACAAAGGGCTGGAAGGCTGTTATTGACACAAACCTGACCGGGACTTTCCATTGCTGTCAACATGCGTACAAGGAATGGATGGGAGAAAACGGAGGGGCCATTGTCAACATAACTGCAAATGTAAAAAAGGGTATGTCGAATATGTGCCATACCGGTGCCGCAAGAAGTGCTGTTGATAATTTGACGAAAACTTTGGCCATCGAATGGGCAGATAAAGGAGTTAGGATCAATGCTATTGCACCTGGAACAATTTATTCACCCACAGCTGCAGCTAATTATACAACTAACTTGTTTGAAGAAGCTGTTAAGATACAACCTACATGGAGACTTGGGACCCCTGAAGAAATTTCGGCTATTGTGTGCTTTACATTATCACCTGCTGCTGCATTTATGACAGGTTACACAATTTATGATAAGTTATAGCAATATTTCTTTATGAAATTAATTTAAACAATGAGTTTGGTCTGGTTTGCTTAATGCCTTAATCTTGTGATTTGTTCACTGGTAATTGATGCAACACATTTGTTTAGTTTTTTTCCATGTTTATTGAAACTTATTATTTGCAGGTGAAACTGTGACAATGGATGGAGCAGAATGTTTGTACGGCAGTTTCAAAAAAATACCTCGGCATGATAAGCTTCCAGCATGGAAGTGGAACAACGAATAACTTCCTAATAATTTTTTAAATATTTGCATTGATCAATTTAAGCCATGTATCTAGGCAAAACCGTGCAAAACATTCAAGCAATTTATCACAATATGAACCAACTTGTTTTTCCAAATTTCTTTTGCACATTTTATCCATGAAAAAAATCATATTACTTAAACTTGGCAATTCAAGGAGCATACAACTGTGGCTCCTTTACGTTTTGACTCTTGACTGCGAATTTTATTCAGCAAAAATGCATACACTAGAAGACCTTTCAGACATACAGACATTCAAAAGCGATCTATATTCTTGCCCACATACTGTATGCAATATTGTTCAGTTTTCCAAACACAAAAGGTGTCTGTTTATAGCTCGATATCATCTAGCTGCAACAGCTTTTCTGATATTGTTGAACATTTCAATGTATTGTTGCATTGTAATTTCTGGAGTAAAGCATTCACCACCTTTAGGTTGCAATAAAGAGGGAAGGTTTGGGGGTGCCTGCTCCCCAATTATAGCTTGCAACATCTCTGACATTAATCCCCAAGACTCGCGGGCAAACATACATGGCGTGTATTCCACCTAAATAAAGGAGTATTAAATTAAAAAAGTTCATTTGTCAAATTTCTTAAATGAAAGGACATAAAGACAATGCAGACTGGTTTAAAAAACAAACCTGAAAGTTCCTTTGAATTTGTACGTACGCCTTATTATTTTTCTGTTGCATGTTTATTTGTGACAACTATTTACATTGCAACATTGATTGAAGATGCATAACTATAAGTATTTGTATGAAAATAAGTTTTGGTGGTGGGAAATTGTGTAGACCTCTGTCACAATGGAAAGCATGTCACAGAGCAAACCAGTAAAATGAGCACATGTGCGTGTGCTGTTGCTAAGTGAATTTGAGCCAGTTTCAGGCAGTTTTAGTGGGGTTTGGGTGCTTCAGGTTGCTACTTGGTGTCAGGTGATGTAGAAAAGTGAACTAAAAATACAACGAAAACATCAGGCTATAAAAATTAATGGAACAAGGTCCCATTCATTTGTGGTTTTGTAAAAGATCCATCCCTCAGCTACACATTCTGCTCAAGATTGGTTTCCGGACTGGTGCATTTTAGGCCCCTGAGTGCCTAAAATGGGGTTATTTGGGGTGAAAGAGCAACAAAAAATGCAATTGGATTTTGCAGAAAAATGAAGCGTTTAAGTACAAGTTCTTTTGTAGTTTTATGCAGGGCCTATCTCACCATCTAATTACAATTTGTACATTTGCCTCATCCAGATAAATTGTCGGATCAACTTAAATCCTGATTAACCAAGTTCTATTGCATAAATGTTTTAAAGCAACTTGTAAATGAAATAGGACTGGAGTATAAGCTTTTGAAATTGCTTCAAAAGAGCAGAAAAATATCTGAATAGTAATTACCTCTATGGCAATGCCTTTAGTGTTTGAACCGACAGCAACAATGCCGACTTTGATCAGGAAATCTCCAAGCTCATATCGCTGTCCTTTGCATTCAATTTTACCTCCTTTCTTAGGTTGCCACACAGCTCGCAATTTAGACAGGAATGCAGAAAGCATGGCGTGGGGACAAGAAAAGAACCTTCTTCAAATAAAGCAAACCTTGATGCTGGGAACTCAGAGTCATAGAGCAGGTGCAAGGTTTTGGAATTGGAAGCTGAAAGTAGCAAATATTTTGTGGTAGCTCTGAAGCTGTATTAAAGACACATGCGTGCATTGCAACTTCAAATGCCTATTAGGTTTTTAAGGTAGTCTCTGTGTGCTCCTTTGGTTTGGTAGTGAAGAGACATTTTGTACAGGAGGCCAAAATTTCAACTTGGACCAAGAATGTTTTAGTGTATAAATGTAGGTAGCGACTAAGATTTTATAGTTATAGTACTGCTTATAGTTCAAAAGATGAACATGAGTAATTAATCTGTTTGGGAAAATAAATCATCACTAAGTCTTCAAGAAAAGCTCCAAGCTTTGATCCTTTATTACAGCAAACGACCCAAACACAAACAGACCAAAATCTTTTGATAATTTTTTTAATTATGTTCAGGCAAAGTAATCACAGCAATGTCATTATTAAAAGATTAGGATATCAAAACTTTTGTTTGTAATACATGGCATCGGTCAAAAAGTGTATCCATACATTTCTGAATTAGAGGTAGGCAAAATAAATTCTGCAGGGCATAAATCTAGTCCTTATTCTGTGCTGTAGCCACATTGCAACTTGACAGTATGAATTTTAGTATTAACCAAGTGGTTAGCTATTGTTTTGCTCACCAGTCGGTGCATGGAAGGACTCACACTCAACCACAAACAATCCACATTTCTTTGCACCAAGTTTTTCCACTACATTGGTTATTTGTTCAAGAGATTGCTGAGTATTTAATCCCTCAGGCTGTTTCCACTGGCTAACACTGGAATGTATAATTTTTCATTTTCAAAACACACATAAAAAATAAAACAAATAGTTTAAAATAATATGCTTGTCTTTCATGATGATATTTAATTTGTAATTTGCGTGGAGGATTTTTTTCGGCAAACGTTGAACGTGTCTCGTATGTTAATGCATTACCGAATGTTTTTTGTGCAGATTATCGGCAAACGTTAGCAAAAGTGACATTTATTCAATCTGGAGTGTACGTGTTTCACTTTGAGCACCACTATTGCTATGGCTAATCCTATAATAACACCAGAGGGATGTTAGTTGACAAAAAAAAAATCGCCAGTTAACAAAAGTTTGAACGCGCGTGACTCGGCCGCCTTACGAGGTAGCGACTTACTTTTTTCACACAAAGATAGATCACAGGCTGAACTTTCCAACAAAAGAAAAATCAAAAAAAAATTTGCATTAATTTTTGAATATGAATATGATATGTTTGCTATGTCATAACCATAAGTAAACATCGATTCCCGATGGAATCCTTAAGGGTAGATATTCTTTGGTGTCTGTACTATCTAAAAATAGTAAACTTTTTCGCGAGGAAAAACGCGCGCCCTCTCAAATTTGAAGAATATTAACCATAACCCCCACATTTTGCAACGCTCTGCGCTCGCCGCGAAAGGTAACAAAAAAAATCGCCAGTTAACAAAAGTTTGAACGTGTGTAACTCTGCCATCTTAAAAGCCAGCGACTTACTTTTTTCACACAAAGATAGATCACAGGCTGAACTTTCCAACAAAACAAAAATCAAAAAAAAATTTGCATTAATTTTTGAATATGAATATGATATGTTTGCTATGTCATAACCATAAGTAAACATCGATTCCCGATGGAATCCTTAAGGGTAGATATTCTTTGGTGTCTGTACTATCTAAAAATAGTAAACTTTTTCGCGCCTGTAATGTTGATGGTAAAACCGAAAGCAATATTAATAATGAAGTAGTAACTGACGAAATCTTTGAACATCAATCCAATGTCGAGCGTAGTTTTGTCGACATAAACCCCCCCTGTGTAAACGACGAGGGTGAAAGAGGTGAAGATAACGTGGATAATGCTGATGTTTGTGTTGCGAATCGCGAATGTTCAGGTTTGACCGATGTGCGCGATGATAGCAGCGGGTGCGATGTTGATGAGTTTGCCAGTTTAAAACGCGACGCATACTGGTCTCCCAGCACTTTCGCACAGAGTGCAAGTTTTACTTTAACTACTGAAGATTTCGATCATATTAGTAAAGGTATTAAAGGTAGATATTGTACAGGAAAGGAATGGCCGGAAATCATTCGACGCGCATTGAAGGACAGTAATCCGTACTGTTCTTTCGCGGCTAAGGAGCAAAGATGGTATGTCAAGCAAAACACGGGCCGCTTTTTTCACACCAAATTTCGGTGCACATTCGGGACTTGTCACTGTGTGGCATCTATTGACTTGGTTTGTTTGGATAAAATTTTTTTTACAGTAAACTATTCATCAGTTCCTGTTCATCCAACAGGAACAACAAAATCTACCCATCTAAAAGGATTAAGATTAGAAAAAGTTAAACAACTTGTAACGAATACATGTCCCCGCTTAACACACCTTCATATGCTCGAAAAAGTTGAACCCGGCGTCTTAGAATCAGGAAACAGGGATGACGCGCCATCCAAAGAGGTGTTAAAAAAGGCTCGGAACGCGGCGATTAGGATAGGCGTCCCGTCCAAGCAGGAATTAGAAGCGCTTGCGATTATGCAGGATGAACAAAAGGTCGACGGCGTTGCGGTGAAAGGAAAGTTGGGCGGAACGCTGCAGCATGTCACTTCGACTCCCAGTATCATGCTGTGGTCGCAAGAGACGTTAGAGATTTTCCACGAACGCACTAAACGTGATATAATGTACATAGACGCAACCGGCAGCGTGATTAAAAACCGAGGTAACGATGCGCATTTTTACGTCTACGAAATAGTTGTAAGAAACCCCAACAAAGGAGAAGCGCCGTTGGCTGTCGCAACGTACGTCACAAACCGCCATAATATCGCATCTATTTCGCAATTTTTAAAACTCTATAAAAGCGACGAAAATAAATACATCGGTAAAACGAACGTTAAACTTATAATGTGCGATAGTTCAATGGCGCTTATTCGTTCAATTTTAGTTGAGTATATGGTTGAGGACTTCCACGCTTATATAGAACGGTGTTACGCGGTCGTATCCGGAGAAGCAAGTGACAGGCAGTTAAATCAGAAGCCGTTCCTTCATTTATGTAACAGTCATATAATGAAAAATTTGAAGCAATTATGCGGATTGGTTAAAAAGCGTCGCGCCGAATCGATGTTTATCGTTGGTTTGTTAGTAGCCGCAGAGGGTATGAAGGAAATTGAAGAAATTTTGTGCCACATGACTTTGCTTTATAATTCAAAAGACGCAAACCAAGCTAAAACCAGTTGGGATTTGTTAAATGATAAAATAAAGCGCAAAAATGTTGACCCAACAATTCATTTAACTGAAAATGTAGAAGACATTGACGATACCTTTTCCACAACCACCACCGACAATCCATTTAAAGACCATTTTGGACAAGTGATTAACCGGGCTAATTTAAATGTCACCCATTCCTTTTCAATTAAAAATGATTTTTATTGTCCCGAATTCATAAACAAATTTTCCGAAAATTTCCTTCCGAAAATACCTCTGTGGATCGCTTAACTGTTGGGGGATCTAGGTCGTCACGGAAGTAGTGAACCGTACCGCGTGTATTCTAAATACGTTCAAAAAGTCCAACAACGCGGAGTTGGACAAACGTTGCTCGCCGATAATCGCACGCAGGGAATCATGGAAAAGAGTCAACAGGAATTAAAGCGGACTCGGTTCAACGGCAGGAAGCTTAACGGACTGCACGAATTTGCGAAAATGTACGACGACAAACATAAAGCGCTTATAGTTGAATTTATGGACAGTGGGTACCGCCGAAAACCCAAGCGCAAACGCGTTAGACAGGAAGCTGAGGTCGAGGAGAGATGGGGGAAGAAGGCAAAGGTTGTTGGGACGGACAAAAGTATAGGAAGATACTTTCAAACTCCCACCAAAGCTTTGCGTGCTCCCAGCAAATCATCAGAAAAAACAGGAAGTCACGCGTGTAGAATCGAGCTGGATCCAAATAGTTTGGCACGGCGGTGCTGCGCGCGCAAAATGGAAGCGGCAAATTATATGAATACTTCAGATTACGCGGAGCTTTCGACAGAAAATGTTTGGCTTAGTGACAAACATATAGATGCGGCGCAGTGCATATTACTTAACCAGTTCCCAGGGATCGACGGTTTGCAGAGCACGTTGGCGTACTCACGTGCAATGGATAGGGTACCGACGTACACCCCACAAAATAAGTTTATCCAAATAATTAATGTTCGTAGTACCCATTGGATAACAGTTTCAAATATTTTCTCTTTAAATAACCATACAGTTCAAGTATATGACAGTCAGCCGGACAAGTATAAACCGGATGAAAAATTCGCCATTTCTAAGTTGCTAAATTTAACAAATGCCAAATACATAAGTCTGCAATTCCCAAATGTACAAAAGCAATTTGGTTCAGGTAACTGTGGGGTGTACGCCATCGCGTTTGCGGTCGCTTTATGTTATAATCACCATCCAGAACATCTAAATTTTAACGAGCCATCGCTGCGAACTGATATAGAAAAAATGTTGCGCAATAAAGAATTTGAGCCTCTTTTTAAGATGAAGAAGCTTATCGTAAACAGAAGAAAGAACAGCGAGACGGTTGCGATTCATTGTAATTGTAGACTTGCAGAAAATAAACAATATTTTATTGAATGTAGTAAGTGTAAAGAATGGTTTCATCCGGAATGTTTAGAGCGCGCCATACCGGATGAAGCTAAAATCGAGGGCGTGCATTGGTTTTGCGGAAAATGTTAACGTATCCAGCGGGATATTGTAGTATAAGCTAAGTATAGGCTTGTAAATGTAACAAATGTGTAACATATTTTTTAAGTATTTTTCAGGTTGGTCGCTGGGTTGTTTGTGGCCTATTTGGCTCAAACACCAAGTCATCTGTGTACCTCCTCGTGGTGCGACTGGAAGCAGCTTCGGCTGACCAAACACAGAGGCGATTTTTGAAAATGTGGGGGTTATGGTTAATATTCTTCAAATTTGAGAGGGCGCGCGTTTTTCCTCGCGAAAAAGTTTACTATTTTTAGATAGTACAGACACCAAAGAATATCTACCCTTAAGGATTCCATCGGGAATCGATGTTTACTTATGGTTATGACATAGTAAACATATCATATTCATATTCAAAAATTAATGCAAATTTTTTTTTGATTTTTCTTTTGTTGGAAAGTTCAGCCTGTGATCTATCTTTGTGTGAAAAAAGTAAGTCGCTGGCTTTTAAGATGGCAGAGTTACACACGTTCAAACTTTTGTTAACTGGCGATTTTTTTTGTTACCTTTCGCGGCGAGCGCAGAGCGTTGCAAAATGTGGGGGTTATGGTTAATATTCTTCAAATTTGAGAGGGCGCGCGTTTTTCCTCGCGAAAAAGTTTACTATTTTTAGATAGTACAGACACCAAAGAATATCTACCCTTAAGGATTCCATCGGGAATCGATGTTTACTTATGGTTATGACATAGCAAACATATCATATTCATATTCAAAAATTAATGCAAATTTTTTTTTGATTTTTCTTTTGTTGGAAAGTTCAGCCTGTGATCTATCTTTGTGTGAAAAAAGTAAGTCGCTACCTCGTAAGGCGGCCGAGTCACGCGCGTTCAAACTTTTGTTAACTGGCGATTTTTTTTTTGTCAACTAACATCCCTCTGGTATAATAACCCTAACCTATGGCGTGTTACAAGAGAACACCATGTTAAATTATTTCAATTCCACCACAGAGTAAAAGATTCTTACAATGAAGTATAAATAGTAGAAAAA
This sequence comes from Ascidia mentula, assembly GCF_947561715.1. NCBI lineage: Eukaryota > Metazoa > Chordata > Ascidiacea > Phlebobranchia > Ascidiidae > Ascidia > Ascidia mentula. The sequence goes on along the minus strand of NC_138570.1, from coordinate 17,847,641 downwards.
TATTGAACTTACTATGTGACACCCATTGAAAGTTTGTTTCAAGTGTTGCAATTTTAGTGAAACAGACTTTCAAAACAGCAGTTGCGTGGGGTATTTAGTGCAGCACTGATTCCAACCGTCTTCTCTCTACTGCCATCCAGGGCGAAAAAGTCCCAACAGGTAAATAACCGTTACTTTGTTTTTATTTACTACATTTATTTGTAAAATAGGGATTTAATTTCATTGAAAAAACACTATTAGTATTTGCTATGTTTATACGTGACAAATGCGGTAAAATTTTTTTAATTCCATTTTGAAATATTTTTCTTGATACATTTATATCCAGTTTTTAATGCTTTTGTTATCTGCTTAAAGATTCGTGTTTCAAAGTCCATCACGAAATCGTGCGAAAGCGGGATTATTGTTGCGTGACATTATAGAAGGCGCTTTGGTCGTGCAAGTGCTGGCAGCCTTATGTGTAGGAATGGAAAACATTGTAAAACGGGTTCCATTAAACAGGGAACAACAAGTGAACAAGTGCAAAAAACGGATTTTATATGTTAATTTGAGCAGCACACAGATGACCACTGTTAATGATAAAACAATTACGGGACAGGGTGTTCTTGTTGTTACAGCATTTATGATCGCTAACGTGATGCATGGACTTTTGAAAACACGACAGAGACAAATCGTCAATTTAGCTTTGTCGTTCTGTCCACTCACAGCAAAAGATAAAAGTAGGTTAATTGAATTTAAGGGCTGGCAAAGACCGCCGAGAAAAACCGACCAAATTAGCTGATTATGCAACACAACACTGTTATTCGGTCATAACACCACTTTTTGTCCGACAGTGGCGTTGCCTATACGAGTTCGCGTCATAAATGATTTATTTAATTCGCCACAATCAACCACTATTGTATTTTTCGCAATATAGTTCGTAACTAGAAATGGTGGAATCATCAAAGTAAAGTCAACATAATGATGAGGTTAAATTTATGTCATGTAATGTCACTGAGCAAAGAAACGCGCACAATCCCCGTCTTATCGAAGTACGGAGAAGTGTCGTCTCTGCTATATCCTTTGATCTTCCGATAATCAACGACAAATAAGCCTTTGGTTTGTGACGTCACAGTGACATATTTCTGTTTGATGTAAAATCCTTGTTCTGGCCTTTGAGGTAACGTAACCTGTGGATTCTCCAATGTTTGAAACTATTCGATATCTGCAATATAAGGAGGCGCCTTTTCCTATCTAAACAATGCATTTTTCGACGCGCCTTGTGTTGCGTCAAATTCGCTACAGCGCAAAAGGTTTTTACAATTTTTGGTCGCCGCTACTTTTTGTGCAGTTTTCTACATTTTTTAGTTGACGAAGAACCGAAAAACATCCTGCTATTATCACAGCTTTAATATTTTATTAAAGCGAAATATGTTCCGTTGGTTTAGCGATTATAAGCATTACAGCGATGGAAGCAAAAATTCGATTTTCGGCATATAGAATATATTGTATAAATACACTCCTTTAGTGCTGTCTTTGTTGACAGTTATTTTTCACATACAAATTCGTCATACTTACAACTATCTACTTGACTTATGATTATATGTAGCGTGCGCAATTCTGTGTTTTTAGCTAATGATGTATAAATGGGCAGAAGAAGAGTAACAAAATTATTCAGTCGCATCTTATTTTCATCTTAGTTTCCTTTAAAGCTTCGTTGTTTCCTTTCCATGTAAGCCATACTATGTTTTGCCATGACACTTCTGATCTTCCCCAGGGAGCGTTAAGAGCAGTGTTGAAGCATCCATTGTGCCACCATCCACCTCGGGGTATTCCCCGAAGCATGGCGCAATTTTCACCACTTAAACACAAAAGTGACGTCACAGGTTATATACAATAGTTGCTGTTTAACTTACTGTTGATCGTTGTCACGATCATTTGTCGTAAATTGCATTCCATTCAGTGGATGAGAGCTCAAACTATCTCCGGCAGTTCCATTGTATCCGGCAAAATGCAAACGATAATTGTCTGATTCGTCTTCAATGACAAACGAACTGCAACATTCCATTGATATAATTCAGTTGTAATTCAAGTTACTGTTCGTTTTTTTCAATACTCAAACCTGTATTGAGCAAATGCAAATGTTCCATCGAAACCTCGTAAGTCAATCCTCAGTCGACATCCCTGCGTGCTTGTGATCCTGTGTATTTCATCCAAACCTTATATAATTTAGCACTTCAATGTTTAAAGTTGTTAAAGGCCTGAACGTTAACAATATTACCCAGCCAGAACTCTCCAGTCAGGTTTCCAAATCCATTTTTGTATTCCTGCCAAGTTCTATTGAAATCAACCGATCCATCGAACCGACGTTGAAACACCTGTTAAATGCTTGTGTGAACCATTGCGTTTTCACATATTCAATTTTTGTTGAAGTATCAAAAAATATATTCAGTGAATCTGCATCATTTTTACCGTCCATCCGTTGTCGCAAAACGCTTCTTTGCAGTTTCGCAATCGCTGGTAACCGTACACCGATGACGTCAGGCAGGTTGCTGGTGTCAGCAAATGCTTAATCTCTGTACACAAACAAATTCCTCTGCACAATACCCTTGGGCAATTTATTTTAAAGAACTGCAACTAGGAGAGTATAGCGAATGGTTAATACCGAGACTTGGAGTTCATTTACAATTTGAAGTAAAAGTCTACAATAGAAGCATTACACTTTCAGACCAAATGTTTTTCTTTACCTCGCAAGGTTATTATACAAATTTTAACTGATTATTTTTGTCGTTTACCTTGCAAGTTTTCGCGAACTTCCTGTTTGAAGTTTTCCAAATCCCCTACTTCACCCTTCTGCCCAACTTCACCCTTCTCACCTCTCACACCCACCCTTCCCCCCGGTCCCGCTTTCCTGGAGAACCCTGATCACCCCGATCACCTTTCTTACCTCCTAAAGTACCCGGTGAGAGAGTGACCTCATCGCCACACACAGGAACGGTGACGTAACTACGTTGCTGTTGTCCACCAACCAAACTCACCCAAAGAAACCCAGTAAGGGTTAAGTACAGGAGAATGTTGAACATGTCACCTTTGAATACTAATGCGATACCTGAACAGTTGGACGTGTTAATGGTGAAATACATGAAAGGTTACTTGTAAACAACTGTACCTGTTTATTGCTTTACTTATTAAACTCTCACGAAATAAATATTTCCCTGTGTAATTAACCTAAAATACAATTTGTTAGCAATACGCCTGGCAGTTGTGCAAGAGTTGAAATTCAACGAAACTGTTGACACTGCATATGTCTGGGACACGGAGATTTATTACTACCGAAATGCAAACAGACATTTGGCATTCCACAAACCTTAAGGCAAATATTACACGACAAGCAAGCAAAAAACAATTTTCTCAAAAAGGTCAGAATCGACTGCAAAATCTGCCAAATCACATCGTTGTCGCTGATTATTGAGGAAATGGTCTCGTTCTGTTGCCGCGAAAACATCCAAATAAAAATTTTGACGCAAACAAAGAAAATGATTTGCAAACTACAAAACACTTAATTCGTTCCAACAAAATTCTAATTCGTTGTTAAATTATTTTATATAACAAGAAAATCGGGAACTTGCGTTAAATAAGACAATAAAAAATACACTTGCATTGCGTTTAGTTGATGTATACGTAAATTCGACTTAAAACGTATGGGTGAGGAAGATGGTTAGGGTCATCAAAATTCAAGATTAACGTTTATCTCGTAACACTAAGGCAATTATTATAGTTCAAATTAGATTTGAAATAAGGCTGGCTGGAAAATGTTACACTCTGCAAACCCACCTGTTGTCCTTCCCACGTGTTTGTGAAACCACAGGCCCAATATTTTTCATTTAAACTATTTTATTTATTCGTTTGGGTAGAAATCAAGAGGTAATGCTTTTCCCATGCATTGGTAAAAAAACAAATCGTTTTGATGGAGACACTTAAAAAAAACGTTAATATGCATAAAAAAATCAGTTCTAAGTTCTGGGTGGTTTAGGCTTCAATTGCAACAAATTAATAAGGTCTTAATTGTTTAAGAAAAAGAAGTGTGGTTTGCGCTGAACAAACATAAAAAAGATTTCAATGAAGGCCAAAACCTGCAATTAAAACAAAAAAACTCACCGGCGACGATAAAAAACAATTGAAAAGGCGAAAAATAAGGAAACTAAAAAACAGAGACACAAAACACAGAAAGTAATGGCGAATATCGGTGTCGCGGATGAGATTTCGTTTTTGATATTTTCCGCTATCGATCTCGTGTGTCTCGATTCTACAATAGAAACGGAAACAAATAGTTATAAATAAAATCCATACCTGAAGGAAATTTCGATTCAAAAATAATTCCACACACAAACCAAGATTTTATTAGAACCCAAAGCGAGAACTCCAACAAATACAATTGATGATTGTAGAAGAATTGTAATTTTGGTTTGTCCACTTAAGATAAGGTATAAAATATGGTTTTAAAAATTCATGTTTACACATCCTATTGTTGGAGTGTTTGTCAAACTATATGCAATGTAATTCTATCTATGTAAAAATTGAAGACTACTGAATTAGCTACCAGAAATTAAAACAATCTCCAGTGGCCCGGCTGACACCATCTTGTCGGGATCAAACTTCAACCGGGAGATGTCAGTAGAGAGATTTAGAGCTGCCGTTCCATCTTCTGACGGTGGAACTTAGCTTCAACTGCCGTGTATGGTTTCCCACTTTGTTCCACAGTCTCGCGCATCAGCCGAGAACCATTGTTTGTGCCCAACTGTAACGACCGGTATACACAAAATAGATCAAAGGTAATACTGAAGAATATACAAAAACTAAGCTTGGAAAAATGATAATAAAAAGAATAATATTTTTTTATACCTGGTTGCTATTGAAATATTAATTGAATCGTTTAGCTCAACCGCTCATTACTTATAGCTAAATAAATTCCGATGAATTCCAAATTAGTCGGAAATGCCAGAAAATCTATCATTGATCGTCCGTGGTTCACTTACCTGCCGACTTTGTACAATTGCTGCCGCTTCCTCTCGCAGTACAGCGACGTGTTGATTCGGATGAGCGCTGGAGTGGGACGTCACGAGACTCCTCTTTCCTCGTCTTGATGAACATTGTGGTGAGCACGCGTCTTTATCCCCGTTACACACACTAACCTGGAAAATAAAAAGTCTATTAAAGCACTCAAGCCGATTTCCTTTTGGCTTTTAATGCTTTTTTATATTTTCAACTCCAAAAATTTGTTTAACGCCCTGCCATTGAAACGAATCCAGTTTTCAACAAACCAATAGTTAATATTCTTATTTCGTCTCGGGACATCATTAAATCAAGGTCTTTCTCCCAACCCCAGTCGCCCCTCATTTTTATTTTGCCTCCAACCCCTGTTCTCCCACATTTTCATCGACCGCCCCTGCCATCAAGATCTTGTAGTTTTTCGATCGTTTATGTTCAATCTCTAGGAATTTTATGTGGAAAACAACCGCGATTTTGATTTTAAATGTTTTTAAAAATGGTTAGAGTTACCACATGACCAAATCTGTTTCTGAAATAAGACTTCAGTATTCTGTTCCAAAGAGCTTATTTCATACAAGGGTCACATCACATATTATCCAAATTTGTTTTACCGTGCAGTGAATATACACATCTTCCGCCATCAAATCACGTCCTGTCCAACCAAATATTCTCACCGAAAATCGACCAGATCTCGATTCACCGTTCGAAATTACGGTGACGAATGGACTCGATGGACACCTTAAAGTGATAATGTTATGCACTATTTCTTGAACATGAAATTTTTTACACGACTAAAATTCTGCTTTTTCTTTACATGTGACTTTAGTCTGGGCAAATGATAAAAGTAAATACAGGTTATAAAAAGTATTCTTTTTAAACAAAAAAAAAACAGTGTAATTGTTTCAGAAATTCTTACTTTTCTTTGAACAAATATGCCAGCGGTGTTCGTGTACTCTGCGATGACGTCACGAAGCAGTTATCCATGACGAGAACAGCGTCTTCGGATGGTAGTAGGTCACGTGAACGAAGGTCGACCGAGACATAAACAACATCTCCCTCTGCGAGTGTTACAAGAGATGAGCCGCTAGTGGGCAGCAGAGGGCGTTGGTAGGTGGAGTCCCGAAACAGGGAAATGTCGACATCGAAAATGCCACTCGCTGTGATCAGTTCAATTTCACTGCAGAGGGCAGGGTGAGGTTAGTTTCGGTCTGCATTGGTGAACTTTATTGAATACGAATGATCTTGTTTCAATATTTCAGATTAGAGTTAATTTTTAGTTTAATGCTTTTCAATTGAATGGGAATTTAGATTACAAACCAGCACAATTGCTAAATTCATATGTGTGTCATAATTCTCCGATAAATATTTATATGCAGCTAATGAACATGATAACATTTCTAAGGGACCTTGTGCTCTGTTTAATTTTGCAGTTGTGATTGCCATCTATTTTAAAATTGTGTAGATAAAACCAAAGGCTTTCGGCATAGTGTTTTATTGTGTACGATGTTTGTGTTGTTCACCGCAAGGTGTCGCCCTGGCCAAAACACTACAAAAGTGATCATCTACCATGAAATGAAACTTTTTATGTCTGGAAGGTGCTACGGGTTTAGCGGTACATACATATTATTGGTGCAGCTCCTAAACAGATTTGTAAATGTCAGTGCGTATAAGAAACCCTTGGAAATTTCGATCCAAGGTCAGTGCGTATAAGAAACCCACAAGGTCAGTGCGTATAAGAAACCCTTGGAAATTTCGATCCACCTTAAACCCACCGTTTATAAGCTTCTATAGAAAGAGGTCCATCCGCAGCAGCTGCCGACGAAGCGGTGACGTCACGTTGGTAAACGCAGGTAAAGTCGATTAAAACCACAGTTGAACGAATTCGTTTGTCGCTTGCTTGCCAAATCACTCTGTTGCTTATCCTGTATTCATTAGGTGTTACCTGTGGATGGGTTTACTTATTACTTCTGTAGCATGACTAAAATATGTCTAATTATGAATGTGTTTGTAAACGTTTAACAGGTAATTTGTACATCTCAGTTTCTTCTTGTGACGAAGTGTTTTGTTAAAACCACTTTATTGGCAAGAGCTTTCGCAACCCACTCCTCGCATTATCAGGTGCAACACAAAATGACCTACGGTTATCAACTCTTCCTGGCTTTCTTCTTACTTGTTTTGTTCAATGTTACCGCATATTATTTGCTTACCCTCATTTGTCGCACCTGATAAAGCGAGTAGAAACCCCAAATACTCGTGTTGTTATAAATGTTTTAAGAAGTCAGTGGTCACAATCAATGCACTAGATACTATAGCAGTCACGAAACCAGAGTGTTACATGACGTAGTCGACTGCAGAATTTGTGCATTTTTACTGCAGAATTTGTGCATAGTTTCAGATATGTTGTTAAGACATTAAGATGGCCACGATATTGAAAACATCATACCAACACAAGCAAAGAGCACGATAACAACTGAAACGGACAATATCAAACTTTACCTCCATTCTAGAACCACAAGAAGCGTCGATCGGCGATGGAACAATCACCATGTACCAGTCAGTCGAGTTAAAATGCTCCCCGAACGACATGCAATCCGATGAATCACGGGATGCGAGACTGACGTAGTTATGGTCAGTGGTCAGAAGGCCCTCGTCTGACACCACGCGGCGATCGAACGCAACGATGATGCTTTCGGAGTCGCAAATTAAGTCAGGCCCGGCTGAAAATGAAACTCTTTATCTATGGTGCACAAATGTTACGGGAGGTCTTCGGGAATACAATTGAACAAAACTGGAACTGTGCTTGACTTGTTTAGAACTCCTTTAACAGTAATAAAGTTGGAAATACCGAAAAGTCTTGAGTTTCAATGCACCGCTTTCTGAGCAAAACAACGTACAAATGTATATTTGTTTGGAAACAGATAAAAAGGCAATACAAATTCACCCACCAAGTCATTGCATTTTGCCAGTTTTGAAGTTGTAAACATACGGGAGCAAATCAGACTTACGATATTCGCAGTGTTTTCCCATCCATCCCGGTCTGCACACACAGTGGTAGAGTCTCGTGAGATAGAAATTCCGCCTGCATTCACCCCCGTTACGACACGGACTTGGATTGCATTCGTCAATGCAATCGCTGACGTCACATGGCACTGTTTCGTCACCGTTGCCCGTGCACGTATCCGGGAAGTCCCCGAGACAGTTTCGCGTTCGCGTCCAAGTGCCAAACCCTATTACATTTTCTTTCATTCAAATGCGAAATTTTTGCGTTTACAACTGACCTAGATACGAACTTTTACGCTTACACACTTTCATTTCTATTTAAGTAGTGGTTCATGCAAACTTTAACCAAATAGATTTTATCGCACTCTTACTTTGTTTCACACTGTATTGCAACTAGTAGGTTGGATAATACAGAACTTTTGATTATCAGAAATTATCTTGCAAACTCGATCCACGTACCACACGTAGCGCTGCAAGCTGCCCAATGAGACCACTGACTCCAAGTTCCGCACCGCCCTCTAGTGCACTTCTCGCTGTCGGAAGCAGACCCAGACGTGAAACACGTGTTGGGGAAGTCCCCAAAGCAATCCCTCTGTCTGGATCGTATTCCTTCGTCACAGCTGGCTGAGCACGCCGACCACGCCCCCCAGTCCAACCAATAGGAGCAAAGACCGAGTGTGCAATTCCTGCCTTCGGTTCCCTCAAAGACGTCAACGATGGTCCGACGAATCTACAAGTTGCGTCAACAAACTTACATGGAATGCCACAGGTAGTTGAAGAAAACGTTGGACATTGAATGTTATCGATAAGTTTTTAAGTGTTTGTGAGCGGTTTCTTCATGTACGCCATTGTAGGTAGTGCGAAATGCCAGAATACAGTTGGCCATAAAGATAACAGACGATTAAAGATGACAAAAACTTTCCTTTGACCATTAATATCTAAATCATATAAATATAACCGGGATGAACACCGAACTTACCACAATATTTCTGTCTTCTCCAGGGTTCGCATCTTCAGCCCCGATGTCACAAACTTCTACATTGCCGGCTCCACACATTCGTGTTCTGTAAGCCGTTCCCTGGCCACAAGTCTCAGAACATTGGCCCCACTTGGTCCACAGGGACCACCTGGGGCACGGAGTGACGTCCGCGCAAGCCCCCTCCTCTTCGTAACCGATGTCGTCACAAAGATCTGGGAAATCCCCCAAGCATTCCCTACGCCTTGTCCTGGTTCCGTCACCACCACACGTCACTGAACATCCGCCCCATGGACCCCACGGACCCCAGCTCGGGCATTCCCCTAGATTGCAGGTAATGTTGACTGCGGCGGGCTCGCCGCCTGGGCAAGGGAAATCCCCAACACAACCACGGGTTCTCGTTTGGATTCCAGGGCCGCACGTGACGCTGCATTGGCTCCACGAGACCCAGTCGTCCCACTGAGCGCACTGACCCAGCGAACAAACCTTAATACAAAAAATTAATGAAAACCTCAGCACGGTTATGGAAATCTGACAAAAGAGTTGTGTTATTGCTCGCTTAACCATCCTGGTCACATTTAAGTGTGCTAAATTTAGGTGTATTAAAGTGTTGCTTTTTTACCACAACGGGATTCGATCCCAGGATATCGAATCCCGATCAGGTTTTCTTCTTGGCATATTGGTCGGGCGCTTAAACAATGTTGCCAATTGCATAAAAATAACGTACTTCTTGCTCAGCAGCGTCTCCTGGTGGGCAAAACTCAATCGCGAAATCTCCAAGGCAATCACGTAATCTTCTTCGCGTTCCGTCGTTGCAAGTTCTCGAACAACTTCCCCAGCCGCCCCATGGTCCCCAGAAAGGACATTCACCCAAGGTACAGGACCACGTTTGGGTCGTATCGCCAATCAGGGGGCACGGCGCGTCATCGGGGTAATCCCCCAGGCAGTCGCGCGACCTGAAGCGTTGTGATTTTCCGCACGAGGCGCCACATGCCGACCAAAGGCTCCACAGCGACCAGTAGGGACAGACGCCGAGGTTGCATGGCTGATTTCGATTGCACCCAGTCCATTTTCGTCTTGGCATGGGAAGTCACCGCTACAACTCCTGCTGCGCTCCTGTTAGGTAGAGGGTAAAAAAATCACCACATGAGGTAAAACCCCCAACCACGAGTTTCAATACTGTCATGTCAACGTAAACGATAACAAAGTATGTTTATTTCGGGCATATTTATGTACGATGCAGTGTTTTCATGGTGCTTGCAAAGTGTAAACGATATAGCTTTGGTTGCATAAACTAGCTGATGTGGTCGCTAGTTTGTAATTTTCAGTTCAATAAAAACGTACCGAAATGGGATCAACGAAACATTTTGCACAAACATATGGATTGCTTTTGTATTAGATTACCTGAAAGCCGTCACCACATGTCGTAGAACATTCACTCCACGTATTCCAGTCCGTCCACTTTGCACACGCACCGAGTGAACAGGCATTGCGTGCTCATAAACACAACATTTATTTGCGTAACAATGGGTGGATTTGTTACGTCACACAGTCATTGTGTGAACCAAACACTCAATGCAGTTATTTCAGTGGTGATAAAATGTTGTGGATGTAAGATGCGTTATTTTTGTCCTGTAATGTTTATATTTTCTGATAATTTAGGCGTTTTATATTCTGTGCAACAATAAAGTGGGTTTAAGTGATTTTATTAAAACTGGAAACCAGACATCTGCTTTTTTAATAAACTTGTTCCTGTTTTGTTTTAGATTTTATTCTGGATATTAGAGAAGTCAAAAAATGCCACCAAGAAAAAATCGCCGGGTTTTGTCCTCAAGTGTTGAGTTTTTCCGGAACCCGACTGCACTCAATCGTTCAGGTTGTGACGGAATTTTTACCAAAAGTTACAAGAAACGATTTGGGGCTGTGGCTGGGGGGTTGCGACCTGAACTCCGAAGATTTAACGATTATTTGTGAAGCAATAAAAAGAAGGAAACGAAAGGTTTGTTTGTGTTTTTATTTATTTTGCAAACAAGATTCTGTTTTAAATCCCTGACATTTTTTTGCAAAAGTTATTTATTTGAAGAAAAAAACATGGAATCGTTTTAGTTTTGGGATAAAATGTTGCTTCTTCCTGGTTCAAAAAGTGTAAAAATATTTCCAACAAACAGTGTTTATGTTTTAAATAGTTGAGATATCTCGGCCTGAAACTGAACGAGTTTCGCGGAAAAGACGACGGAAAAAACATATGTGAGATTTTACCGAAGGTTCGAGTGAGGCTGGATCTGCGTTGGTGCGAAATGGATCCAGAGTCGATTAAGATGGTGAAGGCAGCACTTGCTAATATGGAAAACCCTGTGAGGATTTAATTTAGATTTGCATGGAAACAGTTATTTGTGAAATTTCATGAAATTAAAACTTTTTGTGATTTTTTTCTGCCGGAAGTTGATGGTTTGGATGAAAGTTATCAGTGAACCTCCCTCTCATCCGATCCAGATTCCAGTGATTGGGATTGGAGCAGAATCTCAACACGAAAACTATTTCCTGTTCCCGAATTATTTGTGTTTTGTTTTCGTGATTTCGGAAATAAATGATTTTTAACAAAAAACAAAAACACCGACATTTTTTCCCATGCGTCACTAAGCAACACAAAAACTTAAACCGTGCCACTAGAGGTAGTATAACAAAAATAGAAATAATAATCGCATTAGGAAATAAGACATAATTTTGTGGCAGATTTCTAACAAAATCATATTTGCACATTGGTTTTTGCAGTTTAAATATAGAAATTTTACACCGTTGATTTGGAGGTTTGATAATTTATACATATTCATTTTAAAATTGTTTAGAATTTGAACAACGAGCAGTAGGTGATATTCATTTATGCAAAGGCATTTGGTCGGAAATTGTCGACCTGGAAACATGCATTATTTTACGTAATGTCCGACTGCTTCATTTCTTCGTTCCCAGTTGCCTCCATACTTATTATTCCTGAAGTTCTGCAGAATGAAATTTTGCGCAGTATACATGTTGGACATCAGGGGATGGAAAAGTGTAGACCGAGACCCCAAGATTCCGTCTGGTGGCCAGGTATTACCAACGACATCAATTTGTTTCCTGCTGCATTATGTGTCAGAGGAATAGAAATATGCCAGCAGAACCAATGATTCCTTTTCTTCTGCCCAGTAGACCATGGGAAAAAGTAGGAACTGATTTGTTGTATTTCCAAGGTGAAATGTAACTATTGGTCGTAGATTACTTCTCGAGGTTCATTGAGATGTTCCTACTCGCTCATGGCACGAGCTCATCGGACATTATCAGTCACTTGAAGTCTATTTTTCCCGCCATGGGATTCCAGACATAGTGATGTCGGATAACGGCCCGCAATATAATTCCTATATTTTTCAGTGTTTCGCCAACGAAAATGGCTTCATTCACCAGACCAGCAGCACACGGTATCCAAAAAGCAATGGAGAAGCGGAGAGGGCTGTAAAAACGGTAAAATAATGCACTAAGCAAAGCCGTATGAAGATTCCTATTTGGCGTTACTTTCTTACCGTGCTACAAAGTTGGCTTCCGGATACAGCCAGCAGCAGAGTCGTTGATGGGAAGACGGTTGAAGACGACAATTCCGTGTTGGACGTCGTCCCTTGTCCGTAACTGGTCTTATTTATCGAGTTTCAGAGCTAAAGATCTCGAAATCAAGAAAAATCAAAAGCAAAATTCCGACAAGCGACATCGGGTACGGCCTTACCTGAACTTTCCTCGGAAACGTACGCTTGGATCGGTGAAGAGGAAGGCATTGTACGTTCTCAAACCTCACTTCCACGCTCGTACATCGTCGATACCCCAAACCGGTCATTGCGACGTAACCATCGACACACACGGGCGATTCCAGAACAAGGTGAACTGCGTACTCGCTCCGGTCGGTTGGTAAAACCACCCGTTCGTCAGGACTTGTAATTCCGATTTTGCATTTTCAGTAAAGGGAGATGTAGTATGTTTAGCATGATTGCTTGTACAACGTGGTAGTGTTACGTGACCCCCTCCTATACAAGTGATCCTCTGTGCCGTCAAGGGCATTCTATTATAGCCTACGTTAGTGTGCACCACTGTTCCGTTTCCTTTATGTTGTGTAAACCATACAATAATATTAATAGATAAGTGCATTAGCTTGAAGCTATATTTGACAAACAATGCATGACTCATCAGGAGATAATACTGTGAGGATGAAGCATCCATGATTGTCCCTCAGATATCCTACTATGAGACTATACAGTTATGTTTGTATTAACGTACTAGGTTAAACAGTTCTATGAGTATCTGCTAGTTTATTTTAGGTTGCGTTAGTTTTGGTCACTGAAGAATACTATAATGAAGTGTGTTTGGCCTGTGCTTATACTCTTTGGTATTTTGGAATGCACCAGAGCCCAAGGTAATTTTTTCTGTTACATGGATGTTATTGTTTTAAATAAAGTTCTTGGAGATTTGTATATATTTAAATCATGTGTATGATTACCAGGGTACGCAAATACTAGCCCTAATATAAATATTTGCAAAGGGTATCGTATCAAAGCAGAATTTCCTCTAATGTAATCCACTAATTACATTTAACACAGATACATGCGAATGGTGCTTCAGAGAGGTGTGCGAAGGACCAAGCGCGCCCAGTCCTTACGAAACATGCTGGGGTTGCATCAGATCGGCATGCGGTATATTGTTTAACAATAGGGCAGGATATACAGGCCTACGTAATGCAGTGTTTCCCATCAATATTGTAATCACGTACCATTGCACATCTTCTACTACCATAACAATGTCTACAATACGGAGGCTCTGTATTTTCGCCGCTGGTAGCCTTATAATGTCCTCTTTTGGAACAGGTTCGCCTATTTTGGCAATACGTTGCTGTCGGACGAGCTGGTGCCAAAGAATATAGAGCTACATATTACCTTGCTGTTGATGTAACCAATTTACGTCAACCGCAAGGTAACATGTAGCTACAACAAACCTGGAATGCTGTTGTCGTAATGTGTATGATCGGCATGTTGTGCTCACCTAATTATCAACCACATTGTTATAGAACAACAACAATAAGAAATGTAAACTTGCATTTCACTTTAGACAAGTAATGTATTTTCAAGAGTTTCATTTGAATGTATCAGAGACTGAGTTTGCGTTGCGAAACTTATGGCGCTAAATTACCAATATGCCATTGTAAGTAAAAACAATACAATGCGCAGTATATACGTATGTGTGGCAATTAACAGCAATTATACGGTAGTCCTTTATTTAAGAGCGTCATTTTAATGTATCAGAGACGGAGTTTTCTTTACGAAACGTGGCGTCGAGAGGAGTCGAATGCATAAAAACGAGTTGGATGAACGAAAGCTTGTGTTCCTCGTCTTGTCCTAATTTCACTGCTCAACACGAACAACGATTAACGGACTTCAAATCCTGCTTGAGTCCCTGTGTTGGTAAGTACACAGCATTTGGTAAATAGTCACAAGTGTGCGATGTACAAAAACCTCCACAGTTTCCCGTTGGACGTGTTCGGTGTCAAGTTACGTGCATTATTTTGCGCAGTCGCTCTTCAAACTTTCTTGAACGTGTTTGCTAAATTATAATTTGCATTAACGTCAACACTTTTCTTGAAATGATGCTTTTCTAAGCTCACGTTAAACGCGAAATTTGCAAAAAAAAACGATGTTTGAAACATAGCTTTCCACAAACGTGGTAATAAGAAAGGGTGGGAATCGTTGTAACTATAGGGCGATAAAGGGAAGTGATTCTCGGAATAGTTTAACAGGAATTTTATAAGATAGACTACGCTGTGGAGAATGGGGTCGCTCAATGCCGTCCGGAGATTCCGTACGACTTTGCCGACCCGCCACAGCAATGCGTAGCTGATGAGGCTACCGACGAATGCGGAAGCTGCTATCGACACGATATGTGCTTTACTGCTGATGAACTGCAGCCGAGCTGCCGTGCACATTTAAACGCTACATGTCCACAAGGTTGGCAACCAGTTTAGCCACCGCTGTTTTGTATTCCGGGCGTTTATTGCACACGGGCCGAGGAAGAACATCACCACGTAACCTTAGGAGAATAGAATTTGTGGCTTTATAATTTCGAGAACTTGAGATGATCTTCTATTATTTACTGAACAACTGAAATATTAGTTTTCTGTTACTGTCTTGTTCAGATTTAACAAACCTCGGGAATTTCGGATTTGCGTAATGCGGACAAAAACTGTATACCATTGCCGCTATTGTAATAAAAGATCATAATGAATGAGTGCGCCAACGCAGTGAACGACAGTCAAATGCCTTTGTCTGTAAGCAAACCGAATGCAAATGCTAAACGACTTTAATTTTAATAATGTGAAAAACGTCGCACACCTCACTTCATTAAGGTTTTTAATTTCACTACAGCGAAATGATTTCACTAAATTCTCTTTGTAAAACGGCTATCTCAACTGTTTCTGCAACTAACCTCGTAACGGTTACAAGAGTGTAAGGTTTATGTGCGTGTAATTATCCTTGTGAGAAATTTCACAAGAATGAAAGGTGCGTTTACATCCCCGTTACGAGGTTATCTGTAAAAACAGTTAAAGTCGTATAGCATTTGCATTCGGTTTGCCTACTGGTAAAAGGCATTCGACTGTCTTTTAGTGCGTTGGCGCACTCATTCATTATGCGCTAATTTCCTGTTAAAGTATTTGTAAAATGAGAGAAAGGCACATTGCTTGTAGGATTTGCTGTCAGTCAAGCACATCGGTAATATTGAAGCGACTGCCGCTCTTTGAATTCACATAACATTCTGACAAAATCACATTCTAGGAGCACAATTTTCAATGATGAGTTGTATTCATTTCCCAGGTTTCAATTCAACATGTGTGATCCAGGCCTGGCAAGATGGTGGTTCAACATGCCCACCTATAAACCCTACCATTATGACCCGTCTGATCGAATGTGGAATCTGTCTTGGCGAATGTGCCGGTACAAAACCTGACTGCGTTCTTATATTTCACAACATTTTACCCGACTGATAGACAACCTATAACATAACAATATTTGCTGCTCGTTTTCAGGCATGTCAGCTTGTTTGAAAACTGGCAAAGATCAACGACCTCATTTTCCCGGTGACGTTCCGTGTGCTCTTTGTCGTGCCTTGTGCGCAGGTCAGTAAATGAACACCAGCACCTATCTCACGGCTTTCCATCGCCACTAACTATCAGTATTACTGCACGTAAAGTGCAGTTTGAGCAATTCCAGTCCACTGGAGGTGCAAACCCTGTACTGTTTGCTGTTATTGACAAATAAATAAATTTGCAGTTATGACAAATGTAGTACATAAACCACATACAACTTAATTGTATGAATGTGTTGCAGGTACCGCACATTCGACAGCTTGCGTCACACAAAATTGTGATTGTGCCCGGTGTGATGAATGTGTAGCAAATTGCAAGTCACAGCACGGTATGGAAACGTACTTAAAATTGTTACTTGTTAAACTTAGGCTATAGTTTGTTTTGCTCGTAAATATATTCAACTTGAAACAAAACTTATTGCTTTGTTTAAGGGACGAAGTTTTTTAGTCTTTTGGATCCATGCATTTGCTTAGAACGAGCCACTCCTTTACCGACAACAATTTCACCCAGAATCTTGGGTAACTTATAATGTTTTGAATTTCCAGTTTCCAGTTGTACTAATTTTATTTAGTGTACATTAAATTCTGTTTTAACAACTTCCCGACCAAAGCAATATTTTTGTTGTACCAATTTTTGAGTGAGGTTCAGACATGGCCACTGTTTCGACCTATTTGTTCCATTAATGCCAACTTAGAGACAAACCGCCGTTAATAAATCTTGTTGGAACGCACTGCGGCCAAGCAACTGCATAAAAAAATAAAGTCACATTATGTCTTATTTTGGAAATAATGCAGGTGGCGAAGAAACGTGCAAAGGAGATTATCCGTTTACGGCTTACCTGTACCACTTGCCTGATGTGCAAAATATTTTTCGTGGGGGATCTCTAATTTTTGACGAATGGGTGATCACGAGTGCCTCAGGGTAATTTTATTGCTACTCTCTTCTATTTAAACTACATTTATCACCAATCTATCTTGTTTGTATTTACTGACTTTCCATAAAACAAAATTTCACGAGATAGCATACGAAGAGAGACGACAGGAGTTGTTTTGGGAGATTGGAATCGATCGAGTGTTTCCGGAACAGAACAGTTCTTCACCATATCCGAATTGATAATTCATCCGAACTATGATAATTCAGCTAACAACTTCAACCTTGCACAGTGAGTATAATTTTTAAAGCGGAAGATACTAAAGTTAAAACAGAATGCCCTGTAAGTCTCCCAGTTATAACGTGCGGCAGGAAATATTAAAGCGCCTCTTTATAGAATTCAAAAAATTACTGCTGTGCATTTGTGTTTTTTGGCCCGAAAAGTCTTTTGCCGAAGAACTTGCACAAATTGAGAGTTCACTGGTTTCACAATTTTAGTTTCAGTAAACTTCCGTTGGTATATCTTGATCTTACTTTTTTTTCGTCCGTTAGTCTTCTCGGTAAAAATCCCTAACCTGAAGAAAACAAATTCAATAAATGCTTTTTTATTCGGGCTACTCAACATACGAAAAACCCGAGGTTTCCAAAAACGACGTCGCGTGTTGTTTAAAATTGTAAAAGCGCAAAGCATTTTTTAGCGTTTAATGCGGGGTATTACTTGTAGTTATGACTTTTTAACTATGCACGACATTCCTAAATTTTATTTTGGGGTAATTAGAACCCGTGTAACATCGAATACCGGTACAGGGGTAACATTGGATGTGACGGGGGCTAGCTCAGACAGCAAGTTTCAACCGACATTTTATTGTTCGTTTCACAAATAACCGATATCAAAGACGGCGAAATTTCAGCAATACCTATTTAGTTTGTCCATTTGTGACGCTTCGGCCAAGCACGAACAAAATATAAGTAGTAAGGTAAATATACCGCATGCAACCAAAATAAACTAAAACCCCGATCGCGTGAGTGGTAAGGGACAAACCACATCGGCCAAAACATGCTGCATCGAGTGGATCAATGGTACCTTTGATTTTATGCAGTTTTTTCTAACATTGACATTAGATATATGCCCGGCAAATCTGCTCTACGTCTTAGATCCTCCTGTGCTAGTTGTACCTTTCGGCGACTTCCGAGTGTTCACAATCTCTAGATGCCAACCATAACCCATTGTCCTTAACTTGGAGAGAGAACTATTTTGAGTACAATATCAACCGACAAATCAGTTTCCACGTACAAAACCTTTCCTTAGTCTGTGGAAGAGCAATCACCAATGTTGAGTTAAAGGGGCGTTATACTGTATTATGCCACAACCTGCACCACGACCGCTTCTGTCGTTTGTATCTTGTATGGGCAGTTGGGATTTACACCTCTCACTCGTTTCAAGGCGCTCAGAATAAATGGTGCGACCGCTCTTGCACAACATGTGATGAATATGGAGAGTTTTTAGACAGATTTACGCCTTACGTTGAACTTGCTTCTTATTTTGATTATAATAAGTGCATCTGTGTGTACAGGATTGGGTGACGTCAGATGACTTTGCCTGCAAACAGCAATGATTATAAGCTAATCTGTCTAAAACTCTCCATATTCATCACATGTTGTGCAAGAGCGGTCGCACCATTTATTCTGAGCGCCTTGAAACGAGTGAGTTCAAAAGCTCGCGAACAGCGGTTTTGAAGGGCGAAAAATACATGTAAAAAAGCACACTGCACGCTTTGGCGCACATTGATTATGGCACGTTCCAAATTGTTGTCACAGGACAATCGCACGCCTGGTAACGTTTTGGTGGGCGTACGTGACGTAGAGTTCTTGTGGCGGATGGGAAGCACTATCTGAACTGGCATGGTGCTGGTATCAGCCAATCGATGGATATGTTGTTCGCGACAGCCAATATTAAGCTTAAAGTGCATATGACACGGCCATGGCAACTTTGCATAAAACTTAAGGTACATCTACAACAAACATAAAGTTTTTTGGTTCTACGTCAACTAAAAAATGTAGAAAACTGCACAAAAAGTAGCGGCGACCAAAAATCGTAAACCTTTTGCGTTGTGGCGAAAATGGCATCACGTCATGTGATGTCACTGAGCAAAGGCGCTCGCATCGACAAAATGCATTGTTTTGATAGAAGAAGGCACCTTATATTGCAAATATCGAATAGTTTCAAACTTCGGAGAATCCACAGATTACGTTACCTCGAATGTCAGGTACAAGGTTTTACATCACACAAAAATATGTCACTGTGACGTCACAAACCAAAGTATTATTTGTCTGTAATTACCGGGAGACCAAAGGGTATAGCAGCAACGACATTATACTCTGTATTTCGATAAGACGGGGATGGTGCGTTTCTTTGCTCAGTGACATTACATGACGTCATTTTGGGTGTGATGTCATAACTTTAACCTCACCTTTGTGTTGACATAATTTGACGATTCCAACATTTCTAGTTACGAACTATATATCGAAAAATATATCAGTGGTTTATTGTGGCGAATTAAATAAATCGTTTATGACGCGAACTCGTAGGCAACGCTACTGTCGGACAAAAAATGGTACTATGACAGAATAACAGTGTTGTGTTGCATAATCAGCTAATTTGGTAGGTTTTTCTCGGCGGTCTTTGCCAGCCTCAAAATTAAATTAACCTACTTCTATCTTTTGCTGTGAGTGGACAAAATAACAATGCCAAATTGACGGTTTGTCACTGTCTTGTTTTCAAAAGTTCATATATCACGTTAGCGATCATAAATGCTGTAACAACAAAATCACCCTGTCCCAGTAACTGTTTTATCATTACGCAAATAAATAAGGCATAATAGGTCGAAACAGCGGCCATCTGTTAGCAGCTCAAATAAACATCAAAATCCGTTTAATGCACTTGTTTACTAGTTGCCCCCTGTTTAATGCAATACTATACTAAACCAGTTTTACAATGTTTTACACTCGCACGACCAAAGCGCCTTCTGTGACGTAACGCAACAATAATCTCGCTTTCGCACGATTTCGTTCGAAGCGGCAAAAGTGCGATTTTGATCAGCTGTATCTCAGAAACCTGTCGCCGTACTAAGCTACTTTTTTCGCAAGAAATGTTTAAAGGTATGAACATCTTTTGTTTAATTATTAACGTGTTTGGTTTTTCCGTGTCAGATGCACTTTAAACGTTTAGGCCGTTGAACTGCCACACCTTCCACGGCCCGTCGTAAGAATCCGTCAAAGGAGGTTGTTTCCCGGAAAATAGGTACATAGTAAGGTCTCCGATTATTATGCTTTTTGGAATCCTTTTGCGGACCTTGTTGGGTCTCGATATGGGCGTCGGAAGTAGTTGTTTAGGAAATGTTCTTAATACAGGCAAAAGCGTTTTGGGCTCGTCGTTAAGTGGGGAAATGAACTGCCCAGGCATCACATATGTTGTGCCTATCACAGTCAAAGAAATCTGCAAATGTTCTTTGAAGGTAGTGCGTATTTTGAACAGTGCTCAACGTAGCTAATCCAACCAGTTGGAGGTGATAAGCCGAATATGTGAATTTTAAAAAGTTAATTGGCGGTAGCCATTAATTACGAAGTGCGGTCCACGATCTGAAGACATTTAGGCTAGAATGATGCACAAAAGCCCTGGCACAGTTGATTGCTTTGGATCTTGACATTGTGGTGATGTCCAACTTTGTCAATGTGGACGTGACTGGAACCGTTCGAAGGACGTGGCGCTTGGGTGTGGTGTTTTACTTTGGCTTGCTGACATAAAAACACCACGTCCATGTTGCTGGGACGACCGTGCGTGGATTAGTCAGTCAGTCAGTTTATTTCCGCGAATTAAAATAAAATAAAGTAATGTGCATATTTTGTGTATAGCGGGTGATGCTGACTATAGGACACAAAAATCCACAAAAATTATTTAACCGCGGCTTAATTTCGAAGGACCCCAAAATAGATGTTTAGACTAGCGAAACACCACTTCATTCAACTCTTCTCGTGTTCAACAGAATTGTGAACTAATTTAGTTTTAATTGAAGGTATAATTTAGTTTTTTGTGAACAAAGCTGGAGTTGCTGATTTGGTTTTAATTTTTTTAATCCTTGTATTTTAGTTGCAATACCAGGTTGTACAATTCGTAATGGAAAATAGCGTGGCTTTGATGCTGTTTTATGCATAGCGAGACGGAAAACTATCGCCTTTATTGTCATCCTTGGCTATCAACAGTAACTACGCCATCAACAATTTTGAAACATCAATTACACAAAGTTAAAAACCTAGTAGTGCATTATATCGTCCTATTACAAGGAAATATCATTCTACCGCCAAAGCCCCTAGAATGCTGAGATCATTATATTAACTGGTATTGGTATCGAGACTTTGCCGTCAACCTTAATCATTGCTTTGCTACCGTCCCCGCATTGAATTTTTTTTTTAATTAAAAAGGTTGGGACAGTAAGCAGGACCAGTTTATGACAAAAGTCCGTTGTACATCACTTTGATTTGAATGTTGCTTAAGCACGCGTGATCTGCTATTGGGCTTTCTGCAAACCGACGATTCGATACTGGAGTGTTGTTTTCAAACTGAGTAACAAACTTCCAAAGACTCATCTTACCCGACCTGAATAATCTCAAAACTAAATCGGGTTGAAGGGAGGATTTGCATCGGCTCACAAATTCGTATTTTTGGTTCTATGCTTATTGTTTGCCCTGGTGGTGTATTTTCTAAATCATTTTATCCGCTTTGCGATGCTGTGGAGCCATCCTTAGGATAACGGCTGCTGCGCTGTCTTTCTTTGCCTCGTGGGGAAACAGTCAATGATCAACGTCATACGTGCAGAAGGCATTGATATCATTTTGTTACGATACAGAAACTGACAATTCAGGCTGGTGAGAATACATTGGCTCGGGTTACCGAGGAAACGTTATCTAAACGGTTTTTAGCAGTTTAAGCTTTGTATGGAAATTAGGTAATGGACAAACTCTGAATGCTGCATTTAGGTAGGCCTATGAGGAGAGCTATATTAATTGAAACTATATCCGATTGTGAATGAAGCATAAAGTAATTGATTGTGTTTGTCGTCTTTTTGTGTTTTTTTGCAGAAAATAGATTCTTGCAATTTGCATTAAACCCTCCATTAGATATATACGCGTACGGTATTTTATCACTAACTATAAAATCGAGGATTTAGTCAACAAGAGCATTGAGACTTTTTTTATGTTCAAAACACAGTAACAGGCATTTTTAGTAACGACACCAATGTGTTTTTTATGAGTCCGCATCGTTAATTGTGTTAATTTTTAAGTTTCGAACAACGCTCACAACTTTTCCTCCGCAGCAAATTGGTGTTTTTGGATCTAATACGAACAGAAACATATAAATTCAAGAATTAAAAGTGCAAACGTCCATGCGCTCGCGGCGTTCCATCAGTTATTTGCACAAATCGTAAACAGGGAGGAGGAAAAGTTCAAACCTGCCATAAAACCTAATGGTTTTGTCACTTTAAATAGATAACGAAGCAAATTGTCGCTTTATCGTTGAGTGGAGTTATACGTAAATCCATTAAAACCAACCCCAATTTATATTAACTAGAGATTTTATGTCAACCAGACCTCCAACATAATGAGCTTTAATGGTAGGAAGCTGTTTGCGTCAACCACCACGATAGAATTCAGGTAGAAAGAGAGAACAATGAGCTTTTACGGATGTTTGGTTTGGATTGTTACGAGCAAGAAAACAAAACGTTTTTTTCCGCGTAACTCGTTAACCGATCTTGAGGATTTATTGAGGATTTTTATAAATACTGAAAAGCAGGTATCAAATCAGGTTGCAGATACCAGAAATTTCAGACAGGTCTGTATTTAGAAATTTCAGACAAGCCATTTTATTTCCCTAAATACAGAATGAAATTTTTTAACCTATCAATGTTTGAAAATTAAAATCCGTAAAGCTTTTTCCCTCAACGTAAATTTAGGTATATTGGTTTAAATGTGAAGTTTTGCACTCATTTCCCTTATGTCAGTTGTTTGTCTGGTTTTAACGTGAGATATCGCATTGCTTTTAACTTCGTATTGTAATCTATAGTTAAACCAGGACAAGCAACCTGCCTGCCGTGACATGCTCGTGTAACGACGAACAAGGTTTAACGAGCTCACTGTTACGATGCCAAATCTCGTTTATGGAAACTTTCGTGTGACGTGTAGCGTTAACATTCCGTATGCTTGGTTTGAACTGCATATGACACTAACTGCATCTATTTGTAAGATGTGTGATGTTAAATGCTAACGTAGATAAGGTAACAGCTTTATATACCTTGCATTTCTACAATGTTGCTCGAGAGATGTCTATAACAAGTGAGCTCTATGCTCAAATCGTGTTTGAACCTTTAGTGTCAACCCCAAAATGCCAAACGTTCATATTCAAATTCTGCAGTAATAAACCTCGACTGGACACAAAACGTTGTCCTTGAAGTCAGTCATCATGTCTTATATAACGTGAGCACGTCAGCGTTTATGGATCGGATCCGCTTTCTGCGTGCCAAGATCCACCAGGTGGCATCAATTCACCACAAATGAATTAAAATAAAGAAAATTTCTTGAAAAGCCAAAAAAATCCGCAAGTATTTGTGACGACAACAAGTCTAGAAGAGCTCGATTGAACAGTAACGACACCAATGTGATTTATATGTGTTTTGGATGAGTCAGCATCGTTAATTGCCACTCACATTTATCAATTACTTTTCCTCCGCAGCAACTTGGTGTTTTTGGATCGAATACGAAACGGAAAAATATAAATTCAATAAATAAAAGTGCAAACGTCCATGCGCTCGCGACGTTCCATCAGTTATTAACACAAATCGTAAACAGGGAGGAGGAAAAGTTTAAACCTGCCATAAAACCTAATGGATTCGTCACTTTAACTAGATAACGAAGCAAAATGTCGCTTTATCGTTGAGTGGAGTTTTACGTAAATGCATGAAACATCCCTATTTATACTAACCAGAGATTTTGCAACCAGACATAAAAAAAATAAGCTTTTGCGACAGAAAGCAGCTAGAAAGGACGAACAATGAGCTTTTACGGACAATGGGTTTTAAAATGTTACGAGCTAGAAAACAAAAACGTTTGGTTCCGCGTAACTCGTCAACCGACCCCGAGAATTTAACGAGGAATTTTCGACAGAGTTACGAAATACTGGGGACAACTTGTTAACGCGTGGTCCCGGACACGTATCCTTATGCAAACCTGATTGAATATGAAGCAACCGAAACACTTTTAGTCACGACAAAGGATTTGATGTGATTGTCGATTTTGCAGAGAATATACTGTTAATTTGGATTAAACACCCTTTTCAGTATCTCCTGCAAAGGGGTGACTGCTGCGTATAATCATTGTAAGGATAGGTATTACGTCGAATGTCGATAAAAACGCAAATAGAATTTTATGATTACCGATGTATTAGAAGTTAATTGGAGCAGTTGGTAATTTTGTAATGATTAAAACATAGGAATAAGCATTGTTAAAATGGACGGCGTGTTTTTATGTGTTTATTGCATGAGTCAGTATTGTTCCACTACGAACAGGTTTCTGTGATTTTTTATACGAAAGGATTTTCAGATGGTGATTTTTTAATTTAAATTCATACGAACGCGATTGTAACTAAAGCAAAAGTAACACGCTCAGCATTGACGCATTGCAACGTCCTGCGACAACATGACAGTAATCAATTTCTTAACGTATAAGTGTACCTGCGCATTTTCTGTTCAGTATTACAATAGCAAAATATAAACGCTGGAATTAAACCGGAAAACACTTTTGAAGTATTTTGGTTGAATTGTGAAATTTTGCATTCATTTCTCTTAAGTCAGTTGTTTGTCTGGCTTTAACGTGGGATATCCCAGTGCTTCCAACTTCGCATTGTAATCGATCGTTAAACCGGCACCTGCCTGCCACACATTGCTCGTGTAACGACGAACAAAGTTTAACGACCCAACTATTACGACGCCATACCCCGGTTTTGAAAATTTTCGTGTTACGTGTAGCGTTAACATTCTATATGCTTGTTGTGAACTGCATATGACACTGACTATATCAATTTGTGAGATGTGTGACATTAAAAGCCGACGTAATTAAAGCAACAACTTTAAATACCAAAGCTTGCTAGAAATGTTGCTCAAAGGAAAATGACTTTAACAGGTGAAAATGACTTTAAGAAGTGAGCTTGCTATCATGCTCATATCGTGTTTGAACCTTTCGTGTCAACCAAAAAGTATCAGAAGTCCATATTCCAATTCTGCATTAATCAACCTTAGCTAGGCACAAAATTGTTGGGCTTGGAGTCAGTCATCAGAGATCCACCAGGTGGCATCAATCCACCACAAATGATTTATAATAAGGAAAATTTCTTAAAAGACAAATATTTCTGGCAAGTATTTGAAACGACAACAAGTCGAGAAATGCTCAGTTAAACATTATGTGGGCCGCAAATATCATGAAAATGTTGTAATGTTAGTCGTAAAACCATACATTGTTGTTAAGTGGATGAAACACACAACTTGTGTTCTCCTTTTCAACCACATTTAATGTAAACTTCATATGGGTATAAAGAATGGATTAATATACGAAATATCGCCAACATATTTCAGTGAAAATGATCCTTAAGAAGTTTAGCAGTAAGATATGAAAGTGTCCAATCAAATCTGGCCAACACTTCTATCTGTTATTTAAATTCATTCACTATTCCTCACAAAAACTGTAAAAGTTGTCATTTGTTAAAAATGAAATAAAAAGTTTTTCTGTCGCCAAGATAGGAAACAGGTAGAGAAAAACAAACTTTTTCCGCAGTGGGTTCAAAACTATTACGAGCTGGAAAGATAAACGTTTTGTTCCGGGTAACTCGTCAACCGACATCGAAGTCAGGACATTTTACGACGTAGATACGAAATATCTTAAAGTAAACGAGTCGGGCGCTAACCACATGTTGTGTACCAAAAGAAAAAAATTGGAGCACTCAGGTTTGATGCGTTTCAGTGATTTTAATCTGTGTCACCTTCGTATCGCATACTACAAGAAACACGCGACTTTATTCCAACCCGATTGTGTATGAAGCAACAAAAACACTTTCAACAACATCCAGACAATATACTGTTGAAAAGTCAATGTGAGTTTTCGAATACTTCATACAATCGTGTCGTTTGCCAAAATCGGATATATTCACATCAAGCAGACTGATATTGCGCATTAAGCCTGTCCACAACGACGCCCAATTCAACGTTAAGATAACTGGGATCTGTATAGAGTAAACCGGTTTTCGCTCGCAGATCAGCAAAAGGCTTATGGATAACATTTCCATGAACTTACAGCAAAGAATCGATAAATTAAAAGCCAATTTGCACCCCAATTGCACTAAAGCACACAAGCAAAACAAAACGAAGCAGTTTAAATGCAGTGACCATACATTTTCATCACTTGTTATTTTGTTTCACACGTTTAATGTATGGGCGTTTGAAAAACTGTTACGTAGTAGGCCACTCTACACCAGTATAACGTTTTCAAGGCCTATTACGTTTTTCTCGCAGTGTAGCGTACGTCACGTGACTGCCTGTTTATACTGCCAAGCGCTGGCGCTCGAAGGCCATTATTTTTCAGTGCAATTAGTATGCATTTTAGTGCTGATTGGGGGTCTATAGATTCTTGCAATTTCGAATAAATTGTATATTGGATATATACACAAACGGTGTTATTACTAACGATGTATTCGAGGATTTAGTCAACAGGAGCAGTTGGAATTTTTGTTATGTTTAAAACACACAAATAAGCATTTTTAGTAATAACACCGATGTGTTTTTGGATGAGTCAGCATCGTTCCACCAGAAGCAAGATGGTGTTTTTAAATGCAGTTTTGTGGCCCGGTGAACAAACGTTTAATGCTGTATGATCTCAATGCTTAAAACGTATCAGTTAAGCCACATTGATTCTAACTGTGTTAATTTTTAAGTTTCGAATGCAAAAACAAACACGATGTAAAACAAGTTTTAATATTCACTCAGATTAAAACATTTTTTGGATGAAATACGTTTGTAAACATATCACACTCAATCTTTTGCTAGGATCTAGAGGTAGCACTTTACCACACATTTATCAACCCGATAGAGTAATGCATTTGTGTTATTGGTTATTTCAGAAGCCACTTTTAGTTTATTAAATCCAGTGCCCTTTTATGTACTCTGGAATCATAGGAGAGTCTTATGCTAAAATGTGAGTTCGATTTCAATTCATATCATTATTGCTAAAACACAAACTATATCATTAGTCTAAAAGATAAACGTTTTTGTTCCGCATATTACGTCAGCCGACCAGGATTTATTAAGGACTTTGTAGGTAGTGTTATATATGTTCTTATGTGTTCCATATGTGTTCCAATATGATTATTCCGTATCACTGCAAATACGTGAGAAAAATTCCCATTACACCTTGTAATACTCATGTATGGATTGGTACATTCTTTTGCGTAATTCAAGTTTCTTCGTCATGTCTGACGACGATTGTGTAGGTTGTCATGGACTAAACCTGATATATAAAGGTTTTTCTCGCTGAGATAGAAAGCAGGTAGAAACAGAGAACAATGAGATTTTACGGACGTTGGGTTTTGAATTGTTACGAGCTGGAAAGCAAAACGTTTTGTTCCGCGAAACTCGTCAAATGACCTCGAGGACTTAACGAGGATTTTTTACGACAGGCACGAAATAACCTGGGCAACTGGTTAACGCATGGTCCCTGATTTGAAGCGAACGGTACAAGAGTCGCGCACCAACATATTGTGTAAATAAAGTAATCTAATGGGAACATTCAGGCAAAATACAATAAAAAGCCAACGAACTCGGCGCTTTCATGTGTTGCATTGTAGTGGTTTTAACCCATGCCACTTTACATATTGCATACTACAAGAAACTCGAAACTTTAACACGCTCAGCAACGACGCTTTGCGACGTCCTGTCGGAGTCAGAGTTTGGGCTTTCAAGGACAGATTGGTTTTCTCCACATAAGTTCGTTTGTTTAAACGCGATGACGTCAAACATCTTTGCGCTTGGGGCGTAGCGTGTGTTAATTAAACAAACCGTAAACTGGGAGGAGAAAAGTTCAAACCTAGCAAAAAACAAATGGCTTTGTTGTTTTAAATGGATATCGAAAGTGGTGAAAAAAAGTGGTGTTGCCTGCATGGAACTGGCATAGAGCAGTGTTTTTATCTTGGTTGCATTAACTGTTTGGAGACGCTTTGTAATTGCATTGGGTTTTGCATGCTTTATCAGTTGTGGATTAATGCAAACGGGGTCTCATAAGTTTCATCTGGCAGAATAAAGTATTTGATTGTGTTTGCCGTTTTCTTTCGTTTTTGCAGAAAATACATTCTTATAACACCATGTGTCTTCTATGTGCTTTGGATGAGTCACCATCGTTCCACCAGAATCAAGATGGCGATTTTAAATGCAGTTTTGTAACCGAGTGAACAATCATTCAATGCTGTATGGTCTCAACGCTTAAAACGTATCATTTGCGGCAAACTTTCCGATAAAGGCAAATGTGATAAATTAGTTCGAACCCAAGTCTATAAGCCAGATTGATTCTAACTGTGTTACTTTTGAAGTTTCGAATACAAAAACAAACGCGAAAATTACCGTGTAAAAGAGGTTTCAATATTCATTCAGACAGATAAAATCATTTTTGGGATGAAATACGTTTGTAAACATAGGTCTCGTATTTTAACGTATCACACATAATTTTTTGCTGGGATCTGGAGGTTGCACTTTATGACACATTTATCAAGCCGATACAGTAATGCAATTGTGTTATTGGTTATTTCAGAAGCCACTTTCGGTTTATGGAATCCAGTACACTTTTTATGTACTATAGAACCACTAAAGAGTTTTATGCAAAAATGTGAGTTCAATTTCAATTCATATGATTATTAGCACTGCTAAAACACCAACTATATCTTCAGGCTAAAAGATAAACGTTTTTGTTCCGCGTAATACTTCAACCGACCTCGATGATTTATCAAGGACTTTGTGCGTCGTTATGTTCCAATATGATTATTCCTTATCACTGCAAATACGTGAGAAATAGTCACATTACACCTTGTAATAGTCATGTATGGATTGGTACATTCTTTTGCGTACTTTCAGTTTGTTCGTCATGTCTGACGACGATTGTGTAGGTTGTCATTTGTTAAACCTGATGAATAAAGTTTTTTCTCACTGAGATAGCAATAAGCAGTTGGAAACGGAGAACAATGAGCTTTTACGGACGTTGGTTTTGAATTTTTACGAGCTGGAAAACAAAACGTTTTGTTCCGCGAAACTCGTCAAACGACCTCGAGGGTTATACGAGGATTTTTTACGACGTAGGTACGAAATTACCTGGGCGACTTATCAACGCATGGTCCCTGATTTGAAGCGAACGGTACAAGAGTCGCGCACTAACATATTGTGTAAATAAAGTAATCTAATGGGAACATTCAGGCAAACAACATGTGTTCCATTGTAGTGGTTTTAGCCGGTACTAATTTACATTTTGCATACCACAGACTCGAAAACACGTTCAGCAACGACACTTCGCCCGTAAACATGAAAATTGTTCGTCGGATGTGAAAGTCATATTATTCGTTGCGGCTTGGAAAGTTCGCGTAGTTTTGACTGTCGGCTGTATTTGGACCATACAGTGCTGTTGTTTTAATGAAAGAATCGTTTCAACCAGCAGAAGTTTAGCTTTTTGTGCACTAGCTTTTTGTGCACCAATGTACCTTGGCCACAATATACCCCGTTGGTAGTGCGTTGGGCCTGGTTAGACCAGGGTCGAGAGTTCAAACCTCACCGGGAGCTTGATTTTTCAGATCTCGCTCCGACTTGTCAGGAAAAGTGGCTGATCCAGCTTGGCTGCAATGCCTTGGCTGCGAAGCCTGTGAACCTTGTGTGTCTATTTACTTATTTATTTATTTATGGACAAAATGACAAACTTCATGCGACATGATTGGTTTGTTATTTGTATGTGTTTGGAAGGTAAAACATGTTTGGAAGGTGAGTGATTAAGTTTTAATAGTAGCTCAGTTTTTACAAATAATTAAAGCTGTGACATAACATCCAGGTAGGCCGACGCTCTCGACTTCATCTTTCTGATTCGTTTGCACACTTTCCGCGTCGGGGAAGGTATCGGTTGTGGGCTTTATTCGATGGAAGTGAACCATTTGCTTTTTACCAGCCGCTTCCCCGATGATATAGTTGACGGGCTCGAGGCAACTTTGACAACGCGATAAGGTCGATGTAGCTTTTGCATTTTCCCACCACGTCCGCTGGGTTCGTGATTAGAACGTAAACACCAACTGAATGTAGTGTCCCGTGTTGTCGCCGATCGTATTAACTTGTCATCCGCTAGTGCTGCAGTCAAGACTTTTTCGCATTATCCGTTAGTTCCAAACAATCGCGTAAACGATAGATTTCGGCTTCGTATGACATCTCGTTTCCTTTTCCGACGTTCCCCCAACCAAATCTACGGGCAGTCGTAGTGATCGCACTGTCAAAAGCGTATTTGGTGGAAATGCCCAGACTGATACCCTGATCGCGTGAGTGGTAGAGGCCCGACCACATCGACCACAACACTTTGCATCGGGCTGTTTACCGTCGAGTGGACCAATGGTGCCTGTGGCCTTTGTGCGTTTTTTGTAATAATATTGGCACTCGATACAACCCTGACAAAACTGTTCTACTGCTTCACGCCACCTGTACCAATACCTGTACCTTCTTAAACTTACAGAGAAAACTTTAAGTACAATCTTTACCCCGGAATCAGTTTCCAAGCACAACTCCTTTCCCTTTTGCATTAGTCGAGTGAAGAGCGATCACCAATGTAGACATGGAACGCCTTGAGGACATAAACAAATGAGCGTCCAGTTTTCCTGGGCAATCGCACGCGTCGTGTAAGTGCTTCGCGTTGCCTCTCTGATCGTCCGGCATTGGTCACATGGTGCAAGGCTCGTTTCTGTAGTTCTTTGTATTCGACTACGTAGAGGTTGCCCTCGCATTCTCTATAGACCATTTTATGTCATCATTGATGGATGCCAGGAACAAATGTCGTTTTAACCTGATCCGTCGCTTCGATACTTTCGCAGCACAATTCGAAAGTATTGAAATAATTCACAATATCATAGCCAGGCCACAGCGGCGGTGGTTGTATTAAAAGTGAAAACTTATTGTTAAAAGACCGTTATAAAAAGACACCACACCCGAGTCTTGATAGCGAAACCAGTGGGTGTGGTAACAGGGTTCTGGCTGCTCACCAAGTTATAATTATTTCGACAGCGCGGGGGTTTGATCCTAATGGAATTTAAAGCGGCGACCCTTATTACCAAATACAATCCTAGAGCCTCAAACAAATTCATTACCCCAACCCTGTCTCCCTAATTCAAAATTGGCAACCTGCACTAACGACCGTTTAGGCCAAAATACCTTACACTGGTTTCACCAAATGAGCGAAAACAAAATGCGCGCTTGGCAACAATGAAAACCACTGTATAGCGCGACGCACACCTAATGACTAGCGGGTCATTCACGCAGCACTCCTTGCACCGGCCATTCAATTATTCAACGACTTGCACGTGAACCAATGAAGTGTTACAGGAAATCCAATTGGGAATTTGATAAAACGTGAGTGCAGGAAACCGATGAAAAACAAAAGAATTGTGCGATGTTTTGTGCGCAAACATAATAAAGACTGCTTTAAATAAACAACACAGATAATCAAAGAAAGCAAAAAGAAAAACATTCGTGCCGTTTGTCATTTTCCCCAAAGTTCAGACCCGCCATGAAACAACATCTTTGTGTCACGTAAGCGGCGTTAAAAACACTGCTTTTTCCTCAAGACCAATCAGTAGTAATGCAAAGTTAAGTGCAAGTACATATATTAGCCATATGGCGTATTTTAAAGATTCTAATGGTATTGATTTTGTGATATCTAGAAAGAAATATTTATGAGCAATAAACAAGAAAAAGTCGGGCAATATACGAGAAAATATGTCAAACAAGCGAATGTGTGTAGACAGGTCATTGCGGAAACAAACATGACTGTACTGAAAATTACTTCTCCGGAAAGTAGTACAGGCCTACATTATATGCTGATTTGAAGAACAATACCAATCAATACAGTTTAAAGTGTATGTAGTCGGCTCAACACCAATCTTAACAAAAACTGCTCGTTACCAGGGGTGAACATCGTTTTTTTATGTTGTACAAAATCCATTCTAATACCAATTTCTAATACCAAGATTTAAAAAAAAATATCACCAATTAGCAATATATAAATCGACCTAGTATAACACAATACTCTTAAAAATGAACAAAACGTTAACCTATGTTAATGCGCTTCAGCGCCGTGGGCGGTAAACAACTATCAAAATGTGCAATAGTTCGTAACCATGAAGGAGACGTCGCAGAAACTTAAAATTTACTACGAATGACAAGAAGGGACATGTAACAAACATAATAGAAATAAAAGTCGCTATCGCTTTGTTAACCCTCTTTTAAAGAAAGACAAACTTTTGTTTGTGACGTAACAACGTTGATGATAGATGGATTGGATCAAAATTGTAACAATTTTATAACACCGTTCTTTCTGTAAAATCGTAGCAAAATTCTCATTGATCGGACCAGAACTTTAGCTTGCACACCTTGAAACATACACACACCTCTACGCACTCTGGCGCTGTTGGCGGCAAGAGGGGGTACCAAGTGCGGAATCGTACGTAACCATGAAGGAGACGTCGCAGAAACTTGAAATAAAGTGCAAATCAAAAGATGGGATATATAACAAACATACTAAAAATTCAAGTCGCTACCGCTGTGCTAAACCTCTTTTAAGAAATGATACACTTGTGTTTGTGACGTAATAAAGTAATGTTAGGGTTAGTGTTGTAAACCATCATGGTGTGGTCGATTTTATTTAAAAACTCAACTGAAACTTTGGGGGTGTTTGCGTAAATTAATTAGGGCAATGAATTCGTGAGTAATATTAGCTCATTTCAAAATATGTGAAGTTCCCAGCTTTTCTCATATGAAAGATATGTAAACAGATTGAAATGTGTTGCAAACGTGCTTAGATGTATTTAAGAACAAAATTGATTTGCCACAACCATAAAACAACCAATTGACTATTTTTGGGTAAATTTCAAGTTTCTGCGACGTCTCCTTCATGGTTACGTAGGATTCCGCACTTGGTACCCCCTCTTGCCGCCAACGGCGCCAGAGTGTGTAGAGGTGTGTGTATGTTTCGAGGTGTGCAAGCTAAAGTAATGGTCCGATTAATGAGAATTTTGCTACGATTGTACAGAAGGAACGGTGTTATAAAATGCTTACAATTTTGACTAAATTTCAAGTTTCTGCGACGTCTCCTTCATGGTTACGAACTATTGCACATTTTGATAGTTGTTTACCGCCCACGGCGCTGAAGCGCATTAACATAGGTTAACGTTTTGTTCATTTTTTGGAGACCTACTTGTCGGATTTGATTGGGAATGACTCGATTATCAAATAGGGGCTCTTCTTTATAACATGTGGCAACCAATTAAAACTGACGTAAAATGTCGTTGTTACGTCACAAACAAAAGTTTGTCGTCGATTTAAATAGGGTTAATATTTCGTTATCGCCTAGATTTTTAAGTATTATTGTGTAGTCACACGTGTGGTTGTTTGTACCAAATTTCAAGTCCCTGCTATGTTTCCTTCGTGGTTATGTACAGTTGTACACTATGGAAACCTTTTTATCGCCAACGGCGATAAAATTCGTCGATATCGGTTTTCGTTTGGACGGTTTTTGAGAGAAATAATCGTTGTTTGTCGTCGATTTAGAGAGGATTAATGAAAGTTTGTCGTCGATTAAGAGAGGGTTAATGAAGTGGTATCGGGTTAAGTTTTGTAGTATGTTGGTATAGACTACCTTTTGGTTGTCTGTACCGAATTTCAAGTTCCTGCGATGTTTCCTTCATAGTTACGTACAATTGTACACTATGGGACCTTATTATCGCCAACGGCGCTAAGGCGCGTCGACTTCGGTTGACGTTTAGATGATTTTTGAGAGAAATACTTGTTGGTTTTTGTTGAGAATAGGCTCGATTGTCAAGAAGGGGCTCTTCTTTAAAATATTCGCGAACCGATTTGAATTGACGTAAAATATATGTATTACGTCATAAACACATGTTTGTCGTAGAAAAAAAGTGGGTTAATTAAAAGATATTGGACTAATATTTTATTGTATTGGTGTAGACTCCCTTGTGGTTGTTTGTACCAAATTCCAAGTTTGTACGACGTCTCCTTCATAGTTACGTACAATTGTACAATATGGAATCTTATTACCGCCTACGGCGCTAATGCGCGTCGACTTCGGTTGACGTTTTGATGATTTTTGAGAGAAATAGTTGTTGGATTTAGTTGAGAATGGGTTCGATAGTCAAGTAGGGGCTCTTCTATAACATTTTGCGAACCGATTAAAATAGTCTTAAAATGTATCTATTACGTCATAAACACAAGTTTGTTCTCGAAAAAAAGTGGGTTAATTACGTAATATCCGGTTCATTTTTTAGTATGTTGGTTTAAACTCTCTTGTGGTTATTTGTACCAAATTTCAAGTTTGTACAACGTCTCCTTCATGGTTACGTACAATTGTACACTATGGAACCTTATTAGCGCCAACGGCGCTAAAGCGTGTTAACTTCGGTTGATATTTTGATGATTTTTTAGAGAAATAGTTGTTGGATTGTGTTGAGAATGAGCTCGATTGTCAAGGAGGGGCTCTTCTTTAAAACATTTGCCGAACCGATTCAAATCGACGTAAAATGTAGTTGTTACGTCAGAAATAAAAGTTTATTGTCGATTTAGAGAGGGTTAATAAAGTGGTATCGGGTTAATTTTTTAGTGTGTTGGTGTAGGAACTCTTCTGGTTGTTTGTGCTTAATTTCAAGTTTATGCAACGTCTTTTTCATTGTTACGTACAATCGTACACTTTGGGACTTGTTATCGCCAACGTCGCAAAAGCGTGTTAACGTCGGTTGACGTTTTGATGATTTTTAAGAGAAATAGTTGTTGGATTGTGTTGAGAATGGGCTCGATTGTCAAGGAGGGATTCTTCTTTATAATATTCGAGAACGGATTAAAATCGACTTTAAATGTAATTGTTACGTTACAAAAAATATTTGTCGTCAATAAACAAAGGGTTAATAAAGTGCTATCGAGTTAACTTTTTAGTATGTTGGTGTAGTCGCCCTTGTGGTTGTCTGTACCAAATTTAAAGTTTGTGCGACTTCTCCTTTATTGATACGTATGGATGTATACTTTGGAACTTGATTACCGCCAACGGCGCTAAAGCGCGATAACCCCGACTTACATTTTTTCATATATTGGTTTACGCACTCTTGTGGTTGATCGTACCCAATTTCAAGTTCCTCAGAGGTTTGTTTCATTGTGTAATCTATGAAGCGTAAAAATGTATTTCTTCGTTGCTGTTGTGCCTTTTGCCGACCTTTAGATGCCTGCAGGAGAACCGCGTATGTGTGTATAGGCGAGAAACTTCGTCGTTGCATATCTTCGGTTAGTGACGTCACAGTGACGTTGACCCCACCTTCATTGTGACGTAATTTTGGATTTCCCCGATTTTTAGAAAATAGGTGCGTACAATAGTACACTATAGACTCTTTTGGGGTGACGTCATAACTTGACCCCACCTTCATTCTGACGTAATTTGGGGTTTCCCCGATTTTTAGAAGATTGGTACGTACAGTAGCACACCAGACCCGACAAAAAGTTATGTTAACGATACTGAATGACTTCAGCTCAAGTTTTAGTTTGAGATATAATTTTTCTGTTTTTGTTTGCAGTGTAAATTTTTGTCATATTTTGATATATTATTGCTTTACATTTGAAAGAAGCCACAGCCAACACTCATCAAGTCGAGCCCTGAAGCCCCCAGGAATCCAATGCCAGATACAAAACGTGTGGACGATTTTGAAACTGAACCACAGAGACCAGGTAGGAAGTGTGTTTGAACAACCAATTTCTCAATAAAGTTTAGGTATTATTGTTCAAAGCAACTCATTTTATAAAACAGTTTCTGGCCCTCCTTTGCTTGATTTGTATTAAATTAGTTTTTTGACCAGGTCCTTCACAGCAATTATCAACACAGAGAGCAAACATAGCTGATTGCGTATTTGGAGTTCTGGGTGATGTGAATTTAACAAAAATCAACAATACACCAGGTATTACAAATACATGTCATAGTTAACAACCACTGAACATGCCCATAAAGAAAAACATCAGTTTGTAAATTATGTTTATGTTCCTATTTTGAAAGCCAGCTACTTTATAATCTAATTCCAGTTTTCAACTTTTTTAAACTATATTTCTGTGACAAGATTCATCAAACACCAAAGCAGATGAGCAACAAGATGAAGGTAAAACAAAATGCTTACTATAACTCATAGGTCAGGGATACATTTAAAAAGTTTAGCCAACAAAGATTTAGTTAGAAGGGGTGGCAATTAGTTTTGGTCGCGTACATTTCAGTAAGCACAAAATTATTGCAAAAATTGATTGAAGCAGTGTCTATACCGTACCATAAAACAAATAAAAATGTTTTTGTTCTCCCAAAACCTAGTCAGTTGAAGTGCAAAGTTGGAATAACATCTTACAATATAAAGTGTGTCTATTTCTATTTTGCCTGCAGAGAAAAGGCAGCTTAGAGCCATCGAAATCATCAAAAATCAACAGAATGATCTTAAGGCTGTGGTTCCTCTTCCTGGTTTATGTGAAGAGGGAGTTCCAGATGTCAATCCTTCCCTAGAGGTCTTTGACTTCTACAGAGGCGTCGATACCAAAAATGAAAGGTCGCATTCGCCACCAACAGCAAAGGACAATGTAGATCAAGGTGAGGGCGAAACCCTAACATTTGAGGAATTGATTTCCACAATTGAAAAAGGTGGTCAATTTCTTGCAATTGTTGGTGCAGCAGGGTCAGGGAAAAGCACCATGTCCAAGAAACTGTTTGAGCGCATGAAAAAGAAGTATTTGGTGGTGCATCTAAGCTTCATGTATTTAAAGTTTGGAGATGAAAAACTAACACTACAAGAGCTTATACTTGATAGACAGTTTCCTGATGTTGAACAAACTGTACGAGATGCTGCATTTAAATGGATGAAAAAAAATCCCCGAAAATGTGTTTTATTATTTGATGGATTAGATCAGGCAACATGGTCACTAGAAAATATGACAGCTATAAGTGCAAGTTACGAAAATCGTTTGACAGTTCAACAGCTTGTTGCCAATCTCTGCGGAAAAACCTTCTTCAAAAAATTATCTTTGATATTTACGTCCCGTCCCCATTCCCTGCTCACAATTCCTGTGGAAATTCGACCAAAATCCATCATTAATGTCCATGATTTCTCTGCAGAAAACATGAAAAAGCTATTTGATTTTTATGCTGGTGAAAAAGCAAGTAAACTGTGGACAAAACTTAAAACTGAATCTGCAGAAGTGCTAAATTTTTGTCGCAATCCATTACTTTTGCAATTTGTTTTGTATGCCAGTTTGTTTGGTGACAAAAACAGTTGTGGCACAATTACGAACATATTTAATGCTGTTTTGCAACAACTTGATGTGTCAGAACATACGAAGGACAAGGATACAAACTTTGTAATAAAAGCCCTTGGCCAAATGGCGTATAATGGAAAGGCTCGTAAAACTGTTGTGTTTACCCATACAGACCTCTCTGAAGTGTGTCTTGATTATATCAAAGTACAAAATGTTATTATCAAACTACCCAAGTATTCCTGGCTACCACAGCGAAAAGTTTTTGATGGTGCCGAAGCAATTTTTTACTACTCACATGAAACTCTGCAGGAATTCCTCGGGGCTTACTACATTTCCTTCTTCATGCCAGATACAGAATTTGACCAAATTCTGGAAGAATTGGTTAGAAACGCACACTGGGCCATGACGCGACGGTTTACTTGTGGCCTTTTGCTTGGAGAGACAAGTGGTAAGTAAAGCAGTCAAAACCATTGTTATATCAATTACATTTACTTTGTTGATGTATTTGTTTTCCATACAGCTACAAGAAGTGACAATGCTGAGGCTGGTTATGAGTCTAAGTGCGATGCTACTTCTGTTGGCAACGTCACAGATTCTGCGAGTCAGCAAACAGGTATGCAGACCAATGTTGCTCACAATTTTACAATTATGTTATGTCACCAAAATAAGAGCATACTTCAGTACCGTGCAACCACATATTAATGCACGTAAAGCTTGAATACAGGCCTGTACAGAAATGAAAATCACATTGGATGCAAAGACAATAAGTAAAAGTCATTTGTAAAGCGAAATACATGTCTACTTCCTTTTATTTTTTCCCTAAAAATGTGTTAAATTTTCCAGGCAATAGTGGCAAACTATTGGATGCACTTTCAAGATTTTTCCGTTTGCATCCGAAGCATCATGGAGTGTTGCGTGAGTACACGATATAAATACAGATTGGATTATTGTTTGTTAATGCACAGGGTCCGCTCAGCTTTAAGAAAACAGTTGCTGTGTTTCTAGAAAACGAAGGCAAAAACAAACCGTCCTACCAAGTTCCAGACAAACGTGCGAAATTATTGGATGCACTTTCAAGATATCTCCGATCTCAACCCGAGTACTACTATCTACTGAGTGAGTAAATGATATGAATGCCAACAGTTTAATACGTGTTTGTAAACACAACATTTATTTGCGTAACAATGGGTGGGTTTGTTACGTCACACAGTCATTGTTCGAACCGAACACTCAATGCATTTTTTTCAGTTGTGATTAAATGTTGTGGAGGAAAGACGCGTTTATTTCTGTCGTGTAATTTTTATATTTTCTGATAATTTAAACGTTTTATATTGGATTGATTTGTTGGTTCTTGTGTTGATTAAATCCGACTTAAACGTGGGGAATTCTGTGCAAGAATAAAGTAAGTTTTAGTTTAAGTGATTTTATTAAAACTGGAAACCAGACATCTGCTTTTTTAATAAACTTTGTTTTGTTTCAGATTTATTTCTGGATTTGATGGAAATCCAAAAATGCCACCAAAAAAAGCTCGCCGGGTTTTGTCCTCGGGAGTTGTATTTTTCCGGAACCCGACTTCACTCAATCGTTCAGGTTTTGGCGGAATTTTTATCAAAAGTTACAAGAAATGATTTGGTGCTGGGGCTGGGGGTTTGCGACCTGAACTCCGAAGATTTAACGATTATTTGTGAAGCAATAAAAAGAATGAAACCAAAGGTTTGTTTGTGTTTTTATTTATTTTGTAACCAAAATTCTGTTTTAAATCCCTGACATTTTTGGCAAAAATTATTTATTTAAAGAAAAAAAAACGAAATCTTTTTAGTTTTGGGATAAAATGTTGCTTCTTCCTGGTTCAAATAGTGTAGAAATATTTCCAACAAACAATGTTTTTATTTTAAATAATTGAGATATCTCTACCTGGATGGAAACAAGTTTTGCGGAAAAGACGACGGGAAAAAAATTTGTGAGATTTTACCGAAGGTTGGGGAGGGGTTGAATCTGAGTTGGTGCAAAATGGATCCAGAGACGATTGAGATGGTGAAGGAGGCACTTGCTAATATGGAAAACCCTGTGAGGATTTAATTTATATTTGTTTAAAAACATTTATTTGTGAAATTTCATAAAATTAAAACTTTTTGTGACTTTTTTCAGCCGACAGTTTCGGGTTTGTTTGAAGGTCATCGGTGATCCCTCCTCATCAGATCCAGATTCCAGTGATTCGGATTGAAGCAGAATCTCAACACGAAAACTATTTCCTGTTCCCGAATTATTTGTGTTTTGTTTTCATGATTTCAGAAATAAATGATTTTTAACAAAAAACAAAAACACCGACATTTTTTCCCATGCGTCACTAAGCAACACAAAAACTTAAACCGTGCCACTAGTGGTATTATAACAAAAAAAAAATAATAATCGCATTAGGAAATAAGACATAATTTTGTGGCAGATTTCTAACAAAATCATATTTGCACATTGGTTTTTGCAGTTTAAATATAGAAATTTTACACCGTTGATTTGGAAGTTTGATAATTTATACATATTTATTTTAAAATTGTTTAGAATTTGAACAACGAGCAGTAGGTGATATTCATTTATCATTTATGCAAAGGCATTTGGTCGGAAATTGTCGGCCTGGAAACATGCATTATTTTACGTAATGTCCGACTGCTTCATTTCTTCGTTCCCAGTTGCCTTGCAAGCTACTAATATGTTGCCGTGTATTTTTATGTTGTGCACGATCATATGAGCAAACCTGCAAGGTTCTAAACTGAAGCAGACTATATAAAGGCGAATTTTGCGGAAAACAT
This sequence comes from Ascidia mentula, assembly GCF_947561715.1. NCBI lineage: Eukaryota > Metazoa > Chordata > Ascidiacea > Phlebobranchia > Ascidiidae > Ascidia > Ascidia mentula. The sequence goes on along the minus strand of NC_138570.1, from coordinate 17,807,162 downwards.
GGAATCTCAGAGTTGTGCCAATTAGCTACTTTGTTCTAGCCTACCAACACTTTCTGCACATTGCCTTTTGTTATTAACTGTTTTACCAGCTTCCACAGAGCTGACTTTTCCCGCCACAAAACATTCAGTCATTTCCCAATCCTGGCCGTACATTATCTTGTGTTTAACAATTGAGTAATAGCCTTATAAGGAAAAACGAATATTGATGAGTTGTACCTCGATTGCAAAAGTGAGGAATGCGTTTGTTGTGGTATTACTTTGATATAGTTCATGTAGCTGATAAATCTGTGCATGCTGCTGATTTACTCTTTAGATCATCTTCTCTAAAGTCGCTCTCTGCAATTGAAATTACAATATGAGATTGAAGAACACGTTGTTCCCGTAATTGTCAACATCCTCGCATCTCAAACACGGATACAACAAGTCCGTGACGCAACGAAGCTTGACGTGTTATAAAAGTTTTTCAACTTACTAAAGGCGGTTGGCCTAAACGAGTGTATATCAATTCACTGCAACCATATTTTCAACTGCGCCACGATATAACTGTTGTTGACGGATTGCTTCTCAAAGGCTCCAGACTTATTATTCCTGAAGTTCTGCGGAATGAAATTTTCGCAGTATACATGTTGGACATCAGGGGATGGAAAAGTGTAGACCGAGAGCCCAAGATTCCGTCTGGGTGTCAGGTAATACCAACGACATGTGTTACAGCGAGAAATGACTTGTATGTGGTTTATTTCCCTGTTTCTAGTTCATGTCAGTAATCTGACTTCATTGACTATGACGTAACAAGGCATTTACCATGATTGGTTAAAATTCCAAAAACGTAACAATGCGTGTGATGTCATTAGTGTCTCAATCTTGTGCTGACCATGTTTTACAGTTTCTTTCTGTGCTGTAAGCAGTAGTTTCAGTTGTCGCAGTTCATAGTTGATCCAATTTAGTTTTGGAAATGTTTGTTCTAACATTAGTGTTTGTGCGTAGCTATAAAAACTGGAGTTAATTTAACTGAAATGCTGAAACGTGTTAGTCCGTAAAAGTGCCTGTAATTCAGTCCTGGACTCCTAACAAGTTGGTACGTAATTGAATGTGAAATTGTGTTATTTCAATGTGCGTATTATTGCCGATTGTGACACGTTTCTGTTCGTTTAACAGAGAACCAATGCTGTTGTGCAAACAAGGAGGAATCCGTACCCGAAAAGGCAGGCAGTGTTGCGTTTAAACAAATTAGGAAACCCCCTAGTGCGGCGGTCGGTGCAGATCCAGGCTGCACAGATTTCGAGTTAATTACGGCCGCTACAACATGAATCAATTTGTTTCCAGCTGTATTAAGTGTCAGGGGAATAGAAATATGTCAGCAGAACCAATGATTCCTTCTCTTCTGTCCTGTTGACCATGGGAAAAAGTCGGAGGTGATTTGCTGTATTTCCAAGGTAAAATGTATCTATTGGTCGTAGAATACTTCTCGAGGTTCATTGAGATGTCCCTACTCGCTCATGGCACGAGCTCATGGGACATTATCAGTCACTTGAAGTCTATTTTCCCGCCATGGGATTCCAGACAGAGTGATGCAGATTAACGGCCCGCAATACAATTCCTATATATTTTCGCCAACGAATATGGCTTCATTCACCAGACCAGCAGCCACGGTATCCACAAAGCAATGGAGAAGCGGAGAGGGCTGTAAAGACGTTAAAAAATCTACCAAGCAATGCCGAAGACCCCTATTGGCGTTACTTTCTTTCCGTGCTACAAAGTTTGCTTCCGAAAACAGCCCACCGGAGTTGTTGATGGCAAGACGATTAAAGACGACAATTCTGTGTTGGACGTCATCCCTTGTCCCAAACTGGTCTTATTTATCGAGTTTCAAAAATAAACATCTCGAAATCAAGAAAAAATCAAAATCAAAATTACGACAAGAGACATCGGGTACGGCTTCTACCTGAACTTTCCCCGGAAACGTACGCTTGGATCGGTGGAGAGGGAGGCATTGTACGTTCTCAAACCTCACTTCCACCCTCTTACATCGTCGATACCCCAAACCGGTCATTGCAACGTAACTGTCGACACATACGGCCGATTCCAGAACAACGTGAACTACGTATGCGTTCCGGTCGGTTGGTAAAACCACCAGTTCGTCTGGACTGTAATTCCGATTTTCAGTAAAGGGGGTTGTAGTGTGTTTCGCAAAAGTACTTGTACAACGTGGTAGGGTCACGTGACCCCCTCCGGTACAAGTGATCTTCGGTGTCGTCAAAGACATTCTATTGTAACCTAGTGCATTAGCTCGCGTTTTCAACGAGCTTGAAGCTATATTTGAAAAACAATGCATGAATCAGCAGGAGATAATACTGTGTATGGGCAGGATATACAGGCCTACGTAGTGCAGTGTTTCCCAACAATATTATAATCACATACCATACAACATCTTCTACAACCATAACAATGTCTACAATACGGAGGTTCTATATTTTCGCCGCTGGTAGCCCATAGTGTCTTGTTTTGGAACAGGTCGCCTATTTTGGCAATACGTTGCTGTTGAACGAGCTGGTGCCAAAGAATATAGAGCTACATATTACCTTGCTGTTGATGTAACCAATTTACGTCAACCGCAAGGCAACATGTAGCTACAACAAATCCTGCTCGCGTACCACCTGGAATGCTGTTGTCGTAATGTGTATGATCGGCATGTTGTGCTCACCTAATTATCAACCACATTGTGATAGAACAACAACAATAAGAAATGTAAACTTGCGTTTCACGTTAGACCTGTATTGTATTTTCAAGAGTTTCATTTAAATGTATCAGAGACTGAGTTTTCGTTGCGAAACTTATGGCGCTAAATTACCAATATGCCATTGTAAGTAAAAACAATACAATGCGCAGTATATACGTATGTGTGACAATTAACAGCAATTATACGGTTGTCCTATATTTAAGAGCGTCATTTTAATGTATCAGAGACGGAGTTTTCTTTACGAAACTTGGCGTCGAGAGGAGTCGACTGCATAAAATCGAGTTGGATGAACGAAAGCTTATGTTCCTCGTCTTGTCCCCATTTCACTGCTCAACACGAACAACGATTAATGGACTTCAAATCCTGCTTGAGTCCATGTGTCTGTAAGTGCACAGCATTTGGTAAATAGACCAGAGTGCAATGAACAAAAACCTCCACAGTTTCCCGTTGGACGTGTTCGGTGTCAAGTTACGAGCATTGTGTAGTCGCTCTTCAAACTTTGTTGAAAGTGCTTGCTAAATTAAAATTTGCGTTAACATCAACACTTTTCTTGAAATCTTAAGCTTAAGTTAAGCGCAAAATTTGCCCTTGTAAGCATTGCAAATTTGAAACATAGCTTTCCACAAACGTGGTAATAGCAAAGGGTGGAAATCGTTGTAACTATAAGGCGATAAAGGGAAGTGATTCTTGGAATTGGTTAACAGGAATTTTATAAGATAGATTATGCTGTGGAGAATGGGGTTGCTCAATGCCGTCCGGAGATTCCGCAAGACTTTGCCGACCCGCCACAGCAATGCGTAAAGCTGCAATCGACACGATATGTGCTTTACTGCTGATGAACTGCAGCCGAGCTGCCGTGCACAGTTAAACGCTACATGTCAACAAGGTAGGCAACCAGTTTAGCCACCGTTGTTTTGTATTCCGGGCGTTTATTGCACACGGGCCGAGGAAGAACATCACCACGTAACCTTGGGAGAATAGAATTTGTGGCAATAATTTCGAGAACTTGAGATGATCTTCTATTATTTACTGAACAACTGAAATATTAGTTTTCTGTTACTGTCTTGTTCAGATTTAACAAACCTCGGGAATTTCGGATTTGCGTAATGCGGACAAAAACTGTATACCATTGCCGCTATTGTAATAAAAGATCATAATGAATGAGTGCGCCAACGCAGTGAACGACAGTCAAATGCCTTTGTCTGTAAGCAAACCGAATGCAAATGCTAAACGACTTTAATTTTCGTCGCACACCTCACTTCATTAAGGTTTTTAATTTCACTACAGCGAAATGATTTTACTAAATTCTCTTTGTAAAACGGCTATCTCAACTGTTTCTGCAACTAACCTCGTAACGGTTACAAGAGTGTAAGGTTTATGTGCGTGTAATTATCCTTGTGAGAAATTTCACAAGAATGAAAGAATGGTGACAAGAATGGTGCGTTTAAATCCCCGTTACGAGGTTATCTGTAAAAACAGTTAAAGTCGTATAGCATTTGCATTCGGTTTGCCTACTGGTAAAAGGCATTCGACTGTCTTTTAGTGCGTTGGCGCACTCATTCATTATGCGCTAATTCCCTGTTAAAGTATTTGTAAAATGAGAGAAAGGCACATTGCTTGTAGGATTTGCTGTCAGTCAAGCACATCGGTAATATTGAAGCGACTGCCGCTCTTTGAATTCACATAACATTCTGACAAAATCACATTCTAGGAGCAAAATTTTCAATGATGAGTTGTATTCATTTCCCAGGTTTCAATTCCACATGTGTGATCCAGGCCTGGCAAGATGGTGGTTCAACATGCCCACCTATAAACCCTACCATTATGACCCGTCTGATCGAATGTGGAATCTGTCTTGGCGAATGTGCCGGTACAAAACCTGACTGTGTTCTTATATTTCATAATATTTTACCCGACTGACACACATCCTATAACATCACAATATTTGCTGCTCGTTTTCAGGCATGTCAGCTTGTTTGAAAACTTGCAAAGATCAACGATCTCCTTTTCCCGGTGACGTTCCGTGTGCTCTTTGTCGTGCCTTGTGCGCAGGTCAGTTTATGTACACCTGCACCTATCTCACGGCTTTCCATCGCCACTAACTATCAGTATTACTACACGTAAAGTGCAGTTTGCGCAATTTCAGTCCACTGCGGGTGCAAACCCTGTACTGCTTGCTGTTATTGATAAATAAATAAATTTGCAGTTATGATAAATGTAGTATATAAACCACATACAACCTAATTGAGTGATTGTGTTGCAGGTACCGCAGATTCGACAGCTTGCGTCACACAAAATTGTGATTGTGGCCGGTGTGATGAATGTGTAGCAAGTTGCAAGTCACAGCACGGTATGTAAACGTACTTGAAATTGTCACTTGTTAAACTTCTGCTATAGTTTGTTTTGCTTGTAAATATATTCAACTTGAAACAAAACTTATTGCTTTGTTTAAGGGACGAAGTTTTTTAGTCTTTTGGATCCATGCATTTGCTTAGAACGAGCCACTCCTTTACCGCCCACAACTTCACCCAGAATCTTGGGTAACTTATAATGTTTTGAATTTCCAGTTTTCAGTTGTACTAACGAACATATTTTAATTGGTGTGCATTAAATTCTGTTTTAACAACTTCCCGTCCAAAGCAATATTTTAGTTGTACCAATTTTTGAGTGAGGTTCAGACATGGCCACTGTTTTGACCTATTTGTTTCATTAGTGCAAACTTAGAGATAAACCGCCGTTAATAAATCTTGTTGGAACGCACTGCGGCCAAGCGACTGCATAACAAAATAAAGTCACATTATGTCTTATTTTGGAAACAATGCAGGTGGCGAAGAAACGTGCAAAGGAGATTATCCGTTTACGGCTTACCTGTACCACTTGCCTGATGTGCAAAATATTTTTCGTGGGGGATCTCTAATTTCTGACCAATGGGTGATCACGAGTGCCTCAGGGTAATTTTATTGCTACTCTCTTCTATTAAAACTACATTTATCACTAAGCTATTTTGTTTCTTGTTTGTATTTACTGACTTCTATGAAACAAAATTTCACGAGATAGCATACGAAGAGAGACGACAGGAGTTGTTTTGGGAGATTGGAATCGATCGAGTTTGTCCGGAACAGAACAGTTCTTCACCGTATCCGAATTGATAATTCATCCGAACTATAATACTTCAGCTAACAACTTCAACCTTGCACTTCTCAGAGTGAGTATAATTTTTAAAGCGGAACATAATGAAAAACAGAATGCCCTCTAAGTCTCCCAGTTATAACGTGCAACACGGAATATTAAAGCGCCTATTTATGGAATTGAAAACAATCTTCGAAATTACTGCTGTGCATTTGTGATTTTTTTGGCCCGAGAATTAATTTGTTGCCAAAGAACTTGCACAAAATAAGAGTTCACTAGTTACATTTTCGAACGTGTTGTCTTGCTTGCGAAAGAACATTGATATTGCAATAAATGTGGATCCTCTTGCAAAACTGAACAACAGCAAAGCGCAAAACATTACGAAACGTAATCAATCGAAAGTGCATTACTTGGGGCTGCGTGAACTGTTTATTTGACAGCTGTCGAGAAAAGCTACGTTCAACCAATTTGTGATGCCAGTCAACTTGGTGTCAGATGGAACAAGAACAGACGATGACAACAATTCCTTTGCCGGGACTACTTGCTACGTAGCGGGCTGGGGAAGAACAAGTTTGTATATACAGCTTTCTGTATAAACTTACACACACCATTAGCCATGCAGTTCTGCACCGGCTCTTGCAGTGAACCACGTGTATGAGCCCTATTTCTTCGACATTGCATTGTAAATATCACAAAATGATATTTTATCTCCTTAGTTTAGGATTATTTAAACTACATATAAAAAAGAACATCTTACTATGTCATAAAACTATATATTAAATGTTTTTGACAAACATAATTTTGTTGCAGCCGTGAGAGGCCCACTTTCCGACGTATTGCTCCAACTTGCCTCTGACATCGTTCCGATCACAAATTGCTCTTCGTTAACTGCATCGTGGAGAAGTTTTCGCGTGTCTGCCGGAGACCCAAAGTTTTGTGCTGAAGGCATTGCTGGGACAGGCGTTTGCCTTGTAAGTATTTATAACATGCATTAAAATAATCAGTAAAAACATGTCAAGGGAAAACTAGTCTTGTACGAAATAGCCAACTCGGGTAACAAAACTGGTGGCAACCAACTTTTAAAGATAATAAGTTTCGTTTACGTGGCGTCAACAAAATTCCCAGTGGCAAGAAGAAATATTTTTGTGCAGTTTTTATACAAATTCGTTTTATTCAAAGGGCGACTTTGGAGGTGGTCTTGTCTGCCTCCATCCCAATCAAGGAAATCAGCTCTTCCTTCATGGGGTTGTGTCATACGGTCGAGATTCTTGTGATAACTTGAATGTTTACAACAAGGTACTCCAAGTCCCAAGTTTGAGTCGAAATTTTAACCTTTGATAATTTACTAAGAGAAAATATTTGTACAGATAGCCGACGTGCGTGTGTGGATTGACGGAGTCATTTCTTCTTAACATCAAAACAGTACGGAATGCCAGATTTATCGTCTTAATCAGAGTTAATAAACAACACATATGTCTAACGTTTGTTGTTCGCTTTATGGGTTAAACCAGGGGTGGGCAACATCAACATCCGGCCCGCCAAGTACTACATTTTCCCATATCAGGCCCGCCGACTGGATAAGTTGCCCGCCTCTGGGTTAAACAATATTAACGTGGGTGCACGGCCTGGTAGATCTGTTAGGTTTGTTTCTGTTTATACCTAAAACGCCACCAATATTTAAATTCACGATTTTAGTTTCAGTGAACTTCCGTAAGTAGATCTTGATCTTAAACTAAGTCAATTAAATTTATAATCAGCTATTTTTCGTCCGTTACTAATTTTTCGGTAAAAATCTTCTACCTGAAAAAAAAATTCACAATAAATGTGCTTTTTTATTCGGGCTACTCAACATACGCAAAACCCGTGGTTTTAATTCAAAAAGGACGTCGCGTGGTCGCAAAGCATATTTTTAGCGATTAGGGCGGGAAAACTTATGGTTATTACTTTTTAACTGTGCACGACATTCCTATACTTATTTTGTTGTAATTAGAACCAGCGTAACACAGGGGCAACATCGGTACAGGAGCAACAACGGATGTAACGGGGGATACCTCAGACAGCAAGTTTCAACCGACATTTTATTGTTCATTTCACAAATAACCGAAATTAAAGACGGCGAAATTTCAGCAATACCTATTTAGTTTGTCGTTTTGTGACGCATCGGCCATGCACGAATGAACTAAAAGTAGCAAGGTAAATATACCGTATGTAACCAAAATAAACTGATACCCAGATCGCTTTAGTAGTAGAGGACAAACCACATCGACTTCCACACGCTGCATGGAGTGGACCAACGGTGTCTCTGTTCTTGTGCAGTTTTTTTAACATCGACATTCGACATATGCCCGGCAAATCTGCTCTACGTCTTAGATCCTCCTGTGCCAGTTGTACCTTTCGGCGACTTCCGAGTCTTCACGATATCTAGATGCTCAAGTCCTTACGCGTCATCGTGTAGTGCAACCATAACCCATTGTCCCTAACTTGGAGGGAGAACTATTTTGAGTACGATATCAACCCCCAAATCAGTTTCCACGTACAAAACCTTTCCATAGTCTAGGGAAGAGCGATCATCGAGTTAAAGGGGCGTTACACCGTATTATGCCTTGTATTTGGAACGCATACATTTTTCTACCAATCCAGCACAACGAAGAGGTCATCGACCATCGACCTTTGAATGTCCTCACAGACTGTATTAACAGGCTGTATTATAGTCCACCACCTGCATTTTTGTTATGTTTAAAACACAGCATTCTTAGTAACGACACTAATGTGTTTTGGATGAGTCAGCATCATTAATTGTGTTAATTTTTAAGTTTCGAACAACAATGTCGCTCACAGTTATTAATATCTTTTCCTCCGCAGCAAATTGGTGTTTTTGGATCGAATACGAAACAGAAAAATATAAATTCAAGAATTAAAGTGCAAACGTCCATGCGCTCGCGACGTTCCATCAGTTATTTACACAAATCGTAATCAGGGTGGATGAAAAGTTCAAACCTGCTATAAAACCAAATGTCTTTGTCACTTTAAATAGAAAACGAAGCGAAAGTTGCTTTATCGTTGAGTGGAGTTGTATGTAAATCCAATAAAACCAAACTCCATTTATATTGACTAGAGAGTTCGTGTCAACCATATATTAAACATAATGTTTATTTACGGCAGGAAGTTGTTTACGTCAACCACCACGATTAGAAAGGGATAACTATGAGCTTCTGCGGACGTTTGGGTTTGAAAAGTTACGAGCTAGAATACAAAACGTTTTGTTCCGCGAAACTCATCCACCGACCTTGAGGATTTGACGAGGATTTTTACTCTGTATACAGAGGTACGAATTGGTTCGTAACCTTATACAAATCCGATTGCACATGAAGCAACCGAAACACTTTTAGTCACGACGCTTACCAGCATACTGTGGTTTCATGTGACTATGTTTAACATTGTCAAATTTTCCGGTTAAAATGCTGATTTGGGGACACGAACGTTCTATCTCTCAGGACTAAGGATTTGATTGTGTTTTTGCAGAGAATATACTGGCAATTTTGGTTAAACACCCTTTTAGGTAACTTCGGCAAAGGTCAGACTGTGTTTAACGATCGCAAGGTCGATTGTCGATATATACGCACATATAATTTTATGATTACCGATGTATTAGAAGTTAACTCGAGCAGTTAGTTATTTTGTAATGAATAAACATAGGAATAAGCATTGTTAATATGGGCGGCATGTTTTATACGTTTATTGGATGAGTCAGTATAGCAAGTAACTGGGATTTTCTATATGAAAGGATTTTCAGATGGTGATTTTTAAACGCAACTTCATGCAAACGCGATTGTAACTGAAGCAACCAAAACACGATCAGCATCGATGCATTGCAACGTCCTGCGATAACATGAAAGTAATTAATTTCTTAAAATGTAAGTGTACCTGCGCATTTTCTGTTCAGTATTACAATAGTAAGTGTTGGAATTAAAACGGAAAACACTTTTGGAGTATTTTGGTTCAAATGTGAAGTTTTGCAAGCTTTTCTCCTAAAGTCAGTTGTTTGTCGTATTTTAACTTGAAACATCCCAGTGCTTTCAACTTCGCATTGCAATTAATCGGTTAAACCCAGGTCCAGCAACCTGCCTGTCGTCTAACGACGAACAAATTCTCGTTTTTGGAAACTTTCGTGTGACGTTTTGGATTAACATTCCGTATGCTGGTTTTTAACTGCATGTGACACTAAAATAACTATTTGCAAGGTGTGTTACGCTAAATGCTAACGTACATAAGGTAACATGTTTAAATACCACGCCTTCCTACAATGTTGGTTGAGGAATGTTTTCAACAAGCGAGCTCGCTGCTAAGGTCAAATCGTGTTTAAACCTTTCGTGTCAACCAAAAAATGCGAGAAGTCAATATCCCAATTCCGTAATATTAAACCTAATATAGCTCGGATCCGCTTTCTGTGGACATGAAATACACAACTTGTGTTCTCCTTTTTCACCACATCTACTGTAAACTTCATAAGGGTATTAAGAAAGGATAAATATAAAAAATAACGCGGATAAACTTTAGTGAAAAATTACCCTTAAAACCGCTTAGTAGGTCAGATATAAAAGTAGACAATCAAATCAGGCCATCATTCCTTTGCGTAATTTAAATTCATTCACCATTCCTCACAATTACTGAGACATTTGTTAAAAATGAAATTTAAAATTTTTCTGTCGCTAAGGTAACAACCAGGTAGAGGTGGCAACGATGGGTTTAAAACTATTGCGGGCTGGAAAGATAAACGTTTTGTTCCGGGTAACTCGTCAACCAACATCAAACCGGTACTTTTTACGACGTAGATACGAAATACCGTGGCCATTACTCTGTGCAGCGACCTCGCCCAACTTGACTCTACTCATATGGTTTGAGTGCGTATTTTTAAACAATGTCATGTATGAAAATTGGTTTTATTGAAATATTTTGCATACGTTGCAACATAGTAAAGGTGGAAAACGCTTAGAAGCCAAATCAAGAGGATAGAATAGTTAGGAGCGCGGAACAGCAAGAAGTTAATCGACATGGAAGGTTTAACGGGGTGATGACCTCTTACGATCTATACATACGAAAAATGTCGTAAATTTGAATTGCAAAAGAAGTTACGCAATGACGAGACATGTTGTCATAACAAGTGAAAATTTTACAATAGATTGCGCAAGACTTAACGACTTGATATGTTGAAGCAAAAAGTGTTAAATTTTAATGCGTGGCGAAACGAGCATCTGGCTATAGTGACGGCAAACATTCCTGCGATTAACAATTTTCATTTTCGTCGCAAGCTTCGAGGGATGTTTTGTTATCTAAATTTAGGTATGCGTGTGTTACCCAACATTGCAAGTGGTAAATTTTTGTATAAAATTCAAGTCATGGCAGAACAGCAGTGCTATGTATAGATTTCCAAGTCTCTGTCTGTTTTTTTTGTATGCCAAGTGCTTCCGAATGTTTTACAAGAACTAAAAAACAAGTGTAGTAAAATGAAATGTTTTTTTGTTTGTGGCGTTGCATGCTCTCTCTTTCCAGTAGATTCTGTTTCCGCTCGAAACTGTAAACGCAACTTCGCATTGTCGTCAATCGTTAAACCAGGACAAGTAACCTGCCTGTCACAACATGTTCGTGTCACGACGAACAAATTTTAACGAGTTCAATAAAGTTCCTTTTCTGAAACTTTCGGGTGGCGTGTAGCGTTAGCATTCTGTATGTTTGCTAACGAACTGATTACAACACCAACTATATCTATTTAAACGTGGTCTAATGGTTAATGCTCTTACACAATTCAGGTAAGAGCTTTAAATCACATCGACAGTCTGATCGTCGTTTCGGACAAAACGATAAAGATGTCAGGTAATAATGGTGACATTGCTTGAACGTTAAAGATGTTTATAATAATTTCCTGTCTTCTGTTCCAGTATATTAGGGATCAAGCGAAAAGCGTGTACTTTATTCACATTCATATTCTCCATATTGTCCATTGTCAGCTTCGGGATTTCGTTGTTCGTCATAACAAACCGCGTAAGTATTTTCTCCGCTTGATGTGGATTGACGCAAATATGAACAAACGTTTACGTTTCTCTAGGAAACCATTGGATCGGATCGCTCCAAATCTACTGAAGGTATAAAACATTACTATGTTTATGTGTGACACAGGGTATTTTGTTCTTAGTAGATTTAATAACATGCAACAAACCACCATCATTTGAAAACGCTTCGTGTTTTCCGGATCGTTCAACGTACAGTGTTGGATCAAGTCAGACTTGTGTATGCGATGAGGAATTCCATTCCACTATTCCCATGATTAGATGTTGTCTTGGAGATGGTAACTGGACCACAACGTTGTCACAATGCCCTAGAGCAGGTTGCTGAAGCAGCGCAATGGTTTCTATCAAGCTTTATTAACGGTTTCTGACTACGTTATGTTATGTCTATTTAATATATAGAGTATACTTAGTATAGATTTTAAAGATATGGTTTAGCAAACATTCTTGGAAATATCTTTAAACGAGGGGTCGGCAAATGTTTTTTATTCTTGCTAATTCATACGAAGTCTTCCCGTGACAGACTATTTTAATTTCTGTTAAAAATTGATTTATTTTTAACCCTTTATGCCGTTGTTAAATCTTAGCATCTTGTAAGGTTTCATCCAGATTATTTCTAGCTCGTGCTGTTTAAAATGGTTAATGCTTTCTCCAAATTCCTCAATTCGATTGAACCAATACAAGCAAAAACGATGAACTGCTTGGTAGGGGACGATATTGTACAACAAAACTACGGTCGATTAGTAACGCTTTATACTCTGATTATGTCTCATACAGCATATTTTGATCTTAGTAAATTCAATAATTTGCAACGAACTACGATTAGTTGGAAACGCTTCATGTATTCCGGTTCGATCAACGTACAGTGTTGGATCAAGTCAGACATGTACATGTAATGAAAGATTCCATTCCACTAATCCCATGATTAGATATTGTGTTGAAGATGGAACTTGGAGCAAAATGTTTTCACACTGCATAAAAAACGGTTTGATGTGCTTATATTCAAGCGTAGTATTTGTTTTGAGTCGTCTTTAATATAGGGATACATATATTTATTTGCAGGCGAGGAAAACAAAATCTTCAGCGTAAACGTTCAAGCAAATCAAGGTAAGCTTACAAACTTAAAATAGCAAAGTAAGGTTGTCGTTGTTGCAGCATTATCTCATAATCTATAAACATTATAATCCTATTTACCCTTTTTCCAGATTCTTTGTGCAAATTGGGTTTAAAAACCGGTTACATCAAAGACGACGCCATAACTGCATCGTCTCACGTTGACGGATTGCATCATGAAAGAAATGGCCGCTTAGATCGTCCTTATATTCCTAGAGTGCATTATGGTGCTTGGGTTGCAGCAGCAAGTGAGTATCAAAATTTCTTAACAGGGTTCGACAACTCTTGGCACCCGTATGTTTTACGATGTCTTAAGTCAATTGATATGTTCAAATAACGCTGTTTATCCAAAAAAACACCCTTAATCAAACTTGTTTTCTACCACTCTTCCTCTTTAAAATGTAAAACCTTACGTATGTACAACAGATAATGCGCATCAATGGATTCAGGTTGATTTGGAATCACCCACCAATATCACAGGTGTTATTACACAAGGAAGGAATAAAGAGAATGAATGGACTACAAAATACAAAATATCTTTCATTAGTCCTGGTGATCATAATCGGAAACTAGTGACAGGAAGTGATGAATAAATTGTGGTAAATGTTTTATTAGTGCAACAGTATTTATACATATCTGTCAAGTTTGTTTTTGTCATTGTCTCGTCGTATTTAAGGAGTTCAACGGCAACAATTACCAAGACACGAAGGTTACCAACATATTTGAGAAACCTGTGGTAGCCGTAAAATTACGATTGATTCCAATTTCGTGGTATAGACGTATATCACTCAGACATGAATACTTGACCTGCTGAATACAAGCAATAAATAACGACTGATTCATTATCCATCTGGGTCTTGTGTTGTAAATAATTGTTATTATCCTTGTTGCGACCTATATGGCAAATGTTGATGCCGTAATCCTAAATATGAGCCTCAAGCTGGATCTTAACAACATTATTTATGATCGATGGGAAATCCTATTTGATTAACGCATTTGACATAAGATCGCACGTGAGTTCTAATTGTTGTGTTTTCCTAATCTGACTGTAATTGCAAACCTGATGCAAACACCACACCAACATTTATTGTATCAAGATCGGTTTTGAATACATTTTTCACACACACAAGAATATTAATGCGAAACTTGAGTGAATTGAAGACGCTCAGACAGAACTGAACAAAACAGAATCACAAAACCAAAAGAACTGAGGTGAGCACAGTACAGCTTCGCTACTCTGCCCCGCCTAAACGCACACGGAACGTTCCATTATTTAAACCGGAGAGAAACAAAGCGATCGAAGTGTTGTGGAAAGAAGGACGATCCAAGGACTAACGGTCAGCGAACAGTTAACAAAAGACGCACTCTTACACAAAACAATGAACGACTTCTCTAAGGCGACACATTTAAGCTAGCCAATAAAATCACATGAAAACACAGCTGTTGCGTAGAAACTCGTAACGAGATCAAATCACGTGAGAAAGCAACCGTTGTTACACATTTTGAAATGAGATGCTGGCCAAGACGCCACCTATAGAATGCCTTAACCCAATAATCCCATTGAAAGATATTCCGGACCTTAATACCCAAACTGCCTTACTTTTTAGCCATGCTTCTTACTTTGATAGTGATAAATTCAATTGTGTATAGTTTACTTAACGGTGCGATGTTTCGCCGCATAGATTTACCTGAAAGGAAATACAACTTGAACCGATATTTTAGGTCACGAAATTTTTGCGGAACCCCAGCAATTGCACATATAAGACCTGGGTCTATGTAAAATGTAAACCATGCAAAATATCAGAATAGTTATTTAATCATTATTTCTCTGCAAATATGACTGCAAAAGTGGAAAATACACAATTTGTACTTGGCATTTACAGGTGAAAAGATTTAAACACAACAAAGAACTTCATACCAAAGAGTCAAAATCGACTCAATGGAAAACGCAGGGGTACAAAAATCGCGGTTAACCGAGTGTTCAAAAATGCCAGAGCAGCATATCGAGTCTCTAGTTTCTGTTTGTTTGTTTATATGTTTGTTTACTTAGTCCGAATGTTAAACAAGAACTAAACAATTGCACTGATGAGACTGTCCAAACAAATCCATTATAATCTTTCCATATCTGACGCAAACTACGAGAGAAAAGAACCCAGGAAACCAAGCAATAGTCATATATGGAAGTGCACAATAAAATTACTTTTACGCAGCACACGCTGGCAGCGCTTGCCAACTGCCAGTGCTCGTAAATGGAGTTTTTTGTCCGGTCAAAATACGCGCGTCACGAAAATAAAATTTCTGCAACAAAAATTCAAACATGACACGACTTACAGCGCCACACAAACTAACCAACAAAACTTACCGAACTGTGACGTAGGCAAGCCTTGAATGTCTTTATACAAGCATACAAATTAATACAGTTGATTTCCGATAGTTAACTGCCTCCTAAACACAAAAAATATAAGAAAGCAGTAGGTTAAAAAGAACACAAACAGCACATCCATGCACACGCAAGCGTCGAATTTTTTCTGCGTGTCGAACATCTTGAGAAAAATTGTCGTGCGTGTCGAATAGCAAAAATGTCGTATTTGGTATCTAACGCATGAGAAAGAAAAATGGTACTTGTTTCGTAACAATGCCACGTGTTCGGTAACAATGCTCCAATTTGGAAACAATGGTTGGTTTTAGGTTTAACGCGCTTATTCGCTGAACGATAAAGTGTTGGCTGGTTTTTGCATTGATTTTGTCCAAAAATTGATTGCGGTTGCGTTTATTTAGCAATCTAAACAGACAAATTTATTTTGGGTGGGGATCCCGAACGATGATGCCATTAAGTTTTTAGCACTACGCAACCGTTCAGTTCAAAGCTTTTGTTTGGTAGAGACTCGAAATACAAATTTCTCCCAACAAAATTATTTGCGTTTTGAAATTAAACGACTTATATTGGCACCAACGTCTTCGAACCACTTTGCCACCAACATGTACTGCAAAAATTGACAACTAGAAAACTGGTAAGATCGATGTGAATGTTGCAATGTTGGCGTAACCGATACGTTAGCCTAAATGGAGTAATTATAGTAATTCAATTTGTGGACTTTTGAAGATAACAATAGCGTTGGTCTGTTCGTGGTACTGCAAACCAGTAACTTAACAATTATTTACGCCGCCCGTGTCGAACAGTGGCGTGGCGTGTCGAACACTTAGAATGGTCAAAAAGGCATAAATCGATACCATGTGCACAACTAAACTGAACGAAACAAATCCCGCCAACAGATCAAGACAATGCCATCATAGTGAATAACAAAGGCTATTACTTTGTGGTGACGGGTGGTGATGTCATTTTGCATTTTGCATTTTTGTCGTAATTTTGTTGCATTTTGCATTTTTGTCTTTTGCATGGTCGTAGCTTTTGTCGCCACTATCGCGACCTACAGAATGCACATACCCAAGACGGTGCGGTGTTACGACGCTACAATATCGTGTTATCTGAAGGAGAGCGAGGAGAAAACATGTCATTTATGGATAGTTTTAAGTTTAACAACACAACTCGTATCTCCCAATTACATCACATATGCGCTTATGAACGTTAGGGAGATCTCGCTAAGTAAGTTTGGCGGAAACTATTGAAAAACATCGCTAAGTAATGTTGCGCCATAGCTTCTTGAGGAAAGAAGAGTAAAAATGTTGTCAACGAGCACAACCGTTAATTTTACGAAAAGGAAGGTTAACAACGACTAAAAAAGCTGAAAAACGACAGTTCAGGGCGTAAACAGACTTCACACTTCTGAGCTTTTTCGAAGTGGGTGGCATTTTAACGTACACAAGTCAGGCCGATGATCGTTTATACGTGGTAATGCACCGTGAAAATACGATTCAAACCTGACGATCGGCAGCGTTGGGCACTACTTGTTCATATTATTTGTCAAAGAATGACAAAGATGCTCACATGTTTCTAATAACACGAAATTTAAAATAAACAAATGAGTATTAATGGTTTATGTGATTATTAGTTGTATGGTAGCAACAACGCTCAGTTCAACCACAAACCAGATCAACATATTTTCCCATGGCAGATTACCGGCTCTCTGACAGTTTGGGAGATTCTACACATGTGCTCACACAGGGAACTGTATGAAAAAGACGCCCTCGATACCTACACGTTCCGGGAAATTCAATGTAACAGGTCGGTTATGTCTACTCATCGCAACGACACGTGTACTTTAACAGATGAGACCTTTCACGAATTATTTGCTTCCCACCGCTTACGTTTGTTGTCGAAGCAGAATGCGTTTGGGTTTGGGAGAAATTATCGATCTTGTTTCTATTTTATTCGGGCGGGCTAACAGCCGCCACCACGAATATCACACAAAATTGTTGAAGGAAAGGAGTGAAATGGGGAGAAATTCATTAAAAAGAGGGCGGAAAGTAAACAAAAGGGTACAATAATGGCGAGACGAAAAGGCACAATGAAAAATACAGTTACAGACGCCGAGGGCGCTGCACGAAAAAATACACAAATGAAGACGACCGGAATTTACGAAAAATTATACAGTTGTAGACGACAAAGACGCTGCACGAGAAAAAAAGACAATACACTATTGGGGACGACAAAAGTACGGAATAATTCAGAGTGTTGCAGACGACAAATTTTATATGATGTATATGTTGGTTGCCCGGGGGATGGGTTTAAATTAAATAGTGGACGACGTCGGCCAAGACACCTTCGAGGTCGGCATTTGACCTGCTCCGTTGTAAAGTGAGTCGAAAGTTCATAGTGTGTTTCAGGGTCCGGATCAGGTGTTGGGGTACGTTAATTAAAGGGCGGGGGTCGTGTTTAATGCGATTACGAGTCTTCCAAATGGTGTGGGTGAGGGATGTATTTAATAGAGCTACAAGGGTTGAGGAGTATGGATTGTCTGACAGGGGGGTTTTAGGGAAAGTTAGGTAACTGGGGGTGTCGAAATATGTAAAGGTGTTATTAAGGAGGGAATTTAGGGTGTTTTTAACAAGGGATAAAAGTGGCTGTATAGTGGGGCAGGTATGGAAGAGGTGACCGAAGGTTTCCAGGGGGTAATTGCAAAAAAGGCATTGGGGATCTAAATCGAGGGGGAGATAGGACTTCTGGCATTTCAAGGGGAGAATTTTGTGTACTAGTCTATAATTAAAGGTTTTGAGGTAATTGGGAAAGATGGGGTGATGAATTTGCGACCAGTCGGTGTGGAAAAAGGGGTGCTGGGAATCATTTATTAATCTGGTGTAAAAGGGTTTGGATTTGGGACAAAACAGTTCTTGTTCAGTGGGTTTCATGGTATTGATTAGGGACAGAATATATTGGTAGTGAGTGGAGGGTGTTGTGGCGTGGGGGAGGTTATTTCTTATTCTAAAACTGTATAAATTTGATAAGGGGAGGCCGAGGTGGTATTCCAAGAGGGAGAGTTGGGGAGTTGTTGGGGTGTCCAAGATTCGATGTTTGTAATAATTTTTGACAGAAAAGAGAATGGATAGGTCAGCATAGAGGGGTAGATTTGCCGCGCCGTAACCACCAAGGTCACGGCGGTCTGCCAGGATGTTGATGGGCAAAGTTGGTAAATTTGGGCCTCCGACAAAGCTTGCCACAATGCCGTCGACCCGCTCTCGTTGCTGGGGTGGTAAGGGGTAAATTTTAGCCAAATACGAAATTTCGGGTAAGAGTAAAGTTTTAGTGAGAATGCATTTAGAATCGAAAGTGAGAAAGGGGTTGCTAATAGATTTGGCGCGGGTTTGCAAAGAGGAAATTGCTTTGTGCCAGGCCGTGCGCCGATGGGAATATTTAACGGGGTAATTTTATCTGGGTTCCATTTAATTTGATTCAAAAAGGGGTCGTCTGCAAGAGTGTGGAGGATGGCAATTGCTTCTGTTTTGGCGGGGTTCAGTTTAAGACCGGTGAATTTAGAAAATTTATTAATCAATGACAGGGAGTTACAGAGGGACTGCCGATGCGCCACCACGAGGGTGACGTCATCGGCGTAAGCAATTGCCTTGGGAATATTGCGGCATGGCACAGGGGTCGAAATGATAGAGGGGGTGTTTTGGAGGGCAACGAGTAACGGGTCTAAAGCAATCAGGAAGAGGTTCAGACTAAGGGGGTCTCCTTGTCTGACACCTCTCCTGATGGGAAAATCCCTTGTGGCGAAGCCATTGACGAAGACCCGGGAGTGGGCGCTGGAGTGAAGAGCAGAAAGATATTGAGTAAAGAGAGGGGGAAAGCGTTTAAGATTTAATTGAAGGAGTAACCATGGGAAGGAAATAGAGTCAAAGGCTTTTTGAAAATCGAGAGAAACGAAAAATGTGTTCGAATTGATTGAGGAAGCGTGAGAGTGTAAGTCGCGAAGAAGTGTGGTTGCGTCTGAGGTAGAGGATCCGGGGGTAGCAAATTGGTTGTGGGAGAGTATTGAAGTGATAAAGGGCTTGATACGGAGGTTAAGGATTTTATGAAGGATTTTGAGGTCGGTATTAAGTAAAGAAATAGGGCGGTAATTAGTCAAAAGGGTGGGGTCGTTTTTCTTGTGAATAATTGTTATATGGCCGAGATTAAATTCCAATGGGGTATAGGCGTTTTGGTAGGAGAAGTTAAGGGCTTGGGTAAGGTCGGACCCGATTAGGTCCCAGCAACGAGTATAAAACTCGATGCTGAGCCCATCGGGCCCGGGGGTTTTGTTAGGGGAAAAGAGGGAAAGGTTTTTTTTTACTTCGGACATTGTGATGGGGGCTGAGAGGGAATCTAGGTACTGATCAGGGATTAATTTGGAAGGAAGTTGGGCAAATTCGTCACTGGGGGGCGGCAAGGGAAGTTGTTCGGATGTGTATAAGTCTGTGTAAAATTTGCGGGTGTGTTCTAGTATTTCCTTGGGGGTTGTGAGAGGGAGTCCATGGGGGTCTTGAAATTCGAGGATGGGGGGTTTGCGACGTGAAGGGAAAAGCTGGGAATAGAGAGTTTTATCGGCTATGTTTTTGAATTGGGGATCGGAGGAGAGGGATTTCATAAGTGAGGAGCGGGCATTGGAAAGGTATGTATTATTTAGGGACTTTTTGAGGGATTGGAATTGGGCTAAGTTTTGTGGGGTCGGGTAATCATTGACTTTTTGGCGGGAGGATTCGAACTGCTGGTGAAGGAGGAGGGTTTCGGTGCGGTGGGATTGTGCTAAACGTTTTGAATGGGCTTGGATGAGGGATTTAATTTTAGTTTTCAGGGTGAGCCAGAAGTCCATGGGATTGGGGTGTAAGGGACCTAAGGTTTGCCAGAGGGGGTAATGTTGGGATAAATCTATTTGAAAGTCAGGGTCAAGGAGGGTAGATGTGTTATTCTTCCAGGAGCCTTTGCCCCTGGGAGGAGAGGAAATGATGTTGAGGGTGAGGGTAACTAAATCATGGTCGGAGAAGGGGCATGGAGTAAAGGTATGTTGCCTAGGGATCAATGGAGGGGAAATATAAACTCTGTCTATTCGGGATTGGGTACCAGGGGCGCGACGGGAGAATTGGCAAAGGGAGGGATAAAGAGCACGAAAGGAGTCTTGGAGGTTGAAGGTGGATAATAAATTAATTAAAGGTGGGCTGGACCGGCGTGATTGAACAGGGGGATATTTATCGAGGGTTGGGTTTAGGACGCAATTAAAATCGCCGGCCAGAATTAAAGGGTGGGGTGAAGTTAAATAAGGGTAGAGGGAGTCAAAGAAATTATTGCGTAGGGTTATTTTATCAGCTCCAGAGGGGGCGTAAACGTTAACTAAATGGAAGGTATGGGTTAGGGTTGAGATGTCGGCCGCAATAATGCGACCGGCAGAGTCAGAAAATGAATTGAGAATTTGAAGTGTGGAGGAGTTTAGAAGAACTGCGACACCACCTTGGGCATAGCCTGTCGGAGGTGCCGAGTTTAAGAGGATGGGGCCAGAAGTCCATTCGGACTTCCACAGGGATTCGGTTTGGGGAGTAGAGTGAGTTTCTTGGAGGCAAAAAAGGTCAAAGTTCAAAGAGGAAAGGTACCGGAACAGGGCTCTTCTCTTAGGTGCCTGGCCTAGGCCGTTAACGTTAAGGGTGCAAATTTTCAAAAAAAGGACGCCATTGTATTCATAAAGAAAACACAAAAAACAAAAATGGGTGGCAATAATTGGAGGGTGGCTTATTCAATTCAATAAAATGTTGAATTAAAATCGTTGGGGATGATAACTTTACAATTACAAACTATTTTCTCCCCGGGCATTAGATTGTACGTGACGCCACAAGTGCAGCTTATCAGCAGGCGTTGACACTTTTTATTTGTGCAACGTGAAGGGCTAAGGTAGGCTTCTTCCGCAGCCCAATTGCCACAGCGACATTGAAAATGTGCTGTGCCACATAAACATTTCATATCCTTGCCTGCATATGCTGTGTGGCAGCATGATGTCTTCTTTGGGGGTGAAGGCGTTGCGCTGTTCTTTCGTTTGCGGGATCGTACCGCCTCTGTAGACTTCGCGCCGCTTCCCGTGACGTCAGCTGTCACGGTTGGCGGCGCATCTTCAGTGGCAACAGCTGCCACATCTTTCTTATTAACAGGTGTGACTTCACGTGTCACACCTGGAGTTGTAACGGCTTTATCGGCCGTTTCTGGAGCCTTCGCATTTTGCGTCGGGGCGGCCTTATCAGCCGCCTCTGGCGCCTTCTCGTCGAGCGTTGCGACGAGCGCACCTGCGCCCGCCAACGCCGACTCGCTCTTATCTTCAACTTGCTGCTTTTTCGCGCCTGCGTCTTTCGTTGCGGCTGCAGCCGCTTTTCGCTCTTCTACATGGTTTGCGAAACTTGGGCACTCGCGTTTCACGTGGCCCATTTCATGGCAGAAATCGCACTTTTTGGGCTGCCCTTCATACGTCACTTCGATAACTTTTTTGCCCAGACGCAGGCGCTCGGGAATGTGATTTTGGGCCAAAACAGAGTTCTTCATAATAATGACCCGCTTGCCGCCATAGACGCTTTCGTCGTCATATACTTTCCACCCTTTCTTGACTGGGGCGTATTTCGACATGTAATTTAGCAATGCCGACATTTTTATGCGCGGGTGAACTTTAGAAAGAAACACCCGCATCTCATCATCGCAATGGGCGTTGGCATAGACCGCCTTGCCACTTGCTCTAATACTGGCGGCAAGCTCTTTAGCTTTTTCTGCGGAACTGCAGTTGAATAGAACTTTGCCATTTGGGTAGGGAATTACGCCCTCCAAAGATCGAATACTGATTTTAAGCTGTTTTAGCAGCTTATAAAGTTCTGGCTTCTTCAGCCCTGGATTAAAACGGGCTTCAACATCCAAATTAGGGTCGGTATCGAAAGGATCGACCGCTGGCACAGTTCCGGCCGAAACAACAGGCCGGGAAGCTAACGCTTGCGCGTAGTTCATAATTTTCACTGCCTTTTGTGCGTCTCCAACAAATTCGCACGGGCTGGCCACTGGCAGCTCACCTCTCCTTTCAAAGAAAAAGCAGCCCTTAGAAGGCCTGGGCTGGCTTTGCGCAGTGGCCTCAGATAGTCTACAACAGATCATTAACCAGAAAAACTAAGACGAAAACTTGTAAGACTGGCTGAAATCACTGTTTTATATAGACTCAAATAATTTGCAATATAGCTGAATAGAGGTCAGAACACGTATGCTTGCCTTATTCAAATAGCATCGCTAAGTAATGTTGCGCCATAGCTTCTTGAGGAAAGAAGAGTAAAAATGTTGTCAACGAGCACAACCGTTAATTTTGCGAAAAGGAAGGTTAACAACGACTAAAAAAGCTGAAAAACCACAGTTCATGGCGTAAACAGATTTTACACTTCTGAGCTTTTTCGAAGTGGGTGGCATTTTAACGTACACAAGTCCAGCCGATGATCGTTTATACGTGGTAATGCACCGTAAAAATCCGATTTAAACCTGACGATCGGCAGCGTTGGCCACTACTTGTTCATATTATTTGTCAAAGAATGACAAAGATGCTCACATGTTTCTAATAACACGAAATTTAAAATAAACAAATGAGTATTAATGGTTTATGTGATTATTAGTTGCATGGTAGCAACAACGCTCAGTTCAATCCACAAACCAGATCAACATATTTTCCCATGGCAGATTACCGGCTCTCTGACAGTTTGGGAGATTCTACACATGTGCTCACACAGGGAACTGTATGAAAAATACGCTCTGGATACCTACACGTTCCGGGAAATTCAATGTAACAGGTCGGTTATGTCTACTCATCGCTACGACACGTGTACTTTAACAGATGAGACCTTTCACGGATTATTTGCTTCCAACCGCTTACGTTTGTTGTCGAAGCAGAATGCGTTCGGGTTTGGGAGAAATTATCGATCTTGTTCAGCAACAGATCGCGGTATCAACTGACGTCACTAGATTCAGTTGTATGACACAGTGTTTTATTGTCTCTGCGCTGTCCCACGTCATACCGGAACAAATCTAGGAACTCTTTCCGTTTCCCATTTGTCGACCCATATGTTGTTGTCAGGACTGTCGTTCGTGAATCCTAAACAAGATTATTAGATGATTTTTAACTAGGTTTTACCTGACACCAATACATGCAGGGCGCTGGTCTTACATTTATCGCCATATCAGCCAATTAACCCAAAAGCGACTAAATCGTTTGTTAGGAATTTGACACTTCTTTTGCCCTCGCGTTGCATCAAATTTTTGCGATTTATAACCGAATAATAAGTAACAACGGTTTCACAAACGGATAAGTTTTTCATGGTCAAAATACATAGAAAGTGCTACATCACAGTATTGCTTTCCCTACAACATTCATAAGAATTAATTACATTTTGCATTATAACTTTAAACTACCGATATGGGGCTGATATATACTCTCAGTGCACCCTTCTCATAATTCCACCCTCTGTATTTTAGCAGCTACCTGGTTCCCACCGAACCTCCAACGCCCAAAACACCCAACAACGACGGTTGGAATCCCACCTGGGAAGATAAGGTGGAATTAGGACCTTCCACTTCGGCTGGTTTGGATAGAATTATTAAAACTAGCAATGAAAGCACAGCAGAGCTTGGAATGGTCGACTGTGCCGAAGAATGCCTGGAAGACCCTTTTTAGAGCTCAATCATAAATTGTATTACAATTTCTTTAATGGGCAAAAATTGGTGAATACTGCACCAAATCATGTAGAATTGTTTCAGGAAGTTTGGGGTTAATATTATTTGGACGTATTACCACAGTCAGAGAATGCGGACAAGATTTGGTCCAAAATCGAATAAGTTTGATGCGCGACTGAAATGTGTAAGTATCAAAATTCGTGGGTGTTACAGAAACCAGTTCTGGTTTCCAGAAAATGGATTTTGATCTTGTTTCGAATTTGTTTTCAAACTCTATTGTAATGAACTTTCATACAGGGAGATTATTGTTCCTAATTTGAAAAAAAAAAATGTTTCTATCTGGGAAAAACATTCTTGCCAATCACTTCATTTGTGCGTTTTGTAATGTTTTAAGTTCATCAATGCTTTTTACACTTTTACGTTTCGTCAAATATATTTGTTTGTGAAATTTTGCTGATTTAGTGCATGGGTGCAAAATATTTGTAGTTTATAACTTTGAAAATGAAAGCCAAAGCTAAAATGCTGTGATACATTAGAATTAGTAAAGGTTTCGAACACTAACTGCGTTCATCATCAGTACTACAACGAGTGCTTGCAAGAAAAGCGTCAGGGTAATAAAGGACTGAGGAGGCAGAAGGGAAACAGCAGCAGCAACAACGCGCAACAAGCCAGAGGCATGTCACGTGACAACAACATGGAAGCACAGCAGCGACGTCATCATTAGCAATGCGTCAGGCTGCAGTACGGACCTAGCTGATTAAGTTCACTCTATTCAGCTTCAGAGATAACATCGGTTTAATTAAGTAAGTGGTAAAAAATACTATATCACACATTAAATGGTTTGGGAGCTTTGGCCGCAAGTGTTACGGAATAAGTGTTCCGTGATTTATTTGCTGATCGCCTAAGATCGTGAAACCTTTCTTACCAACTCTCTGTAGCGTCAGCTAGTGGTCGTTGGAGCTCTGAGGGTCAACGGGAAATCCACAAAGCAAATCACACTTTTTGAAATTATCAGCATGATACAGGATTAATAAATGTCGCACCATAAACGTACCGCAGTTAGCCTCTCTTGATTGAAGGTTAGTCACCTGAAAAGTAACAATCGAAACTCACACGCAACGCATTTTAACCATTGCAAAATAATTCATGAAAACAAGTTAATTTGAAAAAGGTCACAATAAAACAGTATACCACGCACTAAAACAGAACACGTGCGTGGTAGCACACAGTTAATTAAACACAAACGTGGGGGCAGGGAATCTGCGCACCGCAGTCGGCACACGCCCACAAACACAACTTACAATTTCGCAACACATAACCAACCGCGTTATATTTTCCCTTTTATATTTCGATGTTTCGTGGCATCTTTTCGAGTCCGCCGAACAAGCAAACGTTCGTGAAACAAACACGCCTCACATCGCAAAAGATTTGAAAAATCCTGAATCAAATATACAGTTTAGTATCCTGAGGTAACCCACGATGTGGACAACCCCATACCGACGAGCACTAAATCGCGATTTTTTTTTGACCACACCGGTATTTGAACCCAGGATGTCCTGGGCACGAATCCCGATCCGATTTTTACAAACATCTTCAACTAACAGTCGTCTAGCAACGTTTGTTGTTTCAACGTTTCAGGGTTACCAACCGCCTAGTGGCGCAAATGAGTCCTGTCGGCAAGGATTTAGGTAACCTTATATACATGGTGCGTGGTTTATACAAATGCTATTTCGTTATCGGCGAGCTTATTTCAAAATTTGTCTTCAATTTAGCTGTTATTTACGCTACACAAGTGCCAAAATGTTGTCGCATACAATTGTGTCCTTGCATACGTTGGCTGTTGCTTACAATTTTAGTTTCAAAAAAAGGAAAGTAATAATAATGTTATCAACAAATGCTTTCAATTTCTACCACTGTAAATGAGTTTGTCAATATTTGTTCCAACGCAAATTCAGTCATTACTTTGGCCGATCGGAATCGGAATACAAACGGTTTCAACACACAAGCAGTTGATTCTTGTTTGCTTTTTGTATAATTGATTTTTTCATTCTTGTCGCTTTGCTGAATTCATTTCTTCAAACCAATTAAACGCTCAACCGTTTTAACCAATTAAAAGGGTTGCAACACCTGATATGCACTGATACGTAACCACAATCAATCGTTCATTTAACTCGACTTTAGGGAAGGCGACTCACGCTTGACTGCATTTATCAGGTTCGGTACTCTCACTTCACCGCACTGCTATCTACTTGTTATAAATCATTAAAATCATTATCCTGATATATGTGCGACATTTTCTGTAAGCTCCATTGGTTTGTAATATGAGTCGATATTGATCAGCCACAAAAGCATTTTCCTCCACGTTTTCCAAATATTTTAGAATAATCGTTTATTTTTGACGGTACACACACATATGACGATTAGGGTAATTACCTCAAGCCAGTCCATGGTTTGGTTTAAGGTAACTGTTCTCCCCCATTTATAAAAGGCAAAAGTAAGGCAAACGATATGGCGTTTCCCAAACGGTTTGTTATAAACCGAGAAAAACTCTTTTTACCCACAAACTGCCAACGCAAATTAATCACAAATGTGTCTTTAAATGACTGCTGATGACTAAGCAACATTCATATGCGTCACACTCTCCTTCGTAAACAAACCAACAAATTAATTGAACAAAACAATTGTGGAACTACAATACAATTAATTTAAATAAAAAGTACCAGAAATTAATTTGTTTCAAAGTTGAGTTTAGATTAATAGTTTTATCATGGGAGCAATTCATCTATTAATCGAGTTTGATTACTGGAATTGTTTCAGTGTTTTTAGACTTCGAATTTCATGAATTGTTTTGTCCAGATTACAATGTGCGGATAAAATATTGACAGTTGTGCTTGCGTTTTATTCTTTCGCTCAGATATGAAATTAGTTCAAGAAAAACTTTTCGAAATAAAGTAAATTTGTGTATAAGCTGCAGACAAATGGCCACTGTTTCGACTTAACAAGTCTCATCAGTGCAGCTGGTGTTACTTTCCGACGACTTTGCTGACCGAATAGCGAAGCAAAGATTGAAGTAAGGGTTTTTGAAATTCAGCATTTTAAAAACTTGAAGCATGAAGTAAACATGAAGTCCTGTGATTCATGTGTTTTGTAGCCATTTGACTCTTGTGTAATATCCTATTACAATCCACTCCCACACGATGACGTGCGAATCACATGTTTGCATGAGCGTGAATAATATAATAACCACCAAACATTTTTAATTTTCCTCTGACAAGCATGTACTAATAAATAACAGGTGGCCGATGAAATCTGGGCATTAACAAAGACATTCAACGATGAACGAAGTTTACGAAGATCCAAAACATTTTTCGGTGAAGATGTCAGGCAATAAAGGTGCTATTACGTTAAGATATTTTTGTAATTATTTCCTGTCTTCTATTCTATAGTAGATATGGGATCAAATGAAAAGCGTTGTGTTAGTTTCGGAGTTGGACATTTGGCGATTCTCATCACAGCTCTATTGTTCATTGTCAACTTCGGGATTTCCTTGTTCATTATAACAAACTATCACTCCAAATCTACTCAAGGTATAAAACATTACTATGTTTACGTGTGATGCAGCGTGTTTTGTTCTTAATAGATTTAATAACATGCAACAAACCACCATCATTTGGAAACGCTTCGTGTTTTCCGGATCGTTCAACGTACAGTATTGGATCAAGTCAGACTTGTGCATGCGATGGAGGATTTCATTCCACTAATCCTATGATTAGATATTGTCTCGAAAACGGAACTTGGAGCAAAATGTTGTCAAATTGCTCTATAGTAGGTCGGTGAAGCAACACAGTGGTTCCTATTAGGCTTTGTCAACGGTTTAACAATTCCGACTGTGTTTATTATATAAAATATATACAGTATATTTTAAATACGTGGTTTGGCAAACTTGCTTGGAAATGTCGCAAATCTATATCTTTAAACCAGGAGTCGGTAATATTTCTATTGGCGCGTAATTCCTGCGAGGTCTTCCCATGACCCAGTATTTTTCCACTAAAAATTGCCTTCTTTAACCATTTATACTGTTTTTAAATCATGGAATCTTGAAAGATTTTAGGCAGATTATATCCTACCCATGTTGTGAAAAAACGTTAATGCTTTCTAAATAGTCCTCAATTTGATTAAACTAATAACCATGTGAAGCAAACACGATGAATTGTATCCATGAATTTATATCGCTTGGCAGAGACGATATTGTGCAACAAACTTCCTTCAATTGGAAACGCCTCCTGTATTCCGGTTCGTTCAACGTACAGTGTTGGTACAAGTCAGACTTGTACATGCAATGAAGGATTCCATTCAATTAATCCGATGATTAGATATTGTCTTGAAGATGGAACTTGGAGCAATACATTGTCTCAATGTGTCAAAGGTCTGTTATGATGGATATCATGACTAATTCATATGGTAATTGGCCTTTTGTATTTTTCTGCAGCAGAAGAAAATCAAATTTTGAAAGTATTGGTACCGGCAAATAGAGGTAATGTTTCGAGGTGAAACACATGAGAAACTACGTGTAGCATTACAATCTTACAATCTACTCCCATAACGCTCTTAACATCAATTTATTCAGATTCTTTGTGTAAATTGGGTTTGAAAACCGGCTACATCAAGGACAGCTCCATAACTGCATCGTCTTTTCATGATAACCATAATAGCGAGTTGTACCACCCAAGGAATGGTCGTTTAGACCGCCCCATTATACCTGGAGTGCATTATGGTGGTTGGAGTGCAGCAACAAGTTAGCAAACAGTCATTTTTGTTGCAAAACGTTTTTAATGCCAGTTTTTTGCAAAGATTGTTTGTAATGCGGCTTTCATACGAACGTTGGGTTGTACTTTTAATTTGTACTAAAAGTTCTGTCGCGTTAAACAGATATTGCTGATCAGTGGATTCAGATCGACGTAGAAACACCCACCAATATTATCGGTGTTATCATACAAGGAAGAAACGACGCGGATCAATGGGTGAAGAAATTCAAGATATCTTTCAACAGTCCTGACGAATCCCACTGGAAGTTTGTGACAGGAAGTGATGGACAAGTTGTGGTAAGCTTTACGTTTGAAGCATCAATCAAATTTAACATTAAACTGATCTAGTTCTTTCATGTATAAAAGTTCTTTTCTTGTTTTAGGTATTCAATGGCAACAACGACAGAAACACGAAGGTAACCAATCTTTTCGACAACCCCTTAAATGCTGTAAAACTACGATTGATTCCAACTTTGTGGCATGCCTATATATCGCTTAGGCATGAATACTTGACTTGCTAAATATCTGCTGTGAATATCTGTCGCAAATGTTTTATGGAAGTTAAATTTGAAATATCACAACTAAGTTTATTTGGGTATATTATACAAGTTTTTAATTTAAACATAATTTCTGACATGTGTATCTCCTACCAAAGTTTAAAATGTGAAACTATATCTTTATTTAATGCAAAAACGGCTAGCAACAAGTAATATATTAATTGTGTTATTCTACCATTGCAAGTATGCGTATTGTACTTGGACTTCTTAAAATTGGAACTGATATTCTGAACAGACGCATATAGTTTCTGAGACGTCTAGAACTTTCTTTCGGCCTGAAAGTGAAATTGCAATCAGTTTATCTCTGATATTGTGTCAGATTAATATTGTTGGGAGATTATGTGTTTTCTTGTTTCGCGTTAAAAAATAACCACCCATTAGTTCAACAATCGCAGCACTTTTTATTGCGATCAAAAACTGATCAAAACAACAACATGCTTACAACCCTGCAAACACCTGACTGAAAGTTTTGTGTGGAATGTTGAGCTGTGTGAAAGTTAAACACATAGTTAATAATTCATTAGTTTGCCTATCACTTCTAAATATACGATAAAAGTTCACGATCGTTTGGGCATAGTACAACATAAGCCTGATCGTGAGAGAGATATCTAAAAAGGCAACTTGTCTTCTTTCCTTTTTCATCATACCCAACTTGTCTTCGTAAGTCCTAGTAGTAATAATGAGCCGAGTAGCATGGGCACTCTTCACTTATTAGGGATCGGGCACTCTTCACTTATGTGGGATCGGGCACTCTTCACTTGATTTGAGATCGGGCACTCTTCACTTGGTTTGAGATCGCGCACTGTTCTGTGGAATCGCGCACTGTTCTGTGGGATCGGGCACTCTTCACTTGGTTTGAGATCGCGCACTGTTCTGTGGAATCGCGCACTGTTCTGTGGGATCGGACACTGTTCTGTGGGATCGGGCACTCTTCACTTGGTTTGAGATCGCGCACTGTTCTGTGGAATTGCGCACTGTTCTGTGGGATCGGGCACTGTTCACTTATATGGGATTGGTCCCATATTGTAGGAAATATAACTTAGAGTGGTTCATTTGGTGAATGAGTTGGTCGAGTAAGGACGTAAACCCAAGTGAGAAGTTTTTTGAATGAGCATTACTCACTAGATGGTATAAAAGAGTTGTGGGTGTGAAGGCTTTCGGTTTGTTCACTTGCGTTCTGAGTTGTAACAGGGTTCAGAAGAAATAGATTGCAGTTGCAGTGGAGTTGAAGGTTGGTCTTTAGATTAGTTTAAAGTTAAAAAATGTATGTACAGTAAGAAAGTAATAATAATGAAAGTTTGAATATAGTTTATAAGCTAGAGATATAATATATTTTTAAATGCAGGTGTGATCGAAACTGATTTAGTTGCTTACTTTTTACAAAGTTTTCCGTTAAGAAATGGATAAACCACCGGGAAAGAAACGGCCGTTTCCATGCGCCGCTTGTGGTGCTAGATTTCGGAAGAAAGAACATTTGCAAAAACACATGTCCTCTTGCGATAAACAAGTTACATGTGATCATTGCGAAAAAGTGTAAGTACTGAATATTTTTTTATTTTCGTTTGTTGGTACTAATTGTATTTTATTCTGCTTGTTATATAGTTTTGGGGCGAGGTCGAATCTACAAAGGCATTTAAAAAATACTTGCCCGAAAATCCACGGTCCAAGAAAGAGGTAAGTTTGCATGAAATTGTTTTACATTTTTAAAATCTAATTTATGTTTCTGCAGTAGAACGACAAAACGTACATCGGACACTGACAATTGTGGAGCAGAAGTTCGGAAAAAGCCAAGGTAAATGGAATTGTTGTTAAAAAATAAAATGAAATCAATTGAATTCCGTTTTTGCCCAATGCGATTTGTCGTGAACAGAACAGAAAATGCGAACCTTAGTGAACCAATTGGCGCCACCGTAAATCCACGACCAACGCCAACAAGAAAAACTATTGGACTAGCCGCTGAGAAATTGGTCAATTTAGCAACAGAACCGTCAAACCAAGTCACTACTGACAACATTGAAAATCAAGAACCTATGTTTGGAGCATCCAATACGTAAGAGTGATTTTAAACCAAGTCCTTTTTTATATTATGTCTCTACAAGCCTAATTTTAGCATGTCTTCTAAGTATAAAATAGCTATTGGTTTAAAGTCTATCCTTATGTTACAACGTTATAGTTTCATTTAGCAACAACTGCGATGAACATCAGTTTGCATGTGAATTCGTTGATAACATTTTAAAGGAACTTAAAGCTGGCGCACTAAAGTGCGATACGGGCTTAGATGATGTCGATGTTGAAAGTACTGCCGATGGAAGGAAGCGAAACTTATGAACAGTAAGTGATCTAATTATGATCTTATAAAATTATGCTTAGAAAAGAACTTCACCAATTTGAGGATTTTTGCTTAGGGCTACTAAATACTCCAACGATTGATATCACTCCGGCAAACGAAATTCCTCTGCAAAGTTTACCACAGAGGTTATATCTTTTCGAATAAAACGCCGTTAGACAGAGGGAGTTAAACAATCTTGTTTTCACAGCGAGGCCATGTAGCGGTCGCCGACATACTTAAAAACATTTTAACTGTAGACATTACAAGTGGCGTTATCGAAGCTAACATGCACGTTTCCTTAGAACGCTGTGACTTAACTTCATGGGATTAGTTTTTGAAAGAATATAACCTCGTGTTTTGACAGTAATTTGATAAAAAAAATTTGCCACAATTAAAATTACTTTTTACACAAAGATCTAGATTAATAAATAAAAAATGTCAAATCGTCACAACTTTAAATTTTTTTTTTGCGTAGAGAAGAACTGCAACATTTTGAAATTGATGGAATGTTGCCTGATGTGGCGATCGTAACAGACGAGGACTTTTGCTTAGGGCTGCTGAATACCCCAAACGTTGATAACACTACCGAGAAGGAAATAGAACTACAAAGTTTGCCAAAGAGGTAATATATTATGTATAAACCACCGTTAGATAGTGTGAGTTAAATAGCGCTTTTTAAAGGAATATAGCCTCGTGTTTTGTCAGTAATTTGATATCCTGACTAAAAAAAAAATTGCCATAATTTTATACTCTGAATGTTTTACACAAAGATCTAGATTAAATAAAAAATTGTCACAACTCTGTACACTTATTGATAACACTACGGCGAGCGAAATTCCTCAACAAAGTTTGCCATGAAGTACTATATTATGTACAAACTACGTTTAGACAGTGGGAGTTAAATACCGTAGCTATGTTGCGGTGCGGTCGCCGACAGACTTGAAATCATTTTTTAAACGGAGACACTACGCGTTAGCGACGTTTACAACACGTTTCCAAAGCATGTTGAGACTTATTGCGTTTAATTTTTTTAAATGATTATAACCTCGAGTTTTGTCAATAATTTGATACCCTGACTGAACAAAAAATTGTTACAACTCTGTACACATTTGTTTTTGCTCAGAGGAAAAATCCACCAATTTGAAGTAAAAACATACGAAATGTTGCCTGAAGTGGCGATCGTATAGCAGGCGAGGATTTTTGCTACGTTGATAACACTACGGCGAGCGAAATTGCACTGCAAAGTTTGCCGAGTAATATATTATGTATAAACTATCGTTAGACAGTGGGAGTTAAATAGCGTAGCTTTATTGCGGTCGCCGACAGACTTGAAATCTTTTTTTTGTTTATCTGCAGACACCACGCGTTAGCGACGTTTACAACACTTTTCCAAAGTATGTTGAGACCTTATGCGTTTAATTGTCTGTACTTTGTTATGTTGATTAGACAACAATTGCCATTGTAAATGTCCTTTGCATAAAAACATTCTTTTGTTTAGCGAAGTTACCTTGAAAGACTAAAATCCCAGTGTTTTTTAATATATTATTTGAATAATAATATGTCTCATTTCGTAAGATTTACTTTGTAGAATCAAAGCTCGCCCGTCGCTGAGGCAAACATTCAGCTAGCCAATACCTGTAACGCCAATATCAATGCGGTTGACCAACACGCATACTCAAACTTAAGCGATTCGATTGTTGGCGACCATGTCGCAGTAGCGCCCGGCGGTGGCGATGATCTTAGTTGTGGGGACAGGTTCATGCAAAGCGTCAGCCCGATGTATGTAAGATACAAAACGGCTTAATACTATTTTGTTGCATTGGTTGCCTAACAAATTTTGACAGCTTCCTGAACTATAAATATACTTTACGTTAATAAATTTAGTGTATAAATGCTAAAAATTTATTTGTTCCAGTAATACTTGTGTTAAAAGGTTTGTGAACTTAATGCATTTATGAGGACTAGAACCTAAAACGCGTAGTGGTTCTTTGCAGCGAAATCAGACGTGAACCAATAGTTGAAGTGGAACATCCCTTGTCACCTTTTACAGCTTCACAAGAATTGAAATGTGAGGAAATTTGCAGGGTTGCAGAAGCGAAACTTTGTAGTGCTCCGCCTCGTATTCAAAGGGGTTGGTAAGTTGCCAGACATGGTTACCCTTGGAACCAGAATTATATCCATTTTTCTTGCAGGGGAAGCAGTGGTGAAGCCAAACAACGGCCACAGGAAAATGAACGAGATAGACTCATCGCTCGAAACATCAGAGCCATTCAAACACACTGCAGAATTGGTCAAGTGACAAGCGTCTTCAACTTCCGCGCACCAATTTCCTTCGACAATTTAAATAGTATTGCCGATGAAGTTTTGCGCTTTGGCAATCGAGCTTTCAGGATCAATGCCAGTTTTGGCTTTTCTATGGAAAATGTAGCCGGGGAACAACGTTATTTTCACTCGAGTGCTTACAATTTTCAACTTTTTGACACACCTTATGTTGTCCGCACACGCGATGACTTGATTGCTTTTCTTGAAAGCCTGGAAGACAAAGATGACTTGGAAAGTGTGCGACTTCTGCGACCTAATAGCTCCTGGAAACCTAGCGAAATTTTAAATGTAACCTTTTATATTTACTACACAAACAGCCCATTAATTGGATAGGATTAAATTGGATTTGATTGGACGTCACGCGAAATTGAGGCCCATACACTGCGAACAAATGTCTTATTCCACTGCCTCTGTTTTTCCGTTCATTTGCAATACATTTTGATTCCAGTGGGGATTAAACTATGTAAACAGTTTCATTCATGTTGGTTTGAATCACATTAACTTTCCAAGTGAACAACCTTCCCAACATGAAATTTATTTTGTAATGTCCTCCAGTTGGTTGCTTGTCAAGTGTAAACTTATTTGGTGCAGTGTTGTACGCTTAAATAACAAGCGGGGATCCGATGCTAAAGCTGAATTTGTTTTTTAAGAAACATTTCAGCTACAAATCAATAAATAGTCATCGACTTTTTTTGTTGTCGTTTTTTTTTCGCCTTAGTGTAGGTAGTGATTCATCTCAAAAGGGTTGCGCCATCGCTGGCAAACCATTCATTGGGAGTGAGGCACAATGCGAGAGGTGAAGCAATCCCGAACAAGATGAGCGCTCATGTATTGCACAATTTGTTGGAATATTTTATGGCAGGTTTTGAACGGGATCACGTCATTTTGATTGTATATAAGACGGTATAGATACTTCATTCCTCATCAACGAACAGAAGCAACCAACGGAGAAGATGTCACTCAACAGACGTATTGTTCCCGACACCGTCGATTCAACCAGACAGCAAAGCGCTACACAGCTGCTGACAGAGATATGCAGAAGTCGCCGACCTGCAGGTATGTCTTGACGAGGTTTTGCTTTTCTTCCGTTTCCTAATTTATTTTTGGTTGCTGTAGGTACCAGACTTTGCTGTGCAACGTTGTATGTGAAGTTTAGAGGAGAATGTTTTGACCACGACGAACTCCGGAAACTGGCTCCTTCCCTGTTTCCAGAAACACCCTACGTGTTGCTATTTCCCAAACCGTTTGCCGACGCCTTCAGTCGCGTGCAGGTGGTGTACTGGTCCACAGCAGACGCGGTGGAAGATTGTATCGTCGCCGACCGAGTGAAGAATATGGCAATCGACGTGGCTGTCGATGGAATTGCATTAAGTTTTAAATCTAAATCTGTGTTTTCACCCGCCGCGTATTTGAGACCAATAATAGAAAATGCCGATTCTTTTGAATTTTACCAAAGTCGCTCGCAGTTGATTGATTCGGTTGTTCGCGAACAAGTGCTTCAAGTGCAAGAAATTTTTATTTCTACCGCTCAAGACAAACATTCCGATGTTGGTGCTGCTTTTCTGTGTTTTCCACTTTCACAATAAACCTTCCCTCTCTCTCCTCCTTCGGAGGAGAGCACTCACCTTCGGTGAGTGCAAAAAAAGGGGGGAAACTCGACTTGTACATACCACTATCGCTGTTGTTGCAAATTATTGTATTAAACGATTACATGTTTGAAACGAACGCACAGACAGTTTGATCGTTCTCACGCAAGTCAGAAGAAAATGTATCGACTATACGAGACATAGAAAATCCACGTGCACGAAACAGTAAATAATACATACAATGAGGGCCGCAGGCAGATGAGAGGGGGTGCTGTACAATGCGACGGTTCCATTTCCATTGAGTGGCATTTCGGTTTAGAAAATTTACAAGCTCCTCGTGGATCGGGGCACGCCCGAACGTGTCATAAAACTCCCCCCGTCCTTCCCCATCAAAAAACATCGCAAGCCAATGCATTCCGGGTCTATTACTGGGATCAGTATTCACAATATATGCTTTGGGATAGGGGTGGTTCAACGTAGTGAGTTCATCCCGCGCATAGACACCATAAAACACGGATCCAATGGCTTGGTCACGAGATAAAATAGATGCGATTTGAAGTTCGTCCATTTAAGCCGAGTAATCGAAAATTACGTTTTTGAATTTGTCAATCTCCAATACATTGTCATATTCCGCGTACACCAAGATATTTATAGTGTTCGCGAGAGCCGTGCCAAAGTGAACCTCCAAACGAATGTTACCGTGCTTAACCAAATCAAAGGTAGCCAGATCTGCCATATCAGGACTGAGGTCAAAGCAATAGAGTGTGAATCCCTGCCCATATTCGGAGAGTGATATTCCACTACCGGCGTTTTCAAAAAATGTTCCCATCCCAGTAAAAAGGCTAATGAAGCTCCTCGCATAATTTTTTGATGTGAAATTTGGTTGAAGCGCCTTTCCCGGCACGATTTTCCCGTCATGGTACAGAGCCAGGTAATTCACATCAAAGTGTTTAAAATTAAACGGATTTTTTGCATAAGCTCCATTAAATGCGTCGTTGTCAACAAACCCCACCACTACTCGCTTTGGGATCTGGCCACGTATAAATGTGTCATGTGTCGTGGAAAGGTTTCCACGTGGGACCGAGTACACTTGCACAGATGTCCTCGTGATTGGATATTTGGCAGTAGCCTTCTCCAATGCTTTTATATGTCCCATCAAAACAGGGGCACTCGGACGTACTTTACGAACATACAACCGAACGTCTTTAAGGTTGACCTTGTAACCGGTATTCGCCTCGGCCATAATCGAAAACGGATCTTTGCTCCTGATCAAGCGGATCTTCACGTCAACGCCATTTAATACATAACGAAACTGATTCATCATGTCGATATGGAGCTTGCCTAACATTTCAATGTCACGACTACCACTTGCACAGTCGCGTCTGGTGATATATCCAGCATTTCCTGCATCCAAAGTCTCAAACTTTCCTGCCGTATCTTTATGCCACATCGCCGCAGTTAATTGGGATTCTTTTGCATCATTCCCGAAGCTTAAAAGGCTCTCGAGGTAAGCACGGTAGGGATACGTGTTACTAGCAGGTGTGACAACTTTGTTGTTTAAAGACAAGTCAACTTGATCCCATAGAGCATGTAGCCAATAATTACAAGGACCAACGGCTGCGTCTGCGTCAATATTTGTCCCATCTGCCTTGGTTATGCGCGCTGTGCACAGAAGCATAGTATTTGCTAGATCTATGTAATCTTCCCCTGTCCCAGAAACGGTAAATTCTATAGGGCCGGCATCACTCAATGTCGAAAGGGGCATAAATTCCACCCACTGGGAATGTTCGATGCTGACTTGTGTGGGTTTTAGCGCAAATAAATCAAGTTCACTTTTCAAGCATTTTCCAGACTGTTGGTTAATGAGGCTGCCCATGTTATGAAAATATATCCGCTTTCTTTCGTCTTGGGGAACGTTTTTTCTTCGTCTTTTTTCTGCGTTTAGTTGCAGGTTCTCCGGGTGGGTGTGTAAAGGACCGCTGCGCAGAACGTAATAATGATTTTCCCGCCTCTCGTGAACGTTTTATAGCTGCTGCCCGTGGTGATTGCCCAGCCAACATGTCACCGGCGAATTAGGCACCTGATTTAATCACTTCTTTTCCGATACGGCTTGCGCCCGATTTAAGTAGCGATAGTACAGCCCTACCAAGACTCGCAAACACACTACCCAATCCGTGGCCACGTTGTGAAACTGCTCCACTGAAAAAAGGCATTCCATGACCAGCTTGGGCCACATAGTAATTCTCATAGTCTTTAATATCGTTTTGCACACAATATGGAGTGCCGCATTGACGCTGCATTTTCCGTCTAAATGTATAAGGGTGTTTTTCGAAAGTGAAGTGTAGCGATCACCCGACCGCTTTCAAAAGGAATCAAACCCCCGAATTCGTTTCTTAAACTTAGTTCTACACTCGTGATGGTACTTCCACGTAATGGTTGATACGATAGACGTGAGAACCTTTTAAACACTGTCTCTCCAGGCTCTCCTTGAGCTGGGATCGTATCGAGAAGGGGAACAAGTGAATCGCCCACTATACGCGGTTCAACGAGATCACAATAGACGAAAATGGTCGAAAATTCATTCTCCAGAGTGCACCTTCCTTCGGTTGTGTGGCTTCCTTCGTAAAGGTGTGGAAGTGGAGTTGTTTGAAAGCCCAAAAGTTGCCCAAGGTCATCAGAGAGCGCCATTTGACTTTCCCTAGGGAGGTTTATAGTGGTCAAACGCGTCACCGGATCAAATACAAATAAATTATTAATCACACCCCCATCGGGGTTAAAATCATCGGTTTCTGATTCCTGAAGAAGTCGTTTAAATTCCTTGGTGCCTTCTGTTTTAACTAATTTTGTCATTGTACTTGCAAGTTCCTTTCCCGATTTATAAAGCCCGCTTGGAAGCGTCAACTTTTTAGTAGCTTCGGCCCCCACTCTCATTCCGAACCACACTTCTGACCCAATATTTTTCCATGAGTAGGGATATTGAATGTCACTTAACGCCACTTCCCATTTTCCCTGATCCAAGTGAATGCTTTTAGGAAGTTTAGTTTGAATTGGGTCGTTGTATTTTCGGGGTAAAACTCTAAACTACTATTGCTCGGAAGAGTCACGTAAAACATTCTTGTTTTTCAAACTCGGTGCTGGCAACAGATACCCAACCTCACTTGCCAGTAACGCTGTCCAAAGATTCGGGTTTGGGTGTCCCAACGTCAAATTCACAAGACTGGTGATGACTACAACAAAAATGAGAAACACTTGACAAAAAAACACAACTTCTTCACGAGGCAAACTTCGCCCACACCACACCCAATCTCCTCCTGAAGTCATTGACACGCTATACGCTGTAATGTACGACGTCCTCTGCGTTGAGCCACGAATTAAAACTATCGGGGTAGTCGACCCATTTTATAAGCCATTGCTCTACCCCGTGCCTTTTTCGCTTTTTCAATATCTTCTCAATGTTATAAAGGTCCTTTTCCACACTTTGGAGTTCCTCATCATAAAACGACCCTTCTATTAGTTCACGATTATAATCGACTAGAGAATAGGTATGGGGATTGGTTTGGCGCCGGGATTTTACAAAAAACACTTCTTCCGTCCAGTTTGGTAAGTAACCTTTTTTAAACTTTGTACGGGTAACTGCGATTCTAACTGGGGAACCCACTGCAAACTTCCAGGACATCGGTGGATGCGATATATCGCCGTATAAATTTTCCCAGACAGTATCCTGATTATCTTGTTTCACCGACGAGGGAGTAGTTCGAATGCTGCGGTGATAGCTGTTGTTGTAGCTTTCTACTACATCATCTAGCACGTCAATATATTTCGATGTCTGGGCATACGTGAAGTACCGCCATAAACGCTCCTTCAAGGCCCGATTAAATCGCTCAACAATGGAGGCTTTTGTTTCGTCATTGTACGTCGTAAAAAAATGAATACCGTGATTTTGTAACCAATTTTGAAAAAGTTTATTCACAAACTCTTTGCCACGATCTGTTTGTAATTTCTGCGGTTGGCGGTCCCCATCTTGCAAGATTTTTTCGAAAGCTCGCCCAAGACTTGGCCCCGTTTTTTGTTTTATTGGGACAACCCACGCATACTTTGAAAACACATCAATAACGGCAAGTAAGTATTTGAACCCATTGTTGTAACGACTTAGTTTCACCAAATCAACCAAATCAGCCTGCCACTGAAAATCAATACCTCCGACTACAACACGAAGACGTTTAAAATTTCGACGTAGAGGTTTGTGGAGTGTGTAAGTGTCCTGCTTTCGCAGCCAATCTTTTACTTCAACTCTTTTTCGTTTTGAAGCACGGGCGAGGCGCTTCACGCCCCCGAGACTTCCTGGTTGCAAGGGAGAATAATATTCCTCAGAAAACTTTACAGATTTACCCATTGCTTTGCAAATCGTCTATTCTGCACCGGTGGTGGTTTAGATCCAACTGGGCGCTGGCCTGGCGCGGGTCTTGTATTTGTATACCCAAGCAATGACTTTGGTGCATTTGCTTTTTCCAATGCCGACTGGAAATCAGTCCATCCGATAGGCGTCGTTGACGTCGACCCGCGGCGTCGCACAGCATTGTGAATCAGATCCTCAATGTTGCTTCCCTTAACAACTTCCCCTTTAACCGAAAGCTCTCCTGTCGAGTTGAAATCAATTGCTGGACTTTCCTTGATAATATCAATGACTCGCTTTGCTTTGTATTTAAACGTCTTCGGCATAGAATCAATTACACGACTTTCGACAACATTTTTCTTTGTTTCCTCAACTTCTCCAGCCACAGTTTTTCCTCGAAGTTCTTCAGTAACCGTAAACTTAAGTGGTTTATTCACAAGGGTGTCCTTATAAAATTGATACCGTTGAAGTGCCTGGTTGTAAAGTTTTACTTTGTCTTCCATCGTCCCAGGCTGGTTTATGATGTCCTTCATTTTCCGATCGAGTGTGGTTAATGCGTTTTCAACAGGCGTCGTTTGTGAAGGTGTGTTTCCCTGTAGACTTTTCAAAATACGAGGGTCCACCAAAGCGAATTTTTGAACACTTTCCATTTCACTTCCCACCAGAAAAAAGACTAGTGACGGCGGGTATTATGCTGCCAATCAACGGAGCTAACAACGCTGATAAAAATCCTCCACGTTGTATAATCTGACGTTTTCGTTTTGCAGGAGTTGACTTTTTCCAAGTTCACGGATGCCGTTTTTGTATCTGCAAAGTTTGGCTCGTTCCGTGGGTGTCAATGTTACGTTCCCCTTCAAAACGTTGTATGCACATTCGCAAATGCACTGGATTAATTCACGATCAGCGACTTTTATAATCGACCGAGCAAGCTTGGGTTTGGCTTTAGCGAGTGTCGTAAGAACTGGAGCTTGGTCATGTAGTCGCCTTAACATGCTACAGAGATTTTGGTACGTACACAATCTGGGTTTCACCGCGAAAAATGTTGGTTCTTAAACGAAATTTTTCTGCTGTGCTCTGCTTGAAGTCAAAAAGCAAATAACCGTGTGGACGAGAGGTCGCGTCACTATATGATTCCTGAACGGCACGCGTCCGCCCTGGTTGAACTTGCTTGGCAAGATGAGTTATTTGAGATGCGTCTCTTGGATTTTTAAAAACAACGAGGTAATGCGCGTTCAAACTGATAGTGCGTTGCTCCTTTCCTTTGTGAAATAAATTCTGAACAATGTATATCACACTTATATTTTTGTGGTGGCTCCCTTTTGTAAAAAGATTGGTCACGCTTTTGTCGCATTCACTCATTAAATCATCAATATTCAAAAGTGTTCTCTCTGACGAATCAAAATCAGTTGCCAATCCCCGAACAAATTCCACACCGTTAATCCCTTCGTACGCCCCTTGCCACTCGCCGTAACACCATACAATGCGTTGGGGATTTGGTAAAGTTAACTTCTCGTTTATGAGACGTTTCACAAAGAACGTTTTACCACAACTAGTCGGACCAGCTACAAGGCAAGTGAAAGGGTGAATAAAATCCATGGTGTTTTCGCAAACAGATTTTGAACAAACTAAAAGTTTTTTATGTTTGTTGCGCTTTTAAACGCTTTTCTTTAGACTGTTCTTATAGGTTACAACCTCAGCTGCTTCAAGCACATGTTGTTTATTCGATAGAACGAACACAAAACTTAGGTTAGTATAGCCCAAAACACTTTAGGAAAGAAATTGCATCTGAATTAGTTATTTCATTTTGTGTTTCAGCCAGTCTCTTCTCTTCACGAAGGCATGCTTCTTCCCAATTCGGACCGCACACATCTTTTCCTTTACCACTAATTCCGGCAACGAATTGCCCACCTTTGATTTTGAGAAGAAACTCACATCCAGGAGAATGTTTGGCATGTTCTTCCCAAGCAACGTCATTCAGTTCCCAGTTAAAGAGGCAACATCCACAATACCAACATTTCACTTTATCGTGAATACCAATAAAGTAAAATCCAGCTTCGGCTAAATCCGCCGGTGTTGATCGGGTATGATAAGGCCAAAATCCATATTTGAACGAATCTATACGTTTTCTCTCTTCAGCCATATTAACATTTGTAGGGTCCAAACAAGGATAATTCCTCGTCCCCTCGACCAATCCACCCGGGGCGCATATGACCGAGGTTAAAGAGTATTGAGCATCACTTCTATCTCTTCGTCCAAAGAGAGAACGACCAGTAAGAAATGACATATTTCTATTCAACTCAGAAGTGAACAAACCGAAAGCCTGCACAGCCACAACTCTTTTATACCATCTAGTGACCAGTGCTCATTCAAAAAACTTCTCACTTGGGTTTACGTCCTTACTCGGCCAACTCATTCAACAAATGAACCACTCTAAGTTATTTTTCATACAATATGTGACCAACCCCACATAAGTGAACAGTGCCCGATCCCACATAAGTGAAGAGTGCGCGATCTCAGACCAAGTGAAGAGTGCCCGATCTCAGACCAAGTGAAGAGTGCCCGATCTCAGACCAAGTGAAGAGTGCCCGATCTCAAACCAAGTGAAGAGTGCCCGATCCCTAATAAGTGAAGAGTGCCCATGCTACTCGGCTCATTATTACTACTAGTCCTCTTTTCGTGCTTCAAAAGCACTAACGAATGAGTCCTGATAATGGTTGACATGAAGGCTACTGGTGGCTGACTTTGTACAATTAGTATATATCTTAAATATTGATATGTTTTTATTTACAAATGTTGACAAGTGACGTAAAGCTTTGAAAACATCAAGGCGACTCACGCTTGACTGCATTTATCAGGTTCGGCCATCTCACTTCACCGCACTGCTATCTACTTGATACAAATCATTAAATCATTATCCTGATATATTTGCGACATTTTCTGTAAGCTCTATTGGTTTGTAATATGAGTCGATATTGATCAGCCACAAAAGAATTTACCTCGTATGACGGTTAGGGTTATTACCTCGCGCAAGTCCTTGCTTTGATATAAGGTAACTGTTCTCCCCCATTTATAAAAAGCATTAGATCGCCCTTATATACCTGATGTGCATTATGGTGCTTGGGTTGCAGCAGCAAGAGAGTATCAAAATTTCTTAACAGGGTTTGGCTCTTGGCACGCGTGTGTTTTTACACATCAATGTTAAAAAAAATTCCCTTTATCCAATTTGTTTTCTGCGAACACCTTTGCTCCATTCAATTTAAAACCTTACGCATATACAACAGATAACGCTGATCAGTGGATTCAGGTCGATTTGAAATCACCCACTATTATCACAGGTGTTATCACACAAGGAAGAAATAAATATATTGAATAGACCATAAAGTTTAAAATATCTTTCATCCGTCCTGGTGATCCTCATTGAAAACTAGTGACAGGAAGTGATGAAAAAGTTGTAGTAAGTTGTTATATTAGGGCTACAGTATTGATATATATGCCCAGATCTTTTTCGCTACGTTGTCTCGTCGTAATGAAGGAGTTCAATGGCAACACTGATCAAGACACGAAGGTGACCAACATTTTCGAGAAACCTGTTAAAGCTGTGAAGTTACGATTGATTCCAACTTCGTGGAATGGACGTGTATCACTTAGACATGAATACCTGACTTGCTGAATAGAAGCATCAAATAACAACTGTGAATCATTACCTTTTGGCTATGAGTTTAACGCATGTAAATATTTTTAATGCAACGCTTTGCAGACTATTTTCATAGCGGATAAAGAGACATTTCCACGTAATTCATAATGCTTTCTTTTGCAACAGTTTTCGAGCCTATTTACGGAAATGTTCAGATGAAGATTTAACCAAGATATTTTTCCCAATTAAAAGCGCTAAATGCATGTTTATGTTTCAAGTTGTTCTTCATTATGTGTCTCATCAGCAATTCGATAAATGGTAACTTCGATATGTTTCAAATTAAAACGATTTAGGTTTTTTCCTATGATGAAAAACAATCCCACAGGTTATCTGTCAAGCGCAAATACAGATGTAACCAGGAACATTTTATGAATGATACATGGATGCATGGAGGTTTTGTTTGTAAAATAAAATACTTTGCAAAAGGCAGTTGTGGTGTCGTAATGATAATTGAACGCACAAATTTGGCAAAGAGCAACCGAATTCTACAACCAAAACAAAACAGTGGAGCCTGAACACGTGGTGAATTTCCACCAATACCAGACGACGACGAAACTGTTCGCAACTTCGAGGCAACAAAACGAGAACAACCATCGAGTACGTCTTGTCACCAACGGTTTGGCTTACACCAGCGGGAAAAATACCCTCGTTATGTTGAACGGACAGAAGGGTCGTTATGTTAATGTAATAACCAGGAGTGCCACGATTGCAAAGTGCATTTTTGTTCTAATAATATGACATGAACTCGGACCCACTGTTTAACTTTCTTTTGAAAAAGAACTGTCAATTATTTTCTATGTGCTTTAAACATCTGCTTTCAAATTTTCCCATCGTTCCTGCATGGGATGTTAGAGGTGCTTTTAACTGTTTACGCAAATCGATTTTATACCATTCCCTTTCTCCAAATGCTTATGATTAAAAAATAGAAAGACGAGTACAAATCG
The DNA here is from genome assembly GCF_947561715.1 of Ascidia mentula. Classification (NCBI taxonomy): domain Eukaryota; kingdom Metazoa; phylum Chordata; class Ascidiacea; order Phlebobranchia; family Ascidiidae; genus Ascidia; species Ascidia mentula. Next base: position 17,762,387 of record NC_138570.1, on the reverse strand, counting down.
TGTCCCATAGTTTGGTTGTGGCTGCGTTTCCATTGCGTTTGAAATGTTTTCACAAATGACTTCTTGACGCTCATCAAGCTTTCCGTGCAACCCGAGAAGCCGTTATCTACACAGCGGTTAGAAATTTGATAAATGGGTCTCAGGTTTGTGTCGGTGATTAACAACATGTTTGCATAAATACCGTCAGCAAGATCGGGTTTCTTTTGTGAAAACAAACAATCTTGCACACTCACATAGTTTTACTGCAAACAATAGAAATCCACAAACAAAAATAAAGTGTCAACGCATTTAATCCCGAACAAACAATAGAGGGTTTAGGTTTGAAAAGTCGTCCCAGTGCAGTAATGAATTACACCTGTGATACGTCATATGTGGGCTATATTGGAAACACATATAATGGAGGCAAACCCAACCACTGGAAATTATAAAACACGAATACGACCAATATCTCAACTAATTAAATCAAACAGTTTCGGATGTGATATCTGTGTAGCAATGACGATACCAGAGTAAAGTCAACATTTTTTGGCTCACGAAAACACACAGGTCAAAGAATAGGAAGGACATCATTGTCATCAATTTTATTCTGATCATTGTTTAAAAAGTCAAGCTCTCTCATGGCATCCAGGAGGTATTCTAGGAGCCTAGTTGTGCGCTCATCCGAAAAAGTGAAACCTCCGTCATCAGAGGATTCCAAGCGCATGAGGAGACGTTTTCGTGTTTCAGCGACCGAGGGACTTTCCCCTTGACAGAGACGGATTTCATCCTCCAGTGCCCAACATAACTTCCGCTCTTCCTGGGTCTCTGCGCACGCCATGCTCTCCTCCGCAATCCGATCCCAATCCTCATCACCACTCCACTTCTCCCGGAGGATTATAGATGCGATTATTTTTGCAAGGGACGCGGCACCATTCCCACGACTTTCGTTGCCTTCCATAAATTTACCAATCTTAAACCCCGTCACTTTGGCACGAAGGCTACACGTGATCATTACGTCATCAATCGTGATGTCACCGACTCTAAAGATTGGATCGGAGTGGAGGAAGTGAATGGCAGATGCGATATCGGCACAGAGTCGGAGGTTGGCCAGGGGAGGGAGCCAGAAATCCTTCTTTCTGGTGTATTGGAGGAAGGGGAGGATGTCCATACCGTCCACGTACTCGAACAAAACTCCGAACTCGTTTCCCTGGCGAGTGTGACCGAGTACGCGGATCACGTGATCGTGATTAGCCAACCGGGATAGTGAGACGCCCTCCGTCAACCTGCAACAAACGTACCAGCTCAATTACTGAGACTAAAATCCCGAACCGTGTCAATATATTTACAAACTTACGTTTCCATCTGCTGTTCGGTCGATATTCCGTCCTCTATGTTAATGTACTGCACTGTTACATTTCCATGCATGTCATTCCACGCCTTCTTAACAAGCCTGAAGTTTCCGTTGTCAATAATTTTGTCCATGGAAAACGTCAGTTCGCTCGGAGGAACAAAACAATCCACAGCCTAAAGTAATGGATTTGTTAAACTGATCATAATCTAACTTAATGGTTGTCAGTTGTGTGCAGAATTACTGCATTGACAAAAGCGTTTCTTTCAACATAAAGTTGCATCACATGTTTGTTTTCCAGTCATGGATCTCGCAACACATTACAAAATTGTTGGTATTCCAATACATCAACTAATTATGTTAAAATAAGCACTGAATACACAAAGCAAAACCGACCGTAAAATTCTTTTTTACAGTAAACATTTTTCTACCTTCTTAGAAGCAAGTTTTTGGTCCTCCAATATCTTTAACCTGGCTTCTGCTGCTTTGAGTTCCTGCAAAAAAGTAACAGATCAAGTAAAATGTTCAATGATAATTTATCATAGCTGGTGTGTTCACTCTGGAATCAAGAGAGACACAAGATGCAGATCTGCAACAAACCCAGATATTGACACAACATCTTCTAGTTAATGTTGCAGATCCATGATAACTAAAGGAAAAGGTTAACTAAGGGCATGTGACTCTACGCCAGGGATCACTAAACTATGGTCCACAAGGCTAGTCCGTGTGGCCTGCCGGGCTCAGGGCTAGCTGGTAGACTTGCAGGCACACAGATTTCCACTTTGTGGTACCTTTTAGTCAATTGTCAATATGTTGGGTACCAAACTAGCTACCAATCAACGTAGACGAACCACATTGGGCGCAATATGGCCAAACAAATGTAGCCTTGTGGCACAGTCACCAGCTGCACTGATGAGACCTTACAGGTCGAAGCAGTGTGTACACCTGTCTGCAGCTCTCATTGAATATTATGGCTTTTGTGCATATAAAATAATTTGAATTTTGTGAGCTGCATACAGATGGCCATTGTTTCAACCTATCAAGTCTTATCAGTGCAACGTGGTGTGTGGACAATCTAGCCATGGCAGCACTGATGAGACCTTATGGGTTGAAACAGTGGAATAAAATACCTAAACCATTTTGAGGTAATTACCTGATTAAGTTCAAACATCTCGAGGTATTTTTCTTTGAACGGGGTCAGACTCTCTCTCAACATTTCACCATTTTCTTTCGATAACTTCTTGCTTAACTTCAGATGTTGATAAGCTTGACTCACTGCACGGCCATGTAAGGCTTTAAAGTTTTGGATGTTCTCCAATTCCAAAATCTAAAACAATGTGCATTTGAAATGTTTATTACAAATCGACTTCTGCTTGTCCTTGTATGAAAATGTGATTGAATCACTTGATGTTATGTTTGTTCAGAATGATCCACAGTTTTTGCAAACGATTTTTGTTTACAACATTTCAGTGTCATGCACTTATGTTGTTTTATCAATTACGAAATAATTAACGAACTAACAATAAAAACTAGGTTTTACACCTAGTAAGAAATATTAAGTTTTCTTACCCCGTTATCCATAAGTTCATGGTACTTCGCCGCTAACTTCTTTTCATTTTCAAAGTAGGTGGCATCGTGTTTCCTCTAAAATAAAACTTTTATCCAACACAAAAAAATATTTGCTATGCAAGAAAATTTAATGCACAAACCCACATGCAATTTCAATTATCCTAATTGCTAACTGTGATATTAGGATTAACAATGTGTTTGTGAAGTATTTAAAAAATCAAAACAATTACTTTAAAATAACTTCCGAAGAAAGATTTTTCCTCCTCTGCCTTTTCAATAAACTGACTTTCCATTTGTTTCCTCAACGTTGCATTTGCCCAAAGTTGCGACGAAGAGAGAATTCTTTTTCCACACTTCAAACATTTCTTATGGCATTCTTCAAATGGTTCTTCCATTGCAAATAGAGCTTCCTAAATCACAAACAAAACAGGTTCAATGAAAACAGCAAAATACAAATGTCTGAAATGAATAAATGTTATAATAGTCACAACAAATTGACCAACAAAGTATAATTTTTTTCTGTATTTCCCTTAAATCAGCTTAAAATAGAATTTAAATAGTTGCCACAAGTTTCAACAAATATAGTAAATTGATTGATTCAACATTACAAGGAAACTCACCACCATGCTTTCCCTGTAGCTGCTAACAGCATTTGATTGTAAGCAGTGCATTACATTCTAAAACAATCCATGTATTAGAACACAATACTTTTGCCTAATGGTGCACATCAAATTCAGAATAACTCCAGGCAATCATGATTACCTCTTGTTTTTTTGCACTTTCAATCTCACTGATAATTGCATCTCTTTTTTCTTGCAAAGTCAAATTGAAATTCAGCATTTGTTGATCTGACAATAATTGAACGACTCTTTTCTAACTACTAATTTTGTTCGAGGACTTTTCCATGTTAAAACCAGTATCCATTAATATAACAAAAACAAAGAATAGCATTTTTCACCCCAAACAACATGAGAAAACTTTGGATCCAAAGCTGTCTCAAGATGTTGTTTTGCTTCATCATTCGCCAAAGAATGTTGCTGAAAAACATCATCTTTGCATGTGCACTCGTTTTCCTGCAAAAAGCGTCAAGTTTTAATGTCATCAGATAGCATTTAATTGTTAACAAACATACAACAACCACCATCTTGAAATTATAACAATCACCAAAGCATTTACCTTCATTTTACTCAGATAAATTTCCAAAGCCTTTGAAAAAATTGCTTCCATTTCACCCGACTGAAAATAAATAATGATGCAGTATGAAGAACAATAAAATTATTCCAAATTATTATATTTATGTAGAAGTGTGAACAAAATATGCAGTTTCATAAAAAAGGATATGATGTGGGGGTGCATAGTTTCAATAACTTGAAAGATAGTAGGAAAATATACGTAACAAATGTATAACGGAGCAATGAACAAGTCAAGCAAAAATCACCTCTTTTCCAAAATACATGACTTTGTTAATATCAGTTTGTCATGTTAAACTAGGGTGTGTCACACATATGACTAATGATGTCATCAATATTATTAGGATGTCATCAAACACTAACAACCATTAGGCAGCAGCCTTTTAGTCTTCCACATACATTTTGGGTTGAAATATAAAGCCATAAATTATGAAGGTTTGTGACTATTTTATGCTTTGAACTAAGGCTGCAGTTTATGAAGGTTAAATTTAGGGTGGCAAAGCTATCTAGTCTGAAGAGTTGTGACTGTATTACCGTAATCTATGGTAATATTTAATCAATTTTAGGGAACACAGAGTTGAACAAGTTATTTATTTTTAAAGTTTTTCCCAATCCCTATAACTTACTGTTTTGCTTCCATCAACCGGTAGTGTGTCATGAGTGCTTTGTGTTTGCTTTAAAACCTTTCAAAATTAAAAAGTTAAAAAAATAATTAGCACATCTTCACAAGGATGTAACAAAGATTTCATTCCTTAACAAACATTAACAAACTTTTCACATAAATGTTAGTAAAAGAAAAAAACCATCCATAAACGAGGCATTTTTCTCATTCCAAGCAGTAATTTCTTACATGGCTCAGTTTCACGTCATTCCGTTGTAGCTGTTTGTAGTTGTTTGTAACACGCTTTAGCGCAACCTAAATAAAATATTAGGTGACATCCAAACTATTTGGATGTAAAAATTACACCACAATCGAATAAAGTTTATTGGTTACTTACCAGTTTTCTTTTAAAGTCATCCTCAAACATTATCTTGTAACTGTTTGTGTATGTTCCCAATGCACTGATACCACTTTGATACCAACCCAGGTGTCTGAAGTCTTGTATTTTTATAAAATCTTCATACTTTTTAAAGATAAAATCCTGAGCATTTGAGGTAATGTTTTCATATGATGTGTCAACTGACATGGTCCTGATACCCTGCAGCATAAGTTATGATGTAAGACCACATACAATAATGCACAGCAAAAGAGAAAATACTGCACAAGTTTTCCAACATTTCTTTTCACATTTTAGGCAAACATTTAGAGGCCAATCTTACAATGACCATTATGAAATGTCTTAAATGCAGGTAAAACAATAACTTTCCACACACACTTCTGTTATGTTTTTGATGTAGTCTTCAATTTGAAGCTCAATGCCACAGAAATACTCATGTCGGGCTGTGTCCTGCATCAAAACCAGTTGTAAATGTAATTAAGCGACCAAAAGTTGAAATAGGATCAGTTATGAGGTGGAATATTTATAATGTCAGAAATGGGGAAAAATCAAAACAGGATCCAAACAGAAGTGAAAAGAGGTAAGTTGCGTGATTAAGACAGAAACATTAACTAATCATGCAGTAAATGTATTAAACATTGCAAAAACTAAACCAAAGAATCTATATGTCAAAAAATGTACAATTGATACAGAGCATCACATACTACCACACAACAATTGAAAACCAACCTCCAAATAAAGCCTTCCCAGATCATAGTTTCCGTCGTTCATGGATTTCATGTATCGCTCGATCCGTCTAAAAGTTTGTTTTCCATTTCTTTCTGACATTGTCCAGTGTGCGAAGCTTTTTCTTCTGTTCTCAGGGCAAACGTGTTTGTAACCAAACTGGCAGACCACCTTCATGTAGTCGACAGGAAGATCTTCAAAACCACAAATTACAAATATGCAATTTGTAAGCAAACGACACCATTTATAACCATAGTTTTAAATATTTCAAATCTTTTTATTAAATTCCAGTGCAAGTTAATGCACAAATAGTGGAATAACTTTTGGAACAGGACCTGTACAATGCAAATACATGCATGATGAAAATTTTATTTTGGATCAGAACATAGAAATATTGGAAAGCAGCAGACAGGCTGTGTACACGCACTGTTTCGACCTGTAAGGTCTCATCAGTGTAGCTGTTGACAGTGGCACTGTGCTAGCTTTTACACTAGCGGGCACACTAATTTCCACTTTGTGGTACCTTTCGGTGAACGTCGATCTGTTTGGTACCATATACTGAGTACCGAACAATAGAGACGACGAACCACTGTGGAGCACACTATGGCCAAACGGATCTGCTTGGTAACTGATAGTGCTAAAGGCAAAAACACCAATGCAATATATGTGAAAAAAGCACCATGGCCAAACGAATCTTACCTTACAGGTTAAAACAGTGCAGGTATACACCCTGTCTGCAGCTTTCCAATATTATGGCTTTTTTTTAACAAAGAAATATACTCCACAGAACAAACCTTTTGAGTGTGTAACATCTTTGACTGAAGGCAGAGTGTAGCACATACAGCTATCAAATGCTACAGAAAGTAGATCAAAGGAATATTCTGAGGTGGAATATTTTGTGAAAACTGTTTTGAGATAGTCATTATTTTGTCCATATTTGGGGCCTTTGTATTCATGGATGACAAAAACCAATTCCTTGCAAAAAGAAACATTTATAAGTAATTTATTACAATGCAACCAGAAAACTTGTGAAATACAATTAATTCTGTTTCCAATACCATTGAATGTATCGTATATATCACATAATATACCATGTGTTTGAAATGTTCAAGTTAATTATACCTGCAATATAGAAGTGAATCCATACCATTGAATTTTCTTTGCATAATCCACAAACACCTGAGAATAAACAGAACAGATACAAAAAATATGCACAAGTGGTTATGATAAATTATAGATTTGACATATAGATGATATCATAGGCGTCGATTTTTCAAACTTTTCTAAAATATTAAGGGTAAATTATGGGTTCAATACTAAACGATACTAAAGGATAAATATTAAGTCATATACCAATATATTAATCCAATTGTAATTTTTATTCTGTGGAATGTTTCAAACATACAAACTTATCCAAACCTTCAAGTGGGACAAATCCGATTCTGTAATCTCCTCTAGTACATTGATAACAATAGTGGAAGCCATGGCACCAACACATTGCAAAATACATTTGTTTAAACTAAATGTTCTTTGATTCAACTCCAGAGTCAGCATTGAAAAACAACGAAGCTGGTTGAAAAATAAAATAGATGGTGCTTATTTATATTCTTTATGTTTAAACTTGTTATCGTGCACATAAACACTTTTTATATTCAGGAATTGTGGACACAATTTACATATTATCTGACCACAAAATCAGTAATATAAATGGAAATGTGAAATTATGAAGATAGTTTGATATTATAATGTTTTTGTGAACCAAGATCTAGTTTCAACTTATTTTTCTCAAGTCATTAAAAAAAAAAAAATAAGTTGTATAAAAAAAAACATAGAAAAATTTTTAAAAATATGCATCTTCCGTAAATACATCATTTATTTTTGCAAATGAATGCAACAAACATAAACAAAGTCATAAAACCTGCACTTACTTAATGCAAATTCAAAGTTTACTACTTCTACTTACAAGCTGATCATCCTCTATTGGACGACAAAATGGGGTTTCCTGCAAACAGAGACCAGTTATTCTATCAAGTTGTCTGATGGGAAAGTTTTTTGCATAGCAGTGCTGCTTGTATCGCTGGAAGATTGCATTGGTTGGTGCCTGTTAAACACAAAAAACAATCAGTTTCTTTATAAAGCCATCATGAACATTGGTGTTTCAGCAATAAAATCAACCATTGGTGTACTGTAAACAGGGCCACTGTTTTACATTATTATTGAATGTTTTCACATGGATATTTGATGTTCAACATCACTTGTCTTCTGTTTTTTTTTGTTTGTAGGTCCTTGACCGATTTTTTTGGTAAATGTCAGTAAAAATTTAAGGCATTATGGACATTATGTCTGAATGCACTTCGGCAAAGCAATAACAGTGAGCGAAAAATGTGTCCTATTGCCGGCCAAGTACGCCATGTTATACTTCAGAGGTCGTTATCTCGATTCTTGGCAATTTGTTTATGAGGAAACACAACGCAATGGGATGTGCATTGTCACATAGTACTTGTAAGGTTTCGTACCAATGTACCACAAATAATATCATATACCAATGGTTTGTTCTGTTAAACTTGTACAAATGCACATGCAGAATAGCAACTTAAAACTCATATGTTTCGTGAACGAAACTTGCCTGTTATCGCATAAATCAATGCAATATGTTACCTATTTTTAATGCTGAATGTACATGTTAAATTTTCAAAAAAATCTCAAAAAGACCAAAATTTTCACTGACATTTCGGATATTTGTCAGAAATTTTTAATTGAAATAACAAACTCTGCTAGTCACCTAGTTGCTTTGGTGAAAACTAATCTGTTTGACAGTACCCTGCTTTAGCTTGTCCAAAGTGTTCAAAAATAACCATTTTGGACTTACTGTGTTTGGGCTCACCATTTTGGACTTACTGTTAAATCTCTTGTCTGTTTCATGTACTCCAAATACACAAGAAAGAAAACTTTCTTTGACATTTCATCTGTTCCAAAAAATCCCACATTAACAAATGCATCACCGGCATGATCGAATGCTGCCTGAGCATAATGAGGAGTCCACAAATGTCTGTTTGGATTATCCTGATGATGGACCAACTGACGCACTGCAAATACACCCATGTCTATTTTTTTAAAAAATGTAAATTGGTGAAAACAGATTGGATAATTTTTGCATGACTTTTGATTGTGAGGATAAAGTGCAAAATAAAAAACACTTTCCGTATGTTAATTGTTTTTATGACAGGAAAACGGAATGGAATTTTTTTCCAAAAAGCAGAAAAGTATAATGTACGTCAAAACACACCAAAAACATTCAAAATTACTTACGAAGCATGTCCTTCGATCCCATTTTTAATCTTTCCTTTCCACAACTTTAATCAAGTGAAGATTTGAATCTACGAATACCGTTCGGTGATTCCCCGTAGGTAGGATTAGATTATTTTAACCAATGGTTATTTTTCATGTAACATCTATGAGTGCGATTTGTAAAATATTTCTTTATTAAAATTATCTTATATAGAAACAACTCTCTCTTTTTCTTATTTGTTTCCTTTTGAATTAATACATGTTCAGCAACAAAATGCTGTTCAGTAAAGCGGAACCCTGACCTTTCAACTCGTCGCCATTGATTCAGTAAAATGAGGAACTGAATTTCTGCAATCTTTCAAGGTAGCTGTGAAGCAACTTGTTTATTGGTTTCTATGCTATAGTTAGCCATAGATTTATAACAAATATTCTTGGAAACGTAGCTGAAAATGTTTAGCGTAAGGTTAAGGTGTAACTTTAGGCTTTGGTTGTTCAGAAGCAGAAACAACAAAATTGTTTGTCAAATCAGGTTGGGATTGATGCTCGTGAAATTTCATGAAACTCAGCTGTTGTCGCTAATGGAAAAAAACTAATCAAACAGATGATGTAATTCTTAGTTTTGTGGTCAAATGTCTGCAACTCTAGTTAAAAATATAAATTTGATCAATAAAAAAACAACAGATAGCTTTTATGTGCATGTTTGGTACAGCCTACTTCAAAAGGGCACGTATGTCAACGTTATGTAAGTTAGATTCAAAATGCGGTTTAATACTGATGACAATATTGTTATCTCTAACGCAAACTATTACACGATGTTGAATTTTTGTATTTTTACAAAACATGAATCGACACAACAAAAAGATTATACTGCCCCAATAAAGAGCAAATCCGATTATTTAGGGAAAACGGCAATCACATTCTATTCGTTTAACCATAGTATAGTATAGTATACTATGGGTTAACTATAGGGAGTGCGAAAGTTACAGTGCGCCAAAACGTTACACTTCACTGATCACATCACAAGTAAAGTTTTTCTCTTGTGTGACGCAACAAAGAGAATAGCGTGGCGTGCAGTTAAAGCAAGCTCGCCCAACCTTTTCGCCAGAAGGAACACATACAGTTTGCATATAATTTCGCGAGACACTTAACAATTAATTTATAATTTTGTTTTCTTTTTAACGTTGGCATAACGGACATAGTCATGTTTTAGCTTTTTTGACTTTGTATAAAAGAAGTAGTGTTGGTCGTTTAATCATGCTACTTGCTAGAAATAATGACCTATTTTGTTACGTATAATATTTAAAGAAATTATATGCCAATATTACGGAACACAAGTTAGTGTGACATGCTGGTGTTACGACGTAAACCTATATGGGGCTTACAAGCTACCAGTGCCCAATGTGTGAAAGTAAACCATTAAAGAACGCATTTAGCAATTTTTTTTTAGAATAAACGTATATTTGCCTGCATTCATTTATTCCCGCAAAACATATAATTCACAGCAGAGTTCGCTTAGGAGGCCACGTGTTTTCCGCACGGCCCAAGAAAATACGAGGCCAGGAAGTGGTGAAAATGTATGCGCGAAACATGTGTCACGACCCCAGAAATTTTTCTAAACTTTTCTGAAGAAGACGTGGCAACTTCTTGGCGAACGAGCAGGTGATTTCGGTGAAGTCCATCGCATGTTGTGCCACTATTTTCCCAATCACGCAAAAGAACGACCAGCCTTTCCAATCCCTACAGGTTGTTATCATTCAACTTGGGCGTACGACGTTCATTGCGTTGCACAGGTCGTTTACTTCCTAAGTCGAGTAGTTCGTTGTATCGTGATGATCCAGTCGGAGTCGGTTCATATTATCTACGCGGTTACCAAGGTTGAATAGCTGTATTTCATCTGAAGTCCGTCATAACTGCGCGCATATACTCAGCTTTTTGCATTCAAATTGCCGGGAAATAGTTTTCTAGACTAGGAAAGGTTTGGGTGCGGTCTCAACATCCTAAAAACTGGAAAAAAGAAATCAGCTGCTGCATGTTTGAGATAACAAAACTATTGCTCCAACAAACGCTCAAAAATCAACCTCTGTAAACATGAAAACTGTTCGTCGGATGTGAAAGTCATATTATTCGTTGCGCCTAGTAAAGTTCGCGTGCTTATGTCGGCTGTATTTGGACCACACAGTGCAGTTGTTTAAAAGTATTTTTTTAAAGAATCGTTTCAACCAACAGAGGTTAGCTGCACTTCAGACAAACTTCATGCGTCATGTTTGGTTTTGTTATTTGTATGTGTTTAGAAGGTTAAAGTAGGGTGAGTGATTAAATTTCACTAGTAGCAGGTAACTGGTCCTTTCTCACGTCAAACTGTTTTGTATGAGAGACGACGATTTAGGTTTATTTGGTGAAATACTAAACTTGTTCGCTCGTTGGCCTCATAACCAAATTTCATCTGAGTTGCCAAAAAGAATTAAAGCTGTGACATCCACATGAAATATTTGAAAGACTGTTTCCTTTGGGGCTGTGTTCCTGTCGCTGGATAAATCTCGGTTTGCCTGCGTTCCGCACAGGCCGACTGGGTCGGTCAATCAGCGGGCCGCTGGCTCAGTTTGCAACTTTTAGTTTTTCGAACATAAACGTGGCCACACGCAGGTAGGCCGACACTCTCGACTTCATCTTTATGATTCGATCGCACACTTTCGGCTTCGGGGGAGGTATCGGTTGTGGGCTTTATTCGATGGAAGTGAATCGTTTGCTTTCTACCAGCCGCGTCCTCGATGATATAGTTGACGGGCTCGAGGCCACTTTGACAACGCGCGACAGGTTTTGCATTTTCCCACCAGGACTGCTGGGTTCGTGATTAGAACGTAAACACCGACTGAATGTGCTATTGCTGGAGTCGGAGACTTTTTCGCATCATTTCCTCCGTTAGTTCCAAACAATCGCGTGAACGATGGATTTCGGTTTCGTATGACATTTCGTTCCCTTTTCCGACGTTCCCCCAAACAAATCTACGGACAGTCGTAGTGGTCGCTCTGTCAAAAGCGTATTGGGTGGAAATACCCAGACTGATAGCCTGATCGCGTGAGTGACAGAAGCCCAAATACAACGACCTCAACACGCTGCATCGGACTGTTTACCAATGGTGTCTGTGGCCTTTGTGCGTTTTTTTTAATAATATTGGCACTCGGTACAACCCCGACAAAACTGTTCTACTGCTTAACTCCACCTGTACCAATAGTAATTTTCGGCGACTTTCGAGAGGGTCTTCACGATTCCTAGATGCCCACCTCCGAGTGCGTCTACTTGTAGTGCAACAATAACCCCTTTGTCTTAAACTTAGAGGGAGACCTACTTTAAGCACAATCTTTACCCCGGAATCAGTTTCCAAGCACAACTCCTTTACTTTTTGCATTAGTCAAGTAAAGAGCGATCACCAATGTCGACATGAAGCGTTTTGAAGACATGAAGAAATGAGCGTCCAGCTTCCCTGGGCAATTGCACGCGTCGTGAGTGCTTCGCGTTGCCTCTCTGATCGTCCGGCATTAGTCCCATGGTGCAAGGCTCGTTTATTTAGTTCTTTGTATTCGACAGCATAGAGGTTGTCCTCGCCATCCTTTATAGACCATTTTATGTCATCGTTGATGGATGCCAGGAACAAATGTCGTTTTAACCTGATCCGTCGCTTCGATACTTTCACAGCACAATTCGATTGCATTAAAAAGTTAAAACTCATTGTTAAACGACCGTGAAAAAAGACACTGCACCCGAGTCTAGCTAGGGAAACCAGTGGTTGTGGTAACAAGGTCCTGGCTCCTCGCCAAGTTATTACGGAATTATTTCGACAGGGCGTGAATTGAGCCTAGTGGAATTTAAGCGGCGACCCCTTATTACCAAATACAACCCTAGAGACTCAAATAAGGTCATTACGCTAACCCTGTCTCCTTAATCCAGAAATGGCCCGGAACCTGCAATAACGACCATTTAGGCCAAAATACCTTACACTGGTTTCACTAAATGGGCGACTACAAAATGCTCGCTTGGCAACAATGAAAACCACTGTACAGCGCAACGCACACCTAAAATAGCGGGTCATTCACGCAGCACTCCTTGCACCGGCCAATCAATTAATCAACGACTTGCACGTGAACCAATGGAGCGTTACAGGAAATCCAATTGGGAATTTGATAAAACGTGAGAGCAGAAAACCGAAAACAAAAGAATATTGCGATGTGTTGTGCGCATGGGTAATAAAGACTGCTTTAAATAAACAATAAAGATAATCAAAGAAAGCAAAACGAAAAACATTAGTGCATTGTGTCATTCTCGCCACACTTAGTTAGAATGTATGAGTTAAAAAAGGCATCTGTCTTCGTGTACATAAGGTTTGTTTGTCAGGTGTGACGTCAAAAGTTCCAGCGCATTCAGCTTCGCTTTTATGTTTTCTGATCAAACAAATCGGGAAACTGGAGTAGCCAAAGTTCAGACCCGCCATGAAACAACATGTTTGTGTCACGTAAGCGGCGTTTAAAATACTGCTTTTTCCTTGAGACCAATTAGTAGTAATGCAAAGTTAAGTGTAAGAACATATATTGGCCATAGGGCGAATTTTAAAGATTTAAATGGTATTGATTTTGTGATTCCTAGAAAGAAATATTTATGAGCAATAAACAAGAAAAGTCGGGTAATATGCGAGAAAATATGTCAAACAAGCGAATGTGTAAAGACAGGTCATTGCGGAAACAAACATGACTGTACTGAAAATTACTCCTCTGGAAAGTAGTGTAGGCCTACATTATGTGCTGATTTGAAGATCAAAACCAATCAATAGAGTTTAAAGTGTATGTAGTCGGCCCAACACCAATCTTAAACAAAAACTGCTCGTTACCAGGGGTAAACATTGTTTTTTTATGTTGTACAACAAAGCTGAGTCGTGTCATGACGCCAGTCTCAATACAGGAAAAATGTTATGAGCCTGTCGACACTGTAGTTTAAGCTATTCGAAAAAATTCTTTCTAATACCAATGTCATTAATTTGGAATAATATCAGCAATAAGCATTTTAAAAATCGACCCAGCATTGATAACAATATTTAGTTTCTTTTGTTTTTTGGGGGAATATTTTTATGGTTACTCAATAGCGCCACCTTTACTAAGCGTCATCAGTCGTCTGCGCAACGATAATTGAGATCGCAAACCAGCCCAGATAGAAAAGGGTGTACTTTAACTTTGGTAAACTGTGAACATATACTTGTTGTAAATCAGTAATTCCAGAAGGGCATTTAACATAGAATTTGTTATTTGTTTTTGTATGTACATACTGTGGTAGTTTCCTGCTACCAGCGTTGGTGTGTGAGATTAATGCTGATTAACAACCGAAGTCAGTTGTTGGCGGTGGTAGATTTTTGGTGATTCGTTGACTTATTTGCAACTATATGACAAAAAAATTTGTTAATGATACTGAATGACTTAACTCAAGTTTCAGTTTGAAAAAAAAAAATTTTTGTTTGCAGTTAAAATTTTTGTCATATTTTGATGTTGCTTTGCATTTGAAAGAAGCTACAGCCAATACTCATCATGTCGAGTCCTGAAGCCCCGAGGAAACCAATGCCAGATGCAAAACGTGTGGCCAATTTTGAAACTGAACCACAGAGACCAGGTAGGAAGTGTGCTTGAACAACTAATTTCACAATAAAGTTTTGGTATTATTGTTCAAAGTAACTCATTTTATAATACAGTTTCTGGCCCTCCTTTGCTTGATTTGTATTAAATTATGTTTTTTAACCAGGTCCTTCACTGCAAGTATCAACACAGAGAGCAAACATAGCTGATAGCATTGTTGGAGTTCAGGGTGATGTGAAAATAACAAAAAAATTCTACAATACACCAGGTATAACAAATACATGTCATAGTTAACAACCACTGAACATTCTCATAAAGAAAAACATCAGTTTGTAAATTATGTTTATGTTCCTATTTTGAAAGCCAGCTGCTTTATAATCCAATTCCAGTTTTCAACTGTTTTAAACTATATTTTTCTAATAAGATTCATCAAACACCAAAGGAGATGAGAAACAAGATGAAGGTAAAATAAAATGCTTACTATAACTCATAGGTCAGGGATACATTCAAAAAGTTTAGCCAACAAAGATATTTAGTCAGAAGGGGTGGATATTAGTTTTGGTCGCGTACATTTTAGTAAGCACAAAATTATTGTAAACATTAAAGCAGTGTCTATACCATGTCATAAAACAAATGAAAAAGTTTTGTTCTCCTAAAGTCAGTTGAACTGCAAACTTGGAATAAGATCTTGCAATATAAACATTGTGTTCACTGGTCTATTTTGCCTGCAGAGAAAAGGCAGCTCAAAGCCATCGAAATCATCAAAAATCAACAGAATGATCTTAAGGCTGTGGTTCCTCTTCCTGGTTTATGTGACGAGGGAGTTCCTGATGTCAATCCTTCCCTAGAGGTCATTGACTTCTACAGAGGTGTCGATACCAAAAATGAAAGGTCCAATTTTCCACCAACAGCAAAGGACAAAGTAGACCATGGTCAGGGCGAACCCCTAACATTTGAGGAATTGATTTCCACAATTGAAAAAGGTGATCAATTTCTTGCAATTGTTGGAGCAGCGGGGTCAGGGAAGAGCACCATGTCCAAGAAACTGATTAAGCACATGAAAAAGAAGTATTTGGTGGTGCATCTAAGCTTCATGTATTTAAACTTTGGAGATGAAAAACTAACACTGCAAGAGCTTCTACTTGATAGACAGTTTCCTGATGTTGAACAAACTGTACGAGATGCTGCATTTAAATGGATGAAAAGAAATGCTCAAAAATGTGTTTTTATATTTGATGGGTTAGATCAGGCAACATGGTCGCTACAAAATATGACAGCAATAAGTGCAAGTTACGAAAATCGTTTGACAATTCAACAGCTTGTTGCCAATCTCTGCGGAAAAATCTTCTTCAAAAAATCATCTTTGATATTTACGTCCCGCCCCCATTCCCTGCTCACAATTCCTGTGGAAATTCGTCCAAAATCCATCATTAATGTCCATGATTTCTCTACAGAAAACATGAAAAAGCTATTTGATTTTTATGCTGGTGAAAAAGCAAGTGAACTGTGGACAAAACTTGAAACTGAATCTGCAGAAGTGCTAAATTTTTGTCGCAATCCATTACTTTTGCAATTTGTTTTGTATGCCAGTTTATTTGGTGACGAAAACAGTTGTGGCACAATTACCAACATATTTAATGCTGTTTTGCAACAACTTGATGTGGCAGAACATACGAAGGACAAGGATACAAACTTTGTGATAAAAGCCCTTGGCCAAATGGCGTATAATGGAAAGGCTCGTAAAACTGTTGTGTTTACCCATACAGACCTCTCTGAAGTGGGTCTGGATTATATCAAAGTACAAAATGTTATTATCAAACTACCCAAGTATTCCTGGTTACCACAGCGAAAAGTTTTTGATGGTGCCGAAGCAATTTTTTACTACTCACATGAAACTCTGCAGGAATTCCTCGGGGCTTACTACATTTCCTTCTTCATGCCAGATAAAGAATTTGACAAAATTCTGGAAGAATTGGTTAGAAACGCACACTGGGCCATGACGCGACGGTTTACTTGTGGCCTTTTGCTTGGAGAGACAAGTGGTAAGTAAAGCAAAAGTCAAAACCATTGTTATATCAATTACATTTGCTAGGTTCATATATTTGTTTTCTTTTCAGCTACAAGAAGTGACAATGCTGAGGCTGGTTATGAGTCTAAGTGTGATGCTACTTCTGTTGGCAACGTCACAGATTCTGCGAGTCAGCAAACAGGTATGCAGACCAATATTGCTCACAATTTTGCAATTATGTTATGTCACCAAAATAAGTGCATACTTCAGCACCGTGCAACCACATACTAATGCACGTAAAGCTTGAATACAGGCCTGTACAGAAATGAAAATCACATTTGGATGCAAAGACAATAAGTAAAAGTCATTTGTAAAGCGAAATGCATGTCTACAATTCTTTTTCCCTAAAAATGTATTAAATTTTCCAGGCAATAGTGGCAAACTATTGGATGCTCTTTCAAGATTTTTCCGTTTGCATCCGAAGCATCATGGAGTGTTGCGTAAGTACACGATGTAAATGCAGATTGGATTAAAGCTTGTTAATGCACAGCTTCCGCTCAGCTTTAAGAAAACAGTTGCTGTGTTTCTAGAAAACAAAGGCAAAAACAATTCGCCCTACCAAATTCCAGACAAACGTGAGAAATTATTGGGTGCGCTTTCAAGATATCTCCAATCTCAACCCGAGTACTACGATCTACTGAGTGAGTAAATGATATGAATGCCAACAGTTTAATGCGTGTTTGTAAACACAACATTTATTTGCGTAACAATGGGTGGGTTTGTTACGTCACACAGTCATTGTTTGAACCGAACACTCAATGCAGTTTATTTTAGTTGTGATTAAATGTTGTGGAGGAAGGACGCGTTTATTTCTGTCGTGTAATTTTTATATTTTCTGATAATTTAAACGTTTTATATTGGATTGATTTGTTGGTTCTTGTGTTGATTAAATCCGACTTAAACGTGGGGAATTCTGTGCAAGAATAAAGTAAGTTTTAGTTTAAGTGATTTTATTAAAACTGGAAACCAGACATCTGCTTTTTTAATAAACTTTGTTTTGTTTCAGATTTATTTCTGGATTTGATGGAAATCGAAAAACGCCACCAAGAAGAAATCGCCGTTTTTTGTCCTTGGAAGTTGTATTTTCCCAGAACCCGACTTCACTCAATGGTTCAGGTTTTGGCGGAATTTTTACCAAAAGTTACAAGAAATGATTTGTGGCTGGGGCTGGATAGTTGCGACCTGAACTCCGAAGATTTAACGATTATTTGTGAAGCAATAAAAAGAATGAAACCAAAGGTTTGTTTGTGTTTTTATTTATTTTGTAACCAACATTCTGTTTTAAATCCCTGACATTTTTTTGCAAAAGTTTATTTATTTAAAGAAAAAACACGGAATCGTTTTAGTTTTGGGATAAAATGTTGCTTCTTCCTGGTTCGAAATAGTGTGGAAATATTCCCAACAAACAATGTTTTTATTTTAAATAGTTGGGAATTCTCTACCTGCGTGGAAACAAGTTTCGCGGAAAAGACGACGGGAAAAAAATTTGTGAGATTTTACCGAAGGTTGGGGGGTTGAATCTGTTTCGGTGCGAAATGGATCCAGATTCGCTTAAGATGGTGAAGAAAGAACTTGCTAATATGGAAAACCCTGTGAGGATTTTGTTTAGTTTGTATAAAAACATTTATTTGTGAAATTTCAAAAAATCAAAACTTTTTGTGACTTTTTCAGCCGGGAGTTTATGGTTTGGATGAAGGTCATCAGTGATCCCTCCTCTCATCCGATCCAGATTCCAGTGATTCGGATTAAAGCAGAATCTCAACACGAAAACTATTTCCTGTTCCCGAATTATTTGTGTTTTGTTTTCGTGTTTACAGAAATAAATGATTTTTAACAAAAAACAAAAACTCTGACATTTTTTCTCAAGCGTCACTTAGTAACACTAAAACTTAAACCGTGCCACTAGAGGTATTATAACGAAAATAGAAATAATAATCAAATTAGGAAATGAGATATAATTTTTTTGCATAATCGCATGTGCGCAATTTTTTTTTGCAGTTTAAAAATAGAAATTTTACACCGTTGATTTAGAGATTTGATAATTTATAAATATTCTTTTCAAAAAATGGGAACAACGAGCTGTACATGATATTAATTTATCATTTTTTGCAAAGACAATTGGTCGGTAGTTGTGAGTCTGGAAATCTGCGTTATTTTACATGATGCCTGACTGCTTCATTTCTCGGTTCCCAGTGCAAGCTACTGATGTGTTGCCGTGAATTTTATGTTCTGCACGATCAGGTACGCAAACCTGCAAGGTTATAAACTAAAGCAAATAAGTTCGAATATTGCGAAAAACAGAATTGCCATTTTATTTAGATAATAATCTTTTTGCCTATAGTAGTCGGCCTTCATATGTTACCAAACACTAGTAATTGTTCTGGCAAGAAAAGCAACACAGCCCGCATATGTGTAAATGTATAGAACCTTAAACACTCGTTTCTGCTGATTCATCATCGTATGGACTAGGGGCTGTTTTATTACAGCGAAGAAACGGTCTACGCATCACGAGCATTAACGAAAACACAACAGAGGTATACGCTCAAATTGAGAAAGAATCTTTGGCAGTAGCTTGGTCGTGCGAAAAGTTCATGTACCTGGTAATTCTTTACATGCTGCTGATGTACTCTCTAGATCGCCTTCTCCAAAGTAGCTCTCTGCAATTGAAGTTACTTTGCAACATGAGATTGAAGAAAACGTTGTTGCGGTAATTGCTAACATTCCCGCATCTCAAACACGGATACAGCAAATCTGTGACACAACGAAGTGTGACGTATAAAGTCAA
Organism: Ascidia mentula; assembly: GCF_947561715.1. NCBI lineage: Eukaryota > Metazoa > Chordata > Ascidiacea > Phlebobranchia > Ascidiidae > Ascidia > Ascidia mentula. Next base: position 17,742,824 of record NC_138570.1, on the reverse strand, counting down.
AAAGTTCTTCAACTTACTAAAGGCGGTTGGCCTAAACGAGTCGATTTCGATTCGCTGCAACCATATTTTCAACTGCGCCACGATATAACTGTTGTTGACGGATTGTTTCTCAAAAGGCTCCAGACCTGTCATTACTGAAGTTCTGCGAAATGAAATTTTGCGCAGTATACATGTTGGACATCAGGGGATGGAGAAGTGTGGACGGAGAGCCAACGGTTCCGTCTGGTGGCCAGGTATTACCAACGACATTAATCAATTTGTTTCCAGCTGCATTAAGTGTCAGAGGAATACAAATATGCCAGCAGAACCAATGATTCCTTTTCTTCTGCCCAGTAGACCATGGGAACGAGTAGGAACAGATTTGCTGTATTTCCAAGGTGAAATGTAACTATTGGTCGTAGATTCTCGAGGTTCATTGAGATGTTCCTACTCGCTCATGGCACGAGCTCATCGGACATTATCAGTCACTTGAAGTCTATTTTTTCCCGTCATGGGATTCCAGACATCGTGATGTCGGATAACGGCCCGCAATACAATTCCTATGTATTTTTCAGTGTTTCGCCAACGAATATGGCTTCATTCACCAGACCAGCAGCCCGCTGTATCCACAAAGCAATGTAGAAGCGGGCTGTAAAGAGGGTCAAAAGTCCACTAAGCAAGGCCGAATACCCCTATTTGGCGTTACTTTCTTACCGTGCAATAAAGCTGGCTTCCGGATACAGCCCAGCGGAGTTGTTGATGGGAAGACGATTGAAGGCGACAATTCCGTGTTGGACGTCGTTCCTTGTCCATAACTGGTCTTATTTATCGAGTTTCAGAGCTAAAGATCTCGAAATCAAGCAAAATTACGACAAGCGACAACGGGTACGGCTTCTACCTGAACTTTCCCCGGAAACGTACGCTTGGATCGGTGGAGAGGGAGGCATTGTACGTTCTTAAACCTCACTTCCACGCTCTTGTATCGTCGATACCCCAAACCGGTCATTGCGACGTCGACACATACTGCCGATTCCAGAACAACGTGAACTGCGTACGCGTTCCGGTCGGTTGGTAAAACCATCCGTTTGTCTAGACTTGAAATTCCGATTTTGCATTTTCAGTAAAGGGGGATGTAGTGTGTTTCGCATTAGTGCTTGTACAACGTGGTAGTGTCGCGTGACCACCTCCTACATAAGTTATCCTCTGTGCCACCAAGGGCATTTTGTTGTAACCTACGTTAGTGTGCACCGCTGTTCCGTTCCGTTTATGTAGTGTATTAAACCACAACAATACAATAATGTTAATACATAAGTGCATTAGCTCGCGTTTTCAAGGAGCTTGAAGCCGTATTTGACAAACAATACATGAATCAACAGGAGATAATACTGTAGGGATGAAGCATCCTGTTTAATTGTCCCTCAGATATCCTGCAATGAGACTATAGTGTAGTGATGTGTTGCGCCGGATATTGACCAATTTTAAATACCCGGACGCGGCCGGATAATACACTTAATTTAACCGGATAGATGGGAAAGCATTTTTGTCCAAAAAGCGGACAAACATTTCGCAAATTACTCGTTTTTGGGATCCAGTCTGTTATACTCGCCGACGTAAGATTTTTCTGTTATTTGTTATTAAGGTTTTTCGTGACGTGTTATACCATATTAATAAATACCCACGTTTATTTGTTCCACTCATGACAGACTAACCTTAACATAGCATTCTGTTTGGCAATCAAACATTTTTGCCGTAATACACGAATCGGTGTTAACAAACTGCGGGATCCAAATTATCCGGCCGGATTTGATTAATAACTATCCGGATCCGGCCGGGTCGGATAATTTGGAATTGGGAACATCACTACTATAGTGTTATGTTTGTATTCACGTACTAGGTTGAACAGTTGTATGGGTATCAGAAGAAACAATTTCAAGTTATTTTAGGTTGCGTTAATTTCGGTTACATAAGAATAGTATAATGAAGTGTGTTTGGGTTGTGTTGGTTTTACTCTAAGATATTTTGGAATGCGCCAGAGCCCGAAGTATTTTTTTCTGTTACATTTATTATCTGGATGTTATTGTTTTGTATAAAATCCTTAAAGATTTGTATTTATATAAATCATGAGTATGATTTACAGGGTACGCAAATACTAGCCAGACTGTTCATTATTCAACTACAAGCAGCTTGCTTGCGAAAGAACATTGATATTGCAATAAATATGGATCCTCTTGCAAAACTGAACAACAGCAAAGCGCAAAACATTACGAAATGTAATCAAAAGAAAGTGCATTACTTTGGGTTGTGTGAACTGTTGATTTGACAGCTGTCGAGAAAAGCTACGTTCAACCAATTTGTGATGCCAGTCAACTTGGTGTCAGATGGAACAAGAACAGACGATGACAGCAATTCCTTTGCCGGGACTACTTGCTACGTAGCGGGCTGGGGAAGAACAAGTTTGTATACAGCTTTCTGTATTAACTTACACACACCATTAGCCATGCAGTTCTGCACCGGCTCTTGCAGTGAACCACGTGAATGAGCCCTATTTCTTCGACATTATAAACTACAAAATGATATTTTATCTCCTTAGTTTAGGATTATTTAAACTAAATATGAAAAATGAGCGTCTATTATGTCATAAAACTATATATTAAAAGTTTTTGACAAACATAATTTTGTTGGAGCCTTGAGGGGCCCACTTTCCGACGTATTGCTCCAACTTGCCTCTGACATCGTTCCGATCACAAATTGCTCTTCGTTAACTGCATCGTGGAGAAGTTTTCGCGTGTCCGCCGGAAACCCAAAGTTTTGTGCTGAAGGCATTGCTGGGACAGGCGTTTGCCTTGTAAGTATTTATAATATGCATTAAAATGATCAGTAAAAACATGTCGAGGGAAAACTAGTCTTGTACGAAATAGCTTTACGTGGCGTCAACAAAATTCCCAGTGGCAAGAAGAAAAAATTTTGTGCAGTTTTTATACAAAATCGTTTTATTCAAAGGGCGACTTTGGAGGCGGTCTTGTCTGCCGCCATCCCAATCAAGGAAATCAGCTCTTCCTTCATGGGGTTGTGTCATACGGTCGAGATTCTTGTGATAACTTGAATGTCTACAACAAGGTACTCCAAGTCCCAAGTTTGAGTCGAAATCTTAACCTTTGATAATTTACTAAAAAAAATTATTCGCACAGATAGCCGACGTGCGTGTGTGGATTGACGGAGTCATTTCTTCTTGACTTCAAAACAGTACGGAATGCCAGATTTGTCGTCTTAATCAGAGTTAATAAACAACACATACGTCTAACGTTTGTTGTTTGCTTTATGGGTTAAACTAGGGGCGGGCAACATCCGGCCCGCCAAGTACTTCATTTTCCCATGTCAGGCCCGCCAACTGGATAAGTTGCCCGCCTCTGGGTTAAACAATATTAACGTGGGTGCACGACCTGGTAGATCTGTTCCGTAAGTAGATCTTGATCTTAAACTAAGTCAATTAAATTTATAATCAGCTATTTTTCGTCCGTTACTAATTTTTCGGTAAAAATCTTCTACCTGAAAAAACATTCAATAAATATGCTTTTTTATTCGGACTACTCAACCTACGCAAAACCCGAGGTTTTAATCAAAAAAGGACGTCGCGTGGTCGCAAAGTATATTTTTAGCGTTTAGGGCGGGAAAACTTATGGTTATTACTTTTTAACTGTGCACGACATTCCTATACTTATTTTGTTGTAATTAGAACCAGCGTAACACAGGGGCAACATTGGTACAGGAGTAACATCGGATGTAACGGGGGATAGCTCAGACAGCAAGTTTCAACCGACATTTTATTGTTCTTTTCACAAATAACCGAAATTAAAGACGGCGAAATTTCAGCAATACCTATTTAGTTTGTCGTTTTGTGACGCATCGGCCAAGCACGAACGAACTAAAAGTAGTAAGGAAAATATACCGTATGTAACCAAAATAAACTGATACCCAGATCGCTGTAGTAGTAGGGGACAAACCACATCGACTTCCACACGCTGCATGGAGTGGACCAACGGTGTCTCTGTTCTTGTGCAGTTTTTTTAACATTGACATTCGACGTATGCCCGGCAAATCTGCTCTACGTCTTAGATCCTCCTGTGCTAGTTGTACCTTTCGGCGACTTCCGAGGCTTCACAATATCTAGATGGCAACCATAACCCATTGTCCTTAACTTGGAGGGAGAACTATTTTGAGTACGATATCAACCCCCAAATCAGTATCCATGTACAAAACCTTTCCTTAGTCTAGGGAAGAGCGATCACCAATGTCGAGTTAAAGGGGCGTTATACCGTATTATGCCTTGTATTTGGAACGCATACATTTTTCTACCAATCCAGCACAACGGAGAGGTCATCGACCTTTTCTTGGTCTGCCGCAATGTCCTCACAGACTATATTAAGGTTCACCACCTGCACCACGACCGCCAGCATATAGTATTTGATTGTGTTTGTCGTCTTTTTGTCGTTTTTGCAGAAAATAGATTCTGGTAATTTACATTGAACTCTCCATTAGATATATATCCACATGGTATTTTATCTCTAACGTTAGCATTTTTGTTATGTTTAAAACACAGCATTCTTAATAACGACACTAATGTGTTTTGGATGAGTCAGTGCTAATTTTTAAGTTTTGAACAACAATGTCGCTCACATTTATCGATAATTTTTCCTCCGCAGCAACTTGGTGTTTTTGGATCTAATACGAAACAGAAAAATATAAATTCAAGAAATAAAAGTGCAAACGTCCATGCCCTCGCCGCGTTCCATCAGTTATTTACACAAATCGTAAACAGGGAGGAGGAAAAGTTCAAACCTGCCATAAAACCTAATGTCTTTGTCACTTTAAATAGAAAACGAAGCAAAAGTCGCTTTATCGTTGAGTGGAGTTGTATGTAAATCCACTAAAACCAAACCCCATTTATATTGACTAGAGAGTTCGTGTCAACCATATATTAAACATAATGGGTTTTTATGGCAGGAAGGTGTTTACGTCAACCACCACGATTATAAAGGCTATGATAACTATGAGCTTCTGCGGACGTTTGGGTTTGAAAAGTTTTTTGAAAAGAGCTAGAATACAAAACGTTTTGTTCCGCGTAACTCATCCATCGACCTCGAGGATTTAACGAGGACTTTTACTCTGTATACAGAGGTACGAATTGGTTCGTAACCTAAAGCAAATCCGATTGCACATGAAGCAACCGAAACACTTTTAGTCACGACGCTTACCAGCATACTGTGGTTTCATGTGACTACGTTTAACATTGTCAAAGTTTCCGGTTAAAATGCTGATTTGGGGATACGAACGTTTTATTTGTCAGCAAAAAGGAATTGATTGTGTTTGCCGGTTTTGCAGAGAACATACTGGCAATTTTGATTAAACACCCTTTTAGGTAACTTCGGCAAAGGGCTGACTGTGTATAACGATCGTTAGGATAGGTATTACGTCGATTGTCGATATATACGCACATAAAATTTTATGATTAACGATGTATTAGAAGTTAACTGGAGCAGTTAGTTATTTTGCAATGAATAAACATAGGAATGAGCATTGTTAATATGAGCGACATGTTTTATACGTTTATTGGATGAGTCAGTATAGCAAGTAACTGGGATTTTCTATATGAAAGGATTTTCAGATGGTGATTTTTAAACGCAACTTCATGCAAACGCGATTGTGACTGAAGCAACCAAAACAAGGTCAGCATCCATGCATTGCAACGTCCTGCAATAAGTTATTAATTTCTTAAAATGTAAGTGTACCTGCGCATTTTCTGTCGAGTATCACAATAATAAGTGCTGGAATTAAAACGGAAAAGATTTCTTAACAGGGTTCGACAACTCTTGGCACCCGTGTGTTTTATGATGTCTTAAGTCAATTGATATGTTCAAATAACGCTGTTTATGCAAAAAAAACACCCTTAATCAAACTTGTTTTCTACCACTCTTGCTATTTAAAATGTAAAACCTTACGTAAAGCAACCGTTGTTACACATTTTAAAATGAGATGCTGGCAAAGACGCCACCTATAGAATGCCTTAACCCAACAATCCCATTGAAAGATATTAAGGACCTTAATACCCAAACTACCTTACTTTGTAGCCATGCTTCTTACTTTGATAGTGATAAATTTAATTGTGTATAGTTTACTTAACGGTGCGACTTTTCGCCGCATGGATTTACCTGAAAGGAAATACAACTTGAACCGATATTTTAGGTCACGAAATTTTTGCGTAACCCCAGCAATTGCACATATAAGACCTGGGTCTATGTAAAATGTAAACCATGCGAAATATCAGAATAGTTATTTAGTGATTATTTCTCTGGAAATATGACTGCAAAAGTGGAAAATACACAATTTGTACTTGGCATTTACTGGTGACAAGATTTAAACACAACAAAGAACTTCATACCAAAGAGTCAAAATCGACTCAATGGAAAACGCAGGGGTACAAAAATCGCGGTTAACCGAGTGTTCAAAAATGCCAGAACAGCATATCGAGTCTCTAGTTTCTGTTTGTTTGTTTATATGTTTGTTTACTTAGTCCGAATGTCAAACAAGAACTAAACAATTGCTCTGATGAGACTGTCGGAACAAATCCATTATAATCTTTCCATATCTGACGCAAACTACGAGAGAAAAGAACCCAGGAAACCAAGCAATAGTCGTATATGGAAGTGCACAATAAAATTACTTTTACGCAGCACACGTGGGCAGTGCTCGCCAACTGCCAGCGCTCGTAAATGGAGTTTTTTGTCCAGTCAAAATACGCGCATCACGAAAAAAATTTTCTGCAACAAAAATTTAAACATGACACGACGTACAGCGCCACACAAACTAACCAACAAAACTTACCGAACTGTGACGTAGGCAAGCCTTGAAAATCTTTATACAATCATACAAATTAATACAGTTAATTTCCGATAGTTAACTGCCTCCTTAACACAAGAAATATAAGAAAGCAGTAGGTTAAAAAGAACACAAACAGCACATCCATGCACAACCAAGCGTCGAATTTTTTCTGCGTGTCGAACATCTTGAGAAAAATTGTCGTGCGTGTCGAATAGCAAAAATGTCGTATTTGGAATCTAACGCATGAGAAAGAAAAATGGTAGTTGTTTCGCAACAATGCCACGTGTTCGGTAACAATGCTCCAATTTGGAAACAATGGTTGGTTTTAGGTTTAACGCGTTTATTCGCTGAACGTTAAAGTGTTGGCTAGTTTTTGTATTGATTTTGTCCAAAAATTTATTGCGGTTGCGTTTATTTAGCAATCTAAACAGACAAATTTATTTTGGGTGCGGATCCCGAACGATGATGCTATTAAGTTTTTAACACTACGCAACCGTTCAGTTCAAAGCTTTTGTTTGATAGAGACTCGAAATACTAATTTCTCCCAACAAAATTATTTGCGTTTTGAAATTAAACGACTTATATTGGCACCAACGTCTTCGAACCACTTTGCCACCAACATGTACTGCAAAAAATTGACAACTAGAAAACTGGTAAGATCGATGTGAATGTTGCAATGTTGGGGTAACCGATACGTTAGGCTGAATGGAGTAATTATAGTAATTCAATTTGTGGATTTTTGAAAAAACAATAGCGTTGGTCTGTTCGTGGTACTGCAAACCAGTAACTTAACAATTATTCACGCCGCCCGTGTCGAACAGTGGCGTGGCGTGTCGAACACTTAGAATTGCCAAAAAGGCATAAATAGATACCATGTGCACAGCTAAACTGAACGAAACAAATCCCGCCAACAGATCAAGACAATGCCACCATAGTGAATAACAAAGGCTATTACTTTGTGGTGACGGGTGGTGATGTCATTTTGCATTTTTGTCGTAATTTTGTTGCATTTTGCATTTTTGTCTTTTGCATGGTCGTAGCTTTTGTCGCCATTATCGCGACCTACAGAATGCACATACCCAAGACAGTCCGATGTTACGACGCTACAATATCGTGTTATCTGAAGGAGAGCGAGGAGAAAACATGTTATTTGTGGATGCTCACCTGCATTAACTTCGTAAGTTTAACAACACAACTCGTATCTCCCAATTACATCACATATGCGCTTATGAACGTTAGGGAGTTCTCGCTAAGTAAGTTTGGAAGGTTAACAACGAGTTTGGAAGGTTAACAACGACTAAAAAAGCTGAAAAACAACAGGTCAGGGCGTAAACAGATTTTACACTTCTGAGCTTTTTCGAAGTGGGTGGCATTTTAACGTACACAAGTCCAGCCGATGATCGTTTATACGTGGTAATGCACCGTGAAAATCCTATTTAAACCTGACGATCGGCAGCGTTGGGCACTACTTGTTCATATTATTTGTCAAAGAATGACAAAGATGCTCACATGTTTCTAATAACACGAAATTTAAAATAAACAAATGAGTATTAATGGTTTATGTGATTATTAGTTGCATGGTAGCAACAACGCTCAGTTCAATCCACAAACCAGATTAACATATTTTCCCATGGCAGATTACCGGCTCTCTGACAGTTTGGGAGATTCTACACATGTGCTCACACAGGGAACTGTATGAAAAAGACGCCCTGGATACCTACACGTTCCGGGAAATTCAATGTAACAGGTCGGTTATGTCTACTCATCGTTACGACACTTGTACTTTAACAGATGAGTCCTTTCACGAATTATTTGCTTCCAACCGCTTACGTTTGTTGTCGAAGCAGAATGCGTTCGGGTTTGGGAGAAATTATCGATCTTGTTCAGCAACAGATCGCGGTATCAATTGACGTCACTAGTTTCAGTTGTATGACACAGTGTTTTATTGTCTCTGCGCTGTCCCACGTCAGACCGGAACGAATCTAGGAATTCTCTCCGTTTCCCATTTGTCGACCCATATGTTGTTGTCAGGATTGTCGTTCGTGAATCCTAAACAAGAATATTAGATGATTTTTTAACTAGGTTTCACCTGACACCAACATATGCAGGGCGCTGGTCTTACATTTATCGTCATATCATCCAATTAACCCCAAAGCGACTAAATCGTTTGTTAGGAATTTGACACTTCTTTTGCCCTCATCAATTTTTTACGATTTATAACCGAATAATAAGTAACAACGGTTTCACAAACGGTGGGTTTTTCATGGTCAAAATACATAGAAAGTGCTACATCATCACAGTTGCTTTCCCTACAACGTGCATAAGAATTAAATTACATTTTACATTATAACTTTAAACTACCGATATGGGGTTGATATACTCTCAGTGCGCCCTTCTCATAATTCCACCCTCTGTATTTTAGCAGCTACCTGGTTCCCACCGAACCTCCAACGCCCAAAACACCCAACAACGACGGTTGGAATCCCACATGGGAGGATAAGGTGGAATTAGGACCTTCCACTTCGGCTGGTTTGGATAGAATTATTAAAACTAGCAATGAAAGCACAGCAGAACTTGGAATGGTCGACTGTGCCGACGAATGCCTAGAAGACCCTTTTTAGAGCTCAATCATAAATTGTATTACAATTTCTTTAATGGGCAAAAATTGGTGAATACTGCACCAAATCATGTAGAATTGTTTCAGGAAGTTTGGGGTTAATATTATTTGGACGTATTACCACAGTCAGAGAATGCGGACAAGATTTGGTCCAAAATCGAATAAGTTTGATGCGCGACTGAAATGTGTAAGTATCAAAATTCGTGGGTGTTACAGAAACCAGTTTTGGTTCCCAGAAAATGGATTTTGATCTTGTTTCGAATTTGTTTTCAAACTCTGTTGTAATGAACTTTCATACAGGGAGATTTTTGTTCCTAATTTGAAAAAAAAAAAAATGTTTCCATCTGGGAAAAACTTGCCAATCACTTCATTTGTGAGTTTTGTAATGTTTTAAGTTCATCAATGCTTTTTTACACTTGAACGTTTCGTCAAATATATTTGTTTGTGAAATTTTGCTGATTAAGTTCACTCTATTCAACTTCAGAGATAACCTCGGTTTAATGAAGTAAGTGGTGAAAAAATACTATATCACCCATTAAATGGTTTTGGGAGCTTTAGCCGCAAGTATTACGGAATAAGTGTTCCGTGATTTATTTGCTGATCGCCTAAGACCGTGCAACCTTTCTTACCAACTCTCTGTAGCGTCAGCTAGTGGTCGTTGCAGCTCTGAGGTTCAACGGGAAATCCACAAAGCAATCACTTTGCAAGTTAAAATTATCAGCATGATACAGGATTAATAAATGTCGCACCATAAATGTACCGCAGTCAGCCTCTCTTGATTGAGGGTTATCATAAAATTGTCACCTAAAAAGTAACAATCGAAAATCACACGCAACGCATTTTAACCATTGCAAAAATAATATATGAAAACAAGTTAATTTGAAAAAGGTCACAAGAAAACAGTATACCACGCACTAAAACAGAACACGTGCGTTGTAGCACACAGTTAATTCAACACAAACGCGAGGGCAGGGAAAGCTCAAAGCATCTGCGTACCGCAGTCTGCACACGCCCACAAACACAACTTCCAATTTCGCAACACATAACCAACCGCGTTATGTTTTCCCTTTTATATTTCGATGTTTCGTGGCATCTTTTCGAGTCGAGCGTCCGCCGAACAAGCAAACGTTCGTGAAACAAACACGCCCTACATCGCAAAAGATTTGAAAAATCCTGGATCAAATATACAGTTTGGTATCATGAGGTCACCCACGATGTGGACAACCCTACACCGACGAGCACTAAATCGTGATTATTTTTTTCCTTTGACCACACCGGGATTTGAACCCAAGACATCCTGGGCACGAAATCCGATCAGGTTTTTTTTTTATATGGGTCGCGCGCTAGCGACGTTTTGTTTCAATTTGCTTACAATTTTAGTTTCGAAACTAGTGACAGGAAGTGACGGAAAAGTTGTAGTAAGTTGTTATATTAGGGCTGCGGTATTTATATATACATATATATGCCTCGCTTTTTTTCGCTACTCATTGTCTCGACGTAATTAAGGAGTTCAATGGCAACACTGATCAGGACACGAAGGTGACCAACAGTTTCGAGAAACCTGTTGAAGCTGTGAAGTTACGATTGATTCCAATTTCGTGGAATGGACGTGTATCAGTTAGACATGAATACCTGACTTGCTGAATAGAAACATCAAATAATAACTGTGACTCATTACCCATAGGCTATGAGTTTAACGCATGTAAATATTTTTATTGCAACGCTTTGCAGACTATTTTTGTAGCGGAAAAAGAAAGAGACATTTCCACGCAATTCATATTGCTTTCTTTTGCAACAGCTTCCGAGCCTATATTTACATTTAGGGAAATGTTGAGATGAAGATTTAACCAATATATTTTTCCCAATTAAAAGCGTTAAGTGCATGTTTATGTTTCAAGTTGTCCATCTTCATTATATGTCTCTTCAGCAATTCGATAAATGATAACTTCGATATGTTTCAAATTAAACCGATTTAGGTTTTTTCCTATGATGTAAAACAATCCCAGTAACACAGGTTATCTGTCAAGCGCAAATACTGACAGATGTAACCAGGAACATTTTATGAATGATACATGGATGCATGGGTTTTGTTTGTAAAATAAAATACTTTGCAAAAGGCAGTTGTGATGTCGTAATGATAATTGAACGCACGAATTTGGCAAAAGGCAACCGAATTCCACAACCAAAACAAAACAGTAGAGCCTGAACACGTGGTGAATTTCCATCAATACCAGGCGACGACGAAAAACAGTTACAAGACATCTAATTCTTAATGAATTGTGTAGAGGAGGGTTGGTGGCTTCACTTAATCGCAAATGGAGGTAACTTTCTGTGATTCATTTTTTCACAAAACAAACCTACACTTTTTTGGCCAAAATAATGGCCAACAGAGGGTCAAAATGCCCCCGGGGGAGCAGTTAAAGTAGTTATCTCGATTATAAATTTGGCCAGAATTCCTAGTCAAGGGTCGGGACTAACAGAAAATCACAAATTGACCATACTTTCTGTGATTCATTTTTCCACAAAATCTACATCAATATTTGGGTAGTTTTTCAGCTACATGTTCAACAGCACCCTCTACCAATTTACTGCCTGACTAATAACCCTGAAAACCATAGCAAAACTGCCCCAAACACGCCAAAAATCGCCCTGGCAACAGCCTGTTCATCTGCGCTCATTTAACCAAAACACTGGCGCCCATGCATGACCCATTGCATTGTTACACATAATTTTACTCTGTTAAGCAGGACAGAGTTCGAGAAGGGCATTTCCCACCTAAGAAAGTCTTTTCCATAGAAATACAGAGATGCAGCCTTCAGTGCAACCCGAGAAGTTGTTATCTACACAGCGGTTAGAAATTTGATAAATGGGACTGAGGTTTGTGTCGGTGATTAATAACATGTTTGCATAAATACCGTAAGCAAGATCGGTTAACTTTTGTGAAAACAAACAATCCTTCACACTCACATAGTTTTACTGCAAACAACAGCACTACATAAACAAAAATAAAGTGTCAACGCATTTAATCCCGAACAAACAATAGAGAGTTTAGGTCTGAAAAGTCGTTCCAGTGCAGTAATGGATTACATCTGTGATACGTCATATGTGGGCTATATTGGAAACACATATAATGGAGGCAAACCCAACCACGGGAAATAATAAAACACGAATATGACCCACATCTCAACTAAATAAATCAAACAGTTTCGGATGTGATATCTGTGGAGCAATGACGATATCAGAGTAAAGTCAACATTTTTTGGCTCACGAAAACACACAGGTTAAAGAATAGGAAGGACATCATTGTCATCAATTTTATTCTGATCATTGTTTAAAAAGTCGAGCTCTCTCATGGCATCCAGGAGGTATTCTAGGAGCCTAGTTGTGCGCTCATCCGAAAAAGTAAATACTCCGTCACTAGAGGATTCCAAGCGCATGAGGAGACGTTTTCGTGTTTCAGCGACCGAGGGACTTTCCCCTTGACAGAGTCGGATTTCATCCTCCAGTGCCCAACATAACTTCCGCTCTTCCTGGGTCTCTGCGCACGCCATGCTCTCCTTCGCAATCCGATCCCAATCCTCATCACCACTCCACTTCTCCCGGAGGATTATAGATGCGATTATCTTTGCAAGGGACGCGGCACCATTCCCACGACTTTCGTTGCCTTCCATAAATTTACCAATCTTAAACCCCGCCACTTTGGCACGAAGGCTACACGTGATCATTACGTCATCAATCGTGATGTCACCGACTCTAAAGATTGGATCGGAGTGGAGGAAGTGAATGGCAGATGCGATATCGGCACAGAGTCGGAGGTTGGCCAGGGGAGGGAGCCAGAAATCCTTCTTTCTGGTGTATTGGAGGAAGGGGAGGATGTCCATACCGTCCACGTACTCGAACAAAACTCCGAACTCGTTTCCCTGGCGAGTGTGACCGAGTACGCGGATCACGTGATCGTGATTAGCCAACCGGGATAGTGAGACGCCCTCCGTCAACCTGCAACAAACGTACCAGTTCAATTACTGAGACTAAAATCCCAAACCGTGTCAATATATTTACAAACTTACGTTTCCATCTGCTGTTCGGTCGATATTCCGTCCTCTATGTTAATGTACTGCACTGTTACATTTCCATGCATGTCATTCCACGCCTTCTTAACAAGCCTGAAGTTTCCGTTGTCAATAATTTTGTCCATGGAAAACGTCAGTTCGCTCGGAGGAACAAAACAATCCACAGCCTAAAGTAAATATTTGTTAAACTGATCATAATCTAACTTAATGGTTGTCAGTTGTGTGCAGAATTACTGCATTGACAAAAGCGTTTATTTCAACATAAAGTTGCATCACATGTTTGTTTTCCAATCATAGATCTCGCAACACATTACAAAATTGTTGGTATTCCAATACATCAACTAAGTGTGTTAAAATAAGCACTGAATACACAAAGTAAAACCGACCGCAAAATTCTTTTTCACAGTAAACATTTTTCTACCTTCTTAGAAGCAAGCTTTTGGTCCTCCAATACCTTTAACCTGGCTTCTGCTGCTTTAAGTTCCTACAAATAGAGTAACAGATCATGTAAAATGTTCAATGATAATTTATCATAGCTGGTGTGTTCACGCTGGAATCAAGAGAGACACAAGATGCAGATCTGCAACAAAACCCCGACATTGACATGACATCCTGTAGTTAATGTTGCAGATCCATGATAACTAATGGAAAAGGTTAACTAAGGGCATGTGACTCTACACCAGGGCTCACCAAACTATGGTCCACAAGGTTAGTCCATGTGGCCCGCCGGGCTAGCCCCCCAAATAACAAATCAGTTCATCCTACCCCACTATAAGATAAATCTTGTTTCTTTTGTGATATACTGACGTGAATAATGGGCTGAAGAATATATTTAATGCAAATATGAACAAACATGTACATTGTCTTGTGTACAAAAGTATGTTATTATACAAAAGTTAAACTTATTCAAACAATACTGCCAACTATCAGATCCCAGTACGAACTGCAATTCATAGAATAAAAAAAGATAAACAAGCAATGATGAGAGCTGCAGACAGGTGTACACACTATTTCGACCTGTAAGGTCTCATCAGTGCAGCTGGTGACTGTGGCACAGGGCTAGCTGGTAGACTAGCAGGCACACAGATTTCCACTTTGTGGTACCTGTTGGTCAATCGTCGATATGTTGAGTACCAAATTAGGTACCATGTGAAGCGCACTTATACAGCCAAACAACTGTAGCCATGTACTGATGAGACCCTACAGGTCGAAATTGTGTGTAAACCTGTCTGCAGCTCTCATTGAATATTATGGCTCTTTTGCGCATTTTAAATAAATGAGCATGGGGACCAATTATGTGAATTTTGTGAGCTGCATACAGATGGCCATCGTTTCAACCTATAAAGTCTTATCAGTCCAGCTTGGTGTGGACAATCTTGCCATGGCAGCACTGATTAGACCTTATGGGTTGAAACAGTGGAATAAAAAACCTAAACCATTTTGCTGTAATTACCTGATTAAGTTCAAACATCTCAAGGTATTTTTCTTTGAACGGGGTCAGACTCTCTCTCAACATTTCACCGTTTTCTTTCGATAACTTCTTGCTTAACTTCAGATGTTGATAAGCTTGACTCACTGCACGGCCATGTAAGGCTTTAAAGTTTTGGATGTTCTCCAATTCCAAAATCTAAAACAATGTGCATTTGAAATATTATTACAAATCGACTTCTACTTGTCTTCGTAAGAAAATGTGATTCAATCACTTGATGTTATGTTTGTTCAGAATGATCTACAGTTTTTGCAAACGATTTTCGTTGACAACATTTCAGTGTCATGCACTTATGTTGTTTCATCAATTACGAAATCATTGTACATTTCATCAGTAAATAATTAACGAACAAACAATAAAAACTAGGTTTTACACCTAGTAATAAATATTAAGATATAAACAAATCTTCGCTTTGAGCTGTGAATATGTAAATGATGACTGGAAGTGAAACAAATAACAGATTCAAGTTTTCTTACCCCGTTATCCATAAGTTCATGGTACTTCGCTGCTAACTTCTTTTCATTTTCAAAGTAGGTGGCATCGTGTTTCCTCTAAAATAAAACTTTTATCCAACACAAAAAAATATTTGCTATGCAAGAAAATTTAATGCATAAACCCACATGCAATTTCAATTACCCTAATTGCTAACTGTGATATTAGGATTAACAATGTGTTTGTGAAGTATTTAAAAAATCAAAACAATTACTTTAAAATAACTTCCGAGGAAAGATTTTTCCTCCTCTGCCTTTTCAATAAACTGACTTTCCATTTGTTTCCTCAACGTTGCATTTGCCCAAAGTTGTGACGAAGAGAGAATTCTTTTTCCAGACTTCAAACATTTCTTATGGCATTCTTCAAATGGTTCTTCCATTGCAAATAGAGCTTCCTAAATCACAAACAAAACAGGTTCAATGGAACAGCAAAATACAAATGTCTGGAACAAATTGGCCAACAAAGTATAATTTTTTTTCTGTATTTCCCTTAAATCAGCTTAAAATAGAGTTTAAATAGTTGCCACAAGTTTCAACAAATATAGTAAATTGATTGATTCAACATTACAAGGAAACTCACCACCATGCTTTCCCTGTAGCTGCTAACAGCATTTGATTGTAAGCAGTGCATTACATTCTAAAACAATCCATGTATTAGAACACAATACTTTTGCCTAATGGTGCACATCAAATTCAGAATAACTCCAGGCAATCATGATTACCTCTTGTTTTTTTGCACTTTCAATCTCACTGATAATTGCATCTCTTTTTTCTTGCAAAGTCAAATTGAAATTCAGCATTTGTTGATCTGACAATAATTGAACGACTCTTTTCTAACTACTAATTTTGTTCGAGGACTTTTCCATGTTAAAACCAGTATCCATTAATATAACAAAAATCCATTAATATAACAAACCCCAAACAACTTGAGAAAACTTTGGATCCAAAGCTGTCTCAAGATGTTGTTTTGCTTCATCATTCGCCAAAGAATGTTGCTGAAAAACATCATCTTTACATGTGCATTCGTTTTCCTGCAAAAAGCGTCAAGTTTTAATGCCATCAGATAGCATTTAATTGTTAACAAACATACAACAATCACCATCTTGAAATTATAAAAATCACCAAAGCATTTACCTTCATTTTACTCAGATAAATTTCCAAAGCCTTTGAAAAAATTGCATCCATTTCACCGGACTGAAAACAAACAATGACGCAGTATGAAGAACAATAAATTCATTCCAAACTATGATTTTTATGTAGAAGTCAGAATAAAATATGCAGTTTCATAAAAAAGGATATGATGTGGATGAGGTGCATAGTTTCAATAACTTGAAAGATAGTAGGAAAACATACGTAAAAAATGTACAACGGAGCAATGAACAAGTCAAGCAAAAATCACCTCTTTTCCAAAATACATGACTTTGTTAATATCAGTTTATCATGTTAAACTAGGGTGTGTCACACGTATGACTAATGATGTCATCAATATTATTAGGATGTCATCAAACACTAATAACCATTAGGCAGCAGCCTTTTAGTCTTCCATATACATTTTGGGTTGAAACATAAAGCCATAAATTATGAAGGTTTGTGCCTATTTTATGCTTTGAACTAAGGCTGCATTTTCTGAAGGTTAAATTTAGGGTGGCAAAGCTATCTAGTCTGAAGAGTTGTCACTGTATTACCGTAATCTATGGTAATATGTAATCAATTTTAGGGAACACAGAGTTGAACAAGTTATTTATATTTAAAGTTTTTCCCAATCCCTATAACTTACTGTTTTGCTTCCATCAACTGGTAGTGTGTCATGAGTGCTTTGCGTTTGCTTTAAAACCTTTCAAAATAAAAAAGTAAAAAAAACAATTAGCACATCTTCACAATCTTGAGCACCATCATGATGTAACAAAGATTTCATTCCTCAACAAATATTAACAAACTTTTCACATAAATGTTAGTAAAAGAAAACCATCCATAAACGAGAGACTTTTCTCATTCCAAGCAGTAATTGCTTACATGGCTCAGTTTCACGTCATTCCGTTGTAGCTGTTTGTAGTTGTTTGTAACACGCTTTAGCGCAACCTAAATAAAATATTAGGTGACAATCTAAACTTTTCGGATGTAAAAATTACACTACAATCAAATAAAGTTTATCGACTACTTACCAGCTTTCTTTTAAAGTCATCCTCAAACAATATCTTGTAACTATTTGTGTATGTTCCCAATGCACTGATACCACTTTGATACCAACCAAGGTGTCTGAAGTCTTGTATTTTTATAAAATCTTCGTACTTTTTAAAGATAAAATCCTGAGCATTTGAGGTAATGTTTTCATATGATGTGTCAACTGACATGGTCCTGATACCCTGCAGCATTAGTTATGATGTAAGACCACATACAATAATGCACAGTAAAAGAGAAAATACTGCACAAGTTTTCCAATATTTCTTTTCACATTTTAGACAAACATTTTGAGGCCAATCTTACAATGACCATTATGAAATGTCTTAAATACAGGTAAAAGAATAACTTCTACACACACTTCTGTTATGCTTTTGATGTAGTCTTCAATTTGAAGCTCAATGGCATGAAAATACTCATGTCGGGCTGTGTCCTGCGTCAAAACCAGTTGTAAATGTAATTAAGTGACCAAAAGTTGGAATAGGATCAGTTATAAGGTGGAATCTTTATAATGTCCGAAATGGGGAAAAATCAAAACAGGATCCAAACAGAAGTGAAAAGAGGTAAGTTGCGTGATTAAGACAGAAACATTAACTAATCATGCAGTAAATGTATTAAACATTGCAAAACCTAAACTAAAGAATCTATATGTCAAGAAATGTACAATTGATACAGAGCATCACATACTACCACACAACAAGTGAAAACCAACCTCCAAATAAAGCCTTCCCAGATCATAGTTTCCGTCGTTCATGGATTTCATGTATCGCTCGATCCGTCTAAAAGTTTGTTTTCCATTTCTTTCTGACATTGTCCAGTGTGCGAAGCAGGAAGATCTTCAAAACCATAAATTAAAAATATGCAATTTGTAAGCAAACGACACCATTTATGACCATAGTTTTACATATTTTGAATCTTTTTATTTAATTCCAGTGCAAGTTAATGCACAAATAGTGGAACAACTTTTGGAACAGGACGTGTACAATGCAAATACATGCATGATGAAAATTTTATTTTGGATCAGAACATAGAAATATTGGAAAGCTGCAGACAGGGTGCGTACACGAACTGTTTCGACCTGTAAGGTTTCATCAGTGTAGCTGATGACAGTGGCACTGTGCTAGCTTTTACACTAGCGGGCACACTAATTTCCACTTTGTGGTACCTTTTGGTTAACGTCGATCTGTTTGGTACCCTATACTGAGTACCGAACAACAGAGACGACAAACCACTGTGGAGCGCACTATGGCCAAACAGATCTGCTTTGTAACTGATAGTGCTAAAGGCAAAAACACCAATGCAATATATGTGAAAAAAAACACCATGGCCAAACGGATCTTACCTTACATGTCGAAACAGTGCGTGTACACACCCTGTCTGTAGCTTTCCAATATTATGGCTTTTTTTAACAAAGAAATATACGCCACAGAACCAACCTTTTGAGTGTGTAACATCTTTGACTGAAGGCAGAGTGTAGCACATACAGCTATCAAATGCTACAGAAAGTAGATCAAAGCAATATTCTGAGGTGGAATATTTTGTCAAAACTGTTTTGAGATAATCATTATTTTGTCCATATTTGGGGCCTTTGTATTCATGGATGACAAAAACCAATTCCTTGCAAAAAGAAACATTTATAAGTAATTTATTACAACGCTACCAGAAAACTTGTGAAATACAATTAATTTTGTTTCCAATACCATTGAATGTATCGTATATATCACATAATATACCATGTGTTTGAAATGTTCAAGTTAATTATACCTGCAATATAGAAGTGAATCCATACCATTGAATTTTCTTTGCATAATCCACAAACACCTGAGAATAAACAGAACAGATACAAAAAATATGCACAAGTGGTTATGATATATTATAGATTTGATATATAGATGATATCATAGGCGTCGATTTTTCAAAGTTTTGTAAAATATTAAGGGTAAATTATGGGTTCAATACTAAACGATAAATATTAAGTCATATACCAATATATTAATCCAATGGTAATTTTAATTCTGTGAAATGTTTCAAACATACAAACTTATCCAAACCTTCAAGTGGGACAAATCCGATTCTGTAATCTCCTCTAGCACATTGATAACAATAGTGGAAGCCATGGCACCAGCACATTGCAAAATACATTTGTTTAAACTAAATGTTCTTTGATTCAACTCCAGAGTCAGCATTGAAAAACAACGAAGCTGGTTGAAAAATAAAATAGATGGTTCTTATTTATATTCTTTATGTTTAAACTTGTTATCGTGCACATAAACACTTAGGTATATTTACTAGCTGTGAGTAAGAAGTTCAGAATAATACAAAATCAATATAACTGACTTCAAGGCATAAAATATTTACTGGAAAATTAAAAACATACATATGGACATTTTGGACACAAAAGCAATGAACAGACCTTCGCTTGTACTTATTTATTTTAGTTATTTTAGTTTTCCACTTCTACTTACAAGCTGATCATCCTCTATTGGACGACAAAATGGGGTTTCCTGCAAACAGAGACCAGTTATTCTATCAAGTTGTCTGATGGGAAAGTTTTTTGCATAACAGTGCTGCTTGTATCGCTGGAAGATTGCATTGTTTGGTTCCTGTTAAACACAAAAAACAATAAAGCCCTCATGAACTTTTTTCACATGGATATTTGATGTTCAACAACATCACTAGTCACCTTGGTTTTTTTGTGTCATTTGTCACTCACACAGTACCCTGCTTTACCTTTTTGACTTACTGTTAAATCTCTTGTCTGTTTCATGTACTCCAAATACACAAGAAAGAAAACTTTCTTTGACATTTCATCTGTTCCAAAAAATCCCACATTAACAAATGCATCACCAGCATGATCGAATGCTGCCTGAGCATAATGAGGAGTCCACAAATGTCTGTTTGGATTATCCTGATGATGGACCAACTGTCGCACTACAAATAAGCACATGTATATTTTATCCAAAAAAAATGTAAGCTGGTGAAAACAGATTAGATGTTTTTTGCACTTTTAATCGTGAGGATGAAGTGCAGAATAGCAAACACTTATCGTATGTTAATGCATAGGGTATTTTTTGTGCAGAGCATCAGTAAATATTTTCAAACTTTCCTTCAATCTGTTAAAGGTTTATGGGATAGGAGAATTTGTAATTCATGGCTAGTAGGCCTTGGTGTCTAACGCCTGATTTCAGAAAAACAGATTGATTTTATAATTTATACCAGAAAAAAACCTGGGTCGTGCATTTTATTCAATGTCGCCAATTTTTTTTCCAAAAAAAGCACAAAAATATAACACACGTCAAAACACACGAAAAAGTTTCAAAAATACTTACAAAGCATGTCCTTAGATCCCATTTTTAATTTTTGCTTCCCATAACTTCAATCAAAGAAAAATTTGAATCCACGAACCCACCGTTCGGTGATTCCCCGTATGTAAGAATAAATTATTTCACAAATAGTTATTTTTTATGTGACATCTGTTAGTGCGATTTGTAAAAAAAATTGTATTAAAGTTATCTTACATAGAAACAAGTCTGTCTTTTCCTTTTATGCTTTCCTTTTAATTACTACATAAATTGGTATCTCCTTTGTTGTGAGAAAAAAATACACACGCTTGACTGCGTTTGTCTGCTTCCAGCACTTCTCCTTACGCTGTTTTTCCTGTGCGTGATCGAGGTGCCGTGCGTTGTTGTGCTGGCAATATACTTGTTGCGACGCAAGCGACGAGAGAAGGTTATTGTAAGTCGTTGCACATCAGGTCACTCTCTGAACAAATTTGACCTTTCATCTCGTAGCCACTGATTCAGTAAAATGAGGAACTGAATTTGGGCAATATTTCAAGGTAGCTGTGAAGCAACTTGTTTATTGGTTCTTATGCTATGGTTAGCTATAAGTTTATGGCAAATATTCTTGGAAAACATAGCTGAAAATGTTTATCGTAAGGTTAAGCAGTCACTTTATGCTTTGGTTGTCCAGAAGCAGAAATAAAATCGTTTGTCAAATTAGGTTGCTGATGTGTGAGATTAATGCTGATGAAATTACATGAAACTCCGATGTTGTCGCTAATGGAAAAACTGATCAAACATGCACTTCTAAGTTTTGTTGTCAAATTACTGTGAACGTAATGCAAGTTAGATTCAAAATGCGGTTTAATACTGATGACAATATTGTTATCGCTGACGTAAACTATAACACGATGTTGAATTCTTGTATTTACAAAGCATGAATCGACACAACAAAAGGATTAGACTGCCCCAATAACAGAGCAAATCCGTTTATATGGGGTATAAGAGCAATCTCATTCTTTTCGTTTAATTATAGAAAGTGTGAAAGTTACAAGGCGCCTAAAACTTTACTCTGCGCTGATCACATCAAACGAAAAGTTTTTCTTTTGTGTGATGCTATTAACGCAACGAAAAGAATAGCGTGGCGCGCAGTTAAAGCAAGCTCGTCCAACCTTTTCGGTAGAAGGAACACATACAGATTGCATATGAGGCGAGGCACTCAACAATGAATTTATGATCTTGTTTTCTTTTAACGTTAGCGTAACGTAGTCATGTTTTGCCTTTTTTGACTTTGTTTGAAAAATATAGTGTAAGTCGTTTAATCATGCTACAGACTAGAAATGATGACCTGTTTTGTTACGTATAATATTGAAAGAAATTAAATGCTAATATTACGGAACACAAGTTATTGTGACATGCTGGTGTTACGACGTAAACCTATTTGGGGTTTACAAGCTACCAGTGCCAATGTTTGAACGACGTAAACCTATTTGGGGTTTACAAGCTACCAGTGCCAATGTTTGAACGACGTAAACCTATTTGGGGTTTACAAGCTATCAGTGCCAATGTTTGAACGACGCAAACCTATTTGGGGTTTACAAGCTATCAGTGCCAATGTTTGAACGACGCAAACCTATTTGGGGTTTACAAGCTATCAGTGCCAATGTTTGAACGACGCAAACCTATTTGGGGTTTACAAGCTACAAGTGCCAATGTTTGAACGACGCAAACCTATTTGGGGCTCGTAAGCTACCAGTGTCCAATGTGTGAACGACGCACACCTATTTGGGACTTACAAGCTACCAGTGCCCAATGTGTGAAAGTAAACCATTAAAGAACTAAAGATTTTTTTCAGAATAAACGTATATTTGCCTGCATTCGTTTATTCCCGCAAAACATATAATTTACAGTAGAGCTCACCATGCACTTAGAACTACCGTAAACCGACCAACGCTTAGGAGGCCACATGTTTTCCGCACGGCCCTAGAAAATACAAGGCCAGAAAGTGGTGAAATCATTTCGATTTCCTGTATAATATCGGGATAATCTAGTTTACGTTTCTATAACCCTGACGCTCGTGCTCTGTGTAAGATTTGCTTTTACTTCCTTGCTGCACTCCTCGAGATGCGAAGTAGCGTGTGATGGTTGGTGATCTAATATCCGCCATTAACGCCTGTATGTGCTGTGCTATCATGGTCGCGAAACATGTGTTACGGCCCCAGACATCGATAGCAGATAGTACAGCTTTCCTAAAGTAACAAGAAGTGGCAACTTCTTGACGACCGAGCAGATAATTTCGGTCAAATCTATCGCACGTGTTCCCACTATTTTCTCAATTACGCAAAAGGACGACCAGCCTTTCCAATCCTAGGTTGTTGTCATTCACCATGCGCGTACGACGTTGATTATGTGGCGCATACAGGTCCTTTATTTAAAAGTCGAGTGGTCCGTTGTATCGTGATGGTACAATCGGATTTGTTTCATATTATCTACACGGTTCCCAAGGTTGAATAGCTGTATTTCATCTGAAGTCAGTCATAGCTAAGGCCACATACTCAGCTTTTTGCATTCAAATTGTCGGGAAATAGTTATCTAGACAAGGAAAAGTGTGGATGGCGGTCTCAATATCCGAAAAATCGGAGATAAAACCGGCACAAAGCTGCCATCAAAAGGTCTTCCAAAATAAAGATATCAGCTTCTGCATGTTCAAAACAACAAAACTGTTGCTCGAACGAACGCTCAAAAAACAACGTCTGTAAACATGAAAATTGTTCGTCGGATGTGAAAGTCATATTATTCTTTGCGCCTTGGAAAGTTCCTATGACTGTTGACTGTATTTGGACCATCAGTGCTGTTGTTTTTAACATAAGAATCGTTTCAGCCAACAAAGGTTAGCTGCACTTCAGAGTTAAGTGTGAGATTAAACCAAAGTGTGTCTATTTATTTATGGATAAATCGACAAACTTCATGCGACACTTGTCATTCGTTAGTGCTGGAGTCTGAGACTTTTTTCGCATCATTTTCTCCGTTAATTCCAAACAATCCCGTAAAGCGTAAACAATGGATTTTGGCTTCGAATGTTATCCCCAACCAAATCTACGGGCAGTCGTAATGGTCGCCCTGTCAAAAGCGTGTGGGGTAGGAACACCCAGACTGATACCCTGGTCGTGTGAGTGGTAGAGGCCCAACCACATCGACCTCAGCACCTTGCATCGGGCTATTTACCGTCGAGTGGACCAATGGTGTCTGTGGCCTTTGTGCGTCTTTTTTATAATATTGACACCCGATACAACCCCGATAAAACTGTTTTATATACTTCTTCACGCCACCTGTCCCAATAGTATCTTTCGGCGACTTTCGACAAGGGTGGCTCAACACCAATCTTAACAAAAACTGCTCGTTACCTATGGTAAACATCGTTTTTTTATGTTGTACCAACAAAGCAGAGTCATGTCATGACGCTAGTCTCAATACAGGAAAAATGTTATGAACCTGAAGTTCTACAAGCTTAGTACATAATCGGCAAGGTTTAATTTGAGCTATACGAAAATACTTTCAGATACAAATTTTTGAATATAATTTGGAATAATATCAGCAATAAGTATTTTGAAAATCGACCCAGCATTGATAACAATGTTTATTTTCTTCTGTTTTTTGGGGGAATCTTTTTATGTTTACTCAATCGCGCCACTTATATAATTGTCTGCGCAACGATAATTGAGATCGCAAACTATAGCCCAGATGGTAAAAGGTGTACTTTAACCTATGGTAAACTGTGAACAACTACTTGTTGAAAAAAAGGAATTCCTTTGCACCTATACGACAAAAATATGTTGATGATATACTGAATGACTTTAACTCAAGTTTCAGTTTGAGAAATATTTTTTTCTCTTTCTGTTTGCAGTTAAAATTTTTGTTATATTTTAATGTTGCTTCACATTTGAAAGAAGCCACAGCCAACACTCATCATGTCGAGTCCTGAAGCCCCGAGGAAACCAATGCCAGATACAAAACATGTGGCCGATTTTGAAACTGAACCACAGAGACCAGGTAGGAAGTGTGTTTGAACAACCAATTTCTCAATAACGTATTATTGTTCAGAGTAACTCATTTTATAAAACATTTTCTGGCCCTCCATTGCTTAATTTTCATTAATTTATGTTTTTTTAGCCAGGTCCTTCACAACAATTATCAACACAGAGAGCAAACATAGCTGATAGCATTGTTGAAGTTCAGGGTGATGTGAAAATAACAAAAAAATTCTACAACACACCAGGTATTACAAATACATGTCATAGTTAACAACCACTGAACATGCCCATAGAGAAAAACATCTGTTTGTAAATTGTGTTTATGTTCCGTTTTTGAAGCTAGCAGCTTTATAACCCAAGTGGGTAATTGCACAGACTTCGCTTTATATCATTCTGTTGCAAATTCAAAATCTCAATCACACCACATTATTTTAATGCCAGTTGGAGACAAAGAACATTACATATAATATGCGCAAAAGAGCCATAATAATCAATGAGAGCTGCAGACAGGGTGTATACACGCACTGTTTCGACCTGTAAGGTCTCATCAGTGCAGCTGTTGATGTGGCACTGTGCTAGCTGGTAGACTAGCAGGCACACAGATTTCCACTTTGTGGTACCTTTCGGTCAATCGTCGATATGCTGGGTACCAAACTAGGTACCAATCAACACAGACGAACCAAGTGGAGCGCACTATGGCCAAAACAACTGTTTGGGATCCAATAGCGCTATCGGCTCGGCTTTCACCCAAATCATATTTTATGCGCAAAAGAGCCATAATAATCAATGAGAGCTACAGATAGGGTGTATACACGCACTGTTTCGACCTGTAAGGTATCATCAGTGCAGCTGTTGATGTGGCACTGTGCTAGCTGGTAGACTAGTTTTGGCCAAGGTGCGCTCCACGTGGTTCGTCTGTGTTGATTGGTAACTAGCTTGGTACCCAGCATATCGACAATTGACGGAAAGGTACCACAAAGTGGAAATCTGTGTGCCTGCTAGTCTACCAGCTAGCACAGTGCCACGTCAACAGCTGCACTGATGAGACCTTACAGGTCGAAACAGTGCGTGTATACACCCTGTCTGCAGCTCTCATTACATATAATGTTCTTTGTCTCCAATTGGCATTAAAATAATGTGCTGTGCTTGAGTAGTGCTAGTTTTCAACTGTTTTGAATTATATTTTTCTAATAAGATTCATCAAACACCAAAGCAGATGAGCAACAAGATGAAGGTAAAATAAAATGCTTACTATAACTCATAGGTCTGGGATACATTTAAAAAGTTTAGCCAACAAAGATTTTTAATCGAAAGGGGTGGCAATTAGGTTTGGTCGCATACATTTTAGTAAGCACAAAATTATTGTAAAAAATGATTGAAGCAGTGTCTATACCGTACCATTAAGGACCTATATGGGTATTAAATTGGAGAAATCCTGTTTTCAAGGCCCTCAGCTGTAATGCATCTAGTGCTTGTTCCGCTTATTTCCCAATGACCGTTGATGGGTCTTGTGACTTACATAGGGACCTAAAATTCTTCGTTGAAAAAAAATTTTGCTCCTGGATGAGACTGTACAGAGCAAGGACTTGCTGGGCCTCCTGAAAGATCATACGACCAACAGGGGAGTATAAACAGGCCTGGGGGGAGGGCTTTGACACTTTTTCAGCAACTAAATTTGATGCCATTGCATAGAGAAGAGTTGGGTCTTACAAAAAAATGCAAATGAGTGGGTAGTTGAACGATTCATTTTTCTGCAAAATCCAGTTTCAATTTTTGTTGCTTTTTTTAGGTATACACGGTGGGCATTTCCCAGCACCAAAACTTATTTTCATAGAAATACCAATATGCGTCCTTTATGTTAGGCCTGCCTCTTGTCTATGCATTCAGTTCAAAATTAGTTGCAGATAGTTGCTTGAAGGCTGCATCTCTGTATTTCTGTGGAAAAGACTTTCCAGGGTTGGGAAATGCCCTTCTCGAACTCTGTCCTGCGTAACAGAGTAAAATTATGTGTAACAATACAATCGGTCATGCATGAGCGCCAGTGTTGTGGTTGAATGAGCGCAGATGAACAGGCTGTTGCCAGAGTGATTTTCATCGTGTTTGGGGCAGTTTTACTATGGTTTTCAGGGTTATTAGTAAGGCAGTAAATTGGTAGAGGGTGCTGTTGAACATGTAACTGAAAAAACTACCCAAATATTGAGGTAGATTTTGTGGAAAAATGAATCACAGAAAGTATAGTCAATTTGTGATTTTCTGTTAGTGCCGAGCCCTAATCGAGATAACTACTTTAACCGCTCCCCCGGGGGCATTTTGACCCTCTGTTGGCCATCATTTTGGCCAAAAAAGCAGAAAAAAGTGTAGGTTTGTTTTGTGAAAAAATGAATCACAGAAAGTACCCACCATTTGCGATTAAGTGAAGCCACCAACCCTCCTCCATATAATTCATTAAGAATTAGATGTCTTGTAACTGTCTTGGGGCCCCAGCGGGGCTGTTTGTACACCCCCAAGGACTGACAATTTAGCAGTTAGCCTTTGCAAAACCCCCCAATGTGCTGTCTTAATGCAGCTGCAATCAATTTTTTTCTGTTCAGCAATAGTAGTCCCCCTTCATGAGTCATCAGACCCAGCAATTGTTTTTGGCAAACAAGAGAAACTGTAACCAGGTGCACAATGACAAATGACTTCTAAAACTCAATTTTTGGGATTTAATTGTGAGATGCGGCCTTGAGGGAAAAATGAGATTGCTAAATCCAGTTCCAATTTTTGTTCCTTTTTTATCAAAATATTCAATTACCAGGGGGGCTAATGCCCCCAGGGGGTGGCTAAACCATTTTTCTACTGACTAATTTTGATCAAAATTTGTAGTGATGAGATGGATCTTTTATAAACTCAAGAATGTTCGGCCACATATAACATTCATTTTTCCACAAATACAGCCTTAAACTTGTGCTCCATTTTCAACATAATTTTCAACAGCACCCACCAGCAAGTAACTACCTAATTGAAATAGCCCAAAACCCCACTAAAACTGCCCCAAACACCCTAAAATTCTCCATGACAACAGCACGCACATGTGCGCTCATTCAACCGTAAATTTAACTTATATGCATCACTGGTTTGCTTGGTGATGCATGAATTTCTATTGTGACATGGGTTCTGCACGGTGGGCATTTCCCAGCACCTAAACTTATTTTCATAGAAATACCAATATGCGTTCTAAAACAAATAAAATGTTTTTGTTCTCCCAAAACTTAGCCAGTTGAAATGCATCTTGCAATAAGATCTTGCTATATAGAATGTGCGTTCACTGGTCTATTTTGCCTACAGAGAAAAGGCAGCTCAAAGCCATAGAAATCATCAAAAATCAACAGAATGATCTTAAGGCTGTGGTTCCTCTACCTGGTTTATGTGAAGAGGGAGTTCCTGATGTCAATCCTTCCCTAGAGGTCATTAACTTCTACAGAGGCATCTATGCCAAAAATGTTAGGTCGCATTTACCACTAACAGGAAAGAACAAAGCAGATCAATTTGAGGGCGATCCCCTAACATTTGAGGAATTGATTTCCACAATTGAAAAAGGTGATCAATTTCTTGCAATTATTGGAGCAGCGGGGTCAGGGAAAAGCACCATGTCCAAGAAACTGTTTAAACGCATGAAAAAGTAGTATTTGGTGGTGCATCTAAGCTTCATGTATTTAAACTTTGGAGATGAAAAACTAACACTGCAAGAGCTTCTACTTGATAGACAGTTTCCTGGTGTTGAACAAACTGTACGAGATGCTGCATTTAAATGGATGAAAAAAAATCCAAAAAAATGTGTTTTATTATTTGATGGATTAGATCAGGCAACATGGTTACTAGAAAATATGACAGCTATAAGTGCAAGTTACGAAAATCGTTTGACAGTTCAACAGCTTGTTGCCAATCTGTGCGGAAAAATCTTCTTCAAAAAATCATCTTTGATATTTACGTCCCGCCCCCATTCCCTGCTCACAATTCCTGTGAAAATTCGTCCGAAATCCATCATTAATGTCCATGATTTCTCTGCAGGAAACATGAAAAAGTTATTTGATTTTTATGGCGGTGAAAAAGCAAGTGAACTGTGGAAAAAACTTGAAACTGAATCTGCAGAAGTGCTAAATTTTTGTCGCAATCCATTACTTTTGCAATTTGTTTTGTATGCCAGTTTGTTTGGTGACAAAAACAATTGTGGCACAATTACCAACATATTTAATGCTTTGCAACAACTTGATGTGTCAGAACATACCAAGGACAAGGAACCAAACTTTGTGATAAAAGCCCTTGGCCAAATTGCGTATAATGGAAAGGCTCGT
The DNA here is from genome assembly GCF_947561715.1 of Ascidia mentula. NCBI lineage: Eukaryota > Metazoa > Chordata > Ascidiacea > Phlebobranchia > Ascidiidae > Ascidia > Ascidia mentula. Next base: position 17,713,478 of record NC_138570.1, on the reverse strand, counting down.
AAAACTGTTAGGTGGTTAAGGTGGTGAAGGAAGAACTTGCTAATATGGAAAACCCTGTGAGGATTTAATTTATATTTGTGTAAAAACATTTATTTGTGAAATTTCATAAAATTAAAACTTTTTGTGACTTTTTTCAGCCGATAGTTTTTGGTTTGGATGAAGGTGAACAGATCCCTTCCCTCATCCGATCTCGATTCCAGTGATTCGGATTGAAGCAAAATCTCAACACGAAAACTATTTCCTGTTCCCGAATTATTTGTGTTTTGTTTTCGTGATTTTAGAAATAAATGATTTTTAACAAAAAACAAAAACACCGACATTTTTTTCCATGCGTCACTAAGCAACACAAAAAACTTAAACCGTGCCACTAGAGGTATTATAACAAAAATAGAAATAATAATCGCATTAGGAAATCAGACATGATTTTGTTGCAGATTTCTAACAAAATCATAATTGCACATTGGTTTTTGCAGTTTAAATATAGAAATTTTACACCCTTGATTTGGAGGTTTGATAATTTATACATATTCATTTTAAAATTGTTTAGAATTTGAACAACGAGCAGTAGGTGATATTCATTTATCATTTATGCAAAGGCATTTGGTGGGAAATTGTCGGCCTGGAAACATGCATTATTTTACGTAATGTCCGACTGCTTCATTTCTTCGTTCCCAGTTGCCTTGCAAGCTACTAATATGTTGCCGTGTATTCCTATGTTGTGCACGATCATATGAGCAAACCTGCAAGGTTCTAACTAAACTGAAGCAGACTATCTAAAGGCGAATTTTGCGGAAAACAGAATTGCCATTTTATTTGGATAATAAAAGCAAAATACATTCATAATATTTTTGCTGGTATTGGAATCTCAGAGTTGTGCCCATTAGCTACTTTGTTCTAGCCTACCAACGCTTTCTGCACATTGCCTTTTGTTATTAACTGTTTTACCAGCTTCCACAGAGCTGACTTTTCCCGCCACAAAACATTCAGTCATTTCCCAATCCTGGCCGTACATTATCTTGTGTTTAACAATTGAGTAATAGCCTTATAAGGAAAAACGAATATTGATGAGTTGTAGGCAACCTCGATTGCAAAAGTTAAGAATGCGTTTGTTGTGGTTACTTTGATATAGTTCATGTTGCTGATAAATCTGTGCATGCTGCTGATGCACTCTCTAGATCATCTTCTCTAAAGTCGCTCTCTGCAATTGAAATTGCAATATGAGATTGAAGAACAAGTTGTTGCCGTAATTGCTAACATCCCCGCATCTCAAACACGGATACAACAAGTCCGTGACGCAACGAAGCGTGACGTATTATAAAAATTTTTCAACTTACTAAAGGCGGTTGGCCTAAACGTGTCTATATCGATTCGCGGCAACCATATTTTCAACTGCGCCACGATATAACTGTTGTTGACAGATTGCTTCTCAAAGGCTTCAGACTTATTATTCCTGGAATTCTGTGGAATGAAATTTTGCGCAGTATACATGTTGGACATCAGGGGATGGAAAAGTGTAGACCGAGAGCACAAGATTCCGTCTGGAGGCCAGGTATTACCAACGACATTAATCGATTTGTTTCCAGCTGCATTAAGTGTCAGCGGAATAGAAATATGCTAGCAGAACGAATGATTCCTTCTCTTCTGCCCAGTAGATCATGGGAAAAAGTAGGAACTGATTTGCTGTATTTCCAAGGTGAAATATATCTATTGTTCGTAGATTACTTCTCGAGGTTCATTGAGATGTCCCTACTCGCTCATGGCACGAGCTCATCGGACATTATCAGTCACTTGAAGTCTATTTTTCCCGCCATGGGATTTCAGACATAGTGATGTCGGATAACGGCCCGCAATACAATTCCTATATATTTTTCAGTTTTTCGCCAACGAATATGGCTTCATTCACCAGACCAGCAGCCTACTGTATCCACAAAGCAATGGAGAAGCGGGCTGTAAAGAGGGTCAAAAGTCCACTAAGCAAAGCCGAAGCTCCTATTTGGCGTTACTTTCTTACCGTGCTACAAAGCTGGCTTCCGGATACAGCCCAGCGGAGTTGTTGATGGGAAGACGATTGAAGACGACAATTCCGTGTTCGACGTCGTTCCTTGTCCATAACTGGTCTTATTTATCGAGTTTCAGAGCTAAAGATCTCGAAATCAAGCAAAATTACGACAAGCGACATCGGGTACGGCTTCTACCTGAACTTTCCCCGGAAACGTACGCTTGGATCGGTGGAGAGGGAGGCATTGTACGTTCTTAAACCTCACTTCCACGCTCTTACATCGTTCCCCCTCAAATCGGTCATTGCGACGTAACTGTCGACACATACGACCGATTCCAGAACAACGTGAACTGCGTACGCGTTCCGGTCGGTTGGTAAAACCACCCGTTTGTCTAGACTTGAAATTTCGATTTTGCATTTTCAGTAAAGGGGGATAAGGTGTGTTTCGCATGAGTGCTTGTACAACGTGGTAGGGTCACGTGACCCCCTCCTGTGCAGGTGATCCTCTGTGTCGTCAAAGGAATTCTAATATATATTTTAATTATGGTGTACATTAAATTCTGTTTAAACAACTTCCCGTCCAAAGCAATATTTTAGTTGTTCCAATTTTTGAGTGAGGTTCAGACATGGCCACTGTTTCGACCTGTTTGTTCCATTAATGCCAACTTAGAGACAAACCGGCGTTAATAAATCTTGTTGGAACGCACTGCGGCCAAGCAACTGCATAACAAAATAAAGTCACATTATGTCTTATTTTGGGAATAATGCAGGTGGCGAAGAAACGTGCAAAGGAGATTATCCGTTTACGGCTTACCTGTGCCACTTGCCTGATGTGCAAAATCTTTTTCGTGGGGGATCTCTAATTTCTGACGAATGGGTGATCACGAGTGCCGGGCAATTTTACTGCTACTCTCTTCTATTTAAACTACATTTATCACCAAGCTATTTTGTTTCTTGTTTGTATTTACTGACTTCCTTAAAACAAAATATCATGAGATAGTACAGTTCCCTTAGTTTTTTCCGAATCTAGCCCTCTGGTTGGCATTGTTTACTAATCAGCCACACCAATCTCCTATTTAATATTAAGAATTCAATGAAACTAGCAGAAGTTTCGAACTGAGTCAGCTGATTTATCAGAAAAAATCGATTTCGCCTGAACTGGCATCCTCAGTTTCTACAAATTCGAATTTGCAAATAAACACAGAAAGCTATACGGTAAATAAATCCAAGAATAAAATAAATTAAAATAAAATATAATAAAACATAATAAAACTGCTAAAGTTAAAAAGCAAGAAACCCTGTACTGCTGCCTTCCCTATGCACTACACTGCAATGAAAGGCGTTCAGATTTCAGAGGCGCAAAGATAAGCCGAATGACGTGACACGCAACGCAACGCTACACCACCTGCAGCACGAAAGTACGCCGTAAACACAACACATGAGGACATAGAAAGGGCGATGATAAAAACCAATGAACAGAAATACGTTGCAACCGTGGGACACATCAATAAACCGTCAACAAGATATAATTCACCGAATTCTGGGAATGATCATTTTTTGAATGTTTATTGAGGCCTGCGTAAGGTTTAACCATTTGCAAACATCGCAAACATCCAGCCTGTTGACCATAGGTTGTTCAACAAATGTCACTGTGAAGCAGCTTTCAATGGGCTGGTGTTGACTTGACGAGGGGTGTGCGCTTAAGTAATGGTGGCGCAGGGCCGTCTTGTCGGTACTCCCCGTTTTGCATGTTGTCATATTCCAATCTGACCTATGTTGCGTCCATCGTTTTGAGAATTTATTTTTTGTCTGACCAACTAGTGCTCATGACAGATTTGGCAGGTTGCAACGTAAATGCCATAACTTGCACAGGTTAGGTGTTGCGTTAGTTTGTATTCTTTGCCTGTGTTTGTCGTTAAATTGGTGGTTTCAATGACCATGGATTTATGGTTGCCATGGTGTCCGCACATTGCGCACCGTCTGCAAGCGCAACTCCCCGCAGTCCTGCTGCAGTCTGTTTGCAATGCCAGTTGCCGGTAGTTAGTCAGAATATTTCCCAAAGATGGCGGTCGTTTGTAAACAATTCTTGCTTGGCTTTTTAATTCTTTCTCTTTATGCGTTAGTCTAAGCACTTGAGGGAAGGCGGTGCTCCAAGCAACTATTGGGATTTTGCCCTTGTCGGTGGCATCACGAAAGCGCTGTGTCCAAGTTCTTGCCTGTGCAATATTTTTACTAATAAGCTTCTTCGAGAAGCCCGATTTTATACACTTGTCGTGAAGTCGATCTAGACTTTGTTGGTAGTGGTCTTGCCTTTCATTCAGGCGACGCAAACGACATGCTTCACCTAGAATAATGGACTTGTAAATGTGTCCGGGGTGATAAGTTGTTCCATGAAGGAAACACCGCTCTTTTGCTGTCTCCTTAACAAAGTTCTTGGTGACAAACCCAAAACTAGATTCGCAATCCGGCACATGCCACACATCCAGAAACTCTACAGAAGTGTTACCATTCTTGATGCGCATTTGCCGGAACACAATCTGCAGTCCTACGGAAGAAAATGCTTCCGTGAGTTTTGAGCATATATTTGATGTTATGTCTTCTCCCGTGGAAACCCAAATGACATCGTCAATGAACCTTTTGAAAAGATGTGCGGTATTAAGAATCTTTGCGACTGATTACATTATGAAGTGCAATGTTGGCGATTGATACAGAGTCGTTGTCGCCAGTTGCTATACCTTCTTTTTGTCGGTAAATGACGTTATCAAACTGCACCAGTAAATTATTGATGGTATATAGGCAGAGTTTGACTAACGTTTTTTGCGCCTTTGGACTATATCCGGAATGGCGTCGCAATGCGCACGTTAGTGCCTTCTGAATAAGATCCCTGCTGATGTTTGGGTAAAGGGATACTACGTCCCCTGCTACAATGTGTAAGTCTCTTGTGGATCCTCGAAAGTTTAGATTGCTTTGTTGCCACGCTGTTAGTTCTTTAAGATAGTGTTGGCTATCTTTGCAGTACTCATTTACAGTGGAGCAACAAAAAGTAATGCTGATCGGTTTCAACAGGTGCTCAAGAAGAGCTGTGGCACGGGAGGTACACGTATCGCCAGCTGATTGTACCAGTCTGACTGGAATGTCGTAAACATTCACGCTCTGAAGTTGTTGTGTAGATAGTTTATGCGTTTTAAAATCTACACAACAACTTCAGAGCGTGAATGTTTACGACATTCCAGTTAAAAATTGATTTATTACCCTTTATGCCGTTGTTAAATCTTAGCATCTTGTAAGGTTTCATCCAGATTATTTCTAACTCGTGCTGTTTAAAATGGTTAATGCTTTCTCGAAATTCGTCAATTCGATTGAACCAAAACCAAAGTTGGAAACGCTTCATGTATTCCGGTTCGATCAACGTACAGTGTTTGATCAAGTCAGACATGTACATGTAATGAAGGATTCCATTCCACTAATCCCATGATTAGATATTGTGTTGAAGATGGAACTTGGAGCAAAATGTTGTCACACTGCATACAAAACGGTTTGCTGTGCTTATATGCAAGCGTGATATTTGTTTTTAGTCGTCTTTAATATAGAGCTACATATATTTATTTGCAGGCGAGGAAAACAAAATCTTCAGCGTAAACGTTCAAGCAAATCAAGGTAAGCTTACAAACTTAAAATAGCAAAATAAGGTTGTCGTTGTTGCAGCATTATCTCATAATCCATGAACACTATAATCCTACGCAGTAATATTTCATGCAATGGCATGATAGGCAGGATCGCCCCACTGCGCAGGTCCTTGCTTGGCGATCCTGCCTATCATGCCATTGCATGAAATATTACTGCGTCATCTGATACGGTGGTAGAGATCCCCTACGTATATGTGAAGGTTGCCTGGCAAGTTGTGCGCTTGCGCACCAGTGTACCTTGGCCACAATATACCCCGTGAAACCACTGAGCTCCTGTAGCTCAGTTGGTAGAGCGTTGGGCCTGGTTAGCCCAGGGTCGTGAGTTCAAACCTCACCGGGAGCTTGATTTTTCAAATCTTGTTCCGACTTGTCAGGAAAAAGTGGCTGATCCAGCTGGGCTGCCAAGCCTGAAAACCTCACTATAATCCTATTTACCCTTTTTATAGATTCTTTGTGCAAATTGGGTTTAAAAACCGGTTACATCAAAGACAGCGCCATAACTGCATCATCTCACGTTGACGAGTTGCATCATGAAAGAAATGGCCGCTTAGATCGTCCTTATATTCCTAGAGTGCATTATGGTGCTTGGGTTGCAGCAGCAAGTGAGTATCAAAATTTCTTAACCTTGTTCGACAACTCTTGGCACCCGTGTGTTTTACGATGTCTTAAGTCAATTGATAACAAATAACGCTGTTTATGCAAAAAAAAACACCCTTAATCAAACTTGTTTTCTACCACTCTTCCTCTTTAAAATGTAAAACCTTACGTATGTACGACAGATAATGCGTATCAATGGATTCAGGTTGATTTGGAATCACTCACCAATATCACAGGTGTTATTACACAAGGAAGGAATAAAGAGAATGAATGGACTACAAAGTTCAAAATATCTTTCATTAGTCCTGGTGATCATAATTGGAAACTAGTGACAGGAAGTGATGAAAAAATTGTGGTAAGTTGTTTTATTAGTGCAACAGTATTTATACATATCTGTCAAGTTTGTTTTTGTCATTGTCTCGTCGTATTTAAGGAGTTCAACGGCAACAATGACCAAGACACGAAGGTTACCAACATATTTGAGAAACCTGTGGTAGCCGTAAAATTGCGATTGATTCCAATTTCGTGGTATAGACGTATATCACTCAGACATGAATACTTGACTTGCTGAATACAAGCAATAAATAACGACCGATTCATTATCCATCTGGGTCTAATGTTGTAAATATTTGTTATTATCCTTGTTGCGACCTATATGCCAAATGTTGATGCCGTAATCCCAAATATGAGCCTCAAGCTGGATCTTAACAACATTATTTGTGATCTTTTTGAATAACGCATTTGACATAAGATTCTAATTGTTCTGTTTTCCTAATCTGACTTTAATTGCAAACCTGATGCAAACACCACACCAACATTTATTGTATTAAGATCGGTTTTGAATACATTTTTCACACACACACAAGAATTCCAATGCGAAACTTAGTGAATTAAAGACGCTCAGACAGAACTGAACAAAACAGAATCACAAAACCAAAAGAACTGAGGTGAGCACAGTACAGCTTTGCTACCCTGCCCCGCCTAAACGCACACGGAATGTTCCGTTATTTAAACCGGAGAGAAACAAAGCGATCGAAGTGTTGTGGAAAGAAGGACGATCCAAGGACTAACGGTCAGCGAACAGTTAACAAAAGACGCACTCTTACACAAAACAATAAAGGACTTCTCTAAGGCGACACATTTAAGCTGGCCAATAAAATCACATAAAAACACAGCTGTTGCGTAGAAACTCGTAACGAGATCAAATCACGTGAGAAAGCAACCGTTGTTACACATTTTGAAATGAGATTACTTTTACGCAGCACACGTGGGCAGCGCTTGCCAACTGCCAGCGCTTGTAAATGGAGTTTTTTGTCCAGTCAAAATACGTGCGTCACGAAAAAAAAATTTCTGCAACAAAAATTCAAACATGACACGACGTACAGAGCCACACAAACTAACCAACAAAACTTACCGAACTGTGACGTAGGCAAGCCTTGAGTGTCTTTATACACGCATACAAATTAATACAGTTAATTTCCGATAGTTAACTGCCTCCTAAACACAAGAAATATAAGAAAGCAGTAGGTTAAAAAGAACACAAACAGCACATCTATGCACAACCAGGGCGTCGATTTTTTCTGCGTGTCGAACATCTTGAGAAAAATTGTCGTGCGTGTCGAATAGCAAAAATGTCGTATTTGGTATCTAACGCATGAGAAAGAAAAATAGTACTTGTTTCGTAACAATGCCACGTGTTCGGTAACAACGCTCCAATTTGGAAACAATGGTTGGTTTTAGGTTTAACGCGCTTATTCGCTGAACGTTAAAGTGTTGGCTGGTTTTTGCATTGATTTTGTCCAAAAATTTAATGCGGTTGCGTTTGTTTAGCATTTTTCAGAAACATTTTCAGAATATTAGGTGCTGAGCTATTTCCACTTTCATTAAATCTACTTGAGAAAAAAGTTGAATTGCAACAAATACACAAATATTTTGACTAATTCTTTACCAATATTTATAAGTTTCTGTCCAAACCAGATGAAACTCTACCTGATAAAATAATTGCAATTGCACCACACGCATTTGATGAAGACATTGCGTTTCCATTCGTTAGCTGACTCCCGTGTAAAGTCCAATTTGGAACAGAGGTGATGGCGCCACCTGGTGCTAATATGGACATGATAAGTGCTCCATTCAGACTAAAATGTGATTCAATAACATTTGGAATAATAACACAAGGTAACTTACAACAAAAAAACAATTGTTTTATTTCTTACCATGGGCCCCTTGATGACCATGTATACTGGTTGCTGGGCAGTTTTTCAGTCATCGAATATTCAGCTGTCATCATGTCAGGATATACCCACGCTCCTACACTTAAAGAACAAGGAGGTTGAGAACGTTTATTGTGCGTGTAAAGAACCGAATGCCGCCAAAAAGCCATGTGAGTGATACTGAAAAGTCTACCAACAAAGCACAGGCACTTGAAAGAAACAATTCACAATTTTTTTTTCTTATTGCTGGCAAAAGCGTTGTGGGCTCGTTATCAAGTGGGGAAATGAACTGTCCAGGCATCACCAATGTTGTAGCATAAATCATCTCAGTTAAAGAAAGATGCAAATGTTCTTTTGAGGTAGTGCGTATTTCCAACAGTGCTCAACGTAGCTTGCATTTTGAAGTAACGAAGCAAGCTATCTACAAGTCCATTGGCTTGTGGGTGATAGGATGGGTCCCAAAAGTTAATTGATGGTAGCCGATAATTCCGAAGTGCGGTCTACTATCTGAAGACATGTTGGCTGGAATACCCAAGCAGGATATCCAATGACAAACAAAAACCCTGGCACAGGTGATTGGTGTGGATCTTGGCATTGTGGTAATGTCCAACTTTGTCAATGTTGACGTGACTGAAACTGTTCGAAGGACGTGGCGCTTGGATGTGGTGTTGTACTTTGGCTAGCTGACATGAAAACAGCACGTCAATGTTGCTCGGACGACCGTGCGTTGATTACAGAGTGACACCACACATAACAGTATAACACTAGAAGAGCAAATTATAATTTTCTAAAGATGTACGAAATGTGGTTTTGTTGTAATATTATTACTACATAAATTAATAGGCATGAATTCGGTCCCACAAATCCCCATACAGCAACCTTTAACATCTTATAGAAGAAAGGACTGGATAAATCCCCTAAATTACACAGACAAAAGTTTTGGTTTAGGAATTCAGTTCCTTTCGATCCGCGCTATAATATTGTGCATTCTTGCATGATGTCGGTCTTCTGTCCAAGGTCAAACAATTACCCGAAAACAAATTTTCATGCTTTTAGTGATCTGTAAAATGTTTTTTCTTAGGCATCTGGATCTAGGATCTTACAAGCCGAATCCATCCAACGACACGAATGAGATAAGAGAAACTTGCCTAAAGTAAACATTGTTTAAATAATGATGAGATGCAGTTGCAGGATTGACCAAAAAATCCACATAATCAGATAAGATAAATTTAAAAGAAACAAAAAACATCAAAAAGGTATTGGCGTGGTAGTCAGTTCTTGCTTCTTCTCTGGTTTAAACTGGTTTGAAGATCTGGACATTAGTTTTTTTATTTCTATTCGACATAAGACAAAACATGATCGAATATTTGTTTAACGCGCGTTTAACATTTCAGTGTGGCGTACAACGGTGCTTTCTCACCATTGCTTGCGTGGGCACTGACCCTGTTAACAGCTGCGATACCGTGGATACTGATGTTACCGTGGACGCCCTTTGAAGTTGGACAAGACTTCGTTAGCTGTCCGTTGGAAGGATGCAAGTGGCCCTGTCTTACAACTTTCATATCTGCCTTCATTCGTGCTGCGATGAGGTATATACGGGGAAGATATGTTTTTATCACTTATTCAATACATAACTATTTACATAGTGGATATAAGGAATGCAACTGTCTCGGCAATTCAACGCTGAAATAGTGAACAGTGATCAATATTTCTACATTAAATTCGGCCAAAGTTGCTCGCAAAGCTTTAGAAAATCTTATTCAAATGATAAACTAAAAACACATAATACAACAAAAGCCTTTTTCAGGACCTTTTTGGGATATTTTACCTAAAAACCTTAAACATCTCCTTTATGTGTTTTTGTGCAATGTCCATCTAAAAATCTCTCTTACCACTAAGTGTGTGTCCGAATAAGTTTCTGGTTTACACAGGTTGCTGCTGGAGGTCGTAGCTTTTGTCGCCATTATCGCGACCTACAGAATGCACATACCCAAGACAGTCCGATGTTACGACGCTACAATATCGTGTTATCTGAAGGAGAGCGAGGAGAAAACATGTTATTTGTGGATGCTCACCTGCATTAACTTCGTAAGTTTAACAACACAACTCGTATCTCCCAATTACATAACATATGCGCTTATGAACGTTAGGGAGTTCTCGCTAAGTAAGTTTGGCGGAAACTATTGAAAAACATCGCTAAGTAATGTTGCGCCATAGCTTCTTGAGGAAAGAGGAGTAAAAATGTTGTCAACGAACACAACCGTTAATTTTACGAAAAGGAAGGTTAATCACGACTAAAAAAGCTGAAAAACCACAGTTCAGGGCGTAAACAGATTTTACACTTCTGAGCTTTTTCGAAGTGGGTGGCATTTTAACGTACACAAGTCAGGCCGATGATCGTTTATACGTGGTAATGCACCGTGAAAATCCTATTTAAACCTGACGATCGGCAGGGTTGGGCACTACTTGTTCATATTATTTGTCAAAGAATGACAAAGGTGCTCACATGTTTCTAATAACACGAAATTTAAAATAAACAAATGAGTATTAATGGTTTATGTGATTATTAGTTGCATGGTAGCAACAACGCTCAGTTCAATCCACAAACCAGATTAACATATTTTCCCATGGCAGATTACCGGCTCTCTGACAGTTTGGGAGATTCTACACATGTGCTCACACAGGGAACTGTATGAAAAAGACGCCCTCGATACCTACACGTTCCGGGAAATTCAATGTAACAGGTCGGTTATGTCTACTCATCGCTACGACACGTGTACTTTAACAGATGAGACCTTTCACGAATTATTTGCTTCCAACCGCTTACGTTTGTTGTCGAAGCAGAATGCGTTCGGGTTTGGGAGAAATTATCGATCTTGTTCAGCAACAGATCGCGGTATCAATTGACGTCACTAGTTTCAGTTGTATGACACAGTGTTTTATTGTCTCTGCGCTGTACCACGTCAGACAGGAACGAATCTAGGAATTCTCTCCGTTTCCCATTTGTCGACCCATATGTTGTTGTCAGGACTGTCGTTCGTGAATCCTAAACAAGAATATTAGATGATTTTTTAACTAGGTTTCACCTGACACCAATATATGCAGGGCACTGGTCTTACATTTATCGTCATATCATCCAATTAACCCCAAAGCGACTAAATCGTTTGTTAGGAATTTGACACTTCTTTTGCCCTCATCAATTTTTTACGATTTATAACCGAATAATAAGTAACAACGGTTTCACAAACGGTGGGTTTTTCATGGTCAAAATACATAGAAAGTGCTACATCATCACAGTTGCTTTCCCTACAACGTGCATAAGAATTAAATTACATTTTACATTATAACTTAAAACTACCGATATGGGGCTGATATACTCTCAGTGCGCCCTTCTCATAATTCCACCCTCTGTATTTTAGCAGCTACCTGGTTCCCACCGAACCTCCAACGCCCAAAACACCCAATAACGACGGTTGGAATCCCACGTGGGAAGATAAGGTGGAATTAGGACCTTCCACCTCGGCTGGTTTGGATAGAATCATTAAAACCAGTAATGAAAGCTCAGCAGAACTTGGAATGGTCGACTGTGCCGACGAATGCCTGGAAGACCCTTTTTAGAGATCAATAATAAATTGTATTACAATTTCTTCAATGGGCAAGAATTGCTGAATACTGCACCAATTTATCTAGAATTGTTTCAGGAAGTTTGGGGTTAATATTATTCGAACGTATTACCACAGTCAGAGAATGCGGACAAGATTTGGTCCAAAATCGAATAAGTTTGATGCGCGACTGAAATGTGTAAATATCAAAATTCGTGGGTGTTACAGAAACCAGTTCTGGTTTCCAGAAAATGGATTTTGATCTTGTTTCGAATTTGTTTTCAAACCCTGTTGTGATGAACTTTCATACAGGGAGATTTTGTTCCTAATTTGAAGCAAACAGAAAAAAATGTTTCTATCTGGGAAAAACATTCTTGCCAATCACTTCATTTGTGCGTTTTGCAATGTTTTAGGTTCATCAATGCTTTTTTACACTTTTACGTTTCGTCAAATATATTTGTTTGTGAAATTTTGCTGATTAAGTTCACTCTATTCAACATCAGGGATAACCTCGGTTTAATTAAGTAAGTGGTAAAAAAATACTATATCACCCATTAAATGGTTTTGGGAGCTTTGGCCGCAAGTATTACGGAATAAGTGTTCCGTGATTTATTTGCTGATCGCCTAAGATCATGCAACCTTTCTTACCAACTCTCTGTAGCGTCAGCTAGTGGTCGTTGAAGCTCTGAGGTTCAACGGAAATCCACAAAGCAATCACACTTTACAAGTTAAAATTATCAGCATGATACAGGATTAATAAATGTCGCACCATAAATGTACCGCAGTCAGCCTCTCTTGATTGAAGGTTATCATAAAATTGTCACCTGAAAAGTAACAATCGAAACTCACACGCAACGCATTTTAACCATTGCAAAAATAATATATGAAAACAAGTTAATTTGAAAAAGGTCACAAGAAAACAGTATACCACGCACTAAAACAGAACACGTGCGTTGTAGCACACAGTTAATTAAACACAAACGTGAGGGCAGGGAAAGCTCAAAGCATCGGCGTACCGCAGTCGGCACACGCCCACAAACACAACTTCCAATTTCGCAACACATAACCAACCGCGTTATGTTTTCCTTTTTATATTTCGATGTTTCGTGGCATCTTTTCGAGTCGAGCGTCCGCCGAACAAGCAAACGTTCATGAAACAAACACGCCCCACATCGCAAAAGATTTGAAAAATCCTGGATCAAATATACAGTTTAGTATCATGAGGTCACCCACGATGTGGACAACTCTACACCGACGAGCACTAAATCGTGATTATTTTTTTCCTTTGACCACACCGGGATTTGAACCCAAGACATCCTGGGCACGAAATCCGATCAGGTTTTTTTTTTATATGGGTCGCGCGCTAGCGACGTTTTTTTTCAATTTGCTTACAATTTTAGTTTCGAAACTAGTGACAGGAAGTGACGGAAAAGTTGTAGTAAGTTGTTATATTAAGGCTGCGGTATTTATATATACATATATATGCCTCGCTTTTTTTCGCTACTCATTGTATCGACGTAATTATGGAGTTCAATGGCAACACTGATCAGGACACGAAGGTGACCAACATTTTCGAGAAACCTGTTGAAGCTGTGAAGTTACGATTGATTCCAATTTCGTGGAATGGACGTGTATCAATTAGACATGAATACCTGACTTGCTGAATAGAAGCATCAAATAACAACTGTGATTCTTTACCTATAGGCTATGAGCTTAACGCATGTAAATATTTTTATTGTAACGCTTTGCAGACTATTTTTATAGCGGAAAAAGAAAGAGACATTTCCACGTAATTCATAATGCTTTCTTTTGCAACAGCTTTCGAGCCTATATTTACATTTAGGGAAATGTTGAGATGAAGATTTAACCAAGATATTTTTCCCAATTAAAAGCGTTAAGTGCATGTTTATGTTTCAAGTGTCTCATCAGCAATTCGATAAATGATAACTTCGATATGTTTCAAATTAAACCGATTTAGGTTTTTTCCTATGATGTAAAACAATCCCAGTAACACAAGTTATCTGTCAAGCGCAAATTCTGACAGATGTAACCAGGAATATTTTAGGAATGATACATGGATGCATGGGTTTTGTTTGTAAAATAAAATACTTTGCAAAAGGCAGTTGTGATGTCGTAATGATAATTGAACGCACGAATTTGACAAAGGGCAACCGAATTCCACAACCAAAACAAAACAGTGGAGCCTGAACACGTGGTGAATTTCCATCAATACCAGGCGACGACGAAAAACAGTTACAAGACATCTAATTCTTAATGAATTGTGCAGAGGAGGGTTGGTGGCTTCACTTAATCGCAAATGGAGGTAACTTTCTGTGATTCATTTTTTCACAAAACAAACCTTCACTTTTTTGGCCAAAATAATGGCCAACAGAGGGTCAAAATGCCCCCCGGGGAGCAGTTAAAGTAGTTATCTCGATTATAAATTTGGCCAGAATTCCTAGTCAAGGGTCGGGACTAACAGAAAATCACAAATTGACCATACTTTCTGTGATTCATTTTTCCACAAAATCTACATCAATATTTGGGTAGTTTTTCAGCTACATGTTCAACAGCACCCTCTACCAATTTACTGCCTGACTAATAACCCTGAAAACCATAGTAAAACTGCCCCAAACACGCCGAAAATCGCCCTGACAACAGCCTGTTCATCTGCGCTCATTTAACCAAAACACTGGCGCCCATGCATGACCCATTGCATTGTTACACATAATTTTACTCTGTTACGCAGGACAGAGTTCGAGAAGGGCATTTCCCACCTAAGAAAGTCTTTTCCATAGAAATACAGAGATGCGGCCTTCAGTGCAACCCGAGAAGTCGTTATCTACACAGCGGTTTGAAATTTGATAAATGGGACTGAGGTTTGTGTCGGTGATTAATAACATGTTTGCATAAATACCGTCAGCAAGATTGGTTAACTTTTGTGAAAACAAACAATCCTTCACACTCACATAGTTTTACTGCAAACAACAGAACTCCACAAACAAAAATAAAGTGTCAACGCATTTAATCCCGAACACACAATAGAGAGTTTAGGTCTGAAAAGTCGTCCAAGTGCAGTAATGGATTACAACTGGGATACGTCATATGTGGGCTATATTGGAAACACATATAATGGAGGCAAACCCAACCACTGGAAATTATAAAACACGAATATGACCCACATCTCAACTAAATAAATCAAACAGTTTCGGATGTGATATCTGTGGAGCAATAACGGTACCAGAGTAAAGTCAACATTTTTTGGCTCACAAAAACACACAGGTTAAAGAATAGGAAGGACATCATTGTCATCAATTGTTTAAAAAGTCGAGCTCTCTCATGGCATCCAGGAGGTATTCTAAGAGCTTAGTTGTGCGCTCATCCGAAGAAGTAAAACCTCCGTCATCAGAGGATTCCAAGCGCATGAGGAGACGTTTTCGTGTTTCAGCGACCGAGGGACTTTCCCCTTGACAGAGTCGGATTTCATCCTCCAGTGCCCAACATAATTTCCGCTCTTCCTGGGTCTCTGCGCACGCCATGCTCTCCTCCGCAATCCGATCCCAATCCTCATCACCACTCCACTTCTCCCGGAGGATTATAGATGCGATTATCTTTGCAAGGGACGCGGCACCATTCCCACGACTTTCGTTGCCTTCCATAAATTTACCAATCTTAAACCCCGTCACTTTGGCACGAAGGCTACACGTGATCATTACGTCATCAATCGTGATGTCACCGACTCTAAAGATTGGATCGGAGTGGAGGAAGTGAATGGCAGATGCGATATCGGCACAGAGTCGGAGGTTGGCCAGGGGAGGGAGCCAGAAATCCTTCTTTCTGGTGTATTGGAGGAAGGGGAGGATGTCCATACCGTCCACGTACTCGAACAAAACTCCGAACTCGTTTCCCTGGCGAGTGTGACCGAGTACGCGGATCACGTGATCGTGATTAGCCAACCGGGATAGTGAGACGCCCTCCGTCAACCTGCAACAAACGTACCAGCTCAATTACTGAGACTAAAATCCCAAACCGTGTCAATATATTTACAAACTTACGTTTCCATCTGCTGTTCGGTCGATATTCCGTCCTCTATGTTAATGTACTGCACTGTTACATTTCCATGCATGTCATTCCACGCCTTCTTAACAAGCCTGAAGTTTCCGTTGTCAATAATTTTGTCCATGGAAAACGTCAGTTCGCTCGGAGGAACAAAACAATCCACAGCCTAAAGTAATGGATTCGTTAAACTGATCATAATCTAACTTAATGGTTGTCAGTTGTGTGCAGAATTACTGCATTGACAAAAGCATTTCTTTCAACATAAAGTTGCATCACATGTTTGTTTTCCAATCATAGATCTCGCAACACATTACAAAATTGTTGGTATTCCAATACATCAACTAAGTGTGTTAAAATAAGCACTGAATACACAAAGTAAAACCGACCGCAAAATTCTTTTTCACAGTAAACATTTTTCTACCTTCTTAGAAGCAAGCTTTTGGTCCTCCAATACCTTTAACCTGGCTTCTGCTGCTTTAAGTTCCTACAAATAGAGTAACAGATCAAGTAAAATGTTCAATGATAATTTATCATAGCTGGTGTGTTCACACTGGAATCAAGAGAGACACAAGATGCAGATCTGCATCAAAACCCAGATATTGACACAACATCCTCTAGTTAATGTTGCAGATCCATGATAACTAAAGGAAAAGGTTAACTAAGGGCAAGTAACTCTACGCCAGGGGTCACTAAACTATGGTCCACAAGGTTAGTCCGTGTGGCCCGCCGGGCTCAGGGCTAGCTGGTAGACTTGCAGGCACACAGATTTCCACTTTGTGGTACCTTTTAGTCAATTGTCAATATGTTGGGTACCAAACTAGTTACCAATCAACGTAGACAAACCACGTTGGGCGCAATATGGCCAAACAAATGTAGCCTTGTGCCACAGTCACCAGATGCACTGATGAGATCTTACAGGTCGAAACAGTGTGTACACCTGTCTGCAGCTCTCATTGAATATTATGGCTTTTGTGCATATAAAATAAATGAGCATGGGGATCAATAATATGAATTTTGTGAGCTGCATACAGATGGCCATTGTTTCAACCTATCAAGTCTTATCAGTGCAACGTGGTGTGGACAATCTTGCCATGGCAGCACTGATGAGACCTTATGAGTTGAAACAGTGTAATAAAAAACCTAAACCATTTTGCTGTAATTACCTGATTAAGTTCAAACATCTCAAGGTATTTTTCTTTGAACGGGGTCAAACTCTCTCTCAACATTTCACCGTTTTCTTTCGATAACTTCTTGCTTAACTTCAGATGTTGATAAGCTTGACTCACTGCACGGCCATGTAAGGCTTTAAAGTTTTGGATGTTCTCCAATTCCAAAATCTAAAACAATGTGCATTTGAAATGTTTATTACAAATTGACTTCTGCTTGTCCTTGTATGAAAATGTGATTGAATCACTTGATGTTATGTTTGTTCAGAATGATCTACAGTTTTTGCAAACGATTTTCGTTAACAACATTTTAGTGTCATGCACTTATGTTGTTTTATCAATTACGAAATCATTGTACATTTCATCAGTAAATAATTAACAAACAAACAATAAAAACTAAGTTTTACATCTAGTAAGAAATATTAAGATATAAACAAATCTTCGCTTTGAGGTGTGAATATGTAAATGATGACTGGAAGTGAAACAAACAACAGTTTCAAGTTTTCTTACCCCGTTATCCATAAGTTCATGGTATTTCGCTGCTAACTTCTTTTCATTTTCAAAGTAGGTGGCATCGTGTTTCCTCTAAAATAAAACTTTTATCAAACACAAAAAAATATTTGCTATGCAAGAAAATTTAATGCACAAACCCACATGCAATTTCAATTATCCTAATTGCTAACTGTGGTATTAGGATTAACAATGTGTTTGTGAAGTATTTACAAAATCAAAACAATTACTTTAAAATAACTTCCGAGGAAAGATTTTTCCTCCTCCGCCTTTTCAATAAACTGACTTTCCATTTGTTTCCTCAACGTTGCATTTGCCCAAAGTTGCGACGAAGAGAGAATTCTTTTTCCAGACTTCAAACATTTCTTATGGCATTCTTCAAATGGTTCTTCCATTGCAAATAGAGCTTCCTAAATCACAAACAAAACAGGTTCAATGAAAACAGCAAAATACAAATGTCTGAAATGAATAAATATTATAATAGTCACAACAAATTGACCAACAAAGTATAATTTTTTTTCTGTATTTCCCTTAAATCAGCTTAAAATAGAGTTTAAATAGTTGCCACAAGTTTCCACAAATATAGTAAATTGATTGATTCAACATTACAAGGAAACTCACCATCATGCTTTCCCTGTAGCTGCTAACAGCATTCGATTGTAAGCAGTGCATTACATTCTAAAACAATCCATGTATTAGAACACAATACTTTTGCCTAATGGTGCACATCAAATTCAGAATAACTCCAGGCATTCATGATTACCTCTTGTTTTCTTGCACTTTCAATCTCACTGATAATTGCATCTCTTTTTTCTTGCAAAGTCAAATTGAAATTCAGCATTTGTTGATCTGACAATAATTGAACGACTCTTTTCTAACTACTAATTTTGTTCGAGGACTTTTGCCATGTTAAAACCAGTATACATTAATATAACAAAAACAAAGAATAGCATTTTTCACCCCAAACAACTTGAGAAAACTTTGGGTCTAAAGCTGTCTCAAGATGTTGTTTTGCTTCATCATTCGCCAAAGAATGTTGCTGAAAAACATCATCTTTGCATGTGCATTCGTTTTCCTGCAAAAAGCGTCAAGTTTTAATGTCATCAGATAGCATTTAATTGTTAACAAACATACAACAATCACCATCTTGAAATTATAACAATCACCAAAGCATTTACCTTCATTTTACTCAGATAAATTTCCAAAGCCTTTGAAAAAATTGCATCCATTTCACCCGACTGAAAATAAATAATGACCCAGTATGAAGAACAATAAATTTATTCCAAACTGTTATATTTATGTAGAAGTGTGAACAAAATATGCAGTGTCATAAAAAAGGATATGATGTGGGGGGTGCATAGTTTCAATAACTTGAAAGATAGTAGGAAAATATACGTAACAAATGTATAACGGAGCAATGAACAAGTCAAGCAAAAATCACCTCTTTTCCAAAATACATGACTTTGTTAATATCAGTTTGTCATGTTAAAGTAGGGTGTGTCACACGTATGACTAATGATGTCATCAATATTATTAGGATGTCATCAAACACTAATAACCATTAGGCAGCAGCCTTTTAGTCTTCCATATACATTTTGGGTTGAAACATAAAGCCATAAATTATGAAGGTTTGTGCCTATTTCGTGCTTTGAACTAAGGCTGCAGTTTATGAAGGTTAAATTTAGGGTGGCAAAGCTATTTAGTCTGAAGAGATGTGACTGTATTACCGTAATCTATGGTAATATTTATTCAATTTTAGGGAACACAGAGTTGAACAAGTTATTTATTTTTAAAGTTTTTCCCAATCCCTATATCTTACTGTTTTGCTTCCATTAACTGGTAGTGTGTCATGAGTGCTTTGCGTTTGCTTTAAAACCTTTCAAAATTAAAAAGTTAAAAAAATAATTAGCACATCTTCACAATCTTGAGCACCATCAGGATGTAACAAAGATTTCATTCCTTAACAAACATTAACAAACTTTTCACATAAATGTTAGTAAAAGAAAACCATCCATAAACGAGGCATTTTTCTCATTCCAAGCAGTAATTGCTTACATGGCTCAGTTTCACGTCATTCCGTTGTAGCTGTTTGTAGTTGTTTGTAACACGCTTTAGCGCAACCTAAATAAAATTTTAGGTGACAATCTAAACTTTTCGCATGTAAAAATTACACTACAATCAAATAAAGTTTATCGACTACTTACCAGCTTTCTTTTAAAGTCATCCTCAAACATTATCTTGTAACTGTTTGTGTATGTTCCCAATGCACTGATACCACTTTGATACCAACCAAGGTGTCTGAAGTCTTGTATTTTTATAAAATCTTCGTACTTTTTAAATATAAAATCCTGAGCATTTGAGGTAATGTTTTCATATGATGTGTCAACTGACATGGTCCTGATACCCTGCAGCATTAGTTATGATGTAAGACCACATACAATAATGCACAGTAAAAGAGAAAATACTGCACAAGTTTTCTAACATTTCTTATCACATTTTAGGCAAACATTTAGAGGTCAATCTTACAATGACCATTATGAAATGTTTTAAATACAGGTAAAAGAATAACTTTACACACACACTTCTGTTATGCTTTTGATGTAGTCTTCAATTTGAAGCTCAATGGCATGAAAATACTCATGTCGGGCTGTGTCCTGCGTCAAAACCAGTTGTAAATGTAATTAAGTGACCAAAAGTTGGAATAGAATCAGTTATGAGGTGAAATCTTTATAATGTCAGAAATGGGGAAAAATCAAAACAGGATTCTAAACAGAAGTGAAAAGAGGTAAGTTGCGTGATTAAGACAGAAACATTAACTAATCATGCAGTAAATGTATTAAACATTGCAAAAACTAAACCAAAGAATCTATATGTCAAGAAATGTACAATTCATACAGAGCATCACATACTACCACACAACAATTGAAAACCAACCTCCAAATAAAGCCTTCCCAGATCATAGTTTCCGTCGTTCATGGATTTCATGTATCGCTCGATCCGTCTAAAAGTTTGTTTTCCATTTCTTTCTGACATTGTCCAGTGTGCGAAGCTTTTTCTTCTGTTCTCAGGGCAAACGTGTTTGTAACCAAACTGGCAGACCACCTTCATGTAGTTGACAGGAAGATCTTCAAAACCACAAATTACAAATATGCAATTTGTAAGCCAACGATACCATTTATAACTATAGTTTTACATATTTTGAATCTTTTTATTAAATTCCAGTGCAAGTTAATGCACAAATAGTGGAACAACTTTTTGAACAGGACGTGTACAATGCAAATACGTGCATGATAAAAAAATTTTGTATCAGAACATAGAAATATTGGAAAGCTGCAGACAGGGTGTGTACATTACTGTTTCGAGGTCTCATCAGTGCAGCTGTTGACAGTGGCACTGTGCTAGCTTTTACACTAGCGGGCACACTAATTTCCACTTTGTGGTACCTTTCGGTGAACGTCGATCTGTTTGGTACCCTATACTGAGTACCGAACAACAGAGACGAAGAACCACTGTGGAGCGTACTATGGCCAAACAGATCTGCTTGGTAACCGATAGTGATAAAGGCAAAAACACCAATGCAATATATGTGAAAAAAAGCACCATGGCCAAACGGATCTTACCTTACGGGTCAAAACAGTGCATGTACACACCCTGTCTGCAGCTTTCCAATATTATGGCTTTTTTCAAACAAAGAAATATACGCCACAGAACCAACCTTTTGAGTGCATAACATCCTTGACTGAAGGCAGAGTGTAGCACATACAGCTATTAAATGCTACAGAAAGTAGATCAAAGGAATATTCTGAGGTGGAATATTTTGTCAAAACTGTTCTGAGATAGTCATTATTTTGTCCATATTCATGGATGACAAAAACCAATTCCTTGCAAAAAGAAACATTTATAATTAATTTATTACAATGCAACCAGAAAACTTGTGAATTACAAATAATTTTGTTTCCAATATCATTGAATGTATCGTATATATCACATATTATAACATGTGTTTGACATATTTTTATTATACCTGCAATATAGAAGTGAATCCATACCATTGAATTTTCTTTGCATAATCCACAAACACCTGAGAATAAACAGAACAGATACAAAAAAATATGCACAAGTGGTTTTGATAAATTATAAATTTGATATATAAATGATATCATAGGCGTCGATTTTTCAAAGTTTTGTAAAATATTAAGGGTAGATTATGGGTTCAATACTAAAGGATAAATATTAAGTCATATACTAATAGATTAATCCAATTGTAATTTTTATTCTGTGGAATGTTTTGAACATACAAACTTCTCCAAACCTTCAAGTGGGACAAATCCGATTCTGTAATCTCCTCTAGCACATTGATAACAAAAGTGGAAGCCATGGCACCAGCACATTGCAAAATACATTTGTTTGAACTAAATGTTTTTTGATTCAACTCCAGAGTCAGCATAGAAAAACAACGAAGCTGGTTGAAAAATAAAATAGATGGTGCTTATTTATATTCTTTATGTTTAAACTTGTTATCGTGCACATAAACACTTTGGTAGATTTACTAGTTGTGAGTAAGAAGTTTAGAATGACACAAAATCAATATAACTGTCTTCAAGGCATAAAATATTTACTGGAAAATTAAAAATGTAAATGTGGACATTGTGGACACAATTTACATATTATCTAACCACAAAATCAGCAATATGAATTGTAATGGAAATACGAAATTATAAAGATATGAAGATTTGATTGCACATTTTTTTTGACACCAAGATCTCTTGATTCAAAATATTTTTTTTAAACATTCAAAAAAATGGAAGTGATGACAAAAAAAAATCTCTGAAAATAAGCATCTCTTGTAAATACATCAGTTATTTTTGCAAATCAATGCAACAAAAATAAACAAAGTAAAAAAACTAGTACTTCTTAATGCTTAATGCAAATTCAAAT
The DNA here is from genome assembly GCF_947561715.1 of Ascidia mentula. Taxonomy (NCBI): domain Eukaryota; kingdom Metazoa; phylum Chordata; class Ascidiacea; order Phlebobranchia; family Ascidiidae; genus Ascidia; species Ascidia mentula. The sequence goes on along the minus strand of NC_138570.1, from coordinate 17,690,708 downwards.
TTTACTACTTCTACTTACAAGCTGATCATCCTCTATTGGACAACAAATGGGGTTTCCTGCAAACAGAGACCAGTTATTCTATCAAGTTGTCTGATGGGAAAGTTTTTTGCATAACAGTGCAGCTTGTATCGCTGGAAGATTGCATTGGTTGGTGCCTGTTAAACACAAAAATCAATAAAGCCCTCATGAACTTTGGCGTTTCAGCAATGGAGTCAACCATAAGTGAACTTTAGACAGGGCCACTGTTTTACATTATTAATGGATGTTTTCACATGGATATTTGATGTTCAACAACATCACTAGACACCAACCTGCATTGTTGAAAACTAATATGTTTGACAGTACCCTACTTTAGCTTATTCAAAGTGTTTGAACGGAATATTTGACTTACTGTTAAATCTCTTGTCTGTTTCATGTACTCCAAATACACAAGAAAGAAAACTTTCTTTGACATTTCATCTGTTCCAAAAAATCCCACATTAACAAATGCATCACCGGCACGATCAAATGCTGCCTGAGCATAATGATGAGTCCACAAATGTCTGTTTGGATTATCCTGATAATGGACCAACTGTCGCACTACAAATAAACACAGGTTAACTTTATCAAAAAAATGTAAACTGGTGAAAACAGATTGGATATTTTTTGTATGACTTTTGATTGTGAGGATGAATTGCAGAATAACAAACACTTATCGTATGTTAATGCATTGGGTCTTTTTTGTGCAGATAATCAGTAAACATTTTAAGACTTTCTTTCCATCTGGTAAAAGTGTACGGGATAGGAGAAATTGTAATTCATGTCTAGTAGGCCTTGGGTGTCTAACACATGATTTCAGAAAAACAAATTGCTTTTTGACAGGAAAAAAGCTTGGGTCGTGCATTTTATCCTATGTCACAAATTTTTTTTCCAAAAATCACAAATATATTATACACGTCAAAACACACGAAAAAGTTTCAAAAATACTTACGAAGCATGTCCTTATATCCATTTTTAATTTTTGCTTCCCATAACTTCAATCAAGTTAAAATCTGAATCTACGAACACCGTTCAGGGTTTCCCCGTACGTAAGAATAAATCATTTTCATTAATAGTTATTTTTCATGTGACATCTATGAGTGCGATTTGTAAAAAAGATTTATAAAAATTATCTTACATAGAAACAAGTCTGTCTTTTCCTTAAATGCTTTCCTTTAAATTAATACATATTGCTTTCTCCTGTGTGAAAAAAGTCTCACGCTTGATTGCGTTTGTCTGCTTCCTGCACTTCTCCTTCCAAAGTTTTTCCTATGCGTGATCGAGGTGCCGTGCGTTGCTGCTTGCTGTGCTGATAATATACTTGTTACGACGCAAGGTTATTGTAAGTCGTTTACGTTATTTGCTAAAAAAAAAACACATTACGTTATTCGCTTAAAAAATCTTCGGTAGAGCGGAACCCTGACCTTTCAACTCGTCGCCATGGATTCAGTAAATAAGGAACTGAATTTGTGCTATCTTTCAAGTTTGCTGTGAAGCAACTTGTTTATTGGTTCCTTTGCTATAGTTAGCCATAGATTTATAACAAATATTCTTGGAAATGTAGCTGAAAATATTTAGCGTAAGGTTAAGCAGTAATTTTTAGGCTTTGGTTGTCCAGAAGCAGAAACAAAATTGTTTGTCAAATCGGGTTGCTGATGTGTGGGATTGATGCTCGTGATATTTCACGAAACTCAGCTATTGTCGCTAATGAAAAAACTAATCAAACAGTTGATGCACTTCTTAGTTTTGTTGTCAAATGTCTGCAACTGTAGTTAAAAATATAAATTTGATTGTTAAAAAGCAACAGATAGCTTTTATGTGCATGTTTGGTATTGCCTGCTTCAAAGGGGCACGTATGTCAACGTAATGTAAGTTAGATTCAAAATGCTGTTTAATACTGATGACAATATTGTTATCACTAACGTAAACTATAACACGATGTTGAATTTTTGTAGCATAAATCGACACAACAAAAGGGATATACTGCCCCAATAACAGAGCAAATCCGTTTATTTGGGGCAAAAGAGCAATCACATTCTTTTCGTTAAACTGTAGGAATTACGAAATTTACAGTGCGCCAAAAACGTCACACTTCACTGATCACATCACACGTAAAGTTTTATCTTGTGTGATGCTATTAACACAACGAAGAGAATAGCGTGGCGTGCAGTTAAAGCAAGCTAGTTCAACCTTTTCGACAGAAGAAACACGTACAGTTTGCATATGATTTCACGAAACACTTAACAATTAATTTATAATTTTGTTTTCTTTTTAACGTTGGCATAACGGACATAGTCATGTTTTACCTTTTTTGACTTTGTTTAAAAGAAGTAGTGTTGGTCGTTTAATCATGCTACTTGCTAGAAATTATGACCTATTTTGTTACGTGCACTATATGTAAAAGTTAGATGCTATTATTACGGAACACAAGTTAGTGTGACATGCTGGTTTTACGAAGCAAACCTATACGGGGCCTACCAGTACCCAATGTGTGAAAGTAAACCATTAATGAACGCATTTAAGGATTTCTTTTCATATTTGCCTGCATTCGTTTATTCCCGCAAAACATATAATTCACAGTAAAGCTCACCATGCACTTAGAACTACTGTAAACCGAACAACGCCTAGGAGGCCACATGTTTTCTACACGGCCCTAGAAAATACGAGGCCAGGAAGAGGTGAAATCATTTTGATTTCCGGTATAATATCGAAATGCGCGCATGGGCAACAATGAAAACCACTGTATAGCGCGACGCACACCTAATGACTAGCGGGTCATTCACGCAGCACTCATTGCACCAGCCAATCAACGACTTGCGCGTAAACCAATGAAGCGTTACAGTAAATCCAATTAAGCGGTATGGGATACGGAAATAAATCCAAAAGGGAATTTGATAAAACGTGAGAGCAGGAAACCGATGAAAAACAAAAGAATTGTGCAATGTGTTGTGCGCATGGGTAATAAAGACTGCTTCAAATAAACAACACAGATAATCAAAGAAAGCAAAAAGAAAAACATTAGTGCCGTTTGTCATTTTCGCCACACTTAATAAGGAGTTAAAAAGTCATCTGTCTTCCGTGTACATAAGGTTTGTTTGTCAGCGGTGACTGAAAATGTTCCAGCGCATTTAGCTTCGCTTTTATGTTTTCTGAACAAACAAATCGGGAAACTGGATGAGCCAAAGTTCAGACCTGCCATGAAACAACATGTTTGTGTCGCGTAAGCGGCGTTATAAACATTGTTTTTTCCTCAAGACCGATTAGTAGTAATGCAAAGTTAAGTGTAGGTACATATATTATCCATGTGGCGTATTTTAAAGATTCAAATGTTATTGATTTTGTGATATCTAGAAAGAAATATTTATGAGCAATAAACAAGAAAAAGTTGGGCAATATACGAGAAAATATGTCAAACAAGCGAATGTGTGTAGACAGGTCATTGCGGAAACAAACATGACTGTATTGAAAAATACTTCTCCGGAAAGTAGTGCAGGCCTACATTATACGCTGATTTGAAGATCATTACCAATCAATAGAGTTTAAAGTGTATGTAGTCGGCTTAACACCAATCTTAACAAAAACTGCTCGTTACCGGGGGTAAACATCGTTTTTTATGTTGTACAACAAAGCTGAGTCGTGTCGTGACTCCAGTATCAACACAGGAAATTATAGTAAGCTTAAACTTCAGCGAACTTAGTACGTAGTCGATAAAGTGTACTTTAAGCTTTTCGAAAATCCTTTTTAATACCAATTTCATTAATTTGGAATAATATCAGCAATAGCACTTCAAAAATCGACCCAGCATCATCATAATATTAATTTTCTTTTGTTTTTTTGGGGAATACTTTTATGTTTACTCAATAGCGCCACCTATAGCCTGCGTCATCAGTCGTCTGCGCAACGATAATTGAGATCGCAAACTAGCCCAGATAATAATTAGATTATTTTGATTTTTCTGGAATAAACATAAAAAATATGAAGCGAATATTTCAAAAGTCGATAAAATCTTAACCTATGTAAGGATCCTGACGTGTTAATTTGTTTGGCAAAAGTGTGTCCATGACCTTGTTGACCTAATTTGTACAGCATTAGGATTTATATAGACATTGTTTGGCTAAACCTTTACAATAATGTGATTTTGTTGACAGTTGAATTGTTTGTTACTTTTTGTTAAATTGTGATTTTCTTTCTGAGGGAAACTTAAAACCAACAAGTATCAACAAAGAAAGCAAGATGAAAAGAATGTCTGACACAAAAGGTCAGAATGATTCTCAAATCAAACAACAGAAACCAGGTAAGAAGAGTTTTGATATCCATATCTAAAACACACATTCAACGTTTGTTTGGTTGGCATATTGCAATTATTTCAAACAACACTGAAATTCAATAAGCTGGCAGTAATAAACACAGCTGTTTGGCCAAACTTTTATATTATTTCTTTCACATCATTGCTATGATCAGAAACCAAAATAGAAACAACTGAAATATGAAATTTCTGTAATTTTCCCTGTATTCTGGTGAATATTATTAGACTAATGAATTCCAAGCTCTTCTGACAGAAATTATTATTAAGCTAAGTAACAAAGTTTTAATTTTTCAAGATCCATCACTGCAATTATCAGCACAGGGGGCAAGCATATCTGACAGCGTTGTTGGAGTTCATGGTCACGTCAACATAACCAAAAAATACTACAGTCAAGGTATGTCAATCCAAGGGTATTGCAAATTTATGCGGGGTAGGACAATTTGAAAATATTTTTTTTTTAAACGGGGTCTTGAGCTTTCTGGTTATGTTAGTTTTTTACTAATGTAGATTAACCAGAAAGTTTATTCAAGTGCCAATTAATATATATAATATAAAGTTATTTTGGTTCATGTGCAAAGTTTAATTTGAGCTGATTTTATGCTGACATTATTCAAATTACTGAAAATATAGGTTCACCAAGCACAAAAGAAGATGACGAACCAAATGAAGGTAAAATGTTGTGACCTATTTCTGCAACAAGAACACAATCATATTGTTAAAATGTCAAAATATTATGGTGTACATAGCCTATATGTATGCACACTATGTCATTCGAATTTTGACATAATTTGTTAACCCACACGCTTTGTTTTAAAGAGATGCCAACCCCTACCTTAGAGGTATTGGTGATGTGGCAGTAATTTTCACACAGTGAATCACCGCCTACCGTAATATCTCAGCCTATCGAAGCAATGGGTCACAAGGGAAATCAAAGTGGGGTTTTTTGAACAATTTTTCTGGCAATTTAGTTTCCTTGTGCGTTAAAACTGTGCACCTTTATTCAATCAAATGCAGAATTGTAAGGTAAACAGAACAACACACTGCAATAGCGTAACTATGATTAATGATGAACCTGAATTGGATTGGTTTTGGGTGATGACTTGTGTTTTTTGATTTCAGAAAAAGTGCAGCAAGAAGCCATCGAAATCATTAAAAGTCGACATAATGTACTAAAGACTGTCATGTCTCTTCCTGGTTTGAGAGAAGATGGAATCCCAGATGTTAATCCAAAACTGAAAAAACTTGACTTTTACAAGGGTATTGATCCCAAGAAAGAAGATGAATTTGTGCCATCAACAATGAGGGACAGTGTAAATCAAGTTAAAGGCGAACCCACAACATTTGAGGAATTGCTCACGACAATTCATGAAGGTCACCAGTTTATCGCATTTGCAGGAGCACCGGGCGCGGGAAAAACTTCGTTATCCAAGAAACTGCTGAAACACATCAAAAAGGGGTATTTGATGTTACACCTAACCTTCATGAATATAGACTATGGTGATGACAAACTTACACTTCAAGATCTCCTACTGGACAGGCAGTTTCCTGATACCAAGCAAACTGTCCTTGATGCTGCATTCACATGGATGAAGCAAAACCAAGAAAAGTGCATTTTAGTATTTGATGGTCTGGATCAGGCAACATGGTCACTGGAAAATGTAAAGCAAATTAATACAGATTACAAAACTCTGTTTACAGTTCAACAGCTTGTTGCGAATCTCTGCAGCAAAACTTTGTTCAGAAAAGCAACATTAATCTTTACATCACGTCCACATTCCCTGCTTGCCATTCCTGTGGGACTTCGTCCAAAATCTACCATTTATGTCCATGACCTTGCTACAGAAGACATGAAAAAGCTGTTTTATTTCTATGCTGAAGAAAAAGCAAGTGAACTGTTTAAAAAACTTGAAACTGAATCTCCACAAATGCTTAGTTTTTGTCACAATCCATTGCTTTTACAATTTGTCTTGTATGCCTGTTTGTTTGGTGGCCCAGACAGTTTTAACACAATTACCAACCTATTTGATACAGTATTGCAACAATTTAATGTATCCGAATATGCAAAGGGCAAGAGCATAAACTTTGTTATAAAAGCCCTTGGCAAAATGGCCTACTATGGAATGACTCGCCGCACTGTTGTGTTTAGCCATGCAGACCTTTCTGCAGTGGACCTAGAGCATATTAATGTTCAGGATGTGATAATTAAGCTTGTAAAACACTCTTGGTTCTCACATCGTAAAGTTTTCGATGGTTCCCAAACTTTCTTTTTCTTTTCACATCAAATGTTACAAGAATTTATTTGTGCCTTTTACATTTCCTTTTTTATGCCTGTTGAAGAATTCAACCAAATCGTCGATGAGGTAGTGATAGTTCCACACTGGGCCATGGTGCGGCGATTTGTATGTGGCCTTTTGCTTGGACAGAAACGTCGTAAGCATGGCATTAACTATTTTTACAATATCTTTCTAATTTTCCTAATTGTTGTTTTTGCAAGTAGTATCAGGAAGTTATCCTGCTGAAGGAAATTTGGAGTCTGGATGTGACGGTGATCTTGCTTGCTCTGAGACAGATTCCAGGATCCAGGAAAAAGGTATCTTTGCTATGTAAACCTGCAACTGCAAGGCATATTACCTGGTTTACTATTTGTGCAACACAAGCTTTGTATTTGTGTAACATTTGTAAACATTTTTTGAAAACAGTGATTTATCAATCACATTAAGTGAATGTTCACAGGTTACAGAAATTAAACAGGGATGAACAGTATATTTGCAAAAAAAAAGTTACACATATAGACCGCATATCAGTAATTCTATGAAAAAAGTTTTGCCCGCGGGGAATGCCCGTCTTGTACTCCTGCGTCATAGATAGTCTCAGTTCCGTCACAAGGCAACCGGTGATGCGTTGGGGTCAATTTTCTGGTTGAATGAGCAAGAAGTCACGTGGTGTAGCCATGGCGATTTTCAGCGTGTTTAGTGCAGTTTTAGTGCATTTTTTGCTCTTCTCAGTCAGTCAGACGTTTTGTGCAGGGTGCTGTGAAAAGTTTAGTTGAAAAACCACCAAAATGTTCAAGGGGATGTAGCTCAAAATTGAATCACAGAAGTATACCTTAATTTGTGATTTTATGTTAGGCCCGCCTCTTGGCTACGCAGTAAGGTGAAAATTAGTTGCAAGATAGTTGCTTAAAGCACCACCTAGGGGTCATTTAGGCCCCCGATCAGTCATTATTTTAGCTAAATTGGCTGCAAAAAAATGTAAGACGGTTTTGCGAAAAAATGAATCACAAAAACCTCATCCAATTTGCAATTTAATGTTGGCCCTAACCCTTTTCTATGCAATGGCAAAAAAAATTGTCACAGGAAAGTTGCTTTGGTTGCCCCCTGGGACTGTTTTTGCTATCCTATAGGACAAAAGATCCTCCTGGAGGCTCCTCAGATCCTTGCTGTGTTTTGGCGGATGCAGCTGCAATCAATTTTTTTTCTCTATGAATAGTACCAGTAGATCTTCATGGGTCACTGACCACAGGAATTGTTGTTGGCAAAAAAGCAAATCACTCAGTATGGGTATTAATGGTGATAGCCTTCAAAACTAGATTTTTGGGATTTAATACTGATATGCGGCCTATATTCCACTATTTAGTGACATGCATTGATTTGAAAATTGGAAGCTCCTGCTTTTGCCCCAAAATGAAAACTTTGTCAACATAACTCCTGTATCCTGGGTCAAATTGTGTTAAAATTTTTATTTGTAGCCACAGGTTTGCATTTGAAACACATGTCATGTTTTAAAGTTTCAGGTAATGGCTTAAGGCATTGGATGATTTGACATGCAAACGCCACACGAAACGATTCCTTAGCCATGTTAAAAAATTGCATCCACATATTTCAATGTTAAGTGACCAAACATATCTGTACCAATGGTGTATGTGTTCAATTTTACTGCACTACGGTTAGACATGCAGAGATTTTTTGTTTTACGTCAGGAGTCCCAACTATAGGGCCACGGACTAGTACTGGTACATTTTCAAACTGTCCTACCATCTTGTCGGCTAGGATTTTGTGTGGTACACGCCTTACAAACACGCAACTATAAATACAGGTTGGGCACTTATGCCCATCCCCAGTAAACTATAACATGGTATTGTCTTTGCCAAGGCACTCGTTACTGATACTACTGCGTTAGACATGTAACATGTGTATACTTGGTTCATTTATTGATGTCCTCTGCTTTACTGCATTAAATAACCTTTAGCTTCTACAGATAATAAATGTGTTTGCGCAAAACATACGAGTAGAAACAATCCGTCCAACCAAATACATGTCAACAGTTTTATTGCAAATGTTGTTGTTTCTTGTTTTCCAGACAAACGTGCGAAATTATTGGATGCGCTTTCAAGATATCTCCAATCTCAACCCGAGCAATACGATCTACTGAGTGAGTAAATGATATGAATGCCAACAGTTTAATGCGTGTTTGTAAACACAACGTTTATTTGCGTAACAATGGGTGGGTTTGTTACGTCACACAGTCATTGTTTGAACCGAACACTCAATGCAGTTTATTTTAGTTGTGATTAAATGTTGTGGAGGAAAGGCGCGTTTATTTCTGTCGTGTAATTTTTATATTTTCTGATAATTTGAACGTTTTATATTGGATTGATTTGTTGGTTCTTGTGTTGATTAAATCCGACTTAAACGTGGGGAATTCTGTGCAAGAATAAAGTAAGTTTTAGTTTAAGTGATTTTATTAAAACTGGAAACCAGACATCTGCTTTTTTAATAAACTTTCTTCTGTTTTGTTTCAGATTTTTTTCTGGATTTGAAGGAAATCGAAAAATGCCACCAAGAAAAAATCGCCAGGTTTTGTCCTCGGCAGTTGAATTTTTCCTTCACCCGACTTCACTCAATCGTTCAGGTTTTGGCGGAATTTTTACCAAAAGTTACAAGAAACGATTTGTGGCTGTGGCTGTGGAATTGCGACCTGAACTCCGAAGATTTAACGATTATTTGTGAAGCAATAAAACGAATGAAACCAAAGGTTTGTTTGTGTTTTTATTTATTTTGTAACCAAGATTCTGTTTTAAATCCCTGGCATTTTTTGCAAAAGTTTATTTATTTAAAGAAAAAACACGGAATCGTTTTAGTTTTGGGATAAAATGTTGCTTCTTCCTGGTTCAGAAAAGTGTAGAAATATTTCCAACAAACAATGTTTTTATTTTAAATAGTTGGAAATTCTCAACCTGTGTGGAATCGAGTTTCGCGGAAAAGACGACGGGAAAAAAATTTGTGAGATTTTACCGAAGGTTTGGTGGAGGTTGGATCTGCGTTGGTGCAAAATGGATCCAGATTCGGTTAAGATGGTGAACGAAGAACTTGCTAATATGGAAAACCCTGTGAGGATTTAATTTATATTTGTATAAAAACATTTATTTGTGGAATTTCATAAAATTAAAACTTTTTGTGACTTTTTTCAGCCGGATGTTTGGGGTTGGGATGAAGGTCAGCAGTTCCTCCTCTCATCCGATCCTGATTCCAGTGATTCGGATTGAAGCAGAATCTCAACACGAAAACTATTTCCTGTTCCCGAATTATTTTTGTTTTGTTTTCGTGATTTCAGAAATAAATGATTTTTAACAAAAAACAAAAACTCTGACATTTTTTCCCAAGCGTCACTTAGTAACACTAAAACTTAAACCGTGCCACTAGAGGTATTATAACGAAAATAGAAATAATAATCAAATTAGGAAATGAGATATAATTTTTTTGCATAATCACATGTGCGCAATTTTTTTTTGCAGTTTAAAAATAGAAATTTTACACCGTTGATTTAGAGATTTGATAATTTATAAATATTCTTTTCAAAAAATGGGAACAATGAGCTGTACATGATATTAATTTATCATTTTTTGCAAAGACAATTGGTCGGTAGTTGTGAGTCTGGAAATCTGCGTTATTTTACATGATGCCTGACTGCTTCATTTCTCGGTTCCCAGTGCAAGCTACTGATGTGTTCCCGTGAATTTTATGTTCTGCACGATCAGATACGCAAACCTGCAAGGTTATAAACTAAAGCAAATAAGTAGTGATGCACCGAAACAGCTATTTTTATATTCGGCCGAAACCGAATATTCGGCAAAAGTTGCCGAATTAATTCGGCCGAATAAACCGAAACTAATTTTGGTATCCATCTCTTTAAACACAATAAATTTAAACAAAACATATACTGGATTACATCTTATCCAATCACACAGCCTTTTTTGGCGCTTGAAGAATAACCTCGTCTTCTGTACCATAAGTGCTTAAAGTTGATTTTTATCATTTCTGTGAAAGTGAACAAATGAAACGAACATATTCGTACAGTTTAAACAATGATTTTGACCTTTTCTAACTTTTCGTTTCAGCGTTATATGCAATAAAAAAGTTTCGGTTTCGGCCGAATTTTGCAGAAATATTCGGCCGAAACCGAATAATTGCGAAAACCTTAGTTTCGGCCGAATAAATTCGGCAAACCGAACTTTCGGTGCATCCCTACAAATAAGTTCGAATATTGCGGAAAACAGAATTGCAATTTTATTTAGATAATAATCTTTTTGCCTATAGTAGTCGGCCTTCATATGTTACCAAACACTAGTAATTGTTCTGGCAAAAAAAGCAACACAGCCCGCATATGTGTAAATGTATAGAACCTTAAACACTCGTTTCTGCTGATTCATCATCGTATGGACTCGGGGCTGTTTTATTACAGCGAAGAAACGGTCTACGCATCACGAGCATTAACGAAAACAGAACAGAGGTATACGCTCAAATTGAGAAAGAATCTTTGGCAGTAGCTTGGTCGTGCGAAAAGTTCATGTACCTGGTAATTCTTTACATGCTGCTGATGTACTCTCTAGATCGCCTTCTCCAAAGTAGCTCTCTGCAATTGAAGTTACTTTGCAACATGAGATTGAAGAAAACGTTGTTGCGGTAATTGCTAACATTCCCGCATCTCAAACACGGATACAGCAAATCACAACGAAGTGTGACGTATAAAGCCAAAAATTTTTCAACTTACTAAAGGCGGTTGGCCTAAACGAGTCGATTTCGATTCGCTGCAACCATATTTTCAACTGCGCCACGATATAACTGTTGTTGACAGATTGTTTGTCAAAAGGCTCCAGACCTGTCATTACTGAAGTTCTGCGAAATGAAATTTTACGCAGTATACATGTTGGACATCAGGGGATGGAGAAGTGTGGACGGAGATCCAAAGGTTCCGTCTGGTGGCCAGGTATTACCAACGACATTAATCAATTTGTTTCCAGCTGCATTAAGTGTCAGAGGAATACAAATATGCCAGCAGAACCAATGATTCCTTTTCTTCTGCCCAGTAGACCATGGGAAAAGGTAGGAACAGATTTGCTGCATTTCCAAGGTAAAATGTATCTATTGGTCGTAGATTACTATACGAGGTTCATTGAGATGTTCCTACTCGCTCATGCCACGAGCTCATCGGACATTATCAGTCACTTGAAGTCTATTTTTCCCGCCATGGGATTTCAGACGTAGTGATGTCGGATAACGGCCCGCAATACAATTCCTATGTATTTTTCAGTGTTTCGCCAACGAATATGGCTTCATTCACCAGACCAGCAGCCCACGGTATCCACAAAGCAATGGAGAAGCGGAAAGGGCTGTAAAGAGGGTCAAAAGTCCACTAAGCAAAGCCGAAGCTCCTATTTGGCGTTACTTTCTCACCGTACTACAAAGCTGGCTTCCGTATACAGCCCAGCGGAGTTGTTGATGGGAAGACGATTGAAGGCGACAATTCCGTGTTGGACGTCGTCCCTTGTCCATAACTGGTCTTATTTATCCAGTTTCAGAGCTAAAGATCTCGAAATCAAGCAAAATTACGACAAGCGACAACGGGTACGGCTTCTACCTGAACTTTCCCCGGAAACGTACGCTTGGATCGGTGGAGAGGGAGGCATTGTACGTTCTTAAACCTCACTTCCACGCTCTTACATCGTCGATACCCCAAACCGGTCATTGCGACGTAATTGTCGACACATACGACCGATTCCAGAACAACGTGAACTGCGTACGCGTTCCGGTCGGTTGGTAAAACCACCCGTTTGTCTAGACTTGTAATTCCGATTTTGCATTTTCAGTAAAGGGGGATGTAGTGTGTTTCGCATTAGTGCTTGTACAACGTGGTAGTGTCACGTGACCACCTCCTACATAAGTTATCTTCTGTGCCGCCAAGGACATTCTGTTGTAACCTACGTTAGTGTGCACCGCTGTTCCGTTCCGTTTATGTAGTGTATTAAACCACAACAATACAATAATGTTAATACATAAGTGCATTAGCTCGCGTTTTCAACGAGCTTGAAGCTGTATTTGACAAACAATGCATGAATCAACAGGAGATAATACTGTAGGGATGAAGCATCCTGCATAATTGTCCCTCAGATATCCTGCAATGAGACTATAGAGTTATGTTTGTATTCGCGTACTAGGTTGAACAGTTGTATGGGTATCAGAAGAAACAATTTCAAGTTATTTTCGGTTGCGTTACTTTTGGTTACTGAAGAATAGTATAATGAATTGTGTTTGGGTTGTGTTGGTTTTATTCTTTGGTATTTTGGAATGCGCCAGAGCCCGAAGTAATTTTTTCTGTTACATTTATTATCTCGATGTTATTGTTTTGTATAAAATCCTTAAAGATTTGTATTTATATAAATCATGAGTATGATTTACAGGGTACGCAAATACAAGCCGGACTGTTTATTATTCAACTACAAGCAGCTTGTTTGCGAAAGAACATTGATATTGCAATAAATGTGGATCCTCTTGCAAAACTGAACAACAGCAAAGCGCAAAACATTACGAAATGCAATCAAAAGAAAGTGCATTACTTGGGGCTGCGTGAACTGTTTATTTGACAGCTGTCGAGAAAAGCTACGTTTAACCAATTTGTGATGCCAGTCAACTTGGTGTCAGATGGAACAAGAACAGACGATGATAGCAATTCCTTTGCCGGGACTACTTGCTACGTAGCGGGCTGGGGAAGAACAAGTTTATATATATAGCTTTCCGTATAAACTTACACACACCATTAGCCATGCAGTTCTGCACCGGCTCTTGCAGTGAACCACGTGTATGAGCCCTATTTCTTCGACATTGTAAACTACAAAATGATATTTTATCTCCTTAGTTTAGGATTGTTTAAACTAAATATAAAAAATGAGCATCTAACTATGTCATAAAACTATATATTAAATGTTTTTGACAGACATAATTTTGTTGCGGCCGTGAGGGGCCCACTTTCCGACGTATTGCTTCAACATGCCTCTGACATCGTTCCGATCACAAATTGCTCTTCGTTAAATGCATCGTGGAGAAGTTTTCGCGTGTCTGCAGGAGACCCAAAGTTTTGTGCTGAAGGCATTGCTAGGGAAGGCCTTTGCGTTGTAAGTATTTATAATATGCATTAAAATGATCTAGTGAAAACATGTCGAGGAAAAACTAGTGATGTACGAAATTGTCAATTCAGGTAACGAAACCAGTGGCAACCAACTTTTAAAGATAATGAGTTTCGTCTACGTGACGTCAACAAAATTCCCAGTGGCAAAAAGTAAAATTTTTGTGCAGTTTTAAACAAAATCGTTTTATTCAAAGGGCGACTTTGGAGGCGGTCTTGTTTGCCGCCGTCCCAATCAAGGAAATCAGCTCTTCCTTCATGGGGTTGTGTCGTACGGTCGAGATTCATGTGATAACTTGAATGTCTACAACTAGGTACTCCAAGTCCCAAGTTGGAGTCGAAATCCTAACCTTTGATAGCTTACTAAAAAAAATTATTTGCACAGAATAGCCGACGTGCGTGTGTGGATTGACGGAGTCATTTCTTCTTAACATCAAAACAGGACGGGACGCCACGTTTGTCGTCTTAATCAGAGTTAATAAACAACACACATGTCTAACGTTTGTTGTTTGCTTTATGGGTTAAAACAATATTAACGTGGGTGCACGACCTGGTAGATCTGTTAGGTTTGTTTCTGTTTATACCTATAAAACGCCACCAATATTTAATTTCACGATTTTAGTTTCAGTGAACTTCCGTAAGTAGATCTTGATCTTAAACTAAGTCAATTAAATTTATAATCAGCTATTTTTCGTCCGTTACTAATTTCTCTTTTCTCTTTTGTTGTAATTAGAACCGGCGTAACACCGAATACCGGTACAGGGGTAACATCGGATGTAACGGGGGATAGCTCAGACAGCAAGTTTCAACCGACTTTATATTGGTTATTTCACCAATAATGGAAAACGGCGAAAATTTCAGCAATACCTGTTTAGTTTGTCGTTTTTTGACGCATCTGCCAAGCACGAACGAAATAAAAGTAGTAAGGTAAATATACCGCATGCAACCAAAATAAACTGATATCCGGATCGCGTGAGTGGTTGAGGACAAACCACATCAACCTCAACATGCTGCATCGGGTGGATCAATGGTGCCTTTGTTTTTATGCAGTTTATTTTGACATTGACATTAGATATATGCCCGGCAAATCTGCTCTACGTCTTAGATCCTCCTGTGCCAGTTGTACCTTTCGGCGACTTCCGAGTCTTCACAATATCTATGATGCCAACCTCCGAGCGCGTCATCCTGTAGTGCAACCATTACCTATTGTCCTTAACTTAGAGGAAGAATTACTTTCAGTACGACATCAACCCCCAAATCAGTTTCCATGTAGAAAATCTTTCCTCAGTCTAGGGAAGAGCGATCACCAGTGTCGAGTTAAAGGGGCGTGACAACGTATTATGCCTTGCATTTGGAACGCATACCTTTTCCAACCAATCCAGTACAATGGAGAGGTCATTATCCTATTCTTGGTCAGCCGTAATATGTCCTCATAGACTGTATACACGGGCTGTATCAAGGTCCACCACCTGTACCATGACCGCTTCTGACGTTTTGTATGGGCAGTTGGGGTTTGCACCTCTGTCGTGTACACGCGGCAGCCCATCGGCGTTTCGATATTTTTTCCCGGTCTATGTTGAATGTCGTAGTCAAACGCGGAAAATATTCAACCAAACGTGCGCACTGTCCGTAATGTTCCTTCGACTGTCATAACCAACGAGGGAAACAATGATCTGTTCGCAGAAAAAACCTTCGACTTAGATGATGGCTTCGATACAGTTTGGTCTTAAGTATTACCGTAAGCAACTTTTTTCTCCTCGTTGAAACTCCCGTAGTTAACTGCCCTCTCCTCACCGTCCACGTTCTGCGACAAAAGACATCCTACAGCGATATCGGAAGGATCTGTATCGACCACAAACGGCTGTGTACGAAATCTGGGTATTGTAAAATGGGCGCCGAAGTTAAACGCTCTCTGGAATCACCAAAAACATTCTGACAACTTTTATCCAATACTTTACTTTTTCTGTAAGTCGGTGAAGAGGGGCAGCGATATGCCCATAATTCTGTATATATTTGCGGGAATTTGACGTCAAGCCGAGAAATTGGAAAGCGTCTTTTAGTTCGTGGCGGTGGCCATTGAGACACGGTCTATACTTCGTTTGGGTCACAACTTACGCCGCTTTTCGATAAGATATGTCCAAGGAAGTCAACTTGCGTTCAAAACTCGACCTATTTAGATGGTTTCAGCTTAACCCCACTTCTTATACATCGGACAAGCACGGCAAACGTAGGTCAAAATTATCCGATAATGTTATCCAAGTAGGCCAAGGCGCCACCACATTTTATGCCGTTCAGACCCAGGTGCATGAATTGTTGAAATGTAGACACAGCGTAACACAATCACAAAATAACATTTGTAAATTCATACAATCCCAGAACAAAACATTCACCTTCAACTGGCAGCATTGAGGTGTTGGAAATGTACATAGAGATAAGACACCACATAATACATAACAACATTTGCTGTTATTTGTTTTCAACGTCAGGTCCAATGAAATTTTTTGTCATTAAATTGTTTTTGAGCTTTTGCATCAAGCTATTATGCCTCATATTATTCTTTGAATTTGGTTCGAGGAAAATATTTTACAGGTAAGCAGCAGATATATATGTGGAATAAAATATCCCACATGTAAACAACATGGGTAGTCATGTACAATACTTTTCACAGTCAATAACATGACAAAACATCAACACAATAATAAAAAGGAAAATTTTACTGGCAAAAAAATAGTTTTATATCTAGGATGATAAAATGATTTTTAACAAAAATAATATCAATTTTGCTGGTTATGCTAATGGATTAGCAGCAAAATAGTCTTTGACAGGGATTATATGACCTGGTCCAAAATAATCCAGCATCCACACCATTTCAATATTCATACGTACAGGATAAAATTGGTGTGCTTGACTCCAATCCACCATTTCTGGGTGTCGAGTGAATAGTGCATGCAGAGCAAACTTTTTTTCATCAGGGTCTGTGATGTTAACAATTTTTCCCATAATTGACACGCGTGCACAGCGTGGGTCTTCAGGGTCGTAGTTATGAACATGACAATAATTCAAGCCAATTTCTGAGACAGTCAGTGAAGCTGAGTTGTTTTTCATTAGGTCTTGGATGCTTACATCACTGGACATAATGTAAAAGTATGGGATACCGGTGCTGTTGTCATTCGTACCATCTGCCATGGACCAAATGTTGGTAAAAGGAGTTCCAGTTCGGCCAAAGTGGGTGGCAATTGTTCCAACAATTCCCCAGTTGGATTTATGCACGACATACCTCGCTGTTAAAGCAAGCTTTTTATGTGGAGGTGGTCTGTCGCTTTTAAAAAATAACTTCTGGTTTTCTTGCTGACTGGCTGCAGCAAGCAGATATCCACAAAACAAAATAAAACGCAGAAAATCCATATTCATCAATTCATGTAACCAAATGCTCTTGTACTAATATGTTGCACTGCAATCTGCAAAAACATTTAGGTACAATGACAATAATGCTATCATGTTTGTATATTTATTCAAAACAAATATCATGTCGCTTTGACCAGAAAATAAATGGTCTTGTGAATAAAATTTCGACTTTTTCATGTGCTCGCTCTGTGCTTTGTCAATTTGTTTGGTTTGTTTACCTTTTATCACGTGACCTATGATTTTTTGTGTTTGGTTTTTATGTTGTGTAGTTCTAGAAAATATTTATCGGTCTGCTTATTTACATATGTTATAATAATAACACATTGATGCTGGCATATTTTTTAATTAACTATCCAATATTATTTCAATTCAACAACAATAATACATCGTGATTATTTGTATAAAATACATGGGTAGAAAATGACAAAACCGCGATATGTCGTCCTATTATCATTACCCCCACGGTGGTGGACAATTCAGTTGTCGTGTATTGCGTTACATATAGAAGGGTCGCATGGGCGAAGACCCGACATCAAGCTTTCGACACCATGTTGGCAGCAGGTCCCGACACCGATGGTTTTGGTCTTGGAGCGAAGTTCGGTGTGAGACGAAAACCGTGATCTATGTGATCACATTGCGATCTGTTAGACCGAGAACCAAGATCTGTTTATCTGTGGAAACAGTCGCAAATATATAGGGATACATCAAAGACGAGAGAGAAACAAAGAGATAATTGCTGCGATTACGCACCAAAGGGGACTTCGAAGAAGTAGCGCAAGATGAAAGACGTAACGCAAGTGAGATAACTAGTGAAGGCGCCAGAAAGACGGGTGTAAATGTAAAAGAGTAGAAAGACCAAGTTTAAAACACAATATTAAAAATATTCGAATCACGACGAGCTAAAATCCCTACAATATTTCCTTTCATTTTCGTGTGTCTTTACAAACTTATGGGAGCGTTGCAAACCGTTATACCACATCGATCATTAACGACATCTACACAGAAGATAGCCTACATTCAGTACAATCGGTTGCGATCCTGCGACAGACGCTGATTCTCTGTGAGGAATGCACCTTTACACGGGTGCTTGATTCAATATAATGTTTATGGTTTAATCGATGCCCATGACATTTTATTTAGTGTTTAGTGTCAAACAACCACGCAAATATACAACAGATTTTGTCTCAAAGCAACAGTTGATCACCAGTAAGGCCCAAGAAAGCATTGTGGGAAAATATTTATTTGACTTAAAAGCAGTAAAAAAAGAACAGTAAAATATTACGTTATTTTTTTCTTTTTTATCGGCGGCGAATCTGTAGTATGTCTTTTTGCTTCGTCTTCGTTTCCTTCACTTATGCTTGTGTTCCCAGCCAACTTTTTGACGTAAATTGCACATTTTGCCGTTTTACGTGAAAATCCGTGCACTACAGCAGCTCGGCAGTTTTTTGAAACAGTGTGTCCCAAAATGTTTTTGGCAATGTTGAAAAGTGTATTGATGTTAGCAACATCATACCTAAAAAAGGCAAATTCAGTGAACACTTAAAATTGATTCCAAAAATGTTCCACAATGATCTAAAAATAGTTTTAATGTTCTGTTCTTAACATTGTAAAAAAACGTGCTTTACATATATTATCAGAGACAGCGCAACAATAAGAAAACAATTTCACTCACGGTCCACGAACTTCCATAGGTATTTGAGCTGCCCCAGACATGATGTGATTTTTGCCTTTGCTGAATTCTTTGAACTTTATCACATTGCTGATCGTGTGACGACAAACTGTGGTGTTTCTGATCATGGGTGCATAACAGACCTGCAAGGAATCGTTTGCATAAAAAATTAACCCCTACATCAAGCAAAATGCAAACTTTTCTTGTTTGTTTCTGAATGAAAAACATCTCTGTATAACCTTGCCACAATGAAAGTGCGATTTGTTGCACTATGTAGCACCTTAAACACATTATTGTTTAAAGCTCAGCAATTTCTTTGGTTGCAGACTACACAGAAAAATGTTGTAGTTTTTTAAGAAATAAACCCAACACAATAAACATTAAGCAGAGAAATGTTTATCACATTGAGCCACATAAACATGAATGTGGGAAAAAGTCAGTGGAAACACAGAGCTAATTAATCCATTGAAACAGAAAAACTCATGAATGTACCTCAAAAAAGAGACCCCTTGTAATGGCTGATTTGATGGCATTGTGTCGTGGCATGTAGGGAAGAATTTCAGTTCCATCAATACAAATAATGTCAATGTTATATTCAGTGCAACATGAGTGAAAGAGTTTCTCTGTCTTTGGCAAAACCGCGATCAGGTCATAAGCACCAGATGTAACAACTTCCCTTACCTACACACACTGTTTCTGTGATACTTTAAAGGGCAGGTGGAAAATAAATACATACTTTTTCTTCTGCTCTCAGCTAACAAAAAAAACACATATGTATATGTTTAAACACATTTTACTCAACACACAGCACCTACTAGTAGTCATAAACAGTTAATAACATTTGTAGCTACAAAGAATCTCACCTTGCGCACATCGTCAAGTTCAGCTAGTTCAATAGTTATTCTTGTATACTGCATAAGTTGGGCATCCTTATCTTGCAAAATTTTCTTCGCTTTCTCATCGAGTTCAATCTTGGAAGGGGGTTCTGGGATAACCAACTTTTTCTTTCCTGAATAACCAAACAATTTCATTATTGTTGCACCAAGTTTTGCCAAAATATACAATTACTTCAGTTATTTAAATCAACACGTTTGGGGGGTTGGAAGCCATTATCAACAAACGATTACTTCCTATGTTTGTCATGATTCATGAAAAAATTGGATGTCTTGCAAAATAAAAACAACCATATCCAACCTTTGGTTGGGGCTGATGCTGGAAGAAATCGAGTAAGGGCAACCACTTCATATCCCAAGTATACAAGCATGTTCAATCGCTTAGACACAGAAGACACTGTTTCCTCGCATGGAACATTGAGATCATAGTATTTGCCATGACCAGGTAGTGGAAGATTTGCCATGTCAATTTCAGGTTTGCAACCAATATATGTGCCGTGTTTTTTTTAAACACTTCAAATCTACATGTAGGCTACACTGTGATTTGTGAAACATAATATGAGTGGCCTACTTGTTTTTGTGTATGTAAGCAAGGTTAAAAAAATGTCATGCCTTTCCATACTTATCAACAATCCACCACCAAAAATCAACCGATACTTTTTATACACACAAAACATCAACGGTTCGCACATAATATATGCAATTAACAATGGCTGAAAACAAACCTTTAGAACTTATGCATGTAAGTAAATAGAATGCACAAATACAAAACTTTATTTCTGTTCAAGTAACACAATAAAATTTACTGACTAAATTCAGTTTAGTTGACCCAAATTCTTTTCCAGTAAGTTGTACATAGAAACCAGATTCGTCTACATGTGAAACGCACTGGTACCAGAAATTAAAAAAGCACTATTTCATATTTAAAGCAACGCTAATTTCTTTCATCTAAACTGAGTGCAAAACATGAAACAATGCAGCACGTGTTCCGAAGTACGCATTTGACACGCTTGGCTTGTTTACGTTTTTGTCACGTGACTGCTAAATGCAAAAATAGTCCCCAAATCAATACTCCGGAAATACAATCATTAATCATTATTTTTTTTGTCTTTGTTATAGTTTTGTGTTCATAAGTAAGTGAATTTAGGTTTTGAATTGGCATATGTCATGCTTTGTTCAACTTTTATCAAACAGTGGGAAGTTGTCGTGGCATGTAGTTTAAATATTTGTTCAATAATGTTAATGAACAACTGATAATAGGCTTATGATACATTCCAAGTTTTCTTTATGCATACTTTTTTTGCAGAGAGTTTGCAAAGATCTGTGTTAAATTTAAACAATAGGGAACTTTCCATTAATTTGTTCTTTGCAATTATATATTTGTTAATGATGTGCCTTTTTTAATAGGACAGTTTTCAGTTAATGAACAATGGCCATCAGAAGTATTTTTAAACCCGGTCTATTTTCTGGTAAAGTTGCAATAGTAACAGGTGGTGGAACTGGAATAGGGGCCGCAATTACACAGGAGTTGGCCCATTTGGGATGTAATGTGGTCATTGCATCAAGAAATGAAGAAAGATTAAAGAAAGCTGCCGAAGAAATGAACAAGAACCCTAAAATCACTGGTAAAGTCATGCCAATACAATGCAATATTAGAAGGGAAGAACAAGTGCAGCATCTGATGCAAACTGTTGTAAAGCAGTTTGGAAAGATTGACTTTTTGGTCAACAATGGTGGGGGGCAGTTTCAATGTCCTGCTGAAAATATTTCCCTGAAAGGTTGGAATGCAGTAATTGAAACCAACTTGACTGGAACATTTTTGTGCTGTCAGCACGCGTTTCGAGAGTGGATGGGTGAAAATGGTGGTGTCATAGTGAATATTGTGGTTGACATGTGGCGTGGATTTATTATGATGTCACACAGTGGTGCTGCAAGATCAGCTGTCGACAATCTTACTAAAACATTGGCTTTGGAATGGGCAGATAAGGGAATTAGGATAAACTCGGTTGCTCCAGGAACAATTTACTCCGAGACAGCAGCTGCTAACTACCCGACGGATGTGTTCAGTGTAGCCAGAGAAGTTCAACCAACCGGTCGACTTGGGTCACCCGAAGAGGTTTCCTCTCTTGTGTGTTTCATACTTTCACCGGCAGCTGCCTTTATGACTGGTAAGCTTTTCATCATACTATATAATGCTCACAAATACTCTTTTTGTGTTTTTTATTTACTTTTAAGTTGTGTTGTCATGGTGCAAAACCTATTTTTGACCTCAATTAACATTGTTACAGAAAGTAGTGCATGTGAATTGTTTATGCTACTTCATATTTACGCTTGTACATATATGAGGCAAAACTCAATATCATGAATATTAATATGAAAACCACTTGTTTGAAGGTGAAACAGTAAAAGTGGATGGAGCCCAAAGTCTGTACAGATGTCAGTTGAACATACCTCAACATAACAAGTTGCCAGCGTGGAAGTGGAGCAAACTTTAATATTCTTCAAATATAAATGACAGACCTTGTTTTTAATTTGATTGCCTATGCATTATTTCCTTTTGTTTCTTGCTTGTGTGCAATTATTTGCCTTTTAAATTTTCAAATGCTTGCCCTGTTTTACTAAAACAAAGTTTTTGATTTTTTTAATCACAACCACTTTAACTGCACAAAATCAGCATAGGAAAAGACTGCATCCAAAAACACAGTTGTTAAATATGGATATAAAAAGTGTGTTTAAACAAGGACTGTTTGCTGGTAAAGTGGCAATTGTAACAGGAGGGGCAACAGGTATTGGAGCAGTTATTACACAGGAACTTGCTCATCTTGGATGTGATGTCGTCATTGCATCAAGAAATGAAAACAGATTAAAGGAGGCAGCAGAAAAGTTTAACGCAAACCCAAAGGTTGTCGGAACTGTGTCCACTGTACGGTGCAACATTCGTGATGAAGAGCAAGTCATAAAGTTAATGCAAAGTGTTGTTAATCAGTTTGGAAAAATTGATTTTCTTGTTAACAACGGTGGCGGACAGTTTATGTGTCCGTCTGACCAAATATCACTGAAAGGTTGGAAGGCAGTTATAGAAACAAATTTAACAGGTACATTTTTGTGCTGCAAGCATGCCTTTCGTGAGCACATGGGAGAACATGGTGGAGTGATTGTAAACATTATTGCTGACATGTGGAGGGGATTTCCCTACATGGCACATACTGGAGCTGCAAGGTCTGCTGTGGACAATTTAACTAAGACCCTTGCTCTTGAGTGGGCAGACAAAGGTGTCAGAATAAACTCCGTTGCTCCTGGAACAATATTTTCCTCCACTGCTGCCAAAAATTATCCAACTGATGTTTTTCATGTGGCACAACCACTGCAACCTACTGGCCGTTTAGGTTGCCCTGAAGAAGTTTCTGGAATTGTGTGTTTTCTTCTTTCACCAGCTGCTGCTTTTATGACAGGTTAGGTTTACTTTGTAAGTATTTTTCCTGGGCCCAAAAGGAAAACTTTCCAAAAAAGCATTGCCAAAGATTGTTTGATCATAGTGATAAGTACCCTGTGGTTTGCACCCATTTATTGTTGTACTCCCTCATATTTTATATTACTGGTATCATGGTATGGAATTAGTTTGAGAAGTTGGTAAATTATGTTACACATTACATTTTTTTGGTATTTGCAAACTTACTTTTAACTCTTTTTTTTTGCACAGGAGAAACTGTGAAGATGGATGGGGCTCAAAGTTTATACAAATGCCTGTTTGAAATACCCAAACATGACAAACTCCCACCATGGAAATGGAACAAACTTTAATTAAGTGTTAAAATAAGTTAAAAAGAAGTGACGATAAATTTTAAATATCATGTATATTTGATATGACTTTCTAATAGCTGTGCTGTGTTTACTGATTTATTCACATTTCAAGTCCTCAACAAAATGTTAATTGGTGTGATTAACAAAAAATAACAGCAATCAATAAATGTTTGTGTACTGTATTGCTATGCAAATTACGAAAGATATTTTATTTTTAATTTGCAGATTAAAAATAGTGAAAATGAATATTGCCAGTGTTTTTAAGCCAAACCTGTTTGCTGGCAAAGTTGCAATTGTAACGGGTGGGGCAACAGGAATTGGTGCTGCAATTACACAGGAATTGGCCCATTTAGGATGTGATGTAGTCATTGCATCAAGAAATGAAGAAAAATTACTGGATGCAGCCGATAAAATGAATAAAAACACAAAAGTTATTGGTGATGTATCAAGTTTACCTTGCAACATTCGCCAAGAAGAGCAAGTTCAAAATCTCATGCAACATGTTGTGAAGAAGCATGGAAAAATTGACTTTTTAGTTAATAATGGAGGTGGGCAGTTTCCAAGTCCAGCTGAAAATATTAGGACAAAGGGCTGGAATGCTGTTATTGACACAAACCTGACCGGGACTTTCCATTGCTGTCAACATGCGTACAAGGAATGGATGGGAGAAAACGGAGGGGCCATTGTCAACATAACTGCAAATGTAAAAAAGGGTATGCCGAATATGTGCCACACCGGTGCCGCAAGAAGTGCTGTTGAGAATTTGACCAAAACTTTGGCCATCGAGTGGGCAGATAAAGGAGTTAGGATCAATGCTATTGCACCTGGAACGATTTATTCACCCACAGCTGCAGCTAATTATTCAACTAACTTGTTTGAAGAAGCTGTTAAGATACAACCTACATGGAGACTTGGTACCCCTGAAGAAATTTCGGCTATTGTCTGCTTTACATTATCACCTGCTGCTGCATTTATGACAGGTTACACAATTTATGATAAGTTATAGCAATATTTCTTTGTGAAATTAATTTAAACAATGAGTTTGATCTGGTTTGCTTAATGCCTTAATCTTGTGATTTGTTCACTGGTAATTGATGCAAACACATTTGTTTAGTTTTTTTCCATGTTTATTGAAACTTATTATTTGCAGGTGAAACTGTGACAATGGATGGAGCAGAATGTTTGTACGGCAGTTTCAAAAAAATACCTCGGCATGATAAGCTTCCAGCATGGAAGTGGAACAAGGAATAACTTCTTTATAATTTTTTAAATATTTGCATTAATCAATTTAAGCCATGTATCTAGGCAAAACCGTGCAAAACATTTAAGCAATTTATCACAATATGAACGAACTTGTTTTCCAAATTTTGCACATTTTATCTGTGAAAAAATTCATATTACTTAAACTTGGCAATTCAAGGGGCATACAACTGTGGCTCCTTTACGTTTTGACTCTTGACTGCGAATTTTATTCTGCAAAAATGCATACACTAGAAGACCTTTCAGACATACAGACATTCAAAAGGCGATCTATATTCTTGCCATACTATATGCAACATTGTTCAGTTTTCCAAACACAAAAGGTGTCTGTTTATAGCTCAACATCATCTAGCTGCAACAGCTTTTCTGATATTGTTGAACATTTCTATGTATTGTTGCATTGTAATTTCTGGAGTAAAGCGTTCACCACCTTTAGGTTGCAATAAAGAGGGAAGGTTTGGGGGTGCCTGCTCCCCAATTATTGCTTGCAACATCTCAGACATTAATCCCCAAGACTCGCGGGCAAACATACATGGCGTGTATTCCACCTAAATAAAGGAGTATTAAATTAAAAAAGTTCATTTGTCAAATTTCTTAATTGAAAGGACATAAAGACAATGCAGACTGGTTTAAAAAACAAACCTGAAAGTTCCTTTGAATTTGTACGTACGCCTTATTATTTTTCTGTTGCATGTTTATTTGTGACAACTATTTACATTGCAACATTGATTGAAGATGCATAACTATTAGTATTTGTATGAAAATAAGTTTTGGTGGTGGGAAATTGTGTAGACCTCTGTCACAATGGAAAGCATATCGCAGAGCAAACCAGTAAAATGAGCACATGCGCGTGTGCTGTTGCTAAGTGAATTTGAGCCAGTTTCAGGCAGTTTTAGTGGGGTTTGGGTGCTTCAGGTTGCTACTTGGTGTCAGGTGCTGTAGAAAAGTGAACTAAAAATACAACGAAAACGTCAGGCTATAAAAATTAATGGAACAAGGTCCCATTCATTTGTGGTTTTGTAAAAGATCCAGGATCCCTCAGCTACACATTCTGCTCAAGATTGGTTTCCGGACTGGTGCATTTTAGGCCCCTGAGTGCCTAAAATGGGGTTATTTGGGGTGAAAGAGCAACAAAAAATGCAATTAGATTTTGCAGAAAAATGAAGCGTTTAAGTACAAGTTCTTTTGTAGTTTTATGCAGGGCCTATCTCACCATCTAATTACAATTTGTACATTTGCCTCATCCAGATAAATTGTTGGATCAACTTAAATCCAGATTAACCAAGTTCTATTGCATAAATGTTTTGAAGTAACTTGTAAATGAAATAGGACTGGAGTATAAGCTTTTGAAATTGCTTCAAAAGAGCAGAAAAATATCTGAATAGTAATTACCTCTATGGCAATGCCTTTAGTGTTTGAACCGACAGCAACAATGCCGACTTTGATCAGGAAATCTCCAAGCTCATATCGCTGTCCTTTGCATTCAATTTTACCTCCTTTCTTAGGTTGCCACACAGCTCGCAATTTAGACAGGAATGCAGAAAGCATGACGTTGGTGACAAGAAAAGAACCTTCTTCAAATAAAGCAAACCTTGATGCTGGGAACTCAGAGTCATAGAGCAGGTGCAAGGTTTTGGAATTGGAAGCTGAAAGTAGCAAATATTTTGTGGTAGCTCTGAAGCTGTATTAAAGACACATGCGTGCATTGCAACTTCAAATGCCTATTAGGTTTTTAAGGTAGTCTCTGTGTGCTCCTTTGGTTTGGTAGTGAAGAGACATTTTGTACAGGAGGCCAAAATTTCAACTTGGACCAAGAATGTTTTTGTGTATAAATGTAGGTAGTGACTAAGATTTTATAGTTATAGTACTGCTTATAGTTCAAAAGATGAACATGAGTAATTAATCTGTTTGGGAAAATAATTCATCAGTAAGTCTTCAAGAAAAGCTCCAAACTTTGATCCTTTATTACAGCAAACGACCCAAACACAAACAGACCAAAATCATTTGATAATTTTTTTAATTATGTTCAGGCAAAGTAATCACAGCAATGTCATTATTAAAGGATTAGGATATCAAAACTTTTGTTTGTAATACTTGGCATCGGTCAAAAAGTGTATCCATACATTTCTGAATTATAGGTAGGCAAAAAAAATTCTGCAGGGCATAAATCTAGTCCTTATTCTGTGCTGTAGCCACATTGCAACTTGACAGTATGGATTTTAGTATTAACCAAGTGGTTAGATATTTTTTTACTCACCAGTCGGTGCATGGAAGGACTCACACTCAACCACAAACAAGCCACATTTCTTTGCACCAAGTTTTTCCACTACATTGGTTATTTGTTCAAGAGATTGCTGAGTATTTAATCCCTCAGGCTGTTTCCACTGGCTAACACTGGAATGTATAATTTTTCATTTTCAAAACACACATAAAAAATAAAACAAATAGTTTAAAATAATATGCTTGTCTTTCATGATGATATTTAATTTGTAATTTGCGTGGAGGATTTTTTTCGGCAAACGTTGAACGTGTCTCGTATGTTAATGCATTATCGAATGTTTTTTGTGCAGATTATCGGCAAACGTTAGCAAGAGTGACATTTATTCAATCTGGAGTGTACGTGTTTCACTTTGAGCACCACTATTGCTATAGCTAATCCTATAATAACCCTAACATAAGGCGTGTTACAAGAGAATACCATGTTAAATTATTTCAATTCCACCACCGAGTAAAAGATTCTTACACTGAAGTATAAATAGTAGAAAAATATTAAACTTACTATGTTACACCCATTGAAAGTTTGTATGAAGTGTTGCAACTTGCAATTTTAGTGAATCAGACTTTCAAAACAGCAGTTGCGTGGGGTATTTAGTGCAGCACTGATTCCAACCGTCTTCTCTCTACTGCCATCCAGGGCGAAAAAGTCCCAACAGGTAAATAACCGTTCCGTTGTTTTTATTTACTACATTTATTTGTAAAATAGGAATTTAATTTCATTGAAAAAACACTATTAGTATTTGCTATGTTTATACGTGACAAATGCGGTAAAATTTTTTTAATTCCATTTTGAAATATTTTTCTTGATACATTTATATCCAGTTTTTAATGCTTTTGTTATCTGCTTAAAGATTCGTGTTTTAAAGTCCATCACGAAATCGTGCGAAAGCGGGATTATTGTTGCGTGACGTTACAGAAGGCGCTTTGGTCGTGCAAGTGCTGGCAGCCTTATGTGTAGGAATGGAAAACATTGTAAAACGGGTTCCATTAAACAACAAGTGAACAAGTGCAAAAAACGGATTTTTATGTTAATTTGAGCAGCACACAGATGACCACTGTTAATGATAAAACAATTACGGGACAGGGTGTTCTTGTTGTTACAGCATTTATGATCGCTAACGTGATGCATGGACTTTTGAAAATACGACAGAGACAAATCGTCAATTTATCTTTGTCGTTCTGTCCACTCACAGCAAAAGATAAAAGTAGGTTAATTGAATTTTAAGACTGGCAAAGACCGCCGAGAAAAACCGACCAAATTAGCTGATTATGCAACACAACACTGTTATTCGGTCATAACACCACTTTTTGTCCGACAGTGGCGTTGCCTATACGAGTTCGCGTCATAAATGATTTATTTAATTCGCCACAATCAACCACTATTGTATTTTTCGCAATATAGTTCGTAACTAGAAATGGTGGAATCATCAAATTAAAGTCAACATAATGATGAGGTTAAATTTATGTCATGTAATGTCACTGAGCAAAGAAACGCGCACAATCCCCGTCTTATCGAAGTACGGAGTAGTGTCGTCTCTGCTATATCCTTTAATCTTCCGATAATCAACGACAAATAAGCCTTTGGTTTGTGACGTCACAGTGACATATTTCTGTTTGATGTAAAATCCTTGTTCTGGCCTTTGAGGTAACGTAACCTGTGGATTCTCCAATGTTTGAAACTATTCGATATCTGCAATATAAGGAGGCGCCTTTTCCTATCTAAACAATGCATTTTTCGACGCGCCTTGTGTTGCGTCGAATTCGCTACAGCGCAAAAGGTTTTTACAATTTTTGGTCGCCGCTACTTTTTGTGCAGTTTTCTACATTTTTTAGTTGACGTAGAACCGAAAAATATCCTGATATTATCACAGCTTTAATATTTTATTAAAGCGAAATATGTTCCGTTGGTTTAGCGATTATGAGCATTACAGCGATGGAAGCAAAAATTCGATTTTCGGCATATAGAATATATTGTATAAATACACTCCTTTAGTGCTGTCTTTGTTGACAGTTATTTTTCACATACAAATTCGTCATACTTACAACTATCTACTTGACTTATGATTATATGTAGCGTGCGCAATTCTGTGTTTTTAACTAATGATATATAAATGGGCAGAAGAAGAGTAACAAAATTATTCAGTCGCATCTTATTTTCATCTTAGTTTCCTTTAAAGCTTCGTTGTTTCCTTTCCATGTAAGCCATACTATGTTTTTTGCCATGACCCTTCTGATCTTCCCCAGGGAGCGTTAAGAGCAGTGTTGAAGCATCCATTGTGCCACCATCCACCTCGGGGTATTCCCCGAAGCATGGCGCAATTTTCACCACTTAAACACAAAAGTGACGTCACAGGTTATATACAATAGTTGCTGTTTAACTTACTGTTGATCGTTGTCACGATCATTTGTCGTAAATTGCATTCAATTCAGTGGATGAGAGCTCAAACTATCTCCGGCAGTTCCATTGTATCCGGCAAAATGCAAACGATAATTGTCTGATTCGTCTTCAATGACAAACGAACTGCAACATTCCATTGATATAAGTCAGTTGTAATTCAAGTTACTGTTCATGTTTTTCAATACTCAAACCTGTATTGAGCAAATGCAAATGTTCCATCGAAACCTCGTAAGTCAATCCTCAGTCGACATCCCTGTGTGTTCGTGATTCTATGGATTTCATCCAAACCTTATATAATTTAGCACTTCAATGTTTAAAGTTGTTAAAGGCCTGGACGTTAACAATATTACCCAGCCAGAACTCTCCAGTCAGGTTTCCAAATCCGTGTTTGTATTCCTGCCAAGTTCTGTTGAAATCAATCGATCCATCGAACCGACGTTGAATCACCTGTTAAATGCTTGTGTGAACCATTTCGTTTTCGCACATTCAATTTTTGTTGAAGTATCAAAAAATATATTCAGTGAATCTGCATCATATTTACCGTCCATCCGTTGTCGCAAAACGCTTCTTTGCAGTTTCGCAATCGCTGGTAACCGTACACTGATGACGTCAGGCAGGTTGCTGGTGTTAGCAAATGCTTAACCTCTGTACACAAACAAATTCTTCAGCACAATACCCTTGGGCAATTTACATTGAAAGAACTGCAACTGAGAGAGTATAGCAAATGGTTAATATTGAGAGTTCATTTACAATTTGAAGTAAAAGTCTACAATAGAAGCATTACACTTTCAGATATAAACACAAATTTCAACTGTTTATTTTTGTTGTTTACCTCGCAAGGTTATTATTCAAATTTCAACTGTTTATTTTTGTTGTTTACCTCGTAAGGTTTCGCGAACTTCTTGTTTGAAGTTTTCCAAATCCCCAACTTCACCCTTCTGCCCCACATCACCCTTCTCACCTCTCACACCCACCCTTCCTCCCGGTCCCCGCTTCCCTGGAGAACCCTGATCACCCCGATCACCTTTCTTACCCCCTAAAGTACCCGGTGATAGAGTGACGTCATCGCCACACACAGGAACGGTGACGTAACTGCATTGTTGTCCACCAACCAAGGTGGCACAAACAAACCAAGCAAGGCCAAAATACATAAGCATGGCAAACTTATATCATGCAATGCCTAGACAACACAACACTTTCCTAGTTAGCTTCGATACATAAGGTCACATGCCAATATACACTTCACAGCAAATAATTTGTCCAGTTGGTGGTATAAACAAAACTGTCTCCAATTTCTAAGAATTGCTTTCCCCCATCAAATTTTTTTGTGCTGTAAACATTTTATATGTGATGTAAACGATTGGTCGCTTGGTAATGTGGAAATACTGTCGAGCAAATATTCCTATTCCCGCATCTTCGAATCGCGCCAAGAATATAAACGTCTTCAACATTTCTCAGACTTTTACCTACAGGCAAATACTGCCTACAGACATTGCTGGTGGAACTGAAGAAGTTGAAATCGAAAATCGTGTTTCAACTAAACTATATTTTAAGGCGGTTGTGAACGTTTATTGCGCGTGTCAAGAAACGAATGACGGAAAAAACGCCACGTACACGAGACTCGAGAGAGTGACAGGAAAAAATGCACTAAATCCACTTCGGCACAGCCTACCGGAAAGACACAAGCGCCACACAACCCCTCCAGAAGCAGATATGGTGTAGTAGGTCATCTCTGACACACGAAAACAATTATTGTCTCTTCGGTGGTCGCATCCTGCGGGGTGGTTGGGCAACTTAAGTTGAAACCTATGGGTGAGGAGGATAGTTAGGGTCATCAAAATTCAAGGTTGACGTTTATCTCGTAACACTAAGCCAATTATTATGGATCAAATTCGTTTCATTTTTAAATAAGGCTGGCTGGAAAATGTTACACTCTGCAAACCCACCTGTTGTCGTGCCCACGTGTTTGTGGAACCACAGGCCCAATATTGTTCATTCAAGTTATTTTATTTATTAGTTTCGGTAGACATCAAGAGGTAATTCTTTTCCCATATGCATTGGTAAAATAACCAAATCGTTTTGATGGAGACACATAAAAATAAACGTTAATATGCAAATAAAAAATCAGTTCTAAGTTCTGGGTGGCTTAGGCTTCAATTGCAACAAATTAATAAGGTCTTAATTGTTTAAGAATGAGAAGTGTGGTTTGCGCTGAACAAACACAAAAAAGATTTCAATCAAGGCCCAAACCTGCCATTAAAACAAAAAAACTCACCGGCGACGATAAAAAACAATTGAAAAGGCGAAAAATAAGGAAGCTAAAAAACAGAGACACAAAACACAGAAAGTAATGGCGAATATTGGTGTCGCGGATGAGATTTCGTTTTTGATATTTTCCGCTATCGATCTCGTGTGTCTCGATTCTACAATAGAAACGGAAACAAATAGTTATAAATAAAATCCATACCCGAAGGAAATTTCGATTCACAATTAATTCCACACACAAAGCAAGATTTTATTAGAACCCAAAGCGAGAACTCAAACAAATACAATTTATGATTGTAGAAGAATCGTAATTTTGGTTTGTCCACTTAAGATAAGGTAGAATATGGTTTCAAAAATACATGTTTACAATTCCTATTGTTGGAGTGTTTGTCAAACTGTATGCAATGTAATTCTATATATGTAAAAATTGAAGACTATTAAAAAAGCTACCAGAAATTAAAAAAATCTCCAGTGGCCCAGCTGACACCATCTTGTCCGGATCAAACTTCAACCGGGAGATGTCAGTAGAGAGATTTAGAGCTGCTGTTACATCTTCTGACGGTGGAACTATAGCTTCAACTGCCGTGTATGGTTTCCCACTTTGTTCCACAGTCTCGCGCATCAGCCGAGAACCATTGTTTGTGCCCAACTGTAACGACCGGTATACACAAAATAGATCAAAGGTAATACTGAAGAATATACAAAAACTAAGCTTGGAAAAATGGTGATAAAAATAATAATATTTTTTACCTGGTTGCTATTGAAACATTGATTGAATTATTTAGCTCAACCGCTCATTACTTATAGCTAAATAAATTCCGATACATTCCAAATTAGTCCCAAATGCCAGAAATTCTATCATTGATCGTCCGTGGTTCACTTACCTGCCGACTTTGTACAACTGCTGCCGCTTCCTCTCGCAATACAGCGACGTGTTGATTCGGATGAGCGCTGGAGTGTGACGTCACGAGACTTCTCTTTCCTCGTCTTGATGAACATTTCGGTGAACATGCGTCTTTATCTCCATTACACACACTAACCTGGAAATTGCAGGTATAACAAAGCACCCATACTGATTTCCTTTTTTGGCATTAAATGCTTTTTCATATAGTCTTTAACCCTACCCAACCGCACCTTGTGTTATAAAGCAGAGCCGGACACATTTGACCGATTTGATCAAATCGCGCTTCGCGTTTGAAACGAACCCCCGCAGTTTTATACGCCAACAAACCAATAGTAAATATTGTTATTTCGCCATGATTAAAATCAACATAAGAACAAGGTTTTCACGAATCGCCTACCCCCTTATTTTCACCGACATATATAAGCTTAAATGTGATTTCCTGTTTACGTTTTATCCTATGACTTATACTGACCTCATAAACAGCTGCGTAAATAGAAATATGCCTTTCAGAATACAATGAATTTTGTAAAAATAAAATACACATCGTTTTGTATATTGACAACATGTTTATTGACTTGTAATTACACTGGCGTTTTGCGTTTTTTTTTTTAATTATGTACATACAATTTTTAACTAATGATATATAAATGGGCAGAAGAAGTTTTTCAAAATTATTCAGTCGCATCTGATTTTCATCTTAGTTTCCTTTAAAGCTTCGTTTCTCCCCTTCCAATCATACCATACTATGTTACGCCATGACCCCTCCGATCTTCCCCAGGGAGCGTTGAGTATAGCGTGAGAGCAACTATTGTGCCACCATCCACCTTGGGGTATTCCCCGAAGCATGGCGCAATTCTCGAGACCACTAAAAATAAACGTCGTTAAACATCATATAGAATGATCATTGTTTAACTTACTGTCTATCGTTGTCACGATCATTTGTCGTAAATTGCATTCCATTCAGTGGATGAGAGCTCAAACTATCTCCGGCAGTTCCATTGTATCCGGCAAAATGCAAACGATAATTGTCTGATTCGTCTTCAATGACAAACGAACTGCAACATTCCATTGATATAAGTCAGTTGTAATTCAAGTTACTGTTCATGTTTTTCAATACTCAAACCTGTATTGAGCAAATGCAAATGTTCCATCGAAACCTCGTAAGTCAATCCTCAGTCGACATCCCTGTGTGTTCGTGATTCTATGGATTTCATCCAGACCTTATATAATTTAGCACTTCAATGTTTAAAGTTGTTAAAGGCCTGGACGTTAACAATGTTACCCAGCCAAAACTCTCCAGTCAGGTTTCCAAATCCATCTTTGTATTCCTGCCAAGTTCTGTTGAAATCAACCAATCCATCGAACCGACGTTGAATCACCTGTTAAATGCTTATGTGAACCATTGCGCTTTCACTCATTAAATTTTTGTTGAAGTATCAACAAATATATTCAGTGAATCTGCATCATTTTTACCGTCCATCCGTTGTCGCAAAACGCTTCTTTGCAGTTTCGCAATCGCTGGTAACCGTACACCGATGACGTCAGGCAGGTTGCTGGTGTCAGCAAATGCTTAACCTCTGTACACAAACAAATTCTTCTGCACAATACCCTTGGGCAATTTATTTTAAAGAACTGCAACTAGGAGATTATAGCGAATGGTTAATACTGAGAGTTCATTTACAATTTGAAGTAAAAGTCTACAATAGAAGCATTACACTTTCAGACCAAATGTTTTTCTTTACCTCGCAAGGTTATTATACAAACTTTAACTGTTTATTTTTGTCGTTTACCTTGCAAGTTTTCGCGAACTTCCTGTTTGAAGTTTTCCAAATCCCCAACTTCACCCTTCTGCCCCATTTCACCCTTGTGCCCCATATCACCCTTCTCACCTCTTACACCCACCCTTCCCCCAGGTCCCCGCTTTCCTGGAGAACCCTGATCACCCCGATCACCTTTCTTACCTCCTAAAGTACCCGGTGAGAGAGTGACGTCATCGCCACACACAGGAACGGTGACGTAACTACATTGCTGTTGTCCACCAACCAAACTCACCCAAAGAAACCCAGTAAGGGTTAAGTACAGGAGAATGTTGAACATGTCACCTTTGAATACTAATGCGATACCTGAACAGTTGGACGTGTTAATGGTGAAATACATGAAAGGTTATTTGTAAACAACTGTACCTGTTTATTGCTTTACTTATTAAACTCTCACGAAATAAATATTTCCCTGTGTAATTAACCATAAAATACAATTTGTTAGCAATACGCCTGGCAGTTGTGCAAGAGTTGAAATTCAACGAAACTGTTGACACTGCATATGTCTGGGACACGGAGATTTATTACTACCAAAATGCAAACAGACATTTGGCATTCCACAAACCTTAAGGCAAATATTACACGACAAGCAAGCAAAAAACAATTTTCTCAAAAAGGTCAGAATCGACTGCAAAATCTGCCAAATCACATCGTTGTCGCTGATTATTGAGGAAATGGTCTCGTTCTATTGCTTTTCTGTGGCCGCGAAAACATCCAAATAAAATTTTTGACGCAAACAAAGAAAATGATTTGCAAACTGCAAAACTCCTAATTCGTTCCTAATTCGCTGTTAAATTATTTTATATAACAAGAAAATCGGGAACTTGCGTTAAATAACACAATAAAAAATACACTTGCATTGCGTTTAGTTGATGTTACACGGTATACGTAAATTCGACTTGAAACGTTTGGGTGAGGAAGATGGTCAGGGTCATCAAAATTCAAGGTTGACGTTTATCTCGTAACACTAAGGCAATTATTATGGATCAAATTCGTTACATTTTTAAACAAGGCTGGCTGGAAAATGTTACACTCTGCAAACCCACCTGTTGTCGTGCCCACGTGTTTGTGGAACCACAGGCCCAATATTGTTCATTCAAGTTATTTTATTTATTAGTTTTGGTAGAAATCAAGAGGTAATTCTTTTCCTATGCATTTGTAAAATAACCAAATCGTTTTGATGGAGACACATAAAAATAAACGTTAATATGCAAATAAAAATCTGTTCTAAATTCTGGGTGGTTCAGGCTTCAATTGCAACAAATTAATAAGGTCTTAATTGTTTAAGAATGAGAAGTGTGGTTTGCGCTGAACAAACATAAAAAAGATTTCAATCAAGGCCCAAACCTGCCATTAAAACAAAAAAACTCACCGGCGACGATAAAAAACAATTGAAAAGGCGAAAAATAAGGAAGTTAAAAAACAGAGACACAAAACACAGAAAGTAATGGCGAATATTGGTGTCGCGGATGAGATTTCGTTTTTGATATTTTCCGCTATCGATCTCGTGCGTCTCGATTCTACAATAGAAACGGAAACAAATATTAAAAATAAAATCCATACCTGAAGGAAATTTCGATTCAAAATTAATTCCACACACAAAGCAAGATTTTATTAGAACCCAAAGCGAGAACTCAAACAAATTTATGATTGTAGAAGAATCGTAATTTTGGTTTGTCCACTTAAGATAAGTATAAAATATGGTTTTAAAAATTCATGTTTACAATTCCTATTGTTGTAGTGTTGGTCAAACTATATGCAATGTAATTCTATCTATGTAAAAATTAAAGACTACTGAATCAGCTACCAGAAATTAAAACAATCTCCAGTGGCCCGGCTGACACCATCTTGTCTGGATCAAACTTCAACCGGGAGATGTCAGTAGAGAGATTTAAAGCTGCCGTTCCATCTTCTGACGGTGGAACTATAGCTTCAACTGCCGTGTATGGTTTCCCACTTTGTTCCACAGTCTCGCGCATCAGCCGAGAACCATTGTTTGTGCCCAACTGTAACGACCGGTATACACAAAATAGATCAAAGGCAATACTGAAGACTATACAAAAACTAAGCTTGGAAAAATGATAATAAAAAGAATAATATTTTTTTATACCTGGTTGCTATTAAAACATTGATTGAATCGTTTAGCTCAACCGCGTATTACGTATTGCTAAATAAATTCCGATGAATTCCAAATCAATCCCCTACGCCAGAAAATCTATCATTGATCGTCCGTGGTTCACTTACCTGCCGACTTTGTACAATTGCTGCCGCTTCCTCTCGCAGCACAGCGACGTGTTGATTCGGATGAGCGCTGGAGTGTGACGTCACGAGACTCCTCTTTCCTCGTCTTGATGAACATTGTGGTGAGCACGCGTCTTTATCCCCGTTACACACACTAACCTGGAAAATAAAAAGTCGATTAAAACACTCAAGCCGATTTCCTTTTGGCTTTTAGTGCTTTTTTATATTTTCAACTCCAAAAATGTGTTTAACGCCCCGCGATTGAAACGAATCCAGTTTTCAACAAACCAATAGTAAATATTCTTATTTTGTCGCGAAACATCATTAAATCAAGGTCTTTCTCCCAACCCCAGTCGCCCCTCATTCCCCCCCCCCCCACATGTTCTCCCACATTTTTATCGACCGACCCTGCCATCTTGTTGTTTTTCGATCGTTTATGTTCAATCTCTAGGAATTTTATGTGGAAAACAACAGCGATTTTGATTTTAAATGTTTTTAAAAATGGTTAGAGTTACCACATGACCAAAACTGATTCTGAAATAAGACTTCAGTATTCTGTTCCAAAGAGCTTATTTCATACAAGGGTCACATCACATATTATCCAATATTGTTTTACCGTGCAGTGAATATACACATCTTCCGCCATCAAATCACGTCCTGTCCAACCAAATATTCTCACCGAAAATCGTCCAGATCTCGATTCTCCGTTCGAAATTACGGTGACGAATGGACTCGATGGACACCTTAAAGCGATAGTGTTATGCACTATTTCTTGAACATGAAATTTTTTACACGACTAAAATTCTGCTTTTTCTTTACATGTGACTTTAGTCTGGGCAAATGATAAAAGTAAATACAGGTTATAAAAAGTATTCTTTTTAAACAAAAAAAAACAGTGTAATTGTTTCAGAAATTCTTACTTTTCTTTGAACAAATATGCCAGCGGTGTTCGTGTACTCTGTGATGACGTCACGAAGCAGTTATCCATGACGAGAACAGCGTCTTCGGATGGTAGTAGGTCACGTGAACGAAGGTCGACCGAGACGTAAACAACATCCCCCTCTGCGAGTGTTACAAGAGATGAGCCGCTAGTGGGCAGCAGAGGGCGTTGGTAGGTGGAGTCCCGAAACAGGGAAATGTCGACATCGAAAATGCCACTCGCTGTGATCAGTTCAATTTCACTGCAGATGACAGGGTAAGG
This sequence comes from Ascidia mentula, assembly GCF_947561715.1. Classification (NCBI taxonomy): domain Eukaryota; kingdom Metazoa; phylum Chordata; class Ascidiacea; order Phlebobranchia; family Ascidiidae; genus Ascidia; species Ascidia mentula. The sequence continues at coordinate 17,652,794 of NC_138570.1, read as the reverse complement.
TTAGTTTGGGTCTGTATTGGTGAACTTTATTGATTATGAGTGATCTACTTTCAATATTTCATATTAGAGTTAATTTTTAGGTTAATGCTTTTCAATTGATTGGGACTTTAGATTACAAACCATCACAATTGCTGAATTCATATGTGTGTCATAATTCTCCGATAAGTATTTATATGCAGCTAATGAACATGATAACATTTTTAAGGGACCTTGTGCTCTGTTTAATTTTGCAGTTGTGATTGCCATCTATTTTAAAATTGTGTAGATAAAACCAAAGGCTTTCGACATAGTGTTTTATTGTGTATGATGTTTGTGTTGTTCACCGCAAGGTGTCGCCCTGGCCAAAACACTACAAAAGTGATCATCTACCATGAAATGAAACTTTTTATGTCTGGAAGGTGCAACGGGTTTAGCGGTACATAAATTTTATAGGTGCAGCTCCTAAACAGATTTGTAAATCTCGTTAAAAGGGCCACAAGGTCAGTGCGTATAAGAAACCCTTGGAAATTTCGATCCACCTAAAACCGACCGTTTATAAGCTTCTATAGAAAGAGGTCCATCCGCAGCAGCTGCCGACGAAGCGGTGACGTCACGTTGGTAAACGCACGTAAAGTCGATTAAAACCACAGTTGAACGAATTCGTTTGTCGCTTGCTTGCCAAATAAGTAGTGGTTCATGCAAACTTTAACCAATTAGATTTTATCCCACTCTTACTTTGTTTCACACTGTATTGCAACCAGTAGGTTGGATAATACAGAACTTTTTATTATCAGAAATTATCTTGCAACTCGATCCACATACCACACGTAGCGCTGCAAGCTGCCCAATGAGACCACTGACTCCAAGTTCCGCACCGCCCTCTAGTGCACTTCTCGCTGTCCGAAGCAGACCCAGACGTGAAACACGTGTTGGGGAAGTCCCCAAAGCAATCCCTCTGTCTGGATCGTATTCCTTCGTCACAGCTGGCTGAGCACGCCGACCACGCCCCCCAGTCCAACCAATAGGAGCAAAGACCGAGTGTGCAATTCCTGCCTTCGGTTCCCTCAAAGACGTCAACGATGGTCCGACGAATCTATAAGTTGCGTCAACAAACTTACATGGAATGCCACAGATAGTTGAAGAAAACGTTGGACATTGAATGTTATCGATAAGTTTTTAAGTGTTTGTGAGCGGTTTCTTCATGTACGCCATTGTAGGAAGTGCCAAATGCCAGAATACAATTGGCCATAAAGATAACAGACGATTAAAGATGACACAAACTTTCCTTTGACCATTAATATCTAAATCATATAAGTATAACCGGGATGAACACCGAACTTACCACAATATTTCTGTCTTCTCCAGGGTTCGCATCTTCAGCCCCGATGTCACAAACTTCCACATTGCCGGCTCCACACATTCGTGTTCTGTAAGCCGTTCCCTGGCCACAAGTCTCAGAACATTGGCCCCACTTCGTCCACAGAGACCACCTGGGGCACGGAGTGACGTCCGCGCAAGCCCCCTCCTCTTCGTAACCGATGTCGTCACAAAGATCTGGGAAATCCCCCAAGCATTCCCTACGCCTTGTCCTGGTTCCGTCACCACCACACGTCACTGAACATCCGCCCCATGGACCCCACGGACCCCAGCTCGGGCATTCCCCTAGATTGCAGGTAATGTTGACTGCGGAGGGTTCGCCGCCTGGGCAAGGAAAATCCCCAACACAACCACGGGTTCTCGTTTGGATTCCAGGGCCGCACGTGACGCTGCATTGGCTCCACGAGACCCAGTCGTCCCACTGAGCGCACTGACCCAGCGAACAAACCTTAATACAAAAAATTATTGAAAACCTCAGCACGGTTACGGAAATCTGACAAAAGAGTTGTGTTATTGCTTGCTTAACCATCCTGGTCACATTTAAGTGTGCTAAATTTAGGTGTGTTAACGTGTTGCTTTTTTACCACAACGGGATTTGAACCCAGGATATCGAATCCCGATCAGGTTTTCTTCTTGGCATATTGGTCGGGCGCTTAAACAATGTTGCCAACTGCATAAAAATAGCGTACTTCTTGCTCAGCAGCGTCTCCTGGTGGGCAAAACTCAATCGCGAAATCTCCAAGGCAATCACGTGATCTTCTTCGCGTTCCGTCGTTGCAAGTTCTCGAACAACTTCCCCAGCCGCCCCATGGTCCCCAGAAAGGACATTCACCCAAGTTACAGGACCCCGTTTGGGTCGTATCGCCAATCAGGGGGCACGGCGCGTCATCGGGGTAATCCCCCAGGCAGTTGCGCGACCTGAAGCGTTGTGAGTTTCCGCACGAGGCGCCACAGGCCGACCAAAGGCTCCATAGCGACCAGTAGGGACAGACGCCGAGGTTGCATGGCTGATTTTCGATTGCACCCAGTCCATTTTCGTCTTGGCATGGGAAGTCACCGCTACAACTCCTGCTGCGCTCCTGTTAGGTAGAGGGTAAAAAAATTACCACATGAGGTAAAACCCCCAACCACGATTTTGAATACTGTCATGTCAACGTAAACGATAACAAAGTATGTTTATTTCGGGCATATTTATGTCCGATGCAGTGTTTTCATGGTGCTCGCAAAGTGTAAACGATATAGCTTTGGTTGCATAAACCTGCTGATGTGGTCGCTAGTTTGTAATTCGAAGTTCAATAAAAACGTACCGAAAGGGGATCAACGAAACATTTTGCACAAACATATGGATTGCTTTTGTATTAGAATACCTGAAAGCCGTCACCACATGTCGTAGAACATTCACTCCACGGATTCCAATCCGTCCACTTTGCACACACACCGAGTGAACAGGCACGTGACTCGGAGTTTGGACCAATCAGCGTTTCGCATGCATCCACGTAGTCTCCCGTGCAGACGCGATCACGTGTTTGTGATCCTTCGTAAAAATTGTGAATTATTTGAATTTTCTACTGTAAATTTTCCGTTTACGAAAAACCGTCAGATGCAAAAAACTTTTTGAGCGAAAGAGAAACGCTACAGCTGATCATCCATTCATGCCAAGTGCAAACGTTTCGCACAAATACTATATTCATCATCAGTGCTGTAAGGTAATTGAGTAGCAACAAGGCGGGTTTAGGTTACCTTACACAGTATTTATTCGTGTAACTTTTGCTCTGAACATTAATAGCATATCAGCTCTGGTGTTCCTCTTTCGCGTAAAAAAAACAGTCCGTTCGAAGAAAGTTGTTTTAACATTTGTGTTACGTGTTAATGTTCTGAATGCCACAAACCTTCGTCACAAGTTTGGGAACATGTTATCCATTGAGCCCACTGTGACCACGCTGGGCACCTGCCGGTGCGACATGGTTCCACTTGTTCCACGGGGCCCTGACACACCTCTGACCCTGGGACATCTCCATCGCAGAAACGTTGACGGGCCTTTGTGCCCCCTCCGCAGGTAACTGAACAACTCGTCCAAGTACTCCAAGGCGACCATTCCGGATGTTCTGAAACAATACAAAATGTTTGAATAAAAGTTGTGATAAGTTTTTACTTTGCGAAATAAATTAGATTTTTAAGATGTGGAATATTAATAAAAGTTCGTCGTAATCTTTTGTTGTCGATTTGATTTCTCTTAGGACATAGGAAATAAATTTTGTTTTAAAACATGTATTAAACACCATAATCAGACAGTAAGACTCGCGTAGCGGTCAACAAATCCTCATTATCCGAAAATTAAAATGTTGGCAGTGTCACTACCAGCACGTCACACTTACCTTTACAGGTCATCGTGAACGAAGTGCTCCTCTCATCCGACTTAAAGTTGGTGCTCGTTTTTAAAAAATAGAAATAAATTTCCACCGGATAATGTCCTCGTTATGCCAGAACACAAGCCTGATCATAAAGGAAAATTTCAGTGGGAAATTTATAATGTAAGTTTTAAATTGTATGCACGTGACTCGTGAATTCCTCACCCAAATATTTAATTGTAAATTTGTTGTCCCATAAGTTACTTCAACGTCGACATTAAAATGAATATTGTGTTTAAAGTCAGTGTTTCACAACAGAGGGAGTATAATACACGAAAACAAATTTGTCTTCTAGTTAAAATAAATTCGTATATTTTACATTAGTAAAATTAAAGTACTCAAAGGGAACTTGTTCCAAAAAATTGGGAACTACAGGTTAACGTGAATGAGCAGCAACTGTTTTCAAAAAACATATGACTTCGGAAAAGGAAGGCAAGTTAAGGTTTATAGTACATTTGACCTTGACAGTTTTTTCGAATGTACCTCGAAACAAGGTGAACTGTTCTTGGCCAGCTTCGCGCGTAAATGCAAACTGTCTTTCTCCGTTCACGAACAAATCTCCCTCCAATGCTTCCTCCTCGTGTGTTTCGAACGTACATTTGATCGGAACTTTAACGAAAAAACAAGAAACTGTATTAAATTTCGTTAGAGGACAAGCATTTGTCCTTTGTCGGGACTAAAATGAAATCAAGCAAACGAAATAATGAACATTATCTGAATAAAAATGCTCGAACGGACTCATTTTTTATCCTTCATGAAACTCTGTGATTTTGTGTCATACTGAATTTTTCGTATATTTATATATTTATACTTCCGTCATACTATTTTCTGTCATACTGAACCAATTCAAAGTTAACCAAAACATTACTTGTAATTCTAAACTGTCCGTTTAACAAACTCACCAGTGCAAGCTTCCGTGTTGCAGGTGGAAGTTTGTAAAGTTTCTCCACTGCTGCAGTCCCCCGATACGCACGAGCGCACTCTAGTGGCAATTCCTCCGCCACAATTTCGACTGCATTGCGACCAACCGCTCCATAAACTCCATCCAATCAAACTGACGTCATTGAGACTAACTGTTGTGAGGCAAAACAATGGTTTATTTTTGTATGTTTCAAGGTAATAAGGTTGCTAATAATGTTTCAAGGACATGTGATATGAAAAACCTGAAGACTGTGTATAATTTAAAGTTACAACGCAGAAATATTTCATGTAATGGCATGATTGGCAGGATCGCCCCACTGCGCAGGTCCTTGCTTGGCGATCAAAGCTTTCGTATCGTGATTATTAGGTTTGCAGGCTTGGCAGCCCAGGCATTGCAGCCTAGCTAGATCAGCCACTTTTTTCTGACAAGTCGGAGCAAGACTGAGAATAAACAGAACAGATACAAAAAATATGCACAAGTGGTTATGATAAATTATAGATTTGATATATAGATAATATCATAGGCGTCGATTTTTCAAAGTTTTCTAAAATATTAAGGGTAAATTATGGGTTCAATACTAAACGATACTAAAGGATAAATATTACGTCATATACCAATATATTAATCCAATTGTAATTTTTATTCCGTGGAATGTTTCAAACATACAAACTTATCCAAACCTTCAAGTGGGACAAATCCGATTCTGTAATCTCCTCTAGCACATTGATAACAATAGTGGAAGCCATGGCACCAGCACATTGCAAAATACATTTGTTTAAACTAAATGTTCTTTGATTCAACTCCAGAGTCAGCATTGAAAAACAACGAAGCTGGTTGAAAAATAAAATAGATGGTGCTTATTTATATTCTTTATGTTTAAACTTGTTATCGTGCACATAAACACTTTTTTTATATTCAGGAATTGTGGACACAATTTACATATTATCTGACCACAAAATCAGTAATATAAATGGAAATGTGAAATTATGAAGATAGTTTGATATTATAATGTTTTTGTGAACCAAGATCTAGTTTCAACATATTTTTCTCAAGTCATTAAAAAAAATATAATAAGTTGTATAAAAAAAACATAAAAAAATCTTTAAAAATATGCATCTTCCGTAAATACATCATTTATTTTTGCAAACGAATGCAACAAACATAAACAAAGTCATAAAACCTGCACTTACTTAATGCAAATTCAAAGTTTACTACTTCTACTTACAAGCTGATCATCCTCTAATGGACGACAAAATGGGGTTTCCTGCAAACAGAGACCAGTTATTCTATCAAGTTGTCTGATGGAAAAGTTTTTTGCATAACAGTGCTGCTTGTATCGCTGGAAGATTGCATTGGTTGGTGCCTGTTAAACACAAAAAACACTCAGTTTCTTTATAAAGCCATCATGAACATTGGTGATTCAGCAATGAAATCAACCATTGGTGTACTGTAAACAGGGCCACTGTTTTACATTATTATTGAATGTTTTCACATGGATATTTGATGTTCAACATCACTAGTCATCTGTTTTTTTTTTGTTTGTACGTCCTTGACCGATTTTTTGGGTAAATGTCAGTAATAATTTAAGCCATTTTGGACATTATGTCTGAATGCACTTCGGCAAAGCAATAACAGTGAGCGAAAAATGTGTCCTATTGCCGGCCAAGTACGCCATGTTATACTTCAGAGGTCGTTATCTCGATTCTTGGCAATTTGTTTATGAGGAAACACAACGCAATGGGATGTGCATTGTCACATAGTACTTGTAAGGTTTCGTACCAATGTACCACAAAAAATATCATATACCAATGGTTTGTTCTGTTAAACTTGTGCAAATGCACATGCAGAATAGCAACTTCAAAGTCATATGTTTCGTGAACGAAACTTGCCTGTTATCGCATAAATCAATGCAATATGTTACCTATTTTTAATGCTGAATGTACATGTTAAATTTTCGAAAAAATCTCAAAAAGACCAAAATTTTCACTGACATTTCGGATATTTGTCAGAAATTTTTAATTGAAATAACAAACTCTGCTAGTCACCTAGTTGCTTTGGTGAAAACTAATATGTTTGACAGTACCCTGCTTTAGCTTGTCCAAAGTGTTCAAAAATCACCATTTTGGACTTACTGTGTTTGGGCTCACCATTTTGGACTTACTGTTAAATCTCTTGTCTGTTTCATGTACTCCAAATACACAAGAAAGAAAACTTTCTTTGACATTTCATCTGTTCCAAAAAATCCCACATTAACAAATGCATCACCGGCATGATCGAATGCTGCCTGAGCATAATGAGGAGTCCACAAATGTCTGTTTGGATTATCCTGATGATGGACCAACTGTCGCACTGCAAATACACCCATGTCTATTTTATAAAAAAATGTAAATGTAAACTGGTGAAAACAGATTAGATAATTTTTGCATGACTTTTGATTGTGAGGATAAAGTGCAGAATAGCAAACACTTTCCGTATGTTAATTGTTTTTATGACAGGAAAACGGAATGGCATTTTTTTTCCAAAAAGCAGAAAAGTATAATGCACGTCAAAACGCATCACAAACATTCAAAATTACTTACGAAGCATGTCCTTGGATCCCATTTTTAATGTTTCCTTTCGACAACTTCAATCAAGTGAAGATTTGAATCTACGAATACCGTTCGGTGATTCCCAGTAGGTAGGATTAAATTATTTTCACCAATGGTTATTTTTCATCTATGAGTGCGATTTGTAAAATATTTCTTCATTAAAATTATCTTATATAGAAACAACTCTCTCTTTTTCTTATATGTTTTCTTTTGAATTAATACATGTTCAGCAACAAAATGCTGTTCAGTAAAGCGTAACCACGACCTTTCAACTCGTCGCCATGGATTCAGTAAAATGAGGAACTGAATTTGTGCAATCTTTCAAGGTAGCTGTAAAGCAACTTGTTTATTGGTTTCTATGCTATAATTAGCTGTAGATTTATAGCAAATATTCTTGGAAAACATAGCTGAAAATGTTTATCGTAAGGTTAAGGCGTAACTTTAAGCTTTGGTTGTCCAGAAGCAGAAACAACAAAATTGTTTGTCAAATCAGGTTGGGATTGATGCTCGTGATATTTCATGAAACTCAGCTGTTGTCGCTAATGGAAAAACTAATCAAACAGATGATGTAATTCTTAGTTTTGTGGTCAAATGTCTGCAACTCTAATTAAAAATATAAATTTGATTAACAAAAAAAACAACAGATAGCTTTTATGTGCATGCGTGCTACTGCCTACTTCGAAAGGGCACGTATGTCAACGTTATGTAAGTTAGATTCAAAATGCGGTTTAATACTGAAGACAATATTGTTATCTCTAACGCAAACTATTACACGATGTTGAATTCTTGTATTTACAAAACATGAATCGACACAACAAAAAGATTATACTGCCCCAATAAAGAGCAAATCCGATTATTTGGGGAAAACGGCAATCACATTCTATTCGTTTAACCATAGTATAGTATACTATGGGTTAACTATAGGGAGTGCGAAAGTTACAGTGCGCCAAAACGTTACACTTCACTGATCACATCACAAGTAAAGTTTTTCTCTTGTGTGACGCAACAAAGAGAATAGCGTGGCGTGCAGTTAAAGCAAGCTCGCCCAACCTTTTCGCCAGAAGGAACACATACAGTTTGCATATGATTTCACGAAACACTTAACAATTAATTTATAATTTTGTTTTCTTTTTAACGTTGGCATAACGGACATAGTCATGTTTCACCTTTTTTGACTTTGTTTAAAAGAAGTAGTGTTGGTCGTTTAATCATGCTACTTGCTAGAAATAATGACCTATTTTGTTACGTATAATATTTAAAGAAATTATATGCCAATATTACGGAACCCAAGTGAGTGGGACATGCTGGTGTTACGACGCAAACCTAGTTGGGGCTTACAAGCTACCAGTACCCAATGTGTGAAAGTAAATCATTAAAGAACGCATTTAGCGATTTTTTTCAGAATAAACGTATATTTGCCTGCATTCATTTATTTCCGCAAAACATATAATTCACAGCATAGTCCACCATGCACTAAGAACTACTGTAAACCGAACAACGCTTAGGAGGCCACATGTTTTCCGCACGGCCCAAGAAAATACGAGGTCAGGAAGTGGTGAAAATGTATGCGCGAAACATGTGTCTCGACCCCAGAAATTTTTCTGAACTTTTCTGAAGAAGACGTGGCAACTTCTTGGCGAACGAGCAGGTGATTTCGGTCAAGTCCATCGCATGTTGTGCCACTATTTTCCCAATTACGCAAAAGAACGACCAGCCTTTCCAATCCCTACAGGTTGTTATCATTCAACTTGGGCGTACGACGTTCATTGCGATGCGCAGGTCGTTTACTTCCTATGTCGAGTGGTTCGTTGTATCGTGATGATCCATTCGGAGTCGGTTCATATTATCTACGCGGTTACCAAGGTTAAATAGCTGTATTTCATCTGAGATCCGTCATAACTGCGCGCATATACGCAGCTTTTTGCATTCAAATTGCCGGGAAATTGTTTTCTAGACAAGGAAAGGTTTGGGTGCGGTCTCAACATCCTAAAAATTGGAGACAAAAGCGGCGCGAGGTTGCCAGCAAAAGGTCAAAAATTAAGAAATCAGCTGCTGCATGTTTAAGATAACAAAACTATTGCTCTAACTAACGCTCAAAAATCAACGCCCGTAAACATGAAAATTGTTCGTCGGATGTGAAAGTTATATTATTCGTTGCGCCTTGGAAAGTTCGCGTGCTTACGACTGTCGGCTGTATTTGGACTATACAGTGCAGTTGTTTGAAAGTTTTTTTTTAAAGAATCGTTTCAACCAACAGAGGTTAGCTGCACTTCAGAGTTAAGTGTCCGATTAAACAAAAGTGTGTCTATTTATTTATGGATAGTAATTCGACAAACTTCATGCGACATGTTTGGTTTGTTATTTGTATATGTTTGGAAGGTTAAAGTAGGGTGAGTGATTAAATTTCACTAGTAGCAGATAACTGGTCCTTTTTCACGTCAAACTGTTTTGTATGAGAGACGATGATTTAGGTTTATTTGGTGAAATACTAAACTTGTTCGCTCGTTGGCCTCATAACCAAATTTCATCTAAGTTGCCAAAAAGAATTAAAGCTGTGACATATCATCCACATGAAATATTTGAAAGACTGTTTCCGTTGGGGCTGTGTTTCTGTCGCTGGATAAATCTCGGTTTGCCTGCGTTCCACACAGGCCGACTGGGTCGGTCAATCAGCGGGCCGCTGGCTCAGTTTGCAACTTTTAGTTTTTCGAACATAAACGTGGCCACACGCAGGTAGGCCGACACTCTTGACTTCATCTTTATGATTCGTTTGCACACTTTCGTCTTCGGGGAAGGTATCGGTTGTGGGCTTCATTCGATGGAAGTGAATCGTTTGCTTTTTACCAGCCGCGTCCTCGATGATATACTTGACGGGGTCGAGGCAACTTTGACAACGCGCGATAGGGTAATTGGAAAGGTCGCTGCAGGTTTTGCATTTTTCCACCAGGACTGCTGGGTTCGTGATTAGAACGTAAACACCGACTGAATGTAGTGTCCCGTGTTGTCGCCGATCGTATTAACTTGTCATCCGCTAGTGCTGGAGTCGGAGACTTTTTCGCATCATTTCCTCCGTTAGTTCCAAACAATCGCGTGAACGATAGATTTCGGTTTCGTATGACATTTCGTTCCCTTTTCCGACGTTCCCCCAAACAAATCTAAGGGCAGTCGTAGTGGTCGCCCTGTCAAAAGCGTATTGGGAGGAAATACCCAGACTGATATCCTGATCGCGTGAGTGATAGAGGCCCAAATACAACGACCTCAACACACTGCATGGTGTCTGTGGCCTTTGTGCGTATTTTGTAATAATATTGGCACTCGATACAACCCCGACAAAACTGTTCTACTGCTTAACTCCACCTGTACCAATAGTAATTTTCGGCGACTTTCGAGAGGGTCTTCACGATTCCTAGATGCCCACCTCCGAGTGCGTCTTCTTGTAGTGCAACAATAACCCCTTGTCTTAAACTTAGAGGGAGACCTACTTTAAGCACAATCTTTACCCCGGAATCAGTTTCCACGCACAACTCCTTTACTTTTTGCATCAGTCAAGTGAAGAGCGATCACCAATGTCGAAATGAAGCGTCTTAAAGACATAAAGAAATGAGCGTCCCGTTTCCCTGGGCAATTGCACCCGTCGTGAGTACTTCGCATCGCCTCTCTGATCGTCCGGCATTAGTCCCATGGTGCAAGGCTCGTTTCTTTAGTTCTTTGTATTCGACTGCATAGAGGTTGTCCTCGCCATCCTCTATAGACCATTTTATGTCATCGTTGATGGATGCCAGGAACAAATGTCGTTTTAACCTGATCCGTCGCTTCGATACTTTCGCAGCACAATTCGATTGCATTAAAAAGTTAAAACTCATTGTTAAACGACCGTGAAAAAAGACACTGCACCCGAGTCTAGCTAGCGAAACCAGTGGGTGTGGTGACAAGGTCCTGGCTCCTCGCCAAGTTATTACGGAATTATTTCGACAGGGCGTGAATTGAGCCTAGTGGAATTTAAGCGGCGACCCCTTATTACCAAATACAACCCTATAGAGACTCAAATAAGGTCATTACGCTAACCCTGTCTTCCTAATCCAGAAATGGCCCGGAACCTGCAATAACGACCATTTAGGCCAAAATACCTTACACTGGTGTCACTAAATGGGCGACAACAAAATGCTCGCTTGGCAACAATGAAAACCACTGTGCAGCGCAACGCACACCTAAAAAAGCGGGTCATTCACGCAGCACTCCTTGCACCGGCCAATCAATTAATCAACGACTTGCACGTGAACCAATGGAGCGTTACAGGAAATCCAATTGGGAATTTGATAAAACGTGAGAGCAGGAAACCGATGAAAAACAAAAGAATTTTACGATGTGTTGTGCGCAAACGTAATAAAGACTGCTTTAAATAAACAACACAGATAATCAAAGAAAGCAAAACGAAAAACATTAGTGCATTGTGTCATTCTCGCCACACTTAGTTAGAATGTATGAGTTAAAAAAGGCATCTGTCTTCCGTGTACATAAGGTTTGTTTGTCAGGTGTGACGTCAAAAGTTCCAGCGCATTCAGCTTCGCTTTTATGTTTTCTGATCAAACAAATCGAGAAACTGGAGAAGCCAAAGTTCAGACCCGCCATGAAACAACATGTTTGTGTCACGTAAGCGGCGTTTAAAATACTGCTTTTTCCTTGAGACCAATTAGTAGTAATGCAAAGTTAAGTGTAAGAACATATATTGGCCATGTGGCGAATTGTAAAGATTTAAATGGTATTGATTTTGTGATTCCTGGAAAGAAATATTTATGAGCAATAAACAAGAAAAGTCGGGTAATATGCGAGAAAATATGTCAAACAAGCGAATGTGTAAAGACAGGTCATTGCGGAAACAAACATGACTGTATTAAAAATTACTCCTCCGGAAAGTAGTGCAGGCCTACATTATATGCTGATTTGAAGATCAATACCAATCAACAGAGTTTTAAGTGTATGTAGTCGGCTCAACACTAATCTTAACAAAAACTGCTCGTTACCAGGGGTAAACATTGTTTTTTATGTTGTACAACAAAACTGAGTTGTGTCATGACGCCGGTCTCCATACAGGAAAAATGTTATGAGCCTGAATTCAGCAAACTTAGTACACAGTCGGCAAGGTATAATTAAAGCTATTCGAAAATCCTTTCCAAAACCAATTTTATTAATTTGGAATAATAACAGCAATCAGCATTTAAAAAATCGCTCAAGCGTTGTCACAATGCTTAATTTCTTTTGTTTTTTGGGGGAATTTTTTTATATTTGCTCAATAGCGCCACCTATAGTTGGCGTCATCAGTCGTCTGCGCAACGATAATTGAGATGTACTTGTTTACAGTAACTTTAGTAAACTGTGGTCAACAACTTGTTGCAAAAAAAGTAATTCCAGGGTAAATTTTGTTCAGAATATCAGCGAACATTTTCAAATTTTCTTTCAATCTGGTAAAAGTGTATGGGTCAGGAAAAATTCTAATTTATGGCTACTAGTCCTGAATTATGTTGCGCCATTAATTGAGGTCAGAGGTGGTAGTGTAAGGCTTGGTGTGTATCTATCATAACTCATAGTTTTATTCAAACCAAGCAAATGTAAAACTATTAACAGTTGTCATTAAACTACAAAAATGCTAAAAGTAGTGTCTTTGGTGTCTTGCAAAAAATAATTTAATTTGGATGTCACTGTACCATTTTGGGGAGAACACAACATGCAATGACAAATAGTCATTTTGCTGCAGCGTGTTTCTTTTTTAAGGCACATTAACCTAATCTGCGAAATACCCTATATAAAGATCCTAACATGTTAATTTGTTCGACAAAAGTGTGTCCATGACCTTGTTGACCTAATTTGTACAGCATTAGGATTTATATAGACATTGTTTGGCTAAACCTAATTACAATAATGTGATTTTGTTGACAGTTGAATTGTTTGTTACTTTTTGTTAAATTGTGATTTTTTTTCTGGGAGAATCTTAAAACCAAAAAGTATCATGGGCAACAAAGAAAGCAAGATGCAAAAAAATATCAAACAACAGAAACCAGGTAAGGAAAGTTTTGATATCCATACAAAAAAAAACACATTCAATGTTGTTTGACTTCAAAAATTGAAATATTGGTATCTACCCAAAACTGCAGATGCAGGCCTAGCGATCACTGCAACTTATTTTATAATATTAAAAAAAGCAGTAGCTTTTTATACAGGATCAGCCTGGCTTAAAAATCAGGAATATATATTTCGCCCCATGGGCATCTTCAGTTCCTTCAGTAAACACATTCAATGATATTAAAAACGTCTTATTCAAATAGAAATGTTGTTTGATTGACTTATTACAACCATGTAACGCACTTAAATTCAGAATGGTGGCAGCAATAAAAAAATCTGTTTGGCCGAATTTTTGTATTATTTCTTACACATCATTGCTATGATTAGAAACCATTGAATATGAAATTTCCTGTACTTCACCCTGTATGCTGATGAACATTATTAGGCTCGGTAACAAAGCTTTTTTTTTTTTTGAGGAACATTGCAGCAAATATCAGCACAGGGGGCAAACATATCTGGCGGTGTTGTTGGAAATCAAGGTGATGTCAACATAACCAATAACTACTGTAGTACTCCAGGTATGTCAATCCAAGGGTATTGCAAATTAATGCTGGGTAAGACAATTTGAAAATATTCTTTTTTAAAACAGCTTCCTGGTTATGCTAGTTTTTTTGCTTATGTAGATTAACCAGAAAATTTATTCAAGTGCCAATGGATATATATAATAATTATCAAGTTATATCGCAAAGTTTAATTTGAATTGATTTTATGCTGACGTTATTCAACTAACTGAACATTTAGGTACACCAAGCACAAAAGAAGATGATGAAAAAAATGAAGGTAAATTATTGTGATCTATTTTAACAACAAGAACACAATCGTATTGTTAAATTGCAAAATATTATGGTGTTCATAGTCTATATGTTTGCACGCTATGTCATTGGAATTTTGACATAATTTTAAACCGGCGCTCTTTGTTTTAAAGGGATGCCAACCCCTACATTAGAGGTATAGGTGATGTGACAGTAATTTTAACACAGTGAATCAACATCTACCATAATATCTCAGCCTACCGAAGCGATAGGTCACAAGGAAAATCATAGTGGGTTTTAAAAATTTTGTATGACAATTTAGTTTCTTTAGGTTCATTAAAACTGTGTGCGTTCATTCAGTCAAATGCAGAAATGTAAGGTAAACAGAACAATACACTGCAATAGCGTAACTATGATTAATGATGAACATGAATTGGAATGGTTTTAGGACGAATTTCTGACAAATTGTGTTTTTTGATTTCAGAAAAAATGCAGAAAGAAGCCATCGAAATCATTAAAAGTCGACATAATATACTAAAGACTGTCATGTCTCTTCCTGGTTTGAGAGAAGATGGAATCCCAGATGTTAATCCAAAACTGGAAAAACTTGACTTTTACAAGGGTATTGATCCCAAGAAAGAAGATATATTTGTGCCATCAACAATGAGGGACAGTGTAAATAAAGTTAAAGGCGAACCCACAACATTTGAGGGATTGCTTACTACAATTCATGAAGGTCGCCAGTTTATCGCATTTGCGGGGTCGCCGGGTGCTGGAAAAACTTCGTTATCCAAGAAACTGCTGAAACACATCAAAAAGGGGTATTTGATGTTACACCTAAACTTCATGAATATAGACTATGGTGATGACAAACTTACACTTCAAGAGCTCCTATTGGACAGGCAGTTCCCTGATACCAAGCAAACTGTCCTTGATGCTGCATTCACATGGATGAAGCAAAACCAAGAAAAGTGCATTTTAGTATTTGATGGATTGGATCAGGCAACATGGTCACTGGAAAATATGAAGCACATTAACACAGATTACAAAACTCTGTTTTCAGTTCAACAGCTTGTTGCGAGTCTCTGCAGCAAAAGTTTGTTCAGAAAAGCAACAATAATCTTAACATCACGTCCGCACTCCCTGCTTACCATTCCTGTGGGACTTCGTCCAAAATCTACCATTTATGTCCATGACCTTGCTACAGAAGACATGAAAAAGCTGTTTTATTTCTATGCTGAAGAAAAAGCAAGTGAACTTTTCAAACAACTTGAAACTGAATCTCCACAAATGCTTAGTTTTTGTCACAATCCATTGCTTTTACAATTTGTCTTGTATGCCTGTTTGTTTGGTAGCCCAGACAGTTTTAACACAATTACCAACTTATTCCATACAGTATTGCAACAATTTAATGTATCCGAATATGCAAAGGGCAAGAGCATAAACTTTGTTATAAAAGCCCTTGGCAAAATGGCCTACAATGGAATGACTCGCCGCACTGTTGTGTTTAGCCATGCAGACCTTTCTGCAGTGGACCTAGAGCATATTAATGTTCAGGATGTGATAATTAAGCTTGTAAAACACTCTTGGTTCTCACATCGTAAAGTTTTCGATGGTTCCCAAACTATTTTTTTCTTTTCACATCAAATGTTACAAGAATTTATTTGTGCCTTTTACATTTCCTTTTTTATGTCTGTTGAAGAATTCAACCAAATCATTGATGAGGTGGTGGAAGTTCCACACTGGGCCATGGTGCGACGATTTGTCTGTGGCCTTTTGCTTGGACAGAAACGTTGTAAGCATGACATTAATTGTTTTTATGATATCTTTCTAATTTTGCTAATTGTTGTTTTACAAGTAGTATCTGGTAGTTACCCCACTGAAGGCAATTTGGAGTCTGGATGTGACAGTGGTCTTGCTTCCTCTGAGATCCAGGAAAAAGGTATCTTTACTATGTAAACTTGTAAAACATATTACCTGCTTTACTCTTGCATTCATTTTGGAAATTGCATCCCCGTATTTCAATGTTAGGTGACCAAGCACAGCTGTACCGATTGTGTTTTGAGTTTAATTTTACTGCACTTTTTTGTTGTTTTACCTTAGGAGTCCCAACTATAGGGCCAGGGACTAGTACCGGTACATTTTCAACCTGTCCTCCCATCTTGTCGGCGACTATAAATACAGGTTGGGCACTTATGCCCATCCCCAGTAAACTATAGCATGGTATTGTCTTTGCCAAGGCACTCGTTACTGATACTACTGCGTTAGACATGTAACATGCGTATACTTGGTTCATTTATTGATGTCCTCTGCTTTACTGCATTAAATAACCTTCAGCTTCTACAGATAATAAATGTGTTTGCGCAAAACATACGAGTAGAAACAATCCGTCCAACCAAATACATGTCAACAGTTTTATTGCAAATGTTGTTGTTTCTTGTTTTCCAGACAAACGTGCGAAATTATTGGATGCGCTTTCAAGATATCTCCAATCTCAACCCGAGCAATACGATCTACTGAGTGAGTAAATGATATGAATGCCAACAGTTTAATGCGTGTTTGTAAACACAACATTTATTTGCGTAACAATGGGTGGGTTTGTTACGTCACACAGTCATTGTTTGAACCGAACACTCAATGCAGTTTTTTTTAGTTGTGATTAAATGTTGTGGAGGAAAGACGCGTTTATTTCTGTCGTGTAATTTTTATATTTTCTGATAATTTAAACGTTTTATATTGGATTGATTTGTTTGTTCTTGTGTTGATTAAATCCGACTTAAACGTGGAGAATTCTGTGCAAGAATAAAGTAAGTTTTAGTTTAAGTGATTTTATTAAAACTGGAAACCAGACATCTGCTTTTTTAATAAACTTTCTTCTGTTTTGTTTCAGATTTATTTCTGGATTTAAAAGAAATCCAAAAATACCACCAAGAAAAAATCGCCGGATTTTGTCCTGAGAAGTTGAATTTTACCGGAACCCGACTTCACTCAATCGTTCAGGTTTTGGCGAAATTTTTACCAAAAGTTACAAGAAACGATTTGGTGCTGGGGCTGGGGGTTTGCGGCCTGAACTCCGAAGATTTAACGATTATTTGTGAAGCAATAAAAAGAATGAAACCAAAGGTTTGTTTGTGTTTTTATTTATTTTGTAACCAAGATTCTGTTTTAAATCCCTGGCATTTTTTGCAAAAGTTTATTTATTTAAAGAAAAAAAAACACGGAATCGTTTTAGTTTTGGGATGAAATGTTGCTTCTTCCTGGTTCGAAATGTGTAGAAATATTTCCAACAAACAATGTTTATATTTTAAATAGTTGGAAATTCTCACCCTGAGTGTAAACGAGTTTCGCGGAAAAGACGACGGGAAAAAAATTTGTGAGATTTTACCGAAGGTTGGGGAGGTGTTGAATCTGCATGGGTGCAAAATGGATCCGGATTCGATTAAGATGGTGAAGGAAGAACTTGCTAATATGGAAAACCCTGTGAGGATTTATATTTGTGTAAAAAACATTTATTTGTGAAATTTCATAAAATTAAACTTTTTGTGACTTTTTTCAGCCGACAGTTTTTGGTTTGCGTGAAGGTGAACAGTGATCCCCCCCCTCATCCGATCCTGAGTGATTCGGATTGAAGCAGAATCTCAACACGAAAACTATTTCCTGTTCCCGAATTATTTGTGTTTTGTTTTCGTGAGATCAGAAATAAATGATTTTTAACAAAAAACAAAAACACCGACATTTTTTCCCATGCGTCACTAAGCAACACAAAATCTTAAACCGTGCCACTAGAGGTATTATAACAAAAATAGAAATAATAATCGCAGTAGGAAATAAGACATAATTTTGTGGCAGATTTCTAACAAAATCATATTTGCACATTGGTTTTTGCAGTTTAAATACAGAAATTTTACACCGTTGATTTGGAGGTTTGATAATTTATACATATTCATTTCAAAATTGTTTAGAATTTGAACAACGAGCAGTAGGTGATATTCATTTATGCAAAGGCATTTGGTCGGAAATTGTCGACCTGGAAACATGCATTATTTTACGTAATGTCCGACTGCTTCATTTCTTCGTTCCCAGTTGCCTTGCAAGCTACTAATATGTTGCCGTGTATTTTTATGTTGTGCACGATCATATGAGCAAACCTGCAAGGTTCTAAACTGAAGCATACTATATAAAGGCGAATTTTGCGGAAAACAGAATTGCCATTTTATTTGGATAATAAAAGCAAAATACATTGATAATATTTTTGCTGGTAATGGAATCCCAGAGTTGTGCCCATTAGCTACTTTGTTCTATCCTACCAACACTTTCTGCACATTGCCTTTTGTTATTAACTGTTTTACCAGCTTCCACAGAGCTGACTTTTCCCGCCACAAAACATTCAGTCATTTCCCAATCCTGGCCGTACATTATCTTGAGTTCAACAATTGAGCAAAAGGAAAAACGAATATTGATGAGTTGTACCTCGATTGCAAAAGTTAAGAATGCGTTTGTTGTGGTATTACTTTGATATAGTTCATGTAGCTGATAAATATGTGCATGCTGCTGATGCACTCTCTAGATCATCTTCTCTAAAGTCGCTCTCTGCAATTGAAATTACTTTGCAACATGAGATTGAAGAACATGTTGTTGCCGAAATTGCTAACATCCCCGCATCTCAAACACGGATACAACAAGTCCGTGACGCAACGAAACGTGACGTATTATAAAAGTTTTTCAACATACTAAAGGCGGTTGGCCTAAACGAGTCTATATCGATTCGCTGCAACCATATTTTCAACTGCGCCACGATATAACTGTTGTTGACAGATTGCTTCTCAAAGGCTCCAGACTTATTATTCCTGGAATTCTGTGGAATGAAATTTTGCGCAGTATACATGTTGGACATCAGGGGAAGGAAAAGTGTAGACCGAGAGCCCAAGATTCCGTCTGGAGGCCAGGTATTACCAACGACATCAATCGATTTGTTTCCAGCTGCATTAAGTGTCAGCGGAATAGAAATATGCTAGCAGAACCAATGATTCCTTTTCTTCTGCCCAGTAGACCATGGGAAAAGTAGGAACTGATTTGCTGTATTTCCAAGGTGAAATATATCTATTGGTCGTAGATTACTTCTCGAGGTTCATTGAGATGTTCCTACTCGCTCATGGCACGAGCTCATCGGACATTATCAGTCACTTGAAGTCTATTTTTCCCGCCATGGGATTCCAGACATCGTGATGTCGGATAACGGCCCGCAATACAATTCCTATATATTTTTCAGTGTTTCGCCAACGAATATGGCTTCATTCACCAGACCAGCAGCCCACTGTATCTACAAAGCAATGGAGAAGCGGGCTGTAAAGAGGGTCAAAAGTCCACTAAGCAAAGCCGAAGCTCCTATTTGGCGTTACTTTCTTACCGTGCTACAAAGCTGGCTTCCGGATACAGCCCAGCGGAGTTGTTGATGGGAAGACGGTTGAAGACGACAATTCCGTGTTGGACGTCGTCCCTTGTCCATAACTGGTCTTATTTATCGAGTTTCAGAGCTAAAGATCTCGAAATCAAGAAAAATTTAAAGCAAAATTACGACAAGCGACATCGGGTACGGCTTCTACCTGAACTTCCCCCGGAAACGTACGCTTGGATCGGTGGAGAGGGAGGCATTGTACGTTCTCAAACCTCACTATAGAGTTATGTTTGTATTCACGTACTAGGTTGAAGAGTTGTATGGGTATCAGAAGAAACAATTTCAAGTTATTTTCGGTTGCGTTACTTTTGGTTACTGAAGAATAGTATAATGAATTGTGTTTGGGTTGTGTTGGTTTTACTCTTTGGTATTTTGGAATGCGCCAGAGCCCGAAGTAATTTTTTCTGTTACATTTATTATCTGGATGTTATTGTTTTGTATAAAATCTTTGAAGATTTGTATTTATATAAATCATGAGTATGATTTACAGGGTACGCAAATACAAGCCGGACTGTTTATTATTCAACTACAAGCAGCTTGTTTGCGAAAGAACATTGATATTGCAATAAATGTGGATCCTCTTGCAAAACTGAACAACAGCAAAGCGCAAAACATTACGAAATGTAATCAAAAGAAAGTGCATTACTTGGGGTTGCGTGAACTGTTTATTCGACAGCTGTCGAGAAAAGCTACGTTCAACCAATTTGTGATGCCAGTCAACTTGGTGTCAGATGGAACAAGAACAGACGATGACAGCAATTCCTTTGCCGGGACTACTTGCTACGTAGCGGGCTGGGGAAGAACAAGTTTGTATATACAGCTTTCTGTATAAACTTACACACACCATTATCCATGCAGTTCTGCACCGGCTCTTGCAGTGAACCACGTGTATGAGCCCTATTTCTTCGACATTGTAAACTACAAAATGATATTTTATCTCCTTAGTTTAGGATTATTTAAACTAAATATAAAAAATGAGCATCTAACTATGTCATAAAACTATATATTAAATGTTTTTGACAAACATAATTTTGTTGCGGCCGTGAGGGGCCCACTTTCCGACGTATTGCTCCAACTTGCTTCTGACATCGTTCCGATCACAAATTGCTCTTCGTTAAATGCATCGTGGAGAAGTTTTCGCGTGTCTGCAGGAGACCCAAAGTTTTGTGCTGAAGGCATTGCTGGGAAAGGCCTTTGCGTTGTAAGTATTTATGATATGCATTAAAATGATCTAGTGAAAACATGTCGAGGAAAAACTAGTGATGTACGAAATTGTCAATTCAGGTAACCAAACCAGTGGCAACCAACTTTTAAAGA
The DNA here is from genome assembly GCF_947561715.1 of Ascidia mentula. Taxonomy (NCBI): domain Eukaryota; kingdom Metazoa; phylum Chordata; class Ascidiacea; order Phlebobranchia; family Ascidiidae; genus Ascidia; species Ascidia mentula. The sequence goes on along the minus strand of NC_138570.1, from coordinate 17,631,879 downwards.
TAATGAGTTTCGTCTACGTGACGTCAACAAAATTCCCAGTGGCAAGAAGTAAAATTTTTGTGCAGTTTTAAACAAAATCGTTTTATTCAAAGAGCGACTTTGGAGGCGGTCTTGTCTGCCGCCATCCCAATCAAGGAAATCAGCTCTTCCTTCATGGGGTTGTGTCGTACGGTCGAGATTCATGTGATAACCTGAGTGTCTACAACAAGGTACTCCAAGTCCCAAGTTGGAGTCGAAATCTTAACCTTTGATAATTTACTAAAAAAAATTATTTGCACAGATAGCTGACGTGCGTATGTGGATTGACGGAGTCATTTCTTCTTAACATGTGCGGTACGCCACATTTGTCGTATTAATTAGAGTTAATAAACAACACACATGTCTAACGTTTGTTGTTTGCTTTATGGGTTAAAACAATATTAACGTGGGTGCACGACCTGGTAGATCTGTTAGGTTTGTTTCTGTTTATACCCGAAACGCCACCAATATTTAATTTCACGATTTTAGTTCCAGTGAACTTCCGTAAGTAGATCTTGATCTTAAACTAAGTCTATTAAATTTATAATCAGCTATTTTTCGTCCGTTACTAATTTCTCTTTTCACTTTTGTTGTAATTAGAACCGGCGTAACACCGAATACCGGTACAGGGGTAACATCGGATGTAACGGGGGATAGCTCAGACAGCAAGTTTCAACCGACATTTTATTATTCATTTCACAAATAATGGAAAACGGCGAAAATTTCAGCAGTTTAGTTTGTCGTTTTTTGACGCATCTGCCAAGCACGAACGAATTAAAAGTAGTAAGGTAAATATACCGCATGCAACCAAAATAAACTGATATCCGGATCGCGTGAGTGGTTGAGGACAAACCACATCAACCTCAACATGCTGCATCGGGTGGATCAATGGTACCTTTGTTTTTATGCAGTTTTTTCTAACATTGACATTAGACGTATGCCCGGCAAATCTGCTCTACGTCTTAGATCCTCCTGTGCCAGTTGTACCTTTCGGCGACTTCCGAGTCTTCACAATATCTAGATGCCAACCTCCGAGCGCGTCATCCTGTAGTGCAACCATACCCATTGTCCTTAACTTGGAGGAAGAACTTTCAGTACGACATCAACCCCCAAATCAGTTTTCATGTAGAAAATCTTTCCTTAGTCTAGGGAAGAGCGATCACAAATGTCGAGTTAAAGGGGCGTGACAACGTATTATGGAACGCATACCTTTTCCAACCAATCCAGTACAATGGAGAGGTCATTATCCTATTCTTGGTCAGTCGTAGTATGTCCTCATAGACTGTATTCACGGGCTGTATTAAGGTCCACCAAATGTACCATGACCGCTTCTGTCGTTTTGTATGGGCAGTTGGGATTTGCATCTCTGTCGTGTACACGTGGCAGTCCATCGGCGTTTCGATATTTTTTACCGGTCTATGTTGAATGTCGTAGTCAAACGCGGAAAATATTCAACCAAACGTGCGCACTGTCCGTAATGTTCCTTCGACTGTCATAACCAACGAGGGAAACAATTATCTGTTCGCAGAAAAAACCTTCGACTTAGATGATGGCTTCGATACAGTTTGGTCTCAAGTATTACCGTGAGCAACTTTTTTCTCCTCTTTGAAACTCCCGTAGTTAACTGCCCTCTCCTCACCGTCCACGTTCCGCGACAAAAGACATCCTACAGCGATATCGGAAGGATCTGTATCGACCACAAACGGCTGTACGAAATCTGGGTATTGTAAAATGGGCGCCGAAGTTAAACGCTCCCTGGATTCACCAAAAACATTCTGACAACTTTTATCCAATACGAAACTGTTTACTTTTTCCGTAAGTCGGTGCAGAGGGGCAGCGATACGCACATAATTCTGTATATATTTGCGGGAATTTGACGTCAAGCCGAGAAATTGGAAAGCGTCTTTTAGTTCGTGCCTGTAGCCTTTGAGACACGGTCTTTACTTCGTTTTGGTCACAACTTACGCCGCTTTTCGATAAGATATGTCCAAGGAAGTCAACTTGCGTTTAAAACTCGGTCCATTTAGATGGTTGCAGCTTAACCCCACTTCTTATACATCGGAAAAGCACGGCAAATGTAGGTCAAAATTATCCGATAATGTTATCCAAGTAGGCCAAGGCGCCGCCACATTTTATGCCGTTCAGAACCAGATGCATGAATTGTTGAAATGTAGACACAGCGTAACACAATCACAAAATAACATTTGTAAATTCATACAATCCCAGAACAAAACATTCACCTTCAACTGGCAGCATTGAGGTGTTGGAAATGTACATAGAGATAAGACACCACATAATACATAACAACATTTGCTGTTATTTGTTTTCAACGTCAGGTCCAATGAAATTTTTTGTCATTAAATTGTTTTTGAGCTTTTGCATCAAGCTATTATGCCTCATATTATTCTTTGAATTTGGTTCGAGGAAAATATTTTACAGGTAAGCAGCAGATATATATGTGGAATAAAATATCCCACATGTAAACAACATGGGTAGTCATGTACAATACTTTTCACAGTCAATAACATGACAAAACATCAACACAATAATAAAAAGGAAAATTTTACCGGCAAAAAAACAGTTTTATATCTAGGATGATAAAATGATTTTTAACAAAAATAATATCAATTTTGCTGGTTATGCTAATGGATTAGCAGCAAAATAGTCTTTGACAGGGATTATATGACCTGGTCCAAAATAATCCAGCATCCACACCACTTCAATATTCATACGTACAGGATAAAATTGGTGTGCTTGACTCCAATCCACCATTTCTGGGTGTCGAGTGAATAGTGCATGCAGAGCAAACTTTTTTTCATCAGGGTCTGTGATGTTAACAATTTTTCCCATAATTGACACGCGTGCACAGCGTGGGTCTTCAGGGTCGTAGTTATGAACATGACAATAATTCAAGCCAATTTCTGAGACAGTCAGTGAAGCTGAGTTGTTTTTCATTAGGTCTTGGATGCTTACATCACTGGGCATAATGTAAAAGTATGGTATACCAGTGCTGTTGTCATTCGTACCATCTGCCATGGACCAAATGTTGGTAAAAGGAGTTCCAGTTCGGCCAAAGTGGGTGGTAATTGTTCCAACAATTCCCCAGTTGGATTTATGCACGACATACCTCGCTGTTAAAGCAAGCTTTTTATGTGGAGGTGGTCTGTCGCTTTTAAAAAATAACTTCTGGTTTTCTTGCTGACTGGCTGCAGCAAGCAGATATCCACAAAACAAAATAAAACGCAGAAAATCCATATTTATCAATTCATGTAACCAAATGCTCTTGCACTAATATGTTGCGCTGCAATCTGCAAAAACATTTAGGTACAATGACAATGCTATCAAGTTTGTATATTTATTCAAAACAAATATCATGTCGCTTTGACCAGAAAATAAATGGTCTTGTGAATAAAATTTCGACTTTTTCATGTGCTCGCTCTGTGCTTTGTCAATTTGTTTTGTTTGTTTACCTTTTATCACGTGACCTATGATTTTTTGTGTTTGGTTTTTATGTTGTGTAGTTCTAGAAAACATTTATCGGTCTGCTTATTTACATATGTTATAATAATAACACATTGATGCTGGCAATTTTTTTAATTAACTATCCAATATTATTTCAATTCAACAACAATAATACATCGTGATTATTTGTATAAAAAACATGGGTAGAAAATGACAAAACCGCGATATGTCGTCCTATTATCATTACCCCCACGGTGGTGGACAATTCATCTATGTGATCACATTGCAATCTGTTAGACCGAGAACTAAGATCTGTTTATTTGTAGAAACAGTCGCAAATATATAGGGATATCAAAGACGAGAGAGAAACAAAGAGATAATTACTGCGATTACGCACCAAAGGGGACTTAGAAGAAGTAGCGCAAGATGAAAGACGTAACGCAAGTGAGATAACTAGTGAAGGCGCCAGAAAGACGGGTGTAAATGTAAAAGAGTAGAAAGACCAAGTTTAAAACACAATATTAAAAATATTCGAATCACGGCGAGCTAAAATCCCTACAATATTTCCTTTCATTTTCGTGTCTTTACAAACTTATGGGAGCGTTGCAAACCGTTATACCACATCGATCATTAACGACATGTATATAGAAGATAGCCTACATTCAGTACAATCGGTTGCGATCCTGCGACAGACGCTGATTCTCTGTGAGGAATGCACCTTTACACGGGTGCTTGATTCAATATAATGTTTATGGTTTAATCAATGCCCATGACACTTTATTTAGTGTTTAGTGTCAAACAACCGCGCAAATATACAACAGATTTTGTTTCAAAGCAACAGTTGATCACCAGTAAGGCCCAAGAAAGTATTGTGGGAAAATGTTTATTTGACTTGAAAGCAGAAAAAAAAGAACAGTAAAATATTACGTTATTTTTTTCTTTTTTATCGGCGGCGAATCTGTAGTATGTCTTTTTGCTTCGTCTTCGTTTCCTTCACTTATGCTTGTGTTCCCAGCCAACTTTTTGACGTAAATTGCACATTTTGCCGTTTTACGTGAAAATCCGTGCACTACAGCAGCTCGGCAGTTTTTTGAAACAGTGTGTCCCAAAATGTTTTTGGCAATGTTGAAAAGTGTATTGATGTTAGCAACATCATACCTAAAAAAGGCAAATTCAGTGAACACTTAAAATTGATTCCAAAAATGTGCCACAATGATCTAAAAATAGTTTTAATGTTCTGTTCTTAACATTGTAAAAAAACGTGCTTTACATATATTATCAGAGACAGCGCAACAATAAGAAAACAATTTCACTCACGGTCCACGAACTTCCATAGGTATTTGAGCTGCCCCAGACATGATGTGATTTTTGCCTTTGCTGAATTCTTTGAACTTTATCACATTGCTGATCGTGTGACAACAAACTGTGGTGTTTCTGATCATGGGTGCATAACAGACCTGCAAGGAATCGTTTGCATAAAAAATTAACCCCTAAATCAAGCAAAATGCAAACTTTTCTTGTTTGTTTCTGAATGAAAAACATCTCTGTATAACCTTGCCACAATGAAAGTGTGATTTGTTGCACTATGTAGCACCTTAAACACATTATTGTTTAAAGCTCAGCAATTTCTTTGGTTGCAGACTACACAGAAAAATGTTTTTTGAGAAATAAACCCAACACAATAAACATTAAGCAGAGAAATGTTTATCACATTGAGCCACATAAACGTGAATGTGGGAAAAAACTTTGTCAAAGGAAACACAGAGCTAATTAATCCATTGAAACAGAAAAACTCATGAATGTACCTCAAAAAAGAGACCCCTTGTAATGGCTGATTTGATGGCATTGTGTCGTGGCATGTAGGGAAGAATTTCAGTTCCATCAATACAAATAATGTCAATGTTATATTCAGTGCAACATGAGTGAAAGAGTTTCTCTGTCTTTGGCAAAACCGCGATCAGGTCATAAGCACCAGATGTAACAACTTCCCTTACCTACACACACTGTTTCTGTGATACTTTAAAGGGCAGGTGGAAAATAAATACATACTTTTACTTCTGCTCTCAGCTAACAAAAAAAACACATATGTATATGTTTAAACACATTTTAATCAACACACAGCACCTACTAGTAGTCATGAACAGTTAATAACATTTGTCGTTACAAAGAATCTCACCTTGCGCACATCGTCAAGTTCAGCTAGTTCAATAGTTATTCTTGTATACTGCATAAGTTGGGCATCCTTATCTTGCAAAATTTTCTTCGCTTCCTCATCGAGTTCAATCTTGGAAGGGGGTTCTGGGATAACCAACTTTTTCTTTCCTGAATAACCAAACAATTTCATTCTTGTTGCACCAAGTTTTGCCAAAATATACAATTACTTCAGTTATTTAAATCAACACGTTTGGGGGGTTAGAAGCCATTATCAACAAACGATTACTTCCTATGTTTGTCATGATTCATGAAAAAAATTGGATGTCTTGCAAAGTAAAAACAACCATATCCAACCTTTGGTTGGGGCTGATGCTGGAAGAAATCGAGTAAGGGCAACCACTTCATATCCCAAGTATACAAGCATGTTCAATCGCTTAGACACAGAAGACACTGTTTCCTCGCATGGAACATTGAGATCATAGTATTTGCCATGACCAGGTAGTGGAAGATTTGCCATGTCAATTTCAGGTTTGCAACCAATATATGTGCCGTTTTTTTCACTTCAAATCTACATGTACACTGTGATTTGTGAAACATAATATGAATGGCCTAGTTTTTTTTGTGTATGTAAGCAAGGTTAACAAAATGTCATGCCTATATACATACTTATCAACAATCCACCACCAAAAATCAACCGATACTTTTTATACACACAAAACATCAGCGGTTCGCAGTTCGCACATAATATATGCAATTAACAATGGCTGAAAACAAACCTTTAGAACTTATGCATGTAAGTAAATAGAATGCACAAATACAAAACTTTATTTCTGTTCAAGTAACACAATAAAATTTACTGACTAAATTCAGTTTAGTTGACCCAAATTCTTTTCCAGTAGGTTGTACATAGAAACCAGATTCGTCTACATGTGAAACGCACTGGTACCAGAAATTAAAAAAGCACTATTTCATATTTAAAGAAACGCTAATTTCTTTTATCTAAACTGAGTGCAAAATATGAAACAATGCAGCACGTGTTCCGAAGTACGCATTTGACACGCTTGGCTTGTTTACATTTTTGTCACGTGACTACTAAATGCAAAAATAGTCCCCAAATCAATACTCCTGAAATACGATCATTAATCATTATTTTTTTTGTCTTTGTTATAGTTTTATGTTTATAAGTAAGCGAATTTAGGTTTTGAATTGGCATATGTCATGCTTTGTTCAACTTTTATCAAACAGTGGGGAGTTGCCGTGGCATGTAGTTTAAATATTTGTTCAATAATGTTAATGAACAACTGATAATAGGCTTATGATACATTCCAAGTTTTCTTTATGCATACTTTTTTTGCAGAGAGTTTGCAAAGATCTGTGTTAAATTTAAACAATAGGTAACTTTCCATTAATTTGTTCTATGCAATTATATATTTGTTAATGATGTGCCTTTTTTAATAGGACAGTTTTCAGTTAATGAACAATGGCCATCAGAAGTATTTTTAAACCCAGTCTATTTTCTGGTAAAGTTGCAATAGTAACAGGTGGTGGAACTGGAATAGGGGCCGCAATTACACAGGAGTTGGCCCATTTGGGATGTAATGTGGTCATTGCATCAAGAAATGAAAAAAGATTAAAGAAAGCTGCCGAAGAAATGAACAAGAACCCTAAAATCACTGGTAAAGTCATGCCAATACAATGCAATATTAGAAGGGAAGAACAAGTGCAGCATCTGATGCAAACTGTTGTAAAGCAGTTTGGAAAGATTGACTTTTTGGTCAACAATGGTGGGGGGCAGTTTCAATGTCCTGCTGAAAATATTTCCCTGAAAGGTTGGAATGCAGTAATTGAAACCAACTTGACTGGAACATTTTTGTGCTGTCAGCACGCGTTTCGAGAGTGGATGGGTGAAAATGGTGGAGTCATAGTGAATATTGTGGTTGACATGTGGCGTGGATTTATTATGATGTCACACAGTGGTGCTGCAAGATCAGCTGTCAACAATCTTACTAAAACATTGGCTTTGGAATGGGCAGATAAGGGAATTAGGATAAACTCGGTTGCTCCAGGAACAATTTACTCCGAGACAGCAGCTGCTAACTACCCGACGGATGTGTTCAGTGTAGCCAGAGAAGTTCAACCAACCGGTCGACTTGGGTCACCCGCTGCAACCTACTGGCCGTTTAGGTTGCCCTGAAGAAGTTTCTGGAATTGTGTGTTTTCTTCTTTCACCAGCTGCTGCTTTTATGACAGGTTAGGTTTACTTTGTAAGTATTTTTCCTGGCCCCTAAAGGAAAACTTTCCAAAAAAAGCATTGGCAAAGATTGTTTGATCATAGTGATAAGTACCCTGTGGTTTGCACCCATTTATTGTTGTACTCCCTCATATTTTATATTACTGGTATTGTGGTATGGAATTAGTTTGAGAAGTTGGTAAATTATGTTACACATTACATGTTTTTGGTATTTGCAAACATACTTTTAACTCTTTTTTTTGCACAGGAGAAACTGTGAAGATGGATGGGGCTCAAAGTTTATGCAAATGCCTGTTTGAAATACCCAAACATGACAAACTCCCACCATGTAAATGGAACAAACTTTAATTAAGTGTTAAAAGAAGTGACGATAAATTTTAAATATTATGTATATTTGATATGACTTTCTAATAGCTGTGCTGTGTTTACTGATTTATTCACATTTTGAGTCCTCAACAAAATGTTAATTGGTGTGATTAACAAAAAATAACAGCAATCAATAACTGTTTGTGTACTGTATTGCTATGCAAATTACGAAAGATATTTTATTTTTAATTGACAGATTAAAAATAGTGAAAATGAATATTGCCAGTGTTTTTAAGCCAAACCTGTTTGCTGGCAAAGTTGCAATTGTAACAGGTGGGGCAACAGGAATTGGGGCCGCAATTACACAGGAGTTGGCCCATTTGGGATGTAATGTGGTCATTGCATCAAGAAATGAAAAAAGATTAAAGAAAGCTGCCGAAGAAATGAACAAGAACCCTAAAATCACTGGTAAAGTCATGCCAATACAATGCAATATTAGAAGGGAAGAACAAGTGCAGCATCTGATGCAAACTGTTGTAAAGCAGTTTGGAAAGATTGACTTTTTGGTCAACAATGGTGGGGGGCAGTTTCAATGTCCTGCTGAAAATATTTCCCTGAAAGGTTGGAATGCAGTAATTGAAACCAACTTGACTGGAACATTTTTGTGCTGTCAGCACGCGTTTCGAGAGTGGATGGGTGAAAATGGTGGAGTCATAGTGAATATTGTGGTTGACATGTGGCGTGGATTTATTATGATGTCACACAGTGGTGCTGCAAGATCAGCTGTCGACAATCTTACTAAAACATTGGCTTTGGAATGGGCAGATAAGGGAATTAGGATAAACTCGGTTGCTCCAGGAACAATTTACTCCGAGACAGCAGCTGCTAACTACCCGACGGATGTGTTCAGTGTAGCCAGAGAAGTTCAACCAACCGGTCGACTTGGGTCACCCGCTGCAACCTACTGGCCGTTTAGGTTGCCCTGAAGAAGTTTCTGGAATTGTGTGTTTTCTTCTTTCACCAGCTGCTGCTTTTATGACAGGTTAGGTTTACTTTGTAAGTATTTTTCCTGGCCCCTAAAGGAAAACTTTCCAAAAAAAGCATTGGCAAAGATTGTTTGATCATAGTGATAAGTACCCTGTGGTTTGCACCCATTTATTGTTGTACTCCCTCATATTTTATATTACTGGTATTGTGGTATGGAATTAGTTTGAGAAGTTGGTAAATTATGTTACACATTACATGTTTTTGGTATTTGCAAACATACTTTTAACTCTTTTTTTTGCACAGGAGAAACTGTGAAGATGGATGGGGCTCAAAGTTTATGCAAATGCCTGTTTGAAATACCCAAACATGACAAACTCCCACCATGTAAATGGAACAAACTTTAATTAAGTGTTAAAAGAAGTGACGATAAATTTTAAATATTATGTATATTTGATATGACTTTCTAATAGCTGTGCTGTGTTTACTGGTTTATTCACATTTTGAGTCCTCAACAAAATGTTAATTGGTGTGATTAACAAAAAATAACAGCAATCAATAACTGTTTGTGTACTGTATTGCTATGCAAATTACGAAAGATATTTTATTTTTAATTGACAGATTAAAAATAGTGAAAATGAATATTGCCAGTGTTTTTAAGCCAAACCTGTTTGCTGGCAAAGTTGCAATTGTAACAGGTGGGGCAACAGGAATTGGGGCTGCAATTACACAGGAATTGGCCCATTTAGGATGTGATGTGGTCATTGCATCAAGAAATGAAGAAAAATTACTGGATGCAGCCGATAAAATGAATAAAAACACAAAAGTTATTGGTGATGTATCAAGTTTACCTTGCAACATTCGCCAAGAAGAGCAAGTTCAAAATCTCATGCAACATGTTGTGAAGAGGCACGGAAAAATTGACTTTTTAGTTAATAATGGAGGTGGGCAGTTTCCAAGTCCAGCTGAAAATATTAGGACAAAGGGCTGGAATGCTGTTATTGACACAAACCTGACCGGGACTTTCCATTGCTGTCAACATGCGTACAAGGAATGGATGGGAGAAAACGGAGGGGCCATTGTCAACATAACTGCAAATGTAAAAAAGGGTATGCCGAATATGTGCCACACCGGTGCCGCAAGAAGTGCTGTTGATAATTTGACCAAAACTTTGGCCATCGAGTGGGCAGATAAAGGAGTTAGGATCAATGCTATTGCACCTGGAACAATTTATTCACCCACAGCTGCAGCTAATTATTCAACTAACTTGTTTGAAGAAGCTGTTAAGATACAACCTACATGGAGACTTGGTACCCCTGAAGAAATTTCGGCTATTGTCTGCTTTACATTATCACCTGCTGCTGCATTTATGACAGGTTACACAATTCATGATAAGTTATAGCAATATTTCTTTATGAAATTAATTTAAACAATGAGTTTGATCTGGTTTGCTTAATGCCTTAATCTTGTGATTTGTTCACTGGTAATTGATGCAAACACATTTGTTTAGTTTTTTTCCATGTTTATTGAAACTTATTATTTGCAGGTGAAACTGTGACAATGGATGGAGCAGAATGTTTGTACGGCAGTTTCAAAAAAATACCTCGGCATGATAAGCTTCCAGCATGGAAGTGGAACAAGGAATAACTTCTTTATAATTTTTTTAATATTTGCATTAATCAATTTAAGCCATGTATCTAGGCAAAACCATGCAAAACATTCAAGCAATTTATCACAATATGAACGAACTTGTTTTCCAAATTTTTTTTGCACATTTTATCTATGAAAAAATTCATATTACTTAAACTTGGCAATTCAAGGAGCATACAACTGTGGCTCCTTTACGTTTTGACTCTTGACTGCGAATTTTATTCAGCAAAAATGCATACACTAGAAGACCTTTCAGACATACAGACATTCAAAAACGATCTATATTCTTGCCCACATACTGTATGCAATATTGTTCAGTTTTCCAAACACAAAAGGTGTCTGTTTATAGCTCGATATCATCTAGCTGCAACAGCTTTTCTGATATTGTTGAACATTTCTATGTATTGTTGCATTGTAATTTCTGGAGTAAAGCGTTCACCACCTTTAGGTTGCAATAAAGAGGGAAGGTTTGGGGGTGCCTGCTCCCCAATTATTGCTTGCAACATCTCCGACATTAATCCCCAAGACTCGCGGGCAAACATACATGGCGTGTATTCCACCTAAATAAAGGAGTGTTAAATTAAAAAAGTTCATTTGTCAAATTTCTTAAGTGAAAGGACACTAAGACAATGCAGACTGGTTTATAAAACAAAACTGAAAGTTCCTTTGAATTTGTACGTACACCTTATTATTTTTCTGTTGCATGTTTATTTGTGACAACTATTTACATTGCAACGTTGATTGAAGATGCATAACTATTAGTATTTGTATGAAAATAAGTTTTAGCGGTGGGAAATTGTGTAGACCTCAGTCACAATGGAAAGCATGTCACAGAGCAAACCAGTAAAATGAGCACATGTGCGTGTGCTGTTGCTAAGTGAATTTGAGCCAGTTTCAGGCAGTTTTAGTGGGGTTTGGGTGCTTCAGGTTGCTACTTGGTGTCAGGTGCTGTAGAAAAGTGAACTAAAAAAACAACGAAAACGTCAGGCTATAAAAATTAATGGAACAAGGTCCCATTCATTTGTGGTTTTGTAAAAGATCCATCCCTCAGCTACACATTCTGCTCAAGATTGGTTTCCGGACTGGTGCATTTTAGGCCCCTGAGTGCCTAAAATGGGGTTATTTGGGGTGAAAGAGCAACAAAAAATGCATTTGGATTTTGCAGAAAAATGAAGCGTTTAAGTACAAGTCCTTTTGCAGTTTTATGCAGGGCCTATCTCACCATCTAATTACAATTTGTACATTTGCCTCATCCAGATAAATTGTCGGATCAACTTAAATCCAGATTAACCAAGTTCTATTGCATAAATGTTTTAAAGCAACTTGTAAATGAAATAGGACTGGAGTATAAGCTTTTGAAATTGCTTCAAAAGAGCAGAAAAATATCTGAATAGTAATTACCTCTATGGCAATGCCTTTAGTGTTTGAACCGACAGCAACAATGCCGACTTTGATCAGGAAATCTCCAAGCTCATATCGCTGTCCTTTGCATTCAATTTTACCTCCTTTCTTAGGTTGCCACACAGCTCGCAATTTAGACAGGAATGCAGAAAGCATGACGTCCGTGACAAGAAAAGAACCTTCTTCAAATAAAGCAAACCTTGATGCTGGGAACTCAGAGTCATAGAGCAGGTGCAAGGTTTTGGAATTGGAAGCTGAAAGTAGCAAATATTTTGTGGTAGCTTAAAGACACATGCGTGCATGCATTGCAACTTCAAATGCCTATTAGGTTTTTAAGGTAGTCTCTGTATGCTCCTTTGGTTTGGTAGTGAAGAGACATTTTGTACAGGAGGCCAAAATTTCAACTTGGACCAAGAATGTTTTTGTGTATAAATGTAGGTTGTGACTAAGATTTTATAGTTATAGTACTGCTTATAGTTCAAAAGATGAACATGAATCTGTTTGGGAAAATAATTCATCACTAAGTCTTCAAGAAAAGCTCCAAGCTTTGATCCTTTATTACAGCAAACGACCCAAACACATACAGACCAAAATCTTTTGATAATTTTTTTAATTATGTTCAGGCAAAGTAATCACAATAATGTCATTATTAAAGGATTAGGATATCAAAACTTTTGTTTGTAATACTTGGCATCGGTCAAAAAGTGTATCCACACATTTCTGAATTAGAGGTGGGCAAAAAAAAATTCTGCAGGGCATAAATCTAGTCCTTATTCTGTGCTGTAGCCACATTGCAACTTGACAGTATGAATTTTAGTATTAACCAAGTGGTTAGGTATTGTTTTACTCACCAGTCGGTGCATGGAAGGACTCACACTCAACCACAAACAATCCACATTTCTTTGCACCAAGTTTTTCCACTACATTGGTTATTTGTTCAAGAGATTGCTGAGTATTTAATCCCTCAGGCTGTTTCCACTGGCTAACACTGAAATGTATAATTTTTCATTTTCAAAACACACAAAAAAATTAAAACAGTAGTTTAAAATAATATGCTTGTCTTTCATTATGATATTTAATTTGTAATTTGCGTGGAGGATTTTTTTTCGGCAAACGTTGAACGTGTCTCGTATGTTAATGCATTACCGAATGTTTTTTTGTGCAGATTATCGGCAAACGTTAGCAAGAGTGACATTTATACAATCTGGAGTGTACGTGTTTCACTTCGAGCAACACTATTGCTATGGCTAATCCTATAATAACCCTAACCTATGGCGTGTTACAAGAGAATACCATGTTAAATTATTTCAATTCCACCACCGAGTAAAAGATTCTTACACTGAAGTATAAATAGTAGAAAGATATTAAACTTACTATGTGACACCCATTGAAAGTTTGTATGAAGTGTTGCAACTTGCAATTTTAGTGAATCAGACTTTCAAAACAGCAGTTGCGTGGGGTATTTAGTGCAGCCATAGAATACTAAAACAGTATTCTATGGTGCAGCACTGATTCCAACCGTCTTCTCTCTACTGCCATCCAGGGCGAAAAAGTCCCAACAGGTAAATAACCGTTCCTTTGTTTTTATTTACTACATTTATTTGCAAAATAGGGAGATAATTTCTTTGAAAAAACACTATTAGTATTTGCTATGTTTATACGTGACAAATGCGGTAAAAATTTTTTGATTCCATTTTGAAATATTTTTCTTGATACATTTATATCCAGTTTTTAATGCTTTTGTTATCTGCTTAAAGATTCGTGTTTCAAAGTCCATCACGAAATCGTGCGAAAGCGGGATTATTGTTGCGTGACGTTATAGAAGGCGCTTTGGTCGTGCAAGTGCTGGCAGCCTTATGTGTAGGAATGGAAAACATTGCAAAACGGGTTCCATTAAACAGGGAACAACAAGTGAACAAGTGCAAAAAAAATATTTTTATGTTAATTTGAGCAGCACACAGATGACCACTGTTAATGATAAAACAGTTACGGGACAGGGTGTTCTTGTTGTTACAGCATTTATGATCGCTAACGTGATGCATGAACTTTTGAAAACACGACAGAGACAAATCGTCAATTTAGCTTTGTCGTTCTGTCCACTCACAGCAAAAGATAAAAGTAGGTTAATTGAATTTTAAGGCTGGCAAAGACCGCCGAGAAAAAACGACCAAATTAGCTGATTATGCAACACAACACTGTTATTCGGTCATAACACCACTTTTTGTCCGACAGTGCGCGTTGCCTATACGAGTTCGCGTCATAAATGATTTATTTAATTTGCCACAATCAACCACTATTGTATTTTTCGCAATATAGTTCGTAACTAGAAATGGTGGAATCACCAAAGTAAAGTCAACATAATGATGAGGTTAAATTTATGACATCACGCCCAAAATGACGTCATGTAATGTCACTGAGCAAAGAAACGCACACAATCCCCGTCTTATCGAAGTACAGAGTAGTGTCGTCGCTGCTATATCCTTTGATCTTCCGATAATCAACGACAAATAAGCCTTTGGTTTGTGACGTCACAGTGACATATTTCTGTTTGATGTAAAATCCTTGTCCTGGCAGGCAACGTAACCTGTGGATTCTCCAATGGTTGAAACTATTCGATATCTGCAATATAAGGAGGCGCCTTTTCCTATCTAAACAATGTATTTTTCGACGCGCCTTGTGTTGCGTCAAATTCGCTACAGCACAAAAGGTTTTTACAATTTTTGGTCGCCGCTACTTTTTGTGCAGTTTTCTACATTTTTTAGTTGACGTAGAACCGAAAAATATCCTGCTATTATCACAGCTTTAATATTTTATTAAAGCGAAATATATGTTCCATTGGTTTCGCGATTATAAGCATTACAGCGATGGAAGCAAAAATTCGATTTTCGGCATATAGAATATATTGTATAAATACACTCCTTTAGTGCTGTCTGTGTTGACAGTTATTTTTCACATACAAATTCGTCATACTTACAACTATCTACTTGACTTATGATTATATGTAGCGTGCGCAATTCTGTGTTTTTAACTAATGATGTATAAATGGGCAGAAAAAGAGTAACAAAATTATTCAGTCGCATCTTATTTTCATCTTAGTTTCCTTTAAAGCTTCGTTGTTTCCTTTCCATGTAAGCCATACTATGTTTTGCCATGGCCCTTCTGATCTTCCCCAGGGAGCGTTAAGAGCAGTGTTGAAGCATCCATTGTGCCACCATCCACCTCGGGGTATTCCCCGAAGCATGGCGCAATTTTCACCACTTAAACACAAAAGTGACATCACAGGTTATATACAATAGTTGCTGTATAACTTACTGTTGATCGTTGTCACGATCATTTGTCGTAAATTGCATTCCATTCAGTGGATGAGAGCTCAAACTATCTCCGGCAGTTCCATTGTATCCGGCAAAATGCAAACGATAATTGTCTGATTCGTCTTCAATGACAAACGAACTGCAACATTCCATTGATATAATTCAGTTGTAATTCAAGTTACTGTTCATGTTTTTCAATACTCAAACCTGTATTGAGCAAATGCAAATGTTCCATCGAAACCTCGTAAGTCAATCCTCAGTCGACATCCCTGTGTGTTCGTGATTCTATGGATTTCATCCAAACCTTATATAATTTAGCACTTCAATGTTTAAAGTTGTTAAAGGCCTGAACGTTAACAATATTACCCAGCCAAAACTCTCCAGTCAGGTTTCCAAATCCATGTTTGTATTCCTGCCAAGTTCTGTTGAAATCAATCGATCCATCGAACCGACGTTGAATCACCTGTTAAATGCTTATGTGAACCATTGCGTTTTCACTTATTCAATTTTTGTTGAAGTATCAAAAAATATATTCAGTGAATCTGCATCATTTTTACCGTCCATCCGTTGTCGCAAAACGCTTCTTTGCAGTTTCGCAATCGCTGGTAACCGTACACCGATGACGTCAGGCAGGTTGCTGGTGTCAGCAAATGCTTAATCTCTGTACACAAACAAATTCTTCTGCACAATACCCTTGGGCAATTTACATTGAAAGAACTGCAACTGAGAGAGTATAGCAAATGGTTAATATTGAGAGTTCATTTACAATTTGAAGTAAAAGTCTACAATAGAAGCATTACACTTTCAGATATAAACACAAATTTCAACTGTTTATTTTTGTTGTTTACCTCGCAAGGTTACGCGAACTTCCTGTTTGAAGTTATCCAAATCCCCAACTTCACCCTTCTGCCCCACATCACCCTTCTCACCTCTCACACCCACCCTTCCTCCCGGTCCCCGCTTCCCTGGAGAACCCTGATCACCCCGATCACCTTTCTTACCTCCTAAAGTACCCGGTGATAGAGTGACGTCATCGCCACACACAGGAACGGTGACGTAACTGCATTGTTGTCCACCAACCAAGGTGGCACAAACAAACCAAGCAAGGCCAAAATACATAAGCATGGCAAACTTATATCATGCAATGCCTAGACAACACAACACTTTCCTAGTTAGCTTCGATACATAAGGTCACATGCCAATATGCACTTCACAGCAAATAATTTGTCCAGTTGGTGGTGTAAACAAAACTGTCTCCAATTTCTAAGAATTGCTTTCCCCCATCAAATTTTTTTGTGCTGTAAACATTTTATATGTGATGTAAACGATTGGTCGCTTGGTAATGTTGAAATACTGTCGAGCAAATATTCCTATTCCCGCATCTTCGAATCGCGCCAAGAATATAAACGTCTTCAACATTTCTCAGACTTTTACCTACAGGCAAATACTGCCTACAGACATTGCTGGTGGAACTGAAGTAGTTGAAATCGAAAATCGTGTTTCAACTAAACTTTATTTTAAGGCGGTTGTGAACGTTTATTGCGCGTGTCAAAAAACGAGTGACGGGAAAACGCCACGTACACGAGACTCGAGAGAGTGACAGGAAAAAATGCACTAAATCCACTTCGGCACAGCCTACCGGAAAGACACAAGCGCCACACAACCCCCTCCAGAAGCAGATATGGTGTAGTAGGTCATCTCTGACACACGAAAACAATTATTGTCTTTTCGGTGGTCGCATCCTGCGGGGTGGTTGGGCAACTTAAGTTGAAACGTATGGGTGAGGAGGATAGTTAGGGTCATCAAAATTCAAGGTTGACGTTTATCTCGTAACACTAAGGCAATTATTATGGATCAAATTCGTTACATTTTTAAATAAGGCTGGCTGGAAAATGTTACACTCTGCAAACCCACCTGTTGTCGTGCCCACGTGTTTGTGGAACCACAGGCCCAATATTGTTCATTCAAGTTATTTTATTTATTAGTTTTGGTAGACATCAAGAGGTAATGCTTTTCCCATGCATTGGTAAAATAACCAAATCGTTTTGATGGAGACGCATAAAAATAAACGTTAATATGCAAATAAAAAATCAGTTCTAAGTTCTGGGTGGCTTAGGCTTCAATTGCAACAAATTGATAAGGTCTTAATTGTTTAAGAATGAGAAGTGTGGTTTGCGCTGAACAAACACAAAAAAGATTTCAATCAAGGCCCAAACCTGCCATTAAAACAAAAAAAACTCACCGGCGACGATAAAAAACAATTGAAAAGGCGAAAAATAAGGAAGCTAAAAAACAAAGACACAAAACACAGAAAGTAATGGCGAATATTGGTGTCGCGGATGAGATTTCGTTTTTGATATTTTCCGCTATCGATCTCGTGTGTCTCGATTCTACAATAGAAACGGAAACAAATATTATAAATAAAATCCATACCTGAAGGAAATTTCGATTCAAAATTAATTCCACACATAAAGCAAGATTTTATTAGAACCCAAAGCAAGAACTCAAACAAATACAATTGATGATTGTAGAAGAATCGTAATTTGGTTTGTCCACTTAAGATTTCAATATGGTTTTAAAAATTCATGTTTACAATTCCTATTGTTTGAGTGTTTGTCAAACTATATGCAATGTAATTCTATCTATGTAAAAATTGAAGACTACTGAATCAGCTACCAGAAATTAAGACAATCTCCAGTGGCCCAGCTGACACCATCTTGTCCGGATCAAACTTCAACCGGGAGATGTCAGTAGAGAGATTTAGAGCTGCTGTTCCATCTTCTGACGGTGGAACTATAGCTTCAACTGCCGTGTATGGTTTCCCACTTTGTTCCACAGTCTCGCGCATCAGCCGAGAACCATTGTTTGTGCCCAACTGTAACGACCGGTATATACAAAATAGATCAAAGGTAATAATGAAGAATATACAAAAACTAAGCTTGGAAAAATGGTGATAAAAAGAATAATATTTTTTTTACCTGGTTGCTATTGAAACATTGATTGAATCGTTTAGCTCAACCGCTCATTACTTATAGCTAAATAAATTCCGATGCATTCCAAATTAATCCCATACGCCAAAAAATCTATCATTGATCGTCCGTGGTTCACTTACCTGCCGACTTTGTACAACTGCCGCCGCTTCCTCTCGCAGCACGGCGACGTGTTGATTCGGATGAGCGCTGGAGTGTGACGTCACGAGACTCCTCTTTCCTCGTCTTGATGAACATTGTGGTGAACATGCGTCTTTATCCCCATTACACACACTAACCTGGAAAATAAAAAGTCGATTAAAGCACTCAAGCCGATTTCCTTTTGGCTTTTAATGCTTTTTTATACTTTTAACTCCAAAAATTTGTTTAACGCCCCGCGATTGAAACGAATCCAGTTTTCAACAAACCAATAGTAAATATTCTTATTTCGTCGCGAAACATCATTAAATCAAGGTCTTTCTCCCAACCCCAGTCGCCCCTCATTCCCCCCCCCCCCCCCACATGTTCTCCCACATTTTTATCGACCGACCCTGCCATCTTGTTGTTTTTCGATCGTTTATGTTCAATCTCTAGGAATTTTATGTGGAAAACAACGGCGATTTAGATTTTAAATGTTTTTAAAAATGGTTAGAGTTACCACATGACCAAAACTGATTCTGAAATAAGACTTCAGTATTCTGTTCCAAAGAGCTTATTTCATACAAGGGTCACATCACATAATATCCAAAATTGTTTTACCGTGCAGTGAATATACACATCTTCCGCCATCAAATCACGTCCTGTCCAACCAAATATTCTCACCGAAAATCGACCAGATCTCGACTCACCGTTCGAAATTACGGTGACGAATGGACTCGATGGACACCTTAAAGCGATAATATTATGCACTATTTCTTGAACATGAAATTTTTTACACGACTAAAATTCTGCTTTTTCTTTACATGTGACTTTAGTCTGGGCAAATGATAAAAGTAAATACAGGTTATAAAACTGATGATGCCGTTTTAGGCGAAATATATTTTTCTCTAAATAAATCGATCTGAGCTGTCTGAAGATCGCTGTGTTTGGATTTTAATACATTACAGGTTATAAAAAAGTATTCTTTTTAAACAAAAAAAAACAGTGTAATTGTTTCAGAAATTTTTACTTTTCTTTGAACAAATATGCCAGCGGTGTTCGTGTACTCTGCGATGACGTCACGAAGCAGTTATCCATGACGAGAACAGCGTCTTCGGATGGTAGTAGGTCACGTGAACGAAGGTCGACCGAGACATAAACAACATCCCCCTCTGCGAGTGTTACAAGAGATGAGCCGCTAGTAGGCAGCAGAGGGCGCAGGTAGGTGGAGTCCCGAAACAGGGAAATGTCGACATCGAAAATGCCACTCGCTGTGATCAGTTCAATTTCACTGCAGAAGGCAGGGTGAGGTTAGTTTCGGTCTGCATTGGTGAACTTAATCGATTATGAATGATCTACTTTCAATATTTCAGATTAGAGTTAACTTTTAGGTTAATGCTTTTCAATTGAATGGGACTTTAGATTACAAACCAGCACAATTGCTAAATTCATATGTATGTCATAATTCTCCGATAAATATTTATATGCAGCTAATGAACATGATAACATTTTTAAGGGACCTTGTGCTCTGTTTAATTTAACGGTTGTGATTGCCATCTATTTTAAAATTGTGTAGATAAAACCAAAGGCTTTCGACATAGTGTTTTATTGTGTATGATGTTTGTGTTGTTCACCGCAAGGTGTCGCCCTGGCCAAAACACTACAAAAGTGATCATCCACCATGAAATGAAACTTTTTATGTCTGGAAGGTGCTACGGGTTTAGCGGTACATAAATTTTATAGGTGCAGCTCCTAAACACATTTGTAAATCTCGTTAAAAGGGCCACAAGGTCAGTGCGTATAAGAAACCCTTGGAAATTTCGATACACCTAAACCGACCGTTTATAAGCTTCTATAGAAAGAGGTCCATCCGCAGCAGCTGCCGACGAAGCGGTGACGTCACGTTGGTAAACGCACGTAAAGTCGATTAAAACCACAGTTGAACGAATTCGTTTGTCGCTTGCTTGCCAAATCACTCTGTTGCTTATTCTGTATTCATTAGGTGTTACCTGTGGATGAGTTTATTTATTACTTCTGAAGCATGACTAAAATATGTCTAATTATGAATTTGTAAACGTTTAACGGGTGCATAAATATGTACATCTTTTTCTTCTTGTGACAACGTGTTTTGTTAAAACAACTTTATTGACACGAGCTTTCGCAACCCACTCCTCGCTTTATCAGGTGTAACACAAAATGACCTACGGTTATTAACTGTTCCTGGCTTTCTTCTTGCTTGTTTTATTCGATGTTACCACATATTATTTGCTTACCCTCATTTGTCGCACCTGATGAAGCGAGCAGTAGCCCCAAATACTCGTGTTGTTATAATCGTTTTAATAAGTTAGTAGGCTCAGAACAAATGCACAAGGTACCATAGCGGGCACGAAACCAGAGTGTTACATGACTGCAGAATTTGTCTACTGAAGAATTTGTGCATTTAAGTTTGAGATAAGTTGTTAAGACATTAAGATGGCCACGAAATTAAAAACGTCATATCAACATAGGCAAAAAACATGGTAATTACATTACACGATCAAGTGTGAATAATGAACTTTACCTCCATTCTAGAACCGCAAGAAGCGTCGATCGGCGATGGAACAATCACCATGTACCAGTCAGTCGAGTTAAAATGCTCCCCAAACGACATGCAATCCGATGAATCACGGGATGCGAGACTGACGTAGTTATGGTCAGTGGTCAGAAGGCCCTCGTCTGACACCACGCGGCGATCGAACGCAACGATGATGCTTTCGGAGTCGCAAATTAAGTCAGGCCCGGCTGAAAATGAAACTCTTTATCTATGGTGCACAAATGTTACGGGAGGTCTTCGGGAATACAATTGAACAAAACTGGAACTGTGCTTGACTTGTTTAGAACTCCTTTAACAGTAATAAAGTTGGAAATACCGAAAAGTCTTGAGTTTCAATGCACCGCTTTCTGAGCAAAACAACGTACAAATGTATATTTGTTTGGAAACAGATAAAAAGGCAATACAAATTCACCCACCAAGTCATTGCATTTTGCCAGTTTTGAAGTTGTAAACATACGGGAGCAAATCAGACTTACGATATTCGCAGTGTTTTCCCATCCATCCCGGTCTGCACACACAGTGGTAGAGTCTCGTGAGATAGAAATTCCGCCTGCATTCACCCCCGTTACGACACGGACTTGGATTGCATTCGTCAATGCAATCGCTGACGTCACATGGCACTGTTTCGTCACCGTTGCCCGTGCACGTATCCGGGAAGTCCCCGAGACAGTTTCGCGTTCGCGTCCAAGTGCCAAACCCTATTACATTTTCTTTCATTCAAATGCGAAATTATTGCGTTTACAACTGACCTAGATACGAACTTTTACGCTTACACATTTTCATTTCTATTTAAGTAGTGGTTCATGCAAACTTTAACCAATTAGATTTTATCCCACTCTTATTTTGTTTCACACTGTATTGCAACTAGTAGGTTGGATAATACAGAACTTTTTATTATCAGAAATTATCTTGCAACTCGATCCACATACCACACGTAGCGCTGCAAGCTGCCCAATGAGACCACTGACTCCAAGTTCCGCACCGCCCTCTAGTGCACTTCTCGCTGTCCGAAGCAGACCCAGACGTGAAACACGTGTTGGGGAAGTCCCCAAAGCAATCCCTCTGTCTGGATCGTATTCCTTCGTCACAGCTGGCTGAGCACGCCGACCACGCCCCCCAGTCCAACCAATAGGAGCAAAGACCGAGTGTGCAATTCCTGCCTTCGGTTCCCTCAAAGACGTCAACGATGGTCCGACGAATCTACAAGTTGTGTCAACAAGCTTACATGGAATGCCACAGGTAGTTGAAGAAAACGTTGGACATTGAATGTTATCGATAAGTTTTTAAGTGTTTGTGAGCGGTTTCTTCATGTACGCCATTGTAGATAGTGCGAAATGCCAGAATACAATTGGCCATAAAGATAACAGACGATTAAAGATGACACAAACTTTCCTTTGACCATTAATATCTAAATCATATAAATATAACCGGGATGAACACCGAACTTACCACAATATTTCTGTCTTCTCCAGGGTTCGCATCTTCAGCCCCGATGTCACAAACTTCCACATTGCCGGCTCCACACATTCGTGTTCTGTAAGCCGTTCCCTGGCCACAAGTCTCAGAACATTGGCCCCACTTGGTCCACAGGGACCACCTGGGGCACGGAGTGACGTCCGCGCAAGCCCCCTCCTCTTCGTAACCGATGTCGTCACAAAGATCTGGGAAATCCCCCAAGCATTCCCTACGCCTTGTCCTGGTTCCGTCACCACCACACGTCACTGAACATCCGCCCCATGGACCCCACGGACCCCAGCTCGGGCATTCCCCTAGATTGCAGGTAATGTTGACTGCGGAGGGTTCGCCGCCTGGGCAAGGAAAATCCCCAACACAACCACGGGTTCTCGTTTGGATTCCAGGACCGCACGTGACGCTGCATTGGCTCCACGAGACCCAGTCGTCCCACTGAGCGCACTGACCCAGCGAACAAACCTTAATACAAAAAATTATTGAAAACCTCAGCACGGTTACGGAAATCTGACAAAAGAGTTGTGTTATTGCTCGCTTAACCATCCTGGTCACATTTAAGTGTGCTAAATTTAGGTGTGTTAACGTGTTGCTTTTTTACCACAACGAGATTCGAACCAAGGATATCGAATCCCGATCAGGTTTTCTTCTTGGCATATTGGTCGGGCGCTTAAACAATGTTGCCAATTGCATAAAAATAACGTACTTCTTGCTCAGCAGCGTCTCCTGGTGGGCAAAACTCAATCGCGAAATCTCCAAGGCAATCACGTGATCTTCTTCGCGTTCCGTCGTTGCAAGTTCTCGAACAACTTCCCCAGCCGCCCCATGGTCCCCAGAAAGGACATTCACCCAAGTTACAGGACCCCGTTTGGGTCGTATCGCCAATCAGGGGGCACGGCGCGTCATCGGGGTAATCCCCCAGGCAGTCGCGCGACCTGAAGCGTTGTGAGTTTCCGCACGAGGCGCCACAGGCCGACCAAAGGCTCCATAGCGACCAGTAGGGACAAACGCCGAGGTTGCATGGCTGATTTTCGATTGCACCCAGTCCATTTTCGTCTTGGCATGGGAAGTCACCGCTACAACTCCTGCTGCGCTCCTGTTAGGTAGAGGGTAAAAAAATTACCACATGAGGTAAAACCCCCAACCACGATTTTGAATACTGTCATGTCAACGTAAACGATAACAAAGTATGTTTATTTCGGGCATATTTATGTACGATGCAGTGTTTCATGGTGCTTGCAAAGTGTAAACGATATAGCTTTGGTTGCATAAACCAGCTGATGTGGTCGCTAGTTTGAATTCGAAGTTCAATAAAAACGTACCGAAAGGGGATCAACGAAACATTTTGCACAAACATATGGATTGCTTTTGTATTAGATTACCTGAAAGCCGTCACCACATGTCGTAGAACATTCACTCCACGGATTCCAATCCGTCCACTTTGCACACGCACCGAGTGAACAGGCACGTGACTCGGAGTTTGGACCAATCAGCGTTTCGCATGCATCCACGTAGTCTCCCGTGCAGACGCGATCACGTGTTTGTGATCCTTCGTAAAAATTGTGAATTATTTGAATTTTCTACTGTAAATTTTCCGTTTACGAAAAACCGTCAGATGCAAAAAACTTTTTGAGCGAAAGAGAAACGCTACAGCTGATCATCCATTCATGCCAAGTGCAAACGTTTCGCACAAATACTATATTCATCATCAGTGCTGTAAGGTAATTGAGTAGCAACAAGGCGGGTTTAGGTTACCTTACACAGTATTTATTCGTGTAACTTTTGCTCTGAACATTAATAGCACATCAGCTCTGGTGTTCTTCTTTCGCGTAAAAAAACAGTCCGTTGGAAGAAAGTTGTTTTAACATTTGTGTTACGTGTTAATGTTCTGAATGCCACAAACCTTCGTCACAAGTCTGGGAACATGCTGTCCATTGAGCCCACGGTGACCACGCTGGGCACCTGCCGGTGCGACATGGTTCCACTTGTTCCACGGGGCCCTGACACACCTCTGACCCTGGGACATCTCCATCGCAGAAACGTTGACGGGCCTTTGTGCCCCCTCCGCAGGTAACTGAACAACTCGTCCAAGTACTCCAAGGCGACCATTCCGGATGTTCTGAAACAATACGAAATGTTTGAATGAAAGTTGTGATAAGTTTTTACTTTGCGAAATAAATTAGATTTTTAAGATGTGGAATATTAATAAAAGTTCGTCGTAATCTTTTGTTGTCGATTTGATTTCTCTTAGGACATAGGAAATAAATTTTGTTTTAAAACAATAATGTAATAAAATCCAAACACAGCGATCTTCAGACAGCTCAGATCGATTTATTTAGAGAAAAATATATTTCGCCTAAAACGGCATCATCAGTTTCTCCATTTACTAATCACATTGTTTTAAAACATGTATTAAACACCATAATCAGACAGTAAGACTCGCGTAGCGGTCAACAAATCCTCATTATCCGAAAATTAAAATGTTGGCAGTGTCACTACCAGCACGTCACACTTACCTTTACAGGTCATCGTGAACGAAGTGCTCCTCTCATCCGACTTAAAGTTGGTGCTCGTTTTTAAAAAATAGAAATAAAATCCACCGGATAATGTCCTCGTTATGCCAGAACACAAGCCTGATCATAAAGGAAAATTTCAGTGGGAAATTTATAATGTAAGTTTTAAATTATATGCACGTGACTCGTGAATTCCTCACCCAAATAATTATTTGTAAATTTGTTGTCCCATAAGTTACTTAAACGTCGACATTAAAATGAATATTGTGTTTAAAGTCAGTGTTTCACAACAGAGGGAGTATGATACACAAAAACAAATTTGTCCTCTAGTTAAAATAAATTCTTATATATTACAATAGTAAAATTCTTTTGCTTTTTTTGTCTTGTTTGTTTTATGTGGGGAAAGTTTCAAAGTACACAAAGGGAACTTGTTCCAAAAAAATTGGGAACTACAGGTTAACGTGAGAGCAACTGTTTTCAAAAAATTAGAGCAACTGTTTTTAAAAAATGAGAGCAACTGTTTTTATAAAACATATGACGTCGGAAAAGGAAGGCAAGTTCGGTTTTAGGACATTTGGCCTTGACAGTTTTTTCGAATATACCTCGAAACAAGGTGCACTGTTCTTGGCCAGCTTCGCGCGTAAATGCAAATTGTCTTTCTCCGTTCACGAACAAATCTCCCTCCAATGCTTCCTCCTCGTGTGTTTCGAACGTACATTTGATCGGAACTTTAACGAAAAAACAAAGAAACTGTATTAAATTTTGTTAGAGGACAACTTTATTTACATTTTGCTTTCTTTAGCAAGCATTGTCCTTTGTCGGGACTAAAATGAAATTAAGCAAACGAAATAATAAAAATTATCTGAATAAAAATGCTCGAACGGACTCATTTTTTATTCTTCATGAAACTCTGCGATTTTCTGTCATACTGAATTTGTCGTATATTTATATTTCGTCATACTGAACCAATTCAAAGTTAACCAAAACATTACTTGTAATTGTAAACCGTTCATTTAACAAACTCACCAGTGCAAGCTTCCGTGTTGCAGGTGGAAGTTTGTGAATTTTCTCCATTGCTGCAGTCCCCTGATACGCACGAGCGCACTCTAGTGACGGTTCCTCCGCCACAACTTCGACTGCATTGCGACCAACCGCTCCATAAACTCCACCCAATCAAACTGACGTCATTGAGACTCACTGTTGTGAAGCAAAGCAACGGTTTATTTTTGTATGTTTCAAGGTAATAACGTTGCTAATAATGTTCCAAGGATATGGGATATGAACAAACTGATGACTGTGTATATTATGAAGTTACAACGCAGTAATATTTCATGTAATGGCATGATTGGCAGGATCGCCCTACTGCGCAGGTCCTTCCTTGGCGATCAAAGCTTTCGTATCGCGATCATTAGGTTTGCAGCCTAGCTGGATCAGCCACTTTTTCCTGACAAGTCGGAGCAAGATTTGAAAAATCAAGCTCCCGGTGAGGCTTGAACTCACGACCTTGGGCTAAATAGGCCCAACGCTCTACCAAGCTACAGGAGCTCAATGGTTTCACGGGGTATATTGTGGCCACGGGGTATATTCAAATCTTGCTCTGACTTGTGAGGAAAACGTGGCTGATCCAGCTTGGCTGCAATGCCTGGGCTGCCAAGCCTACAAACCTAATAAAATTACAATGTACGGTTTTATATTATAAATACAAAATATTAGAAAAACGTTTTCTATGCATTTGTCTGTTGCGTTATAACAGAAACTTTAATACATGCAATCTGCATTCAAATTAACGCCACCTAAAACAGTCAATATATCAACAAATATGCGGCTCTTAACACATGACTTTTCCAACATTTTGTTAATAGCGTTTTTTTGCATACCCTTGCGAAGCCAACATACCTTCATACAAAGTAAATGAACTTGAAAGAGGTTCGGTTGATATCCACGCTGCCTTGCCGTTGTGCAGCGTTTTAAAAGAGTCATCTCGGTTCCCCCATTTAACACAGTCACCGGAACAGCTGAAGTTTCCTTCATCAACGGACAGTGAACTTATATTCAGTGCGTTCTGTAGAAACATTTAAAAAAACACGTGAATTTGATCCAAGTAGGATTTATTGCATCAAGATTGATATCCTATAACACCGAAAATGGTCTTGCTAAGACCTAAGTTTTTTCGTCCCAGCAAAATGGAACAAAAAGAACTTTCCCGACCAAGCTTTGTTGAAATTGGTAGAAACCTCATTAATTGCCATCCAATTTACCTCTAAATGATTTACAAGAACAACTTTTTAATTTGTTGAAACGTTTTAACCAATTTGAATGCTTTAACGTTTGTGTAACTCATGACGAACAATCCAACAACTGACATCCGATTATTTACCTTGAGAAACGTTCCAAACGAATTAACGACACCCAGTTTAAAGTCTCCTCCATTTCGCCACCCAACCAAATAACTTTCCATTCCAAACAAGCTGACGTCACCTGCAGATGTTAAATACATTGAAAACCACTCGACACAAAAATCAACATTAGTAAAAGTAATTTTAATTGTGTCAAAATATCTGTGTTAAAAATGCCATTTTTTGGTGTAAAACAAAAATGGCATTCGTGCGTAATTTGTTCAACCAGAAACTATCAACAAACTTTCAAGCCAACGATGTATTTTTGCCTTCATAAAACAATAGTTTAGCTAAAGGACAATGCAAGGAAAAGTGCTTTGATTGTTTATTTGGCTTACCAGAAAAAAGCCTGGCAATAACCGGGTCCCGTTCTGTCCTCCCATCGCTTCTGGTCAACCACGTGACGTCATCGAACGCTTGTTTTCCTGTGATGACGTCTTTGTCGTTGTAAATTGTGATGAAGCCAATGCCCCTACCCGGACAACACTCCCTACACAGATTAAACATCGGTATGGAGAATTTTTTCAACAAACTAGTAAAAATAAAGCAAACAGAATTTGTTTTAAATGTTTGGTTTTGTCGTAATCCCTCCAGGTCCAAAAGTGCCAAAAAATTCTAATAATCTAAACAAAATTAAAAACAACCGACGATACTAATTTGATTACAACAGATATTTGCACAAAAAGAATATCCAATGCTTGTTTCTCATAAATAAATATTCAGTGTGTACGCAAATAACGGTATTTCCACATTTTTGTAGAGATCAAAAATATATGCTTACGCGTCCTGTGCATTGAAAACCAACTTCCATCCAAAGTCCGCTTCGGCAATTTGTCCCAGCTGTGCAGTAGAAAAACCTCGTCCGTTACCATCCGCTCTGTAACACAAGAAAGAAAGAATCAATTTAAGGATGATCTATTCTACCAGATAATTACTGACAAAAAGTCGTAATAAATTGAAACTATATTTCTTAAATCGTAACCTGAGAATTTTTGTGTTCATCAATAAGCGGTTAGTTTCAGGCTTACTTGTAAAGAAGGGTTCCTGCGACGGAATCGCCCACGGAAATCCCCTTCGGATAGAGATCGGCCGAACAAACCGCCACAAACTGGTTCGCACCGGAATGGTAGTTAACGAGTTGGGCCAGGGAATGCGAACAACCCCAAGCGTCCCCTATTTACAAACCACAGAAATAACAGACAATTTTCAATCACTCAGTCGATCAAGTTGCTCCTATAAAACGTCGTCACCTATCTTCGCGCTAACCACCAACTAACATCATATATTTGTCACCTTTAATTTTTTTTTAACAAAGAAATTTTCCATTTGCTTATTTCCATATGTATTAGGTCATTGGTGGAACTTTGGAAACCTATTTAAACCAGCCTTTACGTGTCGATATTTTTCAAAACGAAGGCATTTCTGCAAATGTTAGTTTTCAAAGATATTCAACCAACCTGACTTTACAAAATCCTGCCCGGGAATTTGATACGAAGTGCTTTTCATTTTTCCCTGATCGTTGACGAAGAAAAGTTGTTCGCCATTTGTGGCGTTGGCGAAGTTGTCAATTCCGAAAACACTAAAATATGCGGCGAAATATCCGGAACCGTACGATAATCGAAAGTCGCCGACTGAACGATCCTAAAAATAAGTGATATTTATCGGGCTTTGCATTGCAGGAAGGCAATGTTTTCAACAAATTTGTATTTTTCCGCATTGATTCCACCAAGATCAGCTCGGTAATGTAAGTATTTATTCCAGACGCCTCGAAAGGGGGGTGGGGGTGCAGCGGACCCGGCCCCAAACCAGTCTGGGAGGACATGAATAACGAACAGGGTCTACGAACACTGTCGTTTTCTTTAAAAAATGGATTTCTGTCGTAAAAGCTTCCATCCTACTGTTACATATAATCTCCAAGCCCTCGCACCGGCACATTGTTTTCACTGAAGGGCCTGTTTTATTCTCAAGTGAAGTATACAAGCTATATAAACGTTTTTGAGGTTGTACTCACCGGAACGGCAATCGCTGACTTGAGCCAGGTTGACCATTTCACACTTAAATCACTTCTATAAAACTGCAAGTATATCCTTGTGTCTGTCGGTGGATTTCTGCTCAGCTGAAATAAATAAGTTTATTGGTGAAGCAAACAGACACTTTCACACAGTAATCATTAAACGTGAAACATCTTCACGGGCTAAACACTGTATTTTTGAATTTTTGCAAAGAAATCTTGCCACAAATGAAGTGACGGCGTTACAGTAACATTACTCTCAATGTAAATGTCCACCCCTAATTAAGTTTAACGTTGTTTGGCTTTGAAAATGGACAAAAAGCTTCAAAATAAAAACTCCCAAAAAGTAGTCAAAGGACATCTAATAAGTTATTGCTTTCGTGCTTCTACAGTTTATGTTAGTAACTCCTTGTACCAAACAGCTGCTGTTTATCATGATATTAACTCACAAATAGAAGAACTGCAAAGCTCTGGTCGTGAAAGCCATGAATTCCAGCCACCATGGCTGCCTCGCCATCCACGCTGGTCATCACGTGCTGGAAGGGAGTATTTGATTCGTCAAGCAGTAACACGTGACCTTGTTGGTTATCGTCAGTGATCCCGACTATCGACAAAGAAGCTGTGACTGGCTGCAAAAGGCATAAACATGAGCAGGGGTGACATATTTTAGGTAGCAGGCCAACGGCAGAATCTTTCACTAATATTTCTTTCATGTCAAACATTTGTTAGGTAATTTTATTTTCGTATTTTTGAAGAAACCCTTCACATTTAAAGACCATAACTTATCAAACGTAAATGTCAACGATAACAGTCGATGCGTGTTGCTAATCGACCGAACGTTCCATATGTTTCACATTATTCGTCATTTAATGTGCTCTCTAGCGCTATTGATAAAACAATTGTTACAAAAGGAACAATGGTGGGGAATTCCCCATTACGTCACCAAATCCTGGCTCCCGATTTATTCGAGCTGATGACGTGGTCTTACGTGATAATATGTTCTCGGCGAGATCGCGCATTTTTCGTAAGTGCACCAGCTCTCCACCACGTCCTCCACACTAAAACCCCCCGGATACGGAATGCGTCGCATTGTGACGTTAAACCCATCGAATGACGTCACTGCCATGGCCGGCGTTGCGGACTGAGCAGCCACGTTTGATGAAATCTCGGCGTTTTGTTTCAGGAGGACTGGACTCACGTTGTCGTACAAATGGCTCATGGCTGATTTTTTGGTTCCTGAAACAGAGCGTTGACATTGTGAGGCCCAATACACGGGTGAACTGATTTTCAATATTATACAACGAAAACAGAAACCTTCAAAAATCCTTATCGGCGAGTATTATCACTTGGCATCTCAAATGCTTTTCTTCAGTTGACAATTTTCATTGCTTTTACTTGTACAAGGCATTAGTAATGTATGGCATAAACTACGTTATCATGTGATTTTCATATTGTTCTGGTGAATGACAATGCAAAAACGACCCAGTATTTATATAGAAAATGTTTGTTAATAGCTGGATTGTAATTATTATATGTGAATAAAATAATTTTCATGATCGTTATTTCGTCTTGTTATATAACAACACTGCTACCAACCTTGATATACAGGTTCAAAGTATCCGGGAACGTCCGGTGCCTTTCTCAGCACATAATCCAGGTCAGCAGGGCACATTTTAACCCATACCACATATCTTTGATCGTCCGTGTATTTTAAACCGTTCTCATCGTTGGTTGTGATGTACAGGTCTGGTTCGTGTACTCCAGTTACTATCGCCTGCAAATGATTAAAAACGTTAGGAATTAGGATAAAAGGTCAATGGAAATTAGGATTACAAAAGTTAGGTTCTTTCTAATGGATTTATGAATTAGCTTGTTTACATTTCTTATTAAACTGTTTATTTTAAGTTGTACTTTATCATTATTCCGTTTTAGAATGAACAGGATTATGAACGTATACAAATAACCATATCAGCTACTGTCGTTTCACGA
Source organism: Ascidia mentula (assembly GCF_947561715.1). Lineage (NCBI taxonomy): Eukaryota > Metazoa > Chordata > Ascidiacea > Phlebobranchia > Ascidiidae > Ascidia > Ascidia mentula. The sequence goes on along the minus strand of NC_138570.1, from coordinate 17,600,266 downwards.
AGATCAATACGTTAACATCGTTTCGTCGCAGTCAGGCGACCAAAATTGAATGAAATTTAGCAAATCGTTTTCGTAAAAGCAATTCTTTGCTACCCGACAATCTTTGAGCTTGCCACAAATTTCTTGAGCGCTTAAGTAACTCGTGGCTACGCTTCCAATCTTGAAAGGTCGGTGAGCCGATTTCGGGTCAATCATGGAGTGGTTGAACCTCTTATACTGGCAATTCTCTGCAAATAAATCAAAGCTTGTCACAGTTGTCTATTAGGTTAAAGGTCGCATGTTGGCGTTTGTCAGTCAAATTTACGGACTGTTTACAAATATACAACATGTCATAACAAAACGGTTGGCACCTGCAGCACATCTTCAAGAACGCCCATAGTTTGTCAAACAAGAGGTCACCACACTTTCTATTGCGATATCCCAACAAATACAAGCACATGTCATAAACGCATAAAAGTGCTGCACATATTTGTTTATTTGCAAAAAACTATACGACGTACGACAACCCACAATAACGATTTTGTGAACTGATACTTTGCAGCTGGTGTGTGATATAATACATGGAAGAAAAGGTTTTCCTCATACTTAGAATTTGCAAATGTAATCAGATCGAACGACGTCAACGTGCCGATATTATTTTTGCTACAATTTTACATCATTCAAAATTTTTTTCGCCAAACTTTCTCCAAGTTAAGAGTTGTTGTTACAAATCTATGTAACGCTGTTTTGTTTAAAGCCAACAAACGTCAAATTTAGCAAGAAAATGGTCTCAAAAATGTAAAATACCCAAGCAGTAAATGAAATTCACCAGAATTATAGGTTATGTGCGATTCGGCGATTACACGAGAAATTCTTACAATCCACAACTCCCAATCACAAAGCATATGATGATATTAAAGCAAATGTGGATTTTACCTGTGATCTGTGCAAAGCAGCTACATCCAGCCAGCGAGATGAATATAATTAAGCAGCGCGAAATCTCCATTTGCAACTCACACAACTAACGACATGCAGCACAGAAATATGAATAATCGAACCGTGCAGATCCGCCCTTACACTGAACTTTCTAGCTTTGAAAAAAAATACAGAATTGTCTAGTTTCGGAAAAATATATTTCACAAAATATATTTGGAAAACATACAAATATCTAATTATTACTAGGGTTATAAAATTGTTATCAGAAGTTACACACATGGAAATGGCAACTTGCTGTGTAAAGTGCTCAACTCAGTAGAAATCAAATCGTATTTTCCTAACTTGCTCTAATTTATCGTCTCGTGTAAAAAGTAAATCGTAAAATAACCAATCGCAAACTACAACTTTTCAAATATTGTATTCAATTAATTTTCGACTTTAATTCCAACATTCACAAAACAATGAACAGTTTTCCTTCGGATCTTCATCACTTTCTCGCAATTTCTTCCTAGCAGACGTAAGTGCATTAGTGCAATACTTTGTATCAAATGTCAACGCCCAAAAAGCTTCACCGTAACATGAAACTACAAGTTTTCCTGAAGTGCATTCTGTCCTCGAATAACTTCACCCCTTCCGCACGCTGGAGTGACAACGACGCCCACATTTTTCCAAACCGCTGTGATTTCATCTGACAACCTGCAGTTTATAATCACGGGCGTGGTTTTGCGGCAGTTAATGAGGGGAATAACACCCTTCGCGCGACTCGTCGAAGTAACGTTCCTATTCCCTCAAATAGCCGAAGGGCAAAAGCCTCATCACTTGATCCGATTTTAGATAGGCACGCATCTTCCACGCCGCGATCGGGTTACAGACCCAAAGCCGCATATTTTTTTACGTTTGCCAAGTAAAGAAATTGGAAGATTGCCTATCAGTTCAAATTGACCTGGAGCAAATGAAGGTTTGGCGAAGGTTAGGAAAATCACAATTTGAATTACCTCAATTTTATTGGGTGGTCGTTTGTAAAGTTCGTGGTTTCGGATCCACATTTTCCACTTCTTCAAATGCACGGGTTTGATTGCATAGTTAATCACAACACTTGCTGTTGTGCGACTACACGTTGATTAAAAATGCAATTGCAGAAGGAATTAAAAGGATAACGTTTGACAATCCACTGTACTCATTCGTAACCATTTTCGTGTACATTGATGGAATAGTTTTAGTAGCAGATTATTTAACTTGTCTTCGGAACTTCAAACTATTTAATGACAAATACCAACCTAATATCATTCTGATTTCAAGCTGCGCCTACAGCAGATTATTATTATCGTGAGCTGCAGATAAGGCCATTGTTTCGATCGGTGCAGCTATGGTGCGACTAACAACGATCTTGTCGGTTTCAACTTTGTGATAACTATACAACCGCCATTAAGCATTGGCTGCCAAACAAGGTTTAACCCGACTGAAACAAAACTAGGTGGAAACACTTTGGCAAAACAAAAACCAACAGTGCTCACCGTCACGTTTTTTTTTGGCTCTTCTGCATAATTATTAGGATTCTGTGAAAACCAGCAACTCAAAGTTTCGTATAAATTTTATTACAAATATTTGTTCACACGAGTAAGCGCCGATCAAGGTCTTTGTTGCGTTATTTTTGCAAATTGCGTCCCGAAACGCAGTCAATTGCAAGCACAGGCACAAACACATGTCCCGTAACGCGTTCAATACGCCTTTCGCGTGGCAACACGTATTGTTTATTAAACATATATAAGGGAGTACAAATAAATACGGGGACGATAAACATGTGCGGGGCCGCAATCAACAAACGAGAGAAAAAAGAAAAAGGAAACGGGAGAAGTTGATTACAACCGAAAATAAAAATTCCGACGAGAGAAAAAAGAAGAACAAGTAAATGACGTCATCTTTGTTTATTGCATTTCGGAATAAGAAAAACAACTGTTTGAAAACAAGCATTCTGGGAACTTGAAAATTAGATCTAATTTTTTTTCATTATGACGCCTAAAAAAGGCGACAATCTTTTGATTAAAGTCATTCAATGGCACCATGTATGTTATACAGTGGGTGCGACAGGATGAAGTCACCAAGCTTAAACGTATGTGAGCGTTTCAAACATAAAAAAAAAACTTAACTATGCGTGGTTTATAATTTTCCACTGTTTAAATAACTCGTGGTGGAAAAAAGTGAGCGACGACCGAACCTGACGAAAAGGAAAAAAAACGAATCTTTAATTTTCATTCAAATAAAAACAAATAATTTCATTTCATGAAAGACTTCGAGAAAATACGTCACGAAGGGGAAGTCCCAAAGACAAATTTTCGCTTGCCACGAACTTTGGCAATTTTTTTTCCGATTTCATGAACTTAGGGCACGCAGAAGTCTTAGTTTAAACGTCTTGATTTTGGCAAACCAACTATTATCAAAAATGCGTCGCTTGGCTCGATCTTGGCTATTTTTCTCGCCTTCCACTGCATCCCTTTCACTTTGAACTCTGATTTTTCTTCTCACGCAAAACTCAAAGGGCGCATGATCCCCTTTGTGACGTCACAATCAAACCAAAGTACCGGCTTGGTTGTCGTGATTGTCATTCCACAATAAGTCCTCAGCGGACGCCGAAAACTGGTGACGCTGTCTCTGTCTTCCCCGTTCGTATAATTCCGCTTCAGTGCGATAGCGCCACCCATTGTCCCGATTGGCGCTTTCGAGCGTGTGGAATTGGTGGTTGGAGGGAGCGTATTGGCTGTAATATTCATTTTGCAAGTGGGTGTGGTGGGGGTGTGGCAGGGTTTCGGAGGCGTAAGTTGACTGGTGGGTTATCGGCATAGGAACGCCGTTCGCTCCAATCTTCCAGGCTTCCGATTTGGATCTGTTCGAGACAAAATAATTTAGTATTTTATGTTTCTATGGCTACCGCACATCCGAGCACGATTGCGTCGTTGAAAAAAATCACAAAATATATCTTGTCTTTCTGGCAATAATCAAACCTTAATTTTATCCAACCGTTGGCTTAATAGACAACACTCATAAAGTAAATTATGCCTGAAAACAATGGTAGCAAAAAATAAACAGATTCAAACGACTTAATTGAAAATATTATTGTTACAAACGTTTTAGTTCCAACAGCAACAAAACTACAATAAAAACAACACAAGATTACTCGTCTTTCCATGTAACAGAAAGATCTAATATAGTTACTACACACAAACCAAACATACTTGATTATTTTACGTGTTACAGTCCTACACAATACATGCGTATCTGTCCCTTATATACCGCCACGTCATTGGATGGTCAGCCAATCACGGCTCAGAAAGCATGTCACATGATTGCAATAAAATAGCCACATGTTAATGGTGCAAAGCCGTGCATGATGGGTGAGATAAGTCATATGTGAGAATTTACCACGCATATTTTGTTGGTGTTTCGTACAAAATAGGTTGGGTTATTTGATAAGTGCTGAAAAGTTCAGCGGCACGAATACAAATATTTCCATGGGTGTTTGGTTGAGGTTTCGTATTAAAGTTCGCGTAGTTCAGTGTTTCCCAAGTAACAGCAAATGACATAACAGAGAAAATACCAAAACAACCGAAAAACGACGATGGCATGGACCAACTATTTGAATATTCTTCATCAAATCTCAGTTTTTATCGAGCTTTGTTGGCGGACGCATGGTTTTTCAATGTACATCATGTGCGACATTTGACACAACATTATGCATTGTTTCTGCAAAAGTAAGTTTGACAGCTACCAGATCTTTGTACGACATTCAATGAATGTTGCTATTCGCATTCTTGATGAAAATACAAAAACATGCGTCAGTATCTACACATATACGGGCCGTTCCATACCGTTATTGTCCAGATAGTGGAGACTTGACGCAGCTTTCATAAATAACAACAGTTTGTCAAGATATCAGGGATATCTCCATACGCTATGGTGTAATTTTACGAACAAACTATTTGAAATAATAGGTTCTTGCAACAAGGTGTGTCATAAGAGAGAGTAAATCGTGGGTACAGAGTTGCTATCAAAGCAGATATCGTGTGTGATTCGTGTTTCAGTATATTATCTCACACTGAACACTTTGGAAAGCATGAAGAGGAGATTGACCAACCGTTTTTGAAGTAGAGGTTAAAATCATATTAGTTAATTCACAGAAGCGTCCTTCTTTGAAATTCACCTTTTTCAATCGACAGGCATAATTATTGAAGCGGCGAGGTTACTAATGGTCAAACACGGCGGGGTTATTTTGGGTCAAGCACCACAGCAGCATCAGTGTCTCGGATATACCTGTGATGGGAAGAAAGCCTGGCGGGTATAATTGGGCCCGGAAAAGGGCTCCGACGGGGTGAAAAGGTACTTTTTCGGGGACTGCCAGTGGGTGTGGTTGGGGCTGAGGCAGGGTTAGGATCTTGTAAGTAACGACCGATGAACGAATTTCTGGTTTACAAATGAAACGTCGTTTCTGGGGCTCAGGTAAATTCGCCATTAGCTTCACAATAATAACGAAGAAGTCGGGACCAATTTTGTGTTTATAAAAAAATTTAAAGTTAAAACGTCATTGTGTTTCATATGTGGGTGGCAATTGTTGAGTAGAACTTTTCAACAAACATGGAATTGTGATGCAAATATCGCACCACAAAACTATCCTGAGGAAATGTCGGTGTTCGTTTGCTTCCAAAAGGTTAAATCTTTCATGCATGTTAGCAGAGGTTTTTTTACCTGCGCGTTTTCTTTTCCCGAGAACTAGTAGCGCTGGCGACATCTAGTGTGAGATGAGCTCGCGCAGGAGTTCCGCTTGAGGGCGGAGGTTTGCGGCGCGATTTGGAAGCACGGGGTAAAGTCCCCGACGCGAAAACAGCCCCGGGGGGCGAGGGAGTTCCCCAGCGCGGTGAATCGACATGTTTTGGAGAAGTCCGGACTGGACTGTATTTAGAGCTTGCTGGAGGTTGCTTCAAAGTATGAATCTCGTTGCTGTTAACGTCCTTGCCTCGGTTCGGTATTTGTGTCTGTGATGAACGTTTCGTGGGCTTGGAAAGTGTCGCTTTGGTTGCGGTGGTTGCGGTGGTTGCGGGTTTATTAGTTTCGGCCGCCTTGCGTGAGCGACTAAGGGCTCTTTTGACACGAGGTGGCGGCATTGGGGCATCGCTGTCCTGATGGCGAGACTTCTGGCGACCACGTGACCGTTCCTCGTCTCTGATTGGTCGTTGATTTGTTCGGTCAATATCTATCGAGCCGAGTGGGACCAACGTTGGTTTTATTCGATTCTTAAAGCTGGGCGTGTGTACGATGATTGTCGGCGTTTTCGTCACTTTTACGTCATCGCTGACGTCACGCGACGAACTTAAAAGATCGTCAGCACTCTTATGTCGATGTGTGGACTTAAGTGTTCCAGTGTCCCCGCCACCACCGTCAGAGAAAGAATCGTCCTCCAAATCCGAATCATCATCTGAAGAGTCGCCGAAGAAAGTTTGACCCCCCTGCATCTTTTGCAAGGGGGTGTTTGGGGCGCTTTTGGCCACAGTAAATGCGCTTACAGCGTGGCCCTCCGGACTCATTGTTAGCTGCTGAATGACCACCGTGTCCTTGTCAGGATCCGAAGACTTGTCTGGTGTTTCGGTTCCTCTAAACAGACCCGGGTTGCCACGTTTAGGATCCTTGAATCTGTTGAGCAGTCACACGGTTTGTGGCCTCTCATCACCCGTTCAATATTTCCAGTTAAAATGCATGCGGGTTACGGAATCGAAACCGAAAGATTGAAGAAGCAAAGTTCATGCGACAGAAAAGTTGTTGGAAGAGGAGAGAGAGAGACCGACAAGTTAAACTCCATGCCAAGATAATTCACCCTTCATTTAAACCCAGAGGGAATGGGAAACTGGGATGTATTTATTTCAAGACGAACCATGTTAAAAAGGTGTGTTTGTTTGCCAAATGTAGCCTGTAAGTAGGTATCGATCCGTTAGAAGCCACAAAGGTACCAACATCACTGCACTGTAAAACCAGCACCACGCCATGCATGTTAAAACGTTTGTTTTGAAGCTTACTGGCATATTATTGGAAAGAAAGGTCAGACATTGTTGCATTCATTACATCAGTTAATCTTCTAATTTTTAAGCGTGCTTCATCCTTCAACTTTTAGTGTATGACAGCATTCAGGAAGTACAGTTTTTGACACTCGTGAAAGTGCTTGCAAGGATAGGACTTTAATTGTGAGCTTTGTCATGTAAATCCACCACAAGCAAATTTTCATGCTTATTTATGATTCAGGGTTTCCAGATTCACCCACGTTCGCAATTCATTGAATACGAGATAAAATATCTTACCCCGAATCCTTGGCTTGCTGCGTGGTCTGGGGCGCGTTGCTAGGCAACAACCTCGCGTCGTCTGAATGCCAGCGCTGTGTTGTCGGTCTGGAGGAAGCTTCGGCAGGAACTGCGGACAATCCGTACATAACACTTCTTCCTCGCTGCTGGGGTAATCCCCCTACGTCACTTCCCTGCCCGCTCACGTGATTTCGCACGTGATCCACCGGGTCACCGGCGTCGTGGTGCAAGTAGTGACGTAACAGCTGACGTTGTTTGGCGTCATGCGGTTGGTTAGAACGGGCGTGCGATTGGACGGTGTTATAGTAGGTACGTTGTTGTTGGTGTTGGTGATGGACGTCGGGTGCAGTTACTGGGACTTAATAATGAATAATTATTGGTGTTAACTTGATGCAGGTGTTATTGAATGCTTGGTTATTATACACACAGAATACAAGTTAACGCCATGCTGTAACACTTTTTATCACAACACACGATTAAATTTATGGCAATGAGTTCTTGGCCAAGTCCAAAACGGAAAGCTACCATTTTACTGAAAATAATATCAACACAAACAAAAACAATTATTATTGGCAATAAACCAATGTACAACCCAACAGTTAACAGAATAATGATAGTTGTTACCAATGACAACACGTTCTCATGCAATGTTATACATTCTATGTCCGTGTATTCAAGTCATGCACACTCTTAACAAACACAAACTGTGTTAAGTGTTGATGGGAAAACTATGGTTAACAATAAGCTCGCTTCAATTCGATTAAGCGTTCCTTATATTTTTGCCTACAAACATTTTAGCTATAGGGAAAATACAATTTACAAAAGAATTTAATTGCGGAGTATTGAACAGTTTAAATAAAATGGTGACATGTTGCTTAGCAACGGTACGTAAAAATAATGCATGGTATTTACCCGACTTCTGATGTTGAAGTCTCGGTTGACGCTGAGTTTGGTAAGGCAAAAGAGATGGTTCCTGTTTAGGTGGTTTCCCTGCGTGATTGGGTGGAGACTTGTGTTGGAAAATGTTGGCACGCGAATTAACGGAGTCGGTCTGGGACGCTCTGCAAACACCACGACCGGTAATCAAACATTTTACCGAACCGGTAGTAGAACTACCAGGAGTAGCACAGAACCAAATATAAACAAGCTTACATTGATCCTTGTACAGAGGGAGTCCTTCCACCTGATAAAAGCTGCTTCTGATAATCAGCCCATGTGTGCTCAGAGTTCTGAAAGTTATCAACAAGTTATTAATAATTACACAGGACCAAGGGTAGGATGGTTCAGCATGAAGAGTTCAGCGCAGATAATATTTAAAGAATTAGACAAAATGCCAGCAGAGAACATTGAAAATAAACATTAGCACAATCACAGTTCACATTATTAACTACTAAGTACACGGTCATAGTTGGACATGAAAGTTTAAATTTTTAAACAAATGTTCCTCGATGACGAATTAGGCTTGGATGACTTTAGACTAGAAGTGATAATTTAAGCTAAAATAAACAATCGCGATATCCTGGTATTTCAATTCTATAATTATATTCTACATCAGATGTTTTGTTCATCTGTCGGGTACATCATGACGTCACGACATTCTACGGTTAACACACGAACATATTTTGTGAAATACCGAGTGCGGAAGTTTGGTTCGTTCAGCCAGTTCATCGACTCCCAGGTCGCCGTGGAAGGATGTGGAGGTCGATGGATGCTTTTTCGTGGCAATGTGATCTTGGAGAATACGTCGAATGTCCTGTGAAGTTGTATAATATTACACAATTTAAGTTAAAGAATATCAAGGTAGATGTAACAGTTTGTTTTGCAAACGCACAAAAAAGGTAAAAGAAACGTGGAATGTAACGATTTTTTTCGTGGCGACAGACCTGAATACAATACAGAACCAATTACTCAAAATTTATAGGATACACTTTGTTGTTGGACACTTACCTCTTTCTTGCTTTGGGCACTGGCACTTTCACACACACTAGCCCGACTGCTGTACTCGAACAGTGATGGAACCCATCCCATACCGATATCCTGGTATACAGCGTTGTTGAAGTAATCTCTGTGGCTGCTAGACATCGCCGGCTCCTGGTTCTGGTGGAATTCATAAACTTTACGTCAAACGTTGTTACAAGATTCTGATTAGATACTTTTACATTCCTCTGTCAGATATTACTTCTTCACAAAATAACGTATGTTATACCTTTTACTTCCACCTAAATTACAGACTGCAATATTATTTTAAGTGAGTTGCATATTGTAAAGGCTCACACTTACACATAATATTATTATCCAACAACAAATCTGCATCTCCTCACAATTTTATGCAATCACAAAATTCGACACAAGTTATAAGAGTACCATACCTCATTATACGGGTCATATCCCTGCGGGTTCATTTCACCACGGTAAACTACATATCCCTGGTAACCAGCTTTCGTATATTGTTCGGGATAAACTGGCGGTCCGTTCCTACCGAACCCTGCAGGTGGTTTTTGAACCTGGTGGTGAACGGTAGTGGGACCGGAAAGCTGTCGGTTCAAGACAGGCCGCAGGTTTTGATTCCCGGTTGCCTGCGTCCAGGCAGGATTCACAGGAGCTGATAGAGATAACTGGCCAGAACTCCGCGTTAAATACTGCATTCTAATGTCCAGGTTCGTTCCAAATAAAGTCGGCTGGAGGTCTTTCCCGTCTTGACCTTGCTGTGCTGACCTTGAAACTTCGGGAGAAAGTCTCGCAGCTTGAGGAACGTTGTATGCGTCATATTGGCGAGGTTCAACACCTTGGGATTTCGGTTGAGCGCTTTTATCATAGGAAGGCTTCTTTCTTATGTTGGGACGATGAGGAGCGGATGTTGGTTTGTTCGTGGACTCGGTGAAGCTGGAACTCCGTTTTCGGAAACGATCGGGATCTGGAGGATGGAGGGATGACTCCTCGATCTTTGGAAGACGCGATTCTTTGTCTTTGGTCACGTCTTGCTCGGTGGGACTCGATACAATGGGGGTACTCTTAGTTGAGAGCTCCGATAAAGCTGTGTCGCTCACCTGTGGCATTAAGAGAACATAACATTTACATATCTGTAATGGAGGATTGTTTTCCATTTTCCTACAATCCAGTCGGCCGTTTCGTTATGCTCAACTTAAACAACATGAAATGCAGAAAAAAGTTTCCATTACCCCAACATCCAGAGTTTAAGATGTGATTAAATGATAAAAAGACAAAAAATATCAGTGTTACATGGACAGCGATGGACAGAACGTCAAAGACTCTCAGTTTTAAGGGAAAATAGTTTATGGCAAAATATCACTAAATGTCAATGCAACTTCAGTAGAGTTTACAGGCTTCGCAATTGCATGAAACAATTTCTCTAAAATTAACTTTATAAGAAAACAAACCTCTCTTCTCAATTTCACCATGCTGAATGGGTCGGATATGTTTTCAGTTGAAGCCGACACCCTTGAGTTATGATTGTTCTGGTTGCTGTTGGCACTCAAACGACCGTCGAAATCAACGAAGTGAGATGACAAGTCCACTTTCTGGGGTAGAGATGGGTCCAGGGGTTGAGTCAACTTGATCTAAACACAAATACTCTTTAATATTTTTATTTTAAATATTGTTTTTTCATAAAGACTATTTTACTTTATGAAAACCAATTCACCAATGGTTCATTGTGCCACCAGCAATAAATGTTGGACTTTTTGCACATTGTACCTTGCTCCCAGTTAAGCTGTGAGATGGGGATATATCTCTGTAGTGTTCTGGTGATCTGGCGTCTTCACTGAATCGACTTGCAGTTGAAGTTGTTTCAATGCTGTCCAGTGACGATTCGTTCCAATCTTTTTTCGAACGCGATCTGCAATAGAACACACTTGACAAACACAAATCAACGTTCGCTACCTAGCTGGATCTAGCTGGATCGGCCACATATTCCCGCCGGAAGCGAGATCAGAAAAATCAAGCTCCCAGTTAGGTTTGAACTCACAACCCTGGGCTAACCAGGTGCAATGCTCTACCAACAGAGCTGCAGGAGCTCATCGGTTTAACGGGGTATATTGTGGCCAAGGTACACTGGTGCACAAGCGCGCAACTTGCCAGGCAAACTTTATATATACACAAGGGATCTCTGCCACTATATCTGACAAGCTTCCACAAATCACTACAAACACACAGTTTTTTTACTGCTTTGTTACAAACTTTGCACAAACGTGTGGATGTAAATATAAAATATTCCATGTTTATATCAAAAATATAAAAAGGAGCACAAGTACTACTGAGAAAAAAATAAAAAAATTTGCTTACTTCGTTGGATAATCCCATCTCATCCAGTTTCTCTGCTGAGGTTTCTGAAGAACTTTCGTCTCCTCAGGAACAATTTTGGCTGGGGAAGGCAGTAGTTGATGACGATGGGGATGCAAGTGGAGATTTTTACTCTTTTCCGTTCGTTCGAATGATGGTGGAGGAGTGATGGACCTAAACATGATTTTGTGTAAGATTTTTTTATTCAAATCAGTGATTCTTAACCATTGGTCACAACCTCCTTTTACAAAAACATCAACTCTGGTGATCTTGTGCATGAGTGTGAAAAAGGTTTATTAGAGTATGTTATGCACCAAAAAGCATAACATACACTACAGATTTGACTGATACATTTGATGGTTCAGATTTACTTTCAATACTGACTTTCATACACGAACATCATAACTGCGGTATACCTGATAAAGTCTCGCCGCATGGCAGACAAAACGTCGAATAAATACAGCACATATATTTTATGCCAGAAGAGCAGTACATTTTAAATTGCAATATGCCTGGCAGCAACAGGAATTTCAAAAAAGCATCATATTTCTTATAATTTAATGTGAATTACCTTTTCATTGCAAGAACCTCATTGATATCGACATCAGCAGGGGAGCGATTCCTCCTGGAAACCATGGCTGAATTTGGATGTGGAGGGACATGATGTTGATTAAGAATAGCTGGAGTGCTGTGGGTTGAAAGTGCATCACCACCACTACTTAATGAAACATCATCATCCAAAAGGAGGCCTTTAAAATAAAGGAAAACTGTTTTAAGACATACATATATATATATATTGTGCAAAAGGAGCCATAACAATCTGCAGACATGGTGGTTCATCCTTGTTGTTTGGTACCTAGTTGGGCACCCAACGGATCGACGTTAACTGAAAGGTTCCATGTGGAAATCTGTGTGCCCGCTAGTGTAAAAGCTAGCACAGTGCCACAGTCAACAGCTGCACTGATGAGACAAACAGTGTGCACACCTGTCTGCAGCTCTCAATATTTCTTGTTTATTTTAGAAAAAGTTGTTTTTAGCATTTAATACGTAACATATGATGGAAGAGGGAAAGTATGCAATGACTGAACAGCATCTGCACCACATTTAATAAATATTACAATTAAAGATCATCACAGGAGTTAATTTTAGAGAGAAGATATCTGTTAAGGTTCATAACACCATAGTATTTGGACAAACACTTTTTACCTGAACAATCCTAGGTAGAGACATTAGAAGTAATTGAAATAATGCTGTGGGAGTTACCTTCAGACAAGGAACTTCTTTCAGATTCAGTCCCATCTCGGAAGCTTCCTACTCCGTCCTCAAATATCATATCAGTGGAGTCATCGATGAGCATGGATGCACGATCTGATGGCTTCTGACCACATTTCTTCCTCAACACATTGATCCGATTTTCAACCTCCTGGAAAATGTATCATTTGAGTTGTGTCACCAGAGCAAAACTAAAAATTTTGATATTTTTTTTTTGTTAAATTGTAAATTAACATGATTTCTTGGGTGCAACATATCTGGAGTTAATGACATTAAAAAAAAGCCAAAGCTAGGATGCTGTTGATCATATTATTAGTAGACATTTCGAACTGATGATGAACCCAGTAAGATTTTGAAATGTCTACTAATAATATGATCAACAGCATCCTAGCTTTGGCTTTCCTTTTTAAAAACCAGGTTTCTTTTTCGCACTCACAAAATTAAATGCAATTATGGATAATTCAGTAGTTTCAGATCACCTGCATGTTACAGCACAAAACTAATATTGTGCTGAATTCTGCAATGACAGTTTAATAATGCCCCCTGGCACTATTACTTTAGGCACCTTATATTGTGGATAAAAATCACTTTGCAGCTCATATCAAGTTTTAATTTAAGTGCCATTTTGACAGGATAAAATTGATTGTGGTATTTAATAGATATAGAAAACTGCATTGCATTAAATTTAATTTGAATCAAATTATTCAGTCTGTATATTTCTAACAAAGAATCGAAAACAAATTTATGTAGGATCACATATATATAACACAATACCTACATAGTTTGATTTCAAAAGCTGTGAATAAATCTTCAAGATTAGTCCATTTTTAAATTCAACATACAGTGAAGAAACAACTTGTGAGTTGACAGACCTGTAATTTTTCACAAGATTTTTTGTACGAGGTTTGTCTTTTGTTCCGGATTCTTCCCTTCGCTGTTCGGTCGTAAGCAAGCTTTTTGGCAGCACTCGCTATCTGGGTAAGAATTTCAAACTCTGTTTCAAGTTGACTGAGCTCATCGGATGCATCGGCTGTCTCAGAACCAAAACCAGAAGATGAGGATGATGCAGCTGTTACAGTGCTTGGGTAATCCTTTTCCTGAAATTGATAATTAATCATAAATTATCTAACTATCTGAATTCAACACAGCCCATCTAAACCAATTACATTTCATTAATTTTGAAACATATATACCACTTTTTTTCAAAATTTTATCAGAAACAATGAGAAAAAAATGCATGATTATTTTGCAAAATTTTTTGTTATTGAAGAGAAATAGTGGTTGCTGAGGGAGTGTTTGTGCACTAAATTCTAGTTGTCATGTAACAAGAGTGTGAGATGTTTGCAGCATCATAGTGACTTACTAAGTTGTTCCTAGAGTTGACTTTGTTTCGTAATTTCACTTTAAATTCGGCGCCAACCCGCTTCTTGATTTTTGGTCGTTTTTCATCGAGGTCCATGTACTTGACATACTCTGGAGCCAACTTTCCCGTTATTTCCTGGAAAAAAGGAAATTTATTTGAAAATCGACTGACACGAAGGCACAGGAGATGTGTAAGTCAACCTACCGCTTCTTTCAGGCACCATAACTTTAGCTCCTGTACTTTGTCATACAACTGGTCTTCAAGTTTCGTTTTCCTAGATTTGAGAGCATCAGACATTTCCTGTTTGGCCGCTCGTACTTCTGGGGTTTCATCTTTGCTTCCTGATGTAAACAGGAATGATTTGTTGACTAATATATGGGCTTGTTGTGCAACAAAAACTTCCAGGATTTAGAACACAAACTTTTACTTTAATTTACAACCAAATGCAAAAACCAAAGTTAACATTGTATGTGTTACTGCGCCAGCAAAAAATCTGTTATTAATTATCAATTCACGATAAACTTTAATTGTCCACTTTCTTTTACAGCTAGGGATTTAATTACCTTTTTTCACAGTGATATCGAGGTCTTTTATTTGTTTTCTCGTCATGCCTGGTGTTTCTTTGAGTGGAGTAATCAAGCTTTGACTGTTGCTTGTTAAATCGTTGCTGAGATTTGTTAAGTTGTTAGCAGCAGTAAGCTTGGTCTGTCAAGCACATCAAGTAAAATTTAGGAAATTTTTTTTTTTTACCACACGCCTTCAATGCATAGAACTTTGAGTAAAAACAAAACAAACCAGTTTCTGAATATAAATAAATTTACCAGAAGACATTATTAGCAAGGATATTTGCGTTTTAAGTTTTACGATTGCCAAAATAGTTTTGTTGTTGGTAATGATATGTCAAAACCAAACAGAAATACAACTCAACAATCACCTTGCTTTGCTTTCTGTCTAGGTAGTAATGATGTTGGGATATGGACATACTCCAAATAGTCTTGATAAGAGTTGGAGATCCATACCATGCATGAACTTTAATCTCTGAGCTGGATTTTCGTGAATTTTCTGTTGACAAATGGTCTCTTGATCCCACACTGTTGATTCTTGGTTGACGATCATTAACCTCAATTGAGAATTTCTTCTCCCGAAAGTAAAGGTTTTCTAAGTGCCGCCAATGGAATGTCTGCGTGCAAACAATAGCCTTTAGGTCATAGATGTAAAAAATAAGTACCAAATGCAGACATAATTTGGTAAGAAAGTGAACAGGAGTTTAAACAGCATGAATCAGCATCACAAACAATGTAAATATGGTATAGATATGTTGGGAATAACAACCTCGAAAAACACAATTTATTTTTTTCAGGGACATTGGACCATACTGGCATCTTTTACCCATAAATGCAAGTCAGACTTGTCAGAAATTACAAAGGTGTCAGTATATTTAACACTTGTTTCCACTAAAATTACTGCCTTAAATATATATAAAAGCTTGAAAATTGTATAATCACACAACTGGTAATTAAACCAACTGGTTAAAAACATAAAAACCACACAAAATAAACTTTTTCAAATACATTCACTCTGTAAACCAAAAGACACGGCTGGTGTTTCCAACCCCACGCACACAGCGCAAAACATATGAGCGACCTACTTAACCCACTTGGAAGCGGTTACAAGGCATCGTAAGACAGAGAGCTTTGTCACAAAATAAAGGGTCCTGAATCACTGCGTTCTACGATTACGTCAGGAACCCCTGGTTGGATCGAACGCACGACGAAGCTGCCAATTATATCGGACTGACGAATTCTTTTCAATCAACTGATTTATTTCGCGGGTCAGTATTCGTTATTGTAATACAAATTTGCTAAATAGAACCTAATGACATCTAAAAACCATCTACGAAATATGTAATGTTATCGGCATTGAGACAAGTTGCATCAGAACGGTGTTATTTTCTGTGATTTCCTCACGATTCACAGTTAAACTTATAGTTTTACGTCGCAAAGAGGGCAGTAATCAATCTGGGACGGACTTGTTACAACTTCAAACAAACCATTCAGTCAAGTATGTCGCAAACAAAGGTTTTGGAACATTGAATTTCAGACATTACTTCAATAACACACAGATCTTCCGCGAAAATCAGATCAGTGTATTTGCGTGGTTCGCATTCAATCTGTTGTCACACACATCACGCGTGAACCACAATCGCAGAGCAAACCAAGCTTAAGGCGAGGTCGTCGGAATGTTGTGACGCGGATATCTGGAGAATGCACGGGTCTGCTGTCTAGGTCTGCTAAGTTTAATCCAGGCTATGACCTGCTAGCTGCTTCTGCGCTGTGTAGAGTAGTTATAAACATTTTCTGAAGTAATACTAACACACGCTGCGAATTTTGCTAAAATAGACCTTACTAAGTTAAGGCATACACCTGTGGTTTATTACAAAGTTAGTCACGTGTTTGGTACATGATTCACCAGGATTACCAAATGAGAAACGGACATACAACAACTTAGACCAACTAAATTTCGCAAGCAAGAACCAACCGTAAACTCATGCTTTTGAACATCTCGCTTAGACCTGTTAGATAAATACGGGTAAGTTAGAAATGCTACTGTGCCTCGTGAATACAATATAAAAAAATAGCAGTCCAGGCAACATTTCATATTTATGACGACCTATCAAACTAAGTCACGTGATTAGGAACGTGAAATCAAACGTATTCATATTAACATGCAAATAAGTATAAGAGCACTGTGCATATTCTACCATCCCTCATTGTTCATAAAGTTCACGCCACAGCACTTGCAAATACCGCGGTATTTAGAAACGCTAGGTAACTGTCAGCTACAGTTTGCATGCAGCAATTAAATGGCTCTGATACTGCTTTATTTCTCAAACTTTAGTTGCTACTAATTACATAAAAATACAGTTAACTTGGTCATCAATTCCAGTACAACAAGCATACATCAGCTGCCATGTCATGCTCTAAGCACTGAACCAATGCGAACGTGATATTCATGAGACTCCGGTCGTAATCTGATTAAAACTATAAGACGATATCCCGACAAGCGAATCCGACGACTTACCATGGATAAATTGTTATCAAACAGCAATGTGGCTGCTATCGGTCCATGAAGATCTGACGAACCCTATGTTGAATTGGGTTGCCAAGCCTTTTATGGGGTGTGTCGTGTAAAAATCTTTTTGGTAGATTAGTTTTCAATGGAGGACAACGGATTGAAAAGTACGACTTGACACGGTATGTGGGTTTATGTTTGCTCAGTTTCTCATTATTTCTCACCATGTTAAAGCCAAATATTTTCCGAAGGTTTGATCTACTGTATTTTACATTTGAATTCCAGAAATAAGCGGCTAAATACGACCGAAAGTAGCCTGACGTTCCTTGACAGTAAGCAAGTTATATCTGATATTGACCAAAAACTTTCTGACCAAACAAAATGCGAAGTTAAACTAGGCTCCCTGGTGCGCAGTTTTGTCCGGACATAGAGGGGTTCTTGTTGTGTTTATACTTCCTATTAAATGACAGGAAAGATGATGAAAGCGATTTTGCATACTTTCGAGGGTATTTACTGCGTGTCACAGGCATACGTTGAAGAACTTCCCTAATCTACTCATTTAACAGAGAGTTTTCGTTCTGCGCACCCTCCCTTATTTCAAAAGCAAAAACGATGAAAAACAGTTAATCCTATTGACTGAAACAAAATGTACACAATAGCCCATTGAAGCAATGAAGAGCTCACAATACTTAAACATGAACAACAATTCCCACACAGTTTCAAACTACTTCAACCTAACTGTTTGAAACTAAATTTTGATCTAAATTTAATTGAAAAACTCCAGCAATTACAGATAGAACACGACTCCTTCACTGTACGTTCGTGTCGGAGAAACATAATAGCTCTCTGCACACTAATCATTATATCAGACCGCCATAGGTCATCGATTTTGTGGCAATCAATGACCCACAAAACGGACTAAATTCGCTAACTTATGACCACGATTGTGCCCGTCATTGTCCGTAAGAAACGCTTTAGGTCGCGATCTGGTCTCTGGACAATTGCGGGAAACACGTCGAGTGGCGTTCCAAGACCTGGCTCTACAACATCAAGCTCCTTCAATTTGGGGTATTTAAAGACGGCTTATTGGAGCGAAAGTTCTGTGGCCAACAACAGGTTTCTGTAAACCGTGTTGACCTCGGAATAAATTCGAATTCACACAGTGAGTGACTTTGACACAAAAACAACTTTTACACAAATTTCATGCGCAATTTGATTGTTGAACAGCGCTTTACAATAAAGATTATGTTTGTGCAATTGATATTAAACTCCCGGGATTGTTTTGATCAACTAATTTTTGTAGCTGTAGTTGTGTTTTAACTATGAGTTTAATTAATGTGTTTGTGTGGCATTGAATATTGTAGCCATGGTCGTACATGATCAACGAATACACAACAAAACGAAAGCGCTTACCTTTGTTGCCAGTCGTCGGTCGGTGATGTGAAATTGCTGTATTCCCTTACAACTCAACCCTAACCACCATGGAACACCAGACTTGTCCTGAACAAAACAAAATAAAGATATATGAAATACTTAAAACCATAACAGCAAACTAATAATAAAAACTTGCTCTAAAACTGTATAACATGCCACTTTACTCTAGGCTGCTTTACACAAATGTAAGAGTGTGATTTTACTGAGGTTCCTTTTCTCAAACAAAGACAAAAATTGGCAGCAATCAATCGTATGTTAATTGGGATGAGTGCCAACAAACCACAAAGGCGACTGATTGCCTTTTAATGCCTTGCGATCATAAAAAACTCTTAACAAAAGAAAGTCTACTTAAAAGCCATGAAAATTCTAGGATATTGTCCGTCAAACAAACTTTCAGCACTATTTGCAAAGTCTAGCAAGTAAATATCCCTTCCATACATAAAATCAAGGTTCTTCTAAAGCCAAAACGTAAGACACATACATGGAATTATCTTCCAGCAGTTTACACCGTGTCCATTACGTTTTCTTTACACTGAAGTCGATAATCCGTCTACAAAGTATCATAAGGTCTCAAATGTATTCGTACATTCGTATTGTTACACAATCTGTGGCTGTCATGAAACCCGAATTCCTAAACCGAATGAGAAATGATTTGGACACACAAAAATCTGTCCAAGCAGTTGTGTGTACCCGCCCACCTTAGTCCACACACTGCAGTCAAACACCTCTGCGCTTTGTTGGCACAAAAACAACTGAACACACAACACCCAGCCCTCGATTCGTTCGATGTTCTCACTTCGTTATCGCAACCTATGGCTTGTTGCCTCAATGAACCCTGCTCATGTCACTATGCAAGAATCAGTATCTCGTCAGTACGACTGGAAAGTCTTGTGACTTTATGACGTTGGAGGGTATACGGTATAGTTGCTGTGTATTAAGACGTTTTGCCGATGGATTCGAGCACAGGCGTTTGGTTAATGTTTGACTTCTGTGAAGATGCGATGTGGAAATGGTCTGACTTTGTTTGCACAGTACGCGAATTAAGTGCCCAGCAGTAAATCTCCCGATGTATGGTGTTTTCCGTACCTTTCACAACTTCGTGTATGCTTCAGGTTTTGTGGAAAATTTAACGGGATAAATAAAATTTTGTATTTTTTGAACTTTCGATCGGACTTTGAGTCGTGCCCAGTAATATAATAGGCACTTTAACAGCCCGTGAACTTTATATTCGAAAATTTCTCCCATTTTAGTCGAGTTACTTCAACTGAGCGCACCTCCGCAGCTATCCAACGAACTAAACCTGGCAATAATCAGTACCCTTTAGTGGCACAGATGAAAGGGGACCTTTTTATTGTATGCCCAACCGACAGCTGTTGAAGATGACATCAGAAATCGGGCTGTCATGACTTGTGACCCTTTTACCCTCGTTGTCGCCAATACAGGAAACATTTGGGCCTTATCGTAAGTCTCGATTGGTCGAATAGGAAATTGTTGGGCGCGACAAGTCAACAGATCGCGTAAAACTACCATCTAGCATCAATATTCTGACGTTGCTTCTTCCCCTTAACATTTTAGTCATAACCTCAGTCGAGACTACAGAATAGCTGTGCAACCAAACAAATGTTTAATATTAAATCTTATTTCAAACTCAAAATACCGCTGCCACTTTCACTTTAACGCTAACACAGGTAAAACAACGGTAGTACAAAACTATTTCATTTGACACCCACACATATCTGGCCCGCATCACAATTCAGAAGGCCGACAAACCACGTAATCCATACATCATAATTCCTATACATAATCTTTCAAAAAATCTACAAAAACACTTTTTCAATTTTAGCAATTCTGCTTAAAACTCCGGTTTTGAACATGTCGTTCCTGCACTCCGCATATCGCTAAATACAGGATGCCCGTCTAGCTATTTGCGTGCCCTCAAGCTAGTCTCAGCAAAGGCTACAAGGAAAATTACCGCACCTTTATGAGAGGATGACAGTGGCCGTTGATGCGGAACGGGTTGCGGTCACGCGTGACTTCATGCACTTTACCTCAAAGCGCGGCAAATTCTTCGCCAGGCTCTGACGCGTTTTTAGGAGAAACAAGGCGATTTTTCAAACGTAAATTTCGGAAATACCTTTCCCAATACGCAGTCATTTAAACATGGCTCATAATGTGAATGCTTACTGACGTGTTTATGCACAATCTCTTCACAACTGAAGTTTTTAAATCCATGCAGCATTTTTATGTTCACACAGTTTTCATCAAATACGTTTTGAGTAACAGTCGGAACAGTTGTAGATTTTTCCGCTTTTAGTACACAGCCTCAGCGCACTTGCTAGATTTTACACATGGAGACTGCCATAAATCAAACAATAAATAAACTTGTCCTCAAAAGCTCAAGCGGGTTCGAGGAATGTGCGTTGTTTGAACAGCTTTAACCTCATGCGGGTGAATGAAATACCACTGCACAAATCCCCAATCGACTTCATGCTTGCACCAGAACTATTGCTAACTTCACCTTGTCCCTGTACTACTAGGTTTTCCTCACAACACATTGCTTTACCACGTAAAGAGTCACTTTGCAAGTGAAATCAGCACCTTTGTTCGTTGGTGTATAGTGCGAGGTTATGAGCTTGAAAGTTACTACTGGTCACGATGTCGTCATTACTAACATCATAACAGTCTGAAGCTGTCAACAAAGGCTGGTAGTACAGCAGCAGCCGCACCAAATACAGCCAATTATCAACATCTATTCAAAGCAATTGAACGATGGCATTCTCGTCTGCATTAACAATTACGGTGAAAGTTAGATCGCCGTTGGTCATTCAATTTCTACTAAATTGGTTTCCCGTAAGGCTGTAATTATCAACAAAAGCACTGGTGTCTGGGTAGGTGCGGCTCTAGCATGACAAGATTGCTTGATGGAATCTTATTCCCTAAGAAATAGTGCTTTCTGCAAATGACAAACTGTCCTATGTGTTAGCTCTCCGTTTGAATACACTTTAATGGTACCTTTGCCTTTCGTTTTGGGCATCACAAGAACAGGCATATCGTAATTGACATCCCCAAATCACCTGCAATAATCTATTGCCACGCCCCTTCATAACGCAGCACTAACACAACTGCCTTTGCAAGAGACAAAGAAACTGCTGAGCACGGTTGGGAACGAAGTGCAGTTTTCTGCTAGTTAACATTCGTCGTATTGTCGGTCATAGAGTTTCCCCCTTGTTTCTCCGAAACCTGATATACAAACAACAGCAGCGAACAATGCCGTAGAAATAGCTTCCTCAAATGCGACCTGAAAAGAGTGTTTCGCCATGTTGGTGTGCTTTGTTCTTACAATCAAGCCTCGAGAATTAAACAAGAAAAACAAAATGTTCGGTTTCAAACAAGGCCACCCAGAAGCGATGACACAAAAAATGCTTTCACGAAAAAACGCTTTTAGTTGATCACGATTTTCTGTGCATTATTCTCTTTTTAGTAGCTCCGACAACATTGGGCTTATTCAGCTTCTTAATTTGTCCCTTCCCAAAGTTTTTAACCAAATGGCGCCATGTTATGGTTACCAACAGTAACTTGCCACCATATGTTATTGACCCATACCAGATAAGAAAACTATGAGCCACAAACACTACCACACAACGACCGACTTGAGTTTGGTGTTGGAAATGCCTGTAGCAGGGAACAACCTGACATTTTACAACGAATCAAAGTGTACTTGCTGGTCTTCAAGTTGCAACATTTTCCACAAGACACGACAATTTCTGATATATCAAGCTTAATCACAAGATGCAAAGGATTATACATACAAATAAAGCATAGCCCGCTGCAACTTGCACAACATCAACCCTGGCCGCCGCTGCGCTCCATCGAACCCGCACGATATCGCAAAAAAGGCCACAGGCGGCTGGAGCCATTCAGCGCAGTCACAGAAAAAGGAAAACGAACAAAGCTGTCCAGTTACGACGAAAGGAAACTGGCGACAAGTCTGCTGCTATTACGGAAGCTGTCTATTGTTTAAGACAACCAGGTAGTTGTTATGTTTCCCCCTTGGATGTTTTGAGGGTTTTCCAAACATTATTTCCCCCTTTTGTTTCATAATGCGTTTTAATAATATTACTAAACACAGTGCAAACTATAAACCCAGTTGTTTAAGTAGGATTTTCCTAATTATTATTAATAATCCTGAGTTGTCTCTCTGTTTAAAGTTTCTACGATATATATATTTCGAAGAAATTAAACTCTCATTTGAGATTTTACTACTGTGCCATTATGTTGTACATGGCGTGCAATGATACATACAGGGCCACTATTTTGACATATTAGGTCTAATCATTGCAGCTTTGTTAGTGTGATATACTAGTGATATGGCCAGCTGATATAACCAAATGAAGACTAACACATTTTTACAGCGGACCAACAGTGGCCCTGCCTGTAGCGCATTTAAAACATGTCCATATTGCTTGTATATAGTGTTGGTGTAGGATGAATACCAAAATCGTTAGTGCATATTGAATCGTTAATCTTGCGTTGAAGTTGGCTGTGGAAACCACTACTGTTGTTGAGAAACAAGTATTCGAATATCTGGGATTAACGCATTAAGTAATCTCACAGCCGCAAACATTGACTTTTGCCAAATACAGCGCCGGGATTCGAACCCCTGCTATCGTGTACAAGAATTTCGACCAGGTTTGCTACTTGGTATATTAGTCGTGCGCCCTGGCCGAAAGTCACACAATTGGAACGAGGTTACAACACTCATAGCGCCCACTACCGGCACAGAAATACCGTTCGAGTAGCTCTTTTAACGGCACACTGTACTGTGATCTTTTCTATTGACACATTCTTTCCAGTTGTGTACCATTGTAATTATCATACAACAAAAATCTGACGATCGATATTAAATGTTATTTTATGACGTCTACGCAATGCTTGGATTCTCTCAACCATTTACATACACATCGAGATAATACTGACGTACCTTCACTTTATAGTAATGGATTCCATAGGCAGGCAGTGTTTCAACAAGCGTCATGTAACTAAAAACCAAATGCAAGTTGTTGTTACTGGCGGGAACCACGCAATGGTCGAATTATAATAATAAACTCCTCTCAATGTAGGTTTCGCCTCTTCCGGTTCTTCAGGCCATTGTTAGGGTGACGGTTATATTCGTCAATAATTAAAATACACGTCACATAATAAACAATATGCAAATGTGCACTTTAATGAACAAAAGCAGCCAAAAAGAAACTAGCAAGGGCGGAACAGAATGAGTTGTGGTGAAATTATGTTAATTATTTACTAGGTTTAGGTCGGACACTGAATGGAATTTTTCGTCAAAGGTTTAATTTAAACAACAATACATCCTCACCTTATGATTGCCTTTCCCTTCGAGAAGCCGCGCAACTCTTTGTACATTTCAATAACAGAGGATTCACTAAAAAACAAACCATATCAAGTCATTATTCAAGGAAATTCGAACCCCACATAGGAGTTGATTAGATAGCATGTGTTAAGTAGACGGAAAAACTATAAATACGAGCTTTACACACAAGTTCCGGTAGTTTTCGAAACATTCTAATTAAGATAGCATCGTCTCAGTCAATTAAGGAAGGGCAATGTGAGATATTGGAATCGAATCTTCTTTTTTAGTAAGTGATTATAGGTTCAGGTGGAGTTTAGAATGTGCAATGATGAATGTCTTTTAACGACAAACCGGTTTGGCAAAGTGTTTTAATCGTTTTTCAGCATCCATTATATAATCAGAGTCAACACACTGAACCCATGTAACTCACAAGAGGCACAACAAAGTATTTCGCAAATAATAATCTCACCAGTGTTGTCTGGAAAGCTCGCGGAATAATCGGCTAGGAAAAAGAGGAAACTTCGTCATTTGGCAGCGCGCAGTATCGTCACTAAACAAAAGGAATCACAATTATTTTATTGTTAGTGCTTTGAACGTTTGTATATGGGACTGAGGTGAGAAATTTTTTAATCAATAATTGCTGTTTAATTCATTTACATAATACGTAGACGGTGCATAGCAACTTCTCAGGGGTTGATATATTTGTACAGTTAAGTTAGGTGAACCTGCAGGTATTTGTAATTCAGAACGCCTGTGACACTAAAGGCATGTCTCAGCTTTTTTAGGGAAGTTCCATCATTACCATATAACAGCAGGAACTGTATTATTTCATAATGGTCATAAGATTAGTCAGTATGTTAGCAATATATTAACTCTAAAAATATTGGCAAAAATCAATGTACTTACTCAACATAGTCCCCACATATCGCCTGTAAACACAAAAAGAGTTGTAAATGTAAAACCAACAACAGCACATGAAGTTATGAGGGAAAAAAACAATTTTTAAAAATCAAAATCAAATCTTTTTAAATTTCAAATCCATTCAAAATGTTTCCAAGCTGCAAAATGGTTAATGATGAAGTACTGTAAGATAGAGTGTGTTCCAAGTTTGAATCATTTTAAGTTTTTTGGTTAAGCGTGCACAGGCTGTTGCCAAATCAAAACAGTACTAAAATAGCTGGTGGGGTTTAAGTGGAGGCTCCGAAGAGCAAACAATAGATGGTATCATTTACTCTGACTGTGGACGTCAGTGAAACTACAACAATGGGATCCCACACTTGCCTGCAATATATGGGAGGCGAGTCGAAATGCGGTCTTGCTGTCTTCGATTTCCAATTGGCCCTGGAAAGAATAGGTAATGATTTTTTGATAAGAAATGGCTTCCACCACAAAAGCACTTTTAGTGGATGATTTACATTCAAACCAGGGTTTGGGGGTAATATGGACTTTTATGGCTTGCAGACATTGAAATATGGTTGACAAGGCATATTTCAGCATTGATTATAACAGTTGCTTACTACAAACAGCCAAATTCTTTGGAATGGAACGGTCATACATCAGACAAACTTTTAAAAACAATTGTATATACAGCCAACGTAATGACATACAATATTATTAAACAGTTTTATTGTGATTGTTGCATTACATCTACACACATTACATATCAGAAGGTTTCAACAATGCAAGGAAACAATATTGATCACCTTATATACAAGTGACTTTACATAAAGGAAAAACAGCTCAACTGTCCTGCTTTGCTTTAGATAGGAGATGCTTTCCACATAAAATCTGATAAAGCAAAAGATTTTTCAAACTTAGCAAATCACGACATGGGCATGGTAAGGATGGCATCTAGTGCTTAGACATTTCCTCATTAATGATTTATCCAATTTAAACAAGCATCCTTTCCAAATTGAATACATGCATTGTGTTTTATGTTAAGTGGACTGAAAACCTCTATGCTCTGGGGCAATGTGACAAATTAGGGAAGCACTTTTGTGAATTGAATAAATAGCCCAATTTTTTTATGTGCTGCAATCTGCATGGACCTTGTGCCAAAAGTTTGTTGGCAAAATGGCAACTAACACTACTTCTTCTGTGTACAATTTAAACAGGTTTGACTCACTTGACCGCAAACAAGAGGTCGATGACCTTTCCACTCTTTCTGGCAATGTCATGTTCCAAAACTTTCTTTTCATCCTGGAGCCAGGCATAGTAACCACTAAAACCAAAAACAAAAGTCATCAGAACTATTTCTACAGACATTAGGAAAAACTTATTGAACAACATCAAAGATGCATTAGTCTGAAACATGCTTTTAGCTTACCCTTCATGCTTGTAGGCGATGCCAAAGTACTCCCTTTCCTTGAGCTTAAAGTGTGAGGCTACAATCTCCAGCAGGTCTTTGCCAAGAAGTTTTGACTACAAACAGGGAACAAAATGTACATGTTCAATAATTGTTTTTACAACAAATCTGTGAGATATTCAAGTTTGCAACACATGTGCATTCCAGTTTATTAGTACTTTAATAAATAACAAAAAAAGCCTCAAAAGCAACAAATCCAAGTGTTTGGTAATAACGCACCTGTAGGTTCAGCTCAAGTTTCCGTTCATTTGGCAAATATACACTACATTTCCGTCCATCACTCATGATTCAGTTGGCTTTTGTCTGCGTCGATGTACACAGTAATCCAACACCTTGTGGGGTTTCTCCTCACAGCACATGTTACTTGTTTACATTTTAACCAATGTCACACTTAGTTTGGTTTGTGTTAATGCTGAGAAAAAAGTGTACTGTGTTTATATGATGGAAACATATTTTTAACTCGAATATAGGCCTACCTGAACTACACAAGTACATGTCTGTTTTGGATAAAAAAAACATACCTTTGATGAATTTCAAATACTTTTTCATAAGTCAAAATTAGAATGATCACAACATAAACCTTACCTTTTCAAGAAACACAAACTCTGGTTATTGTCTGACAATAACACAAAACCAACAATTCCAAAACACACTAAGTCAGTTTAATCCATGGCTGTCTGAATCACTAACCTGGCTCGAAAAAAACTCCACATTTAAACCTCACAAAAATGTGTTCCACCAATCCACTTTCAACATGCGTGGCCGCCTGACCTCAATAGCACAATACAAATCCTATGTGTTGGTGCGTTTTGTTTCAAGAACGCTTCAGTCCGCCCTCCAAGTGATAATGGATTCCGCTAATCGGCGTAAATCCACATTAGGAAAGACCTAGTTACCATTTATCGAGTCTAGTGAATGGCATGCCACGGTACAAGATGGTTTCCTTATGCCATATATTTCTCGGGCATAACTCTATATATGCACAAAAACCCTCACCTCGAACTCATTTTAACGTATAAATAAGTCGTGTCTTCAAGACTTACATAACGACTTTTGTAAATATATTTGTCACTCTGCTGGCAAAACTCTGAAAAATAATGATAAACTTCATAAACTCGTTGTCTTGTGAAACGATTCCCGTACACGAGTAATGTCAATGCCAAACCTAGTTGTTCAGACACATCTCGATGCGAACGAGACATTACGCCAGACCCTATAAATCACCCATATACGCCATTGCGACTCTCTTATCACAAGGGATTTTTTCACAAGCTGAACGCAACGCAAGTCAAATACTGAAACTGCTAATTCAACAATACGATCATATGGCAATGGTCAAGCATTTCCAACACGATTATTTTTTTGGTACTACCAAAAACCTGACACACCTAAACTGAGTACCAAAGTTGCAACAGCGGAAAGCCATTCTCCTACCATCACACAAGTGGAGAATGCCCACAAATGAGTAATTTGGTCGGCTCGCTTTTTGCCTGGATTGAAGAGACACAGATATTCTGAGCCCAGATGCCAGTATTGGTAGACACTGCGTTGTTTGCCGCCATGGCTGGGCCAACATTCAAGTTCCAGACACAATGTAAACGATCCAAACCAATATAGGGCCTGTAGCCTTATACCTTGTACGTTTTACCAACTGGTAAAATTGTCGAAATGTCAACATTGTCAATTTTTTGCAGTACAAGCAAGTGTACAAATGCGATTTTAAAATCACTTTGAGATAGTAAAAGGCCACAAGACAAATATAACCGAGGTGTTATATAGCACCATTAAGTTGCCCTTGTCTGGAACATAACAGCGATGAGACGGATGAGAAATCTAATTAACTGGAGACCCGCGGTGACCTGTTTCATTGAAAAACCCATGGATTAATGGAGAGCGCCTGGATTAATCGAACGCAAGTCTTCGATAGTTGACAGACAACTCACGACGACATAAACTTCTTTCTCCGCGCGGATCGACTTCCTACAA
The DNA here is from genome assembly GCF_947561715.1 of Ascidia mentula. Lineage (NCBI taxonomy): Eukaryota > Metazoa > Chordata > Ascidiacea > Phlebobranchia > Ascidiidae > Ascidia > Ascidia mentula. The sequence goes on along the minus strand of NC_138570.1, from coordinate 17,571,857 downwards.
AACTTTTCTGTTTCTACGGCAAATATTTACAAACCCAGCGAAATTCATATACGCGTTTCATAGAAGCCTATTGAGCTGTCGAAATAAGTTGTTTCGCAAAACCTCAATATGGAATAAACCTTTTAATAAACAAAATTGTTTTTTTGTCTTTATCATTGAATTGACCGTAAGGACAGTCACACCTTACAGAATAGCGTCTAAAACGCCTTCAAAACGGTTAAACATATCAAGCACTGAGGGGGCATTAACACGGTTTGCCTTCGTTAAGAAGCGTGTGTTGAGGCGTGGCGCAAGCAATTAAACATTGAACAACGTCAGCGAATTCCTCATAAGTGTTTGTACATAAAACAAAAGGTAGGCTGTAGTTTTAGTGACGCGATTAACGAGAGAGCGCAGAGGCCGTTGGTAGTAACAGGAAACACCCGTGGCAGAGCTACAAGTGAGAAGATATGTTCGAATATGGTTCAGTGAATTGCTTTTACAACATAACTCCAACAAACATTAAACACGAGAAATATGTGAAATAATATCTGGTTATTTTGAGCAATATTTCAGTCTTCATCACTAAACAACTTCACGTATTGAAAAACAACCTTCATGAGTCATATTTTTGCAGGTATGTCAAGACGTCTTTGCAATGACGATGTTGAAGTCGGCTATGTACATCATAAGACCGTTCTTGACATTTCTAAATAATTTTAAAAATTTTCGAGTGCAGCTAGTGTTCATATGAAAATAAGGACGCGATTAGGCCCCGTTCGATAACTTTCACTAGGGAAAATTATAAATAAAGACAACAAATCATGTTTAGGGCGTATATACTTGTTTAAGACGTATATATGATGGTTTTTAACGAGTGTTTGCAGCGTCCCTGCGGAGCCAAACCTGCACCGTCATTTCAACAATTCGCCAAGATGCGAAGGCATTGCTTTCACACATTTAGGGCTGGCCCTGTTATTGTGGCCCATTGAAAACAGACAAACCGTGACGTTTCTATGAACTTGCGGAGGTTCATGCTGTGAGTCTGATGAAAGCAACAAAGATCGTAAACGTGTTTTCCTTCTGTCTATTTCAACATCAGGATATTTCGGGTCGGTTAAACAACAACTTACCTTAATCTTTTCCCTCAAACAATTGAGTTTGCTAAAGGATTTAACAACGATAATTTTCTTGAACTTATGTTGAAGTCTACAATGTACCCAACTGCTTCTGGCCAATCCAGCACCCTGTCTGTATTTGCCTTGCCCTTGTAGCATAGCTTTTTTAGTGTAAGTTATTTCATTTTTACACAAATCTTCACTCAAAACGAAATTACTACAGCATAGCAAGCAACAGTCTCGAGCATTACACATTGAACCGAAGAATATTTCGAAACAGGACAATCCGTAACCTTCGTAGCGGAAAGTACGTTTCGCTATAATTCAAACCACTTTCCGCGCTTTTGTCAGCGGACAAGGGAAGCACAGCTGTGTTTAGACCTCGTGAAGCACTCGAACCCAACGCACGGCGATTCAACACTTGAAATTCTGCCAACTGAATTGAGCTTCGCCCTTGACCGTACTTAACCAACTTCCTAAACTACGATAGGAAAAGCCCTTTGCAACGTAATAACTGCGCTCTGTGACCCAGCCCCGTGGTAAGTTCAAATGCGTGATTACCTGCTGCGAGACATAATGGGGTTTAACACATAGAAAATGAGAAGAATAAAACGGCTCGGTCGCTTCAAGTTAAGAAAGCATTATCCACTGGGTCTTAACAATAGCACAAATGACTACCGCACTAAACTATGCCTACGCTCACTGTGTGCTTCTGTTGCCTGCTGAACATATTCCTTTCAGTATTTATATTATACCTCTTTGCAATGGGAATGGGTATGACTATTTTATGTAAGCTATAACGTTTTTCTTTTAAACATTACCTTGACACGAGGTTATGACCTTGCATGCATTCTGGCCGCAAACAAGCAAAACCTGATAAAATCACTTTTGTTTCGTATTCAACAAAACTTTCACGTACATTGTATGCTTTCAACTTAGCTGTAACCAACTTACGCAAAATAACAAGGTTACCAGAATTCGGAAAGTTTTTATAATGCAGTTTAGCCTTCTATTCCACCAGCGGTTCACAGCGTAAAAGGGCGAGCTATGGTTTAAGGCAGGAAGCTGAGGAAAGAAGTTATCCTGGTGGTATAGTAACTTGACGCCAACCGCGCCGCGGTTTTCCCAGTAAAACTTGTGCAGTTAACATTGGAATGGGGGCAGAACCGAACGTAAAATTCCCTTTATAATATCAGTCAGATGTTGGCGCAGCATTAACTTTTCTGATCACGTTACAAAGGTTTCAAACAAACGCAATAACATGGAATGAATAGCTGGGGCAAAACTCGTAAAAGCGACAAATGTTAAGAAACGGCCTTGTTGGATTCCCTCATGAATGTAGTCATCATGAACGCTTGTTCTTTAGAAAACGTCGAAAAAACGGAAGTCTGAAAAACTAAGTGATCGTTTGCAAGTTTCACCAGGTGATAAACAATTATGTTGATGTTTGGTGTAAATATATCGTAGTTGCACTTTCACCAAATCACGCGGAAAACCTTCCAACGCTAGACTGCACTTTGGACCCACAATCATCTGGTGAGAACCTGCATTGCCGGACTGTCACTTGATCGTGTTTACAAAACACTGGGTCAAGTGGTCTGTGACAAAAAGGCCGAATAACCACTGAAAACACAATGCCCTTTCTGAACGTGGACTTCTAATGGCAAGGTTTAAGAACAAACAATCATAAATTTCAGTAAAAACTACCTGAAGAACTCTAATTTGACACATTCCTGGCAAAATTATATACACATTGAATAGACTCCCTCATAGGCGTATCCAGGGCGTATCCAAGGGATCCGGAGAGCCTCTCCCTCTTTAGTGAAATATTTTTGGATGTTTTGATTGCTATAATAAACGCCACTGTAATATTTTTCTCTAAATCTCAGTGAAAACCGGAAACTTTATTTAACGAACACCTAAACACCGCATCGCACTTAAACTGGCCGTTGTTTCCCAACTCGAGACATGTTGTTACCGAACACTTGTTGCCAAACATGTTGCATTGTTATGAAACAAATGCATTTTAAGGACAAAATGTACTTTTTCCAGTGGTTTCAGTCATGCAGCTTCCCTGTTTGTAAAGTCAATTAGTTTAGATGTTAAAACACGTTGCAAATATTACGTATACACCTTTTAAAGCTTTTGAAGTACGTATTTTGCAATGCTAGACCAAAATCAACCTTAGTTTAAAGCAAAAATCGGGAATTCCCCACAAAATTTTGCCCCCCCACCCCAGCTTCAAAAAATTCTTGATAGGCCCGTGGACTCACGGACCCAACGAAACAGCTGACCTGTATAACAACGCACGAGTGCAGATATACGCATCAAATGCACTGAATTGGCAACACATATTTCGTCAGAAAAACTCACAACCAAAGCTAGCCACTTGGCCGACTTTTAACAAACCTAATAATACCAGAAATGTTGCAATTGTTGTCGTTAATCTGCAAAGCTGCAACAAAATTTGCGCTAGAAACCAATGCTATCCTGAGCGACTGCTTTCTGATAGCTGACGGTTGCTTACAACAAAGTTTTCAACCATACGTAATTATGCAGGCACCTGGCTTGACCCCCAGCACAAACACAATCAACCTTGATCTGTCTTCACGTTTAATCGGTCGGGCGCAGCTAACTCCGCGCCCCTCAAAAGGCAACATGACTTTCAGTGTTTGAAGTGCGCCGAAAGCTTCTGTCCACACCGCTTACGTATCAGCGTGGGATTGTGAATCACCGAGCGTGTCGGCGCCTTGCTTCGCATAACAGGCCTATCCCCGGGGTTACAGGCTACGCAGGAACGGCTAATTTGCCCTCGTCTACGCCGTAACCCGATAGCTTTCACTGCTGATTGCCGATTACATGAGGTTTGATGCTGGTTTTGGGCGTCGAGTTGGTCCACATTGTGTAAAGCACAACACGCCTTATGTGATTATCGTGGTTCAACCCATATTGATAAGTGTACTTATCTATACTTCAAGCTGCTCTTTGTTTCAATGCTCTGTAACAGTTGTGGTTTTATTCGCACACATACTGCATAGTTTTTACATGACCCATTCAAAAAGTTTATGTAAATCTACATACATAGTCCACGTAATGTTTATTGTGGACAATATTAATAAATCCAACAACTAAATGTGTATTTGCAAACCATCACACTTTCCTTTATTGAGGGCAAATTATAACAAGGAATAAGTTTTGTTAAATAATAAACTAATCCTGTGTCACTATCGGAAGACTGTGGGGTTTTGAGTTCAACTTTTATGATGCTTTTTTATACTTGCATTGGGAAATTTGTTTACTGGGATATGTATGCTTCAGTTCTTTAAATGTTTAGGAAAGGTATGTATTGTTTTGATAAAGGTTACAAGGCACAGAACAGATCCCCATTCCTAAATGATATTGAAAATATTGTAAACATGTACAGAGAGTCATAAAGTCCAACTGAATTTAGTCTGCTTAGTTAATATGATAGCGGCTTATGTAACACTTTATACAACCAATGCAATGGACAGGGACCAGCAATGAAAAATTTTGAATTCAAATTTGTTAAACTCATATTGTTAAAAATTCTACAATACCATGTCAAAACTTGCCTCCCACTGATCCCAACAAGGTTTGAACGACTGGACCTCAGAGACAACCTCTGCAGAGAAGTTGTAACATGATACAATAATCCCAAACAAGAGCATAACAAAGGACAACCTTCTTTATAAAGTACAGCTGATTTACAAGCAAAAATAATCAACAACAGTACAAAAATGCAGAACACTTGCACCTAAACAAGTTTATAGTGGCCTCAATTGTAGTAAACAGCTCTCTAATCGGTTTACTTGTACAACTTCACACACGCCTGCACATTGCAAACACGTTCCATAACTGACACCTGTTCTGATCACAACGCAACGAAGCAAAAAAGTATTTCTTTCACTGTATATCTCTTTGGCGCTACCCTGCGGTTATAACATTTGTAAACATTGAGCACTGAAAAGAAACAGGTGTATTTTGCAAAGATTTAACTTAAAAAGTTTTGTTTAGTTGAATTAAATGACATTTTGCCATGACTTGCTCTAAAATCTGCCTGAACAGTCATGACTAATGTTTATTGATACCAAATCACTTTATTTCCGGCATTATGTCACCACTGAAAAACTGTAATTACCAGCGCGTCCGAATAGTTTACAATAAATCAGCATGGAGCAATTCAGTAAAGCAACAGATGTTGGCATTATCACACATTTGCATTTAATACCTCACGTGAGCATGACGAAAGCGCTACGGACGAAAAGTGTAATCAGTTTCCCAAATTGCCCGAAGCGAAATTACAACGGCTTGAGTAGTTACATCGACTTGTTGTACCAGCTGGTAGTGCAGATAACTAGATTGGAATAAATGTTTGCCAGTTAAAGGAAGTTTTAGCTCACAATCTGGGTTTAGTTAGTACGATACAAGAAAGAATTTTAAATTGCAGTTGTATTAACCACTGTACTGAAGCTTTACAGGAAATCATCTAGTTATAAGTCTGTTTAAAGATACCTCTATCATCGAGTATTATGACAGCCTTTTGAACTGTTGGATGATCTATTTTACGAAAGCACGAACAAAATTTCGCAAAAGATGCGTTGTGTTCGAACACTTTTTACAGCAGTGTTATGTTGTTTTCTAGCATGTGCAAAAGCCACCAATGAAGCAAAATTCGTGGTGGGTTCTGAAATTAATCTGTTTAGAAATCATCTGAACCAACGCAAACAAATCGCCTAAAACTATTTAAAACAAACTAAAATCGTAAATTGTAACCTAACTGTTGATTTAATTTTACTTTTTACTTATGAAATTTGGAAACCTTACCTTAAATTGTTATCTTTTCTGTAAGTAAACGTCACGGGACCAAAAAGTTACAACCTTTTATTATTTGTTGTATTTTTAGTTCTATATTCTCATAAAACAATTTATTTGTTTAACAGCTGGAGAACAACCAGTGGTGGCAAAATGACACCCACGTTGGTTACATGGGAAGATACATCCTTCCAGTTGAAGCTGAATTCCCATCCTGGTGGATTGCGCTGATTTATGATTATCCAGTTACAGAGTTCCAGGTTGGTCCAGTCGCAATATAACGAGAGATTGAAGTTGTAAATAGACCAAATCCATCAATCGTGTTTTGGGGGAAATAGCCCACTTCAAAGTTTTAGGCAATTTACATAAGAAATAGCGCTGATAATAATTTGTTGGAACTCACTGCGGCAAAGTAACTGCTTGAAAACTAAGAGTGCTATCGGCTTTGTGTCACGAAAATCAAGTAAAAGCAATAGAGCAAAAAATGATTAGTAGACTACAGACAGTGCACACTGTTTCGACATGTCAGGTCTTATCAGTGCTGTGCACTGTCTGCAGCTCATTTAACCTGTTGTTGTAGTTCTTTATGGTGGGCTGCAGACAGGACCACTGTTTCGATATAACAGGTCTTATCAGTGCAGCTATGGTGTGACTTGCAACGATCTTGTCAGCTAAATAGTCGCTTCGTTTCTTGCGCACACTTTACCGCATTGTAACAAAGCTGATTAATTGCCTTTTTCATCGCGTTCCTCATGTGCTGGTGTTGCGTGGACTTGTGGATTTATTCTTAACTTAGCAATGCAATGCAATAAAGCAGTACAACGTTTTAGTAACGCATTTCTAGATATGGCAAGCCAGACTGTTCAAACAAAGTCCCGACAAAAAGATAGTCTACGTGAAGGAGACGATGTGGAATGGTCATCAGTATCCTGGAGCACAAATGAACCACAGGTGCTTTCCAACTTTTATTTACTGGTTTCACAAACAAGACGTATCCAATTCCAGATACAGTATTTGAACTGTATGCAAGCAATTGTTGTCAAACTTTGCCCTTTATATAAGACTGAAGGTTTTCACTTAAAATTAATGCTCGCGTTATTTAGATTCTTAGTGCATTACCTAAAAGTGGAGGGAATAGATTATGCGGAAGAACCGGTGCAGAAACCCACTATAGTGTTCCGGGACATCGTCTACACTCCCCTTCCTCTGGAGAAGGCTGAAGTTTCCATGACCGCGACCAATGTTGCTAACGTAAGTCTTTTCTTTTTCTTGATACTAAACAACAAAGAAGTATGAATAGGCCTTTTTACCGCTTGCCACGAGACAGGGGTGCAGTCGGTGCGGCATTTGGTTTACTTTAACACGAAGGATGGAAAACTATTGGCGAGACGATAACCTGAGAGTTTTAACGGCTTTCAGAATCTTGTTTTGCATTTCTCAATAAATATGTACTCGCACCACAAACAAAAACCATGATTTTAAAATCAAACAGACTGGTCCCTACTGCAGTCAATAAATTCCAAAAAAAAACTGTCAAAGGAACATCGTATTTTTTAGCATTTGTCTGCGGGTGACTTATGTTTCAAGGATTTTAATTCTTTAGTATCATCTCCCTGAGAACTTCGAGATGCTTCCGGTCGTAACAATCGCCACAAAGGCTCCAGCAGCAACCCTGGTCCCACTTACAAAGGGCCCGAACTCCGGTCCTTTCTGGTGGGTCTATACCCTGGCACCTCCGGCAACTGAAAGGATAAACACTGCGGGGCCAGCGGGACCAACAGCGCCAACACCGGCGGCACTGGCACCGAAACCCTCAACTAAACCATTTGTTCCCAAACCAACCGAATTCGGTATGAGTCAGAAAACTATAAGTTTTTAGAACAAATAAAATTGAAATTAGAGGTGCTTATTTTGTCTCAAATTAGATTAGAATTTGTCGAATTAGAAAATTAGAGTTGTTTTAAATTAAAATGGTTGGAGTTTTCTAGAAAATAGATTTCGTCAAATTTGAGGATTAGAAATATCTGTTTGTCTAAAGTCTGGTATAAACAGCAAGTTTCATAAACTACTTACTTGTATATTTTAGTGGTATATGTCGTGATATTTTCAAATAACTGAAGAAAAAAATATCGATTTTAGATCGGAAACACATGCACACATGTTAAAAAAACGAGTTTGCTTTGGCAATATATTTTTAAAGTACCAGAAACGCCAAACTGATCGTTATCGTTGGTTTTCATACGTTTCCACAGCTATGCCTTGTCACCGAAGCCGTCCAATTTATGAGGAGAGATGTGAAAAACGAAACCGCACCCTTTCACGTTGTTACATTCCCCAGTGTTCCGAGTATAACGATGATCGCTACAGTGTAGTGCAGTGTTGGAAGTACGGGGGATCGTGTTGGTGCGTTGACTCACGTACGGGAAAGCGAAACCACCCGAGACCCGTACGGATGAAACACATGAGCAAACTTCCCTGTCTTGGAGGTACAAAAAGTCGAATATTGTCAAAAATAACTTGCTCAACTTGCTTTAACAGATAATCACCACCTCATAGTTTTCTAATCTAAACATATTTTGTTTTTCATAAAATACGGATTATTGATGACGTTGCTTAATGTTTGTGATCAGATATAGTTTTTTTTTAAATCAAACCAACTTGTATCTTGTCCAGGTGAACCACAAACTACTTCGGCTCCCACAACTAAACCGATGATAAACCTTGCCACAGTTAGTTCTGGTCCCGACCCCCTGCAACAACCTGTTTTCGCACCAAGGGAAAGCTACAACTACAACCTTGTAAGTATAGATAACACTCTTGCACAGTTTCGTCGATAATGGTGTACGTTTTAATTGTGCCAGAAGAACAGATTAATTGAAATACATTCTGCTTGGCTGCAACAACAGCATTCTGACAAAGTTTTGGGACACTGAACTCTATGAGTTTACATTGATGCTATAAACCCTTTGTGTATGAAACTAACACTTATTGTCAACAAAATATACAATTATGTTGTAATGTGGTCATATTGTTTATTGTAATTACTTGCTCTTGGCCTCTCTGTTTCCTTCCTTGTTTCAACGCGCTTGAGATTTTCGGGCACTTTCGGGTTTCTCTCTGTTTCCGTGTTCATGTGTTTTGAACGTGATCCTGTTATTCTGACACTCTTTTAAGCAGGTGACATAATCTTTTGCAGGTCATCCACAATTCCTTACTCTTCTTTGAAGCACAACGCTCAGGAAATATTGGTACAAACGGCAGAGTGAAATGGAGGAGAAATGCTCACTTAAGAGACGGGCTGAACTGTGGTGGTCTGGATCTGTCAGGAGGATATTATTTATGTGAGTCACACAATTTGTTTGCCCTTTGGTACAGGATATTATGAATATTGTTTGGTTGTTGCAAAATCATTTGAATGTGATTGTTATTTCGATTGAACTAAATAATCGATGTAACTCTAGTTCCTCAGGTAACTCTATTTTGGAGTCACTGTCTCCTTCTTGTAATGAATGCTAAACAAATAAATACTTTATACAGCTGGTGATTACGTCAAATTCGGTTTGCCAACTGCATCAGCCATCACAATGTTGGCTTGGGGCTTTCTTGAGTTTCAAGACGCTTACACGGACGCAGGCGAAACGCAGTTCCTCAAGGATGCGCTCGAGTGGGGAACTGATTACTTCATCAAAGCGCACACGTCCAAATACACGTTTGTGGGCCAGGTAAAAATATACAAATTTCATTGTAAGAATAATGTTGAACATAATAACAATCGTGCATAAAATTAAATGGCTTTTCTTGGGCTTTACATTTCATTTGAAATAATCTGTCTGACACAGATTTTGGGCCGAATTGATGAACATCCGCTTAAACCTATCGTCATCTTTGTCCAAAACTGTCGTTTTTTTCCAAATTTACCTCTTGTACTGTATTTGCCACATGTTGCGATAGGTTTTATAAATCGTTGGATACCAGGAAAACGTCGGCGTTTTAATTGTGACTGAAGGACAGATTCAGTGGAATAATAATATGTCTGATTGCAACAGAAACACAATACCTTTCATGTTATGTTATGGGTTACTGATTACCTTTGTCACTGAACCAATATTAAACCCAGCCATTTGATATACCATAATAGCGCGTTTCTGATTGGTTGTGAAGGTGGGCGACGCAACCGTGGAGAATTCCTATTGGTCGACCCCGCAAAACATGACGGTCTACCGTCCATGTTACAGCATAACAAGCAAAAGTCCGGGATCAGATCTCGCCGGTGAAACAGCCGCCGCCCTCGCAGCTACAGCAAAAGTATGGCTTGCGACCGGTAGCACAGCAGGTACATTACACTTATAAAAGAGATTACATTTACAATCTTACCAACTCTGCTTCATGAACCGAACACAACACAATTAAAGTGATGAAATGTTTGCATTTTTCTGCAGATGACGGCTACGTTCAGAGCTTATTGAATCACGCCAAAGATCTCTACGATTTCGCAACAAAGTTTAGGGGAGAATACTCCAACTCTATGAGAGCTGCTCAAAATTTTTACGATTCAACAGGGTGATAATTCGTTTCGCTCCACTGAACAAACGGATAACGTATATGTGTTGTGATAATCTATGAACGCTGTTTGTTTCAAACATATCAAAAAATAATAACAACGTTTGAGGTTAAGATATTATACGACAATCTTATGTTTATTAAGCCTTAACTAAATACGCAGGTATGGCGACGAAATAACTTGGGCCGCGCTTTGGCTTTTCGAGGCAACCGGCGAAGGGCGCTACCTAGCGGACGCTGGTCGTTACTTTCAGGAGTTTGATTTGAGTGGAGAAGTTGGAGATGTTTCATGGGACAACAAGGTCATTCCAGTTCAGATTATGTTGGCGAAATATGCCTCAAGGTCGGGGGTCTCCGATGCTGGTCATGATTACCTGCAGGGTGTGAAGGATTTCTGCAACTACAAGCTTCCAGGTACAAACCCTTGTTCCTTTTTCGTTTCTGTCATTTGTAAAACACCAAAATACATTTACCATTAATTGAAAGAAACGCGCCGGCAGAGACATGTGCCTTGCAAGTGAGAACGCACTTCTATTGCAATTTACTCGTCAGACAGTTAATATTTCGGGTATACACATTGCACAGTACATTGATATGATCTTCTGAATCCCTACGATGTCTTCATGGACCTATCGATCTGTTCAGAATTTTTTGTTAGAAGGCACTTCATGAATAGCAAAAGAAGGTGAAATACTAACACATGACGGTATTTAGACGGTGGTTCAACATACACCCCACAAGGCCTTCTCTATGCAAACGAATGGGGATCGAATCGTTACGCTGTAAACTCGGCTTTTGTGTGTTTGGTGGCTTCCACTCTGCCAACTCTCAACAACGACTTAAAGAAGAAATACAGGTAATTATATCACAGCAAAGAGTCCCGTAATGTTTCATCATTAATCTCCAAATACATGGATATTATCCTAACTAAGCATATACACCAGATAATACTGGTTCCTTAATTTTTCCAGAATCTATCCCTCTACTAGGCATTGCCATTCTATACACCAGATAATAATAAAATACCCAGAAAATATACGCAACATCCAATAGAATTTAGGCTTATCAGAAAATATACATCAGCATTGCTGACATGTTGCGCAGGAATCGATTCTAAGTACTGATAATTTTCTCCAAAATTTACTAACCTTAGGAACACAAATCACGGATTTCCTCATAATTCTGAGTATAAAGATAGTGGCCCATATGGTTACTAACCTTGTATTGTGTTTCTGCAATCGATACGAACACTTGGATCAAATATTATGTTTCGTTTGCAGGAAATTTGCTGAGGATCAACTGGATTACATTCTCGGTAAAACAGGGAAAAGTTTTGTTGTTGGTTTCGGAGTCAATTATCCTACCAAGCCACACCACAGGGCCAGGTATAAATTGTATAATAATAAGCAAAGTGGAGCCAATAATATGAGGGACTGGCGTCACTATTGGTTGAGCATTGCTTGGCCATAGTGTTTCCACCTTGTTTTCTCCGTAAGGTTGCGTCACCTAGTTTGGTGCCCAACGGATGATGGTGATTGTATAGTCATCACAAAGTGGAAGTCTTTGCTTGGCCGTTTGGTCAGCAAAGTCGTCTTATAGTCACACCAGCTGCACTGCTGAAACCTTATAGGTCGAAATAGTGGCCATCGATATGCAACTTACACAATAAATTGTATAGATCCATCGGTAAAACTACTCTAGCTGTTTTTTTTTACTACAAGCTTTTAACTTCATTAAAAAAAATATATATTTGCATTGTGGCTGGTCCAGCTTGGCTGCAAATGGTGCCAGTGAACATTTTTTACAGTGTTTATATACAAACTATAATATTTCTATTTGCGCATTTTTTGTCGAAGCTAACTTTTAAATGCATTGAATGTTGTTGGTTTACGTTGTTTGCAGTTCCTGCTCCCTAGTGGGATCGTGTGGATGGAATTCGTTTCATAGCAACTCCCCCAATCCACAACTTCTAATCGGTGCCATGGTTGGAGGTCCCGATCGATTGGATGTTTGGACCAATGACAGGTCGGACTTCAAGTCGAACGGAGTCTCATTGGACTACAACGCTGGTCTCCAAGGAGCTGCAGCCGGTAGGAAAATTTGTTTTTTCAAAAGCAGATTTTAAAAATACTAAATGTGATTTTCTATTTCTGAGTGAAATTCATTCATCTATTTTATTTTTTATAGCACAAAGATTGCACGTTCCGCAGTCTATACTACAAATCTAATCAAAAAAAAATTAATTTGATAAATCGTACTTAACAACTAGTTGACGTGAAAAAGATTGAACTCTTTTGTTGCGATGTGCGAAACTTGAGGGAAAGTGCGATGTGCGAAACTTGACGCAATATTGGGTAGAATTTACCATTAAAGATTTTATTTTGTTTCATTCCAGGCCTCAGACATTTCCAGCTCGAATTCAACACTTGGTTATTGGAACAAACTCGAAAAAGGAATTGAGGAATTCTACATCCGAGCTTAAAATTCATGCCCAGTTCACCAATACAGCGCCACACCGTTCCACGACAAACTCACCACAAACTCCACAGAACCCTCCAACTATGTCCTGTCTATTATTCAACTTACAGCAACTTACAGCACAACAAACAACAACAGCGAAAAATTCGGAAAATTTCTTGATAATAAAATTTATTTTGTAAAGCAAGAAAATCAAAAGATTTTCGATATTTATCGTTTATATTGCGTTGTATCGAATGATATTCCTCAGTGACAAAAAATCATAAAATAAAGATATGTCACAGTGGCAGCACAAGTTTCATTTTATTCTTTTGATTTATTTGAAATTATTCTCAAAAATAATTAGTAGGTTGCAATATATTACTGCTTTGCCGGTGACAGTAGGTAACGATTTGTTTGCGGCCATTTATAAATGGACAAAAAGTGAAATAATTACTGGGTGGGGTTCGAACCCACGCGAAAAACCCAGTTGCACAATGGATTGAAATAATAAATTGAAAGCATTCAAAACCTTTTGGAAACTCGCAAACTTCATTATGTAATGAACATGTATGCAACTGGGTTGGCCGAGTGGTTAAGGCGTTGGACTTAAGTTCCAATGGACAAATGTCGGCGGGGGGTCGAACCCCACACCCAGTAATTGTTTCACTTTTTCTCAACTAGTTCCTTATACAAATTACTTACTGTGTTACGCCCAGAAGAAGTGCTGTAGAGATAAAACAGAAGCAATATCTCATTCCTTTGTTGCTATCCGAGGTTGTGTTTTAATCGAGGCAAAAACTATAATATTACGATTGCTTATTGGGTGTGGGGTTAAAAATAAGTTTTTGATGTAGTTTTGAATGATTTATTGGAAATTTGGTTTACTTTTGAAATGAAAGTAATAAGGTAGCGCGGGATTTGAAAAGGTTCTGAATGTATCCAATTTATTGTTTCAAACCGTTATGCAACTGGGTTGGCCGAGTGGTTAAGGCGTTGGACTTAAGTTCCAATGGACGAATGTCCGCGTGGGTTCGAACCCCACACCCAGTATGTAATGGTAACCGTTTTGGTTGCTTTCATTAAAACACAACCCGATATAGCAACAAAAGATCAAGAGATCGGTTCTGTTTTTATGTCCACGACACTTTTTCTAGGCATAATACTTTAAGTAAATCATATATGTCTTAGGTAAATAAAGCAATATTTTAAAAGCATTTACTGAACTTTTTTCCAAACAAATTTTAATAGTTACAATTTATGTAATCAACATGCATGCAACTGGGTTGGCCGAGTGGTTAAGGCGTTGGACTTAAGTTCCAATGGACGTATGTCCGCGTGGGTTCGAACCCCACACCCAGTATGTATTCGTAAACGTTTTGGTTGCTTTCGTTAAAACACAACCCGATATAGCAACAAAAGATCAAGAGATCGCTTCTGCTTTTTATCTTTACGACACTTTTTCTAGGCATAATACTTCAAGTAAATCATTTTTTTCAGAGAAAAAATGTAACACCTACTGGGTGTGGGGTTAGAACCCATGCGGACATTTGTCCATTGCTACTTAAGTCCAACACTTTAACCACTCGGCCAACCCAGTTGCAAAACGGATTGAAATAATAAATTGGATGCATTCAGAACCTTTTCGAAACTCGCAAACTGTATTACTTTAAAAAAAAAGATCATCCAAAATCATATGAAAAACCTATAATTGTACACGTTCTGTGCCAAATGTGCATTGGAACTTAAGTCCAAAGCCTTAACCACTCGGCCAACCCAGTTGCACGAAAGCTATCTAAATAAATTATGGAACACTGTTCCTGTGACAAGTTATCAAAAAAAAACTTGTTGGTTGACAATAATTATTGTTTTTGTAAGTTCTGGTCAAAATTTAATTACTAGCTTACATATTTTCATGTTTTAAGAAATTAAAATATTAATATGATGGATTTGCCATATTTAGTTAAACATACAATTCAAATGTTTGGAAAGTTTCTGAATTTCTAAGTCAAGCCAATGAAGAAATTAACTATGACATATTTTATCCTAAACTTACAACAATAAGTCAATCTGGTGGCCTGGATTTTTGGAGGTCCCAGGGCACGTGACTTGTTTGACTAATGTTTAATCCGACACTTACGCCTCGGGCAGTTGCATGCGATTTTAATACGACAAAGGAATCAGTAAATTTCAAACCAAAACAAGAGATTCTCGTACAGTCCAACCGCACAGCACAAACCTAAGTGCAGAGATATATTGGCTCACACCTTTCAATATGCGTCAAGATCTCTAGACGACGAATCAAAACCTTACAAATATACAACTATTATGTTGCACGTGTGCAACTGGGTTGGCCGAGTCGCTAATGCATTGTGATAACGAAGCTTGTATGAATTTTTCGTTTCAAACCAACGCCTAAACCACTCGGTCAACCCAGTTGCATGCAAGTTCTCTAAATAAATTATGAAATATTGAAATGGAAAATACCGTTCTTACGTCAAGCATTCAAAAAAAACATTGTTGGTTGAAAATAATTATTGTTTTCTTAAGTCCTACAAAAATTAAATACCGGCTTACGTAATTTTATGTTTTTTAAAATGAAAATATTTATTTACTGCATTTAGTAAATTCAGTTCTACATGCAATTCAAATGTGTCGAAGTTTATGTTATGTATCGGCGTGCAACTGGGTTGGCCGAGTGGTTAAGGCGTTGGACTTAAGTTCCAATGGACAAATGTCCGCGTGGGTTCGAACCCCACACCCAGTAAGTAATCGTTGTGATTTTTTTCGTTTGCATTTAAACGGGATCCCAAGTACCAACAAATTGATAGATTGTTTGTGTTTTCTTTTAATGGGTCTGAAACGTTTTTTAGAAATAATAGAGAAAGTAAATTATATAAGTTATAGTTGTGAAACCACAACTCTAATACAGCTAAGTCAATGTTGTTTCCGTCTGTTTTCCATCACACAAAATTTACATATCATCAGCGTATATACATTATAGAATTTGCACAAACAAATGTTTGCCATTCCATCTTCTCAGATGGAGAATATACTGAAGCAAAAAGTGAAACATCTACTGGGTGTGGGGTTCGAACCCACGCGGACAATTGTCCATTGGAACTTAAGTCCAACGCCTTAACCACTCGGCCAACCCAGTTGCACGCAAGCTCTTTAAATAAATTAAAGGAACATTGTTCCTGTGACAAGTTTTTAAAAAAACCTTGTTGGTTGACAATAATTATTGTTTTTGTAAGTTCTGGTCAAAATTTAATTACTAGCTCACATATTTTCATGTTTTAAGAAATTAAAATATTAATATGATGGATTTGCCATATTTAGTTCTACATACAATTCAAATGTTTGGAAAGTTTCTGAATTTCTAAGTCAAGCCAATGAAGAAATTAACTATGACATCTTTTATCCTAAACTTACAACAATAAGTCATTCTGGTGGCCTGGAATTTTGGAGGTCCCAGGGCACGTGACTTGTTTGCCTTTTGTTTAATCCGACACTGACGGCTCGGGCAGTTGCATGCGATTTTACTATGACAAAGGAATCAGTGAATTTCCAACGAAAACAAGAGATTCTCGTACAGTCCAACCACACAGCACAAACCTAAGTGCAGATATATATTAGCTCACATCTTTCAATATGCGTCAAGATCTCTAGACGGCGAATCAAAACCTTACAAATATACAACTATTATGTTGCACGTGCGCAACTGGGTTGCCCGAGTCGTTAATGCATTGTGATAACGAAGCTTGTATGAATTTTTCGTTTCAAACCAACGCCTAAACCACTCGGTCAACCCAGTTGCATGCAAGTTCTCTAAATAAATTATGAAATATTGAAATGGAAAATACCGTTCTTACGTCAAGCATTCAAAAAAAACATTGTTGGTTGAAAATAATTATTGTTTTCTTAAGTCCTACAAAAATTAAATACCGGCTTACGTAATTTTATGTTTTTTAAAATGAAAATATTTATTTACTGCATTTAGTAAATTCAGTTCTACATGCAATTCAAATGTGTCGAAGTTTACGTTATACATCGGCGTGCAACTGGGTTGGCCGAGTGGTTAAGGCGTTGGACTTAAGTTCCAATGGACAAATGTCCGCGTGGGTTCGAACCCCACACCCAGTAAGTAATCGTTGTGATGTTTTCGTTTGCATTTAAACGGGATCCCAAGTACCAACAAATTTATAGATTGTTTATGTGTTTTCTTTTAATGCGTCTGAAATGTTTTTTAGGAATAATACAGAAAGTAAATCACATAAGTTATAGTTGTGAAACCACAACTCAAATACAGCTAAGTCAATGTTGTTTCCGTCTGTTTTCCATCACACAAAATTTACATATCATCAGCGTATATACATTATAGAATTTGCACAAACAAATGTTTGCCATTCCATCTTCTCAGATGGAGAATATAGTAAAGAAAAAGTAAAACACCTACTGGGTGTGGGGTTCGAACCCACGCGGACATTTGTCCATTGGAACTTAAGTCCAACGCCTTAACCACTCGGCCAACCCAGTTGCACGCAAGCTCTTTAAATAAATTATGGAACACTGTTCCTGTGACAAGTTTTCAAAAAAAACATTGTTGGTTGACAATAATTATTGTTTTTGTAAGTTCTGGTCAAAATTTAATTACTAGCTCACATATTTTCATGTTTTAAGAAATTAAAATAGTAATATAATGAATTTACTGTATTTAGTTCTACATACAATTCAAATATTTGGAAAGTTTCTGAATTTTTAAGTCAACCAATGAGGAAATTAACTCTGGCATCTTTTATCCTAAACTTACAACATTACGTAATTCAGTTGGCCCCGATTTTTGGAGGGTCCCAAGGCACGAGACTTGTTTGCCTTTTGTTTAATCCGACACTGCCGGCTAGGACAGTTGCATGCTATTTTACTATGACAAAGGAATCAGTAAATTTCCAACGAAAACAAGAGATTCTCATACAGTCCAACCGCACAGCACAAACGTAAGTCCAGAGATATATTGGCTCACACCCTTCAATATGCGTCAAGATCTCAAGACGACGAATCAAACCTTCCAAATATACAACTATTATGTTGCACGTGTGCAACTGGGTTGGCCGAGTGGTTAAGGCGTTGGACTTAAGTTCCAATGGACAAATGTCCGCGTGGGTTCGAACCCCACACCCAGTAAGTAATCGTTGTGATTTTTTTTCGTTTGCATTTAAACGGGATCCCAAGTACCAACAAATTGATGTTTTTTAGAAATAATACAGAAAGTAAATCATATAAGTCATAGTTGTGAAACCACAACTCAAATACAGCCAAGTCAATGTTGTTTCCGTCTGTTTTCCGTCACACAAAATTTACATATCATCAGCGTATATACATTGTAGAATTTGCACAAACAAATATTCGCCATTTCATCTTCTCAGATGGAGAATATACTGAAGCAAAAAGTGAAACATCTACTGGGTGTGGGGTTCGAACCCACGCGGACAATCGTCCATTGGAACTTAAGTCCAACGGCTTAACCACTCGGCCAACCCAGTTGCACGAAAGCTCTTTGAATAAATTAAAGGAACACTGTTCCTGTGACAAGTTTTTAAAAAAACCTTGTTGGTTGACAATATGTATTGTTTTTGTAAGTTCTGGTCAAAATTTAATTACTAGCTTTCATATTTTCATGTTTCAAAAAATTAAAATAGTAATATAATGAATTTACTAAGTTTAGTTCTACGTGCAATTCAAATGTTTGGAAAGTTTCTGAATTTTTAAGTCAAGCCAATGAAGAAATTAACTCTGACATCTTTTATCCTAAACTTACAACATTACGTCATTCAGTTGGCCTGGAATTTTGGAGGGTTTCAAGGCACGTGACTTGTTTGACTAACACTTACGCCTCGGGCCGTTGAATGCGATTTTACTATGGCAGAGGACTCAGTAAATTTCAATACAAGAGATTCTCATACAGTCCAACCGCACAGCACAAAAGTAAGTCCAGAGATATATGGGTTCACACCTTTCATTATGCGTCAAGATCTCAAGACGACGAATCAAACCTTCCAAATATACAACTTTTAAGTTGCAAATGTGCCTGGGTTGGCCGAGTGGTTAAGGCGTTGAACAAACGTTTCAATGGACGATCTTCGCATGGGTTTAAACCCAACACCCAAGTAAGTGATCGTACTGATTTCTATTTTGCTACCACAGGTTGTGAGTTTGATTGTTAAGTAACATGTTCTCCTGAACTGAAGAGCCAGAATTGAAAAAAAAAAAAAAACTATTTCTTTAAAATTTCTCTACCTCTTTACAGAAATATTAAGATTTACATTGTGATAATGAAGCTGGTATGGATTTTTCGTTTCAAACAAAAGGTAACAAAAATCGTGTGAATATAAAAACTTAATTGCTGAAAACTAACAAGTTTTTTTGAAGTCTTGGCACACGAACATTGTTTCCCATTTCAATGTTGCACAATTAATGTACGGAACCTAAATATTTGTGAAAAAGTGAAACATCTACTGGGTGTGGGGTTCGAACCCACGCGGACATTCGTCCATTGGAACTTAAGTCCAACGCCTTAACCACTCGGCCAACCCAGTTGCTGTAAAGTTCTTCAAATAAATTAAGAAATTTTGAAATGGAAAATACCGTTCCTACGTCAAGCATTCAAAAAAAACATGGTTAGTTGGAAATAATTATTGTTTTCTTCAGATTTGCGCAAAATTAAATTATTGGCTTACCTATTTTTATGCAAATGTGCCAAAGTTTTTGTTAAGAATCGGCATGAAACTGGGTTGGCCGAGTGGTTAAGGCGTTGGACTTAAGTTCCAATGGACGAATGTCCGCGTGGGTTCGAACCCCACACCCAGTAGGTCTTTAACTTTTTCTTCACTACAGTATCCATCTGAGAATATGGATTGGTGAACGTTTGTCTGTACAAATTCTGCAATGCATATGCGCTGATGATATGTAAATTTTGATGTGATTGAAAACACACGGAAATAGCATTGACTTGGAAATACATGAGTTGTGCTTTCAAAACTACAACTTATATGAATTATTTCCGTGTGTTTTCAATCACATCAAAATTTACATATCATCAGCGCATATGCATTGCAGAATTTGTGCAGACAAACATTCACCGTAGTTAAGAAAAACTGAAACACCTACTATGCGTGGGGTTCGAACCCACGCGGACATATTTTTATGCAAATGTCTCAAAGTTTATGTTATATATCGGCATGCAACTGGGTTGGCCGAGTGGTTAAGGCGTTGGACTTAAGTTCCAATGGACAAATGTCCGCGTGGGTTCGAACCCCACACCCAGTAAGTAATGGTAATTTTTTTGGTTGCTTTTATCAAAACACAACCCGGTATAACAACAAAAGAACAAGAGATTGCTTCTTTTTTTCTGTACGTCACTTTTTCTAGGCATAATACTTTAAGTAACTCACATAATGCACAAGCCGAGAAAATGTGAACCACCTACTGGGTGTGGGGTTCGAACCTACGCGGACATTCGTCCATTGGAACTTAAGTGCAACGCCTTAACCACTCGGCCAACCCAGTTGCATGCTGATAAATAACTTGAACGCCGGTTACTCGGCCAACCTACGAGGTAGCAGGTAAGTTTTAAACCTACGAGGTAAGTTTTTTACACGCTATAGTTCATAGGCAGACCTTTTCAACAAAACCAAAATTATCATTGAAAAACATATTCATATTCGGTTGTGAATATGATACGCGTATTATGACATAAGTTGCAAAATTAAGAATCACCTACTAAAATTTTAGATCAGAGCATTCTACGCGCTTTTTAGACAATATCAAAATAATTCACAAATTCGATTGGAAAAGTGCAGAAATTTGAGTTTATATTACAAAAACATGAGGCAACTTCGATTTTCCTTTGATAACTTTTTTCATCGTTATGTTACCACCTTACCATTTACAACCAAAATGGTCGCGGCGTGTATTTCGCCGATAAATGTTGGTACAAACCGACATCGTTTCCTTCTGCGGCCCCAACTCACAATGTTCGACATTCTGGTCCAGGACCTATATAAGTACTAAATTCCAAAAATCAAGTTTTGAAGATTACCGGCATTAATACCCATACTGTGTGATTTTCTGTTTTGCCCACAACAATTCCTGTGGTCTGTGACCCATGAAGATCTACTGGTACTATTCAAAGAGAAAAAAAATGATTGCTGCTGCATCGGACAAGACACAGCAAGAATCTGAGGAGGATCTTATGTCCTATACATAGGATAGCAAAGACAGTCCCAGGGGGGCAACCAAAGTAAATTTCCTGTGACAATTTCCCCTCAATTTTGAGCTGCATCACCGGTTGCCTTGTGACGTGACTGAGTTTCTCTGTGACAGAGGAGTAGAAGACGGGCATTCCACGCGGGCGAAACTTTTTTAATAGAAATACTGATATGCGGTCTTCAGTGTCGGCCTCGAGCGCCATGGGGATGATGGTGAAGTGATAAAGGTACAACATACATGTTTTTGTAAAGTGCAAGGATTATACATACAACAAAGGCACTTCCTTCATCGTTCTGTCTCTCAAGTGCGTTGGTAATATGCATTACAATAATATTCCCCTTGTAGGTGAATCCAATGCATGTGATGCACGTTTCATCAACAAACACAATTTGCATTGAAAGCATACGAAATAAACAACAACGTACACAAGATTTTACACACAATACTGTAGACAACAGTGAACAGGAACAACGAGTAGAAGCAGTGAATGATGGAACTTAACCAAGGCAGCAAAAAAAAACTATTATAGCAAAAATTGTGTATCCATTGTGCTCTGTCTAGGTAGCAAAAGAGTTTTTAAACAACGACAAGTGTGTAACTCAGCATTAAAAGCATGGTAGTGCCAACATTAAAACGAGTGTAGATTGCTTTCATGATGTGCAAAAAAAAATGAACTTTGGTAGTACAATGGTCAGATGGTTTCAAAGCCATCAGAAGTTTTCCGCTTTACTTCTCGGGCATCTCCGTCAGTCTCAGTAGAATCAGTAAGATCACGAACCTTACTTTCCTGTAAAAAATTGTTTCAAAAAGTTCTTTGCTTAAAACACAAACTAAAAATAATATTTGTAAATATTCACAGTGACTAAATATTTGTTTAGTATGTGTTACTCCATTGTTCAAATTTTTGTCACAGTAACAAAACAACAGGCATATTCACCAATTAATTTTAAGCTTTTCAAAAGCATTATTAGTCCTCTGATAACCTAACTTCATATTTTTTTTGCAAAATTACAAATATAACATGCCCACTATTTCACTAAGGCAAGATCTTGCTGAAGAGTGATCACAAATTTTTAACATTGGGATTGCAGAAAGTTGTCGCAGAGAAAAATTGACACTAATTTAACCTTCACTCTGCACAAAAGTGATTCACAATAAATGTATTTGTTATTCGAACTTACCCACTGCATACCAGCTTTCACCAGAGCTTGTCCACCTTCTGATGTTATGTTGCAACCTTTGACCGAGAGAAACTTAAGCTTTTTCAAACAACCTTCCAAAGCTCTTGCACCAGAATCACCAATGGCATTGTGAGAGAGACTCAACCATTTAAACTGCAAATAGAATTTATTTGATATAAAAAATAATTGTTGGCAAAGAAGAACTGGGCAGTGTACTACAACAATTATATGGTACACTTTACAATGTGGAGCAGTGGTTTTTAACCAATATTAGTATCGGATTCACTTTGAAACCTCAAGTTCATAATGAGTCGTCTAAGATCATGGCAGGTTGTAGCAGACAGGAGACCTGACTTGGAAAAACCTTTTTTTGCGAGCATTTTTTGACCTGTTCATTTTGACACAAGCATAGAAGCCACACTTTAACAACTTTATAAATTTATTTTTCTGGCACCAAGCAAACTGAAACAAGGTCTTTCTAAATTGGGGTCCAATCATTTCTACAAATCGTCTTGAGACTAAGGCCTGCAGGAAAGATTGTTGAGAGCTGCATTGAGAATCAGAATATACTTTACACGCAGTAATATTTTTTTTAGAAAAATAATATTTAATTCAGAGCACATCGTTTGTGCTAAGGTGAGCAACATAGGTAAATAGGAGTTACTGTGATCAAAAAACCTGTTTTGCTTAAATTGAATCATTCACACCCAAAATCTAACGACAAAAGCATCAGGATAATTCACAGTTTATTTTAAATATAACTTGGATATTTTTACCCGTTGTTCGCAAGTTCGAATTTCATCTGAAAATAACGATGCATCTTCTCCATTCAATCCACAGTTGACGGCCATGATAGCTTCTGTGTTGTGGACACACTTGGCAAGCATGGGTACATTTTCTGATCCAATTTGGTTGCCGCCAATATTCAGAAGTGTCATCTGTTGAAAATATTTGGATCAGATTAAGATAAAAGGAATATTATGGCTGACCCAATGTTAATATGTGTTAAAAAACACAAGCCATCATTAAACAATAAATTTTATCAAAATATTATATATGCAAAATAGAACACATAAATTTGATGGTTGCATTTTAATAATTCATTATCATCTGGTTATGAAAATGTTTAGCGGTGATGATTTTGGTAAAATAAAAAGCTAAGTGTGAAACATACTTTGTGCTCGCGCTTGTGAATTGCAGTAAAAAGTGGTTGTAGCTCTGAACCATTTAATCCACAATCGCCCAACCAAAGTTCATTCATGTTGTAAACACACGTTGCCAAGTGACTGACACCAATATTTCCAATGTCGTTATCACCCAAGTTGAAAACCTTCATCTGCAAAAAAAGAGGTTCAATGGTTAACAACAAATGTCAAACATGCAATTTCAGTTTATCAAACTTGTCAAAAAACATATTCAATTTAAAGCAAGTTTAAACAATGGAGCTGATAATGTTTTTAATATGCTGTAGAGAATGTTATTAGATTTTCACCATTCACCAAACTGCACTGATGAGAACAAATAGATTGAAAAAATGGTTTTGTCTGAAGCTCACTAAGCAAGTTTGTTTATTTAATTAACTTACTGGCAACCTAAGTTGATTAATTAACTTACTGGCATGTTGCGTTTGGAGATTTCATTGCAAACTGGTTCCAAAAAATCTCCTTCTATAGAGCAACCATCAAGCTGTATCCAGTTGGCTTTGTGAACAAAGGGTGCCAAACAGTTTAGGGAACTTTTCGATATCTTGTTGTTACTCAGAGTAAGTAAGTCCAACTGTAACAGAAAAATTTCAATGTATTACCATGTGCATACTATCCATGTGCAAAGACTTCTTTTTATTTAGTTTCTAGTGAAATGTTCAACAAAATCAGTTAATATATTGGCTCAATCTCAACCACTTGTAAATCACATATTTAAGGATGCATGTTTTTTGCAGAAATGACACGTTACAATCATTTAAACTTCTACAAACTACATCTTAAATAAACTTACACTGGTATCGCCGTTTAACACAAATTCACTGATTGACTTGAAATCCTCATCCTGCAAATTGCAACCAGACAAACGAAACGTTCGGATCACAGGTAACGATTTCACCAGGGGTTTTACCATGCCATGTAGGTCGTGACCCGACAGATCGATGTACGAGAGCTAAGCAATGTCACAAACACAAAACTTTAACACTCACTTACATTTTACATTGAGGATAAACCTATTAGCCCAAGGCTGTTGCTTCCTGAATCAACCAAGCACAAATAGACAAAATATACTCACATTATCAGTAACCATGCTAGTCAGCTTGTTGAACAACTTTTGTGTGTCACCGCATAACATCTCACAATCTCGAAGTGTAAGTTCGTGAAGGTTTGGGAGAACATCCAGCACAGGACTGAGGTTGTCCACATTCGAATTTCTGACATGAAGTTCTTTAAGCTGTAACAATAAAAAGTAAAACAAGTTATATTTTGTGACGGTGGGGAACTTACAAAGCAAATTGTTGCTTGTTGATTTTGTGTTTTTATGAATTACCACCTAAAAACTGCTCTGTTGCTAATTTTTTCGCGAGCATTCATCATAATAATTTATTACTTATTTACAATTATATATTAAATTCCACAAAGCGATCTGTGGACAGCTGAGATGGATTTTTATTGAAAAAAATATATGTTTCTCCTAAATAGGCATCATCAGTTTCTCCAACTTATTCAATCTGATGGAGAAAATGATTTTTAAATTGATCCAGTTTTTTATTCATTAATCACATTACTTATTTACAGATTTTATAACAATGTCACGTCACTGATAACAGTATTGTATTGTCAAAAAAAAGGAAACATTTCTTACTTCATGTGATGAGTGCTTGATATACTCGAGCAATGTTTGCAGAGATGTCCCAGAAAAAGTTGCGGCAACAAGCCAACATCCAATGATGAGAGTGTGCTGTTTTTTGGATGCTCGCAAAACTTCACAAAAGCACATTATCTCACTTGGCAAAATCTCTTGCACGAGAAAAATGGAAGTAGGCAATGTGTCAGCAACACGGGCAATCATACTTTTATCTCCAGACTCACAAACCCAACTGCATATGTTCCAGAGAATAGAATCGTTATTTCTTGCCATGAACTCAGCTGCCTTAATCTTGATGTCGATGACACCTATTTCAGTCAATGCGAAATCGATGTTGCTCGGTAGTGCAAGTGTAGTAGGTAAAACGCTTGACAGCTGTGTCTTGAGGTAACCCTGTTTTGCTCTATATGATTGAGAATCTGTAAATATCATTTGCAACTTGGCTTCTATATCAGGATGGCAAAATCCAAATAGGTAATGAACAACAATCTCCCAGTGGCCGCCCTGTTGTAACTGGAGTATCCCGTTGAGGTTTGTGTGGACGAAGTTGGAGAAATCCTCAAAAGGAGCAAAAAGCATGAGATAGAGTGCAGCCAGAAACTCCTGCCATGTAGCGTGGATGAAGAAGTAAACCTTACAGCCATCAAGTATCAGCAAACCAGGAATTTGTGTCTTTTTTGTGTGGGCACACATAAATGGCTCTATTGAAGCCACCTGCAGGTCATGCTCTTTTAGCATATTGCTGTCGAATTCAAAGCGGCGTTGCTCGACACCGAAAAAAGCAAGTTTTGCAAGTTTTTTTAGATTCTCACTGTCAACATGAAACCTTGGGTGCATCTGCCATTGTACAAGTTGCATAACAAACACGTCGGTCAAAGAAACAATCGGCTTTTTTGAATCTAGGTTAGCACCAATGTACCGTATTATCATCCGACCAAACATGGGAATAAAGCAAAGGGAAGAAACATTGGTTTGCTTTTGAAGTTCCTCTTGGACTCGTTTCTGTTGTTCCTCGGTTTTGCAGATCTGTTTGCACAGAGCAAGCTGGGATTCTGTGTTTAATCCCAACACTTGTGCCATGAATACAGGCTTGCAGTAAGGATTGAACTGAAGAAATGCGTTTGGACGAGAAGCGATTAACTTTCTGGCATTAGGAAAGAGTCGGCAGTTGGCCAGATTCATCAATATGGTGTAAGCACTTTCATCTTCATACAGTGACATACCAGTTGGGTATTTTGAAAAGTTACAAGCTATGCCTGCTTCATCAACTCCATCAATGACAACCAGCGTATTTCTTGCCTTGTTAATTTCCTGCAGGATCAAATCATCTTTTGCCTTTTTGTGCATGTAGTTATGGCAAGTAGATGCAAGAAGAAATTTCAAAACGTTGTATTGTTTTGTAAAGTCCAGATCCCTTACAAGAATGAAGAAAACAAATGCTTCTGGGTGTTTTTCTGTCCATATTTTTTTCACCTGTCGGCAAAATGTTGTCTTGCCTATTCCAGCAATTCCAGTCAATCCAACAATGTTCCAATGTTGCTCGTTTACAGGTTCGAAGGAAACATTAACGCTATCGTCACAAGCTTTAGCTGCCTCATCGAACAAATTTTCTGGTGTTAATAATTTTTTGCTGGTTTGGTGTTTAAAAGTCCAGCTGCTAAAGTTGCCGAATTCTTCTTTACTGATGTCCTCTTGCCTTGTCACTTGCAATGGGAGTGGCTCGTTGTGCATCATTGTTGAACCAAAGGATTGACGGCAAGCTTTTTTCAGGGAACGCATTTCCTTTTCTGAAATACAAACTATGATATATGAAAAGGTTTTGACACAGGATTTGTCAAAAACTGTTGAGACAAGGTGTACTGCTTGCCAGTAGAGGAACAAGACTGCATACTTAAATAAATTTAAAATGGATTATGTACAAAGAACACCAAAAAGATTTAAATGCATTTGCTAGATAGAGGAATTCAAATTTGCCAAAACAATGATTAAGTGTAATATGTTAACCTTTGCTGAAATCATAAAAGCAAAAAAATTAATTCACAAAGAGGTGTGTTTGATCGTTTCAAAAAAAGGAACATTTCAATACTTTTTAACCGTGGTTGCACAATTTAAATAATCTTTCACATCTGAACAAGGGTTAGAGTTTCAAAGCGGAACTTAGCTATTGTTAGGTGAACCACACAGCGTGACTAATCCCTATTGTGGCAGAGATTCCCTAGCTCGACTGCTATAACAGGAAGTACAATAAAATTGGATTCAATTTCATTTAGAATAACTACTTTTAGCATGTTTTTGCCACATTTTAACAACACAACAATGCAAGCTTATCACAAATGAACCAAAAAAAGAAAGACAAATTTAAAAATGTAAAAATTTTAAAAACGTATAGGAATACCTTCTTTAATAGTCATTTCATCCTCCGACTCTGATGAATCCGGTGTGTATGACAGATCACCAATGCAACACAAATCTAAAAAACAACAAGATATTTTGTCACACAATAAAGCGTCTTAACCAAACAAAACTGCCAAAATTGTTTTCTGCCATTCTTTCAATAAACACACCTTCGGAAAGTATTCCATCTATCTCCAGATTATCCACGGTGTCGGGAACCTCAAGTCCAATCTCCATGAGCGAACTTGCAATCTCACGTGGAGATTCTAGACAGAAAAAATTGCACACATTAAACTTCATGGGAATAGTGTAAGCTGCATACAGATGGCCAACTGTTTCGACCTGTAAGGCCAAGCAAAGACTTCCACTTTGTGGTGACTATGCAATCGCTGTTATCTGTTGCGCACCAAACTAGTTGCAAAGGTGGAAGTCTTTGCTTGGCCGTTTGGTTGGCAAAGTCGTCTGATAGTCACACCAGCTGCACTGATGAGGCTTATAGGTCAAAACAGTAGCCATCTGTATGCAGCTAACACAATTCATATCATTCAATTCACTTTGCTTATCATATGATTCATGGGAATATTGTAAGTCAAAATTTTTCAGTAACTTTACGCTCAAAACTCTCCAAACCACATTTATATACTGTTTGGTTTTACTCGAACAACTTACCAAACTCTTCGATATTGATCCATTTCCACATCATCTGATACTTGCATTCAGTGTAATTTCTACTGTGGTTATTTTCAATTGGTTGAACCTGCTCCTCATTCAGTTTGAATTTTTTGCGCACTATTTCCATGTAGTGTTGCTTGCCAGGATAAATCCGTAGAAAATCGTACATAAACCAAGCCAAGTTACGACCTAAAAAAGTTGCATTTAGTTTTAATGACTTTCACCATTCTAAAAATGATTTTACCAAATTGGCAATGCTATTTATACTATGTATGGAAATTCAAATGCCAGAAAACTGCTATTTACATGTTATTATACTAAGTTAAGTACTCAATGCATTAGAGCTAAACATAGTTAAATGATAAAAATCTGCATATCTATGCTGATCAGCAATTTTCTAGCCCAAGAAACATGAAATAGTTTCTGAGGATTAATAAACAACCCAATGCCAACAGCATTTCTTTTACATGTTGGAGTATTTTCACAAATACTGCAATTAAAAAATATTTAGCCCACCTTTCAACAAAGCATTACAGCCATTTTTCAAATAAAGTTCATCGATCTTCTCGTTCCTTGATTGAGAATGTAATTCTTGCTTTACAAGTTTCAAGATTTCAATTTGCGACTCACACAATGTACCTTTAAACCAAGGACAAATAAACACACAAGCAGAGCATGATGTACCTTCAAACCATCAAGGTATATACAAATAAGTTCCACAACTGAAAAAAACTATGTTGCTTCACTTCAAAAATTTGCACAACAATTTTATGCCTGATAAGTAATGTCACAAAAATAAAAAGTTTGTAAGCATAAGTTTGGGTAATGCATTTGATAACCAATAAAAACAAGTATTTTCAGAAAAAAAACATGCCAATATTTTCTGATAAAGATGATAAAACCGCACACTAAAATTATTGCTGCGAAACAAAAGTGAACACTTTGTAAAAACCGATACCTGAGAGTTTAGTCCAATGTTTGTATAATTTCAGTTGAGGATCTTGCAAGCATCGATCGATTATGTATTGGGGAAACCCAAGTTTTCTCAAATATTCCGGCCATTCAGCATTAGAAATTTCTTTTTTCAGTTTGGAAAAGTTTTTCCTCAAAACCTCGAGTGTTTGTCTGTAAAGAAAGCCAATTTCCAATAAACCTTTGGCTATCTTTTGCACAAAAATCATGTAAACTCTATTTTTGAAATACCTACCCTTTATTTGTCATGCTACTACTTTTCTGGCCAATTCTACCAAAATGTCGTATTGCTGCATCTGACCCTTGCAAATATAAGGAACCGACTGGCTTTCAACAATGCATTTAACTTAACTACACAAGAAACACTAAGTCGGACCAGAGGGAACTTTGGAAGGTCGACGAAACCTTCCTCCCGTGGCTCCCGAAGCAGTTTTATTTCGCCACAATGAGGATGACGTCATGTGGATAAATTGGAGGTGTAAGGGGAAGATACTTTTACACCGGGTCACAAAATTTACGTCAAACTTGATCCACAAATAAGCCTATGTGACATAGAAATCTGAGCGAATACTTAAGCTACGATTTCGTGGTAGTATTTCAGCTTAAATGTATAACCAAAAATAACAGGTTGTTGCCCTATTTACAACTAATCATTAAAATTCGCACAGATTTCTGTTTTACACAGACTTATATGAGGATCAAGTTTGGCGAAAATTTTTTGACCCGGTGTAGTATTATTTTCCGCTGTAGAGAAACCGGCGACCTGGGGTGAATGGGAAACTTTGTTAATTTCAGCCGAAGCCGGAGTGGATTTCAATGAAAAACAATTAATCTCTATAATAGATTTTTGCATTAGAAACTTTCAAAATCCTTCAGTCGGAGTTTACCAGGAGAAGGATGGGAGTCGGGGTCAATTATTTTTCTCTCCAGCAAACACCTATTAAAGCTTTGGCTTTATTCATTGTCAATACAACAAGGCGCAAAAAAGGTGAAATTTAACAAAAACAACATACAAAAGTAGGTTGGGGCGATGATAATCATGTCTGTCACGTCTGTTTTTCTTTTCGGAATACGTTCTGACCACATGCGCAGGTGTATAGAGGCCAGCAACGGCAAAATAAAAAATATATAACTTGTGTTTTGCCAACAGTGTCGTTTGTTTTTATTCATCAAGTAAGAAAAAGGACTTATTACTTAATGATACATCCCCGGTGCGGTCCCAATAAGTGCTAATTTTCAATCAACTATTTGCAGTACTGCGGGCCCAGTCTTGTTCTGATAACATTCGCTCTGCAAAAGCTGTTAGCCGCAATGCCCTATTTAAGTTTGCCAACAAACATCAGAATGCGTTTTACAAAGATTTTTGCAAGAGAAGGACTGAGAAACAAACAACATTTAGTCTACTCTCGTTGCTGAGTGGTCAAATCTTTTGAAAAATGCCAACATGCTTTCCCGGAGGACTTAAAAGTACAAAGAAACCATACCGGAAATCTTATTGGTTGGAGATCAAATTGTCTCCCCTGTGTGTGAGGTTCGATTGAAATGAAGAACTGAGAAGTGCGTGAGAAAAATTGGTCCCCAGTTGCACAATTTAAGGTGTTCGCAATAGGAAAAAAGCAAGAGTGCATGTTAATTTTCAACGAGCATCTGATGTTGAAATCATATACACCAGATTTTGGCTGTATATTTTTATGTAAACATTTTGACTTTAACTAAAACAGAAAGGAATTGAGCAACAGATCGAAAAATGGTTTTACTGCGAGCTCTTGTCAGAATAGTGCTGAGTTTAGCAAACGCGATCAGTTATCTGAAAGGTAAGCATTATAACTTGTTATTTCCACTTGATAGTTTAAGAGCTCTCCCTGTACCATAATACTTCCCTCATTAAATATTTTTGCACAGCCGGAAATAATCCTGCACAATGCATTGACAACGGAGGGTTTGTAATCAAACATCAATTTGATTTGTGTCTCAACCGACAACAGACGTTTCCTAGCAACGACAGCTTCACGCAGGCATGTTGCTTTCAGAGTAAAACAGGTTTGTGTGAATGAAGAAAAACACTTTTTAACAATCGATTATATCATGTAAAGCGTTCTGTTAAAACCAATTATTGTGTTGCTATATTCGTATTTTTACTTGTATTGGTACATTTCCTTGGTTTCGTGGCAAAATATAAACAATGTAATCCTTGTTGGGAATTTGATATTGTATTCCGTACCAGATCAAATCGCAGAAGACGTTTTCCGACAAAGGGACCAACCATGTTGGGGCATTGGTGGTCATTGCCAACACTGGTCCAACTACTGCGACGGGGAGTACACGGCAGGGAAGTGTGGAGGTTTCATTGAACGTTCTTGTTGCACATCACAATGTGAGGAGAATTTGCTTTCCAATTTATTAAATGTGCCGATAAGTCCAATGTATGCGCACTGAATTCTCTTGGTTTGGAACTCTTTCAAGAAGACTGATTTTTGTATTAAAAAAATGTACACTAGGTTTTGCGAGTACCTCTCGCTTCATCAGGTGTAAATAAACACAATGCGTGCGGGCGATCGGCAGCATTGGTCAAGAGCCCGACCCACATAGCAAGATAAAAACCCGAAGGGATTTGTGGCCAGGATATCCCGGGTAAAAATCCCGGTGTGGTCGATACACAAAACAAGCGCAAGACGGTCAAAGAAAAAAGGCACTATGAAACGATGAGCTGTCGTTAGTTGGCATCTTCGTGTTGTGGCATCGTCGTGTTTAGTAACACATAAGAGCTACAGTTTTTACCTCAATATTTATGTTGACGCGATCATTTTGTTCTAATATCGGTAACATCCAACACTCCTGAAAAAAGCTACTTTTGTATTGCAATATGTCCCAATAGTGAACACAAATTACCGCAATACTTTCTTCTTTCCAATGCAATTGACCAAAACTTAATGTACAGACGGTGTTTCTGACAAACCCTGTGTGGAGATGGGTGGACGTTGTGTTGACTGGAGATATCACATATGTAAGAAAAGCTACGTTCGCGGCAAATGTGGTGGACCTGCAGACCGGAGGTGTTGCTTGTATTGCGACAATGCTTGTAAGTAAACAAAAAAAACTTTTTTTTTGATGAAATTTATATTTGACTAAATTTATGCTCCTTAAATTATATCCATTGACGTCACACTTACACTTATACTCAATTCGGCGGCACAACTCAACATAATTTGCAGGAGTTATGACGTCACAATAGAAGTCATATAAATGCAGCAGTAGTGTAGCCTCAAGTGATTTTGAGAGAAAATTTCAACAGAAAATATAATAAAAGAAATGTAGAAGAAAATAATTAGCCAAACAAAATTTTGTTGAAGGCGTAAAACAGGAAAACGAATTCAGCTCATCATCCTGCGATGATTCCTGTACTTCTGTCAGCGGTAACTGCAGTGACAATTCAAATTATTGTTCTTCCAATTACGTCAGTGGCAAATGCTGTGGTCCTGCCTTGAGACAATGTTGCCTGTGGAGTCATGTGACCGAGATCCAATTGGTAATTTGACGTTTAATTAGTTAAGGGAGTGAATAAAAATATTTGGTGGTGTTTTTGTACAGGTTTTGGTGCTTATGGAAATATTGGGAATCTGCAACCAAGCGGCGCCTCGAACGCCACTGCGAAGGCCAGTGGCCTTAATTACGCAGGTAACTTGAAAAAATAGGAGTCCAGTTGCGTCGATTCAGTTTGTAGAGTTTTTGGGTTAGTCTAACAACGCAAAAGGTGTGAGACATTCTGTCAGATCATGAAGACAAAATGCCATGTAAACATGGGTGGAATCATTAAAATATATTAAACTATAAAGTGACAATGATTAGAAAAAATGTATTTGATGAGACAGAACTGTAATAAAGTTTATTTACAAAGGTGTCAATGCTTCGCACGCAATTGCAGCAGAAGATGAACCCGACATGATAAAGTACAAATGCAAAATCTTCAACGCTTCCCAAAACTTGCAAGTCGACCCGGCGGTTATAGCAGGTTAGTTTTCTATTTTTCATGACCCAAATTGTTAATAATCTTCACGCATCACATGTAGTTGTGCCGTAAATGCGACTGCATTTATCCTCAGTTAATCATGATTTGCCAAATCCGGATCTTTGCCTACAAATGATTTGCAATCTTTTCTTTAAAAAAAAGCTTTGTTAAATCCACTGTAATTAATTTGGATATCCTTCAATCCCACATACCTCATTGAAAACTTGTTCTTACGTTTACTGGCATTGAATTTTTTACATTTTGTGTTTATGTCATGTTATTAGAACCCGACTTGGACCGAAGCCCAACAGTTGCAGGGTGGCATTGCCGCCTATAACTATGGGGTGTCCAACGTGCAAACGTGGGATAATCTCGACGTAGGAACAGCCAATAACGATTACTCAAACGATGTTGTAGCCAGGGCGTCATATTACAGGGCCAACGGGTATTATTAGTAGCACGTCTTAGCGACATATTCAAGTCTAATTGCAATTCTATGAGATTGTATTCGCAACAAAATATTCCATCAAATTTTGTTAGATTAACTGGAAAATCATTGTCGTTGTGGATCAAAATGTGATGACGGTTCAAGCAAAAAAATCTCCACGTTAATGCGAAATTTAACGAAACGCGATGTAGTTTTTGAAGCGTATTTTTCTCTCGGGTTCATCTTTAACAGCATCAGCTCAAAAACCAGCTTCGCAGTGTTGTTAGGTCAAAATTCGCACAGCTTTGTATGGAATGTACGAGATGTTGTGCGAATGTTGTGCAGATATGCTTGCGATGCCCATATTTGGAAACCTCTGTTGCAGACAAATGTGATTTTAATCTTTCCGTGTTGTTGTGTTACGTCACAAAACTGTTTCTTACCGGTTTTTTCATGGCAAGGCATGTTGTTTACCGGGTTTGCCTTTCAAACGTTAAATTCCCCTTATTTGAAGCAAGCCGGACTGATGCGATTGGTTGGAAAGGGGGCGTGTATCTTACCTTTTTTCCGCGCCATTATTTCCGTGTTGTTGCCTCATGTTAAGCCACCAACCAAGTAGGCGACCACGTGTTGTTTATTACCCGTTCCAAACACTGTAATACTGTAAAAGTTTATATGTGTTATCTTTAATGTTTAAACAGTGGCACGTGCACCCAACTGTAACGGATGGAAACAAAGCGACCACTAAGTAGCAACTAGCAGCAAGGGAGACTTAGTGTTGCCTGGATATTTCATCACTTGATTACGTCACTCGTTTGCGCTATTCTTTCGTCATCGCGTCTCGCTACACATGTGCTACTTGGTTTTAGATACTTGGCGATGATCAGTCCGTCGTTGTCATGCTTTGCACACAAACAAATTTGTCGTGTTGTCATCTAGTAGAAAAAAGTACACTAAATAATGTGTTGTGGGAAATAGAAAATATAATTGTTATCGCAAGACCAAAGGTCTGGTGTGGAGTAGATTGGCTATTTTGGCTTACTTGCGGTTTATGCAGCATAAAAAAAAACAACTGGAATGTGAAAAAAGGTTTAGCGCAGTCACGTGTAACAATTGGTGGAATAGTTTTACCGAATGCAGCTTTGCAAGTAGTGACGCACCGCAAAGTATTGGCCACCTTAAAAGTTGTTCTAGGGCTGAAAATTTCGGCCAACTTTTGTTCTTTCGGCATCAAAAACGATTAATGGTGACTTAAATATGCAATCAGGAAGTCACTACATGTATGCGCATCAAGCAGGAAGAACGCTATCAATATTAAACGATATTATTTTATGCATATTGTTTATCAGCCAGGCACAGGTTTGACTGGGAAGTTTTTCGGCTGGTATTCATGGTTCGTCACAATGCTGCCGGTGAAGATTGGCTGAAAATGCATTTGTTTCGATAGCAGTTCTTCAATAAAACGCGTGTAGCGTGGCGGTAAATCCTGTTTGAGCAAAATTTTACGTTGGAACAAAGCAGAAATTGTTGAGGAATATAAGTGCCAAGCCCCACAACGACAAATTTACGTTTATGCCAAAAAAACGTTCATAATTAACAGCAACTATACCGCGCCAGGCAGCTATTGGGCTTTGGCGTGCGCCTTTACTCGGTCATAATTCACCTCGGTCGTATGGAAAATCACAGAAGATAAAACAAAATACACTACATTAATCAATAAATGTGTTCTACTAATTTTCTAAGTTGGTTTTTAGAAAGTCATGCAAAAGATGGTAATATGTACGACATTTCCTAACTTAGTTTTTAGTTGTCACTAGATGTCGCCAATTCCAGACATTTTTTTCTCCCAAACGTAAACTTTTCCCCAAAAAAGGATTTAGCGCTGCGCTACACGCGGGTTTTGAAGGAAATCCTATACAAACCATTTTCAGCCATATTTAACTGCAGCATTGTGACGTGAGACCAATTGATGACGCGAAGTTGGAACCATGAAAAGAGTCATAATTTTTTATTTATGGTAGCATTATAAATTACTAAACATCGATAAATAAGGCAAATAGTAATTCTAGTTTTACGCTTTAGTTTTGTAACGCAGCTTTGAGGCAAATTTTTTAGATGATTTCCCGTTTAAGTAAAAAAAATACAGCTCGTGGGTTTTAAGAAGGGGGGTTTCCCTTTTGGGGTCACATATCGTGGTGTGCCAACTGTAATACTGACCTGACCAGGAGCGAATGGTAACTCAAATGGCGGGGTTTTCAAATTTCAATATTTTATATAAAAGTAATAGTGTCTGAACAGAAGAGTATGTCATCCACTGACCGTTCATGGATCCGGCCTACCGCTTTGCTTTGCACGTACGGATTCTTTACATATATGAAACCGTCGGAATCGTTCATCACACCTTATTTAATGGTAGGGGAGTTAGCCTAAATAAAACAATAATAACGTATTTCAAAAACAATATTAGACAGAGAAAATCGTTTTGGAAAAATTATAAATTCTTGGTCTTTTATTTCACGAAAATTTTCTGACAAAAATGCCAGTAAAAATTTCGGTCTTTTCGAATGTTTTTCGGGAATTAACCAGGTATATTTAACATTAAAAACAAGTAACGTATTGCAGTAATTTACGCGTCATAACGGTTAACTTTTGTTTGCAAAAACGCATGAGTTTTAAGTAGCTTATCTGCTCGTGCGTTTGTCCAAGTTTATCTCAGCTAGTATAACGCGACAATGCACATCTAGTTGCGCTACGAATCGCGATAATGACGTCCAAAGCATTGCAAGGCGTGCTTGCGCGACGGACAATAGGACGTATTTTGCACTCGCTGTAATTTCCTTGTTGAAATGCATTCGGAGATTATGTCCGAAATGGCTTAAATTTTTACTGACATTTCATAAAAAATCGGTCAATGACTGACAAATGGCACAAAAAAAAAGAGTCCATAAAGATGAATTAAGTGGAACAAGTTATATTTTGTCTCTGATCAACTATTATAAAAACAAGCTTTACCTGTAGTAGGTCATCACACACCATAAGGCACAGCGCCAAAAATGATTTTTGTTGAGCATTCTTGATGCACTAAATTTTAATTAACACCAAAAAAACATTTCTTCCCTTAAACATTTTCTTGCATACAGCAAAAATTTCTATGTTGCCTTTGTAACTCTCCAGGGTCCACAAAAAAACCTCACTGAAGAGGAGGTGGTGAATGCAATTTATCCAGTTTGGATTTATTCATATCTTGCACTCTTGTTGCCAGTATTTCTTCTCACTGACTATGTTAAATATAAGCCAGTCATAGTAGTGCAGAGCCTGGGGTGAGTTCATTGCATCTTATCCATCTTTTTGTACATTTGGCAAAGAAAGACACCATTTAATACATTTTTTTGTTTTATGTTGTTATTAAACAACTTTTTGAAAGCACTGTATATATTAAAACCATAACTGATGCCCCCAGACCAGACATGTATGTATTATTTGCTTTTAGGGTCTTAACAGACATGTTGTATGTCATATCAAGTTGAAAAACTGTAAACCAAAATTTTAACCTCAATACTTCTATTTCAGGTATGTTTCCTGTTGGTTGCTGCTGGTCTTTGCACAGGGCGTACCATTGATGCAACTCATGCAGTTCTGTTATGGAATTGCTACAGCCGGTGAAGTTGGTTATTATTCTTACATATACAGGTACATCACATACAACCGTTATTCAGTTTTTACATTGAAACATGCTATACTTTTGCAGTATCGTGAAACATGAGCATTACCAGAGAGTGACGTCCTATGTCCGGGCCACAACACTTTTTGGTCTTTTTCTGGGTTCCCTTCTGGCACAACTACTCGTTTCATTTGCCCGTCTCGATTACCTCTACCTGAATGTGATATCATTGGTGAATGTTTCCATCGGGTTTTTCATTGCTCTCGTTCTTCCCATGCCAAAAAGGTCACTTTTCTTTTTCAACAAAGAAAATGTGGTACCGGTTAATCATGAGGACATTTCCTCTATAAGCTCTGATGCATCTGTAAAGCATGTTCCCGATAATCCAGAAGAATCTCCACAAGTTTGTATTTTCTAAATATTAATAAGGGTAATGTGCTCTGGAAACTTAAATTGTCTGTATTCATTGTAACAGTCAGAATTGTATCTCAGTTTTTACCTTGGCCTTTAACCAATGTGTTGATGACGCTACCAGGCATAATATTTAATAACCCAAGACTCTTCTGGCAAATAATTATTAGTTTGGTTTCAGTCGTTATGCAACAGACCTTCATCAGGACAAGTAAACAAGACGCAAACATGGCAATAAATAGTAAAATGCAAAAAGGCAAAAAAGGGGGGTCAAAGAAGGAAAGACAAAAAGTTTCTTTCTGAAAAGTACTTTTTGGAAAATAAATATACAAATGCCATTTAACAAATTATTTCCCAAAATAAATATTAGCATGTAAAGGCAGGACAATTAAGTTACAACTAAACTAAACACAATTTTGACATTCAGAAAAATGCAAGGTAAAATTAAAGGTAATTTCTTCTTTCATGTACGACAAATTTTCCCAAATGTCAAACTCTAATTGTAAATTGCAAAATTAATACCATTAAGGTCAAGTTGAAGTTGGGGTATTATTGTTTATCTTTGATGTCTACTTATTAGCCATGGCATCCTTTAAAAGACAGAAATGTGTTTTTAGGCTGTTGTTGATGATAAATCTGTTGCAAATTGGTGGCTTGTTCTGAAAACACTCTGGAACGACATGAAAGATTGTTACACGAACCTTGTGTTGTTACGTTGGTCAGCTTGGTGGGCCTTATCAACATGTGGATGGCTATTGGTGGTTAATTATGTTCAAAACTTGTGGGAGACAATACAACCAAGTGGGCATGGTGAAATTTATAATGGAGCTGTCGAGTGTTTAGCAACTGTTCTAGGTACATAATATTTTATGGCCTAATTGATAACTGCAATATAATATGCTAAAATGTAGACTTTACAATATAGCTTGTTTCGTAGGAGCATTGGGTGCACTTTCTGTTGGTTATATCAAAATCAATTGGGCAACTTGGGGTGAACTTGCTCTTGGCTTATGTTCGTTGTTGAAATGTGGCCTTCTAATATTAATGCATGGAACTACTTCCATATGGTGGTGTTACACAGCTTATATTGTGTTCATTTTTCTTTACAACTTTGTAATCACCATTACACAGTGAGTTTAATTGTATGATGCACTTTGTAATTTTGGCTATTGATCATTAATTTTAAATAAAACTGATTGTGCACTATTATCTACTTTTTTTGATTGTTTATGGCATACTTTTTTGATTGTTCATCATTTATTTTGTGATTGTTGTAAATGACTGCATGCTTTTCTATTTTTATCAAATATGAAAACTCTTTTAGGTTTCAATTGGCAGTAGGATTGTCGACACAAAGATTTGCACTGGTATTTGGGGTCAACACTTTTGCAGCTGTTGCCCTGAATACCATTCTTACCATTGTGCTTATAGACAGGGCGGGGTTGGCATTGGATGTTACAACACAGTTTGCTGTGTACAGGTATGTGTTATTTGATACTGTATTTTTTGGTAGTGCAAACACTTTGTTTTTTTATTGTTTTTAACACAAGAACTCAAAACAGAGAAATAGAATGATCAGTGTATGTGATTTTATTTCTGTTTCAATAAATCATATTGTTCTGATACAAAGACAGATTCGTCGCCAACATGCACAGACTAATTTCTGTGATCATTTCATGAAATTTTTTTTATTCGTTTTAACTTTTTGCAGTGGTTACTTTGGATTAGTGTCATT
Organism: Ascidia mentula; assembly: GCF_947561715.1. NCBI lineage: Eukaryota > Metazoa > Chordata > Ascidiacea > Phlebobranchia > Ascidiidae > Ascidia > Ascidia mentula. The sequence continues at coordinate 17,532,333 of NC_138570.1, read as the reverse complement.
GGTTTTTTTGATGCATGGCAGTTATCAAGCATGCAAGGACAGACGTGCCCTGCCTTCCACCCAGAGAATTGATCCAAATGAGTAACAATATACAAATCATCTTTGCACAAGCTTTCACACTGAAAATTTTTTTTATTTTTGGAAAGTTCAAGTTGCCATTTTTTGCATGTTATGGTATTTTACCTATATGTGTTGTTGAAAATAACTAAACAAGTTAATTACAAATAAGATGCCTCAAAATTTCTATTTTACTCTTTCCTTAAACTTTGCCAACAACCAATGAAAACTGTTACCTAATATTTTTACTTCACTTCACAATTAAAATTTTGAAACCATGGTTGCACGTGTTGTAATTGTAAATAGAGTTTTTTTATGTTGTTTGTATTACGACTTCCAGCCTTGTGTTGTTGGACTTTCTAATTGTCGCGAGTAAATTGTCAACTTTTTGCCAAGTGTCACCCGTCCATACATTAGCCACTCAAACATGGAATGAATCGTACAGTATTGCCAGATTTTTTTTACCAAAAGCGCCTAATTTTTTGTTTCAACACGCCCAAATGCGCTCAATGTTAATGAAGTTTACACATATCAGTTACGTACACCAATGGTCATTTTATGCTTATGGTTGAACACTTAAACCGTAAACTAAGCCCGTGAGCAAGACGCAACACCTGTAACACACATTATTTTGATCACAGTCGTCTTTGCAATATAATTATGACGTCATATTTCGTGGTGTGGTCAGTTTGCAGTATTTTGAATACGGCTGAAACAGCGTTTTGTCACATAAATAATGAGCTAATAATCAAAGTTTTAAATTTCTATATAACACGCCCAAAGCGCAAGGTGCAACAAAAAAGCGCAAACACAAAAGACAACACGCCCAATTGGCAACACTGGAATCATAGACAATGAACGTGGACTGCTGTTACAAGTGACTCTATTACGTCACAAGCTCAATTACTGTTTATGCGTCAACAACACAGGCAGTTATGTACAAGATATAAAGACGATATATATCATTCCTCCCGCACAATTTAGTTCTACAGCGGAGAATATATATCGGGTCGCTTTCGCTCGCGTGTAGGAAAACGTCAAGCGCGATTGTGCTGTTTAGCGTCCTTAATTGGACACTTTTGTGTGTCGTCCTTAAGTTTTTTTGCAATTTATCGTATACGTTCCGCCATTCCAAACGCTGCGAAACTCGCCCAACCGTCTCTGGAAAGTTACATTATGACAACTCAAACAAATTGTTATCTGATGTCGCATACACAAAAAAGCAAATCTAACACTTCATATTTAAACCCTGCAACTGATCTACGTCAGTTGTGCCCAACCAAAGGTTGGATTTCGTTTAACAGTGACAATAAACATTAAGAGCTATTTGTATCGCAATTGATTTAGTACAAAACATAGGATACGCGGGGTTTTGAAAAGCTACAATGCTGCCGGATTGCTCGGTTATTAGCTTTTGACGCCCATTCTTTATTCGCACAATTTGTCTTTTTCATGCTGTAGCGCTACGATCCTCATACAATTAACACTACACTCCTGGTAATCAGTATGTTGATAGAAATACGCGTAATTATCACAACAGTTGTGATATTAGGCTTTAAATGTAAGTTCCATACGAGGTAAAAAAACAAGCAAACACAACGTACGCTAAACGAAATTTTAAATACCAACGTTTTTTTCACAAAGAGCGTTTACACGTTCAGTTAACCATCCAGTACATGTTAAGCTAACCATCCAGTACACGTTGAGCTAACCATCCAGTACACGTTCAGTTAACCATCCAGTATATGTTAAGCTAACCATCCAGTACACGTTGAGCTAACCATCCAGTAATGTTGAGCTAACCAACCAGTACACGTTGAGCTAACCATTCAGGAACGTTAAGCTAACCATACAGTACACGTTGAGCTAACCATCCAGGAATGTTGAGCTAACCATCCAGTACACGTTGAGCTAACCATCCAGGAACGTTAAGCTAACCATCCAGTACACGTTGAGCTAACCATCCAGTACACGTTGAGCTAACCATCCAGGAACGTTGAGCTAACCATCCAGTACACGTTGAGCTAACCATCCAGTACACGTTGAGCTAACCATCCAGGAACGTTGAGCTAACCATCCAGTACACGTTGAGCTAACCATCCAGTATACGTTGAGCTAACCATCCAGGAACGTTGAGCTAACCATCCAGTACACGTTGAGCTAACCATCCAGGAACGTTGAGCTAACCATCCAGTACACGTTGAGCTAACCATCCAGGAACGTTGAGCTAACCATCCAGTACACGTTGAGCTAACCATCCAGGAACGTTGAGCTAACCATACAGTACACGTTTGTCGCCGCACAACACATGTATATACTAAAAAAGGCCCAAGGCGTATAACTATCTTATGACCGAGAGTTAAAACCAAAGTCATTGTAATCACGCGTTCAACGCATGTCCAAGTTGTGATGTCCAATAAAACGACATGGGGAAAAAAGAAGAACTCATTTCCGGTTTAGGTCAATTCCTGACCGGACAATTTAATAGGAAAAACCTACCGAGCTGGTGGCAGGTGAAAAAATTGTAGCCGGTAGAAGCAGCCACATTATATATGTGTTATAAACCATGTAATTTGAGCAATGAAGTCATATAGGTAACTTAGGCAACCAAACTAACTAGGTAAATCAAGTTAAAATAATTACAGGCATTTCTTTAGCAAATAATAAATAAGGGTAATTTAAACACAAGTACTTCTTTCGCAAATGATAAATAAAGCTAAAATAAACACAACTACTTTTAGTTATTCTAAAAACAAAGTCTACCTAAACATAAATAACCTATTAGGGCACTTAGTTAATTAAGCTATATAAATAACTGACGTAATCGACCAAATCGGCCACCTTCAAGTTGCATTCAAGTTGCGCAACAACTCCAAATAAGGCATCAATACGTGTGGCCAACCGCAGACTATATAAGCAGAGTAACTAGCGCCTGCCAAATTAGTGTGTTTTAACTGTTGCTGTGTAAGGGTCTAGGCTGTTGGTTCTGCTTTAGTACACTGTATAGGAGCCCCAATTGTACTGTACTGTACTTGGATTTATTCGTTGGATTATATCAATAAATGGATTTATGAACAACTTTGGACTGGCTTGAAGCTTGGTGGATGTATGTGTTTAGTCGGGAGTTAGACTATTTAGAAGACGCACAGACTTGTGTAAAGGAGTTATTTAACTCCAGCAGTAACCTTGAGATAGAGAAGGCAAGTTGCCTACGAGGCCGAGTTGCCAACGAGACTCAGTCGGATCCGTTAGGTGCGAGGCCGAGACGCAGTCGTACCCCACGGTCACCAAGCGGGGACTTACCCCGACAACGGGTAAATCGACACGTTGAGCTAACCATCTAGGAACGTTGATCTAACCATCCAGTTTTGGGTATGTGCATTGTACTGTAGACTTTGTGTTCTGGTTGGAAAGCTAAGACAGAAAAAATCCGACATCATGCAAGCCTTACTTTATTCAGTGCTTTTTAGATTCGCAAAATAAGCGTTAACATAATGACACAAATATCTTCATGTAAGTTGCATGAAAAAAAATAACGCATCAGTGCCCATTAATCTTCGATCAGTTTTATAAGTACAGCTATACATACTTTTAAAACAGTAAAAGTAAAATCAGTAAATATAATAATTAGGAACGCCTTGAAATGGATGTGAATCTTAGGGATTGTAACCCGACCAATTAAAAATTAAAAAAATTTGCTGCAAAAATAGCGGTCTGTCGGTATCCGCATATGTCTGCTTTTCTGCCCTTGACATGTCATATACAGTGAAATACGGGTTAAAACGTAGCAAATACTGCTCCCACTTCTTTTTTGTTTTATCAAATTGTATAAATTTGGGTGCAGTTCTCTCTTGCACGGGTTGCACGTTACCTCCAGAAGCTTCAACATCAATTCTTGTTGCTTTGCCATCTGCTGCATAATAGCATTGGGTCTAGTGCACAACTGTACGTACCTATGTTCTAAAAATTGTGGAAACCCCAAATTACGTTACAATGAAGGTGGGGTCAAGTTAAGACGTCACGCCAAAAATTACGTCACTGTAACGTCACTAAATGAAGATATGCAACGACTAAGTTTCTCGCCTACACGCACACACGCGGATCTCCTGCAGGCATCGCAAGATCGTAAAAAGGCACAACAGCAACGAAGAAATACAATTTTACGCCTCATTGATTATGTAATAAAACAAACCTCTGAGAAACTTGAAATTGGGTACGATCAACCACAAGGGTGCGTAAACCAATATATGAAAAAAATGTAAGCTGAGGTTAACGCGCTTTAGCGCCGTTGGCGGTAAACAAGTCCCAAAATATACATCCATACGTAGAAATGAAGGAGACGTCACACAAACTTGAAATTCAAACTTGAAACAAGGTATTCGTTTTAACAATAGGTTAACCGCGACTTTTTTATTCTGACGTTTACTGTTAATTTCGACTCGACTCAGTGGTATGACTGATCTTTCTATGTGTTGACATACAGATACACTTGGGCGGCGCTGGCCAAACTGCCAGTGCTCGTACAGTTTATTGTCAAGTCAAAAGACGCGCGTCACGCAAAATAACGCGGTTTACTGTAACACAAGATTTGTACATGACACGACTTACAACACAGCGCCACACAACTAACAAGCAAGCTTACCGAACTGTGACGTAAGGCAAGCCTTAACTTCTTTGTCCATTCAAATGAGCGTTAATTATGTTAAGACCGCATATCAGTAATTCTATTAAAATAGTTTTGCCCGCGGGGATTGCCCGTCTTGTAATCCTGCGTCATAGAGAGTCTCAGTTTCGTCATAAGGCAACCGGTGATGCAATGGGGTAAATTTTCGGGTTGAATGAGCAGGAAGTCACGTGGTGTAGCCAGGGCGTTTTTCAGCGTGTTTGGTGCAGTTTTAGTGCATTTTTTGCTCTTCTCAGTCAGTCAGACGTTTGGTGAAGGGTGCTGTGAAAAGTTTAGTTGAAAAACCATCAAACTGTTCAAGGGGATGTAGCTCAAAATTGAATCACAGAAGTATACCTTAATTTGTGATTTTATGTTAGGCCCGCCTCTTGCCTACGCAGTAAGGTCAAAATTAGTTGCAAGATAGTTGCTTAAAGCACCCCCTAGGGGTCATTTCGCCCCCCGGTCAGACATTACTTAGCTAAATGGGCTGCAAAAACTTTAAGATGGTTTTGCGAAAAATGAATCACAAAAACCTCATCCAATTTGCAATTTAATGTTGGCCCCAACCCTTTTCTACGCAATGGCAAAAAAAATTGTCACAGGAAAGTTGCTTTAGTTGCCCCCTGGGACTGTTTTTGCTATCCTATAGGACATAAGATCCTCCTGGAGGCTCCTCAGATCCTTGCTGTGTCTTGTCCGATGCAGCTGCAATCAATTTTTTTTCTCTTTAAATAGTACCAGTAGATCTTCATGGGTCACCGACCACAGGAATTGTGGTGGGCAAACAAGCAAATCACTCAGTATGGGTATTAATGTTGATGGCCTTCAAAACTTGAATTTGGGGATTTATTACTGATATGGGGACTTAACCGCATCCCTATTCAAAAAGAATCTACAAAAACAGCAGATTAAACAGAACACATGCACCACAATTAAACACAACAACTCAACTAACGAAAAGAAAGCCCGCCACCAGACCAAGACAATGGCACTGTAATGACACACAAAGGCAGTGACGTACATACGCATTATTACGTAGGTAAGGCCAGCAACCGTAACCAAAAATGGCGGCGAGAATTCACATGCTCCCCTGCAGAATCTGAGGATCATAAGATGCGAGTTTGCTTACATTCACAAAAGATTCGAGCGACGCGTGCGTTTTTTAGAGTCCTTCTCCGTCGTTTTCATCTCCGTTCGCTCGTTTGGTTTCTCCGTCTGCGCGCACAATCACGCAAAGTTTGGCTATTGATCGTCGTACAACCCCAGCCATCGTAGTCACCGCCACACTCCTGACAATTCCGTGCTTGTCATGAAACAAGCTTCAAACTCGACCCTACAGTGAGCAGCCTCGGATGTTTGCTCCACCCATTTATTCACTTGATCATCAGGGCTCGGTTTGTCCTCGGCAGCACATTCGACACCGGAACATTCTAACTACAAACATTATGTTAAATGACAAAAAAATAAGAATATTAACTTAACCAAACATACGGCTGTTGAAGCAACAGCCGTGCGGTATGTGTGACGTCATGCATCTACAGTGACTTGGTCTTATGACGTCAGCGACTAAATGGAAAAACATACGAACGAGTTTCGACAGCGACAATTCATCAGCAAACCGCAGCCCATATAAGCTTCGACTGCAGTAGTTTCTTTTAAAAGCGTGTACACGAGGAATTGGCCGTGCATACCAACCAACAAGTACAGACGTAGAAGATATATTTTCCAGCAAATTGCCTTGGCATTACCCATTAACCGCACACTTTATACTTGCAACCATTTTTATCATATTTAATAAAAAGACACAGAACGGGCCGCATTAAACAATCCAATTGTGTTCAGCTAGATTGTGTTTACAGTGTACGAGGGTAACTGGTAGTGTTTTATAGTGTTGCCTTGTTGTGAGCTTGGATGAGTTCTTGTATGACGGGATATTGCTCATCAGGAAACATATCTTCCATCCCGCACGAACCGCATTAAACAATCCAATTTTATTCAGCTAGATTGTGTTTACAGTGTACGAGGGTAACTGGTAGTGTTTTTATAGTGTTGTCTTCTTGTGAGCTTGGATGTGTTCTTGTATGACGGGATATTGCTCATCAGGAAACATATCTTCCCATCCCGCACGAACCGCATTAAACAATCCAATTGTATTCAGCTAGATTGTGTTTACAGTATACGAGGGTAACTGGTAGTGTTTTTATAGTGTTGTCTTCTTGTGAGCTTGGATGTGTTCTTGTATGACGGGATATTGCTCATCAGGAAACATATCTTCCCATCCCGCACGAACCGCATTAAACAATCCAATTGTATTCAGCTAGATTGTGTTTACAGTATACGAGGGTAACTGGTAGTGTTTTTATAGTGTTGTCTTCTTGTGAGCTTGGATGTGTTCTTGTATGACGGGATATTGCTCATCAGGAAACATATCTTCCCATCCCGCACGAACCGCATTAAACAATCCAATTGTATTCAGCTAGATTGTGTTTACAGTATACGAGGGTAACTGGTAGTGTTTTTATAGTGTTGTCTTCTTGTGAGCTTGGATGTGTTCTTGTATGACGGGATATTGCTCATCAGGAAACATATCTTCCCATCCCGCACGAACCGCATTAAACAATCCAATTGTATTCAGCTAGATTGTGTTTACAGTATACGAGGGTAACTGGTAGTGCTTTTATAGTGTTGTCTTCTTGTGAGCTTGGATGTGTTCTTGTATGACGGGATATTGCTCATCAGGAAACATATCTTCCCATCCCGCACGAACCGCATTAAACAATCCAATTGTATTCAGCTAGATTGTGTTTACAGTATACGAGGGTAACTGGTAGTGTTTTTATAGTGTTGTCTTCTTGTGAGCTTGGATGTGTTCTTGTATGACGGGATATTGCTCATCAGGAAACATATCTTCCCATCCCGCACGAACCGCATTAAACAATCCAATTGTATTCAGCTAGATTGTGTTTACAGTATACGAGGGTAACTGGTAGTGTTTTTATAGTGTTGTCTTCTTGTGAGCTTGGATGTGTTCTTGTATGACGGGATATTGCTAATCAGGAAACATATCTTCCCATCCCGCACGAACCGCATTAAACAATCCAATTGTATTCAGCTAGATTGTGTTTACAGTATACGAGGGTAACTGGTAGTGTTTTTATAGTGTTGTCTTCTTGTGAGCTTGGATGTGTTCTCGTATGACGGGATATTGCTCATCAGGAAACATATCTTCCCATCCCTTACGAACCGCATTAAACAATCCAATTGTATTCAGCTAGATTGTGTTTACAGTATACGAGGGTAACTGGTAGTGTTTTTATAGTGTTGTCTTGCTGTGAGCTTGGATTTGTTCTTGTATGACGGGATATTGTTCATCAGGAAACATATCTTCCATCCCGCACGAACCGCATTAAACAATCCAATTGTATTCAGCTAGATTGTGTTTACTGTGTACGAGGGTAACTGGTAGTGTTTTTATAGCGTTGTCTTGTTGTGAGCTTGGATGTGTTCTTGTATGACGGGATATTGCTCATCAGGAAACATATCTTCCCATCCCGCACGAACCGCATTAAACAATCCAATTGTATTCAGCTAGATTGTGTTTACAGTATACGAGGGTAACTGGTAGTGTTTTTATAGTGTTGTCTTGTTGTGAGCTTGGTTTTGTTCTTGTATGACGGGATATTGCTCATCAGGAAACATATCTTCCATCCCGCACGAACCGCATTAAACAATCCAATTGTATTCAGCTAGATTGTGTTTACTGTGTACGAGGGTAACTGGTAGTGTTTTTATAGCGTTGTCTTGTTGTGAGCTTGGATGTGTTCTTGTATGACGGGATATTGCTCATCAGAAACATATCTTCCCATCCCTTACGAACCGCATTAAACAATCCAATTGTATTCAGCTAGATTGTGTTTACAGTATACGAGGGTAACTGGTAGTGTTTTATAGTGTTACCTTGCTGTGAGCTTGGATGTGTTCTTGTATGACGGGATATTGCTCATCAGAAACATATCTTCCCATCCCGCACGAACCACATTAAACAATCCAATTGTATTCAGCTAGATTGTGTTTACAGTATACGAGGGTAACTGGTAGTGTTTTTATAGTGTTGTCTTCTTGTGAGCTTGGATGTGTTCTTGTATGACGGGATATTGCTCATCAGGAAACATATCTTCCCATCCCGCACGAACCGCATTAAACAATCCAATTGTATTCAGCTAGATTGTATTTACAGTATACGAGGGTAACTGGTAGTGTTTTTATAGTGTTGTCTTCTTGTGAGCTTGGATGTGTTCTTGTATGACGGGATATTGCTCATCAGGAAACATATCTTCCCATCCCTTACGAACCGCATTAAACAATCCAATTGTATTCAGCTAGATTGTGTTTACAGTATACGAGGGTAACTGGTAGTGTTTTTATAGTGTTGTCTTCTTGTGAGCTTGGATGTGTTCTTGTATGACGGGATATTGCTCATCAGGAAACATATCTTCCCATCCCGCACGAACCGCATTAAACAATCCAATTGTATTCAGCTAGATTGTATTTACAGTATACGAGGGTAACTGGTAGTGTTTTTATAGTGTTGTCTTCTTGTGAGCTTGGATGTGTTCTTGTATGACGGGATATTGCTCATCAGGAAACATATCTTCCCATCCCGCACGAACCGCATTAAACAATCCAATTGTATTCAGCTAGATTGTGTTTACAGTGTACGAGGGTAACTGGTAGTGTTTTTATAGTGTTGTCTTCTTGTGAGCTTGGATGTGTTCTTGTATGACGGGATATTGCTCATCAGGAAACATATCTTCCCATCCCGCACGAACCGCATTAAACAATCCAATTGTATTCAGCTAGATTGTATTTACAGTATACGAGGGTAACTGGTAGTGTTTTTATAGTGTTGTCTTGTTGTGAGCTTGGATGTGTTCTTGTATGACGGGATATTGCTCATCAGGAAACATATCTTCCCATCCCGCACGAACCGCATTAAACAATCCAATTGTATTCAGCTAGATTGTGTTTACAGTATACGAGGGTAACTGGTAGTGTTTTTATAGTGTTGTCTTGTTGTGAGCTTGGTTTTGTTCTTGTATGACGGGATATTGCTAATCAGGAAACATATCTTCCATCCCGCACGAACCGCATTAAACAATCCAATTGTATTCAGCTAGATTGTGTTTACAGTGTACGAGGGTAACTGGTAGTGTTTTATAGTGTTACCTTGTTGTAAGCGAGTCAAATATTAAAGGATGCATCTTAACGTACTTTCGGCTATCTTTATGTTGGTTTTGGGGAAATGTAAGTAAACTGAAATTTATTTCTACAGACCCTGAATAAAACATTGAATGTTTACAGGTTCATCCGTTCCCTGCGATTCGGGTTTTATTTTGAATGATGCTGACAGCATATACGAAACGATATATGACAACTGTTCGAACTTCACATTAGGTTACACCACCCCTACGACTCACCCAGCTTTCACATTGATAAGGAGGGGACGCTTGGAAGAAACTGATTATTGCGATGTAAGTTTCAATGTTTTTGCTTTGGTACATTGTACGATGGCATTGCAGCCACAGAAAAAATTATTAGGTAAGCGTGTTTTCCAAACTTGTTTTCAAAACAATATTTCACTTTTCAACCAACTAAAAATCGTAGCGTTTTTTTTGTCAAAATATGATGTAGAAGTTTCTCCCTTTTTTGTGTTTATTAATTGTTGGTGCTCTGTTTTGGACAAACTGACTTCTAAAAAACTTTATTTGCACGGGTTTCCGCTGGCCTAATCTCGCTTCATCAGGAGCTACAAACGGCGTGTCAAAGTGAAATACGGCAGCGGCGAAAAAACTTTGGCACTACACGCACCATGATGGCATTGGGAACAAAGTGACCAACTGTGATCACCTGTTCGTGCAATTTATACATAAAAAAATTTGGCAAGCGAAGTTTTTTATAAGTCAGTCTGTACAAAACAGTGTACCAGCAATTACTACAGTGATAGACCTGAGACCGACACGGCGTATTGAAGAAATTTTTGTGTTTTAAATTTTTAAATACTACTGCATATTAAACCATTTTAGTTTTATTTTATTTTATTTGCTTGCCTATTTGTGTACAGGTAACTTCGAGTGCTTTATTGCAGTTTATATGCGGAAACTAATGATGCATTTTTAGGCGAAATCGATTTTTCGTATTTCAAAAATAAACCGACCGACGCTCATCAGAAACACGTTTCAAACGTTTGCTACTGCATATTATTTAGGTTTACGACGGAGTTAATGGAAACTTGCTTGGACGATTAACTGGTGACGGAAGTTCAACTGGGCCAATTGTTTCTTCTGCAGGCACCATTGTGTACGATTGTAAAACCAATGAAACCACTGAAGAGGTCCGTTTGATTCTTGGTCATTGTAAGTTGGAAACTTAAATGTTGTTGCAATAAAAGTGCAATGAAAATATTCAACTGTTTCGTTAAAACTTCCATCGTGCGAAGTTTGCAACTAATTTCTATTGACGTGTATTAAACCGTAAATGAACTAGTGCATGTGGAATGATAAAAGGGAAAGGTTTTATTTCAAAAACAATCAGCCAAACAAAGCACAATACTTAGAGCAGGGTAAAACAACATATGTGGTGGTAATTTATGTGCAATAAAAACAAATACAGTAAATTTCTTATCTGCTAATGTCATGTGGCCTTTCTGCTATGAAGGTGAAATGTTCGAGTTGATGCCGTGAATGCAACCTGTAAAAAAACATTATCAATGCAGGAAACATGACTGGTAAAAAATTCGTTGTCGCAATCTTCCGCAAACTTTATGAACAACAAAACCTGATAATTGACTTTTTGTGCTTTTGTATAGAATGCAAAATTCGTTTGTCACACAAAGTTTGTTTTCACGAGTATATTTTTACATACTTCGTATGTTTCTTGTTTAGATGTTGAAGCAAACTGTCTGCCACAAAATATTTCCTTTTTTCCGAAACAAATCCAGACCCCAAATTATCCAGACGATTATGAACATAACACTCTCTGTATTTGGGAGATAATCGGTGATGAGAGAAATACCTACATAATCAACGCAACTGATTTCTGCATAGAGGAAGGATACGACTTCCTTTTTGTAAGAGTTATAGCTGTTAAATATGTAGGTCGGGTTTAAGGTATTGCCGGATACAGTGGATTTTAAAATTCTTACAAAGGACCAGCCGCCCAGTACGTGAAAAGAATACAACACTTAAAAATAAAAAGATAACGTTTTCGTTTGCATCATATAAAAAAAATATAAGCATGAAATAACAGACTATTATCGGTTTTAGATAACTTCTGACGAGCCTGGAGCCTCAAGCAAGTTAAATGGTTGTTTAGACCCATTTGTGATTGCGACAAATGGAACAAACGTTCGACTTGCTTTTGCAACGGATGGTACCGTTCTAGAAAGAGGTTTCACAATTGACATTGGTAATATATGTTGTAGTTTATTGCACTGCACTTCTTTAATCGTGAAAAACTTTGTGCCGTTCAATCCCCAGGTCAAGTATATTACACAGCTATCGATTGCAAGAATGAGATTGAGATAAGGTGAGGAAGTCGATTAAGTGTGTTATAATGCAACGGGTTGTCATAAGAGCATGTTATTGACCCGAGGTTTACATTAAATTAAGTAGGGTTACATTGCAATAAACACTATCCTTTTATCAAAAATTTTCATCATGTTATTGTCTGTCCTGTTCTGAAACGAACGACGCATGCAATATATCTAAAGATATACACAAGGAAGTCGATTTACTGCAAAAAATTACATGCAGAATTCAAAATCCTGGCGATCTGGCGAGACTTACATACGAGAGCGGTGATATTCTTTACATTAGTTCCAACCATAAAACCAACCTTGATGACGTACCAGAGGAATGCAAAACTAACGAAGCCTTGCCCATATTTCGCTTCAACCTGACGCGATGTGAATTTATACACGAGGTACAAATGTAATTCATATATTGGAGACATGTCAATTAAGTGTGATAGGTTGGTCATCATCAGACAAGACGCAATGAATATATGTAAACTCGACCAGGTTTGTTTTCAAAGTAAAAAGCATGGACAAAATATCAACGACACACATTCCCTGCAAGATCAATGAGTTTGTTTCTTTTTCCCTTCCAGAAACAAGGCGACTTTCTCATCTTTACATACATTGTTTATAACCTCAAAGCAATAGATCTTTCCAGTCCAGTTCAACGATACGCTATACACAGCATCAGTATGACTTGTAACTTCACTGCAACTTACAATCTGTTATCGGAAGTTGTTCAACCTGCCATAGAGTAAGTTATTTTTGCAGAACATTAAAAAAAAATTTTATATTAGCGACGCCGAATATTATGTGACTTCAAATACTGAAAAATTGAGACTGAAACCCTAGACCACAGATCCTGACCTAGCGATCACTGTATTACCTTCCGTATCATCAATATGCGCACAAGCACTAGCTTTTAACAACAGGATCAGCCCATGTTTACTGTAACGAAGGAACTGACGATGCACACAGGGCGAAATATTTCTAAACTCTTCCAGGCTGATCTTGATGTTGTTAGTGCATTGTGTGTTTATGTAAATGTGGGTATTGTGTCATGTAGCTCACAATTGTAAATATTTGCAGGGTAATAGAAGTGGAAGGTGATGTTGTATCTGGTGAGTTTGATGTTTCATTGAACGTCTACAGTGACGAGGGATTCAGTGAGCCAGTGGATGAAAGCTCTCCAATAATCGTCCCCAACTATATCTTTGCTGTGGTTAAAATGAATGAAATTTCAGAACTGGAAACAGATTTTATCGTCCAGGTTAGATTTGCTTATGTTTGATTTGTTGAAGTTTGCATCAAATTTACAAAAAAAATTGTAGGCAGAGCAGTGTTGGGCTACAAGTACTGAAAATCTTACAGACTCGTTGTCCTATCCTGTCGTTGAAAACGGGTATGAAAAATAAGTAAATCTTAATAGTGTCTAAAGTTTAATTAATATATATTGTTTCTGCTATTTGTCTCAAGCAATATTTGCGCCTTTTTTAACATTCCAAATATATTTTGTCATGAAGTTGCGCAGCGCCATCTACCGGAAATGAAGGTCCGAACAGGAAGATGATCATTCGAAACTACCAGACAAACAACGCAAGCTTTAAACTCGAAACTTTCGTGTGGACAAACGTGTCAGACGACCAACAAGCGATCTTTCTTCATTGTGACGTCACCATCTGTCAAAATTCATCGGGATCTTGTCCAGAGAAGGTCAGTTTGTAATCAAGGTTAAACAGTGGTCGAGAATATTCACTTGATTCACTAATAATGAAGTGATGATGTACCTCAAATAGGATCTACGATCTAACAACTTTCACACCATGATAATCGTGGTGCAGAGAGTGCATCAGGCCATGTCTGCACGGTACGGTTGGTTTAGTGGCCAGTCGACAATGTTACCCATGATTTGGTTACTTTGAAGTAATTGTTAATATCAATCCTGTTTAGTGCTTTATGGATGCTGGCTTTTTGAAAATATAAACTATTGTGACCAAACCGCTGTCATGGCCTGTGTGAGGTCACAAACAGCACTAGTTCGATAATTCCAATAGATTTGTAACGCTTTGTGTTTGTTATTGTCATCTTTTCAGTTTTAAATTTTGTGTAGACTTGCAGCGGGAGTAAGAAGCGGTCCGTAGATGAAAGGAACCATCAGCAACTTTCTTCTGGACCCATTTATGTAAAGAAACTGCTTGTGGAGAACGACATAGAAGGTAGAGAAAGCGGTTCTAAACTCTGGTATTGTGTACTTCAATCAGGCCCTGTTTGTTCGGTTGAATTTTCAAAATAAATGTGGAGCAAATAATTTCCTGTCTATACATCGTAGTTATAATTTAAGTGGTTGGAAATAATTCAACCACTGAAATAAATATTCCATTTTGTTTGCAGGAAACATGGAGGAAGACCTGGAGAAATTTGATTCAGATCTTAATGAATTTTTGTGTGTGTCGGTTGTTGTTATAGCTGTAATCTCGGTGCTGTTTATGTTGGTATGGGCATTCAATTCGACTAAATGAGCAAAATCTATTGATTCACACTCTTTGCTGCAAACTCCTTAGTTATTTTATGAAATTTTATAATTTCAATTCAGTTTTTTCAATCTAATTTTAAAACATACAAAATGAAATTGGAAAGTTAATTCTCGGATACTTTGTTCTTGGAATTCCTTAGTATTGCATAGATTTGGCAATAATCGTCCTAAATGGGTGCCAGTTGGCATTTTGTTACGTCACCGCCGTTGACCGTACTCACTCTACCGCAGTTGACCGTACTCACTCTACCGCTAGTAACCTGCAGTTTTCGAAAATTCAATTGACACATTTTGTTTTATTCTGTATGTTGTTACTTCATATTCTATATCAAATGCTTTCTATTTAACAGGAGAAAATGTTATCATGCCTGCTTTGTGTCATGTAATATGTCACTTGGTAAGAATAAAATTATGCATATAATTGGGAAGACTGAGATCATTTATAATTGAAGGATGTAGGACTTTTTTTCGACCACACGAGGGTTTGAACTCAGATTATCTTTGGCACGAATCCCGGTCAGGTTTTGTACTTGGTACACGTGTCGGGCGCTTGACCAATGCTGCCAATCACCCAGGCCAGGATGGAGAACTAACAAATATTGCTGAGTAAATTGAAGCGCCACCTAGTAGTCTGATCGTTGCAGTATATTTTGCAATCTTTCTGATACAAATGTTGGTCATGTTTAAACTTTATAACAGTGGGTAAGACTAGTAAAATGCGACTAAAACAAGGTATTCATTTCAACAATAATTTAACCGCGGTTTTTTTACCCTTGCGTTTACTGTTAAGTCGATTTCGACTCAAGTAACCCCTGTTCATTGTTTTTGATACAAATCTTGGTTCTTAATCTGTCCATTCTAGTGTGAATAATGTTTTTGAAAGTAAAATGTTAAATTATAATGAAACAGATGAAGTGCTTATCTGCTAAAGACGGTACCTATATCATATGACACCGTTTGCAAATTATATCTATATGGCACCGTCTGTGTTGTTGCTCTGAACGCGTGAAGAAACAAACACATGTTGCCAGTGTTGCTGCCATAGCGCGCTTCAAGCGTCGAAAACAAATTGAATCGGGTGAAAATATTCGCAAACTGATCAAAATCGATTTGAAATGCAATTGTTACGTCACAAACAAAAGTTTGTTGTTGATCAAGAGAGGGTTAATAAAGTGGTATCGTGTTACCTTTTAGTATGTTGGTGTAGACACCCTTGTGGTTGTCTGTACCAAATTTTAAGTTTGTACGACGTCTTCTTCATTGATACGTATGGATGTATATTTTGGGACTTGTTTACCGCCAACGGCGCTAAAACGCGTTAACCTCAGCTTACATTTTTGGTTTACGCACCCTTGTGGTTGATCTTACCCAATTTCAAGTTTCTCAGAGGTTTGTTTTATTACAAAATCAATGAGGCGTAAAAATGTATTTCTTCGTTGCTGTTGTGCCTTTTTCCGATCTTGCGATGCCTGCAGGAAATACGAGCATGTGCGTGTAGACGAGAAACTTCGTCGTTGAATATCTTCGGTTAGTGACGTCACAGTGACGTAACTTTTGGTGTGACGTCATAACTTGACCCCACCTTCATTGTGACGTAATTTGGGGTTTCTCCGATTTTTAGAACATAGGTACGTACAATTGTACATTGACTTTGACGTCGCTTGGCATGTTGTTTCTGAATCTCCTGTCACCACTGTTACGACTTTTTACCTTGTGTTGTTGGACTTTCTAACTGTCGCGAGTAAATTGTCAAGTCAATTTTTAATGCTAAGTATCACACGTCCACACAGTAGCCACTCAAAAATAGAATGAATCATAGACAATGAACGTTGAATGCTGTTACAAGTGACTCTATTACGTCACAAGCTCAATTACTGTTTATGCGTCAACAACACAGGCAAGTATATACAAGATATAAAGATAATGTATATCAGTTTGTGGTCTCATTTTAAAGTCTGTCGCCAGGTTTACCCAAAACTATTACTGTGGTCGTTACTTTTAAGATAAACGCAAAAGTTGTCATGCTATTACCACACCGTGCAAATCTTAAATGTAAAGGTCGCTTTGCAAGTTCAGTGGATCTTGAACACAATACACCGCGTCTAACCCAGAGCCCAAGGTCGAGAGTTCAAACCTCATCGGGAGCTTGATTTTTCAGATCTCGGTCCATCTGGTCGGGAAAATGCGGCTTATCTTGCTTGACTGTTATGCCAGTGAACATCCTGAGTTTGAGAAACTAAAAATGTTACAACATGATCTCACAAAAAACTTCATACGCCAAGTTTAATGACGATTCGTCAACTTTGTCAGGAAAATACATCACACATCGCCAATCAGTCTTTTTAAGTTTTCAACTTGAGTTATTTCTCATATTTACGTTTTTACGCAACTTTTATACATATTACAGTAAATTAGTGAAAGTTTCACGGCACAAAGAAACCCCCATCTATTGTGCCGAAAAATGGACGATTGTGATTGGAGAATATAAAGTGACTACGACATTATCTGTTATAAAGGCATACTGTCTTCTATAGACTGAGGTACCCTTTCATTGACTTCTACACATGAACAAGTCGCCACGCTTCAGTGAACACAAGTGTAGGAGAAAGCGAATGCATTCGGTTGCAAAAACCAACACTTTTCGTGGACATCATGTAATTCATAAATGAAAAGTACAATTCGGGATGGTAGAAAAAAACAATCTCTGCCTTTTTATCCGAGATCGAATAACGCATGGAGGCCCTTTAAAAAGCACGTAACTAAGTTTATTAATTCGTTTTAAGCTCGTCTCTGACAACCTAAGTTGCTCAGCTGTAAAATATAATTTCACTCTGGTTCTTAACATTGGGGCGTAACGTAACAGCTCATAGCGGTAGACAGCAGCTAGGATTACAGTAGACTATACTATGGTGCTCTTTGCAGTTTGGGCCAATTTTTTTCTTTATAACTCTATAGCCTAAGTTTAATGGATTTGAGTATGAAGTTTAGTGAAAAAAATCGATGCCGCTGCCTGTAATTATGTCCTGGGATTGCTTGTGGCATATACAGGACTTTGATAGGGATCTTTTGTGGCATTCCAATAACACAACTCCGTCGATGCGTGGCTACTTGCATTATCTGCTTTTTTCACATGCTGACGAGGGAGAAAGTCGGAGGTTGGGAAAGTTAACCTCTCCGTCGTTCTACCGGATTGGAAAATAGTGTTCAGGGACTTTTGAAATGGATTTTGCTGAGCCGGATATAAAAGGAAATGTTAGATTAAACAGAAAGGCTCCTTCTCATCTGTGAAATGGCATTTGAGCTAAAATTCCCATTTGTCATTCCACAACAACATCCGTCGGAAATGCTGTGATATAAAAATATGATAAGGATAGAGAAGCAACAATTTTTGAGTCAGACGCCTTATTGGTTCGAGTTGTAGAATTCGACAGCGATATGTTTCAAGTCATTTCTTGGCAGGTAAAAAAGCTTATCAGCGAACAAAGCCGAATTAGTAGATTGTTTTTTTTCTGCTCATGTTTATAAACCAGTAAGTTATGTTCTTATAAGGTGGTAAGATTTGGTAAAGTTGATTTACCGTCAGTGCCATTATGATTGTCCCATGAAAAATTAATATATTGCGCTACTTAACTCTTAAATCGCATTAAACACTCGGAGGGTCTCAAGCCGTTGGATTTTCCAACTACAACAAAATGTCAAGCGTCGAGGAGGTTTGTAAGTAATGATCATTTTTGGTACAAGATAGCTTACTAAATGGGCAGAAATTATCCTAAGCAAGGATCCAGCTTGACTGCGTTGACATCATTCCTTTTGAACAAGTTCAACCAATTCGATTTTCACCCACTTCAAACCTTTTCCATTTGTTAACAATAGATTAATAATATTCTTAATGTGTGTCGTTATATGAAAGAATGTCCGAACAAAGCTGATACATCGTGAATCATGATGAGCATGAGGTAAGGCCATGATTCTTGTGCTTTTTGTGTGAGAGTTGTGTTTCGCAAAAAGTCTTTATTTCGTTAAAGTTTTTGTCAGAAACGCTCATAGGTACGCTTTTCTTGAAAAATAAATTAATTATCACCTTGCGGACTTGATTTGTGCCAAATTCCCGCTTTACAAACCCTTTTCCCCCTTGCATCCGACGTAGTAAACGTTTGAACCAGCGAATTACTTGGAATTGGTTGATAAAATTATGCAGTGCGAAGTGCGGTTAATAAGTTCGTTTGGATAGTCATAAAAAAATAGGCTGAAAATAACATTTTTAATGTTCAACTCGGAACAAAGCCGGGCCCACAAACTCCCTTAACGCAGGTAGAGTTTCTGTTTCAATACCGCCAGCGTATGTTGGCCCTAGCTCAAAAGAACGTGCCTAATTATACCCAAAACCTGAAACATTTTATCAAACTACGTCGGTAAACTCTCCAGGGATATACGGCAACACTAAAAGAAAAAAACTAAAACCACCCCAAGGGATTCATGCGGTGACATTTTAATTAGCAGCGTCAGAAAAACATATTATTTCTTGTTGTGACGAAAGGTTAGCATCGCAAATATTTTGCGGTTTTTGCAACTGTACATAGACTGTGGTGCACCATAGAAATAATAATTAAATTTGAATTTGTATCTCAAATATTCGTGTTAGTTTGTCCCTTTGGTGTCTGTGTCTTTACTAAATAATCCTGAATAAAATAAAAATAAAAGTAAACCCATCTTTACTAAATAGACCCTTTAAATAACCCCCCCCCCTAAATAAACCCAACTCATTTCCGTCTTTTGATTAACAAATGCGACAACTTTAATTGCAAATTCTCACGACCATGCGGAGACCTTGGTGAAATACGTTGGGTGACGGAGGTACTGTGGCTACTTGCTCAGCAAATGTTTCAGGGAATGGTGGTAGAAACCGCTCATAAATAGTTAATGCTTTGAGAAATCTATTAATTCAACTTAATTCGCAATTTAACTTAATCCGGAGTCGATTAACGCATGGAGGACACTTTATTGCATGTTACCAAGTTTATCATTCCGTTTCAAGCCCAACCTAAGTTGCTCTGCTGCAAAATATAATTTCACTCTGGGTCTTTACATTAGGGCATAATGTAACAGCTCAGAGCGGTATACAGCAGCTAGGATTACAGTAACCTACTATTATTTATAAGTAAATTGGTTTCGGAACAAAAGAACAATATTTTTTATTTCGACTGTTCCGCAAACCTTAAAAAACTAAAAAAAATGCACCCGGACCCCTCTGGGGGACAAGAGTGTAATTTCCATTTCAGAAACGACAGAAAATCAAATATTGTTTTGTTTTGTTGCCCAGTTTTGTGTTGAGGTCGATTCGGAAATCGATTTCTTTCACGTTCAGCCACATCGTATCGCATTCATCACAAGTTTGGTTGACTCCCGGTTAATACAGTTGGTCGGCGAGGCAAAATAATATTACATTCATTGAAAATTAGTCAAAATTTACAAAGGCCGAAAGATGATTTCGAGTTAAATTCCCTGTAAAAAAATTGTGAGAAAAATTTCGTGAAATTTGTTCCTAGTTAACTTTCAATTTGAAACCAAAAAAATTGCAAATCTTTGTAAACGACCATCTGCTGTAAAATTTGGATAAATGAACTCCAGCAATCTTATGTGATCTCAAAAAAGCTCGCACCGGTACATATAAATTTGCTCTCAAAGTCCTGCATGAAAGGCTGTTACATGCTGGTTGCTTGATAGTATGTAAAGCACAGAACCATTTGATAAAGTATCCTAATCTCGAAACAGTCTTGGGGCAACAAAAGTATTCTAATTGAGGGCGAAATAAATATATCAGCAAAAAACACGATCACAACGCAAAATTTTACGTGTATAAAGATTGTATATTTGAAGAAATTTTTGTATATCTGTAAATTTCAACTAAGGATGTGCATGTGTGTGTGTAATCCATTGTCGACTTTTGAAAATACACCATAAATTTATAAATTCACAAAGATCAATACAACGATCTTTTTCCCGTCCAGATTCATCATACTACTGATCGTCTTATTGGAAGCCAGAACACCGGCCGGCAAAGGTAATGAAATTTGCTCTGATTATCCACCTTGACGAAAAAGATGTTGTTATTAAATTCAACTTTACTTGAGATTGGATGTTGCATTTGTTTTTGTTTTACTTTAACATTACTCGTTAATCGGCGAGCTGTATTTAATGTTGTTGAGTGGAGTATATACAGTCATTCAGTAAAACTAATTAATCTACCAACAGAAAAACAACGAAATTCAATTACTGTCTCCCGTTAAGGTGTTAAAGTGACAAATTAATAACCGAGAAAGTATTTAATATGAAACGCAACGTTATAAGGGTTTGAAAACTTTTCGTGTGTATAAATCATGTCACCTTTTTACCACTATTTTCCAAAATCCAATTGTGTTTGCAAAATAATAAAGTAATTTTGATCAGTTTGAACCAAAGTCCTCTGGCAGGTTGTCGATCGCGCACCGTATATCGATATGGATTTCCTATTTGGCATTTTAGGCAAATTATATATTTCTAAATACCCACAAACTGAGATGTCTGCAAGATCACAGTATTGGAATTAACATAGAAATACATATTCAACCATTCGAAATCCAAATGAAATTTTGCCATTTTTCGAAAATAAAGCGCAACGCAATTCCCAACCCGCTCGTCGCAAACTAAAGGATGTCGTCGATCACCATGGCAACGAAGTAACGCGACAAATTGAGAAATTTCTTCGCGCTCACTCATACGAGCTGAGCATCAGACCCCCGACGGAAGGTAAGCTCATTATGACGCAACAATCATCTTTGTCTGGAGGTTTCTTAAGCCGACCTATATTTGATTTGTGAACAATAATTTCAAACAATATTGTTCTGTAAATTGAATGAACAAATTTTAAAAAAACGAACAGCTGTTGTATTGTTGGTGAAAAAGATAAGGCTAAGAAAATAGTACAACACATATTAAGACTGTGATATAGCTCTTATAAATATGTATTTTGCGTGTGTGCAGGTCCCGTGGTTGTGGACATGTCTCTTGTTATTGAAAGCATTTCGGATATTTCGGAAAAGAACATGGTAACGATACATTTTTTTCGCGTTGTCTTTAACTTAAACAACTCACGATGCATGTATCCCGTGCAAACAATACTTTTAGATGATAATAACATGAACATAGCCAAGTTATTGGAGAAGATATGATTGGTGGTAAAGTTAACTAGGATTATCTTGAAATATATGTGCAAAAAAGCCATATTATGGGAAAGCTGCAGACAAGGTGTGTACACGCACTGTTTCGACCTGTAAGGTCTCATCAGTGCAGCTGTTGAGTGGCACTGTGCTAGCTTTTACACTAGCAGGCACACTAGTCTCCACTTTGTGGTACCTTTCGGTCAACGTCGATCTGCAGGGTACTCTATGCTGGGTACCGAACAACAGAGACGACGAACCACTGTGGAGCGCACTATGGCCAAACGGATCTGCTTGGTAACCGGTATTATCTTGAAAATCGCCCAAAAGCACAATATTGTGACTGTATTTTCATATACCGGTATGAGATAATCTGAAACATAGTTAAGTACAATTGCACACCAGGCCCTAATTAACTATAAATCGAAGTTGATTAGCAACTTTTAGTTCAAATCCGAAGTTGTGTTGGTGTTATAGCAAGCATAATGTCTTTCAGGATCTGACCTTCACTCTTTGTATCCACGAAAGCTGGAAAGATGAAAGGTTGAAATTTAAATCTTTCGGTTCAGATGAAAGCATTGTACTTCCGAGCCGACTTGTCGAAAAATTATGGGTCCCAGGTATTCTGTGATATGTTAAATTACAGCTTGCTTGTATTGTGATGTGTAACGTGTTTTGTTACGTCATAGATATATATGCAGTTGGATCGAAAAACTCCTTTGTTCACAAAACCACCACAAACAACGTGGTTTTACGACTGTTTAGCGACGGCAGCATATTGTACAAAATCAAGTAATAAACTACCTATTTCAGCGGTTTATATTGTATTATCAATGTGTGTTTTGCAACTTTTCAGAATAACGACAACAGTTT
The DNA here is from genome assembly GCF_947561715.1 of Ascidia mentula. Lineage (NCBI taxonomy): Eukaryota > Metazoa > Chordata > Ascidiacea > Phlebobranchia > Ascidiidae > Ascidia > Ascidia mentula. The sequence continues at coordinate 17,509,435 of NC_138570.1, read as the reverse complement.
CTTGCCAAATGAACTTGTATAATTTTCCGTTGGACATGGAAAGCTGCGTTTTAAAACTACGGAGTTGTAAGTGGATTAAATAACATTGAACAGACGTACCGGAATACTGGTTTCCATTATTGGAGTGGTTTCCAACCGGGGATTCGCAACACCCAAGGGGTCCCTGGGGTTGTTTCAGGTGGTCCGTGAATAATTAACAGCCACCTAATTGGTTGTTTTTTTGTTCATTTTTAAACAAATTTCGGGTTCTTAACTTTTCTATGCTTGTCATGTTACACCTATGTAAAATAATATACAACTTGGCTGGTCACATAAAACATAGGGTAATTTTAAGTCCACAGTCTTGACACTACAAAAAGGTTGGGAACCACAGCGTTATTAACTGAAACCAAAGCTAAAATGTTTCTGTACGTTTAAAGTTTATTAAGTGGTGTTCAATTGAATGTCATCGTATTTTTTGTTACATTGAATCCATTTTGGCCAACAGTAGGTTACAGCAGCGACGAATTGGTGCTTAAATGGGCCATGGGGGAAACGATGGAAGAATTGTTCATGGACACGAAGATGGTAACAAACATGCCGAAATTCCGTCTCGTGCACCACCTTTTCGACCAAGCCAACGTGTCCCACGATGGCCACGTTTTACCCAATAAAAACCGTCCAGACGGACAATACACACATGGTATACGAGATTATCATTATATAGACAGAATTCGGCATGAATCCCGTGCAAACCATATACTTTTAGATGATAATAAGATGAACATAATCACGTTATTAGAGAAGATATTTTTGGTGGTGAACTACAACGTTAACCAAGATTACCTCAAATTGGCCTAAAGAGCATAACTTTGTGTTTATATTTTCATTTCATGTATATTACCTGTAAGAAAATGTGAAACAAAGTAAAACTAATTAAAAAATACGAGATTAGTCTAAAATCGACAGAATTCGGTGCACAAATGTTGTTTATTTGTTATCCTTTCTAGGAAAAAAAATTTTGGGACGTTATTTTCACGTGAAATACCAGTACTGTTTAAACGTAAATATCTTCTGATAAGCAAAGTGGAGCCAATAATATGAATTGTGTAAGCTGCAGACGGATGACGGTGATTGTATATTCACCACTAAAGTAGAAGTCTTTGCTTGGCCGTTTGGTCAGCAAAGTCGTCTGAAAGTCACACCAGCTGCACTGATGAGACCTTTTGGGTCGAAACAGTGGCCATCTGTCTGCAGCTTACACAAAAAATATCTTCGTTTGGTTGTTTTTAACCAATTGTTTTTTGCCATGAAACGATGCATGAAATGCGTGGTGCCACTACATTTGCCCTCCTACAAGCGTACTGACACAAAAAACTGTTTTGTAGACTCCAGAAAAGTCTCTGAGCTTCGGATTCAATTCGAACTGAAGCGTTATCTTCTATCCTGTCTCTTCCAATCTTATTTCCCCGCTATGGTGATGGTGGTTCTTGCAGGTTTGGGGATGTGGATCGACCCCAACTCTGTCCCTGCCCGTGTTGCGCTGGGTGCGGTTTTTATTGTTTTTTACCACTGCAGTTATCTGTGCAAAAATCTATGCAGCGCGACTAAAAAGCCCCGTAAAACCACATGCAAAAAACAGAACAGCGCCTAAAACGTTTTCCAACTACCTTGGTGCTATATATACTTTGCTTAAATGTGTTTTGATAAGTTTTTAGTATATAAACCCTATATTCGAAAAATGACTGATATCCTTTTGCCAAAATTTAACAGGAGTGACATCAGTGTTAACAATATCAACCGTCATCACCGGCCTGAAAGGTTCTCTTCCAAAGGTAAGTGTATCGCGGAGTTGAAGAAACGCGACAAACGAAACACTCAACAATGCACCGGTTCGAACTTGAAAACAACAGCGATCAATTTTCGTTGACAAAATAGGGGGAACTGTGATCGATTGTGAAGACCTCATCGTATAAATATGCGTCATTTCACTTGACACGATGCCCTGTGTTTTGGTAATTAGATTTTTGGTCTGCATAATTGGTATTTTGGGCGGTTTAAAATCGACCCGCCAGATTGAGTTTGGGTGGGACAAAAAGACTCTTAAGAATACACTACAAGGATTCAGTAGCACAAACGAAATGTAAGTTGCAGAGAGTTATTCTTGGCACTATTTCCCTAATGAGGAAAATATTATTGTTTAATTCCGCACAAACCAATCTCTGCTCATCAACCAACAAACGTTTTAAGCTCGGGATAATCTTTTTTTCACCCCATTTCACGTAGATCCACCTTAAACTTTGATTCCGATCAGATTTGGGAATTCTCCGTGAAGCAGTCAACACTTTGAGCACTTTACGCACGTTCAAAATATACCCTATCGAAAATAAATAATCAAGTTATTTGTCACTAGGTGTCGTACCTCACAGCAATGGACATCTACCTGTGGGTGTGCTTCCTCTTCGTATTCTCAACCGTTCTTGAGTTTTGCGTGCTCAATTTTTTCATGACGAAACGAGGAGAGAAGTTTATCGCGAAGCTGATCGAAAAACGCAGGCGACGAATCATAAAGGTATAATTTTTGACAGATTGGCACTTTGCTCTATTTCTTGAAATAGAAAGCAACATTACATTGTTTGGGTGTTTGAAATGGTGGTAAAAAATCTGTACAAGCCTGATCGGAATACCGTATTTAGCCCTAAAATACCGTACTAAAGAAGAGAAACAACATCACGTTACTGCTATCTTGTTTGATGCAGAGATCTTCCAGGTTCCAGCACCGGACAAGAATCCCATCCCAAACATCAAATAACAACAGAGAATGCTTCGAACAAAAGTATGGGAATAATCACTGTATTAATCAGAATTGTTCTTCTGGCACTTGAGTATGCCTGGCAGCAAAAATAGCAGTATATAATCACTGTATGCTTAAATAATAAATAAAAAATTACATTTGTGATCACGACCGACGCATTTGACCAATTTTATTGAAACGGAGCCATGCGCTTGGAAACCATATTTCTCGAATTTAGCATGACACTCTTGTTTTAAATCCTTATGGGGAAGTCCCTCTTTTATGAAAAGGTCTTTTCAAATCGAGCCTCGCATTTTTTTTATCACTAGTTCCGATCAATTAATACATCGTTGTGGCAGAAATATAGATTTTGATTATTCCTTTCTCCAACAATCGGACGCAAACCAAAAATTTTCTCAGGGCAATACAACTTATCAGCCTTCTCCACATTAATTCTCAATGTAATTTTAGTTAGCTGGGGTACACTTTTCAAATCTACACAATATCGGTACAGAAAGTATTTTTTTAAGAAGGTATGAGTTTACAAATTGAATTTTTCTTCTCTTGCATTTATTCTGTATGGTCGAATTCAAAACATTCGTGACAACCTTTCAACGCAACGTGTATTGCGATACTGCAAGGTAAAAATAAACAACAACAAATACACATGGTTGAAGTGAGTAAGGCACAACACCGATAAACCGATTGACATTCGCGCAGATTGAACCGAAAGAAGAGTTTACGCCACTTGATGTCGCCCCGCAGTCAACAAACCAACCACCGCCCTCCCCTCTATTCGAACGTCGAGAACGCGACGTTTGCGATGACAGACGAGGTGATGAAACCGAAGTTATGTTGCAAGGGATTTGAAGCTTCCTCCGTTGATGCTTTCTTCCGTGTGTGGTATTTCGTCTCCTTTATTGTTTTCAACGTCATCTACTGGGCGTATTACGTCACAGTGACGCAACATGGTGAGGAGCCTGAACCTGGTCACATGGACTAAACCCGTTTCACCATAAACGAACTAAAATGTCACAGTGTTCTATTAATTAATTCATATATGTTACGTAACACCAATACGTTACAAAGTATGACGTCACACTGGCGACGTTAATGCCAGCAGAGTTCCTCATGACAACTGGTCTCAACTGGAAAAGTTTGTCGGAACGTCACAATTGTTGACGTGTGTGTTTCAAATAACTGTCGTCACTTCTCCGAGCATTCTGAATCGACGTTGTAAGTTTCGTTCTCGCGTCTTGGAGTTAAGAATTTCTTTGACGTGCGCCGATGGAAACCAACCCCGACACCCATCGGATATTCGTTCGCCGTAATACCATCCGTCAGATGTCGCCTCGAGCACGATGTACACGTCCATAATCTGCACCGATTCGTGGTTTTTATTTAATTGATTCTGTTTACGTAACATGATACTGTCAAGTTGTTTTGGGACAATTACATCACAAATACGTCATGATTTACTTGGAACAACTTTATAATAACGAACTTACCTTGAGTGAAATCATATCGGTTTCTGTTGTTCGGAAGGAACTGATCACCTCCACCTTGAAACATTTCATCAAAACTTTATGTTTTTTATTTCAATTATATTTTCGTGAGTGTGAAAACGTCAACTTAACTGTTTACAAACCGCTATATTAAGTTAATATTTGTAGTTTGTGAAGAGATCGGCGAGGTTTAGGTTAACCTATGCTTAATCATGTACAAATACAGAAGCCAAATATTAACAAACATAACCACTACATATTAGGCGCCAAGTAACACAATGCAAAACACACACTCGTCCACTTTTATACAGTAAACCACGGTTTATCCGGATGTGACAAAAATCATCCGGTTTACGCAAAGTACCGGATGAACCGAAGACGTTCGTTTTAATAATGACGTTGTTCAAAATGTAGAATATCGCTAAAAGTCGCCTTAATTTTACATCCAGCCCTCTTAGTAACTTAAAGACCAAAAAAACGTGTGACCAATTTTAAATGAATTCTTTTGTTTACGATTTTACGGTCGTGGTGAGATAGGGATAATACCTGAAGGTTGTCGCTTGATATTTTGAAGGGCGGAGTCGTGCGGGGCCTCAATACCGCCATCCAGCGGGCTTTGGTACTCTGTTTGTCGGCTTCAAAACGCATCTCATTTCTCTGGCTATCCTGCGATGTAAGAAACAGAACAGTGATTTCTCCCGGGCATTGGCAACCCTGGATTGCATCTACAAGTTTGTATGTTCCAGGATTGCACTATGAGCTCGTATACAACTTGGCGTCGGGTGTGTCACCTTCGACCTGTCGTATTATAATGTTATGAACAACAGGCGACTCTAGTTATCTCTGTGTTTGGCAAAACAAAACAATAAATAATTGGCAAAAAATAGATTTATTTAAATTAAAAAAAACTAAATTAATTTGTAATTGAAAATATTCGTTGAAGTCACCGAAGAAAAACAACACAATAAACAACTCACCTTGGTTTGTTCGATGACGAGAATAAACCCGAAAGGATCGTTCATGACGTCACGACTACGTAATCGGTCTTTGTTCCAGTAATCGGTTACGGTGTATGCGTCATCACTAATCAAATATAAGAAGTATGAGCAAATTCAGAATATTTTAAAGAAAGAAAAGAATCCGGCCTTCTTGTATAATATTATCACGTCCTGTGGTAAAGTTTGTGATTGGTTGAAACAGAAGACAGGTTGCCTTTGGCGCGACTTGCCCTATACGAGTTACATTTGACAGATATTTCAACCTTTGTGACGTGGGAATTGCAAACAAATTAAAACTAGACGAAAAAAGCCTGCATTTAACGTCGTTTGGACCAAAACATTTTGAAAATAAGAACACCAGTGGCCAAAACAGCTTGAAAGTGCCTTAAAATAAGGCCCCCTTTTTACAAATAAGGACAAATCTGAGAAACATGGATGGCATGGCAATCCTGTGCATAAGAAATATACTTTAATAGGAATTTATGAATAAATTTAATACGATTTAAATGAGCAATGAAGCCAATAATCTTTGAGCTGCGGACAGGGCCACTGTTGCAAATCGGTAAGATGCAAAAAAAATTTACTTCTTTTTCTTGGCGATGAGGAGGACGTCGTCAAAGAGAAACAAACAGACTTCCTGCTTCGAATTTCTCTTGAATCCGAGAACGATTTCCTCCTGTGTCCTCATCAGCATCCCCCGTTTCACGAGGAATCGAGAGGGGGAAATGAGAGCAAACGACTGAACAAAAAAACACGATTCGTTCGACTGAATGTTTCAACAAGTTAATCAAAACAAGTTGCTTATGGGACCAGAGTCGCCAAACAAATACGTTGCATGTTTTCAAAACATAAAATGCTTCATAGTTGGGCGGGCAATTGGAAACATCGGCAAAGCTACAAAAACTTTTTGGTTAAAAAGTCCAATAACCAGTGTTTCTATATCCATGCTCATTGCTAAGATTTCAGTTTATAAACTTTTAAACAGCTGCGTCTTGGAAAATAGAAATGTGCTTACTTCTAATAAACTTGTCTATTTTCGATTAAAGTGTTTTGTTTTCTCATTTAAACGTGCCGTTTTCATCATATGTGGATTGTTAGTTCTTTTGCGCAGTGTAACAAACTTATTAAAGCGCCCATGTGACCGAACAAACAATTATCATCCCTAACAAAACTTAAATCATACTGGTGATAAGCAACACACCATGATGGTATTACGTCAATTTTTTCTGATTATATCGACTCCATTCATATAAAACAATATATACCCTTGTCGATTTAAAATCAAGCTGGTGTTGCAATTGTATCATTTCCTCGGTTCGCTCCAACGATTTCGCGCGCTCGTTACAACACTGTAGAAAAATAGATAATTACTTACTTTAATACAAGACCAATCATCAAAATTAAAAAACAACTATTGAAATAATACAGTGCGGTAGATATAATTTGTTTTGACCTGTGTACAGGGTTGCCATCAATGTGAAAAAGGAAATAAGGACGAATGAAAAGGAAATGCGATGTTTCTACAACGATGCCACATTTGACAGACATGAACTTTTTCGTAGTGATCGGAGAAATGCATACATTTTTTTGGCAAAAAAACTGCGTTTAACGTTGTTTGAGTCAAAACATATTGAAAATAAGACAATTGTGGCTAAAACAGCTTAAAATGCCTAAAAATACAGACGCTCAGTTTAAAAAAGGACAAATCTGAGAAACAAGGATGGCATAACACCACGTAAAGTGGTTGTTTAATTTGAAAATCCTAATATCGAACAAATCGTGTAAGTTAACTTCCTACCTTTACAAGGTTCGTCATCTCGCGCAGGGCACGTGACGCGATGTCATACTGTGGCATTGTGACGTCACAGCGTTGAAAAATGGTCTGCAGCAGAAATGGAGAAAGTTCAGCAAAGTGGAATTGACACAGCATTTACGACATAGTAATTTACTATGCCAAACTCGTAACAAAGGAATTATAATATTGTCGAGTCATTTAAATTTTAATGCGGGAGCTTGAATTTTGGGATTTGAAACTACAGCACCAGGATTGGAACATTTACACCTTTGCCGAACTTCGAGTTGTGAGTTACTTGAAACCATAACCTAGTTGTCGATACGATAGCTGCGATCGTCAAATAATGAAACGCCTGCGCAATAGTTGGGCAAAAGGCAAGGCTCGTCCTAATGCACAGGCAATCTAAGCTTTTGTGAATAAATCATTAGGTTCACTAGCATCGCCACCAAAGCTGAACAAACCACGTTTTTCCGACAAGGCGTAGCGAGATACGAAAAGTCAATACGATCAATAAAAACACTTGTAGTAACTGTTATACAACACTACGTATCACATGCTACAACACGAACTTACGTCGACGAGCAGAGGAAGTCGGGTTATTCTCTGCATTGGAAGCAACAGGAAGGAGTGCATGGGAAGTCCCGAACACTGTTCTCCACTTTCGAGTTTGCGAAGAATTTTAACAAACGCTGGATTGTTGTCCCTGAAAGTGAAGAAGGTGAACAGGATGATGAGTCTCTCCATAACGTCATTTTACAATAGTTGTGTAGTCTACTGTTTAGATGCCATATAGACCAGTGGTTCTCAAACATTTTCGCGTGCGACTTCACGTCAATTGCGACCCACAAATTATAAATCAGTAAGATTTTGTTTCTATGTTTAGAATGTTCAGCAACTAAACTTGTTCTTGGCCTACATTTTTCCCCAAAAAAAATAAATTTTATTTATTTGTTACACGACACCCTTAGAATCTTTCAATTTTCAAACGTGTTACTGTTATGCGTATTGTGGACTACATAGGGTCTAGTTTTAGTATCAGAAGCAAATCCGTGAATAGCGTTGATAAGTAAAAAGTATTTTTATGAACTTTTTGTTCCACCACAGTGCTGCTGTTGCTGCCAGGAATTGTAAATTCACAGTTGAACTGCGTTTCTGGTATACAAGTTACGTGGATTTCATGCCAGGAGGACAGTTCTTGTAAATTTTTGTACCACATTTTTATACAGGACAAGGACAACTGTGTCCAGCATTGTAATAACGTGACATCTACGCATCAACAAAATTTTCAATAAGTATTAATATTTTACAGTTGATTACAGCAGTTTGTACAATTTAACAGAGGATCTCAGATCTTATAAGCGATTCAAATTGCATTTCCGTGCACTCAATTCAATTAGCTCTTATATTAGTTTTCAGCAGCACGGATATTTGCTCTGCCTAATCCACCACCGACTTACATAAGTGTCTGCAGCGCCCTCTGCTGGAATATCTCGTTTGAGCAGTACGTGACATAGGGATTAAAATCGCCGGAAGTGACGTGGTCGAGGACGATATCGCATACGTCATGAAGTGAAACCGAAGATGCTTTGCGCCTTTTCATCAGGGCATGATAAAATCTGTGAAAGCAAGAAGTGTGACATTATTGAAAGTATTACTTTAAATCCAGCACCTAATGAAGCGAGATTAAGACCGCGAAAGCTCGTGTGAATAGAGTTTTTAAACAGTCAGTCTCTCAACAAAGCAGTGCACCAGCAAGTACTATAGGTATAGACCCGAGACTGACATGGCGCAATAAAGAAATTGAATTATTTGAAACCCGTCCCTGCAAAGTTTAAAAAAGGGGCAAAAAATATTAATTTCTTTCCCAAAATACTTTCCTAAATAGCGGTTTTAAGTTTGAACGTTGTGCGAAAGATGTCAACATGGTCCTTGTATCTGTCCGTTTTCCTTGTATCTGTCCGTTTTCACGACTCCCATAAAGTGACGTTATTTAAACATCATAAACGTTACGACCACAGATGCTCATTTCACGATAAATTTCTCATAGACGGGAAAGAGGTTGAGGATTTTGCAAATCACATTCCTAATAACTAAATCTTACTTTCGGCTTGCCGAGCGCACGTTTTCCACATTGCTGAAAAGATGGTGAAACTCGGTCTTTGTGAGACAAGAGGCGAGCTCTTCTGACGTCATAAAGTAGTTGATGAGGACGTTTAGACTACGTAGGTATGATAATTCCGACGTGATCAGTTCGAACATTGACTGCAAGATAATTCCAGTGACAATTAATAGCTTAGGAACACAAATCACGGATTTACTCATAATTCTGAGAAAAAACATGACATGTTAATAACAGTATGGGCCAGTCTTTTTATTCTCAGAATTAATAGTTTGTTATATAAATTCACTGACGGCTGAAAAACAAAAGTGATACACGTTCCGACCATGTTTTGTTTTTTAGTCTTTTTAAGCAAAAAGTTAAATTTCCATTTGAAATAAAACGGCCAGAATCAATTTCGTGTGCAAGTTTCTTCCCTAGGTAATTAGCACACAGCAAAGTATGGTAATGCAAGGCACTGCCGTACCTCCTGTCGCTTTCGTTCCTTGGAGGTCATGTTTTTCAGCGCACCACTTTCCTGCACATGGGGAAGACAGCTCCAACTCTGACGTAACGCTCCCTTCCTTCTTAAGTTGTTCGGTCCTTCCCGCACTGTGTGTAACCAAGAAAGTGAAAGTTAAATCGACCAGTTACCAGAAAGTGGACAGATAACCTCGGACAACATGTCGTGTGTAATTAACCACACGTGGGAGTATATTAAAACTCGTCAACACTAGAACATGTATAGGGGGGTAGGGACAATATATAACCCAACACATTGTGTTACGAAAAACGACCGCCGAGTTGAATCGAAAAAGACAATGTACCATCCACGCGACCCCACAGTTACTTTGAATCTTCTACGCTTTTGCTGCAACGCATTTGTAGGTGTCTTAAACAAACTAACAATCACAAACCCCGATCTGTTATTTCTACGTCTGTTTAAACAAAAGAATCAAGTTCTACAATTTACAAATTTGACCTTGGTTGACCTTACTCCTTACAACATGATTTTCATGAACTAACAACACCAACAGAGTATTTGCATAAAACTCCACGTTTTCTGGTGAGAGATTATGAATGTCATTTAGACCGAACATACACGTGACTACGACGTCATCGTCTTCGTCGTCAACGATGGTGATTCCCCTTTCCTTAACTTTTTGGTAGAGCACAGCGTCGCCAAGTTGTTGAGGATCCTGTACAGAAATATTAAAACGTGGATTTTACGAAAATATGTCATAGTCATATGGAAGCAATGGAACCCAGCTATGGTCACCGAGCTGCAAACATTGCACTTAATGTTTCAATTAGGTCTAATCAGAACAACTTGTGACTGAAAAGTCTTTTCCACTTTGCCGTGACTTTGCAGTCGATGTATAGTTTAGAGAACAGAGACTACTCTTCATTAACAAACAAGGAAGAAGCACGCAGAAAAAAACACTTTGACATGACTCAGCCATAAGTCTACAAATATCTGGAGGTGGGAAATTGGAATCGTTTATCAACCACTTCCTTTATAGGCGACCTCCCGTGTATGCCTTAACCGCGTTAACAAAGGCAAGTGTACACGTTATAATATTGAACGGGTTACACTGTTCGCGTGGTTAAGCTACCTCTGATACGCTGGGAAGTCTGGTTTTGCTGGGTTTCGTAGGTGTTGAAATTGCACGGTGATAAGAGTTGGTCCGGATTTTACGAGGCCTCGGGAAACTTCTGAAACAAATCATTACGGTTTAGCGGCTTTATACCGATGTAAAGTTTCGATAGGAGTGATTGGATACACACACATCTTTTATGAAGGAAATAGGAGAAACGCAGGTATTCAAAATGTTAGCGGAATGATACACGCAATGTAACCGTTTCCCAACAATATAAAAATCAGTCCTGGCCAGAATACTAGCTTATAGAATGTTATAATGTTAATGTGAAAGTGGTCTGGCGGGTGCCCTGCTATGAATTGTATGTTACTCCGATCAACCAGTTGGCTTAATAGCAACACACGAAAAAACGACTGCGAGGTAAAACCACAAGTTTAGTTCAAACACCGCTGTGGTTGGGTCAGGTTATTGCTGCCAATTTCAAGTTCTCTTTTCATATTATGGGCTCCACTTTGCTTCGACTTATCCCACCAATATAACGCTTTCAGGCATAAGCTCCACAAGACAAAATCGCTATAGCATGCTGTGTGTAATGTGTGCACTCATCTGAAGAACGAGTGACAATACATCAGTTTTTAGGAAAAGTGTTTTTTGTAAGCTTTATATTCGTGTACTTTTGCGTTGGTAATGGTTGAACCCCCGCCAAGCCGAATCATTAACCGAGTTTAAAATACGATGGTTTGTTGCCGCTAGTTTGCGGAAACTCCAAAATCGCTTCCAGTTCGTGTTGACGTTCGTATATCAGATTTGAAAAACCTCACAAAGGTAACATTCATGTGCAAGCGTTTTGTGGCATTGTTTAGACTTAGAGGTTAAAATTTAGCGGTGGAGCAAGTAGGCATTATCTGATTTAAGTCAGATTACGATCTTGTTTTGCTTCCGGCGATTTAGCATGTCTCGTCATAGTTCACATGACTCCGTCAAACGAACTTCAACGCCGGTTTTCAACGAAATACGTGTTCCGTTCTGTTACCTCATATTCCAGATAGAGTGTATTGTAACAGAAACAAAGAGTGGTTCCCGAAAATGTAAGGAGAAAACAATTTAGCTTGTGCCAAAGGCCACGATCAGCATGCTGGGTGCTTTGCCATTTCTGTACAAATATTTACAGACATTCCCCTGGCCAATATACGACACACACGACTCAGACAAGCGACAAAATCCGCACAACGCAACCTAACCATGATCCCACGGGGTTCGTTTATTACCACACACCAAAGCAGTTTGCTCGATTACAGTCTATGGTAAAGAACGTGGGCCGTAAACACGGAAATGGAAAACAACTAACACTTGGGATTGAGCAACAATAATTCCATGTGACATAACAATACTAAAACGAGTTACAACTTATGACACCATAAGAGAAAAAGGTTAGAAAATGACCACAGGAATCAGCCTGTGCAGTGAAGAGACGAAATTTATTTCCGTTTTGATAAAATAAGATCGCATATTATACAGATGCTGATCGCTGGAAGATGCTACTACTGCGGGTCACAAAGTTTTCGCAAAACTGGTTCACACCTAATCATTAAAATTCGCACAGATTTCTTTTTCACAGATTTATATGTAGATCAAGTTTGGAGAAAACTTTGTGACCCGGTGTGGTAGTGTTTTCTCTGACCATTTCGCCTCAAGTTTTTGAGTTTTCGAATTATGACGTCATAATGTATGATTTTTGTCACGACACATCCAAGCACGCGTTTGCAGGAAATTCCAAGCACGCAAACATTACACACCGGTTGAAAGAAAACGTATGTTGAGTGGTATTTGTGATCTTTCAATGAGGAAATAATGTAGTCACCAATAAAATTACGGGGTCGGAGTTTTTCGTTCGTGTATTTGCAGAGGATGGTTTTATTTCATGCGGAAGAATATGACGAATGTAGTTGTCAACGCGTGCAAAAACTTTAACAAGTTTATTGTTGCCGCTTCTTAAATTCAACAGCAACACTAAAAAAACGAGCATTGTCTCATAAATCAAATTTTATCAGAACTTTGATAAATCACGTAAGATAACCTCTAAGTCGTCACATTTTTTCTGAGATAATTTATCGAACAAATCAGATACCAAGTTTTAGTTGCCTATAATTGTGTTTGGCGATTCTAGTACTCATTAGAAGAGTTTTATCGCACATCAGCGACGGTTAAAGCATTTTCGCAAGTTGGACAAACTGCATTATAGTGACCACTGCAAGTGCTTGGAGGTAGCTGCAACACAAGCCTTGGCAGCTACTATCTACCGCGGTTTCAACGACATTCCTGCATAAGCTACAATGGCCTCTCCCTTGCGCTCCAGGACAGCGATAAGAACACCGCATTCCAGAAAGGCTTACATTCGGCAGTACAATCACACATGGAAAATATCTCCAGGCAAATGCGGCAATGCGTGGTAACACACACTGCAACAGCATATAGTACACGGCTTGGTGGCATTTTAATACCTAACAGAGCGTGATATGGACAACCGCATATGCATCGTCCAGTAGTTGGTAACCTATAACGCTCTATTTACACACATACACATTAGGCATGGCACTTATACGACAAAACTGGATTCTTGAAGTAACCACGGTAACCAATTCGACATTAACATAATTAACTTATCCACTGTAAAAGTTGTTTTGTCCAATGTAGATTTTAAGGTACTACATAAATTTTATTTGACGTTTCGCGTCAGTCATCAAAAAATACGCCAAAGCCAAACAAAATGTACAAGTTTAAAGTAAACGTACATACGACGAACAACCTTGTACTTACCGACGGTTGCAAGCTCTTGCACAAAAGCTCAAAACTATCTTCGTGGCACAGGCTCACCTGTACCAGGTCTATACTGCTGAGTATGTTACACAGGACTAATTTAGCGACTGGAGATTAGAGGAAATGCAGTCCTGCCCATCGCCCACCTACCACAGTGCTATCAGTTAAGTACAGTATAGTCACAAATAATCTCTGCACCAAAAGTTGGCGAGTCACAAAATCGACAGTCTTTCTCGTGTCTCCACAAGTCACCGAACTTCAACCACATCTGCGGCTATCTGTGCGCCGCAAAAACAACACTGGTCGTAGACAGCATATGTCACCTAACAAAAGCACAACTTCTTCAGTGCTTCTGTTTTGATTGTATTTGAGCGTCGCTCGCTGCAGTATTCGTGAATCTTCCGCGAGAACACAAGGTATACACGGAAAGGTCATTAGAATCTCGTATATCGCACGCGAAAACATACTTTCGGCCCAAAGGCATTCTAGTCCAAATTTCATGTTACAAAACGTACATCAACTTAACTCACAGTCGAAGTGACATCATCATCGTTGAAAAATCTCCGCCGCCGCCGGGTAATGACGTCATTAGAGTATTGGTGCCAAGCAACGCGACAGTATATCATGTGACACAACTCTAAAACTTTGCCAAATGACAACATCACCGTCCGAACGCGCCAGCAACAGAAACGAAAGAATTGTGACGCCACACACATCCCTTTGTCGTGATCAGAGCACACCAAGGATTCAGTGTTTATACAATATGCCGTTTTTTTGGAGGCCTACTGCTCGCGCTGGGATTTTGTTCACTGAAAAGCGAAACGGAATTATTGACCTCAGCAATGTTTGCCTTCGGAAAAAACAACTGTCGTATCTTCTCTCCCTGAATGTCCACTACATGTTATATTACATCTTTAGGCGCTACAAAAACGACGAAGATCTATTTAAACATCTGCTTGTGCTAGCGGCAAAGAAATGAAAGCGTGGTGAAAAGTTTTTTGGCACCAAGTTTAAGTAAGTGATCTATCAACATGATTTATCAAATTGGTGCGGTGTGCCGGTCAAGTTTCATTAATGTACAATAATGTTTAAAACTTGTTGTGTAAAATTGTAAGCACGAGAATAAAACATGAGAGTTTGTAAACGTGGCAACAGCAATTATTACTGTGAAACTTTTTCACCACGGCATCGATCGTGAACAGACAACATTAGAAACTGAAAGTTGCAGATGAGGAAATTGTGCTTATCGGGTTAAATGCTACTGCGCACCTCAGTTGAAATTTTCTACCTTCAAAATGAACCTTTAGGGTATGGTTTTAAACTACAGTAGCTTCATTTGAAACTGACCCAACACTTCGGTAAGTCGCATACAAATCAGAGCATCCAAGCGTGCCGTGGCCCCTAACAAGTTCGGAAATTATTGTGTAAGAGTGCAGTGCACCTCATGTCGATAGTCGAATGTTAGTATTGCGCGGTTATTTGGTGAATGACGTCAATGATGTTAAAGTTAAATGAACTATGCACCTTTTCGCATCGCATGATTCAACTGTAATAATGCATCAAAATACTTTTCACGTATAACTGCACGAACCCGAAACGTTTGCATAATGAGTCATCAGCCACCATCAAAGTTAGTATTGGACCACGTACCGTTGTCCGAAACCTAGCAAAAAGGGCAACCACTGAACTGGCTAAAAACCAACGAAAATCCCCAGGTTTCTATTTCGTTTGACCACAAGAAAACCACTGAGTAAACAGAGGCGACCATAGCAAGCTACCTTTGCTCTGTAGACAACTATAATAACACCTGACGCTTCAAGCTTGACTGGTTCTGATGGACTGACTATTTTTAGCAAAGCAAAAATATCAGTTTCTTACAGAATGTCTACACCTCATCAACGCCATGATGATAACATGGATTTAGTATTACCAATTTAGATAAGGTCACTGCTTCTGGAGAATTTCGGTGCCGAATTTGGATATTTATACCAATGCTATAAAATTGCTTAGTTCGGATACGGTTAACACATTGCATAGTTGACTATCGACATCAAGACACAAAATTTGACTTACCCAATACTTGCATCACCTTGAAAGGCATCATCAACTTCTGCAATTTCGTCAATTGACAACTTTTCTATGTTGTCGTTCATTTCCATGACTTCTAGTTGTGAGGACAGTAACTTAAGTAACTTCCACAACTGTCAAGAAAGCCCCGAAAACACTGCACAGCATTTAACTATAATATACAATCAGTGCAGAAGCGGAATAAGGCTACTTGCTTAAAAGCTCGTCTAGCCTCTTCCGTCAAACAAGTAACACATTAACCCGATTGTTTCGAAAAGTTACGTCACAATTGCCTCAGCGCACAATTGCTCGTTACGCTTGAGCGAGCACCCGTGAATTCGGCTGGCAAGGTCGATTGGATAAACAATATATTTTCGGTGCTTGTTTTTCGGCTGATTATGTACATAAAGATTTAGGTAATTATTTGACAAATCTGCTGTCAGATTGTTTATCTGCAAAAACCTTATTTGGAGTTAATTTGAAGCAATGAACTGCTTGAATTGTGTCACTGTGGTAACCCGATCGTGTGGCTTTCTTCCGCTGACTGGTGTCACTTTCTTCAATTTATGTTCATTTCAGTATCTCGTGTTAACTAGTTTTCGTTGTACCAAAATTAACATTTGTGACTGTAGATAAATATGGCATTTTTTGTTTTATGCCAGTGTATTCGACTACACCTGCTCACTACATATCCCTTGTATTGTTGGATTACATCGAAAAGTCGCAGTTAATGTTTAATGGAATAGTGAACATTCAAGTGCCAGTAAACAATAAGAAATAGCATTCGGTACTGTGACCAAAGAAGGATCAAGGCCACGTTTAACAGATGTAAATGATAGGTGGTATTCTGGTACAAGCACCTTGTACTGGATCTGCGCTTTAAAGAGTTTTTCATGGCCTGTTGAAGCACTCTCTTTGGCAGGTTCAAGTGTATGCTTTATACCCTGGCTAACGCCATATATACGAACTTATATAGCGTGTAGTTCAAATTAAAGCCTGGTTTATAGGCTACATACACGCAAAGCCCGGTTGAATTTTATGAGTCGTACATGTTTGCAAAGGGCTAAGCTGCAAAGAATGTTTAACTTTAACAGGTAGTATGAATTTCTAGCTCTCTCAATTGTCATGCACTTTCATATTTGCCAACAACTCAGTGGGCTCCAAGACTGGAATTTTTAACCTACTGTAAACTTATATGTCATCGTATATAATGTGATTGGCAGGGATTAATGTAAGTTTGGGTTAATATTATTTTTGGTCACATTTTGTAGCACTTGTATTAGAGTTGTTTTAAGATCTGTTGCCTAATGCTATCGATTACGGCAGTAGCTTTGGGGGCCAAATTTTTTTGGTTCAGGTTAAAAAAAATTAAAACACCGCATACAAAAATCCTTCTGATAAAATTACGCCACAATTAGAAAAAAAAATTAGTTACCTTTACATATTTGCTGCGACCCATTTCGTCCCTCAATGACTACTTCGATACCAAACCACACGATCAAGTCTTGTGTAAAATACGGTCCACGTGTGACTCCTAGTGGGCACTCGGTAATAATGTATGAGTAGTAATTTCCAGTCACTTCCATACCTCATTTCCAACCCTGTCTTAAAACACCAATCCATGCCCTCAGGCAGATACGTCTTGGCCAGTACAGCTGTATACATAGAGCTTCAGGACAGTAGCAGTGGAAAGCAACCATGCGAAGTGTCAACAATGCGTTTCGTATTCGTCAAAGAAAAACTGATAAAAGAGGCAGCAAAGTGCCATCATTTTCACGATATAGTCACACCGTGTTTATTATAATCGTGGCATTCGGCTCAGTTGTGACGTACATGATAGCAAGATCATTGAGAGACGAACAAAACAGGTCTGTCGAGTTGTACATGAGAATCAGGGATGGCATGGTTGTTTTAGATAGCGCCGCTGATAACGGAATTATTGAAGAACTTGCTGCAGACGTAAGTGTTACAATTTACTGATTATACCTTGGATTTGTTAGACATACTTTGTTTGTTAGAATTATAAACAGAATTCTGCTGCCTTAAACAAAATTTTATTATTTTTTCAAAAAAACTACACATATTTGAGGCCAAATTTACACATATTTGAGGCCAGTTGTTTGTACATGCTTTCTACACACACTTTTAATTTCAAAACAAAACTAAAACTTTGATGAGACAGTTTGTAACTTGCCAAAATATTTACGATTTCCCATACTTTAAAACACTAACAACAAAAGAAAATAGTGTTCTAAATACTGCCTTGCTGCGTTGACACAAGACAGAAGCAATTATATACATTAACAAGGTCAGTTACTTTCGTGTTTGCACTTAATGCAGAACAGCATTGTGAGGTCACAAACGTCCACTGAAGCGTCACAGAAAGAGAAGGCAACTAAAGGAAACAGCACCTTGAACTTATGTACGGTAAGAAACTACATTTTCATTTGATATCTATTTGAAAGTAAAATAGTATTCGTAACAAACGTAAATTTAGCATAAAAGCAAATTCTCTTTTCAAAAACCAAGGTCTAAAAATAAACTAATAAAAACAATAAAATAGAAAAATACGTTTGGCATGAAACAAGCGAAATTTTGACTTGGAACATTTTGTGGGTTTAAACTTTGGCTTTATGTTTCAGTGCGGAATCGTTAGTTATTGAAAATAGGTTTAGAAACTGTAGTGAAAACACCCGTTGTCCACTTTATATTTACATTCACCCGTCTGTGAAATTGTCATAATTTCTGGTCCGGGAATCGAAAAGTTTGCCCACGTGATATAAACATGTGGTGGTAAATACCTCAGAGACTTACAGCGTGTACTTTATATCTGAAGTATCCTTTTTCTTTCAAGGGTGGAGCTCCTTATCTGCTTGTCATCATTTTTTCCAAAGACGAATCCGCGTTGTTGCGTGACGTCATTCGCGACACGTGGTGCAATGACAAGGAATTTTCGGATGATCGCAAGGTGGAGTGTTTGTTCGCAATCGGCGACAATCTTGAAACGAAAGTAAGAAAAAAACAACCATATTCCAAGAAAATCTGAACGGAATTCGTGATCAGGGCATCCTGGGTTTGAATCCCAGGGTGGTAAAAACATGAAAGTGAGACAGTAGTTTCAGCCGAATGGAGGCCGACCAAGGTCCATGAGCCATATACCAAGTATAGAAAACCAGATGGGGATTCTTGTATAGAATAACCATGGTCCAATCCCGCTGTGGTAAAAAACTAAAATATTATAATGCGAATATGCTTTTTTAAAAGAGATACGAAAAAGCAGTCAAGGAAGAAGCGTTGCGTCACGGTGACGTAATAAAAGTGCCAGCAACAGACGAAGTCAGAAACTCGACATTGACGTTGATGAACGTTTTTAACAAAGTTACAAAACTCTGCGACGGAACCAAGTAAGATTTGAATCGTAATAAATGCAAGACAAGTCAAAATCTACCTACTTCAAACTGTAACGTTTTCTTAGGTGATAAAGGCACGTTTATCGAGGTTTACCAAATCAATGACAAAATACATGAAAATGGTTTTACACGAAGTTGGGTTCATAAGTTTCGGTTTTGATAACACTTAAATATTCCCTACTTGTCACTTAAGTGGAATGCAACCAGCCTTAAAAAATTGTAATTAATGACCACGATTTTATGCGTATTGTATTCTTTAGATTTATTCTGAGGACGGAAGATGACGTCATCATCAACATGGACAAGCTTATGAACGAAATTCTGCCTTCGAAGCCTAAAGAAAAATACGCTGTTAGTCGCAACAAACTAATTATCGTTAAATCGGTGAAATAATCCATAATTATCCAGGCATGTTTTTCTCCTCAGGGTGGTCGGTGCTTACAAAGTACGAAACCACACAGGAACGTGCATAGCAACTTTTACGTATCCTACGAAGAGTTCCCGGATGACGACTATCCTCCTATATGTTACTCTATGGGATATATCTTGTCGGGTGTGTATTGGATAACCAGCATTTTGTTACACATTAAAAAAACTCTTGGTTTTATGTGGTAGTAACAACATCTCAAAATATCTAGACCATTTGTTTCTACAAAGCGTGAACATGTTCTATATTTTTGTTGTTTTACGAACGAACGCGTCACAATCCAGCAACCCTTTCCGAGATTATTGTGTTTATTGCCCATACGAAAACCATTTCGCCTGTGTTATACTGGTTGCCATAACAACACCTCAAACTCGCTTATATTACGCAATCAACTCGTGACACATGAATTAAATTATTTTCTCTGCTTATAGGAGACTTGATTTCATCCATCTTTACGTCAGGATTGCGTCACAAGCTTTTGCCGCTTGATGACGTATTTATAGGTGTCACGCTTCACCGCCTCAAGGTGGTGCCGGAACACCTTGAACACTTTTTGCATGTTAAATCGTTGCGGCGTACTTCACCGACCCAAGACGTCATTTGCGATAACGTCATCGTGCACGTGCACATTAACACCGAGGAGAGTGCCCGTGACTGGTGGGAGACGATGCGTGACGAGTGCGCTGTGGCATGACGAAAATCCAGTTGTCATAGTAACTTTTTGTGTTTGGAGCCGATTAATAATGCATGGAAACCAGGGTCGGGAACTGAATTGGAAAAGTTTCTTGTGTGAAAGACTAGAGGTGGCAAGGGTCAGAATCATCGTCCATTTGCTGCGGTTTAATGGAGTCAAATATATTTGTTCGTGTTATTTATTTATTGTTTTGTGTTTTGTGTTATTTAATTGTGGCAAGAACCACTGTTGTGAGTTTTTTGTGATCACCTCAAAAATAAAAGACTAGGCTTGGTCTCATGTAATTGATTACTTTGTGGTCAACCGTGTTTTCAAGTTACATTAAATTCTTGTTAGTTGGTCAGTTGTTGAAAACAATCAAATACGTTGCTTTCATCAGATGCCATTCTGGGTGTTTTAATTCGAATATTTCATGTCTAAACTATGAGACTAAAACTCAACCTATTTCTCGTTTTACGACGAAAGGTACTAAGTTAAAATTAGATAGAATTTATTTTCAACAGACTAGGTTTGCATTCTTGACAATACATATACAAGAACGAAAGTCTACACTGAAACTTCGTGATGTCCATCATGGATTCATCATCAGTGACCATTTCTTCCACCAAGATCACATCTCAAGTGAATGTGAGTAAATTTGTGCCCGAGCGCAGAAGGATGGCTAATTACCATAATATCTAAACTCCAACCACAAAGCTTTACTTGGGTTGTTGTTGAGCCAAATCTGTCTGTAACCATCAAGATTAAAAAGTCATAAATTGCCACCAATCGGAATGAATATATTGCACTGGAAGTAAAGCTGACGTCACCTCAGAACATTACAGAAAGATAGAAAAGGCAGAGTTGCAAGGTCAAAATAATTGGAGCGCATAAGTATGAAAATGAGTGCTGAAGGTATAAATTTGTGAGTTATTTAATTTGTAAAAGCTCCCCCCAGCAACTTTGCAGGCAGTTATGTTGCAATAAACACATGATTTAAATCGGGCTCCGAAAGGTATGTTTTTTTAACCATACTGATTTCTCCACAGATAAATGACAAGGCCAAACTAATAGCATTGGTTCGAACATGGAGAGCGAAATATGAGAAGGCCCAAGCTCTGTCGCAACATCACCGTGAAATTATTGAGTCACTTAAAAACGACGTCGAACAATTAAAAGAAGAAAAAAACGCGTAAGGCAACTGTGACGTAATACATACCACATCTTACTTTGTGTTGTACTTACTGGCTCAATGTCAATGTTTCGGAAGTATATTTTGTTTACATATGTTCTCAAAAGGGTACAGCAGTATAATTTCGTTTAGGTTTCTTACTTACAACAGTAAATTGTAACCAGCGAATCCAGTAAATTTAAAAGTTATTTAATATGTACGAAGGAAACAAAAAACAATTGTTAACTTTGGTACATGTGGTATATATGAAGCACTATACTGATCTTGTTTCGGTTGCCAGGGTTACCAACCATCTAACTGTGGAATTACATCATGAAAAAGACCGCGCGCGCCACATAGTGGCCGAAGTGAAGTCCAAGGCGGCTGAGCAGGAATCACAGAGCAACGCCGAAAAACAGGAGTTGAAAGGAAAACTTAACAAGCTGATGTTGCTCATGCAAAACACAACTCACACTTTCAAGGTGGTTTCCAGCATTAACAAAACAAGTCCCTATAACTTTACCGTATGATACGTTTCATAAAATATCCGCACGTGGTTTAGTTATTTACGCACAATATGATTTGAAATTAGATTGGGTATTTTACATTATATGTGCATCTTTCCTATGACTCACTAACACTGTAGCAAAAGAATGGAACAATTATGTAATTCACTATGTTGATTTGAACTGGTATAAACTGTTATTTGATAAATTAGATGTTAATATACTATTTACGTCACGCTGAACCCACAATGACCTTAACAGTAAAGTTTTTCAAGGTTTGTGAGTGCAGATTGAAGCGTTATTATGAAGTATTGCGTAATATTGAATACAATAGCCATGTACACCCAAAGGTTCTTTGTTGTAAACCTCTCTAGCCGAAAGCTGGTAAATTTCAATTCCTAATGACGGGTTTCATTCAACAGCAAAGAGAAGCCGAAAGAAACGAGAAAATATCGGATCTCAACAAAGCCATCAATGAACTGGACGAAGAAAACAAGAGAATCGAAGCGGAAAAGGAGAAAAATTCTAAAGAAGCCGAGGAAAAATTACAGGAAATTCACAAAGCAAATGAGGATTTGAAAGAAAGGTTAGGAGCAGAAACTCAGGAGTTATATCTTCGCTTTCTTTTGAAATATAATTTTTATTACGGAACATGCAGCCCTGTAACCCCGTGTATTGCCAAAATGTCCATAGCATGTGGTTTGTGCATTTTAGGCCGTTAAATGTTTGTCATAATCAGATCTGTCCTTTACTTATATCTATTCGCAACCAACTCTTCACTGCTAATGTTTTGACAAAGAAATGAAAAACGTATCAATCGCAAAACAACACTCCTTTGACGTAGGGATATCACGTGACCGAAGAAAAACTTTCAGCTTTCATCGGTGGGAGTGGCGTGAGCGTGGTCGTTCCAGATCCTCGCGTCACTTTGTCTGGGAGCGTTTGCAATAACATGCGTTTGTACGTTTAGATACAAAACTAAGCTGAGTGAAGTTCGCGACACAATGACCATGAAAGTCGCTCAGATGCGCCGTCAAGCGGATAATATGGAGGATAAAGTTCGAGTTGAGGTTGAGGCAAAAGTTAAAGCCGAGTGGGATGAAAAAATGGCGGAACAAACAAAAAAGGTGAAACATAAACACTTTTACGACAAACAGCGAAAGTGCTGACAAAATATTCTGCCTCTTGCTAAAAAAAATTTAGCAGACATACTGGGCAAATTCCGGCCCGCGGGCCAAATGTGGCCCTTTTCATGCTGCAGTTTAATGTTAAGGTGCACGTAATTTTGCCCTTTGATTGCAACTTTCAAACGTTTATCATTAGAAATAAGTTAGTTTATAACTACAGTGTAATACTTTCCTTTTTGATTATTTTCATCATTTCTGTCCTGCGTCAAACATTTTACCTTTTCTGCTATAAAGAGGTTAACATTAAAAAATGTGTTTCATGTATTGCAGGCCGAGAAGATTCGCGACGTATTAGACAATGAGTTTATAATAAAGGAGGCAGCCCTAAAGGAACAACACCAATTTGCTGTGAGAAACCTAATGAAAATGCAGGCCGATGAGATGAACGCCATGCAGAAAAAAATGGAGCTTTCAAAATTAAAGTAAGATTACTGGAATATACTTTCATGACTGTTATTAAAAAATAATTAAAGCAGTTCGTGGTTTTATAACTTCAATCTGACATTAACCATCATACAGTAATATCTCTGAAAACTGAGGAAACATAACTAGGCCTACACAGAGAAGAAATAATTATATTTTGGAAAACCACAGAGTACACCAAACTGGCTTAATTACAAGGGAAACTTCTTCTGATCACTAACATTTAATCCAATCCTTGCAGAATGCGAAGCAGTCAAAGAGAAGCTGAAAAGTTGAGTAAATGTTTGCAGAATGCAAGGACTGCCCTGAAAGTGTTGAGGAAAAATATGCCAAAGTAGGAAAAACTTTTAGTATTTTCTTTGAAATGTGTTCAAAAAGTCTCGATTTTAAATCTAGCAGTTTTTTATAAATGAGAAAAAGACTTAAATTTTCAAAAAATCAACGATTAAGTCTAAGTCAAAATTAAAGAGAGATTTCATAAAAATTATAAAAAAAAATAAAACAGTGAGACGACCCAAATTTTTCTAGCAGGAAACCAAGCAGAAATATTTTGGGAAACACTTTAACAAAGTTGAAATATCGCACTTTTTTAATTTCTTTAGTTCAATTTATACGGAAATATTTGAACCGAATGAAACAACATCATCGAAGGAAGAGGAAAAAAGGCAAAGTATGAAAACATTGCTGGAAAGTTTATCAGTGCGCATGCGCGAACTGAAGGATTTAAGGCGAGAATTGGAACGTCAAGATCAGCAGAATATTCAGAAAAACATCGAAGACGCTCTCCGGTAATTCGCAAATTTTCTCTCTGCGTTTTTATGTAATGGGTTTCCTACATTCAGCTGAAACTTGTTCCAACTGTACAATAACGCCTTGAATAAATTCAAATGACTTTTATAAAACAAAAACAGATTATATAAATAAGGTTTTGCATTTCAACTACTTAACTGCGTTTTGCTCTAAATTGTCTCAACAACAACTTCACACAGAATGGAAATATCCCACAACTGCAAAGTTATAGAAGCGGAACATTACAAAAAGCTTATCCGCCACAAACAGCTCGAAGCTGCGTACAGAAACAGGCGTCAGTCGGTTCCCACTTCCACAAAGCCGGCAGATGATTCACCACCTGATCCCTACTTCGTCATGATGAAACCAAAACTACACAGCCCTGGACCGGAGGCGATTAAGCGTCGCAAGAAGATTAAGAAGAATCCAGAAACCGAAAAGCAGAAAAAGGAAGAGAAATTGGAGAGCAGCAGGAGCCAATGGTTGGTGAGAGAGAACAGCACGGTCCAGTTTAATCCAACTAAGAACGGCAAAAACGTGTGGCATCGTCCGGACATGCTCGAGAGGTTGAAGTTTCAAAGGAACGGGTTTATCGACAAACGATACAGCGGCACAACTGGATACTGAGAAATTTTCCACTAAAGTGTATGTCCTTACTTAAGGACGATTTTTTATTACCTCACAATGATTAGCTTAAAATAATTCAGTGCTACTAAAATATCTGAAAACTGAAAATAGGCTTTGACCACCAGGTATCATAATGAATTATAAATCTGACGCTCTTCTGTTGGAGAACAACAAATATACACCTTTTGTTTAAAAAAGAATGTATTTTCTGACGTTTCGCCTTTCGAAAAGGATTGGTAAAGTGGCCGCAATAGTCATTACCCTGCTAGCCTTGGTCCCTTGGACATGACTAAATACTTTAACCCGCACGTTGCAATTATTGCTCTACACTTTTACAATTAATGCGACAATTTATTAAATCCAGAAACGATGTTTTGGGACTTGATAATGTCGGTTGTTGCATTTGTTGACGGATATTAAATCTGCACAATTACCCATTTTGTAATTTTATTATGTATACAAACACGTGACTTTTGCATGTTGTGTTTATTGGCGTGGAAAGTTCGAAATCAAGCAAAATTACGATAACTGTTTAAAATTATAGCAAAGAATGAAATATTGCAATCATGTCATGATTGAGAATATTTAAAGACTAATCACGTAGAATTGTGTTTAAAGATCAACGAAGCAACATGTCATTGTTGAGGCCGTGGCGAGTTTGGCACGCAACGAGTATGATATAGGGTAACAGCATAATACCACAAGCCACCCGCTAAACTAAATTGCCATTTATGATATGTAACTAAAGCGGTTTTCGAAACTATAAATATGTAACATGCTACCACCGCACAAAACTTTATGACGGGTTTTATGCAAATAACCCGGTATCGATTGTAGTGGACATGTCTTTAGAAACACACAGAAACACATGATGACAGAGTATCAGATATTTGGCACTTGATATAATAGTCTTGCATAGGTCTTACAAGGATTCCGTAAATTAGGTTTAGCAATTGTTACGACATTAACTGAATATTAGTGCAACGCTGTTTTCACAATTCTTCTTTCTTTGTTTCTTCCACTTTTGTTCGGATGGCAAGGTCTGGGTAGGATTTAAACCAACCAATATGTCCCTTGTTGTAATGGCGAGTGCTGTAATAATTAAAGAAGATATTAGCTTTCCGTAGTCCAGTCTACATGTGAAAACAGTGGCGTAGCCAGCCCGAAATTTTGGTGGGAATGAAATCCTTTTTGGGTTTAAAGCGAAGTGACGTTTTTGACTTGAAACATTGCCTAAATCATCAAAAACACACTAAGGTATGTTTATTTCAATAAAAATTTAGCCATAAAGTACACATTTCGAAGAAAACAAATATACAAATCTTTACCGTAGAAATTTACGTCAATGTGCCAGAACTAATGTTTGAAACCAAGTGTTTCTGATTACCGTCTGTCGGTTTATTTTTGAAATACGAAAAATCGATTTCGCCTACAAAGGCATCATCAGTTTCTGCAATAAAGCACTCGAAGCTACCTGTACACAAATAGGAAAACAAATAAAAAAACTAAAACTAAAATGGTGAATAAAACATAAGCACGTAAAAGAGTAATGACGACCCGCAGCATGAACGCACGACGTCATTGGACAACATTTAAAAGCAATGGAAAAAGATGTACTTCATCCACAAAAACGCACAACAACATCATGTAAAACTATACCAGCAACTGCTAATGAATTCAGGGAAGAATAGTTTTTTTGAAAATTTACTTGCCTATTTGTGTACAGGTAGCTTCGAGTGCTTTATTGCATTTTACATGCAGAAACTGATGATGCCTTTGTAGGCGAAATCGATTTTTCGTATTTTAAAAATAAACCGACTGACGGTAATCAGAAACACTTGGTTTCAAACTTTTGCTATTCGCTAATTGCTGTCGCTGGTTTTTAAGACAGTGCCACATCTGGGGCTAGATTCTGTCTACTTTAGAGATTAGATTGTGCCAGAACTGTATCGCATTGCAAAGCAAAATGTCTCACTTCAAATAGTTGTTCTCTCTAGCGACCCTAATGGCTGCATCGCTGCGTTTTCCGGATCTGCAGATAAATATCAGCGGGTCGTTGCTTCCTGGTTTCTCGTGGTTGTACTTCTCGGAAAAGTCGTCCTTGCTCAAGGTCAAAGCGTGACCTAGCACAAAGGAACAGATTTTAACACCAGGAATAGTGAACTACAGCAATATAAACGATCGCATGTGCATCAGGTATATTATAAACTAGAATGTCCTATTAACGTCAATCTGTTTTTTGTTGCAAAAGTTTGTCAAACAAAACCCATTTAACGCTACGATGATTGCAGCAAAGGATACAACGGCCGACCACTTACATTTTGTAATTTTTTTTATGTTTAACATACAAGTCATACCTAGCTGCTTTAATGGTACATTGACGTAACTTTTCGCGTCCACATGGGCCGTCATAACCTCATGTGGTTCTCTGACATCGACTACCAGAGCGTTGCCTGACGTCACTACATTATGGAAATCGGCCAAAGATATGTTCCAATACGTTTTCCTGCAAAATCACATTCCAACAATTTCCCATATTTGAGACTGTAGGGTAGGGATACACTTTGTTTCGCAAGGATGAACAATCAAAATCCATAGTAGTTCTGTTGCGTCTATTCACTAACATGCAACACCAATTATATACGGAACAAAGAACTTACTCGGGAACAAAGGCATCTTCTGACGTCACGATGGACGCTTGTATCAGTAAAAGAACGCAGGCAATTACTTTCATTGTTTTTGTCTAATTCTGTCAGCAAGGGTCAAAGAAAACAGTTATTTCAGAAAGAAACCAGTGGTGCTTAAACAGCTTATAATTACACTGCGGTTTGCATACGACAGGGAATGAATAGTACAGAGTTGTAAATATTTCATTGTGTACAAACAGGTGCGGGCAGTGAATATGGCTGTGAAACAGGAAGTGCATGGCTAGATAAGGTATTTTGTCAGAACGCTACAGGTCAAAAAAGGTTTAAGCGTGTGTATCTATGTTATGTATATACTGTATGTGTACCAGTACATATTAGACAATGTAATAGCAAATGTGGTAATCCCTATATCTTTGCCATCATTGAGAGTAAGAACATGCAGCTTTATAAAGTTTATAAATCAGGTTATTACACCTTACAGCTAAACAGTATTTAGTTCTTTATATTGGGTGACGTGGTAGTCAATCAGTAACTAAACAACAAAGCAA
The DNA here is from genome assembly GCF_947561715.1 of Ascidia mentula. Taxonomy (NCBI): domain Eukaryota; kingdom Metazoa; phylum Chordata; class Ascidiacea; order Phlebobranchia; family Ascidiidae; genus Ascidia; species Ascidia mentula. The sequence goes on along the minus strand of NC_138570.1, from coordinate 17,481,372 downwards.
GTAATTTTGCCCAAATGTCTACATCATAAATGAATAAAATATAAATAGAACAGAAGATAAATTGGCTCGAAACCTTAGAGCAGGCCTTCCAAACTCTTTTGCCAATAACCCTTTCCAATTAATCAAAATTTCCTGTGCTGACAATTTAACTTTAAGATAATTTGAACAACAATCTCAATAACATAACAAAAAAAAGCTTCTGATGACCCAACATACTTGTCTCGCGGTGTATGTTAAAATGGCACAGGTAAATGTTGTATTTGTGTGAAGTTTATTAACTTTATTCCGGTCCCTCGAAAAACCCATTGTAGGCATCGTAGGCATTGAGTATAGGCATCGACTCAATGTCTACAACGCCTAGGCCCATAATGCCTATGCCTATAGACTCAATGCGTACAGTGCCAAAAGACTCAATGCCTACAATGCCTACAATGATATTTTAGAGACACCCACTTTATTCGACCAAAAAAACTGCGTGCGACCTCCAGCAGGACCGCGACCTCTAGATTGGGAAGTCCTGCCCTCAGCGTTTATCGAGTCGGTCGTTCATTCCGCACATAACTTCCTAATCATAAGCACAAGCGCACATGTTAAATAGTACTAGGCTTTTAAACAGCTTTTGTGTGCCCAAGACAACACTACCAAACATAAAGTACAGCAATGATCTACAACTATCGATTTTAATGCTATGTCTATCCTAGCATAAGACTGGAACTCTGAAATCGGTTTTGTTGGCCTGGCCAAGAATGTTTTCACGAAATCACTGCTTTTTGGCTCAGATTTCTAAGAACTGTACAGAGTAGGCCTCATTTTATTGACGTGATTGTGATTGTTGCCACAACAGCCTTAAATCCCAACCACACAATTCTATTTTTCAAGCATATTAGCGAGAAACTGAGTTGGCTGGACCGTTTACGGAAAATGTTACTTGGTAAATGCGCCAAGCAAACCTGCTGTACTTTCTGTCTTGTGCAAATATTTCCACGCACGACTGCTCACCGTAAACCGCATGTCAAATGAGTAATAAATACCTCACATATTTTTCCATGGAAACCTTCGCAATATATAATATATTGCGGTTACAATCAGCGCATGTTTTTACAGTTGAGTGTAATTTTAACTTGATATATCGACGCGGGCACGCGATTAAAAAGCAATTAAAGGTATTTCCGAAACATTTAATTGGATTCTTGTACAGCTGTCATCACCGCTTATAGGTACATTCAATCAATTGTGGTAAGTTGCCGCACAGTCTGCCTTAAACAGGTCAACTCGAGGGCCCCGTACTGCAGTAAGCTTGTGGTATAGTCAGATTTGCGATAGTTAAACTGTTATACGTATCTTTTGCTGTGTGCGGATACACAGCGACGTTGTGTACTTAGCAAGGCAAGATAGTAATGGGTGGCGGAGATGCAGAAAAACATGTAGCATCAGGTCAATGAAGGATATAGCGTTGGCCCCTGGAGAGCATTAATTATGCAGTAATGTAGCGCTTGCGTCAAAATTTACCTGGGAAAAAGGCCAAAAACTGTTAGTCGTGCCACATCACTTGCTTTCAAAAACATCGTTGTACTCGTTTGACATTTTGTTGTTTTCGGTTTGCGTACATAACGTTTTCACGGTGTTGTTTTTTCTGTCCTAAACCTGTTGCGCAAACAAGCCGTGAGCTAGATTGACAATGACGTCACAAAAACGTCATTTTACATTAAGACGACAACTTGAAATAACAGGACGCGGGCAGCAATGACATACGCCACGATTGTATATTGGCTTGAAAAACAATACGGCTAGACCTCTTCCATACAGACCTAAATACAGTATGTTTAGGTACTGCAGAATGTGGTTTAACTTTAAACGATTGTAAATATTCTTGTCCTGAATAATTCGCGTAATCTTGTCGCGTAATACTTGTACTTTGAGCAACAAACTAAACTTCTACCACAGACGTAGAACTTTCAAAAGAGAAAATTACAGCCGGTCAGCCTTTTTTCGATAACATGACCATGTGCCCGAAACACGTTGTCACGTACGCCATTCGTTCCAGCGTAAGCAATACTATTCGAAGCTTTTAATCAAAAACAGAGTTCAGAATGTCATAACAGCGGTCACCTAATTGTCTCTCCCTTGCGTATTCCCTGAATCCTGGGAGTGCGTCAACTCGCACTTTGCGCTAATCGATAAATCCACACGCACTACGGTAGCAAGATGATGACGTAAAATTAACAAACGCAGGGCAAGAAATGATGCGCAACTCGTACCTACATTCATGAAAACAACAAGTGGATTTAAGGTTTTTCAGACAAAACTCTAGGTAATAGACTATCCATAACCGGACAGACTAGCAATACTTCGAAAAAATGGTATAAAATTATTTTTGTAACGTAGTGTAGCCTATGGTTTGACGATTACCTTTGTCATATCCAATGATAAATTCTGCGGAGATGGCCAAGTTAATGATTTAACATGCGTGCAATTTAAAGATATCTACGCACCTGTAATACTGTTGGAATTGCTAGTTGACGGAAGCGTTCGAGGAGACAAAATTACCACCTTTACTTTCGTTGGTGTCATTTCGAGCCCTGCAGTACAGGGCGTCTCGCTATTTGCTTAGGTTACGATCTATTGTTCGTTCCACAGGGAGACTTGCAAAACAAACGGGAAACTATCGCCCGCGATGCCGGTCCAAACATTTGATCCTTGTCTTTTTTCAGGTTTCTGGATAATGTTACTTGGCGGCACCTCATAAGATTCTGTTTATGTCGCGAGTAACTCATAGTTACAATGGACGCCGTGATTGGAAATATGCGCACCTCTTTGGAAGGTGGCGTGAGAAAAATGCTAACTGGACAATTAGGGCCGAAAAAAGCGTCCTTGGCACTACAGGCGGATAAAAACAAGACAGCATCAAAGGTATGATACTTGTTATTGTTTCTGTAATTAGCACATGCTCGCGCGTATATCGTTACCAATAATTTGGCTGCCTTTGTGATGTCACAAGTGAAAAGCTTAGTTCGCCTACTACCGATCAGTTCTACAGTGGATAGAGTTTAGGCTTGAAAAAATATGACAGGAGTTTTATTGCAATACAAATTGCATAATTAATGATTTTGAGATAATATGTGAAATGTTTGGGCATAATTTGAGTTCATACATTATGTGTAACTTTTGTTGTTTGTCAATGTATACCAATGTTCAGTGTATATAGTGTGCCATGTAATTATTTTTGTAAGCTTAGACATTCTAAGTAGGCTTTTTTGTAAAAACGCAAGTCAACTGTACAATGTTGAAGGCTATGTACTTTGATACATATATGGTGGACTCAGCTGTTATAAATGCTGATGCCATAGTCTGGTGTTGTTGACTTACTCATCACTAAAACTGTGACTGACCTCAGGGCTTTTTGACATGATTCACACTTTCTTATTTCATTTTGCATGTGTATAGTTGTAAAACTTGCAATTATTTACCAATATTAATTTTAGGTGTTTGGTGTGCCGTTAACTGAGCTCTGCTCTTCACAAGAGGACAATGTGCCTTATGTGGTAAAGGACATCTGCCAGTTTATAAAGGACAACCATCTTGATCTGGAGGGTATATTTAGGTATGACTTACTTAATTATACTGTTTGTATAAATCTAATTGGTTATGAAATATTCTTGTTTGGTAACATGCAGTACTCAACCTTGTTTGAGACATGTGTTTTTTTTTAATTTTGTTTGTAGAAAGTTTTATATACGTCATGTATTGTTTCCATATGGACAGGGCCATATATAGCTGAAGGATACTGAGACATACATTATTCTGTTAGTATATATATATATATATAGTCAGCCAGTTAAAAATTGTATCAAAAGGGTCATTGTAGCACTAATAATGCCGACTTTTGTGAGTATATTGGCATGCAAAGTATGACGTTGTTTAGTTTACATGGCCTAGATTAAAAATAAATGCTAAGCTCCTTGTTTGGAGTTTAAAGAATTGCTTTCAGAAACATTATTTCAACTAAACTATACATATAAACTTTGATGGACACATGTCAATCTAACTTTACAATGAATATGTTTACGAATCCATCTTCTGAATATAGTGCAGAGTAAATCTTGACCAGGGTATTGGGAGGTACAAGTTTAGCTTCAAAGAATAAGGATTAATTGTGTGCGTAGCAAACTATAAATCTGGCTAGGCATTGACGGCATCCAGACTATTTACTGTCGCAAACAATACCTTTGGGATAGATGAATAATCCATAGGTCTGTGATGAGAAATTTATGTGCCCGATGGGCATTACTGTTAACTCCCATGGGTACTGGCACCTCTTCTCATACTGCCAATTCATGCCTGGTAGATTGTGATGCTGTATAAAGAGGAGTTTCTCATGGCCAACATACGTAGATAGTAGTATGGTTATAAGTAGACAAAGCATTGAACACATCCATACAGTTGAGCTTGTGAGCAAAGGTGTTAAAATGTTTGACCGGAATCCATCAAGGTAAACTTCAGACTTTTGTTTACTGCTCGTATCTCTATGCACATGCGGATAAGCAAGGTTTTTGTTGTAACAATCTCCTTTTTGCCTTCCAACAGATGTCTGATTATCATGTTGCATTTATGAATTTATCGTGATATTTATACTTTTTTCAGAATATCTGCATCTAACTTCAACACTTCCCGCCTTCGAGAGGCATTTGAAAAACATAGCAACAGCGGTTCGGAGGATTTTTCTGTCACCATAGCAACTGAGGTGGATGGACACACCGCTGCCAATGTACTGAAGCAGTTTTTGCGGCAATTACCCATTCCACTAATAGATTCTGATGTGCTTAAACTTTGTAAAGAAGCACGTTGTGTCTCAGATGAAAGTTTTGCCAGCAGTGTGAGGTAAGACATGATGTATTTATTACTAATATGATACTTGTGTAAAGGTAGCAACTATTATGTTATTTTTTTATGTTTGACAAATTGTATTTAAATTTAATAATGGTAGACCTTGTTCTTGGATGTTAGGCCTTGGGATTTTTCATGCAGTAACACCAATTGATCTCGTATGGATTTTGTAAAAATAGATTTGAGCATGACAATTTAAGGTCAATTTTTTTTTAGATCTTGTATGGAAACGTGGCCGGCATCTCATCGCAGCACATTACAATACCTACTTTCCTTTCTGATACTTGTGATGCAAAACACCCTAAATCGTATGAACGTTACTGGTCTTGCTGTTGTGTTTGGTCCCAACTCTTTTAAGATTTCCCCTGGATTGGAAGGACTTGCCGAACAGGCAACTGCAAACAAAGCGTTTGAAAGGTGAGCTTTTTGAAAGACAAGCATTACTGTTTTTATATTTTTTCCAGGTTACTAAGCCGCGAATAAAATAAATAAAAAACTTGATTGTATTGGAATAAAACTTAACAAAGATATTGTTGCTGAGTAAAACTTTTAAGTCAATCTTTCAGACAGCTCTTTTAAAGATGTTTTTATTATTAGCAGATGATAAAAACATCTTTAAAAGAGCTGTATGAAAGATTGACTTAAAAAGTTTTACTCAGCAACTACAGTATCGATCTACAGCCTATCAGCCTGGCTTGGTTCACCTATCCCGTATAGTTCAATATTTTTTCATTAATAAAGATATTGTTTTCAATTCCAGGCTTCTTTTGACTACTGACATAGTCTGTGATAATACCGACGACGAGGGATACCTTGCTATGCCTTCACCAGATTCAACTGATGCTGTGAAACCAATAAGACCTGCTCCACCCATTCCGATGCAGGCACGTCCTTTGCCCCCTCCCCCAGTACCCATGCATATCCAGTCTGATGACACTGTGATTTATGAAACAACCGAACCACCATCAATACCTCATCGTTATGAGTCTCTGAAAAACCACCAAGAAAATGCAATCCTTAGCTCTGCAGAATTTTCAGAGGATGAAAGTAATTTTGGTAAAACAGATTTTTATGTCTTTGTAAAATCTCTAGTAAAAATTGTGTTTGATGTATTAATTGTTTTGAATATGGTTTGGTACAAATTGTGTGTATATAGAAAGATGTGTAAAATGGTTTCAAGTGTTTAGTACACATAGCTGGTTGGTAACCTGATAGTAACTGTTGCTGGGAACAATGCAGTTTGGCATGAAGTGATATTGTACATATGTTGTAGCCATCATTAAATTGGAATTCTTTTTTGCATTATTCAGATTCCACATTGTTATTATTCTCATAAATATAATCAAATTCTTCTGATGTGCGTAAATAAACATGTCACATATTTCTAAGCTTTTCTTTTCAAGATTTAAATTACTCACTCCAGGTAGATATTAATTTGATTATTGTCACAGTGGAAGAACAAGAGGATGAAGAAGAACAAGTAAACCATGTACTGGTGGAGGACACCATTCATCATGTTGTCAAGAAGCGTTTGTTTACTGCCGACTCATCCTCTACAAGTTCCTGCATGGAAGGTGACGATATGTTGTTACCCCTTGATGAACGTGACCATGATGACATCATAATAGACTACATGTTACCATCGGTTACTGCAGGAAGAAACAAGGGTCCAAAGAGAAGAAAGCCTTCACGATACACAAGGTGTTTTGCACAACCTTCAGGCCCTAAACAAACGGCAGCATTAAACACATTTTGTAAAAATTTGTTGAAAAAAATATTAAGTGAAAAGGTATTAAGCTAGAACTTAAAATTAAAACAATATGTACCTGATTGCATGTACAAAAGTAATAGGAGAAAAATATCTAATCTAACAAAAACCTCTTTTTTGGAATTTAGAAATTCAGAGGAAGATTACCCCTCTGAGGCTCCATCAAGTGGAGAGCGCTTTACTGACATTCAGACGTCAAGCGACATGGACACCCCAACCACAGTCGAAAACAGATTATTAATGCAAAACCAAGAGATTACCATGAATAATGATGGTGAACCTCATTCTGTAGCCATATCAGCTGCCACCACAGTAACCACGCCAGATTCTGGTTGCCTAACAGCAGAAGATGAAGTACCAGTGCTACTTATGCAAAAGCCCTCTCAGGTTCCAAGAATTGAAACTGTGTATATTCCCAAACTTGATTTGTCAGAGCCAATGGATGAAGAGGAAATGGTTTGTGATGTCACAGAAGTTCCTCGGCTTGATTTGTCTGAAGTAGCACCGCCAGAAGAGGTCGTTCGGCCAAAACCTTTGCCACGGACATCTCTCTCGAAACCAAACAAGATCAAGAAGAAGAAACGAAAGGAGAACAGGACTTCCCCACATGCAGTAAGTAGCAATAAAATAAGGATTAAAAATGTATTTGGTAGTTTTGCAAATCACCTTAACTAACGGACATTTATTAAACTGTGGATACTCGATTGTGGCACAATTTTCTCATGGGATTTTGTTTTTGTACTTTACCTGTTTGTCACACACTGTTTGTTGAAATACCATGAAAATATTTGACATTGTTCAAAAACATCTCGTGACTCATAAAACATGTATCAGGGTCATTATTACACTTTAACTTGCGGGAAACAAATAAGGCATTCATCCATGTTTATTACCCAACAATGGATTTTCTCATCCAACATAAAATTCATTACCTTTCACAACTCTGTCAATGTTTTACTTTTGAAAAACACCTGACGAAGTAATTAAAGCCATTTCCACATGGCAGGCCATTTCTGTTGAAAACATGACTTAAGCTGCTGTATTAGATCATGTGAAGTTTATATGTTGAAAGTTCATCTATCAAGGTTGCTAATTATGTAATTTGTGGCTGTAGATAATTATGTATTTACACCCAAGGTTCAGTGGCATCACAGCCAAGCTGGGTTAAAGTCCCTTTTTCCCATTTATTTAATTACTGTTTTTTTGACTTTGCGTACTGTGTGCGGCAAACAGATATGAAAAGTTTCTGTTCAAGCTGTTTAAAAACTCGGTTAACTTAAAAAAAAGACAAACTTCTACAGAAAGGTGCTGTATTGTTTGCACTGGTATGAGTCTATTGGTTGGCAGTCATCCATTCGTCAATAGCTCTTTTCCCGCCAGCTAGTTTCCTTCCAGCTGGCAAAATTGATGATTGTTATTCACATTGGTAGGCAGCCAGACTCAGTGCAATAACAAACCGTTGTCGCATTGCATGTGGTTTCGTGGAAAACTGGTTCGATGTAAATATTATTGTTTTCTGGTAGGCATTGGCTGATCACGAATACATGTTATTTATTCTGTTATACAGAAGTTGATATAAGCTGGAGTTAAATGGAACAGAGGTTCAGTAGTTATAAGGGTCAATTGCAAGAGTTGAGGAAAAGAAGTAGCTGCAATGCACAAGTGGCCACTAAATTCAGTGTTGTAAAATTTGGTTATGACAATATGAAGTTTTATGAGTCATTTAGGATAATTTAGCTGATGATACACCTTCTAAAATTCACAACACTCGAAACTGGTGAGAATATGTCAGCTGATATGAGAAGCACCTCCCACATCTAACTCTCACCTTTAGCCAGTTTCTGGGAATTCTCAGCACAACAAGTGTAAGATTACCCACATCTATTGACGTCAGCCTGCAGAGCCCCTCCTATTGCTTCTCCAGTGAAAAGTCGGGGCAGAAAGTGTGGAGACATCTGACAGCGAAAATCAAAAGCTGGGGTGTCTGGTTACCTTGTTCAGTTGTGTTTGAACACAAGATTTTCGACAGCTAACAAGGTGCTACAAGCTTGTAGGCAGCGTTTCACAAACTGGAGTGTTATGTCTACAAACAGCATTTCAGTGTCACATTACATGTTTTTGTTGAGATAAACATTGCTAAATCTTGTCCTGTCAATACAGACACGACATGTCCTTGGTTTTTCAGTCCTATAGGCGTGGCTGTATACAAAACAGAAGCCTGTGTGTTTAGAAAGGGGTTTGAAGATTGTTAATGAATGGAATATGCTGTTTGTTGTTTTGTTAATTGTGCATAAAAAGTGAGAAGTTTAGTCAGCACTAGTATCTCTATGTTGATCTAATTCTAAAGTATAAACTGTCAATAAAATAATTTGTGTTTGGGTGTCATGGACATTGTTCAGTTATTGTCGTTTTATTAATTTTATTGTATGTGGTGTGTGTAACAGAAAGTGTGTTGTTTTTATCGACAATTTACCGTTTGGATTATCTTAGTTGCAAAAAAAATAATATTGTTTTATGCCATGCACGGATGTTAATAGAATACATTTTGCTTTCAGCTGCGAGCTAGCAAACAAATAAACATGTCTGAACCAATCAACGTACCTCAAGCAAAGATCAATGTGTTGCAAGAAAATTTGCAAAGCGAGAATATATCTCCTGAAGCGAGCCCATCAAGGTATGTAAAAATCCAAGTTTGAACACATGCAAGACGGACACATTGATTAAAATTTTCAGAAGTAGTTGCTTAAAATCTTAACAAAACTATTATAATCCACTGTAAATTGTTAGACCCTTCAAAGGAAATTTTCATAATTTTCACTTGTCTGTGACTCAAAAACGAATAGAAATAAACATGGATGTAGACATGGCCTTTCTCAGACCAATTTAAGCTAGAGAATTCATGCGTTGGAATGCTTACTTTTTAGATGGAGAGACGCATGGTCCACAGATGAGGAAAGTTATCCGACTATTCTCGTCCCCAATGAGACATATAACAACAACCATATCAGGGGTAAGTATATGCAAGAAACTATTTGGGTGGCAATATTGTCACTTTCCAGTACAGTTTGTTATATTTGTAATGCAAAGTAAAAGTTATTTATGTTGACTTTGTATTGTGCAGCCACTAAGGTATAGGATCTGTAAAACTCAATTAGAAAAAAATCATTTACGCGAAACATATTCACAACAAAGTATAATGACCTTTATGTCTATAATTTCAAGGTCACTTTCAACATCATGACACGGACATTGCTCCTTCCTCCCCACCACAACGCGATGGATTTCTCCAACATCACCAAATCCACCAGAAGCATCACCATCAACACCACCACCACAAACACCATCACCATGGCAACTCCTTGGCCAGGTAATCATCATGTTGTACCAAGTATTGTTACTGTTTGGACAAGTTACACGAACTTTTATCACTATATATGCAGTTCTTTTACAGCAGAAGTGCTTGAAATGGCTTTTATAAAATAAACAGTGACATAATCTCATAGGCGTATCCAGGATTTTTTAAAGGAGGGTCCAAATAGTTTTGGGAATTACCGAAGAATGGCAATTGTGGTCAAGAATCGCAAAATACGAACGCGTGTTGGCGCAAATCGTCACATAAACGGTGGCTTCCTGCTTTAGCTTGAACAATTGTGTAACGCTATGGGACACTTAATGCGAGGTTATACGGTAGTGATTGCGCCGTAGTTTCATTGCTACTACTTTCAAAGAAAGACTTGAATTTATTTGTCACCAAAAGGGATCAAATGTGGGCTTACGTTATCAAGAAAACATACAAATAAAAACTATTTTCCAAGCAGTGGCCTTATATTCCCCTTTGCACCTATGCGAGCGCTAACAGTTGTTTTCAACATGTGTAATATTGTCAACGTGTTTAACAACTAAACTAATTGACTTCACACGCAAGTAAACCGCTTGCCATTACAACAACGTAACCACTAAAAATCGACTTTTTTTCTGGCTATAACGAAAATGACACTTGTTTCGTAACAATGTAACCTATTTTGTAACAATGCCAAGTGTTTCGTAACAATGCTCCCTGTTTGGAAACACTAGTTTGGTTTTTGCACGATGCGGTTTTGGGTCAACGTTTAAAAAATACTTGTTTTCACGCGGATTTTCATAAAGAAATACAGTGGCGTTTGTTTAGCTATGTAAACAGATCAAACAGGTCCGTACCCCCCCTGGATACGCCCATGCATAATCTGTACTAGTGAAAATTAATTTCTTCATTCTGTTTTTTTGTGCAATATAACATTGTTTTGAACCAATGGTAGAGTTTAACAGAGACCTTTGGGAAATCAGCATTTGTTATAAAACTTCTTGCAGTCAAATATTTATTGTTTCAGACCAAAAATTACAAACCACCACCTGACAACAGACGACACAAAACTGGAAGAGATTATACAAACGTTGAGTGAAATTATGATTTCGCTCGATTCAAGCCGGAAAGAATGTGGTGAGTGTTATTGTTGTCCATCTAAAATTCGTTGCTTCTTCAGGCATACATTTTTGTAACATTGTAAATCTGATATAACCTTATTTACTGGTTTGTACAAAACAAATTGCGCACAGGCACTAAACTAAAACATATACTAAATACCTTTTTCTACATATTTTTTAGCCGTAATTGGTTTTGTTGTAAATTAATTACAAACGACTTACGAGATCCCAATTGTCTGCACAGATATGCATCCCAAAAAATTCCTGATACTAAAATAGCTTGGTAAGATGCAATTATGACGTCACATTTAACCCGCGCCTAAATTTAGCCCGTCCCGAAGACCTGACTCTGATGACGCGGGACCAGATCGGGGCGGAGAAGGTTGCTATGCAGAAGGAGCTCCTTCGCTACGAGGATCGACACGGAAGACCTTCATCGAAAAAAGAGAAGGAGGTTATGAGGAGTGTGTACGACAGATACAGGTACTTTCCCCAAGCAGAGTATGAATTATATGAAGGCAGAGTTTCCGAAAAGTTCGTCGCGACGCATTTGTGAATAGTTTTAATGTTGTTGGGTCGTCACAAGCTAACTTGGAATCATGGATAAATTTTATTTCCGCGTGATCTTTCAGCTGATGAATGGTTAAAGATGATATGTTGCATTACCTAAGCGAATTTGTCTCTAAAAAACAGGGTCAGCAACTAAAATCTCACAAGAAGCGTTAAAATGTCGGCTGCGTCGTTGCAACATTTTGTTAGGGACGATTGCGTCATCGGTTCGTAGTGTGCACCCTTTTGTGAAATATTTTGGTCTGTTTTGAAAGCTAAACAAACGCCACTGTTTTTTTTTGTTAAAATCCACGAGAATTTTCTTTAAAGTTGACCTAAAACCACATCGTGCTTAAACCAAACTATAGTTTCCAAACAGGGAGCATTGTTACCAAACACTTGGCATTGTTACGAAACAAGTGTCATTTTTCGTCAGTCTAAGGACGAAACGTCGTTTTTTTAGTGGTTACGTTGTTGTAATGGCAAGCGGTTTACTTGCAAAGAGGAATATAAGGCTACTGCTTGGAAAATAGTTTTTATTTGTATGTTTTCTTGATAACGTAAGCCCACCTTTTGGTGACAAATATATTCAAGTCTTTCTTTGAAAGTAGTAGCAATGAAACTACGGCACAAGTACTACTGCAAAACCTCGCGTCAAGTGTCCCATTCCATAGCGCCACACAATTGCGCAAGCCATAGCAGGAAGCCACCGTTTATGTGACGGTTTGCGCCAACGCTTGCGTTCTGAACTGTCAGAATGAATATAGCAAAACGTACCTCATTTCTTATACAAACGAAACTGCCCTTAAGCTTTCTTACCTTCGTAATCAAAGAAATCTGCACTGATTGTAGTCGTTTTGATACAATCGTGTAACTGTGTATTATTGTACTTGTTTGGATAATTTGTTATTGGGAAAGGAATTTGTTTGCTTTCCTTAAACTCAGCGCGACAAACAAAATTGCGAAACGTGTTTGGCCTTGGTGTTATGAGATCTCCGACACAAAATGAACTTGCGTTGGTAGCAAAATATTTAATATCTCGTTAAGTCGCTACGTGATTGCCAGCCCGTGCCAGTATGACGTCACAGAAGCAGTAAATCACGCGGCGACTATGGCGATTGCGACTCTACTCAATGAACAAGTCCCATATGCAGTGTGTGCTGTTTTGCGGTTTGTTGGGTCGGTATAATGACGTGTGTAAGGTAGTGGGAATGTTGCGAGTCGGTTTGTGGTGATATATACGCCAGGCTTCCCGAGTTACCAAACGAGGGAGTGTTCGTTGTTCAGTGCACGTTTTCCAAATCCGCACTTCCCAAAACAATTGGCGGATTGTGACCCCGGGAATGTCGGTTATAGTTGTTTACTATAACTATACGGGCGTCGGTAGAATTATTACGACATAATCATGCAGATGGCATAATAGTAAACAACTATAATCGACATTGAAGAGGTCACAATACAAAAATTGGTCGGTTATATTTGTTAACTATGAAGCCATCAAGTTGATTATTACGTAATAATGCGTGATTATTGTGTCATTGAAACGACATTCAGAATCACAAGTAAAATTGTTTGAAATTTTTTGGCGATTTACAACGCGAACAATAGAGCGAAAAAGGGCTACTGTTTTTTTATTGCTGACAAAGAACCTTTGACAGATAACCGGTTATGACGTCAAAAGGCGTAACGTTTAATTGACGGTGACAGCTGATGCATGAAAAAAGCAAGGCTTTGTATAGGTTTAGTTTGTAACTTCATCCTTGCTTTGATAGTGCTTTTTTTATCAAACAAACGTGCATCAGAATAATAACAGTGCTAATCTGACCGATTGTAAAAATTGAAGCCTCAAACTGTTTCAAAAACAAGTGTGTGCGCAGTTACTCCGTTACGAAGCTTGTTGACATGTCGGTGCATATTTATCAACAAACAAATCGGTTTATTTACAGGATGGTGAAACGCCTTATGATGGATGCCATGTCACCACCGTTCCATGCCGTCGGAAATCGGCGATACGACGATATTGAGCCCGTGAACGATTATGAGCTTGCAACAAATCCGAACGATATGGCCGAGGAATTCGCAGTGACGCAGGTAGTCACTCTGGCGCCTGTTGGCGGCGAAAAAGTGCACTACAACTTTGAAAAGAATAATGATGGACCAAGGTAAATAAAATGTTATACGTTGCAGGTGACCTTATTAAGGGCCAAGGACTGTTTTTGTAAATTTCTTTTTGACACAAGACTTCTTTTTAGTGAACTATAATGGATGATTTGCTTCTGTATGTCTTTGGTTTAGTTGCACTATTTTAACTGTGCTGATTCCATTTGAATTAACGCTCTTTAAACTTATTTTCAGCCATGTAGCTGGTGATCTCAACTTAACAGAGTTACTCAAACAACAAAAAGAAGCCAAAGGAAAAAGGAAAAGACTTCGCAGAAGGTTACGCGACTTCGAGAATGAGGTAAATTTCCTTTCTTTTTCAGAAAAGAATGTGGAAAAGTGGGAACGTTCTTTCTATATCAAGAATAATTTCAACATTATATGCGCAAAAGAACCATAATAATCAATAAGAGTTGCAGACAGGTGTACACACAATTTCAACCTGTAAGGCCTTATCAGTGCAGCTGGTGACTGTGGCACAGGGCTACAGTTGTTTGGCCGTCGTGCGCTTCATGTGGTTCGTCTATGTTGATTGGTACCTAGCTTGGTAATCAACATATCGACGATTGACCGAAAGGTACCACAAAGTGAAAATCTGTGTGCCTGCTAGTCTACCAGCTAGCACAGTGCCACATCAACAGCTGCACTGATGAGACCTTACAGGTCGAAACAGTGCGTGTATATACCCTGCAGCTCTCATTTTCAACATGTTTTAAAGACGCTGTTTGACAATAAATCAACGATATGTATCTCAATTAACCCTAATTGTGAATTGACATTATGTTCATGAAATTAACTCGGTGAAAAAGAAAAAGGTGAACGACCGGTAACATTTTGTCCATTTGCAGTTCGAGAAGCAGAACGAACGTCATGTACTGCCCGCAGACCGCGTCGTCATGGCGACCGAATACGGGGAATACCGGGACCTGAAAGCGAAAATTCGCTTGCTCGAAGCTCTCATCGAGAAACAGAAAGCCAGAACGAGGTGACCCTGAAACCACGTGTCTGAAAGGTTCTTACTGTGAAAAAACGTCTGTGACGTATGGCAAAGGTGTTTTAACTGGCATTTTAGCGGTCCGAGTTTCCAACCAGAATGCGGTATTAATAAATGTGGGTTTTCCAGAGGTATGCGTCGCTCTATTTCAGCACTATTGCGGTGCTTCTAAAATCCTGCTGCTTTTCGAATGTCCTACAGTTGTTACTAAAAAGCGTTTGTTTAATTTTCTGGTTGAATTGTTTCGAAAGGTCTTTTACGACGTGTGTATAAATGCGTGTTCAAGGTGCTCACTGTTTCCGTTTGCAAGGTCACGTAATTCTTGCCAAAGTGCTTTGTTGTATTTCTCGCGGCGCAAACACACAGACACATAGATAATATTTATTACATATACACCGTGTACCAAATTCTTGAAGGAAATTTGTCGCCCGTTGTTACTCAGCTACAGAAGCAACCGATGCCTACCATACCTTTTGTTCATTTTACTGAGTGTCGGTTTAACGTCCACAATCTGGTTGATTTACAGTGTACTGTGCCTTTTTAACGTTGTTTCTCACGCTTCTTCAAAGTTTGCCTTTTGCGTCCAAAGCGCGGCAATTTCTGACTTGATTAAGTCAAAGGGATACCTCTTCTGTGGTATGCGGTTGTGCATGTCAAGGTTGATACGATAATAATACGAGTACTGGTCGAATGTTTATATATATATAACCACACTTTGTCCTGTTATATTGTTTTGCAAATTACGCGGACGTATCAGGTGCATGGAACTGTGCTATGTGTTGTGGTGCTTTGTTTTAAGTTCAATAAACGTTACTGGAAACCTCTATATCAAGAGTATGTGGGTGTTGAATCAATAGGGCTGGTTGTTACTGGGGGAACGGGAAACTGTTAGGTAATTTGAAAGGAAAGGGTTATGAATCAATGCTCTTTGTGTCGGCGTAATCCGTTATCTGAAACGATAGGTGGGCAATTGGCAACATCGTTCAAACAAAGTAGAAAAAAAAACAATTGGGATTCCAGACTAGCTTAAAATCGAACCTGAAAAAATGAAAACTTGACACAAGTCCATGGTAACCCTTCTATCACCATTTGGTCGGACAAAGATAGCGGCAAGATTACAGTTGGGAAACTTCACCAGAAGCCAACTTACGGATGTCCACTTGCAATTTATTTCGTATAGAAAGAGTAATGCCCAGTCATTTTTTGATCTATCAGGAGTTTTGTGTTCATTGAAAATCGTATGATATTCTGCCTACGAAGTGAGGTTGGCGAATTAGTACAGGCAGAATTTGCATCCAAATAAATTTGTCAAATGCTTGAACGGTTCGGAATGGATAATTTTGATCATCTGTCGCCAAAAACCCGACATCAAGAAATGAAGGACGGGGATGGTTTCTGGGAAGGTTTTGACGGAATTTCACCACCGCGACCCATCATCAAGTCAAGAAAGTTTCAGTCTGACACCGTGCTGGCTGCAGATCCTGTCTCCGATGGTCTGTTCTTGGACCGAAGTTCGAGATCTGGACTGATCTGTGAGACCAAAAGATGTGATCTGTTCAAGTGTGGTGAGTCGCAATTCAGGGTGACATCAAAGACGAGAAAGCAAAAAATAATTGCTGAATAAATGCTACACTAAAGAGAAGTAGCGCTAAGCGCAGTCAGAAACGATGTAAGTGTAAAAGAGTAGAAGACGGTTTCAAAAGACCAAGTTCAAACATAATTAAAAGGTTTCGAATCATGAAAAGCCGAATTCCCTACAACTACAAGCTTTTGATGCCAAAAATGCATAAACTCCATTCATTGAGTAAAAACGAGCTGCAAAAATCGCCTTATGCGCTAATGGCATAAATTTTAAACAAGTTGTTAACGCCCAACTGGCAACACTGTACACTGTACAGAACATTGTACTGTACTGTCTTGTTATGTTGCTATGGAAACCCAGTTTAAATTTTGTTGTGTTTTTTTGTACATCTCCATTGATAAAATGCGTCAATTCGTTTAATTCCAGCACTTATTACGTATGTAAACAATAATGGCACGTAAACTGACTGACAAAGAACAACGGAAGTGGTTCTATATATTATCCGTAACCTACTTAGATCAAGCGAAAACACAATAGTTATTTGGGGACCAAAGAACTAAACAATATTTTATCACGCAATGTTCAGACTGCGAAGTCACAGAGACATCAGATTTAACTTGGAAATTTTGTAGTTAATTGCTGCCTTTCTGTTTTAATTTTAGTTTTCAGCCCATTCCACTTCATAACTTCGTGTTTTTCATGGTTGTGATGATTATAAACGCTTGACTGCGTTTCACGGTTCAAGTAGTAGGCCCCAAGGCGAGATGAGAATTGAGAAGTGACAAGACAATGAAGAAGAGAAGAGTGTTTTCCATTGTTTCCGTTCATAAAAGGAGCCACTGGTCTGTGGTCAATGATCATAAATCGGTCATGTGTCAATGTATGGGAGCAGGACACGTCCTTGTATTGCTGTGTAGTTGCGCAATTGCTCATACAGAAGTGTGTTTGTGTAAAAACTGTTGAAATGTACATTAACTTCACTATGGCGTAAACCGGATTTAATGTCGAAATTTCCTTTGACTTAGTTTTAAATCTGCATCTTTTATTATTTTATTTTCTCTGTAGAATCAAACTACTCACTGTTACAAGAAATTATTGAAAATGTGGCAAAATCTGTGATGTGCGTTAATTTAATGTTCAATGAGATTGTGACAAGTTGTGTGTAGCAGCTGAGCTGTTAGCTGTAAAAGTCACAGGTGAGTCAGATCAAAATCAGCTGTTTCGTATTGTACGTTTCTCATTTCTTACAAACTTTAGTTTAACTTTAGGAATTTTAACACAACTATTCCCGAGATACGTTTGTTGTTTTTAAATAGGTTTACCATGCCTTTATCAGACAACAGACATGTTGTTGTTTTTTTGGTTACTTTTTTAACAATTTAAATTATCAGCTTATCATATAATTGCTGTGTGTTGTTCTTGCAAGTAGGATTTTTAAATGCAAGTATTGATGTTTGATTGCAAAGTAAACAATAAAACAGTGGCAGCAAATGGTCAAAATAAAAATTATTTCGATGGCTATATATATATGTATTTGTCTTTAAAAAAGATATGGGTATAAAATCTTATTTCTTTTAATGTCTACCATATTTTTAACTAATGTTTTGCTTTGCAGCAATGGGAGGAGCTATTGTCTCAAGACTTGCCATGTAAGAATACCTTACTATAAACTATAACTCTTTGTTGTAGTAAATACCATTTTCTATATGCCATTATGTTTGTTGTAAGTTCCCAAACAAAGTATATATATGCTTGAAAAGGAAACTCAAAGCAAATATTTATTTTCAAATTAGTTAACTCCCAAATTTTTTGCAACAAAGTATATGTTGCTTACAAATATGTTGAATATGAGTTTACAGTTAACATAAAACACATTTAATTTAAAAATAGGTATTAAAATCTTATGTAAGTATATATGTGGGGTGTTACGGTAGATTATTGACATAATGCTATTGTTGTTTCCAGTGTGGGCTGTGGGTTGTTGTATCCAGCTTATTCATCATACAAAACCGTCAAAAGTGCAGACGTCAGACAATACGTAAGCATCATAACATTGTACATGTAATAGTTTGTTGCCATGGATGATGATAGACTCTACTGTTGTGCAATATGTTACAACAGCTTATGGATACATTATGTTTTTTAGGTGCGATGGATTATGTACTGGGTTGTATTTGCACTTTTCTCATCAGCTGAAACCTTCACAGACATTTTTGTCTCATGGTAAATTACAAATTTAATATATATGTGTGTATTGTTGTACTTTTTTTGTTTAGCATTGTTTATTCTGTGGCTTTGAGTTTTACAAAATAGAAAACATTTTAAAAAATGTTACTCCTTTCCTCCATTTTATGGCCCAGACTGAATTTATTAGACATTGTTAAAATATTCCAATGTTAAGAATATTAAGATTATGAACTATTGGTTCAAAAAATAAAATCTTTATTGTTTCTGTAGAAGAATTATCATAATCCCCAAGATAGGAAGCACTTAATAGAAGTATTTAATCCAACAATGATTGAGTGCGTTATATTACATGTGTGTAAGCAGCTTTGGGTAGGATCAGACGGCTTATTGCATATGCTACATAAATCCAACCCACAAGACTGCTTGTTGTATATAATGTAAGCAAAAGTGACCTCATACTTTCACCGATATGTTGAGGTGTTCATTCTGCAAACAAACCACTAAGGAAACAGCTGTTGCGTGTGTCATAGCGATGCAGTAAATACGTAGGTTATAATATTGTACTGATAGATGCTTTATACATAATGCTCTTGTATTGTAGGTTATGACTATAAGTTTAGACTATACTAAAAATATTTCCACTAAAGCTTTCTTGACAGTATTTTAGAAGTGTTAAATTTATTAATTTTTGCCAGGCTGCCCTTTTATTATGAAGCCAAGATGATTTTTGTTTTCTGGCTCGCGTCTCCGTACACAAAAGGTTCAACATACTTATACAGAAAGTTTATTCATCCAAATTTATCCAAAAAGGAACAGGTGAGACCATAGTCAGACATTGTTTGAGCTGGTGCTTATCACAGGACCTCTCGAAACAAGCACCTACTTCAAATATAATTTCATACACCCCACATAATGTTCTAGAATTATAAAAGCATTTTTTTCTTCACACATTTTTATCCCTTTGCACAGCATTTGAAAAGCACACTTTGCACTAATATATTTTTGTTCATTCTTGTTTGCCTCCATAAAAGTTGCATCAAGGTTGCAACTGTTACTGGAGTTTAAGTGATATCACATGATATTTTGCATTATTTTGATGTTTACACAATATAATGGCATTGTTCCAGGTTACAGCTTCAATGCTGCTACAAGTTTGGTTTATTTTGTGTTTCTTACTTTCTCATTCAAATGCTTGTTTGCAGGATATTGATCTGTTCCTTGAAAATGCAAAAGACCGTGGATATGAAGCAATGGTCCAGGTTGGATCAAAGGGATTCAACATGGCGGCAAATGCAGTTGTTACTGCAGCTGTGAAAGGTCAGGCTGTGGTCACGGACAAGCTGCGAAGTTATAGCACCATGGATTTAACAAGACTCCCTGAAACAACTGAAATACACAGACAAGCGGCAGCTGCAAGTATGTGAAGAGTTGTGTGTGCTAACCATGGATATCAGATTATTTGTTATGCAAAATATAACATGTCTGTATTCTTAAACATATGTTAATTTTGCCATTGTAGACTATATACTAATATGCAATTTGAAATATTTTATCAGAGTTTTTACATTGATAAGTAAGTATTGTCTAATTGCATGTAATGAAAAGTTTGTAGGTGATCCATATTAAACAATTTTGTTTAGGTGTAAACTATGCAAATATAGTGATCATATTTCTGTTGTATTTTCCAAATAGCCAAATGTATTAATGTTACCAGTTCTTGACAGACATAAATTATTTTGGTCCAGTGCCACTGCATAATTTGCATGAAAAAGTGTCTTTGTCTTTTTAGTGTATGTGTGCATAATGATGCACGTTTGCAAACAGTGTAATGTATTTTATTTGCAGACTTCGGCAATCCTGCAGTAGTACGTGAAATGAACCAGCACTCCTCAAATCCCGTGGTTGCTCTCGATGCTGAAACTTACCACGATGGTGCATCGGGTGAACCCCAACTTACAACACAGTTCAAAGCCTACTCAATGATGAATTTGAGTAATTCCAATATTGATCAGACTGGTGAGTAAATATTTGTGTTTAACTAAAGTTCATAATCCCACATCATGAACTCTGTGAGTTGCATACAGATGGCTACTGTTTCGACCTATAAAGTATCATTAGTGCAGCTTAGTTGTTTACATCATAAACATTGTGCACAGTGCCTTGGCAAACAAATTTGCAAACTACAAAACCTCTATTGTAATAAAAAATAATTCAAAAAAATTACATAAAAATGTTTTTGCAAATCAACCTCTTGTCATAGTTATGAACTGAAGCATTTGAACATTTGCTCCATTTTAATAAGTATAGCAGGACAATATGCTATAAAATGGCATAATAACATTGAAATATAGGTGCTACCTTCGAGGACATTTCTGATGATTATGATGTTGAAGAGTTTTCGACAGCTCCACCAACTCATACCACTGACGATATGACAATTACCAGAAGAACAAACTATGCAGAAGGTACATACTGGGTTAAAATTACATTAGATACACAATTAGTTGGCAGAAATAGATTGTATTTTGCAAATTGAATGCTGTTTTGTCATGGTTTAATTTGAAAGCCATTAAATTCTTGATTGCGAAATAAATAATTACATGGCAAGTAGTGAAAACCTTTCATCATACTAGCATGTATATATGTTTGTTTTAAACTGCATATAATATCATTGATCTTTTTGTTTGCTGTGCTTTTCCCAAATGGAAAAACAAATTTACTTTTGTCCATTAATCCCTGGTTTTGGCCAACTTATTTCTTTTAATTGCCAAAGGTGTTTCTCCATCATGCAATGTATGGAAAATTGGTTGGTTAATTTTTTTTGATTATTTTCCGTTCAGAGGCCGTGCCTCAACCTGGTTTGAGCCGCGATCGTTATTTAACGATGCCGCGAAGAAAAAAAGGTCACAAAAGTAAAACAAAGCATGTAAGTCAGGTTTTGTTTCATTGTTTGCTTGAATATATTTTTGATATATTCATTATGTTATATTCAATCAAAATTTAAGTTATTTTACTGAGAAATGAAAAAGCAGTTAGGTCCTGCTTTAACAAATTGAATTAGCCAATTTACTAAATGTGCAATAACAAACAAAAATGTACATCTGCAGTCATAGGCATACTTGGGATTACTAAAGGGGGGAAAAATTTTTGGTAATCACAGAAATGTCGGCTTACAAAATGGCATTATGTCATTAAAAAAACTCAAAAAAGCCAGTTTTTGTGATAAGATTTGGAACCAAACAAGGGCTTGATTTCATGTGCGAAACTTTGAGACTTTGCCATTGATACGTTAATGTCTACAATTAAAAATGATTCAAATTGTGGCTCCTGACATAATCAATTTTAACCAAATCTTCTTGCAAACTATTTTACTTCTGGCCTTCCAACAGATGGAACATGCCATAGATTTGGTGTAACTTTGGTGAAAGTATTTTGTAAGTTTGGTTTGTGATGTGGTAATTAGTGGTGGGAGGTGCAGGTGCCTAGCTTTGTTGTCTGTCCAATGTGTGGTGACAGTACAAAAGTTACAAATGTAATTTCAACCAACATCCTAATAGCTTGATAATTTATCATTAGCAATTAGATAGCTCTGGCCTTTCTGTGTAGAATTATACGTTTCAGCACTTTGTAGCCAAAAAGACAGATTATTGTTGTGTGTAATGGTTTGTTTTGCATTGCAACATTGCTATTATAAAAAGTTTGTGTTGTTCACACATCCAAATTTCTGTAGATGGAAATATGAACTTTGTTTATCTCCATGATGTACGTTTGGTTCGTAGGTTGACATTTCATAGGTTTTTATGATGTTTATGTTTGTTTCCAGCTTCCTCCAATGCCAGCTGACCAACAGCCTGATTTGCGCAGATCGAAGAGAAAATCCAAATCAAAACCCAATTATGAGGAAGGGTCAGAAGAAATCCTGATAATCAAGTGATTTACAAATGATTGCATTCTCCTTACATGTCCCTGTATATTGCCTTGTAGCTAGTTTGCAAAAATGATTTTTTTCATTGGGTCCTCAAAGACAACTTGAATACAGTAGGGTGGAAAACAGGAGACAAATTACCTTATTTTCCACTATGTTAGCTATTGTGTAATTCCACAAGTAAGATTGGATTTATTCTGTCCCATTTATATGGTTTGAAGGGTATTCTTTCATTGTACTCAACAAGCAAAGTTTTGAGGAAGTTTCTGCCTGATTTTTGTGAATTATGGTTGCTTATCTTATGTCAAAATTATCGAACATGTAAACATTTCAACATATGCACTTATTGCAATTGTAAAGTGAACGGGTCTCCTGGACAAGCAATGTATTGTTTGTATTTTTATTAGTAGGCCGACGTAGGTAGGCAATGGTGATATTGGGTTGGTGTTAATAGGTTGGGGTGGTGAACATTCAAAAAAAGACTCTTTGCCAATAACTAGACAAGCCATCAACAGTCAAACTGTTGTAAAAACTGTACCCTTTTTGTTCAGTTATTTAAAACATGACATTGGTAATATACAAGATACAAATGTTCAATAAATTTTATTGACTTTGTGATGGCATCCAAGAAGGTATGAGTACATTTTTGTCCATGAGAGTTTATTGTTATCTCTTGTCTTTGCTGATTCTCAATGTCTGTACGGTCGTTTTATGTAAAAAGCTTTTTGTACAACAATGCATATTTTGTAGTGTCAAGCCAAAAACTGATATGTTGCAGAATGTAGTTTTAATTAAATTTCTATTATTTTACAACTTTTTTTCCTGTGTTGTGAAGCATCTGTTTGTCCATTGCATGAAAAACTGGCATTTAAGTTGTGTACGAACTGTATCATGCCCATGTGTGGCATTTTTTTGGTCCAGTCCATCACCATACACTTCCACTGAAAGTCATTTATTTATATCAACCATGAAAAGAGTAAAGATATGTCCATTCCACACTAGTTTCCTATTTGTGGCATCAAACTCCTTGAAAAACTGGAGTGTTTTCTTGAGATTTACTTCACCTCAACGCATCTTTTATTTACCAAATTTTGGAAAAAAACATTGACATTGATTGTAAAATTTTGACAAAAAAATGCAACAGTGATAATGAATGTGTTTGTACACTGTGTGTAATTGATTTGCTTCTTTGCACATATTACTGCTTCGATGGTCGCATTAGTTTACTGCTGTTTAGTAATAAATGAGCAAAAGTCATAACACGACCAAGATGACATTCTGTAATGACTGGAAAAGTTGTGCATGGAAACTGATCAATCCAAGTTAAGTTTTGTTTGGATAAAAGTAATATTGTGGCTTTCCATTGAAACTCTTTTGCACCACATGCAAATATGACTTAAATAGCACAAAACAGTGAAACAAAAGAGCCTGTCTTTAAAACAACCAAAAAGTTTTTTAGAAGCCCAACATCTTGAAAAAAAATCTATTTGGATTTCAAACTCCCACTTCTGTATACCACCAAGTAGTATTATAGAGATCACCTATGCCCCTGTTTTATTGTTTGTGCCTAACAATAATAAAAATTTATGCTTCTTGTAATTATTCATTCCACATCGACAGAACATGGACCAAAACAACACAGTTAAAAATCTTTTAAAGTTTGTGTAGTAATAACACATTTGAAGTAACATCGAATCATACTCATCGCACAATTTCACACAAAATGGAATCACAACATGGAGACAAATAAAACAAGAATTAGGGCCTTGCTGATCTTGTATACGTTGCATCAATTTGCGACAGGTCTGGAAGCAGAGCCATTAACCTTCTGCGGTACTGGGTTGGGGCATCAGTTTGCAAAGGATTGTGTTCGAGGTAGACTGTGGCAAGACATTTGCATTTCTTCAGTTCTTCCATGTCATCCCAGTCATGGATTAGGTTGTCATTTGCCTGCACAAAAAAAACTGATTAAACTCTCCATTAGCAGATTCCCTACTAATCTTCATCAGGCTTTTAAATACATTTAATGTCTGAAATATTATGTACAACTTGTTTGCAAGAATCTTTAAATAACTGTAGTGATAGGATGCTTTTTGTTGTTTATATATGTACGTTGAATTTGATGATAGCATCAACCAAACCTTTTCATTTGGAACTTACTTACCCACAGTTCTTCTAGTTCCTGAAGATGACCGAGGTTTTCAACTTTTGTAATTTTGTTTCCTGCAATGTCCAATGTTTGCAGCTTTGCCTGAAAAAGAAACATTGCACATTATAATGTTTGTAGTGTTTTCAATAGTTTAGATTTCGTTTGAGCAAAAAACTTAAAAAAATTTTACAGGAAAAACACCAGTGTAATTCTGGTGAGAATCTCTTTTTCTCATCTCTTGTACACTGCTTACATTGTTTTCAAGTCCTTCCAGCTGGGTGATGCCATTGTGACTGAGATACAATTCTGTCAAGTTTACCAGGGCACTTAAACCCTCAATTTTGGTCAGCCGGTTGCTCATTAAAGCAAGAATTTTGAGGTTCGTGAGAGCTGAGAGATTTGAAATGGAAGTTATTTTGTTCTTTCCAAGGTACAATTCTTGCAAATTGGTTAGACATTCCAGATTATCTATGACCTAAAAAAAATAAAAATAAGAGGTTCATCAGGACATTAGTACCCTAATGTTTGGCTTGTAGTATTTGTCGACATCAAACTTGCCAAATAAAAGTCAATTGTGTGCAAAAAAACACATCAATAAATGATAATTTAAACCTCGAACACAGACCTGACCCTATAGCCACACCAACAGTTTAAAACACTGGGAAAATATTTAACCCATGCCTTGCTGCTACATGCAGAAATTCATACCCGAATTCTGTTGTCACCCAGCTCGATCATTGTCAGGTTGACAAGGTGACCAACATTTTGGATTTTTGTGATTTTGTTAGACACAAAATACAATTTCTTCAGTTTGATCAACTTTTCCAGCCCTTCAATTGTGCGAATCAGGTTAAAGGACAAGTCCAAAATCCTGTGTAGAAGTATAAGTTTGACTATGAACAGAGCATAGAAAAAAATATGTATAAAAAACATTTCCACGGAGAGCATTACAATAAGCTAAGCATATTGCGCATGGATCTCATTAATAATTCAAGTGATTGTTAACTCAGCAATGTAAGCCTACAAGTGCCAAGGGACAACATAGCACAAATATGTTTGTAGTCAACAAAAAACAAAAAGTAGTTTAAAACATTTTGTAGATATCATTCTCAAGTATTTTGAAACATGGCTTACTCTAACAGCTCAAGACTTTCCAGGTTTTCAATTCTTTTAAGCTTGTTGTCATAGAGATCAAGGTTAGTAATGGTACCAGACGATCCTTCAAGCCCTTCAATTTTTTTGATGTAGTTATTACGGAGACACAACTCAATCACTTTCTTTAGTCTGTCAAAGCCCTCCAAACTTCCAATTCTTGAATGTTCCAAATCAACATACTACAAAGCATAAATAAACAGTCACAATATATATAATTACTGAGATGATGATAAAAAAAGGCAGTATGGAGTGGAAACAAACGTTTCTTTTCCATGCATCCTACTTTTCACATAATTTATTGAAACGCTAGAACGTATAAACTATAAGCCACCACTTGATAAATTATTTGTGCAAGAATTACCAAAAATAACCTCGGCCTCTGGATCTAGCATGGTCTTTGGATTGAAGTTTTTATCCACATCGTCAACTTCCTCTTCTTTTTTGTCTTTCTGTTCATCCTCATCTGACATTTCACCCTGCTGCAAAAAAATTTGGCTTTCATAAAAGTAAAACTTCCAAAACAACCGAACGTATTACATGATACATTTATTAGGTTCACTGCAGTTGGACTTACCACTACATCAACGTTGCTTGATGTATTTGTACTAGGTTCATCCTTATCAGCCATTATAACTGCAACAACATGCAGATCTTGCGAGTAATATTTGGTAACTTCTACAAAAAGCGTCTGCAGAATCCGGTGATAACAAATAACGGGAATCGGTAAACATCACGTAAGGTAACTTGATATTCCTTATTGTCATTCTGGCAGAATCCGAATATGTTTCTTCGAAAAAAGCGTTCCGCACCAATGATTACCATTTCACGAGCTGGTTTATAAGAAACAAACGTGTTTGTCCTGTCTATAAATCACAGTATGTCTAATTATTTAACACAAAATCAAACTGGACAGTTAGTACACACAAATTAATGGCAGCAAATCCCACGTTTTTCATCAGAATGGCTACGATTTACGTGTTTCACTACGGGGGGGGGGGGGGGGGGGGGTACGTCACATTCAACAACGTGCCAAAATACCTTCCGCACCCTATAATTTTTTTAAAATCTCTGTATCTGTCAAGAATCTATTGCTGATTAACGGAAAAACAATTAAAATCGGTACAAATTCCAGATATTCAATCAGAATGACTTCAAACACAAGCGATTTTGCGTGTTTTGCTAGTGGGTACGTCACATTCAACCGCGTGCTTGTACTAACTGTCAAGTTTGATTTTGTTTTAAATAATTAGACGTACTGTGATTTATAGACAGGACAAACACGTTTTTATCTTATAAACCTTCTCGTTAAATAGTGATCATTGGTGCGGAACGCTATTGTCGAAGAAACATATTCGGATTCTGCCGGAATGACAACAGTTGATATTCCAACGAAATTTAATTCTCGCGAATCGTTATGTTAATTTTAGATGCGCCGGATTGGTGCAGTAAAACCGATTTTAACAACAAGAAATGCCGACTAAACTGATGTTTGGGCGTGAAACAATTAAATTTAGTCCCATAACGTGTTTTCCAAAGCGCCTACCTTCAAAATAAGGACAACTTTTTGAAATAAGTACGGTGGTATATGGCGACTTGGCTCTCGGCAGGGCTGCCATTGCAGGTCCGATATGTGTTGAACGGCAAATTAAAAAATAGGCCTCAACCTGTAACTTGGATCTGTGACTTGGGTAAAGGCCCATAGCCACTTTGGCTTCTCCCCTGTCTTTGATGCTACATTTTTACAGAAGATGACTTTTAAAATGGCTAAATATTGGGATGTCCGGTTTTGAAAGGAGACAAATCGTAAAATGAAAATATGAGACAAGCCCTCATGATTTCTAGCACACCGCGATGAAAATAATGACAAATCTAAACACATGCCTAAGGACGGTTTGGCAAATAACCTGACTATACACTACTTTAAAAACTGCCATTGTATCGAATCATACATATATTATATAGTCTATTCATTTAAATGTGCCAACACAATATCTGTATGAGCTCAAAAGTACTACATACTAAATTGTGTTGTGGTATTTTGCCAGTTGTCCATTATTGCTGAAAGAAACACAGCAGTTTTTGGTGAAGTTTATTTACATTTCAGCTCTGCAGCGAAGAAACACATCAGCAGTAGAATTTACAAAAGGAACGTCAATAAAAATGCACGCGGAGAGAAGGACAAAATGATAAAATGAAAATGCTGCAACGATTTTGCTTTAGTAGGCTGTAGATCGCACCCCTACTTGAAATCAATTATTGCCACCAAATGTGTTTCTTAGTGTACTTTTGTAATAGTTACCAAAAATCAAAATTCCTAATTCGTGCGCATAGAAACTTTTACAGAATGCAAAGTTGAAGTATAGAATGTTAGGTGCAGTCGGCACAAACATATGTTCATGTTTCACTAAAGCATGTAAGAAAATGTAAATAAAGTTCGTACAATTTGCTTGCATTCTAATTCGATCAAGTTAAAAATTCATTTCATTTAACACAGTTATTTCAATACAGTGATTTCGTTTATATTTTCCCAATCTCCAAAAACAGGAATATAAACGTTGTTGTCATTTTTGAAGCGGGACGAGAACTATTGCTTGCCTGGGTCGGCATGTAAGCGGTTCAACATTCAACATTGTTTGTATGTTTTACTACAGTATGTTTTTAACTGTGTTTACGTAGATAGCAATGAATACAATTACACATGCCAAGAAAATTATCAACAATGAATGATCAAAGATAATTGTTGCATGATAAAGAATTTGCTCCAAAACTTATCATGCCTTTTATAGCATTGTTTTAGGCTGTTTTTGTTATTGTATTTTGTAAACGTGGTCCGCTAGGATGAATTAAGACAGATTGCACAGATTTTTCTTATTATTCTGATACAGCTTGTGCTGCTTTAATCTTGCTTTACGATTTACTTTCAGTGTATGCAATTGAGCGACCTGCAAAGCAAAAAATACTTTTTTTAGGCATAGCGGAAGATAGTTATATTAGGGCTACAAAGGGCCAACTTTGATAAAAACGATGTAATTATGAAAGTGACTGTTTATATTCGGGGGTTGGCAACTTATGGCCTCCGACTGCAGCCTTTTTTTTACATATTGTAGTATATTGCCCGACGAGTGCCATTCTGTTATTGTCCATACCGAGAGGAAAATTTTTACAAACTGTGTAAAAAAAAAGGGATAATTGTAACATAATGACGTAACTTAGCAAGGTTAAACAACATTATGAATAGTGACTGTTAATTGTTAGTAGTGCAGTACGCTGAGACGCAGCAAAGTTTAGATTCAACCGATAGCAAAGGAAAGTTTGCCGACCTCTGAAGCTATGAGAGAATTACCTTATTCCCATATTACAGAAATAATATACTTACGATTGGCTGTGCTTTCCCCAGCTGTAGAAGCAGTTTCAGGGTTCCAGTTCATTTCAGGGGCTGGTCCATTGCGATATATGTAAACTGCTCGCGGCGGGGCTCTGCAAAGTATTACGAAAAGAATAATGTTTAAATGTATAGGAAAAACCATAGTTTTTTTGCAGTAATATCATATGAACCCACGAAAACAAATTTAAGGTGACGTTTAATTATAATGTATTTATATCTTCCGCCTGTTTATAAAGTAAGGGTCATTTGTTAAAGTGTGGCGATCGTCAAGGAAAAGATAGACGTATTAACTAGTAAAAATTTGCCTCTCTGCGCTAAATTACACTTGCAAATTGAAACAGCCCCAAATCATTATTCAACTGTAAGAATAACTATTATAAAAATTAAAAAGAAGGATTGATTTGGTTCCTATTTTATCAGTGCAGGTAAGTTATAAACTCCCAAACACACGAGTGAGGATTATGACGTCATAATGAATGTATAGTTACGTAAAAATAGCTTTGTTTAACATAGACATAAAAATTTTAACCTGATCTTACCTTTTTCTGCTGCGCTTAGCCATGTGAACAAGCAACCTTATAGGCATGTAGAGCAGTTCAATAGCACAAAGAATCAAACATACAAAAGCCAGGATATTCATGTAGCGAATGAAGATCGTTTTCTCCTGTTAAGAAAAAAAACATTGTCTGCTTGTGCCCTTGACTTGCTGTGATAATGGTCATCTGCGCACTACTGATGTCCAGAGAAAATTATTGGTGCTTTACAAGAATAGTTATTAGTATTCTTGCACACTAATACGTTCAACATCATTTAAACAAATCTATCGATTTTGACGAAGATTTTACATAATTCGATTTACTTTTTTTTGTTTTTAGCGGTTTTGACCAATGCTTTGAATCTTCAAAGAGTAGTTGAATAAAAGTACAACAAAAACTTACGTAAGGTCGCGAGGTGAAACATTTGACGACTGCGCGGTCCCATCCTGCCTGAGCGGCGGAAGGACATCCTGATCGGAAAGAACCAAAGTCATCTAAACAATTGTATGTGTGGGGAACTTCGTTCAGAAGAACTCGATCCACGAAACTGTAATCGCACTTAGGGATTGACACTTCGTGGGGAAGAGCCTGAGGGTTTTTACACCGCAAGTCCTGAAAAACGACATTTCGTTATCTTCCAAGGATTATTGACTCAAAGTACCGCAAAAAGTAGGGTAGTTTTTCTGAAAAAAGCTTGCACATTTTCGACTTTTTGGTCGTCAGTAATTGCTTAAAGGTACATCCTACTTGTTCCATGGAGGAAAGTCCCAATGCGCGAGTAATACTGCTGGCAAAGATAAAACGAAATATACACAAAAGCAACTAATACTTTTCGAATCTTAAGCATATCTTATTAATCTTCAATATTGCATTGAAAATGCATGAATGCTTTAAATTTTAAACTATTTATACTGCAACCGACAAAATGGAGCACCATTAAAGTTCTTGTGTTAAATGCAGTTAATAAAAAAAAATAATGAAAATAATTATCTGACAATATTTCTTACCGGAATATAGAACAGTTCGTAGGTGAAAAAGATGAAAATAGCTTCCATTGTAAGCTTTAAAAGGGTGCATATGTAGTAGGCGATGTAGATTTTGTTGTTCACTTTCACCTTTAAAACAGAAGAAAGTTTTGAGAAACTATCCGTTGCAAGGTTATTTGTAAACAATCTTTGTTTACACTGGGTAAAAATATGCTGGTGATTGTAATTTCAAAAGATAAATAAGTTCAGAATTATTTGAATTGAAGTTTTTTACTTCTTTCACTTCCCCATCGGAGTAGACGTGCTTTGTTTTCACTTTTCCAACCACTCTCTTCTTTTTCGCCATGTTTTTCGCATTCTCTTCGTAACCGTTTGTTTCCTGTACGTCGGTCTGAAAGAGTAATAAAAAAGCGTGTTTAGTGGAAATAATAAACAAATGCTGTTTTGCATCCCGTATTTTATGTAATGGTGGAAATAAATTGAATTAAATTGGTGAAAAACAGTATTTGTTTGTTGTGTGCAGAATCACAATAAATAGTGAATCAGGCGCTTATGCAAATGTTTTTGAATTTTACTTTTAGAAACAGAAACTTCATTTAACGTTGAAGCTTACCACTGCTTTGCTGTCATCCTGATTTCCCCCTTCAACCGACTTTTTCAGGTTTTCCCATTTGCCGATTTGTGACGTCATATAGAGCGAGAAGAAGTGGAAAAATACAGCTGGGCAAGCGACAGCAAGAAGCTGCAAATATAAATAACGAATCACTTAAAAACATCCAAATAGTTGTATGTTTCAAGGCATGAAACTTAATGCAATGCTTTCTATTTCACCTATGTTAATATGTATTCATACCCTCGATCATACCAACGTTTGACGGCATTTAAGCAATGTCCAATGACATGGCGGACAAATGTATTGATGAAAACCAACCAAGAAGGGATTGTCTTTTTCCATTAAACTTATTTGAATTAAAACTATGAACTTATTTTTTACAAAACTTTTTTGTTCGCAGTGATTAAGCGCGGGGTTTTTTTGATGACGCAATATTAAGCGAGACGCCGGCCCGCAAATTGAGAGAGCTGCTGTGTTTCGGGAAAATATCAAGTCACGATGCTACGTGCACATTTCCTGTACGCAAATGCGAGTCGTAAAATGACTTTTAACGTTAAGATGTTGCTTTTAAAGTTAAAGACCATTTATATGACACAACTGGATTTGAAAGCATGATCCCTGTTTTAAATATAAGAAGCAGTAAAGCGTCAAATCAAAGAAATCAAACGTGGGCTTTACAACGGAGTATGAATATGATACTAAACAAAGGCTGCAGATACACAAATTCGGCAATAAAAGCAAATTTCCGCGGTAAGAAAAAATTACTCGTAAACGCATCTTCATGCACAAATCCGTAATGACCACAAAAAGGTCTCTAAATTTTTTTTTAAAGTCGATGTCCTTTCCAAGCGTTATACCCCTAAGTTTGGTTTGAAAAATCGTGCCTTATTGTATGCAAATCGCGATGATGAGCATTTGCTCTTTACTGTCTGCCCTTTCTCAAAAAACCTATAGCCTTCTTAAATTATTGCCGCAAACATGCGGTATAATAACTTGTTATGTATCAATTTATCCAAAATGTGAAATAACCATAAGAACGTAGAGTAACTCGTTTCAAAGCTGCCTACAAACTCATCCCGCGGATTGCTTTTCGTTTAGGTAAAAAAGTAAATACCTGGAATCCCCAGAACCTCAGATGCGAAACCTTCACAAACTGATCAAAGCACACGTTGTCACACCCCGGGTCCTTTGTGACGCAAACAAAGTTGGATTGTTCATCGCCGTACACTGTACATGCAGAGGCAGCAAGTTAAAACATTAGGCTTTGCTAGGTTGTAATTCATTATGAAAGTTCCCACTCTTACTTTATGTAACCTTTTGTTGCAATCTTTTTCGTGTCTTTTGAACAAGACTGTTTTTTTTCAATTGTTTTGCTTTTAATATCCGGTATGGTACATTATCAGTGACACAAAAGATTTTCTTTGGTTCACAGACTACATTATAAATGAAAACATACACTTCATGCAGCCCAGGACGGAAAATATAAAACACAACATATTCAGCGTTAAACATCTAATAAATAATAACCAGAGTATGACGACGGTCGGGTAATGTTGATATGTCGGCATGGTACAGTTAAAAAGCTGTAGTTAATTTGTAACTAAACATATATTTAAACAAAAATAAAATAATTGCCAACCTGCGCCGCCAAGTGTAATAACGACAATGAGTCGAAACACGAATACCAGGATATACCAGAGCTGGCCGAAGAACGTGCTGTATCTGGTCACCTGTAACGAAACATTTGGTCATTACACGGTCTTCCATTTTGTCGGGTAGAGCAACTTATTGTTGCCAAAGCGGCAGTCTGAATTTTAGTATTACTGCGATATGCAGCACTGACATGAATCTCAATGGTTTATGTTGTACTGCACGTACTGTATTTTGTAAGATATAATACTGCAGAATGTCAAGGTAAGGTTGCACCTAGTTTGGTGCCCAACGGATGACGGTGACTGTATAGTCACCACAAAGTGGAAGTCTTTGCTTGGCCGTTTGGTCTGCAAAGTTCGTCTAATAGCCACACCAGCTGCACTGATGAGACCTTTTAGGTCGAAACAGTGGCCATCTGTCTGCAGCTTATACACAAATTCATATTATTGGCTCCACATTGCTTGTCAAGCTCACCTGTTCCGTTATCTTCTCGAGTACTTGAAACATCTTTTTTCTTTTATTTTTCTGTTTTCAACTTTAAGAAAATTTACTTTAAAAGTTTGTATCTGAGCTTACATTTCAAACTGTACAGTTTCCTAATAGTTTTTTCTGCGAACAAAAAAAAACCTTTGGCTGGATGGAGGGTGACAATTTATCGCGAACGTAATCACAGACAATGCTGTAGGCGATATGTTGTGAATCACAAATTGTTCCGAAAATACGAGCTTTAAATGACCTACGCGAGATGGCTCTTGACATGATTTGAAAACTGATTGAAAACAATTGGACGCACCTGCGTGTGGACATTGTTTTTTCGAAGGTCACGTTTTGTTGTTCAGTGTCTGGTGATGACCGGGTTTAACAAGTGCGCTTTTCCAAACA
The DNA here is from genome assembly GCF_947561715.1 of Ascidia mentula. NCBI lineage: Eukaryota > Metazoa > Chordata > Ascidiacea > Phlebobranchia > Ascidiidae > Ascidia > Ascidia mentula. Next base: position 17,447,503 of record NC_138570.1, on the reverse strand, counting down.
AGCTCAGCTTAACCACGAAAAAGCCACTTATATCTGTCATCTTAAGGAACTATATGACTTGCTGGCCTTCAAACCGGATAATCTATTCCTTACGTTAATTTTTTATGTGTATATGTGCAAGCATGTATAAAAATCCAATTGTTTTTATAAATTATACAAGTTTTCCGGCATATGCTTTCAAAGTATGCCAAAACAAATGCAATGCTGTATTTGGATCGGAAAATTATGGTCATTTTTCGTTTACGCTGCATTGCGCAATTGCGTTTTTTTCGCATAAAGATCAATGTTACGCAATAAAGCAAATGATGATTAAAGCACACAACGGCTTTCTTCTTCAGTGCAATACTTATTGCACAAAACCCCTGTAAATGTCCTAAATGTTCCAACAGTTTAAGTGATTAACTTATCATTTTCTGCCCTACATATTCAACATTAAGTAGATGGATAAACCACATACATTTACAAGCGACATGCCGCAATTTCCCATTGAGGTAAACTTGTTTTCTGACTTGATGTTGCCTAAACAGAAATCTGGTTTGTACTTGTGGCTATAAGCTGCTTTTCAGACGCTGAAATTGCGCCGCAAGCATCAAGCTAGGTATCCTTTACGTATGCCCTTTACGCCCACGTTCTCTCGGCGAAGCCTCTTTCTAGCATAAGAGCCCGCCGTTCCGTGAAACCGCCACAATTTGATCCTTAAAATGCACAGCGACTATGATGGCTTAGCATACACCAAATTTTAAAAAATTGCTCCCTTTTTTTGAAAGCGTATAGTTTAGTTAAAAACAACGTTGTACTTCAACTTCCGTTTACGAGATGCTTACAGACCAACTGCTGACCACCAACCACAAATCTAAATACGGTGACAGGTACTTGATCGTGCAAACTCAGTATTCGTATTATTGCCTTTGAAACTTTACAACACGTTGCACCTAAAACTAAGCGTACTTTCTCGAGCGACAACCTCGAAGAACTTTAATTGTCACTGCCCACTTTAAAACCACAAAGAAAAGATGATAACAAGTTGCCTCACCGTGACTCGGGCCTTACGCATAATTATGCCTCCTTAATAGGTGAAAAATTACCAGCCTGAGGCCAAGCAACAGATTTCGTGCGCTGAATTCTAACCGAACCGAGAGAGTCCATTTCGAAACACCCCAACAGCATTGCGGGCAGCACACGTCAGTCCCTGCACTGTCACGAGATTTCAAATAACATTTTGACGTCACAGGAAAAGCTGGTAGCCATTCAAACGAGATCACGATTTGACTCCCAATGTTAGACATGCTAAGTTCTGGCGCTTTCTGACTTGATTAATGCCGAGATGAGGTTTGTTATAGCAAGACTGCTTAGATCACGGGGACTTTATGATCATGACTTGCGGAATTTTCATGTTAGTCATTCGCCATCGCCACATTCACATATGGCAGACGATAAAATAAAAAACTTTCCATCATGTTCTTTTCTGGCTCTAATTGTTTGTTTTGTGGTTACTTCTTCTGAGTTATGGCACGTTTTGTTACGTTGTTCATTTTGTTAAAATCATTGGTTATGCACAAAAATCATACAAAGAAATAATGAACAATATACGAGAATATTACGAAAATGTTTAAACACTGCGTTCTTGCTAAAACATCACCAAATGAGGGCAAATCAAATCACAACCTGCACTCAAAAAACATGATAGGATGCCAACAACATTGATTACATTCACCATTTTCCGCCAGCAATGCATTCGGTAACACATCGGTTTCGAAACCACAGCGCCAGAACAACTTTTTTACGTTTTGTTACAAGGCTAGAAATGACTCGCCAATGTTTTTAGCGTTAATGGCGGAAGCACGGACAACTAAATGTAGCCACAAATTTTCCATTTAGTCATTACTCTTCTATGCCCTGTTTGGTTTGACCCGGAACAGTCGCATCTTTAACATGAGAGTCACGCCTTGCCATTAAAATAAAATATCTTACAAATAATTCTCTGAAAAAAAGCTTGGGGGCGTTATTTTAATTCGTGTTGCGGTTTTCAGTGAAAGTCTCAACTTTTTTCAAGGTTGAAAATGTATTGGATTTCACTCAAAAATTCGTTTGCCATCTCAAGAAAAGCCACTAATCTGAGGCGCATACACAAATTGCAAAGCATAGCTTGAAGCTATGGGAAAGCCACACAAATACGCGAAAGCATCGCCAGATAAACTGCGGTGGCTTTGCTTTAATTGTAGCTCAAACGCCAAACATGCGTGAGGCAAACACAAACGATTAGATAAGAAACTAAGTCTATCCAAATGCTTACATTTAGTTTCCACGAAATTGCCGCAAGCTAATACTTGGAAAATCCAAAGATTTCAAATTTCAGTTGTTGCTGCTATTATGTATGTCCTATATAGATACACAATGATGTCACAATGATATAATCTGATGAATGCATACAATAATAAGAAATAACAATCTCGATTGTCGCCTGTATTTCAAAGTAAACGACAAATGATATCACTAGATCTGGCTACGCCTTTCATATATACTTGTCGGTACTGCGTTGTTTTCCTGCTTTAAACGTTTCCTGCGCCTTTCAAAACTTGTAAAAACTGTGTATTACTCTTACAACTTCAAAGGTCTGTGGTGCTGGGCAAGAATGAAGATAAAATGTAGCAACATATGGATTGACAGCGAATGCTTATTGTTGTTTAGGCCAACGAAAGGGTAAATACCGAACATCGTGCTGTGATATTAAAGGGAGGGGCAGCGGAAGACGATAAACGCCCCTTGCACAATATTGTGACATAATATTCTGTGCTGGGTTGAACGTGACGTGCGTTGTGTGGATGCATTATTGTTTTAAATACGCTCCGGTCGTTGAAAATGAAACATAACAGATAGTGCATGTACGGTATGTCAAGTTTAAATGTGGTCCTTACATCGCTGAAAAATATGTTAATTTGATTCCGAACATAACAGACTTCTTTTGGAACAAACGCGGTTGCGAAACTATCCACAATGATTACACAGATCTTGGTACAAGCAAAAAAGCGCAAACTTCTTGATCAGAAAAGTTTGTTTGTTTTATAAATTATATATCCAAATCCTGAATAGTATAATGCAAACATCATAGCCAGTGTTGGAATTTATCATGTCAGTCGTTATAATTTAAATACATGCAGGACATGCATACATATATGCATTGCCATATACCGCAGTGAACGAATATGAGCAGTACTGAAACCCTCGCTAAAGGTTTATTTAGATTTCAGTTTTCGTAGGATTGTTACATCAACCGCACAAACCACCGCATATCCGCTGATAGCGTTCACATATTACGTCATCGGTTGCGACGTCATGTGAGAACATCGATCAAATAGGAAACCTTCAAACGATGGATCGTGCGGCGAACAGGCAATTTTTGGAACACGGAACACATTCATATTCCGGTAATTCCACCCAGAGAAGTGAATTCTTTATTAGAAAATCTAAAAAAATACTGAGACTGCAAAATAATAGATGGCAGTTTTTTGAATTTTAGTTAAAATTATGATTATCTAATGCTTTTAGGGTTCCAGGTACAAGTGTAACAATACTATCTAATTCCATCAATCTCTTGACCTCAGCCATCAGCCCTTTTTAAATAGTTTTTATATTTTCTCGTCTAAAACGATTCTAAACTCCTAATACTAACATTTAACTTCGAGAAGGACTAATTTACATAAGAATAGAAAATAAATTCCACCTACACCTTCGTACTTGTGATCAATGTTTTCTGCTCAAGTAAAACTGTCTATTTGCTGGTCCAGAATGTAATGTGAATTAACAGTGGGTTGTGGGAAGTGGTTTCGATCGGGGAAGCTTTGCAATCACACGGAGATGGAAAAAGGATGTAACACATTTCATACAATGTCCGTGTATTCACATGAGGAAGTTAAAGAGCTTGGCGTTAATTTCCTGGGTCCCATGATTCGTAACGTATACTCGAGCAAATGATGGTCAGAGGCGGGCTATGCAACGATTGGTCAAGTGAACAGACCGGGTTCGAGTTTTATTTGCTGTGGTTTGAAGCAAAATCGTAAGTCGGGCCTAATTTTGTCGAGTCGGGTTTGGGATTACGTTAGAAAAAAATCAAAATTACACTTTGCATCATTTACGTCGCAATTACACATTCTTAATAACACGAATATGTATGTGATGACGTCCGTCACGTTGCTACTTATATGGATACAGAAGTTTGTCACATCATAAATTCGCGCAAAAAAATTTCAGACCAGATTTGGACTTCAAATGTTGAGCCTGAATACAACCCTGCTTTTGACTTTCAAACAAGAGTCAAAGGATTCTGTTTTGGATACAGCATTCGTGATTTATTGAACACTGTGCGGAGAATGCAAGACGAAGAGTTCAGAAGAATTTGATGTTTCGTAACATGTTTCAAATTCTCAGAGAAATGTAACTTTTTGGAGAATAGGAGGCGTCAAATCGGACTGTGAAAAAGTTCCACGTCATTTGATCTGAAATATGAGGAAATGTTGCGGCGTCACGTTTTTGGCAAATGCTTCCTTGTGCATGATGACAAAAGCATGAATTTTCAATTCTCAGAAACGTTTCAGACATCCCGGAAATGTCCACCAGCATAATGTTCTTTGTTATTTTTGCTTTTGCAGCATCATGAAGACAACTGTGCAAAGTTTACTGGATGTACGCTGTCTTGGACACCAACTGCCAATGTGTCAAATGGCATGTTAACCTTACAGCATCGTTTTCAGCGCAAATATCCGTGCCATGTATATATTAACTTATAGTAACTGAATATACTAACAGTTTGAGCGATGAAGCATCAGGTCCAACTATCACAATTATCATTTTTTGAAACTTACATCATCCTGTGTCAATAATTTTTATTTTGAATACAGCGGTTGCGTCCTTTTAAAGCGGCCCACACAAATACTTTGGACATAAGTGTTGGTCATTCAAAGTTTTTTTTTTAACACAGGCACAAAATCGCCGTATATGTTAGCATTATTTAGAACCGCAAGCCGTATATCAAACAACTTTTTATGAAAAGTATAGGTCATGTGATTTCTTGATGTATAACAGACAGTGACCAATTACCCTTTCTGTCCTGGATTGTCGCCGCTAAAACAATAATAGCCGCGCCGTTCAGCTACTGTTTTACTGGAATAGGTCCTTATGTTGATCTGATTTAATAACTATGTTGTGCGATGATATGCAGTCGTGGAGAAACTTCGAGAGACATCATTATCATTCCAAACTAGGCTCGGTTAAACCGGAAATATCGTGATAAAGTTTAAAACATCGAGCAGCAGAAGGTCTTTTCGAGGTATGAGCAAACCATCGATTTTTCTTGAAACCCTATGTTTTTTTTCCTTTTGCTCATTACTACCCACATACAGTGTAAAATTGTAACCAAAAATTTAATTACAAACAAAAACATTTAGCCTGATCTGTCAACTAATGTTTTTAAAGATATATTTTATGTTTTTCTACACTGCCGCCTCATGATCATTCGATTTTGCGCATCGTACCGTTCAGTCGGATGAGTGGAAGTGTATTGTGGATAAATTTGATTGACAGGAACTGTAATGCGCACGTGAAATTTTTACTGAGATTGGTGTTTGTTGTCCAGCATCAAAATAAAAGAGTTTGTCGGGCAGATGCAAATATTACAAAGCTTTTTCTTTGTACTATTTTGCGACAAAAATGTTTTTTCGCACTTGCGTTATGCTTAGTGGCCTACAATGCAATTAATATGTTGAAAGATTATTTGCTTTACAACAGGCTATAGCCTAAATATTGGCAGAAATATGTGGAATCGTTCCGTAAGATTCAAGCACAGCCCTTATGGCTTTATATCCAGGGTTTTGGTATTATGTTGGCAGTACTTTTAGTTTGAAAGTTCCTTTTAGGAAACATTGGGTGTTTAGAGAATGTAGCTGTTTTTTAAACTTTGAAATGTCATTTACCCGACAAGTGCTGCAATGTCTTGGAAATAGTTCTGCACGACATTTTGGAACTTCGACTTCTCTGTTCCGTGTGCACAAGCCAAGTCTAAAGCTATGGTTGCGAAACCATGCAGAGGAACACGATGACAAGTGGTCAACAGATATGGGAACTTGGACTGATAGAAACAACATTGTTTATCCGCCTCTAAAAGATGGCAGCAGACGACCAGTAGAAATATATTGTGGTCGTGAAGCTCTGCGCTACTCACCTAAAAAGATGCTTCCAATTACTAGGATGATTCGGAACAAAAACATTGACCAGGCAATATCTCTGCTTGAACATCTGACTAACAAGGGAGCCACCATGATTCGTGACATACTAGTAGAAGCACAAGAGTATGCAGTTAATGAGCAGAATGTGGAATTCAAGTCTAATTTGCACATTGTGCGCTCCTTCGTGGAACGGTCACATGCAATCAGGATGCCTATTTTCCACGCTAAAGGAAGAGTGGGAAAAGGAACATGTTATTTCTCAAATTATTATGTAATGCTTCGAGAAGGTCAATGTGAGGAATATACTCCCCGCGTGACTGCCGAAGATATGGCAATTTCATATTTATCAAAGTTAAAAAGAAGAACAATTCGGGATGGCTTGTAAATAAACAACCACTGATTTCATTGATGTCTGGTGTGTAGTTAGAGTGTGAGGCAGTGAAACACTTTTTGTCTAAAACATTGACACCTTTGCCTACTGAGGAATGCTGAGACTGTAAGAGACATTTCGCTTGTTAAATTTTATTTTACTAATAAAACATTCAAAAAGTAGACTAACCAGTCAAAACTATTTGCTTCAAACTAAACCATTGCAAGCAACATAGCAAATATATAATTGGTTTGGTGTTGCAGAAATTCGACTAGTATGTTTGATGCTTTCTTGGGGTAATTTCTGCCAAAAAAACAACTTTCAACATGAACTGGACATTCTAAAATAAAGTGCGATGGTGATGCATCCCCAAAGTTAAAAAAGTAAATCACTATAAAAAACGCTTTAACATCAACAAAAATCACATAAGTGACAATGACTTCTACAGCGGAATCCAGCGGTTTTGTGCATTGTATATAAAGCTTTGTTTTCCTACACGTTCTGGCCTGTAGCTCGCTGGACCAGGGTTTTCTTTCGTTGGGTGGTTGAAAGTCCACCTTGATGTGTTTGACACAAACACACCAGAGGACATGTAGTGCTTGGTAGGACCTTCGTAATCGACCAACTCATATGAACCTGGACCAGGGTTTTCAACAGGAGGTGGCAGAGACATGGCAGGTGCACTTATACATAGGTAGTGTCTTCGCCTATAATTAACAAAGTTAATCAAAATGTTACTGTAATCCTGTATTATTTTACAAATACCATCATCAAGAAGCTGTTGGTAGCAATTGGATACGTCTTAGTTGGCAAAAAGTTTATCAGAGATTTTATTATCTTAAACTTTTATCATTTAATAATGCCCTTAAAAGTTAACTGGGTTTTAAATAAAAATTCCACCAAATTATATAACTGTGCCAAACAGAAGAGCCTAAAACTAAGCTATAATTACTTACGGAAAAGTAAGTTTGTTTATTGGAGATGTGGGGTGATATGGTTTGTAAGTCCCTGGGCCAGGATTATCCAGGGGTTTTGTGATAACTTCCCGTTTTGTGGTTGAGCTAAAAATTGAGGTTGGTGCTTTCGGAGTCGGTCGGATTCCCTCATCCCGAATATTGTAGTGACCTAATTAGTAAAAACAATTTTATGCTTTTCTATTTAAACTTTTGGTTATTTACTTTTTTATGGAACAAAACAATATTTTTTATTGTTTTCCATTTTTAAAAAAACATATTTTGCTCCACAGTCACTGCAGTGTAGTCTGGTCACATATAGAATCACAACTTGTGGACGATCACAAAAATGGACGATCATTTTTTTTTGCCTCCTGTTCAAAGTAGCACAATCCAAAAACTATATTAAACTTTCATCGTACCATAAAAATAGTACAAGGGAAAATGAGCAAATGTTTTTTCAAACAATGCCAGAATTAATACCCATGATCGACCTGCTCTACTGAGGAATATTAAAAACTACAATTCTAGCCATGAATTTTTAGAAACACAGACTGATAGCATTTGGCAAAGAATTTCAGTGTTTTACCAGTAAAAGTTAATTACTTCTGATTTACAAAATCTATTTTTGTCAAAGATTCTAGTAAACTTCTCACGGTCAAATAAACCTTGTGGAAATGAAGAACACATAAATAAATGAATATTTTTTATTAAAACTCACTTGGAGAAGGAACCCGTGTACTTCCGACAGGTATTGTTTGGCGCTTGCTTCGTGATTTGAATGCAGCTTCAGCGGCAACTCCATAGTTTTTCCCAACATTGATCTTTTGCACCTAAATTTTGATCGAAAATTTTGTTGTGTAACTTTAATGCAATACGAAAATTTTTCTCACAATATATAAACTAATTGCTGCACTACAAATTTCAAACATATTTTTATATTTCCAAAACAAAAAATATCCTAAAATCAAACAACTGAATGTATGGGACAATGGTAGATTAGCTCACATTATACTGATTTGGAGCTGGGGCTCTGACAGGCCCAACCATTATATCTTGGGTTGTCACAGCAATGGGAGTGTGAAAAGAACTTGAATTAGCTTTATTAAACTCTTTTCTAGTTGAGAGTAACGATGGTAGGTTGTACGATCCAGCACCGGGTGTCCCACTTTGTTGTGATTTCATAGCTCGATATGTCTGGTGAAAACACATGCAATAAATCAACGCAAAACAATAATATAAATAATTTTGCAACAATAGATATTTTAATCAGATTTTTCAGTAATACTGTAGTACAAACAGCAAAATTTGCAAATATAAAAAATTTACGTGTTTTTTGTAACCCACACCACAACATGCAGGTTTAATTCTTTTATGGATGATGAGTTTATACACATTTAAATGAAGTGGGAACAATTGCTGGAATCAGGTGAATACCTTTGATGCAAAACTTCCTGTGCCCTTCTTAGAAAAAGAAGTAGACTTTTTTTCTATTTCTCCATGAGGGCAGCGATAATTACCTGGACCCGGAATATCATTCTGCACGAAATTTACAAGTTCAACAACATTGTGTAACTTAAATAGCATCATGCCTTCTGTGGCCCTCAAATGGTTGTTGTTTATGATACTGTCAGGTGTGCAGCCCAGGCCACAAACCCAATAAATCGAAAGTTGCAAAAGTTTCACGTATTTTTCAATCACAATGATGTGTTTTTGTCAAGTTTGCTAGTGCATGGGATTTGTATAAGCATGTTGCAGCATAACTCATCAGCAAAACATGTCATATGTTTAGACAAGTTTAAAATAAAGTTCAATTTTCCACAATAAATTCACATTGTAAATCTTCTTTTTACTGTTTATTTTAAATAAGGCTCAGTTGGAATTATTTTCTTCTTTTACTATGCATTTTTTGCCTAAAAACTTGGAATAAAATTTAAAAAGAAATGAAGATGTGTTTTTGTCACTAAGTCCATGAGAAATTCCCCTGTGATTTATTCTGTTTATCCCAGTTTTGCTAAAGGTTGCGTCTCCCTGGCTTGCACAGTGTTCAATAAAAACGAATTATCTAAAAAACACAAAATTGACATGCAACCTACCACATAATAATCATCGCTGAATCGCTTTGACTTTGAGCAAAATCCTTTCTTATCAGCATTGTTTGTAACAATAGTTTGGTATTTGCTAGGAATGGATGCTGAAGCAGCTGTGATTCCATGGCCTGAAGCAAGTATGGAATTTAAGCTTTCTTAGTTTGTATTGGTGCGGAGGTTTTTTTGGGGGAAAGTAAATTGTGGAAATTGCTGATAACGTTTAAAAATATGCGCGTAGTATTTGTCAACAATTCATCAAATCGGGATTGCGATCAACGTTTTATTTTGTCACTCTTAATAGATAACAACTCAATTTTACTATAACAGTATGAGAAAATAAATTAAAGCCGTTTTAGTGGCCGACAATGTTTCTGATTTCGACGAGTAATTAGTTTTATTACCTTTATATAACTTTCCAGTTATCCTTGAATGAATCCGTTGTACGGAATCGATCGGCTGGATGCTGTCCAATGCCATTAAAGATATTTTTTATCACGACATAACAAACAATATTACCCGTAATATGCCTGTTTTGATGGAATATGTGAGTTTTTATGTCAATTTCAATTCTGTTTAAAACAGCTTAAAGTTAGTTCTATACAATGTTACCATAACAACCAGGAGGGAGTTTCCCTTGTTAAGTGTACTTTATGACGCGGTATTAAATAAAGATCTAAATGTAAATAATTTTATATGTTTTTTACAAATTTCCTTTCTAAAATAATTGAAAAACACAAATTTTGTAAACAAGGAAGGTATTTTCTTTAGCTTCTATGGTTTATTCATATTCGTGATGTGATTATGGAAAATATTACACACTGACAAATCGTATCTTTCCAAATAGATCTGAACAGTATGCAATGTTTTTTTCTAGTTTTAATATTTTAATTTGAGCAATAACTCACCCTTACCTCCGTTACGAACATCTTTCACTTCATACCAACTGCGTCATAATGCCAAACGATTCCGACAGGAAATGGTATGATTTCTGTGTTTACAGAATTGGGAGTGGAAGTAGTGTAACATGTATTGGAATGTTCCTGGAATATGTTAACAAAAGCATTCTTGCAAGTTATTTTTCTGCGAAGTTTTTCAAATTATCCATGCTGAAGACATAAATTGTGCGAAGACTATTTTTTTTGTCTTTAAACTGTTACTTTTGAAGCATCTTTCTGTCAAAATGTTGGTGTTTTTTTTGAAGCAATTTGTATTGTGATTGTGTAATACTACACTATTGCCTTTGGAAAACTTAAAATATATAAATTATTGCCTTAATCAAAGGCTGAAAACAACAACTGTCACTAAGCATGTTTGGTTTTCATTGTGCCAGTTTTTAATCACCAGGTCGAGGTCAGTTTATTAAACTAAAAAAGAAGTGTTTTCTGAACGCCCTGTAAGGATATTGGTAGAAAAATGTGGCTGGTATGTCCTCTTTGATTAGGATAATTCTTTTTTTTTGGTCTGGTTAATAGTTGACGCTTTTTAGTTAAAAAAACAAGTTTAAATTATTGCCCACACAAAACACAAGTGACTGTCTGACCTTGGATATCTGCATTGAAGGCACTAAGAAATTATCACTATGTGTCCTTAAAAATACAGCTTGTTTTGTGAAATCTGGTTAATTGCATCATTGTTGTGGAGTTGCATTCCAAGGTGGTTTTTGATTTGTGCGAAGGATTTCTTTGCGGCGACTGTTGATTGTGCTGCCCATACAAATATTTTATGTATTTTGATGCATTCGTCATTTTTTGCACATATCTTCGCAAAACATATATCTTCCACAAAGAACATTAATTTAATCTGGGCTCCCTGGTTTGCTGGGTATGTTTGTTGCAAACTTGGTTCAGTCTGTGACATGTGTATCATGGGAGTTGCTTTGCTTTGTGCAAATAGTATCCCATTATTGTGTTACAGCCAAAGCATTGAATAGTATGTGGTCAAGTTGTTTTTGATGCACTTTTCTTGCATAAACCATAGACTTGCTCCAAAAGGCAGTTAAGTTTTGTTAAAAAAATATGTGTCCACTGGCAGTATCTCGCAATGCCACACATTATTTCTTGTCATTACTATACACAGTTTCCTCTTTTTAAGGAAACTAAAGTTTAATTTAAATATCATTTGCTAGTTTGCTTGTTATGTAAATATTATGTTTAAACTATTTTTTCCACAACCAGTGATGTTTAAAAAAATAAAATGTTTAAAAAAATATTCCAAAATGAGAAACAGTTTCTTCAACTATTTTTTTTGTTCACAACCAGTGAATTTATTTGATCGTTATTGTTATTTGATTGTTGGAATAGTGTTAACTTTTTGCTCGTTTCCCGTGGTGTCAGCATTTAAAATGTGCTGAAAATTGTAAAATTTTATGGCTATGTTAACTTTATCATGATTATTTCAGGTATAAAGTGTAGTGTTGCTGTTATTGTATATAGAAAAAGTTTTTCAACACAAGATACAACATGAATGTAAGTCTTATTTGTTTGTTTCAGAGTTTTGTTGGCTATGTAAACTCTTCAAAACTGTAGTATTTTTGTGTTCATTGTACAAAAAGGTAGCTTCAGTTGAAGGTTTTCAAGGCAATTGCATTTTATTTATTGCAGAAAGAACAGTGCATTCATACTTTGCCACGTAATCCTTCTAAATTTAACAAATTCTATCAGGTTACGTTATGTACTTTTAATTAGTCATATTTTGCTTTTGAATACTAACTTTTACAATTCTGTGATTCCGTGTGAGCTAATGACCTGAAAAGTTGAGACAAGAGAATATATTAAACCTGCTTGGATTTAAAATGGACATGGTTAAAAAAATTTCCTACAAAATAAAAATCACCTGGCAACCTTATATATGTATTGTTATGCTCAATATTGCGAATATACCACTTGTTTTGAAATGGTCACTTCCTGTGAATCACACAGTGTGGGAAGAATGTTATTGTGATAATCACGCACAATATGAACAATTGTCCATCGCTTGTTTGGAGAGTACGGTTATATGCAAACTCAAGTGAACGTGTTTTGTGTAAAAAAATACAATGGTCCAGACACACAAAAAATGATACTTAACTTCAAATTACATTGGCAAGGGTTAGTAGAAAAAGTTGTCAAGAAAAAAATAATATTAAAGTGTTTTAACAGCCCAAAAGTAGCATGTACTTGTGTTTGCCATGCCTTGTAAAAGAAGATTTATGACTCTCTCTATATGTTTTTGCATGACGTCCATTGTAAAAAAATACCATGAAACAAGTCCAGAAATAAAATTGCAAGTTTTCCTTAGTATGGTGGGTGTTGTATTTGTAGCAAAACAAACTTCACTAAAGCTTCCTGAAATATGTTTAAGACAAGTTCTGTTGCAATTATGTGATATTTTTTATTTTCAGGATAAGCAATTGGATTGTGCCTTGGATCTGATGAGGAGGTTGCCTCCGCAGAAGGTGGAGAAAAACCTCTCTGATCTCATCGACCTTGTTCCTGATCTTTGTGAGGAGCTGCTGGCATCCATTGATCAACCTCTCCGAGTTCTCAGAGATAAACAGAATGGAAAGGATTACTTGCTCTGTGACTACAACCGAGATGGAGATTCTTACAGGTAAGTTCTGCCTCTAAAGAACAATTGGTTGTGCATTAAGTTGAATTTCACCACCATTTTACATGTTTTTTTTCAACAAAATAGCTAGCACAATTCTGTTTACTGTGTTTTACTAAAACGTAACAAACATTATTTCCGGAACAAGACAAGTTTTGTATTTAATAAGAAGTTGTTACCAGTATATGAACAAAGATGCATCGTTGGTAAATCATGATTTGATGGTTTCCATCTGTAGTTCATCCATAGTTTGACATTTTGATGACCCCTTGTTGAATGTTTGGGATCTAAATATAGTTCAAAGAAACACGAGGAACCAAATTAGGTCTTGTAGTTGGTGTTTTGATAATTTCAATCACTATTCTGAACATCTTTATCAGCATTTGTAGCAGTGTTAACACACCAATGTAGAGATAAAAAATACGAAATTGTCATCATTTGCACCTTTGGTCTAGCACGTAAGATACAAATAAGGTTAAAGTTTTCAATATTGCTACATGCCATATTGCATCTTAAGTCTTAAGCAATCCTCTCCAGCAAATATCGGTATCATTCATATATATCACCTTGTCAAAGAATCATACAAACAGGCTCGAAAAGTATTTTGTTTAAACCTGTTCAATATAAATCTAATTTTTAAAACATTGCTTCCAAATTAGGAGCATCTATGGCTTGCTAAGTTGTTATCTGTTCACTGGTTTATTTCATTTACCAAGGCTTTCGTAATGTTCTTTTGGGGGTTAACCTTTAATTTCCAGTTAAAGTGCAAACAAAAATATATACACTATTTGACTATTGTGCATAACTTCAACTACAGCGTGTATTTAGGTAGCCCTGTATGCAATTAAGACACACCACAAGTTAAAAAACGTTCTGGAAAGGAAAAAAATGATTTGTTGTAACCTTGATTTAAACAAAGACATGTTTTAGATCTCCGTGGAGTAACCAATACGACCCACCTATGAGCGATGGTGCAAAACCTTCTGATAAGCTGAGAGAGCTGGAGGTCGATGCCAACGCTGCCTTCGATTCATACAGAGAAATGTAAAATTTGTTTTATAATACTACCCGATGCTAATTATGATTTTATTCCAAGTAACAAACCTAAACAAGAGAAACATTGGGTTACTGAGGGAGTTAACAAAAAAGTAAATTTTTGTAGTTAACTTTTTTGGCTTACATTTGTTAGATAAATTGGTGTCTCCACTGTTCATATTTATCTCATCCTTCGCATATAAACTTTCATACATACCTTGTGTATGGTACATCAGAAATATCTGATTTTGGCAACAATATGAATTAATTGATATCGGTCTCAGGTATTATGAGGGAGGAATATCATCTGTGTATTTGTGGGATCTTGATCACGGGTTCGCGGGAGCTATTCTAATTAAAAAGTCGGGAGATGCCTCAACAAAAATCAAAGGAAACTGGGATTCAATTCACGTCATCGAAGTTCAGGTAAATGTGGGAAAATAAACAAAGGGAAAGTATTTTTTTTCAAAAAATAGTTTATTGTTATCCCAGCCTGTAAAATGTTACACTGCCACATGGTCACCTACCTCATATTTGTAATGAAAGTAATTTTACCTCTGCTTAATGACCAGGATATATTTGATGCCAAGCCTTACAACATATTGACATACATAGTTAGACAGGTTGTTAAGGCTGAGTTATGAGGTTTGGCTTTTAATATGAGTGAGAAACTTCATATAAACACCTTTACTTATGACATTAAACTGCGTTTGTAAAAACTTTTGTAAAAATATATGTGCAAAATAGTTACATTTAATTAAGTTCAAATTAAATTGTTTATTGGATGATTGTGAAGCACATGTGATGTGTTTTTGCACAGATTTAATAAAAACACATCACCCATGTGTTAAAGAGTTCACCACTGGCAGTAAAAGTGGATTTTCGTTTTTAAATTAATAATAAACAAGAAAGTAATCAATACCAGGAAGTGAAACTTCTGCCTGACTTTTTTTCTTGGTGAAGGAAAATTAAGATTCCGAACATTATATTTAAAACCTTTTTTGTTTCAAACTGGGGAAATGCTGTTGAACGATAAAACAAGTTATGGAAGTGACACAAGATCAACTCAACAAACATTTACTTTTAATGCTTACGTATTTACATTATTATGACGAAAGTAAAATACCTGTTTGGTTTTAGGAGAAATCTGGTGGACGGAATGCACATTACAAGTTAACGTCAACTGTGATGTTGTGGCTGCAGACGAACAAGGCTGCCTCTGGAACAATGAACTTGGGTGGAAGTCTAACCAGACAAGTATGACATAAACTTTTGAACTTGTTCATTATTATTAGGGTTGTTATAAGCACATGTGAAATTGTACTGAACTTGACCAACTGCTCACTTGCTGTGTTGGCAAATTATAAAACATTTTTTTTTAAATCAATCATTTTATGTACGTGATTCTGTTGCAAAGAAATTATTATAACAAGACTGACATCAGACCAAAGGTTAAAGCTGAGGAAATTTTGGTAAAACAAGAACTAAACATTTTTCTCAGCCATACTGCATCAACTCTCAGAAATAAAGTCTGGAGAAGTGTCTTAATTATATGTCATATAAGTGAAGTATAAAGGAGTTGGCCTGTGCAGCCATTCATTACACGTGTCTGACACATTGTGGTTGTGTTTGCAAAGGTCGAGAAAGATGCTGCATTAAATGATGGAAATTCGCACATTTCCAACATGGGAAGATTGGTGGAGGAGATGGAAAACAAAATGAGAAACACCCTTAATGAGATTTATTTTGGAAAAACAAGAGACATTGTTTTCGACTTACGGTAAGCCTAAGTTTGGATAATCCTAACACGAATATGATATTGTCAAAATGTTGTTGCTTATTGGTGAACTAACTGCCATTAAAATGTTTATTTTTTTTTGCTTTATTTAATAATTTATATTCTGATATTCTCAATTAGTTTGTTTTTTTAGTAAAATATTGCATAAAATTGTTTTGATTCGTGTGTTTTTTGTACTTCCTTTTCCCTTACTAGCTTAATTCTGCTTCCAAACTTTCCAAAAATTATCTAATGACTTTGGTATCAGTTATTCTTCCTCTTTTCCTGTTTCTTTTATCTTCTCTACTTCTCAGTCATCTCCATCCTGAACTTGTGACAACTCAACAAGAAATTTACAAAAAGCTCTCGTCTATGGGCAAGGAGACGTGCACTAACCTTATCGACATCACTGAGTCATAAACATATCAACATTGTATGTTTACGTCTTACCAACATTAATCCTTACCTTATTCATGGAAATACTGACATTGATTTTATGTAGAGAAGCTAAGTTAATGTTTTTTTTGCAGCATTTCCAAATTTAAAAAAGTTTGTTTTAATGCAATGGCCCTAAAATGGAATATCAATGTAACAAATTTAACTACATCGTTGACTGTTATATTGTGTTAAGTATTACTTGATTCTACCAACAGTATTTTTATTACTAATTTGCAACAGCGATTATATAATATGTGTTATATAACACACACCTCTGTAGATGTTGGTTTCATTTCGGAAAAATATATATATATCACCGAAAAAAACTTATCAATTTCTACAACTTTATCAAATAAAATCTGTTAGATATACAGTGCACAATCTGCTTTTACATCCTGCCAGAGTAACTTGGTTAATTTAATTAGTTTTTTTGCATCACAGTTACATATTGAAGTTATTTGTCACTGGTTCTGAACACATTATATGTTTGCATGAAATCCATGTTGATGTACACTAACTCTTTTTATTCTGCTTTACATTGGAGCAAATTGTTGAATAACTTTGATCAGTTGGCTGATGTCTTAACTGTTCTGTAGCATAGTCTTAAAATGTTCAAAAAAGTTGTATTTCACATTAAAATTGCCGTTGCCAGCCCAAAATTCAGCATCATTTTGAACAAAAATATGGGGAATTTTTTTTCTGTTAGGAAACTTCAGTGTGATTTCAAGTGGAAAGGTTGCATAGTGCTAAGTTTCTGTTTTATCATTCCAGATCGTCCATACCACTGAACGAGGTCGCCAAACAAAGAAGTGTGGCAAATGAACTGAGGCAGAAACTCGGCCATCAGGACAAATAGAGATCCCCCTCAAATTCATGATTTTTTCTCTTGTTTCCGCTTGGAAACGTGACCTTCTTAGACCACTTACGACCGCTGCTTCCATCTTAACAACCAGAAAAAAAACTATTTAATATGTGTGTCTAAGCTGGGCAACCACCTGCACTGTAGCATGTTTTCACTGCAACAAAATCCAGCTTTTCGCAACTAGTATCAGTAATTTGGTGCACGACCCCATCTTTAGATTGTCAGATCCTTAAAAATGTCCTTGGTTTGATTTTTTTCACCTTGTATTGTCAGCTTTATCTTATCATCCCTTAATTGTTTTCATAATAACACCGATTGTGAAAAATGCAATCATATCGAATGCGTAGTGATTTGCGTTGATTGTAAAAGTGAAACGTTATGTAGGCCACGCTCCTAGATTCAAAGTTCCAGACGTTCTAAGGCAAAAAACATGTGGATACCTTCTCAATAGACATTCACATTGTAAATGTGAATTTCACAACCATGCAGTAGAAACTGTTTTGACAAGCTGGGCAAAAAAAACAATACACTCACTTTTATGCACTTCCCTTCCGCTTAGCAACATAAGCTTATGTATGTGACGCCAGCATCTAAACCTAATTGGAGGTAAATCTGTTATAAAAAAACATTTGTTGTACCAATTTGTTCTTGTCTCATCTGCTGGTGTTGAGTACTGAATGATTGACGATATATACATTATATATATCCCCCCCTTTGTCCTTATAATAATTGGAGTCATGCGACTTATGCTCTTTACATGTTCTCCAACAGACCGACAATAAAATTGTTTTGTAACCAGACATAAATTTAAGTGTGGTCTCATTTGTGTGAAGTTTGAAGATTATTATTTCTATGACTTATAAATTTCCAGGCAATTTTCGGTCAGGTTTTACTCTTGTGGAGGGTGTTGTATTCAATCCAGGGAAATCCCCAAGATAATCACGCGCAGAATCAATTTAGGTCGCCAAGTAAAGGTCTCTGCCCACTATTCTACCTTGTACCAAGTTAGGTTTACAGGCTTCGCAGCCCAGGCATTGCAGCCAAGCTGGATCAGCCAATATTTCCTGACGCCAAATAAGGACCAGCGCAGTGGGGCGATCCTGCCAATCATGCGGTTGCATGAGAGTTACGATCACTTCTTGTATAAAACAAAAGGGCATTAGCAAGTACCCAAGAGTGCCGTTGAATTGGTGAACTTAAGCCAAAGTGTAAAATGCCTGCAAGTTTGCTTCAGGGGTTCCCAAATTTTTTCACCAGCCTATCAAGAGATAAAAAGATGCTCAGGTAAACTGTAAACTTGCTTGGAAACTACCAGTTGTTGTATTGATCGGGCCACACAGTGTTAAGTATGTATTTGTTACTTGGGTTCGTGAAACACAGAAAAAAAAACAATGAAAAGGGGGCTGCACAGCCATGGACGAGCTCACAATGCACACTTGGAATTAAGAAACAGTTAATGAAGGGAATCACACCATGGGTTGTCTGTCGGTGTGATGAGATGATATTTCATTTTGCAGAACTTCAAATTTGTCTTTGAACCAAGTCTGCGCTTGCTAAAAAAAACGATTAAAAGTTGTAACAATGAAAACGTTTTCTTCAAGAAATCAATCTATTCCAGCAATACTTTTCGCGTAAAACAAGCGGAACTTGAAAGTAAATTTCAATCTAAATCCATTTGTCAAAACGCTTTTATTTTTTATTATAGAAACACATTTTAGCAAAATAAACGCGTTTAGACACAAAGTATTTTGAAATTGATTAAAATTTATGTTTGATGCAATTTTACTTGACCCTAAGTCAATGTTTGGCTGTTCATTATGTGAACTCGCATCTACAATAAAATACACACTCAAAAAGAAAGTGTGTTGACGGCCTAGTGTTGCAAACTGTCCGTAAATGAGGCACATGTTTAGCTTATTGTTAGTGTTGCTCCTTTACCTGAAGATTTTGCTGCACGTGAATCGATTCCACTTGAACTTTCCGAAGTTTTTCGTCCGCATTTTGTTTCTCCGAAATCGCCTGCTTGAGAGCTCCATCTAGCGTCTATTATTTTTCGTACAAGTTCAACAAAAAATCGCCTCAAATATTTTCAAAAAATCTTTACCTTTATTTTGCTGATGAGAATTTCTTTTTCCGCCCGCTCTTTATTCACTTGTTCTTCAAGTTTCACGGAAGTTTCGCGAGCTATCTTTTGTGCTTGACTCAGAGCCGCGATGTCATCCTTCAGAGAAGCAACCTACAAAAAATCCGGGGAAAAATGTCGACCGAAGGTTAGCGTATTCTGAGAGTGCTAGTCAAACTTTCTTATGCGGTATACGAAAGGCGTATTTTTCAAAATAGCAAGTAAATGTACTCACTAATTGAAAAGGTCCTCTAATTTATCGATATGTTATGAGCTACAAGAAACAGCCATTAGACAAGAATACAAAATATATATTTGTCGGATTTTTGCCAAACTGTTGAAAACCATTCATTGGCCACGCACTGGCAGTCTTCTGGTTAAGTACCTGTACTGGTACCGCAGTTTTGGTGGCACATATTACCGAGCAGGGCTAGAGTAAAGAATGTCGGTGTTGGAATACTTTTAAGATGATCGCATCAGATTTTAAAGGACACCACATGTTTGCGATAAAAAATTTTTATTTTGGAAGCAGGGTCTTCTCTTGACTTTTTTTAACCACAACGGGATTCGAACCCACGTTATTCCAGTCACGAATACAGCTAAGGTTTTCTTCTAGGTATATGAGGTCCCCTCTAAAACTGGTATTGGCTCTGGTGCGTCACATTTGTTGCACCCCCACCTAGCGGGGCATGTACAGAATTATATTTGTTACCTCCGCATTGAACGTGGCGATAACAGTTGCTTGCTCTTCATTCTTTCTGATGTAATCTTGTTTAGTTTTTTCGAGACTTTCGAGCTCACTGTCTATTTCCTGCATGTAAGTTGTATAAAAACATATTGAATCAAATAAACAAATGTTTTTAACTTATCTCGGAACTTAACTGTAATCAGTCGCACAAACCTTAATTTTTGTTTCTGTCGCGAAGTTCTTTTGTTTCTGGACCACGTGTCTTTCGAGCGCGACTTTTTGTTGTTTCAATTTCTCTTTGAGTTTCGCGATAATTCGTTCGTTGTTGGAAATCTTGGATCGCAAATCGGAATTTCCTCGGGTCAGCTGGGAGTTGCGAGCTTGGGTCGAGTCATTTACTTTCTTTATCTACAAACATAGTAGGGAGAAATGAAAGCTACCGGTATTCACATGCATACGGGGTGAGGTTTCGGAGCTTATTGCAAATATTCGTATAAACCTCAAGAAAAACTACACTGAACTAAGTTACGTTGAAAGAAAACATTTGTGGAAAACAAATTGGTAAACACTTGTTTTTAAAATTCAAAAACTAGCCAGCTATAAATGAGCTAAATTTATATTAAAAATACTAAAAGCTAAAAATCAAGTAAAATTTTTATCTAAAAACATAGTGACAAGAAATAAAAGCGAAAGATTTTTACATGCATATATAGGTGGGCGTTTTGAAGAAGCAAAATAAATATTTGGGTAAATTTTTGACAAATACACAATGTTAAGTCATATAGAGATACTACTTGCAATACAGGAGCCCGATCAACAACCTACCAGGGCACGCTATTACCAGAAGATCCAGTGTATTTTATAACACTGCAATATAATGGTAAGTTGTGCTAAATACAGGCGATTTCGGATATCACAAGAAACAAGAAAAAACGAGAAAATACTTCTGCTATTTGGTTTTGCATTTGTCGCTTGATGGCAGATCTCTCCTTGGAAAATTGTTCCTTCATCTGATGCAATCTTTCCGTTTGATTCCTGACTGACATGGCAACCTCGTCCTCGTGTGCCCCTTGTTGTCTTGACAACATGTCCGCCTTTTCTCTTTGAATTTCGAGATCCGTCTGAACGATTCCATGAAAATGGGGTTAACCAGAATGGAAATACACACCGTACATTACACCCGCCACGAAATATCACGGTTAATTTAATCTGATAACAGAATTATCATAACTTATCATTCACATGGGGAAATGTTCTGTTTTTTGTTTGATGTCGACTAGTGCCATTATAGAAACTAACAAATTTAGAGTTAAAAAAACGATATTTTCCATAACAGTTGGCAACAATGTATTAGTTTTGTCGTCTATATTGTTTAATACATCACAATACTCCAGCTATAATACGATTACATGAATCCCAATGAAAGCAAACCAAAAAGAACTCAACTCTATAACTTTCATTCTATTTGCTCGATGAATTGTGACGTCATTATGAAGTCGCATAACGTGAAAGCTACACAGGCCATGAAATGCTATGATTATTTAAAAGTAAGCTTGCATAAAAACAGCTCGATTTGTTGCGCCAAGGAGGAAAATACTAATACACCATAACACAGACAGGTCCCAAAAAACTGATCCGTATATCAAGCTATGCGACATAGAAATCTATGCGAACTTTTTCGGTCAGGTGTTGACAAAGCAGCCACCTGTTATTTTGGACATAAATTCGAATTAAAATACACTAATTAATTATACAATTAATGATCGCTTGAATTTGTATGTTACTCACACTTATATGCAGATCAAGGTTAAGACCTGGTTGTGTTATGGTGTATTAGTATTTTCCTGCCAAGGATTAATCGTCAGGACAATATCTTGGCCAACTTACTCTGTATTTATCCATGTCTTCCTTCAGCTGTGCGTTTGTGTGCAGAACGTCTTCGAGGGACCCAGACAACCTGACATTCTCACGTCTGGCTTGTTCCAGAGCTTCTATTGCGGGAGTGATTCTCGCCTGCTCGTCTGATTCTCGTTCGTGGAGTTGACCTTCAAGACGAGTCAGGGCAAGCTGAAGGTCGTTTATTCGACCTTGACACTTCTCCCTAAATCAAAAGCTTTCGTAAGTTTTATCGGTCATCCCATTTGGGTTGCATAAAACATAGGGATAGGCCGCTGTTGTTAATTTGGGACGTTTATTGACTTATAAGCGTGTGAGTTTACCATGAAATTCCTGTTTTAAAATTGGATCACAGAACAACATTGAAAATTCCTGGTTCAAAAACAAGGTTTGTTCAGTGTATTTGTGTATACAGTAGCCATTGTCACAGGAAGCTGTTATTTTTAAAATAAATAGTCATAATACTGTAGGTTCGCAAGCATAGCAGCTAAGGTTATAAGGTAGCTGCAATCGCCAAGTAAGGACTTGCGCATTAAGGCGATCCTGCCTTATCATGCGAAAGCATGAAACACTTCTGATATAATACAGTATTCATTAAAAATCATTAAGAACTATAAGCAAAGTCCTTACCTTTCGTTGAGAAGGGCGGATATCTGGGCGTCTTTTCTCCCAAGTTGTGACTGAACTTCATCCAATCTCTGCTGAGCGTGAGATAGACGACTCGCCACCTCGTTTACTGTAGACGACAATCGTTCGTTGTCAGCGCGACAATTGTTGAAATCCCGGGTAAGTTGGGAGGATCGGCTTCTCTCCTGTTCCTAAAACAAGGTTGAAATTTTACCAGGTTTGATCCATGTTTCAGTGTGTATGAGTGAATGGGTTTACGCGTTGTAACTCCTAATGTAACCCCTGAAGTACTTAATGGATACATTTTGACTTCACGTGTTAACGATGCTTTGCTCGTGGCGTAAATTTGATAAATGGAGAACTCCGGTCGGGTTTATGACTAGACTTAGTATCAGATTTTTACGATTACTTCGGAGTAAAACCTTTTGGTAAAAGTCTTTTCTCAGCAACGTGGTTATCGTTTACATTCATAAATATTTATTCCAACTATTTATTGGCATCGTCAGTATCTCTCTCGCAAATTTTTTGTTTACACATTATCATCAAAAACAGTTTTAAAAAATATCGAGGTAATTTGCAAAGAATACAGTATATACATTTACATGTATTCATTATAGACTGACATTTTCATACAACCCCTTATGTGTTGAAATGAAATTTAGGCGTTTTTGAGCCAACTATGCACTTACCTTGACAGCGGCAACTTGGGCAAGAGCAGCTTCCTTATCTTTGATCGCTTCATCTCTCGCAACTATTGCAAGGTTGAAATCTTCCTCTTTTCTCACCATTCCACTTTGAAGCTGGGACACAAAACCAAGTTTAAATCGCGAAATGAACCAGGGCGGTAACAAACCCGTTTTGCAAAATTCTCGTTCATTTATTTCCGTGACGCGACACCAAACAAATTGGCCGAGCTATTTGCCGTTAAAGTTGTTTGGTGAAGAAATGTGTATTAAATTCCCCATTTTTGTATACGCCAACACACAAGTTTACTCTTTATACACCAAAACATCAAATTACAAGACTCATTTCCGTGCAAGTGTTTTTGCTATACTATGGCCAAACAATAGTATTTTAAAAAAGTAATTTAAAGAACTCTTTTTCTGGCATAAATTCCCCCTCCCCATCTTTTTTTCGTGTTTTCTTGCGTTTTTGGTGTTTATGTACAGGATAACTGGTTGCCACATAAACATGAAGAAGTCTCACAAGATGGTAAACGAAACGTCGGTTGTGACAAAAATCCCATTACCTCATCCCAGAAGAACAGTTCTTTAAAGTAGTATTTATGTGACTGGGTATAGATCAAACACGCGACACTCTGTGGACTTCAGGGGTCAGGCGGTCCCTGTTTCGAAAGTTCTTAAAACTTGTGTTATGACAACCTGTTTCACATGGGCGTTCGTTCGTCCTGTTTCCACCCTGGTAGTGGCGAGTTCGCTCGACATTTGAGAGTATTTTTGTTCCAAAGCTCGGTTCGTAGCGCGAAGCTGCACGACTTGTGACTGAACCGAGGCTAAAGAGCGAAGTTCTTCTTCGAGCTGTTCAACCCTTGCCTAAATATGATAACCATGTAACTTTCCATACTTCATACGTTCTTCTGATACATTATATCCAATATCGATTTATGCCAGTGCTACTCAAACTCTGGTACATGTACCAGTATCAGCAGTATTAGATGTAGCTGATTTCCTAAATTTACAGTACAGTTGACAATTTCCGTCCGTATGTAAGTGCAGCTACACGTTTTTTGAAAAAGGACTATTCAGTTAATTGACGCTTTTGCAATGCAGAAAAAAGTTTTGGTTGTTTAGAACAACTTAAGAAAACGTCATTTGGTTGATTTCACGATAAAAGCAGTCATTGAATGACAGCATTTACCTGCAGTTTTCCGTTTTCGTACGACAGCTGACTTTTGGCGGAGTTTGCTGCCGATGCGAGATCCTGGGCCCTTTTGTATGCTGCCTCCTGGTGTTCAACCGACACAATACGATCCATCAGACGGTGGTTTTCTTCTTCTAGTTGTTGCTTCTCTTTGACGATCACATCTTGATCCAACTTCAAAAACATTTCAAATCAAAATAAACGGAAAACCATGGCAACGTTTGAAAAAACATGCTGTGGTGTTGAAAATAGCCCAGGTTGGAAACTTGATGTTTGCGAAACCACACAAATTTGGTGTTGTTTTTAGTTTTTCCATATCCTGTGTTTGATTTTATTTACGCTTGTTTTTTCCTGAAAATGATTGGAAGAATTTTGCTTCTGTGACAAACTGCATAACCTTTCAGCTGTTGCGGTGAAAATAAAACGAATCATCGTCTCAACTTTCGAGTGCGTCGTCATAACATTTATTGGGATGATTACTTCACCGGCCAAGAAAGTTGGGAATCACTACTTTATTTTTAAAGTGGGATTAACTGACCTTGATTTCCTCGAGTTGTTGCTGCAGATATTCCTTTTCCCGCCTGACGTCACCAGCTGCTTTGTTGAGATCTTTCATCAAACCTTCCTTCGATTTGATCGCCTGATCTCGCTCTTTCGTAACCTGGTTGGTTTTCTATTTAAACAAAAATCGTTTGTTCAGGTTTTCTAGTGAGATTAAGTAATTGAAGTTGTCAGTTCTATATTGTAACAAATTTTTTCTTTAAATCACTACAAGAATTGAATACACAATCAAGCAGTGGATAGTCACCTTTTTTTCATCAAACAAAAGTTGGTCTGCATCCTTCTCTTTTGCTTCAAATTCCACTTCTTTTTGCTTCAAAACATTTTCCTGCTTTTTTACACATTCTTCCAAAAGCTTCACCCTGGCTTCAGCATCTTCAGCTTTCCTTCTCATTTTGTTCACAGCCTGCGATAACAAACCTTTTTTCACCGTGTAACGGAGGATCTTTGTCATAACAATAGCCAGTTAGCCACCCAAAATATTCCGTAATTAAACCAACTTACATAAATCTTTGTGCAAACAATATGTAGTGGGTCAGACATCAACAAAAAAAGAACAAAAACAAATTTAGGAAAAAATTTAGCCCATTAGGCTGATGAAAAATTCATTTGCAAATGTTTTGATCATATCTGCCATCATGGTCAATGTCAAATGAAAAGTACTTTAGAAAATATGACCAGTAAACACCTAAAATTAACTTTATTAATATCTTACTAAACAACGGCAAACATTTCCAGAATTGGTTTAGGTTTCTAAAAAAGTTTAACATCTTTAACATCATAAACAAGCAACTCCACCTGTCTCATTTCCGATTTAAGTTGATCTTCCATCGACTTTTGCTTCATTTCTTCTTCAATCTTCTTTCCAGATTCCTGTTCTCTGATCCTCCTGCTCATTTCCTCCAGTTTTTCACTTTTTCTCTTTTCCTCCTCAAGATCAGCTCGGATTTTCTGATTATCTTCTTCCAGTTGAGCAAAAGCTGCCTAGAAATCAACAACTTGACATTTAACAATATTTAATATAAAAATCGAATTACCAGGAATCATTCATCATTAATACACAAACCAGTACCAAAACAAGTTAACCTTATGCCAGAAAATAAAAAAAAACATTGCATTATTAGCCAGTATTTTGCCAATATCAAACATAAATCATAATATACCATAACATTAAAGCCAATGCATTGCAATCAAACTGGGTACAAATATAAAATAACAGATTTAAAAAAGGTAAATCCACGAAAATTTACCTTCTGGGCATCAAGCAAGATGTTACATTGTTTTAATTCTTTCTGCAGGGAATATTGTTTCGTGGCAAGATCACTTGCCTCATTCTCATTCTGCTGTTGTTCATTAACCAACCTACAATTCACGGTTTATATAACATAATGACTTTTACAAAAATATAAGGCATAAGGAAAGTTGCCAACTAGTGATGCACTAAACATTTATTTGGTTGAATAAAAAACTTGGCTGAAAGTTACTGAATAAAAGGAACAGTTAACTTTCCCCTCACATTAAATGCCATGAATCAACAAGCAATGCAGTAATACAAAAAACCTTCACAAAAAGAACTGTATTGCATCTTTCAAAAGACTATTTATTCAAAAAGTTAATGAATTGTGATAATAATTGTAACATGGAAACTATAATATATGCAATCAATATTGCAGCTTACACAATTCATACTATTGGCTCCACTTTGCTTATCTTATAATATATTAAATTAGGAAATACCAACACCAATATCTAGTCATAGTATATGTAAGAAATTCACCTTCTTATTGCTTCTTCCTTTGCATCCAGTTCCTTCTTGAATAAGGACAACACATTCTCCATGTTGCTCGCCTTCTCCGTCCAGTCAGTTGATTGTTTT
The DNA here is from genome assembly GCF_947561715.1 of Ascidia mentula. Lineage (NCBI taxonomy): Eukaryota > Metazoa > Chordata > Ascidiacea > Phlebobranchia > Ascidiidae > Ascidia > Ascidia mentula. The sequence continues at coordinate 17,420,524 of NC_138570.1, read as the reverse complement.
AAGTAACCTGTGTTTGTTTCCCTCAGTCGTTTATTTTCCTCGGACAAATGTTCCACCTAAAATCAGTGCGTTTATGGATGAGATTTCTTCTTACTTCAAGAAAAAATGTACACTATTGTTGAAGCTTACCTAATTAACAAAATACATGAGCCTGAGTAAAAAAAGGTTTTATTTAATGGACATATGCATGTGGCTTATCATTTTACAGAGCAATATATTTCTCTTAAATTAACATGCAACATTTATTGTGTGCTTTCTGCAGCTCACTAACCCAGATTGAGTTTTGATGAAAAATTAGCATTGCAATGGATTTATTCTTGACAGCAAAAGTTTTTCTAGAACTGGACGAGAACAATAATAGAAACAATACTGGATCCATGTTTGAATTAAGCTACTCTGACAGGATGTCAATTTAAAAGGTAAAAATACTGATCAAACAGACAACTATATAGATGAGTTCCATTATCAAAAAATGTAGTTTGTCGAACAGCTAATTTAACGCAAGGTTGCATTACTTGATTTCTTTCATGAGTGATTTGTTCTTCCATGTCATGGACACGTGACAGGAGGGCGATGTGTGAGTTCTCAATAACTTCACGAATCTCCTTTTCACGGGCGATGTCCAGCTTAGCTTCTTCCATTCTCCGAGCAAACTTCTCTTTTAGGGAATCATCTTCTTTGCTGCTGTTATAAGTTTTCTAGAGAAAAAATATAATTGGAATGTATTGTTACATTATTAGCATAAAAACCCAACGTTTAAATTACATTATTAGTTAATGTTGCATTTTAACAATACTAAAAGCAGCACATAATTACGTAAGCTGCTGTTAACATGAAAAAATATATCAAAGAAAATTTTTAAAGGTCACCACACTAAAACTAATATTACGATAACTTTAATGATGGACTTTATGACCAATAGTTTGTGTATAATTTTTTTGTGAAACCTTACCTGACTTTGTTCCTCTAATCTTATGTGGAGATCGGCAACTTGTTTTTCAGCTTCCTTCCATCTTCGATCCGCATCCTCCCTCCTTCTTTCCTCCTCATCAAGTTCCCGCTGCTTCTTTTTCAACATTTTTTCCTGATCTTTATTTTCCTCTTTGAGTCTAAAAATATTCAGGGAACCCCGTGAAATTAAATTCAATATTTGGGTCTAGTTTTTTATCAGTTTAAACAAACCTGAGTTCCAAAGAAAAGCAAAATGTATTACAAACATTTTATGACAGTATTGGTGTTCGATTGAAAAGCATGGCTTTAATTTTTTTTTAGAATCAGCAATTTTTTACTCTTGGAACATAATTACATTTAGACTGAAGGTTAAAAAAATATCATTAGCCACTGACACTCAAATTGGAACAATACTAACAACAAATGTAAATTTTTAAACAGCATTATTACTTGTCAATCACAAGGTTCTTCTCTTTGTTGCTGGCTTCACTTGATGATTTTATTGTGCTGAGACTTTGCTTAAGTGATTGAATAACACTCTCTGCTTTACACAAGCGCTTCACCAATGTCGAATACTCCATTGAATTGTCAGTTTTGTGGTTTTCTCCAATATTTGCAGAGTTCTGTTTAAAACACAAAAATTTAAAAAAAACACACTAAAATTTTTTTTACCCATTTTTGTTTTGAACAAAGTTTAGAAAATCATCAGTTTGTATGAAAGGAAATTATTTAATTTGATAAAAAAAACACAATTTATTATTGAAGAAAGTATCTAACATTGCTAAAGAATAATTTAATTAAAATTGTAATATTAGTACAATACTAACAAAGTTAACTTGGAGTGGTTTAATGGGTGCTTTCTTCAGAATGGACTGTAGTGTTCCAGACTTTGTTTGATTCTCTGAGGGTAAATTGTCAAACTTGACATGTTTCGCTTTCTCTTTCATGTCTGCTTTGGTATTTAAAAAAAATTGCACAGGTAAAATTAACAAACTTTTGAATAATGTGCAACATTTAATGTTGAAAGATACTCCTGTACCAGATTGGAAAGTTTGTTTTTTGCGTGGAGGATTTGTTTCGGCGATCGTTAATTGCCTGGACGATCGCCACCTTTTTTCGTATGTTAATGCATTAGCTAATTAAAATTGTGCGGATTATCGGTAAATTATCGCAAAAGTGACATTTTTTCCAATCTGGCCCCTGTATGCATTGGTAAAAAATGCAAGAATGACCTACCTGGTTTGAACAATGATCCTGTCAGACCCTGAAGATTTTTAGAATCACCGGATCCTCCCCTGCAACATCATTAAAACAGAATCAGTCTAACATTTAAATTACAAATCAATTTAAAAATAAAAAATAATTGTAATTCAGTATACCATTCTGGGGTGCGCGAAGGCGTTATTCCCAAATCCACAAGCATTTTAGCAAGGTGTTCTGTATCCTCCTCAGTTCCAGCCAATCGATCCTGCATTAGCTTTTAACAAAAGCGTTACGTTATTTTTCTATTTCTTATAATACAACCGGTCAGAAAGACGTTCAAAGACAGGAGATAATACACACGATGCACAAACCTTGATAGCTGCATCAGGTGGTGTTCCGTATGACCCATCCGACATGTTAATTTGGCCGATCAGTTTTATTTAGCAAAACTGTGGAGTGACAACATTTAAAACGATTTCAATCCAACTAAAAACAATTCGAGGGAATTCCCCTTTCCGTTTGATTTTCATAACAACCGCGATTCAAAAAAAATGTTTCGTTAAATTTAAAATATGGTAGTAGTGTATTTTTAATGTGCGATTATTTGGAAAAACTAAGCACGTCATTTTATACAAAAAGTACTTTTGAAAAATGAAAATGGCAACCGCATGGTTCACTGCATATTGCGCGCTAGAAACAAAATGCCGCACGCAGCAGAATTTCATCGTTCACTCGATTTTCTGGTTCTTGGCAATATGACTAGAAAAAAACTTAGTATCATTGCCTACCAGCAGTAGATCGAATTTACAAGAAAGTTAAAGCAGACATAACCTTCACACAACAACGTTTTGAATTTACAATGAAGTTTATAATTTATGGCTGTTCTGTAGTTTCCGACAAAAACATAGGCAATGAACATAATTGTGTGAAGAACATTCTATGTATCAAACACTAGGAAAATTTGTAAGTTTATTTACAACTTTTTCAATTATAGCTTAAACGAAAGCATTCAGGAAAATAATGATAGAAATGATATTGCAATTTATTGAAATATTCATGTGATAATAAAAGTAAACTTATCCAAACAGAGCTACACAACTCCAGTCAAATGTTCATTTTCATTAGTTCCAGACACTTCCTTGCTGCCATCTTCTTCAATGTTTTGACTCGTGGTGCAAAAGTGTTGGTACAAACTACAGGCACCATGCAACAGAAAGATCATAGCAACCACTCCAAAATATATGCTGCAACATTATCCAGTTAATCAAAAACAGCTAAGATAACTGAGTATATTGGACTTACCTGTATATAATGAACAAGGTTTTCACATCAAGACCAAGTACAGCTTCATCTATTACTATCACAGTGAGTATTGTATTAAGTGCAACTGCGGCAAAAGTATTTACTCCAAACACAAGTGCATAACTTTGCGTTGTCAAACCGATAGCAAGTTGATACCTGTTGTAGGTAAATATGTACATTATAGTTATGATATTTACATTTTTATTTTAACAGTTGTAAATACTGTGTTTTTTTTTTCTTGGCAAGGGAATTGTATTCAATCATTTGTGTACATTCCTTTTAATGATAACCTTTATATATATTTTTTCAATATATATATATATATACCTAGTCCTTCAATATATATATCAATGTTATTATATACCTACTCACTGTGTTATTGTTATTACGACATTGTACAGTACAATGTACATGACATATGCACTGTAGCATATCCAGATGTTATCAGTCCAATACATCAGCATTAGCAACGCAAACTTAAGAAGAGAAAAACATCCTAGAGCAAGCTCACCCCAAGTTGACCATTTTACTTTTATGTAACCAACACCAAGTGCACCAAGAGCACCTAAACATAATACGGACTTTAACACTTTTTTTTGAAAATATGCATTGAAAATTTATGGAACATTTATAAATGTTATTAATCTGACATAATACATATCAATAGCCTTACCTAGGACTGTAGCAACTGTTTCTACAGCTCCATTGTAAATCATTGCATTTTGACTTGGTCGAATAGTTTCCCAAAGGTTTTGAACATAATTTACCACAAGAATCCATCCACACGTGGAAAGAGCCCACCACATTGACCAGCGCAACAAAACCTTGTTTTTATAACACCTCTTCATGTCATCAACCAGGCCCAGTACCACTGTTTTCCACTTTTGGAACAAAGTTTTATTTTTCTACAACAAATGTTTATAGAAGAGGATCAATAAGAAACCAAAAAACACACATTTCTAAAGTAAACAACAATTTTATGCCACACCTTCACAGTTTCAGATAAATGGTTTAGGGATTCTGTTTCCTCCTTCTTATGTAGCTCACTGCCATCTTGGTCCAAGTGTTCATCAGAAATGTAGAAAAATATTGTTTTTTTGGGCATTGGTAGAAACCAGGAGACAATAAATGCAATGGAAACATTGATAAGTGATATCAGATGCAGATAGAAGTAATCAAGATGGGCGAATGAAACTAAAAGTTGAGAGAGAACAGAACCAAGGCACATCCCCAGTAGCGTGGAAGATCTCACATAGGATGTTACCTTCTGATAATGCGACTGGTCAACAATTCTGAAAAAAACATAGGCCCTAGGTTGCAGTGTGTTGGTTGAATTCTGTGTAATTTCTGGTGGCAGACATATTTTCAAAAATCTGTACAGTGAAGGACAAACAACTTGCGTATATATGTAAGAGTAGTATCCAATTTCCCCAGCAGTTGCAACTGCATAGCAAAACTGCATTAGCTGCATCATAGGAACTCCATGTGTAAAGCACAAAAGTACCCAGCATGTTATGTATCTGTTAATAACTTTTAATTAGACTTTTTTTGTTTTAAATGAAACTTAGCAATTACCCAATTCCCTGTGCAATAATAACTGGTTTGTACTTTACCAAATCTGTAAGAAGGAAGACAGGGATAAGTGCAGCAAGGTAGGAATAAACCCACACTGGGAAAACTGAGTTCACAAGTTCCGATTCAGTCAGGTTTTGGCTTGGACCCTGTAACATGCACAATTATAAATTTTTGCATTAGCAGTTCACTATTTTAAGCACCAATATCAACTTACCATTAAGTAAGGTGTTAGGAAAGGCTCAGAGGGCTTGAAGTAATTAAAAACCCCACACACACAAAGTAAGATTGTTGGCAATCTCCATGAATCTCGGGCTTGGTATTCATTAGCCATAATTTTTTTGTGCAAGTTGGGCTACAAAACTTACATGCTGCATAAAAAGAATTGGTTTGCTTTGACATTTGAACCTACTACACAAAACTTTGTTGGAACCATGAATGTAGCCTACATTTAAAAAAAAAACATTTTAGTAGTACATACATAAAATTAGAACAGTTGTACACCAGGCTGTACTTGGATAGTGCATGACCATGTCAGAGTATGAATACATACACCACGCGATAACTAGTGGTAAACATATTATTCTTTTGTTTAACCTGTCTAGAAACAAAGTTCTTGTCAGCAACAAATGAAAAGACAAACCGCATTTTAACTAAATACTAAGTAGGGGAAAACCCTCTACACGCCGCTTTGTGTGTTTACAAATGCCTTGATCTTGTTTGTTTGTAGTTTTTTTTGTAATGCATGGGCTCAACATCCTCCCTAACTACACCGATAAAACTACGCATTGAAGCACCAATCAATCAGGTTGCTGCATATGTTTTTCCTGCACTTGCGCTGCGAAAAGCTAACATTTGGTGCTGGTCTTGCATTACTACTCGAGTATGCTTGGATAGCAATGACAAAAACACACGTTAATGATTTTCTCTTTACAATGAATGTAGAAACTTTTTACTGACCACGAAAAAATCATACTGCTGTTAACTTGTCGTTTAGAAATCTTTGATTTCCCTTGCGTTAAAACCGTCAACCAAGCCCACACTTCCGCGCGGTATGGTTTGTGAAGGCAGTCAACAAAAGTACTTACCTCGCTAATGTTGACAAACCCCGCTACCTCTAATAGTGGCAAAGTAGTTTGATAGTGCCTATGACACTGGATAAAGCTGGGAATTCCTGATTTTCAGATCCGATGGATGCGGTTAGTCTATACTTGAAATGCCAGCACCGATAGCCTACAGGAACACTTTAGACATTGCAAACTGGCTTATTTTTCTCGAAACTAAGTTGTCCTGCCTTCATTTCCATACAAGAAAGTGAACGCAGATTTCATGTTTGTGTAACGCATACACTGATCGTTGGAACGACAGTGGCCAAACCACCTCATGGCTGTTTTTTTACGACATTTATGACCACTATGAATTTACTCGTTAGATTTAAGGTAACAAAAGATACGACGTTACAAAGGCCTTGATCTTGTTTTTTTGTAGTTTTTTTTTATAATGCATGGGCTCAACATCCTTCCTAAATACAGCGATAAAACTACGCATTGAAGCACCAGTCAATCAGGTTGCCCCATATGTTTGTCCTGCACTTGCGCTGCGGAAAGCTAACATTTGGTGCTGGTCTTGCATTACTACTCGAGTATGCTTGGATAGCAATGACAAAAACACACGTTAATGATTTTCTCTTCACAATGAATGTAGAAACTTTTTGCTGACCACGAAAAAATCATACTGCTGTTAACTTGTCGTTTAGAAATCTTTGATTTCCCTTGCGTTAAAACCGTTAACCAAGCCCACACTTCCGCGCGGTATGGTTTGTGAAGGCAGTCAACAAAAGTACCTACTTCGCTAATGTTGACTAACCCCGCTACCTCTAATAGTGGCAAAGTAGTTTGATAGCGCCTATGACACTGGATAAAGCTTGGAATTCCTGATTTTCAGATCCGGTGGATGCGGTTAGTCTACTTGAAATGCCAGCACCGATAGCCTACAAAAACACTTTGTTTGGACATTGAAAACTGGCTTATTTTTCACGAAACTAAGTTGTCCTGCCTTCATTTCCATACAAGAAAGTGAACGCACATTTCATGTTTGTTTAACGCATACACTGATCGTTGGAACGACAGTGGCCAAATGTTTTTCAACTGTTGACCATACTTTGCCGAAACCACTTTATGGCCTTGTTTTTTTATGACCACTATGATTTTGCTCGTTAGATTTAAGGTAAGAAAAGATACGACGTTATTGTTGCTGAAAACATCACGGTTTTATCATTGTAAATTTGCTTAGTGGGTTGTCTCTTCTAAATAACTTCTTTTCTGATATCTTTTCACATGATAATCTGCGCGATGACGATTCCACAGAATTGAGTCTGCGGTCTTTTTCGCTGCGCACAACATAACAAATTACAAGTTGGAACATATAGCGATGAAGGCTTACGTACCATATTACTCAGGCTCTGTTTTTAAAGGATATCTTGCAAAATGCACCATAGTTCTTCATATTTTTCGTCTTGCAAGTTATAAAATAAATGTCTATATGCTTGCTTGTGCACTGCTTTTATAAGAGACTGACTATGAAACTATTTTAATAGCACGAGCTTTCGCGAGATTGATCTCGCTTCTTCAGGTGCAGCAAATAACGTGTCAAATAAAATGCGGAACGACAAATTGGTGAAATTAAAATAAATGTAAAACAGTAAATTTGTTGAAAAAGCATTGTTTAAAATCACAAGTTTTGTAACATCATATTCATGTTATTGATTAAAACGGCATGCAAATCTATTTCGTGGCAATTTTTATTTGCATCACCAAAAAAACACATTGCCAAAATATTTGGTACTTATTTAAACAGAAAACAGTTTTGAGACAAACACTTTTGATCCAACTTTTTATTCATTTAATTTACAATGAACATGTATTTTCTATAGTTTCTTTTTTTCCACTTGGCTGTTGTTCCTCCATGTCTTCCTCCATTCTTCTCCCACAACTTGATATCTTGAGATAATATACCGAGTGCCCAAGAAATATCAGAGAGATGATTCCAAAATAACCACTGAAAAAATAACATTTTATCAATGCCAATATTTTCTTAAATCTTTGAAATAAAGAAAAGTAAATTACCTGTACACAATAAACTGTGTATTCACATCTAATGCTAGTCCAGCTCGGTCAATCAGTATGATGGTAAGAACTGTATTGAGAGCAACAGCTGCAAAAGTATTTACACCAAAGACAAGTGCAAATCGTTGGGTTGTCAAACCAACAGCTATCTGAAACCTTTGAAGGTTTATATGGAAAAAGTAGAAATTAAAAAAATACCACAGATATAAAGATGGTTAAAATATATGTTACCAACCCGAACAAAGTATTTTTTAGAACTATGATAAACCAAAAAATAGTCACTTACTGGGTGATTGTGATGACAAAATTGTATAGAAAAATAAAAACTACATAGGCCACATAGCACACCCATATGTTGTCTGTCCAGTACATAATCATTAAAAGAGCAAACTTTAGCAGAGAACAAAAACCCAGTGCTAGTTCACCCCAGGTTGACCAGTTTAGTTTTATATAACCAACAGAAAATGCTCCAATTGCACCTGTCAGGGAAAAATAAACAATCATTTTATTATCATTGTATAACATAACCTAAAAGGAAAACATTACATATGTAAAAATGGTTGAACTATATATGCACAAACAAATACATAAAATATAGAAAATTAACAACAATAATAACCAAGTACAGTCGCTGTGCTCTCTACAGCTCCATTGTATATTTCATTTTGATCACTTGGTTGTATTGTTTCCCATAAGTTTTGCACATAATTAACCACCAATAGCCATCCACATGTTGATAAAGCCCACCAAGCTGACCAACGTAACAACACAAGATTCGTGTAACAATCCTTTACATCACTCCACAGCTGTAGTAAAACAACTTTCCATCTTGATGTTGTTTTTTTCTTTACAAGAACCTGCAGAAACAAGATTTAAAAAATATGTTGTTTTATATGCAAGCAAGGCTGTAAAAGATACAAACCTATCAATATATTTTTATTTTTTTAAAAAACAACAGTCATCTGGTAACAACAAGTTTTTGTTTTTGTTTTAATCGAAAAAGTTTAACCAACTCACTGTTTGGCTTCCTGTAATAGTCGATATTGATGAAAATGAAGTCCCAATATCTTTATCTTCTACATGTTGATCCTCATCGGCAAAAAAGAATAGCGTCCTTGTTGGCATGGGCAGAAACAGAGCAATGAAAAATCCAATTGACACGTTGACCAATGATATTACATTCAGGTAGAGGTAATCCAGGTGGGCTAGGGAAACAAGAAGTTGAGCGAGAAGAGAACCAAAGAACAAACCAAACAAAGTTGTGGCACGAACATATGACGTGACTCTTTGGTATTGCTCCTGTTTTACAATGCTGCGAAAAAAAATTGTTGTAAGTCCATATTAAATTATTGGTATATATGTTCTATTGGTCTGAAAACTTGTCATCAATAAAATCATATTTAAAGTTTGGTTAAAAAGTAAAAGATACATGCATATTTTCAACTGTAAAATATCATAATTTTAATTTCAAGTCGATAATAGAAAAAAAAATAGCAAAACACTTACCAATAATGTTAAATTTGTACCTGTATATGTAAGAATAATAACCAACTTCACCGGCTGTAGCCACCCCATAACAAAACTGCATGAGCTGCATTAATGGTACGCCCTGTGCAAAGACTAGCAGCAACCAACAGGAAATATACCTGGGTTTGTGACATAAATTAATAATTTCAGATGAATTGTAAGGAATAAAAGCTCTGTTTACTTTTAAATAAAACTTGGCATAAATATATTAAGAAATTTTGTAACTTACCCCAAGCTCTGCAGTATAATGACTGGCTTATATTTGACATAGTCAGTGAGAAGAAATGCTGGCAACAAGAGAGCAAGATACGAATAAATCCAAACTGGATAAATTGCATTTACGACTTCCTCTTCAGTGAGGTTTTTTCTGGGGCCCTAAATAATGTTAAATGTTGGTCTTTGTTTAACCCAATTAACAAAACCATTTTGCAATACACATTCTTTAAACAAAATTTGTAGTTGTCAAGAATATAGAGAAATCATTTGTGCAGATTACATATATTTATATATTACTCACCATTAAATAAGGTGTGATGAAAGGCTCAGATGGCTTTACATAAGTGAAAAAGCCATATGTGCACAAAAGGACTGTAGGTCTGATCCATTGCCTTTCTTCAGTGGAAACATCCATTAAACTTTATGCATGTGTACCTTTGCAAAACAATCTAAAAAAAAAAAAAATGGGTCTTACAATATGTGACGATAACAATGTGTTCTCTTTACACACAAATACAATTATAAGAAGTTGTCAAGATACCAATTTTGAAACTGTCCATTATTCAGGCAGATAAATTATTTTAGAAAAACCATTTGTTTTTCTAATATGATTTACCGAAAAAATCTGTTGTCGCCCATAAAACTGTTTGGCGATTCCGATTCTTATTCAAAGAGTCATACAGGCAGAAAAACAAATTTAACATACTGTTTGAACAAAGCAATGCAAGTCACCGCAAATATTGGCATATAATGTGTCGCCAAAGTTATATATGCAATGTGACATCATGTACAAACACCTACTTCAACCCATTGTAAACCCTATTGTTCAAGTATCAAATATTATTTTCCATTTCTAGAAAAGATGATGTAACAATAGGCAAAAGTTCACTTGCACTTGATTTGTCTATTGCTTCAAAAATCACTGATTTGCTGAAAAATAATAGTGTCACTTATTATCATTATCACTAAACACATTCTTTCTACATAAATTGTGTTTTTTTTCTGGAAGACTTTCTAAGACATGCCACTAAAATGGGCTAGGTTGTTTAGCTCTGGGCCCCCACACACCTACAATAATATATATTCAAGTGTGTCCTTTAGACCAGGTTTTTTCAAACTGATCCTGTGGGACACTACACTTTTTTACCCCATTTAACATTGTAAATGTAGTGAAATTGTAAATCACAAGAACGTAAATATTAAGGGCTTGAATATTATACCACTGTAATCGATGATATCATCGTCGTTTTTACTCCATAAGAATAGTGGCTCGGCAACGTTTTCCGCAGCTGGCCTGAAATCACGTGCAATTCATGGTTGCGACTTCACGTCAACGATATGTCTTGACGTTGCATTGCAGGAAAAGATCGGCTGAACATGAATTGGTGTGGATTGTAGTTATTTACTAAAACGCGTTCAGCGCAGCCCAAAATCCTTTTGTGGGATTAATTTTACGTTTGGGCAAAGCAGAAACTGTCAAAGAATGAAAGTACCAAGCACCAAAAACGAAAATTTACGCTCAGGTGAAGAAAGGCGTCTGGAATTAACGACAACTAGCGCGCTTTACTAATCGCGTTCAGCGCAACCCAAAATCCTGTTGTCGAGTCTTTGTCGACCATAAAACTGTTTGGCCATTCCGATTCTTATTCAAAGAGGCATACAGGCAGAAAAACAAATTTAATATACTGTTTGAACAAAGCAATGCAAGTCACCGCAAATATCGGCTTAATGTGTCGCCAAAGTTATATATGCAATGTGACATGTACAAACACTTAGTTCAACCCATTGTAAACTCTGTTGTTCAAGTCTCAAATATTATGTTCCATTTCTAGAAAAGATGATGTAACAATAGGCAAAAGTTCACTTGCACAGTGATGACCCCGAGAGCGCCCTATCATAAAATATTATGCGAATTCAAAATCTCGGACCTAATTATTTTTGCTATTTCTTCCCGAACCATCTTTGAACACCACTTATTCTAGTTCTTTGCTTGGACACAGTAATTGTGTTAGAATTATTTCATTTCCTATTCCGTTTCGTTTGAGACGAATGGCAATGATGCCAGTTAGCAAAATGTGTATTCTTTTTTCATACAAAACATCGTACTATCGGTGATCGTCGTTATTTTTGGAATTTCCTAACTGTTATTTTATATATTGGAGTGAATTAGACTAACAGATAAGCCTATAATTTTAATTAACAAATTGAAAATACAACAAATGTCGGCATTTAACTACTCTGCACGTCACGTGTCGTCTTGATTTATGCTTCCATGCGTGTGTTCAACAAAGAAAACTTTTAGGGGACTGCGGCGCACCATGTTAATAGGCTTCTATAGTAAGCTACTGCAGTTGGATACCAATGTATTTGAAATAGCGGCATGTGACTGCAAGAGCGGGTCTAGTTAGAACGAGCATTGATAGACGGGATATGACAGCTGTGTTTGTGATGAGAAACGTGCTTCTCTGTTTAGTTTCCCTGTAACATGACGTTTTGTCACCACAACTGAGCACATAGTTTTTACATGCGAGCCTTGACAATATATGTAGTAGTCGCATAACATACGGCCTTTTGGCAATTATGTCAGACATACACATATTAAATGTCTTCTTCAGATCAGGACATGCTGTTTATCGTTGCTGTAATTGGTGGAGGTGTGCAAGGGTTGGGTTCTGCTCTGTGTATCGCTGAACACATTCCCCAAAGTGAAATTACTGCATGTAATCGCTGAAGAATTTTATTCAGAAGCTAACAACATTTGCAGGTGAGAGGAAATAGGTCATATAACTTATTTATAGTGACTTATTTTATTTGTAAGAACCAAAAAATTATCAGATAAAAGTTTGGAGGTGCATCTTAAATTTAGGTATAACCGCGCCATACGAACTTTAAAAAAATCATTTTCACTTGTGTATAGACTTATGTAAGTTATGTCTTGTAGATCACATGAATTTGGGATTGTCATCAAAAACAACCAGCTAGATTTTAGCCTGAAAATTGACGTTTCTGTGATAGTGGAGCAGCCGTTTTACATCAACCAAAACTGTTCTCGGTAAAACTACAACATATACCTCGCCGTAACAATACAAACACGGCCACACAGATACTTTACTCAGCTAAAACAACCTGGTAGCAAGCAATCGTGTGTTACTTGTTTTGCACCTCATTTTGAAAGACGAAAAAGGGAATACAAAAAATTGTCGGTAGTTACAGCACAGTACGACTTTGGCAAAGGACCTTGTTGGCGGGTAACATTGTTTGTCATGCTGGGGAGCGCTGCTAACTATTATTAACCCCTTTAAACAAAATGCCTGATCGCTGTATGACGTGTTCTGATATATCATGGAAGAGGACAGAAGACGTGGTGTGGCCCACCTCATTCTCTTTCCTTCTTCATAATCAAGGAGTTCTTGCATCATCAAGCTGCCATGACTGAAGCCAAATTGATACGTTGCATCGTTAAGGACAATATTTCAGTGTTAACAAAAGTATTTTAATAATCTGTCTTTCTGGCCTAATTAAACGTAACTTTGATTCACCGACGTTTTACTTGCTAGTTAGCTAGGCCTTTCTCAGGGAAGCTGTGAAAGAAAGACAGATTATTAAAATATAATACGCCTGGCAGCAACACCAGCATAATTAATAAAAGTGTACTTCGTCAAAGCCGAATGTCTATACTCTAAACTCTGCGTGATCTCCATAGAGAGTGCATTGTATGATCCAATGAGAGGTGGGGAAACTGGCGTAAAAAGTTTTGCTAAAGCAGATGAGAGAATAATTAAACTGTTGCTTGACAATATACATTAGTGTATAAGGTGGTGTTTTCATGTTGCGTAACTATTAAACTGAAATAGGTAGAAATAAAAAATTTCTGGTGCTTTAGAGTTTGGATAAAAGGTAATACAAACGCAACAAAAACTTATCAAAATTTCATTTTCGTTTTAGACATTTTGTAATCCACAGTTCCACACATAACCGGAATTGGCAAAGAAAGAAAAGATGAACAACAAATTTGAAGCGTAAGTCGTAGGACTTTTTAAATTTGTAGGACTTTCGTTGGTAAATAGGTGGGTAAAACTATATTTCCAAATGTAGGCTCCAAGATGATGACAGTGGTTCCGATGAAGCAAAGGAAAATAGCACAACTTTATATAAAGACATCAGTCCTGGTCCAGGAGAACACCCTCTTCAATATACATACTGCATCTGGTATTCTAAGAAACAGCCAGGTCGGGCACAGGATGCAGCAAGTTTTGAAAAAAACATGAACATTATCGGCACCTTTTGTTCCGTAAGTGCTTTAAACTGACACAAAAGCTATTTGTAAAACTTTAATTTTAGGGTTGTGATGACAAAAAATTTTTGCAATTTTACATGTAAAATAATAGTTTATATGAATATGTGGTCATGCAATCAATAAAAAAATATGGCTTTGTATAAATTTTGATGGCAAACAGAACACACAACAGCCTTCTGGATGTTCTAAATTAATTTATTTTAGTTTGATTTTTGTGTATAGAAGTTTGTAACTTGGAGTTATTTTGTCAACATCTACATGCCTTTATTTCAGGTTGAACAGTTTTGGAAAATCTACAGCCACATGATTCGTGTGAATGAGATGGCAGGGCACAGTGATGTCCACATTTTTAAGGGTGGAATAAAACCACTATGGGAGGTATAAAATTCTCTTTTCGGTCTAATTACAGATTACGTTCACTAATTTCCTTTTTCTTCTTAAAGGATAAAGCAAATCGCCTTGGTGGAAAGTGGATTGTTCGGCTACGCAAGGGACTTGTTTCCAGATGTTGGGAAAATTTGATTCTTGCAATGTTGGGTGAACAGTTTATGGTTGGCGATGAAGTGTGTGGGGCTGTTATATCCATCCGCTTTCAGGTTTGGCTGCTTGTAGTTGACAAATTTCATTGTGGATAATTAGTATAATTATAATGTGTATCAAAAGTTGCAACAAATACAGTACAACCCAACGGGGCAGTGAAATTGTGTCAAAAGATAGTTCATTTAAAAAATGTCACTAATTGTTGCTCAGCAAGATACATGTAAAACTTGTCATTGGTCAGGAAATTTTGAGAAGCTGTGTCTTCATTCTCAGGAGATACCTGTATTTTTGGCACATGTTCTCTTGACCAATTGTCCCCTAACATTTAACATAATTATATTAACACATGGCCATTTCTGTAGGAGGATATAATTTCTATATGGAACCGAACTGCTGAAGACCAACAGGTTACTTCACGGATAAGAGACACTCTACGAAGAGTTTTAAATCTTCCTCCAAACACCGTCATGGAATACAAGACGCACAACGAAAGTCTGAAGTGAGTTTATTATTTGCAACCAAGCAGCCTTTGAGATAGAATCTAATCTGGCAAATGTGTCAGTTGTTACTAGAAAAACAATATATAGGCCATATACCTGCTGTAAAGCTCAATGGAAGACATTCTGATTCTTTCAATGTTATAGAGCATTGAGAATGATTGTAGAAACAACCGTAACATGTGCCAATGAACTTTACAGCAGGGCCATGTTGTTTGTCTTAAAAATAATTTACAAAACTGTTTCCATATTTAAGTTGCTTTGCATTGTACGGAAACACTCTTCAGTGAGATTTATTAGTCAATCATGGTCCCATAACATAAACAAGTGATGTATTTTGTAACATGAGATATGTGTTTGTCTTGCAGTTCAGTAACTAATTAGTTTTGTTATGTCACTACAAATCATCCTGTAAATATTAATATTTTATTGTCATGTGAAATTTTCATTGTCATTTTTTTGCAGGGATAAATCCAGTTTCCGAAACACCGATATATTCACAAGATAGCAAAACTACCAAAGTTTGCTTGCACTGGAAAGTTGTATGCGCAATCATCACCCAACCTTTATGTTGGAACTTGGATGTCATTCCTACTGTTTTATTTTTGCTTATTGCTGCTGCTGTTCTTAGTTTTTTATCTGTCACATATGGGTTTGTGGAAAAGAGTAGTGGTTTGATTAAAACCCTTGAACTTTCTAACAACTTTCAAATTGAAACTTGTGAATCATTTTTACCCAACAAGTTCAAAACTACCGATGGCATTCAGGACTACACAATTGGCACATTTGTCCTATGCTTTGACACACCATGACTATTTACTGTTCGTTTCCGAACTGCTTGGTAATGCCTTCCCAAGGGATCATTTTTGTTTAGCATCATAACTATTCTTTAGTATTGTTGCTGACAAACCACGGATTACAAAGTTTTAAAAAGTTTCCAAGGGATGAATATATCATAGAAGGTCAAGAACCACTGGTTTAAAGTAGTGTTTTTACATCAAAATATACACAAGGGAAGGTCAGGCAAATCAATTCGGTCGCATCTTCTCAACTCATCTCGAAAAACATGTGATTCTGCAAAATAACAGCATTTATTTGTTGATTCTCCGCCACTAAACGTGTTTCCTGTACTTACCAACAGAAATGCAGCTGCTATAAGCATGGCACGTGAGTTGGGACTCGATGGACCGGTAACTGATAAAAATATGTTTGATTACTTTTGTTCATACGTAAATACATATGTATAAGTACCGATCCGCATAATATTCCAAAAACGCGTACCTTGACCGAGGGTTTCCCAAACTGTTTTTCCCGCGGACCCCATTTTGTGAACATGTTTTTTCTCGGACCCCTAATCTTACATCAAATCATTTTCCCCACGTAATCAGTATAAAATACTACAAAACAATATCAACAGTAACGAATCATGTTTATTTAAGGAGCTATTTGCGTCAGACAAACTCTTCAGTTCAAGTCCACACATAGTCTGGACTCGACACTCAATTTAGTTTGGTGTTATCACACAATCACCTGTAACTTTACTCCACGAAACAACAAATACGACCTTCACCTTATTAGAGAATGTCACCGGCAATAAGGGTGAATTCCTACGTCATAGACGCGTAGTAAAAAAATATTTCGTAAAATACAAAAGATAGTGTAAGAACCATTCAAAAGTGTAATTGTCCACTATACGTGTTGTTTATTTCACTAAATCGCGCAAGTTATAAATTACTACAGTAAATGCTGCTCACGCACATAAAACGTACGAGTTGTGTTTTTAAAATATCTTCACGGACCCCCGTGCGGTCGTTGCGGACCCCCAGAGGTCCGCAGATCCTAGTTTGAGAACCCCTGTATTAACCTGTCTATTTCGCGAATTATGTTAGTTCTGTAAACTTTCAAAATACACGTTTATTGCGTTAGCATTATGGGCTCACATGTAACACCGAAGTGTTCGTGGTCTTCGTTCGTCTCCGCTTCCTTCGATTCAATCCATTTCTTCCAAATGTTTCCAACCACCTCACCCTTGTCATCGGAAACCACCTACCGTAAAACAACAGATTAATTGCAAAGGCCAGTAGGCAGCAGTCAGGCTAAAATTAAGGAGTCCAATATTTTTTTGGTTAATTTTTGTGTTTTCAAACATCGCCAGATGAAGGAAACAGAAAACGTTCAGTCGCGCGCTTTACGGCAAGATGTCTTCTCAAAGATTTAAGAAAAATTTTGAACTTTCCAAATGCCCCAAACTTACAAATCTTTTAACTGAGATATTTGGATGACTACACCAATGTCCATAGTCCTATCGCTGGTAGTATGTCTTACAAGTTGTTTCGTCTCGCAGTTAAAATTCTACTTTGCTATGATGCGTGCTTCACACAGGAAAACCATTCGCCACAAATAATATTTAACTTCGGTCTGAAGTTCGCATTTTGTCCTTGCTTGTGATTCATATTTTCAGCACTACCAAATGACTGTATTACCTCGAAGGACATGTCAGTCAAGCAGCGACAGGTCAAACAGGGTCCATAAATTGTCAACGTTTCACTGGCAGGATTTGTAACAACCGAAAACTTCTCCTTCCACAGACTCCACCTGAGATAAATAACCATTAGGTAGCGATACCGAGCAGCAAAAAGGGGGTTGACGTTTACTGGCTGGGCTTCGATCTGTCGTGTTCTGTTTTTATTATACTGCGTAAACTCAATTCAATTTTATTTTTGCAGACATTGAACTTGAACGCGTCTATAAACATGCAAAATAAACTATAAATATGCGAAATAAAAATAACATGGGCATAAAACAACAAACACAATTTTGTGTATTCTATATTTCTTTCAGATCGAAATTGGACAACAAAAATATATGTGTAAACAAATTACGTTAATATAAACACAAAAGTTATTGGCGTTGAAACGACAGCACGACTTCTATTTCCAAATAACCATGGAAGTATGGGAGGTTGAGAGCGTGATTACGTGGGAGCCTAATGCGCTGTTACCTTCATCTCACTACAATTTGTCGGTTAAGGTTATTTATTTAGCTTGTGTTTGGACAACATCAGATGTTTGGGATTCATCGGTCTTGCGGTTGATTGTCGGCCGATGACATTTTGCTAACAGCGGCTGAGTTTGTTTTGCACTCACGATGTCAGAGCACGGTAGCGAGGAAGCAAGGGTATTTAGTAAATCACAGAGTTGCTGCCATGCAAGTAGAATGGACACAATTTCCTGATGAACTAGCTTTAAAAAATTTACCTGATGACAAAATGGCGGTAAAAAATCCTTAAAAACATTTTTAAATTTTTCTGAAATGTTTGTTCCTTGAAACAAATACTTTTTTCCTACATCTGCGTGACAACATCTATCGTTAAATTGGCAGGAAAATGTAGAGTTGCCACAGCGCATCGTGAATCGCGCCATTACCTAAATGTCATTAAAATTTCCCTTCCCTGCGTAGACGACTTTTTGAAACGCCAACTTTGCGGGGAAATTATATTCAGGTAACTTACTTTTGTTCCACTTCCCCCATCTCCACGTCATTGGCGTTTCTCACGCGCATGCGCATAAGAGCACATCCGCAGCAACACCAACACGCGTCATCACAACGCACGGGACGATCGAACTGCATCACTAAATTACCGGCATTATCATCCACCGTCATAGAATAGGATCGGGCTGGACCACAGCAGTGTACACAACAACATGACGATTCTAACAAGGTTTGAACATGTAAAATACGAGTGTTTAACAATGATTAATTAGTGATAATTGAAAATACACTGCAGAAAGTTGTTTTATATTTGGTTTAGTTTTGCTAAAAACCGCTGAAGAAAAAAAACGGACATTTTTGGAAGTGCGGCAAAAATTGTCCGCGTCTTTGTTAACGTGTGGTGGGCATTTAAATGTAAACGACAATTTAACGTTACTTCGAAACGACACAATATATTTCAAATGAAAGTCCTTGTTGTCCATTTGTTATTCACAGACTATGGCGCTTTGTAATTGCGAAAACTATTAATAATCAGATTCGTTGCCAAATATTTGCATTAAAGTTAGGAATTATGTCTTAACGCTACCAATCAAACTCTCGTGGCCTCGACGTTTCTCTGTAATCACAACAACCGATCATCCGTAATTGGCTTACATCGGATGCGAGCAGTGTTTTGATACGGGAGCCGGCAGTGGTTTTTAATGCCAGGTAATAAAAACATTATGATCTTATCGTGTTAACTAAATTTAACTGCGGGCTCTTTTAATAACCGCATTTGCTATTTTCGAGTTTGTATGTTTATTTTTGCAATGCTTTAATGATGTGACCGCCGAGCTTTCCACTAAAACTGGCGGAAAATTGTCCTGGAAGGTTAAATGAAAAATGAGTTAGAATCTGCCAACAGCAGTGTGGTGTTAATAAATTTAACAAAAAAACGTGGAAGTTCAATTGTTCATCTTACTGATCATTTTATGGCTCAGTTGCATCCCTATGATTTAAGCCGATAATGCCATTTGCATAATTTTTATATAATTTGGTATAACCCATCGGATAGACGTTAACTGCAAAGTACCATTAAGTAGAAACGTATTGCCTGGCCAGTTAAATTGTTCACATACTGTATCTTAAACTTTATACACACTTAATGTTGTCATGAAAATACCTTCTTTGGCAGTGTATATGACATCTCCGTGTTCGTCGGTGACACGATATTGCTGGACTCCCTTGCATATAGTTCCTACAAAGCAAATAACTTTAGTTCCCTTCATCGAAACAAGTAAGTATTATTTTTGCCATAAGAGCTTTTAATAAACATTATGCTTGACAGCTTTAGCAACAAATCTAAACAAACGAATTCCCACGTGGCAATACAAAACCTTGACCCACGGGTCATGGGTAATGCCAGTTAAAGCCCGTTTGCTTGAACCGAGAGTTTTAGCGGTTGTGCGTATTTAATTTAAGGATCTTTTCATAACAATGCTTGGTGAAAACATACCAAAATGGTCGTAGGCGACACACTATGTAGATTCACGTAGAAATAAATGATGGCTGTTATGGACCAGCAGATCTTTAACTATCTTACATTTGATTTCTTGTGATTCTTTAATGGGTGTAGCCCATAGCCTACCAAGTAGCGGTTTCATAAAATAAAAAGACCGCATTAAAAAAATTTACTCGGTGACCCAAAATTAGGACTCATATACTGCTATTTTTGTTGCCAGGCATACTAATTAATCGAAATTGCTCTTCTGACACTTAGTTTCTAAAGTGTTTATTTGAAACCAACGTTTCGTCTGCCATCCTGAAGAAGTCTCGCCGGATGGCAGACGAAACGTTGGTTTCAAATAAACACTTAAGAAACTAAGTGTCAGAAGAGCAATTTCGATTAATTAGGACTCATAGTTTGAAAATCTCTGCTATGGAATGAATACACTTGTGCAAAACATTAAAGTGATTTAACTCTGTCACCAAACATTGGACTTTACAGAACTTTGGTCGTATTATGACAAATGAGAAATTCTCCACCTCCTCGTTTGACCACGCGTGTAATGCGGATTTCCTTGGTTCCAACCAGGGCGTCCAGACCCCGCATGACACCGTTGCTCACTCTACTCAATTTCGGAATGTTAATTCCATCATTCAAATGCTTTTCGCGGAAAATCGACTGTCTGGGCGCATCCGACACAACGGACATGACCACGCTTCGTTTCGAATCTTCAAATCCCGACAAGAACTTTAACCGCTTGACACAACAAGATTATCTCCTGAGAAATTTGTTCTGGACTGCGATGCTGGAAGTTACGATAAAAATATAAATAGAAAGATATCTCTGTATATAAGTACATGGTTTCTATTTTTGCTCAGCGGTGCGGCTTTCGAAAGCGTGTTAGAGCTAAACAAAAGCATTAGAAAAAAACTTGCTCTATAAATAAAACGTCCATGTTCAACCGAAATGATTCGAATGCCACCCAAACCTGCACAACTTCAACCAAGTTCTGTACTTCGCAAACTGAGCAGGAACGATTAATACCACCACAATTCTGATTGTTTTTATGCCACAATGCTGAGTAGTAGAAAACGCACTCACGTACAGCGCCAAAAGTTCAGTTACTTCTATCTATTGAGCACCGCAATTCTCGCCGTAAGATCCCAGACTCGGACAAAGGGTGAAATCGTGTGTTGTGTGTGTTTCGCAGCGATTTGTCGCATTGGCAACAGCGAGTTGACACAAGTTCTTTTGAGGTGCGCAAATCTTGTGTTCACAGCGATCCTGGGAGGGAGGAATAGTTACCTGATAACATCGACACCCCTGGCTGTGGCGGTTTCTTTGTTTACCTCGGTTGCCCTGGCAACCAACGCCAGTCGGTCTCGTCGTCGGAATGGGTAGGGATTATTCCATTTATGGCGGTATAACTCTGAAATATACCGGGCTCCACATCTTAAATGTGGAAACAGTGTGCACTGTCTGCAGTTTTTGTCCCTCTTCACAGTGGAATCTAAGTTAAGTTCAAACCATAGATTCATCGGTTTATTGTTGTTAATTATACGGTTTTGATGCGTGGTTATGAGTCAATGCATTGGTGGCACGTCCCTAACGAGCGTGACTATAATATTTGTCATAAAACAACCTACATTACAGCAGCTAGAAGAGACCCATAACCATAGTTGCACGCTCCGAATATTGGGAGGGTGAAGTCATAAACAAGGCAACCACATTATAAACAAACAACAATATTTGATAGATTAAATACTGTGGTATTTGTAAAGGTCAGTTCAAATTTTAATGCTGCTGAATTGGTGCGCCAAAATTGCTTACGTGTAAATGTTGTAGCCAAATACTGCTCTTCTGGCAGTATTTAGCAATAAAACGTCTGGCAACGTCAGTAACAATTTGTTGTGTAAATGTTAATAAAGATGTTTGAGATGTTCATACTATACTACACACATAATACACATTTGTTTACTTGGTACATTGCATATGTTACAGCATGCACAAACCTGTCAACCTTCTCCAATCGATTGGTAAGCGGTGAATAAAACAACAGTGACAATGAATTGGCTGTATGACATAACAATGGCACCACAGTTTAATGCTTACAGTGTTTGACTCCCAATTGTAGAGGTGGCGCAAATGCCAACACCATGTAAACTCCAAACGATTTTGGGAGATAATTTGAATCCGAGTTCCTAAAGGGTGGAATGCATGTTTGAACCTTTTCACGACCCGAGCACTCCCAGCAAGCATAGCACGTCCTGTAACGCGAAGCCAAATTTCTATAAAGCACCACATAAATATAAATACTTATTCGCGTGTGGACTGATGACGTAATACTTCCAAAATAGGTTATTCTGCAAGAATCGCGTTTGATTTTTGTGATAAAAAATAAAATAATGCGCTTTGTATTAAGTAAATGATTCAGGTGTAAAAATGCTTTTAGGGTCTACATCACCCTAAAAGTATTTCCCAATAAACTATATCCTATAACTACTATATCCTTTACCCATATCCTATAATCCCCTAATTTCCACGACCAATTAACTACTTACCAAACAATCCCTGAAAGGTTTTCAGCTTTTCTGTAACCTGGTGACCTCTCAACCGCGTCCCCGGCCTCATCACGAACCGCTCACCCGCGGTTTGGGGCAAAACAGAGATTTTCCTCATGTTCTGCGCCTTGTTTGTTGACAAGCGGCGGCAAAACAACAATCCGGAAAGCCGATAACAAGGTAAGTTTTTGGTAATTAAATACCCAAGTCCGATAAGCGATCTTCATTTTCCCCGATGATAGATGCGTGTTTGTCGGTCGCCGATGAACGTTTCGTTGATGTTTTAATTAAGCCGTGCAACCTCGTCCAGGTGATCAACGACTTCTGTTTCAGACTTGGGACGATTTCAAAAGTGCGGTAATTCTGACGCATGTTGCTATTCTTCTAACGGTTAGGCACGAAGCAACTGTGAGAGCTATACACGTTGCTGCATCCTTCGCCGAGGATCCAGGGCGGTTCGAATTGGGCGATCGTCACCCCTCAAGAATGTGTCGTAATACTGAAATAAATGCCGCAGTGAGAGACAAATAGTTTCGATTTCGTTCGTATGAGGTGTGATTGGCAAGCGCATGCAATCTGCTTATGTCTAGCGAACAAAATCGCCATCACGATGAGCTTGAGATTGCCACCGCCCAGAGAAATGTTCTGGATAAGATTGTTTCGATCATTGAAATACTAAATGCGAAATATCATCAGAAAAAAAGTGCAAACTGAATCGTATCTGGTATGTTTTTTTGTCGACCACCCCGGGATTCGAACCCGCGCTATCTTGCGGATGATTACCCAAAAGATATTTTCTTTCGTACATGAATATGCACAACTGCTTGGCCGATCCAGCAAGCGCCCTTTCTGTTTCAAATCACTTGACCACCCAAAAGTGCTTTCTTTGAGAATTGCGCCATCCTTATGAGAAACACTTGTTAAAACCACTATAACAGCTGCGGTGCAGTTGCAAGGTTTGTGTTGCTAAGTTTGAGCGTAGGCGGTGTGGTAAAAATATTGCGGCGTTAAGCTACAGCGCTTAAGCGCGATAAAGGTGTTACTCTCATTTAAATATTTGTACACACAAGGTTTCTTGTGACGTGTGTATGGGTTTTCCTTATTGCACCTGAGATTCGGATCTTTATCAATCCACGACTTGGGTTTACTTGCAATTGTTTATTTCGTGTTAAGGACGCTCGACACAATTCGAAAAAAAATTGAAATAGTTTGTAGAACAAACTCAATCATTAAAAACGAGCAAAAATATCAATATTTAGATATTTTTGAATTAACAAATCAAATATGTTTAACTTCAAGCATATTCAAAATGTTGTTGCAGAGGAATTTTTGCCTCAGATAAAATAAGTGGATCGTTGGCTGAAAATACAAACAAACCTTCAAAGAGCTAAGTACGTATTTGCAAGATCTCAATTAATACAACGAGAGCAGTCGAGCAAAGGTCACATACATTTGCAGATGACAATCTGTTATATTTGGAGCAGCAAGTAGCAAAACGTGTAACCTAATTTGGTGCATTTAGGCGCATTTCTAGGCTAAAGCAATAAGCGTGCATTTGTAGATACGTTAACGCGAAATTATCCACGTTTCAATCGGTTCCTTACTTCTTCGATTCTTGTCAATAGGAAGAACGCATTGAATCCTCCTGGATCGTTTGAACTCCTATCTCCGTATGCATCTTCCAATACTAATTGGCTCTTACCATGCACGCAGGTGGTATGTAGTGATTCCGCGGCTACCAAAATAAGCGCTTATCGGTTAAAGAGATGCTAATAGCGTTTGCCGTGTTCTCGTTCGGCGCCAATTTTGAGTGGAGTTTGATTGATTGAAAGTTGATCTGCTCACGAGGGACCTCACACAACTGTAGGAAATAACTCATATGAGATTAAATCCAAATACTACAGTCGTTATAATATGATGGTTTTCAAATGTTGTTGCTTGGCACAACGGAAAGGAATATCAGAAGAAAAAAAATCGAAATTAAATGTCCTGATCTAAAAAGCGAATGTGTATTAAAAAATATGACACACATTTCTTAAACAATTCTTGAATTGAAAGGTGGACAAATTATCATGAAACATCCAACATACAACACATATTTTTGTTTTCTTGGGCAAGAAATAGTAAATGCTTGAAGGTTTTACGATACTTTTTAAAAATTAAGCATTTTAGAAACGAATTTCATCATTTAACTTTCAAAAAGTATTGTAAAACCTTTAAGCAACTTATTGTTTCACAAACGAATTTAACATAAGGAAGTGCACGGCTCCGTCAGCGTGCGATCAAAATTACACAGGAATAACTTTCCGCAAACACTTCGGTGCTCATACTGTTCATAGCGACCATAGCAAAAAATGCACCCTGGAACTCTACACAACATACTTACTTCTCGACCGGAGAGCTACAAGGTACGCGGAAGGCATGGAGACTGGCCGTAATGCGATTATATGAGTAATTTTACTGTTTTCTCATTTTGTCAGCATTACAGGCCAAGCATCGTTACTTAAAAGTCATTGAACTATCATCCACGAATGTGGAATCTTTCCAGTTTTTTAACTATCTGCTAGCAATCGGTGTAGAAAATATTGGCCATAGCAAAGTGCAACCAAAGCTAATGTAGTCTTTTATATCGATATTTCGAATTTATCTTTAACAACCAAAGTGGTTCCAGCATTTATTTGTTATTCCCGAACAGTAATTTTTATACCCGATTCTGTTAAGGATTAATTAAATCAACGATTCCAAGCATGTTTAGCGGTGAAAGTTTTATTCAATCGCGTACAAAAAATATACAAAATACAGAAACCACAAGACGTCGAACACAGACGGAACTTTCGCTTCACAAATAACCAGATATATCGCGACTTGCACAGAACGCAAAAGGCACGAATTGTGAAATCAAATATTATACAAAAGTACTCGCGACAAAAAGTATTTGGGCAGGAAAACGATAAAAGTCAAATCGCGGATATCGGCACATGTTGCCATGTATCGTAACGTGATATATCGTGAATATAATATCTATATGTGAAGAGCTTTAATCGCGAAAGACTTAATGTAGGTTGTACGGCTTATCATTTTTGCTGTGATGTGCGCATAACATCCACAACTCAAGACCGCACTGGATAAACCCTGGCCTCTCGTGTTCGTGTTTCCGTAACGTTTCATGCGGTAGCGCGAATACAGGAGAAAAATACTGCAGTTGTAAACAGGAGTTTAAGAGAAAAAGTGGACAGGTGCCCGTATGAGGTTGTTATAAATCCGGTCGATAAACATTACAAAACATGTGGAGAAAGTGTTCGCATACATTAATACATACGGCAGTCGCTAAAACGCGGATGAGCGCAGTGTAAATGTAATAGATCTGCGAAAAATAATACAAGAATAAAGATTTTAAAATAAACACTCTCGATGATTCTGCACGAAAACGAAAACTTCTGACTAAATCGTTTTTCCTCGTCAAATATTATATGTTTTTAAATCCCTGACATTATTAAATGTTTGTTATATTTTAAAAGTCTGGCATCACCGTTATATAAAGTGACGAAACCAGCAACCAGCCTTGTCCAATATCGCGCTATGAAAAGTAGCCTAGACTTGAATCACAGAACTTGAGTTTTCATCTGAAACCATCGAATAATTATTTTCGGATTGAACTTCACTTTGAGATCCTTCCAACGGTTCTGGTGATTTTCGCGGTCTTCCCTTCGGCTTTAGTTGAGCTTCAGATATTGAACCGTTTAACTGACCCTGTTGAAACACAGAACCATGGTTAAAGTTTCTTCTATAAACCAACACTAATTACTTTCTTCGCTTACCTATTTTAGATATGCAATAACGTTTTAGTGAAATCTTTGTGATATGCAGTCGATGCAAATTTTTTAACCATGGGTTTACGATTGTTGTAAAGTTTTGATTATTCGCATCTATATTTAAACCAAAATATTTATTATGTCCAAACGCAAAAAGCACATTATTCCTGTACATGTTTTACGCCAAAATTTAAATTGCCTAATTTATTTACATAGCGCTTAAATTCCATACTACGGCAGCCCCTCGTAAAGGGGCACCGTCCGCAGCGATAAAATTAGAGTTAAACTATTGTTTGTTTTTCGAATTATTTTGTCAGCTAACACGTTTTAGAGGCAAGATTGCTGTTGTATTTTGATGCAGGAGAAAATAGCGTTACCCCCTTTTTCAGGACCCAATCATGTCCGTTTATGTACTCGAGCTCAATCATCACGGGCAGTGTAATTGCCTAAGCATAGTTGCTTAGCCTATTAAGCCTCCCAAATTTGATTGATTCTGTAGCGCGCGCAAGACCTGCGGCGCAGGATAATGGTTTGTACAAAGAAAAAAAGACCTATTTGAAAACCTTTCCAAGGACCTGTTTAGTCGAAATAAATTTAAATTAACGCTGGGGTATATTTTGAAGTTAGCCACTGATTGAGAGATAATGGTTTAGTTGCGGCTTGCGAAGGAGAAGTGAATATGTAATTAACATATTTCGTCCAATTTACAGTAGTGAGTGGCGAAAACTAATGGTTATGAACTTCCATCAACATGCACCGAAACTTTCGCGGAGTAATACGTTTTGTTGGTTGTCGGTTTTAGATGGGCAATAATTCTGAGGCACTTAAAAGCTGTTATAGACGTTTTTTCTAAACACACATCATATTTGATCATTAGGGTTACTGACAACGTAGCCAAGACATTGCCAAGTAAGGACCTGTGCAGAAGGGTTGCTGCCTTGTCATTCGATAAAACATTTCTGTATTATGTTTAACCAATTTTTGTTTAAGCGATACAAGGTGCACTGCTATAATCGTACCTGTTTTTTCCATTTCATTCTTCTGTTCTGGTACCAGGTTTTAACTTGAAGTTGAGTCAAACCGAGCGATTCGGCCAACTCCATGCGATCGGGAGTCGAAAGGTATTTCTTTTGTTCGAACTTGCGTTCCAAACCCATAAGCTGAAGCTCAGTGAACACGGTTCTGCTTCTGCGGCACTTTTTCGACTTCATGTCCTGGCAATAATAAACTAATTTAAGTATCTCATATATCTTCTCGACATTTGTTTTGATGGCGACAATTCAAGACCCTGCTAAAGTAATATCCTTGCATGTTGTTTTAGGGACAACTGGTTGTGATGTGTCCCGCATAAAAGCGGTCATTATGATAAAACATGCCTTCAAGAGGAAACAGTGAAAGTAGTATTCTGCACAACGTCATAGGTCACTCAAAAACACCCAGTGCTTTTGCAGCCGACACCTGTTAGGGCTTAGTAGGGTAACAGGAGATATCAACTCCAAAATAAATTACTTTCCTCGCAACAAAGTTCTTACCCCGTTTGGCGAAAGATCTGGACTGGAGACGTCGCCTCTTAGATATGCCGGAAGCCCCGTCATGGTCCGCTCCAGTGATTGCGTGATGCATTGTGGGATACCTGGCTGGAATACCCCCCGTCTAAACTTCAGGGCCGTCGAATCCAAGATGTGGTCAAAGGCGCTTTGTCGTTCAGCTGACTTGCTTTCCTCTGACGTAAAGTGAGGGCTTATGGGAGTCGGTTTTGCCAGGTTGTAGAGGCTGCTGGAATGCACTGGAAGTTTGCCACAGTTTAATTTGTCCATCGCTGCGTTGTGGGGCATCGCAAGGAGACCTTGCAAGCTGGAAATGTGCTCTAAAAACAAAAACATCACATTTGCTTTGGTCGTAATAATTTATTTCAAGACGAAGTTTTTTTATAAACTCTAGGTAAATGGGACATGGTGTCACTTTGCAATAAACTTCACAAACAATTTGTCCTTTGCCAACTTTACTGACTGTGCTTGTCCAAAGTACAGCACAAAATGGGCTCTTCATGTCTTGTAAAGCTAAAGTGTATATGTGCCAACGAGCAATTATTACGTAAAACAATCAATAAAATTCTAAAGAGATGGTCAATTGTTGCGTAATAATATCTGCTTTAACTGAATGTCAAAAACGAAACTTGCATGTGAATTGCTGAAATTAAAATTACCTGAAAGATTGGAGTAGTTGCCAAGGAAATTAGGAACAGTTGGAATTGGCTGTTGAAGGAATTTTTGCTGTTGTGAGGCCGCATGGGCAGCTGCGACCGCCGCGAACAAAGCGGTTGGATTGTGCATGCACTGCAGGTAAACAAACAAACCGGTTAGGGCTAGAAACATCTAAATTCTTGGTTTTCATGCATTTCGGAAAAACGGTTTGTTATGCATAAATGCGTCCGTCGTGGGGACCTTATACATTCTGCTGTGTTCCGAAATCAGTCTATGTTTATTTGATCGTCACGTTCCCAAAATAAACCAGTGACCCTCGAATATACTTTCCAGACAAGAGCGGAAGGCGCACAACCCAAAGCTAATTGTGTAAAACACAAAGATTAGACCTTGTCCCGTCGTCATACCTGCTGGTAATACGCTGTTAAGTTGGATGGGAGTAAGCGGCTTACAGATGGATGATATAACGCGCCCAAACCGGTGAAATCAAGGGGATTGGTTGCGCTTGGCGAGGGAACTCGGTCTATTTGTTGCTGCAATAGCATGTTGTTAGCAAAATGGTGATGGAGTTGCTTAGCGACGGCTTCTTTGGTGACGTTTTCGCCGTAATCGGTTCTGATGGAATCTGGTGAATATCTGTGAAAGACGGACGTTAAAATCTTGTTATTTCGCGATAGTTTAGGCAAAAAATCATTACCATTTTCTGTATGTATCGAAGCATCAAATGCATTTAGCCGCGCAAATGCTGCGGAAGCGGCAAGTTAAACTCACAAAAGCAGCTTCAAACAATTACTGGCGTTCAAACCCAGTTTTCGACACTGACGTGTTATGTGCAAACGAACTGATGGGGCAAAGACGTTTAGAGGTCAAAAATGCGTGTTGAGACCCACGCTTTATTTTGTAAATACTTGTAGCTCTGCGGCGAAAATCGCCAACATTTTGCTTTTGGGTAAATCGGGGATTCGGTTCATCGCAAAGTCGTGTCATGTTTGTTTCTTCCGAAACAAACGTCCAAGCCTCATGAAAAACTTTGAATTTGACTAACTTTTAGGTAATGCGATCAAGTAAAATTTTTATCAAAACTGTTCATTCAATAAAAAAGAAATTTGCCAAAAAATTCGACCTCGTGTGTTTTTGTCTGAAGTAAGTTGTGACTAGTTGTGTTGTCGTCACTTCACGTCTATAATATTGTGCTTTCAAATGTACGGGTACCAATAAATTACGTCAATTTGTTTACCTGTGATCGTCGTAATCGTTGCAAAACTGATCCTTCTTCGTATCTTGCATTACTCGGAGATCCTCCGATGTTGACTGATCGTTGGTGTGACGTCGTTTAATTATTTTACGCTGCTTGCAAGATTTCATCCGTTCCTCAGACGACACGTCATCTACAAACATGGCGTAATGAGTAATACAAGATCACAAAACGTAGATACGTCTAATAAATATATATATGACTCAGCCTTAATGTACGCAAAACAACGGAAGTGATTATCACCTGTGACGAAAACATGGGAAAAAATCCTAATCGCTCATGAAGAAACCGGCAACAGTGAAAATAAAATACCAACTGTGGCTGTTTAGCGAAGGTCCGTCAATTAAGACCCCATAGTTCAGAGATGTCTATCTATCATCCGATTAAACGTGCCGCGCGATTTCGATTTTCTCTTCGATAAATCGTCTCATTCTCTAGTATCGCAAACCTAATCGTTCCTGTGCCAATCACCATCAAAGCATCACGATCGGCCTCTAATCGGATGCCTTGCACCCGGAATGTCGAACTCATTTTAAAGCATCTTTGTGTACGAAAAACGATTAGCGCCGCGCAGAGGGCTCGTGTTTGTTGATGGCGTCACGGCCGTTCCGTGGGTACATTACCTCCCACTTGATCGCGGGCTAAACGAGGATCTTTAAGTGAAAACCCTTGTCTATGTGCAGGTGAATGCTGGGTTGCACGGAACACAGTTCCCGCGTCAATCAACCTTTTCAACTCCCGATTCTGCATGTCCGATTTCAGGCCGTTATCGCGTTTTGCTGGCAACAACAACAAACTGGAGTAATTACCGCGCCTCCCAGTTCTTCTCCGTGTTATCTCGCCCATCCCACTGACGTCATGCCACATCCATATCTGCCCCGATGTGTTTCGTTTAGGGCGGCGTTCAGCGGGTGTCTCACATCTTTTGTCGGATCGCAGGCTTTGACAAGTATTCCCGACCGCACAAGCGATTAATGCGCAGCCGTTGAACGTTGAAAACCAAGATCAGAAACGAGCCGACGATACGAAGGTTTAATTGCGACGACTTCGATTTTTCAGCGATCGAATCTTGCGCGAAGCCGCGGCGGGAATCTCGTTCGTTATTTTTCCCTGGGCCTGAAGGCCTCGTTTGCGCATTAGTCGCCGCTTATCTCAGCGACATAACGGTGATGAAAGAGGCCACTTCGCGGAAACAAAGTGAGCAGGAGGCCGATATGGCGGCGTTAATATAACATGATCCGCACACTGGAACACGATTTAGCGCCAAATTGAGTGAGCTATTGATATTTTACGAACAACTTTGTTGAAAATGCTTATCAGTTAATGACGACTGATAAATCGCAAGCAATAAAATATTTCGTTTAATGCATATTACTTAAATACCAAAAATAAGTTGTTTGCCAATTGGGGATTATTTTGTATCTTCGACAATAAATATTTTGCATAGGACAATTAAATTCAATCTCCAATTTACCCAAAACACCCAACTAATATTTAATTAAAACCAAAAGGTTTTCTTTAATTTGACCCCACATGTTATAAACGCAATAGCGACCGCAAAATGCATTAATCTTACCATGTTTCCATTCGTCAATGGAGCTCGACAAAATAGCGTTGACACCGAACCTAAGCCTCGGTGCTTCTGCTTTGCTCGCGCGTCGTAGATCCCCAGTCGACCCGCAACAAACATCAACAGCGCACCCGCTATTGGGGCTTCCCATCTCGCTGTCCGAGCTTGGACAATACGAGTCATGCTGTTGAAATCTTTTCGCATTCCTCGGGCTCTGGAGTGAACCATCAACCACAGGTGAGACATAGGTGTCCTGTATCGCAAAACCGCTCAAAATGTCCTTGATTCTGAAAGAGGAGGCGCGTTTGGTGTCCGCATCATTCGGAGAGCGTTGGTCGGTTATGATTGGTTCATCTTCGGATGACGCGTATGGATTGTCTGGCGGGGATAAGGAAGATTCTTTGGTAGTTTTGTGTCGTTGATCAAACCATGGAAGGTTGTGGGGTTCCAACGGGCCCAGGAGGCTCTTTCGACTAAACGGATGATGGTGTCGCCCGTCTTGGTGGATAAGAAGGTTCTCAGAGTGTCGTCGACTCATTCTGGTGATCACAACTGAACGTTTGCTTGAAACTGTTAAAAAAATTCTGCGAAACTATTTACTTTCTGCACAAAATATAAGGCAACAAAATTTTAATTAGGTTTGTTTTGTTACTGCCTGTTCCTGTGCACATCAATAGTAGCTATTTGAACCTCTGAAGCATTACAGGCGAGATTTTTCATATTTTACACTCTTCGGTTATTTTATGCCAGAAATCGCTACATAACAATTATTGGCGAACTTCATGTTGGTGAGAATTCAAAACTTATTCAAGGCCCATTTCATTCCGCTGGTTATCTTCCGTACACACACAATACATTAAACTGTTTTCCCGACTACCATCAATTTCTATTTACACTTGACACCACCGATGATCCTCTTGCACACAAACACCCGAAACTCAACTTCTCGCTCCCGTTTGTTTTGGAACTCACCAAAAGTGCGTTTATCTCCTCAAATTCCCGTAAGTTCGCACTCAAGCTCGACCCGAACTAAAAGCTTTCCCAGGTGGTCCCTAGGCTGCGCGCAAGACCCCTGCGAACGTGCGGGAACAACCTGTCCGCCAACTCGTATCGCAGGTGCGAAAAAAACTTGGTTAAGTGCGGGCTAATCTTACGGTGGGCGCAGGCGCGCGAAAACGCCAGCTGTTGCAACTCATTATTGGCCCAATCGTTTATTGTGGCAATACTGCCTGCGTCTGTTGCTAACTGGCGCCGTTCAACCGGCCGTGAACCCTGTGTTCGACGCAAACATTTTTAGTTGGGCCGTTTCCGTAAACGCTTTGCAAACGACGACTGTTTAAGAGTAGGCTCTGTTTTTGGCAGCCGTTGAAAGGTGAAGAGTTCGTCGCTGTTCTAAACCAAATTCCTTGTAAACGAATTACGATAGTCGATTACAATAAATCCCGCAGTTATTGTTTGCAATCGCTTTTTAATATTCGACGTTAACCCAAATCAAATTTGCAATCGTTTTCAACTAAATACGTATTTACGAATCAATCAATTTCAGAAACGAAACTGAAAAAGCGCGTTTCATGCTATCAATATATTATTCAATAGAGGCAACTCACTTTTTCATCGTTGTAGTAGCTCCGTGTGTAGCAACATAGGAAAAACAACACTTAAAAGTACACGAGAAAGGTCTCATACTTTCAACCACGGAAGCTTTGGCAAAAATCTCCAATAATAAAATGCCACCACATGAATAACACTATATCCCTCCCCGACTCTGAACACCCGGAAAACTTTCCTTTCGGGCGCACGCGAATCCAATTCTAGCACAACTTACATATTTTCCATGTTAGCAATCACGGCCCTAACGCGGGAAAGCCGTAAATGGCACGCCTTGTCCGCAAAGTACGTCTCCTTACGCTGCCCGGGCGAAAACAAATCCCCGCAGTGTTAACACCGTAATAGCGAATATCCCTAAAACGTACGTTAAAGTTGTCCGGTGATCTGGCGTGCTCAGTGGCTCGGTAAATCGGCCAGGTGTTTGCGGCGAACGAACTCAATCTATAAATTGTCGCCCCTCAAGATTTCGTCCTGCGACTGGCAGCTTGTCCCCACTTGTAATTCGTCTGTTTCTCGCCTGTCTTACATTCAATGACACATGTTGAGCGCGCGGCAGAGGTGTAAATATTACCAGTAGACACAAGTGCTTGTGTCGCTATTGTCGCAGCCTCATTATATCCACATGACAGGCGCCGCCTCTTGGGGCAATTTTTGTCATTCAATGCGATCGGGTTACTGTTAATACGCGCCGGCATTTCGACCAATTGTTTCCCCACGGCCTCGTGTTTAAATTTTCAAATGCCGAACGGACCCGATGTATCAATTTTTGTATCGTACGATCCCTCTTGGTGATTGTAATTGGTCGATGCGACCTTGCAGATGTGAAATGCTGTCTGTATTATTGCAGAATTGCGCCACTGAGCTACATACCATGAAATTTTAACAATACAAGGTGACAAATGCGCAAGTTAAACATCAGATACAAGTTCACAATTTCACATGAACGCAAATAGTTCTTCCAGCAAAGAAAAAACAATTTGCTGCGATCGACGATGCAGCTGACATGATGCATCAACTTCTATTAGTTTTTACAAAGCAACTTTGGTGTATTTTGCCTTAGCATCTTTCCAATCAACGTAAAGTTTCTAAAACGATTATGTAACAGACGATGACGAAGTTCTTAATTCCGGATGTTTAACTGAAATTCTCTAAACTTCGCGTTCGCATTATCCGCGCCGCCAGTGCTCCATAAATGAATTGCGATTCCCTTGCAGCGCAGAATTTATGAGGAGTAAGAAAGCGCCTTCGCCCTTTTTCGTTGCAGTCTTCAGCTGCATCAGTTGGGGCAATTCATCTTCAACCGATATCACGTGCATTTGATCCGGCAATCGTTATTCGCTTACTGTCCGCAAATGTTGGGCCAACCAGACCTTATCAGTAAGCTTTGAACTAAAAGCATGACCGGACCACGAACCTCTGCACATTAACATTACGCACGGAGTACTTTGATTTATTTCGAAAGGTTTTCCTAACGTACCCGACTCTTAGATACCATCGCTCTAATCCTAGATCAGAAAGCTGCAATGGCAATTTGCGAGATAGACTCATGGAGTTTTGCGTGAAGGCCGCGTGCCATGGTTATTATTATCCAATCAGGGACGCTCCAGTATCACTGCACCAATCACGAAGACTATGCAGATTAAGACTAAGTAGCGCGGACGCCATTGCTTTTTGAAAGCCGTATAAATAGAAGAATTCGTATTTAGTGTTTGCAAATTTTCAGGACAAATATCCCCCGGGAAATAGTACAGTTTCGTTATAAGTACAACAACGTATTTGACCGCGAATCAATATGTGCTCTAGGTATTTAATATTTAATTAGTATTTAATTGTAGCGCTTGTGATGAGAAAATACTATATAAGAGTGAGTCGAAAATTTTGGGAGAAACATACAATAATTAAACAACACGGAAATAGGAGAAATTATGAGACCAAAAGATGTCTTGTTGAAGAGAAAATCATTATAATGTGTAAACTTTTGGTTAGTGAGGCAGAAAAACAACTAAAAGCAGCTTTAATCGAAAAAAACATTTTACGAATGTATTTGAGCTGGCAAAGTTGTAATGTACATACGAATATGTTTATGTATTATGCCGGTTGCTAAGCGCCATTCCAGGATTAATTAAATTACGACGACTGGTGAAATGACACAAGATTATTGCGTGTTGTCACCAACGCCCTTCACTCTCATGGAGCGAGGTGGAAGTCTCCTCTACTGTGTCTCCACCAACGATGACCCGTTAAATGAACATAATTGGGCCCAATGACAACGTTTAAATCGCACACAACAACGACGCCAAAACAAGTGTGCACCCACACCGAAGCAAGACAATGCCGCGGTTTGGCGAAACAATACTAATCAAGGCGCGCGCGGTGGGTCGTTATTGCTGATTAAACTCTATGCTTACAGTCGGGCATATAAAAATTATTGAGAGGGCGGTCTAAGGGTCGGGATGAAATTCCATATCGCGCTGTTGCTGGTCGTGCAGCTGCCGTCCGGAATCCGTTTGTGTTCATGTTTGTGGCAAAGCAACACATTCCTTTTCGATTAATTTTAATCGGCGCAGGACGACAGGGATCGGATTATTCGTTTTCTTTTGCCGACGAAACTTTGTTTTTGGTTTAGAAGTCGATTTTGTTTTCTTCTAAATTTATAATTTTTGGATGTTTTTGTAACCGAAGTTTTTTTACGTTTTAATGGGTTTTTCTTTTGCCATCACGACCGGGTGGCTACGACAACGTCCGATACGGCTTGTCACACCCCGCCACCTCCCAGAGCGACTGGTTACGATGCTACAGCCGCAGACGGTGATTCTCCGTGAGGAAATCACCTTCACGAGGGGGCTAACTTTCATGCTGCAAAGTGGGTAGAATCTTCTTTTTTAGAAAAACGTGAAGAAACTAAAATATTTGTTGGTTGGTTTATGTCGAGACACACAAAGTCAAAAGCACTCTTGCGATAATTTTATAAAAATGAGTTTATTTTGGCTAAAGCATGATATAAAATACGCCCTTCAGTTGCAGAAAAAATACAAACAAAGAAACATGAATTAAAAAAACCTAAAGTTTTGCGACCCAGAAGTTCAGCCACAAAAATAATTAATATTTTACCATCCTAAAGGCCTGAAAATATAAGCGACCCGAAGTGGAACAAAATCTTTCCAATTGATGACTTGAATGACCTAATTGATACATTATGTCCCAAAGCATCAAAGAAGACTTTGTAACTTTTTCATTGGTCACCCTGGAACATAATCAATGTGCTATTTTTGGGTTTCAAAAGCATCTAAACCTTGACGGTAATGACAAAAAATTCCCCTAATATTGACACACGATTTCAAATCAACTCAATACTGCCGCATAGTGGAGGGTTCCGACCGATTTATATCAGCAGTTGCGTAAGTACCAAAATTGCCATGACGTCACGATGATGATGATGATCTTTTTGTGACTCCTTAATCCTTCGCCACTAAGGAATATGACGTGAATTCAATTGTAAATATTGAAGAGTGTAAACTGTAATAATGACATTACCTGTCACTTTAACGATTTTTCCATGGCGCAGGTATGAACATTACAAACCCCAACATGACAGAGAGATTCCTGTGTCTCGTGTAGCCTACAGGGTTACCAACAGTCGAACATAAAAAAAAAAATTAAGTTGAAAACCTTACCACGCTGATCGAGAATAATCACCTTTAGAGACGTGAGTACTGTAGTTTCTAAAACATTAATTTCTTAAACACGAATCCAAGGAATAAGCACAATACTAGCAGTAATATGTCATATTTATGCTGATTGTCAGCCTGCTGTTACGCAAACTTTACCAACGGCGACATTGTGTCTTGCCTGGTGTTTAATACAGCCTACACAATAGTGCCAATACTATACACGGGGTAGATGCGCAGACGTCACTGATTGTACGCAAATACGCTATATATACTCAGTAAAAGACAATTCAGCAGGGAAATATTCGTTATCTCGGCAATTTTCATGTCACTAAAGCAGTTTCATGTACCACACACCTGGTTTGTCCCTAATGGAGGTCAAACCAATGCCTCCGACATTTCTGTTTTATTCAACACGTTTTTACGCGTCGTATAGAATTTAAAGCAAGGGAATAGGCCTACCGGTTAACCCGCAAAGTAGTTTTGAAACTGTAGTTCAGCATGATTATTAAAAGACAGAACATGGTCAATAATTAAAAAATATACTATTATTTATATGCGTCGCCACAAAACACTCCCTTTTTCCTTTTTTGAAGAGTAAGGTAAAAAAATCCGAAATTTTTAAATAAATGTCTTAGGGGGGATTGTCTTGGAATGTTGGTGTTTATTTTCCAAAGTATAATTATAGTATTTTCAGAAGTAGTTGTCAGGTGTTTTGAAGCCTTTAAGGCCCTTTGCACAATGAAACATTTGAGGTTTCATACAGAATATGTTACCCTCATTGGACAACGTGTTACGTGGATTGTGCAATATTTTTTTTCTTCCTTTCTACCGAGACTTCGGTTAAACTGTTAAGGTTTTGTTCGTTAATTTCTTTTTCACCAACATAACCAGAAAAAAAACACAATGATCATTTATAAGGATATATTCACAGGTATGATTTTTACTTTGTTTAATAATATGCAACAATATGTGTGGTAACCTTATTAGTTGATGTCCTTTAATTAGACAAATATGACATGTGTTTTAATTTAGGGGATGAGCTGTTTTCTGATACCTACAAAGTGGAGGAATTTATGGGCATATTTTATAAAGTTGTTGGAAAGGTTTGATAAGTGGATTTAGGTCTAGTTATAAAACTATTGTAACTATAATATGAACAGAATAGCCCATACAGTGCTGGAAAACAATCGAAACGTTTACATGAAGTTTTCCAGCACTGTATGGGCTATTCTGTTCATATTAAAGATTTACAAAACCGTTAGTTATGTTCCTAAATATTGTAACTATGTTTAAAAACGTATGACATCGCACAAAAAATTATGACAATATGAAATATAAATAAAAGGTATTGACAATGCTTTGCTGAAAAAGGTTTCATTGTCAAAGTAGAGACTAATTTTATTGCTGTTTGTTGGATTCCACAAATATGGCATGTAATTTAAATTTTGTGCATGTAATTTTGCTTTGCGATGCACAGTGACATGACGTTTTTGTGTAATGGCACCATGGGCGTATCCAGGGGGGGGGGTCCGAGGGGTCCAGACCCCCCCCTTTTGTAAAATATTTTGGTCTTTTTTGATAACTAAACAAACGCCACTGTATTTTTTTGTCAAAATCCGCTTGAAAACCAGAAATTTTCTTTGACGTTGATCTAAAAACCGCCTCGTGTTGCATTTGCCATTGTTTCCAAACAGGGAGCATTGTTACCGAACACTTGGCATTGTTACCAAACATGTTGCATTGTTACGAAACAAGTGTCATTTTTCGTCAGTTCAAGGACGAAACGTCGTATTTTAGTGGCCACGTTGTAATGACAAGCGGTTTACTTGCGTGAAAGTCAATTAGTTTAGTTGTTAAACTTTCCATAACGTTACACAATTGCGCAAGCCAGAAAGCCACCGTTTATGTGACGATTGGCGCGAACACCGGTGTTCGTATTTTGCGATTCTTGCCCACAATAGTTTATACCTGAAAATCGGGGAATTCCCTAAAAAAAATTTGGACCCCCCCTTTAAAAATTCCTGGATACGCCCCTGAATGGCACCCATCATTGTGGTAACATCATTGAGCGGTTTCATGTTATTTGAGACAGCATGTATGATTCCATATTAGAAAAGCATTTCATTAGGTCACTAATGTGTAACAAAAACCTAAATGGTCATTGCCAGGCTTTAAAACATATATTATATTGTTCTCCACTTTTTTTACTTAACATATTTATTGCTAGAGATGCACTTTTTGGAAACAGATGTACCAATAAATGTCATTACCAATTCTGCCTTAATTATTACTGCATTGCTCAAACCAATTGTGAGTTTCTGCCCAATACTGCAAATCAACCTTTAGAAACTTTAAACTCAGCGGGTAGAATATGTGATGGCATTTAAATATACAATTATTTTTTAAGATGATAAATGTCAGGCCAGACCAGATTGACGACAGTGCTATTGGTGGCAATGCATCAGCAGAAGGTGGTTGTGAGCAGCTCGACGAAGGGGAAACTAAGCGCAAGTTTGATGTTGCTGATGCCAATCGCTTGCAACCGATTCCAGGATATACCAAAGCAACAATAAAAGTCTACTTGAAGGATTTTTCCAAACAGTATGTGTACTGTACTGGGTAGTCCAGAACTGATTTCTTATGTGCAAAGGATAACCATGAATTTGGCATAATATTATATGTACATACTGTATGTATATGATATATATACTTGTTGGCGGGAATACAAAACCTTGCCACCTTGTATCTGAAACCCCATATCTAATAAAATCTGAACTAAAATAAATGCTCATTGAAACAAATTACCAGTTCAAAACATTTTCAAAGCAATACTATATGTCATTGGAGTTAACAGCTCTTGATGTTATAGACTTATGGACAAATTAAAGGCCGATGGAAAAGATAAAGAACTTGCCGAGTACAAGGCTGGGGGCCAAGCTGCAGCTAAGTACCTTATGGCGAACTGCAAGGACTTTGAAGTAAGAGGTTTTTTGTAGCATTTTGTCGTGTTTATATTATCAGCATTTGAAGCAGGTATGCATCATAGTAATTAACCTTCCCAAATATACATAAATGAATTTGGTTAATCGCTTTAATCAATTTACCAAACTTATAATTGCGATTCACTGCCACAAGCATTGGTTACAAGGGCGCTAAGTTAAATTCCCCAGGCTGAAATACATTTGTTTTGACATTAGATATTCTCTATGTCATAAACAGAGATGGTTTGTCGCTTCTTTGTAGTCAATTTTGTTTAAAAAGCAGATACTATGGCATCCTTTTTAATCATAGCTTGTTCTTTGGACCAGTTTTATGAAATATTTTGGCAATATGTAGCCTCTTGCATCTTTTTTTTTGTAATGAGCAAGGGAATGGTCTTAGTTGTAAAACACATTTTCTTTTCTGCAAAACATAATCTGTAACTCCCACAATATCGTAAATACTTAAACTGTTCTCTGCCTTTTTGATCAAGTTGAGTGAGTTTCGAAAATGAGTTAACTTTTAATTTAACTTTGCAGATACTTGTTGGTGAAAGTATGAACATGGACGGCTCCCAATGTTTTTTGAACTTTGAAGAAGATGGCATCACTCCCTACATGCTTGTTTTTAAGCACGCCGTCGAAGAAGAGAAAGTATAAAGTTGTGATCATTTCGGTACCGTCAAGCTCGCTTTCGTCCAATAACAAATACATCTAACGAAACTATTTATGAAAGTGATTTGTTAACTTTAACAAATTTTATGACAGCCCCCTCCCCCTGACTTTTTTTACATTAAAAATAAAATTCTTCTGTATTGTACTTAACTGCAAATCCTCAAGTGTTGCAATATTGTAATAAAGAACCTTATCTGGGACAACAACCCGGGTCATAAATACAGTAAACCTCGGTTATTCATGATTCAATTTTATTTACAATTTTATATGGATTAGATACAGTTGATCATAGACCGAGGTGTACATGCACAAGCAGATTGCTTAGTTTTTAGTAGTGGTGTTTTCAGTTCCAAACCATTAGGGTAATTAGCAACGATATCCGGATATGGCAATGTCGGCCAGGGTTCTTTTGTGTTGACAAACATGGTAACCTATCTTGGTAACTTGAATACCCAAAGATGTAATGCAACACGCAGGACTAGTCCTTGTCACATTTGACTGATATAATTAAATCGTATCGTGCATAACAGTAGGTTTGTCAAAAGCCAAATTTTATTATTTTAGCAAAAGCGATAATAACACAACAACCGACTTAATAGCAATGATTGCGTTACAGTCCACAAAAGAATATTTTTCTCACATTGGCAACATCGGTCAAGCGTCCGACCCATGTACCAAAAAGAAAGCCTGATCGGAATTCGTGGAAAGGATATCCTAGGTTCGAATCCCGGTGTGGAAAAATACAAATTATTTAAAAAAAGGAACTACAGGGAAGTGTAAAACGCCAATACACTAGCTGTGTTAGTTAGCCGACGTCTTATGGTGACAATCTTTTATCGATGTCTATATTTTCAGAATGGCCTTTCTGATATTCGATGTCCAGTCACGTGGTTATCAGTGTAAACTGACTCTGTTGTCGGGTACGCGTAGCGCAATAATCGCCTCATACAGCAAGCGATCGGATGTCGAAAAAGTTAAAATAACGCGTAGGAGATTCATCATATCTCAGACAGGGACTTAAACTGCCGCATTTTCGAGTCTCCAATCAGATTTGCAGCGATAATATCGGTGGACAACTCGATCTCTACCGGTGTTGCAGCGTACCAATTGTTTCCTGTCGGATGCTATGCTGAATCTATAAAGTCTGCTTGCGTGTTCTTGCTGTATAAACTACTAAATTTAAAACTCCGTGAACAGACTTATTTTTATGGAAATACACATTTGCAATGCCAGGCGGCGTAAAGTTAAATTTGTTCCAAGCGCGTTTAACTAGAGTTTATCACGTAACTGAATTACCATGAAAAGAACGTGCGAACGTCACAGTGCGATGGCGAGAAATAGCAGGCTCAGGAGATACTGTCGAAGGATTACGAAATAGGTGTTTTATAACGAAGTGTCAGAAAAAATGTGTTGTCCAGCAGGATGTCAGAAAGCTTGTGGAAATTCTTGCAGGAAAGCTTAACTCTGCTTGCGTCCTTTCCGTCTGGTTTTCTGGTGTTGAGTTTCAGGAAACATGCGGCGTGGTCAGAAGTAGGTCAGGGAAAACATGCGTGTTGCCACAGTGTCGAGTGTGCGAACGAATGATACATGCATTAGTTGAAGCATGAAGATAGTTGCAGTACTTCACACCTCAATGAATTTCGTCGGTTTCGAGTGGCGCACATTAGTCAATGGAAACACAGAGCGCAAAAGTCAGCGACGTAAGATAGAAGAGGAGGAAAGAGGGGGGGCACAAGGATAGAGAAACATACCAACATATCTGGGCTGCGTGTTGTAGTTAAGTGGGTTGGTTTCAATTTTATTTCACCAAGTAAGTTACGGTTGGACGTTGCTTGACAGTTTATGGATTTGGAGGAGTGTTCGTAAATTGCGACTAAAATTGCGCATATTTAATGCATTTGAGATAATAGTCTTGCCCCCTTCCCCCCATAATTCTAAAAACTTTGGTGAGGACATATTGTAATTTGTTTACCCCAAAAAATTCCATATCAGAAGGTTTTTTAGTAAAGTCTGTTCAGAGTAACTGTGTCTTTTGCCCAGTTACTTTATTACGTCATCACAACAGGTTAGTCTGTCGTGACCGTTTGTTGCTTAACCCCGTTTACACGCTTAATCCGTCGTGTTGCTTTTTTTCAGTTGATGCCACTATGACTAAACTAAATTTATGTCCGCTTTGCGTGTTTTAGCTGCAGACTACTTGTGTACTCCGTGAGCAGACCTATTTTATTTAATGGAAATTCACGTTGTAATATCAGTTGGTTTGAATTAAATGAAGTGGGAACAGGAAACACGCATTTAACAAGTTAAGATGTAAAAAGATAAGTACCGACAACGTTCTTACGTGTCAGGGCATTTACATCCTTTTCTTAACTCACAGTCTACAGAAGATTTTATGAAGAAATTTAAAATGTGTTCAATTCGTATTTATTTCCATGTCTTGACCTTTTTCGCGCCGTAAGTCGGTAACGTCTGCTTGTCGTAGTTTTAACAGATAAGACGCAACACAAAAAATCCTCTGATAAACACGCCTCCCCCCCCCCCAGTTATTGACACAGATCCCCGCCACGAACCTAAACCTTCATTCAGCTACACATTGCTTTGCATAAAATAACTTTTCAAATAGTGTAGTGCAGCAGCACGTTTTAGAACAACCGCTAAGACAGGATATGTATGCTGTTTTGGTTCCATAATTTATTTCATTCGTTTGTC
Source organism: Ascidia mentula (assembly GCF_947561715.1). Lineage (NCBI taxonomy): Eukaryota > Metazoa > Chordata > Ascidiacea > Phlebobranchia > Ascidiidae > Ascidia > Ascidia mentula. The sequence goes on along the minus strand of NC_138570.1, from coordinate 17,377,273 downwards.
ATTTTACACAGGAAGTGTGGTTTGTTGCTCTGGAAACGTGCAGAGGAAACATATGCCCTCCCATAGTCAGTTTGGTTACCATGTGAACAAATTTTGTAATGTGTATAATATTTATATCTTGAAGATAAGGCAATGCACAATTTATATTTAGCCCCCTTTTACTGTTATTTAATGCAAACACAAGGTTCTTTGGGTCAGGCCATGGTGTTTAAGGTTGCTGTGATTGGTGGAGGTGTACAGGGATTGGCTTCTGCTTTATGCATCGCTGAAGAAATTGCACAAAGTGAAATTACTCTAATTGCTGAAGAATTTTATCCAGAAGATAACAATATTTGTAGGTAAGAAAATGCCAAATGTGTTTTGTTTTAAGTAGTGACTCGAACTTTGTTAGTAAAACTTGATCATTTTGGTTCCTCTCCTTTAATAACTTAAAAATTTATTTAAACAAAAATGATGGATGACAGATGGTAAAAATTCTTTACCTGTTGTGTTTGTTTGCACATGATGTAAATCACAAACTTTCATTTCTGTTTATGAAGACTTTATATATTTATGTCTTGAAGCTCAAATGGATTTGGTATCGTCATTAGTGCAAAAACCACCCAAATGGACAATGAATTGGTGGCAGATCGTGTTGTAGCTACAATGAAATACTGTTCATCATTTCAACCAGATGCGGCCAAATCAATGGGAATTCTTCCAACTGAAGCAATAGTCTTTTATAATGGAAATGAGGAGAGTCTCAACAAACAGGGTACAAACCTATGAAGAAACATGTGTTTTGGCAATAAAATCCATCATAAAAACATACAAAAAAACTGCATGTAAATTACATTTACCATTTGGTGGTGGAAAAAGTTTTATGTTAAATGAGCATTTCAATGGATTTATAGTGACCGCGAAAGACAGAAGGAAGTGTGGATACCAGCGTCTTACCATTGATGAAACTGAGCCGTACCATCATGTAATGAAGAATGGAGCTTTGTTCTATCCTGATTTTAAGGAAGATCAATGGATAATATTTAGGGTCCCCACCCATGTTATTGACACAAACCTTTACCTTCCATGGCTCATGAAGAAGCTGGAAAATACAACAACCAGGTACTTTTTAGTTACACTATTCCACTTCCACCTTTCAACATGTTGTTTTGCAATCACTTAACAACATGAATGATTATTGCACCACAAGTTTTCTGTAATTAGTTTAACTTTATATGCATAGGCGCCGACTTTAAATTTTCTTCGGATATGCCAAATTATATGATGTCATAAAATGCCAAATATCTTTCTTGGCGCTGGATAGGGTGGGTTAAGGCTTACAGTTTAAGAACTTCAAGCAACGCAATTCTATGCCGCCAAGCACTTTTGCAAATGAACGCATGGTTATGTGCGGTAAGACCCCACTGAATAAGAGATTTCCGACAGTAGATAAATTTAGACGACTAAATACCACGTGCTGACAGTTTCACCGATCAAGGTGCCTGGTTTTCACAGACGCAACTATATTTGTCATTTAAAATAAGGTTCGGTCCAAGACCCTTTAAAAACGCTCTCACAAATTATTGTTGTGTTTACTGCTTACGTTCAACTTAGTGCTTACTGCGAGCACAATGGACATTATTGCTTATATTGCGGAAAACATCATGCTATAGGCAGTGGCACTAAGTAACCTGTGGTGTTGCGGCAAATTGGGCCTCGTGATTTGGTGAAGCAAGCATTTAATACCAGAAACTTGGAAAAGTAAACAACCGACTAAATCTAAATAACGTATGACGAACAATGGTCAAATTCTCGGGTATGCGGCATACCCGTGTTCGGCGCCTATGTTTATATGTATTGTCTTTTGTACTGTAGTTGATAACTGCACACTTCTTGCAACAGCTTTCCACTTTATTCAACTGCGCCCCCGCCGATCTTAATCATTTGCGCGATCACACCGACATGCATCACCAGACACATGACCATACACACGCATAATGACGCACAAAATCGCTACAATACCATGGTTTTGGCTTTTGTAGACCTAAATTACAGAAGCAATTTTTCTGAAGTGAAATATCTATGAAGAAAATTCGATTCATGTACAGTTCATTTTAATTAGTATTCATGAAATTTAAATGCCAGTTTGTACCTAAAACAGACTGTGATAGATAGGCCTACTACAATATAATGCTTACTCTGCAATTACATAGGACTGGCCAAAGAAGGGTTTGGTTTGAAAGAAGAAAAATCAACTCGTTTGCTGAATTGGCTTCCTCTCACCACCTAGTGGTGAATTGCAGTGGATTGGGAGCCGCAAAGTTGGCATTAGATCCTAATGTTATTGCAATGAGGGGTGAGACAAATCAGATAAATCTTTCTTTGCAAAAAAGCCCACCATCCAGTGGTAACACTACTCTTTAAAAACCGTCAATTATTTTCAAATTTTATCAAAAAAATCAATTCAAACACCACCAACATAATAAGGTTCAGAAATGTTAAAACTGGTTTAAAATCGTCACAGGTCAATACATTCGAGTAAACGCACCGCTTGTGGACAAAATCTTACACGTTCGGGAGACTGTTATTGCACCAAGATGTAAAGATGTTTTGTTGGGCGTGACTTGTCAAGTTGGACGTTATGACGTCAATCCTGACCCTGAAGATACCAAAGATATCAGACAAAGATGTGAAACTCTTTTGCCATCACTCCAAAATGCCAAATTTTTATCTACTGGTGTTGGGCTTCGTCCGGCAAGGATCGGAGGACCTCGTGTGGAATTGGAGATCATGCGACTCAGTACGAATGAGTTTTCGGAAATCCGAAGCCTTCCGATCGTTCATAATTACGGTCATGGTAGTAAAGGTTTCGCACAGCATTGGGGATGCGCATTGGAAGTGTCCAAAATGGCTTCCAGCTTTTGGTTGGGGTCCGCGAAACTTTAATTTGCTAATAGCTATGTTTATTTTGATATAATATATTTTGAAAGTTTAATTTTGATGCAGTGTTTAATAGCTTGTATTTTTCACAAGTTGCGTCTTATTTGTTAAATGGTATGGTAGTTGGTGGGTAGGCCTAAGTATGCGGTCATCGCCCACAGTTTCAAAAATATGTCCTGTTGCGATCTGTTTTGATCCGTTACAGATATATACATATATTTCAAGAATTAACTACGTTTTCATTGCATGTCACCAAGTACGTAAAGCAAACTTATACGGATAGTCTAACCAAGATATATCAAAGAGGTCACCAGTTTAACAACAACTAACTTATTCTGCACTGTACGTTGCGCAGCACAACAAAAAAGATTAAAACTTCCGAAACTTGTAGGAAGTCATTGTATGTCCCAGTTACTTACGTGACATTGATGATCGCAATGTTTGTTACGACAGATATGTTTTCTCATGTGTTCGACGCCTATGATGCAATGCCTATACATGCTGTCCTTTCCCCTTCTCACAGCAAGTATTTTGAAAAAAAGCAGGTCGAATTTTTGATACAAGTAATGAAGTTCAGATTCGCTGGAAAGATAATTGCAATCACGAATAAACATTATAACAGCATTGAAACTGTGTTTCCCGCCGAGCTAAAAAAGGGTCATAACAGATTTAGAGACTGTGCAATTGAAGCCAATTTAACCTTTCAGTTCTCCAGCTGGCAGAAAATTAACATGGACTGTTTGCAATTACGATCCAACAGACATTTCAAACAGTTTTAAAATGGTGATAGAAAGTGATTTTGAAGGGTCTTGGACCGCACCTTTTTCTAACTGCAAATTGTTCCAAACAGAAGTAGGTCGAGAAGCAATATAGTCACACTAACTAAATTACGATTCGTAAAACTGCAAGAAATACTTCGCGGTAACATGAATAAAACTATATGCATATCTACAACCGACTACATTCCAAGATCAAGAAAACCAGGAGAAACGAATTTTAATTATTAGAGGTTGTTACGTAACAATGCGTCTATGGCCGAATGACCATATGGCGGGAAACATATTTTACAAACTGGGGAGCGTATTTGTCATTCCCGTATTTTCACACAAAATCCGCCCGATTATTTTCGTGCTTTTTTAACCTGGGTCTCGGGGGATAACTGTCTTCCATGTTATCGTAGCAGTCATACTGGGAGGTGATCTATTGTAAATGTCTGTCTCAGTTAAGTGTTGTAAAGTTGTATTTTTTAGGTTTTTCAAACGTTTTAAACTTTTTTTGATGTCCAAAATTTTTGGCAAATTAGCAAGGGTTGTCCGTGCTGTAAGTGGGCTGCAGCTGAGACCTTAGAAATAGCACTCTTATTACAATACAAACAACTATAAGACACATTGTGGTTTTGAGGTTATAATGAAAAAGCAAACAATAAACACAAGAATGAACTTGTTTCTGATACTTTAATTTGAAAAAAAAACATTGTTTTGGCAGTATACAGGTAAACCTGGAAAGAATAAACATACAGCACATTAAGCATTTTGCAAAGAAGTTGGTTTTCACATGACCAAACTTTATGACATAAGACTGTTGATGAGTTCAGGTATTGCGCGATGACCTTGACTTTCCAAATACTCCTTGTGACAATCTTCCAAAACAAACTGCAAACAAAAATATTAAACATGTTTCCACCATCGGCGTATTCTCTAAACAGCTTTGCAATTTTTCCACCTAGTTTAGTTGGGTTAGCAGCAAGAATTTATCCTGAAGCCATCAACAAACTGCCCAGCTTATGTATTACATTTACCTCTGCATTAAGTGCCTCCATATTGTCGCGATGTAAGATTGAAAGAAAGTGAGATGTGTAGGAAACTAAAGCTGGGTGACTGGAACAGAATATTTATCACTCAGTAAAAATACTTAGTAAAATAAACTGGCTGAAATTGATCTCAAGAATTTAGTTTCGAACAAATGAATTCCTATCTATAACACAATACACTAAAAAAGCAGAGAATGACCACACATGGTGGTGCAAAATACTTCAAGCACATTACTGTAAAGACAAAGACCAAAGCTAAGAAATTGCTGAGTGGCCTAATAATTATGCAGGCTTGTTAAACACAACTGTGTTCATCATCAGTGTGGAAATAGCTGACTTGGGATTGTTGTTTTCTTAGTTTTTAATTTGTCTTGCTGCTCACTGGTAAGCATAGTTTGTGCAGTGTACATACAGTCAGTTATTAATCACAATCATCATAAACACAGTTGTGTTTGAAACATTTGCATAATTACTAGGCAATTTCTTAGCTTTGGTCTTTGTCTTTTTTAAATTTATACATAAATGGGGTTTTGTGGCAATTCTACCAGCAAAGCCGATTGCATGACTTTGTAAGCAGTATAAAGTAACTCCAGTACATTACCGATCAATTGAAAACATCCTATTTGCAGGTAAGGTATCTGTTTCTTCGCCCATGTCTTTCTCTGTCAATCCTTTGTACACAATAGACTCCTCACTGCAGCCTGGATGGAATGCTCTCCGGCGCCATAAAGTGTCATAAAAATCCAGAAGATATCTACGAAGTATAAAAACGTGAATGCAAACCTGTACTGCATTCTTTTTATCATGAAAAACAGGCCTTTTAAAGTTTCAAAATCCTAGGCAGTAGCTTTGAAATCTTTTTTCATGGTGTATTAATTACGATGCCAAAATCAAAACTCACTGCAGCTCTCATTGATTATTATGGCTCATTTGCGGATACAAAACTCACTGATTTAGAAGTTTGATTATCTCTTGATGACTTGAATTTAGCATCCCCATCCCTTTCATCTCCATTGTGGCATTTTTGTAACTACAAAATATTGTTGGTATAAATCAGGTTGATTATGTCTGATGTTTATATTTTGTATACATATATATTACAATACAGAAGGTTTTAGTTTCATTTTAAACTGACTTATCTTCTAAGTTGACTCAATCTTGTGAAACACAAAGCAAAAGAATACAAGAAGTTCAATAAAATTTGATCAACCAAAATCATGCAGTTGAAATTACTTGAGTAAAATTCGGCAGAGAGATGACATGTATACAGGGTTAAGCGAGAATAGAGTTTTCCTAACAAAGGTTTTCGGTGGCAGAGAAATCATGGGGATGTCACCAACCACATTCGAATTGCTGACCTGAAACAAATAAGATTCTATCAAATAAAAAAAACTGATATCTTTGTCAGCAAATATTTTGTACATGTGTAACTAGAGTAGGAATTGTGATTCCTGTGCTACCACTAATAATGACAATTAACATAAAATGGCACAGGGTGCTAAAAATCCAATTACCCGTCGATCATGTTTTTGGTGGCAAACATGGCACCCACATTCCAGTTAATTACAGTAACATACAATATAAAAACCAAATTTATGTTAGGAACACTAAAGCTAACTTTTGTTTGGAATTAAACGACGGTAGCTGCGAATGTGCAACATATCACTTACTTGTTTGTAAAATTGAATGTAATAGAAATGCAAAATGTGATTGTTTTCACCACATTCGAGGCCTTGCACACAAATATCGTCCACGAACTTGATGAGACAGTGTATAGTATTATGCACATCAACATTTTCCTGTATGCAGGGGAAAATACTGTGCCTATAATACAAACAATAGTTAGGATGGTATGGGAATGCACAGAGTTATGAAATCCATTCTCTGTTAAAATGCTGGTTCAGGTCTCTCGTAATTTTTTTCAATTTTTTAATGAATATCCAGAACACTTGTTGAAGTTGGTTGACATACATTTCATATCGAGTTGAATTTTTATGCTGTATGGCCCTTTATTCTCCCATCATATGTTAGATGCAAACAAGAGCAACTAATATATTATATTACCTAGTGTTATCTGTAGTTTCTTGGCTTTGCTGCTGCATTTTCGTGATTGCTTCATGTTTAGGCAGCTCCATAGAAATATAATTTCTCCACAATTCGGTGAGTACACACACTACTGAACACTGCACACAAAATTTAACACTTGGATAACTTTAAATATAAATTCCAAAATTATTTTTTAAATTTCTGAAAAGTCATCACAGCGAACTAACAGTCATACAGTGTTAGTGTTTTTCACAACAACGGCCTTTGCAAGCCAGCAATTAGATAAAAAAAACGATAGTTTTAGTGGCCCGAAAAACATTACTTTTAAAAATCTAATGACCACGCAGTTTAGCTAAGAAAAAAATGTACAAAAAAAAATATATTGACTCAGTACCTTGAAATAACAATTCGTAGAGAGTGTACACAGTTTGTAAAGTGGTGAGAGGACAAAACCATGTAGCGCTGAAAAATAACAACCATTACATAACCACACAACAAAAGGAATAAAACTAAGTCTTCCTACTTTCGAACGGCATTAATCTCAATCTTGTGATGAGTTTAAGTATAAGAGGTCTGTAGTCAGCACCATTCCAAACACACAGGTACCTGTAAATGTTATTTCAGAAACGTTAAAAATTTGGGTATATATTATACACATTTTTTCAACAAAAATGCACGGAGACACAGAGAGTTTATACATGTCTTTCAAAAAGTGTTTTAAAAACAAACATTTATGAACCTGAAAAGAAATGCCTCGCAGACTGGCAAACATTCCTGTATCAGATTGGAAAAACTAAGTAAAGTTTCAAGTAGTTCTTTTCCCTTTTTGGTCTCTCCCGAAACATCCAACAGTTCTGTAAAAAATAGCCAGATGTATAGAGTTCAGATTAACAAGGTGTGACTTATAATACAGGAGAGCAAGTCCACAGTAGGTTGTTACAAGTTTATTTTCCGCTTGTGATGCACTTTTATATTTTTGTTCTGTTTTAAAACAATTGTTTTTGTCTGTCAACCAATTCTGTATTTTATTATGATAACCAACAAAATGTATTTGCATTATATGTTCTCTGTACAACTACTATAGCAAAATAACTAGAAACATTTGAATTATTACCATTTCTCAAGCAGTGGTTGAGCCAAAAACTCAACCTAATGGCAACAGTTCGGTCGGCTGTGACAGCAATCACATGTTGAAGAGTCTTGGATGAGAAAAGTGTGTGCGACTGACAACTTAAATCCAGACGACCAAAATGGTCAAGAACCTACATGACAGAAATGAAGATTAAAAAATTTAATACAACAAAAATTTGGATAAATGCAAAAAACTTTCAAGCCATTAATCTTTGACGACATATACAGAAATTTGCTTAGAATTTTCAACGACAAATTCTAATTTTCTTTCTTTTATAATTTGTTTGGAAATAAATTACACCACAAGAAATTGCTTTGAATGTGTTGATAAAAGTGGAACACACCTCCTGAAAAGACTTAATCCGATGCATTGGGACCTTGTCAGTGATTAACTGAGAAATAGGAACACTGCTTTGTTGACTTTCTTGCATCATGCAAGGTTGAGGGGAAGAAAACAAACTTTTGTCTTTCTTCGATAAAACCTAAAATGGACGATCAAATATTCATCAAAAAATTATTTAAAATAAATCTCTGCAACTCTGTTACCAAAGTTTGTTTACATAGGCCATTTTTTTAACACAATGAGTGCAGAAGCAGTTACACCAACGATGAACAGTGGGTTACAGAAACTGCACATTGTTGCAATCTATTGGGTCTTTTAAGAGCAGGTGGAGATTTACGACAGATCGACTACTAAGTTACCACAAACATAAAATAATCTCTGTCTGGTGGCTCGTTAGTCTGCAACACCAGGAAAGTCACGAGAGACCTGAAAGAAACAGTGTCCAGTTTCTACAGCACAATAAAGTCTGTACAACTTTGCCACTTACTTTATTGGTTGAAGCAAGCAATTTTTCACTTTCGATGCAGAGCCCATACTTTTGTTGAACTTTCCTTATTGCTTGTTCCCAGAGTTGATCAACTTTTTTAAAAAATACTCGATAGCCACCTGACATCGACACTAAAGATGGCTGGTACATCCTGCAGTAAAAATTTTGCTATGAGACAGGCACAAATACCGATATTTTCACTTCAATATACCCACTTATATACAGTCAACAGTCCGCATAAATAAGGCTGTGGTCCAATCCTCTTTTGCAAGTTTAGAAGTCTCAAAATTCGATGGTGTGTCACTGTAATTATAAACAAAGAATTTGAAACAGTTTACAGTCAGAGATAAATATACATTTTATGTAAAAAGAATATCTTACCATCACATTTTCGTGTCAATAAGAATAGCAGGTGGCAGACGGTGGGACATAGAACTTCACTTTCAATAAAATGAAGAACTACAGAGTACAATGCATGCAGTTTGGTTTTTGTTGCAATCAAGTCAAAAACCAAAACAATCCATCGCAACAATATATGTTGCACCTAGAAAACACGTTTGTTGTTCCAGTGTTTTGAATTCATACACATTTAACTAGTTTATCAAGAGTACATCTACAGAAACCTTTATTTAATGTATATATTTCATTTCTAAGGCGTGATAAGAAAGACTTTATAAAACACCAGACACAACCTTTATGTGTTGAGCACCAGTACAAAGTTTGGACAATACCAGCAAGGCAACTTCTTCTGGTACACTCTCCCTTGGTATTAAACATCTTATTATTTGGCCTGAGACCACACTATCTGTGCAAGTACAAAAAAAACAGTTATATAAATTTTATATCAAGCTTTATGAAATATAGAAACAAATGTAAAATATAAATGATTTCATACAATTTGTGGTGTTCAATAAACTGAAAGATTAGAATAACTGTCAACAGTTTCAAAAATATTCGTTAAATTGCATTCCAAAATTTCATATTTGTTTATTCAGTTGGAATTGTAGATAAATTTAGAACATTGACACATATAACAGATTGTAAGGCTTTTCGTATGTTATTGCATTAGCTTATTTTTATAAGTTAACGACGACATTTTTTGGCACATATATTCAACAAGATTAGTGAACACTAAGCTCCAAAAATGGTTTTTGAGCAGCCAGTTTTAAAATTTATATATGGATTACAAAAAATCATCTCACTAAATTTCCCACAAGTAGCAATACGAGTTAGGGTTGTAATTTGTGATGCTGAGAGGCCATCTTCAATTGCAGCAGACCTGAAAGACACATGTTAGTCACATTTGACGAACAAATTTACCCGTAGCAACAAAGTGACACTACTTCTTTTCAAATTTGTTTTTTCTGCATTTGCAATCTCACCTCAGAGACTTAAGTGATTTCACCAGTTCTTCCTTTGTAGTGTAATTACCTATCACCTTTATCAAACCATCAACAGATTCATTCAGTTCCATTGCAGCTACTTTAATAGTTCCACATTTATAAAAGATAACAGGTGCCTTTTACAACCAATTCCTACAAGAGTTGTTGTAGACCAAGTAATTTCAAAGGATAGGTCTTAACAAACAAATACAACCAAAATATAAGCTGTAATACCACCATTATCGTACATGAAGGCTGTGCTGTGGTAACTAAGCCACATAACTGTTTTAAAGCTGAAAAAACATCTGCATTGCCTTTCGCAAATCGCACCACCCTCATTCTGGCAGAATTCTGGCAGAATAATTTTGCAAATTTGCCACATTCTACAAGGTACAACAGGCATTTACTCAAAAATTGTTTTTTTTTGGATTAGAATCAAATTACAGAGATGAGCAAGCAGATCAAACCTCAAAAAACATTTAAACAACATTTTCCGCAGCTGTATCAATCAAAAAAATCGCGAATTAAAAAAATCGCCTGGTTTTGCGATTCAGCATAATGGCGGCATGCGAAAAACTAGTCTAATACAAAGAATTCTGCTCGGCGTTCTGGCAATAGGTGCCAATATTGACCAATATCAAGAGAACGGAAATTTAATTCTCTACAACATGCAATTAACAAATTTGAAATTAAGGTGCCGGATGACCTTCAAATCGCCGATTGAAGACGACCCGCTTTGAGCGAATCAGCAGCGTAATGGCGTAATGTCGGCATGCGAAAAACTTCCCTATTAATACAATTCTGCTCGGCGTTCTCGCAATAGGTGCCAATATTGACCAATATCAAGAGAACGGAAATTTAATTCTCTACAACATGCAATTAACAAATTTGAAATTAAGGTGCCGGATGACCTTCAAATCGCCGATTGAAGACGACCCGCTTTGAGCGAATCAGCAGCGTAATGGCGTAATGTCGGCATGCGAAAAACTTCCCTATTAAAACAATTCTGCTCGGCGTTCTGGCAATAGGTGCCAATATTGACCAATATCAAGAGAACGGAAATTTAATTCTCTACAACATGCAATTAACAAATTTGAAATTAAGGTGCCGGATGACCTTCAAATCGCCGATTGAAGACGACCCGCTTTGAGCGAATCAGCAGCGTAATGGCGTAATGTCGGCATGCGAAAAACTTCCCTATTAAAACAATTCTGCTCGGCGTTCTCGCAATAGGTGCCAATATTGACCAATATCAAGAGAACGGAAATTTAATTCTCTACAACATGCAATTAACAAATTTGAAATTAAGGTGCCGGATGACCTTCAAATCGCCGATTGAAGACGACCCGCTTTGAGCGAATCAGCAGCGTAATGGCGTAATGTCGGCATGCGAAAAACTTCCCTACTAAAACAATTCTGCTCGGCGTTCTGGCAATAGGTGCCAATATTGACCAATATCAAGAGAACGGAAATTTAATTCTCTACAACATGCAATTAACAAATTTGAATTTAAGGTGCCGGATGACCTTCAAATCGCCGATTGAAGACGACCCGCTTTGAGCGAATCAGCAGCGTAATGGCGTAATGTCGGCATGCGAAAAACTTCCCTACTAAAACAATTCTGCTCGGCGTTCTGGCAATAGGTGCCAATATTGACCAATATCAAGAGAACGGAAATTTAATTCTCTACAACATGCAATTAACAAATTTGAATTTAAGGTGCCGGATGACCTTCAAATCGCCGATTGAAGACGACCCGCTTTGAGCGAATCAGCAGCGTAATGGCGTAATGTCGGCATGCGAAAAACTTCCCTATTAAAACAATTCTGCTCGGCGTTCTCGCAATAGGTGCCAATATTGACCAATATCAAGAGAACGGAAATTTAATTCTCTACAACATGCAATTAACAAATTTGAAATTAAGGTGCCGGATGACCTTCAAATCGCCGATTGAAGACGACCCGCTTTGAGCGAATCAGCAGCGTAATGGCGTAATGTCGGCATGCGAAAAACTTCCCTATTAAAACAATTCTGCTCGGCGTTCTCGCAATAGGTGCCAATATTGACCAATATCAAGAGAACGGAAATTTAATTCTCTACAACATGCAATTAACAAATTTGAAATTAAGGTGCCGGATGACCTTCAAATCGCCGATTGAAGACGACCCGCTTTGAGCGAATCAGCAGCGTAATGGCGTAATGTCGGCATGCGAAAAACTTCCCTATTAAAACAATTCTGCTCGGCGTTCTCGCAATAGGTGCCAATATTGACCAATATCAAGAGAACGGAAATTTAATTCTCTACAACATGCAATTAACAAATTTGAAATTAAGGTGCCGGATGATTTTCAAATCGCCGATTGAAGACGACCCGCTTTGAGCGAATCAGCAGCGTAATGGCGTAATGTCGGCATGCGAAAAACTTCCCTACTAAAACAATTCTGCTCGGCGTTCTCGCAATAGGTGCCAATATTGACCAATATCAAGAGAACGGAAATTTAATTCTCTACAACATGCAATTAACAAATTTGAAATTAAGGTGCCGGATGACCTTCAAATCGCCGATTGAAGACGACCCGCTTTGAGCGAATCAGCAGCGTAATGGCGTAATGTCGGCATGCGAAAAACTTCCCTATTAAAACAATTCTGCTCGGCGTTCTCGCAATAGGTGCCAATATTGACCAATATCAAGAGAACGGAAATTTAATTCTCTACAACATGCAATTAACAAATTTGAAATTAAGGTGCCGGATGACCTTCAAATCGCCGATTGAAGACGACCCGCTTTGAGCGAATCAGCAGCGTAATGGCGTAATGTCGGCATGCGAAAAACTTCCCTATTAAAACAATTCTGCTCGGCGTTCTCGCAATAGGTGCCAATATTGACCAATATCAAGAGAACGGAAATTTAATTCTCTACAACATGCAATTAACAAATTTGAAATTAAGGTGCCGGATGACCTTCAAATCGCCGATTGAAGACGACCCGCTTTGAGCGAATCAGCAGCGTAATGGCGTAATGTCGGCATGCGAAAAACTTCCCTATTAAAACAATTCTGCTCGGCGTTCTCGCAATAGGTGCCAATATTGACCAATATCAAGAGAACGGAAATTTAATTCTCTACAACATGCAATTAACAAATTTGAAATTAAGGTGCCGGATGATTTTCAAATCGCCGATTGAAGACGACCCGCTTTGAGCGAATCAGCAGCGTAATGGCGTAATGTCGGCATGCGAAAAACTTCCCTACTAAAACAATTCTGCTCGGCGTTCTCGCAATAGGTGCCAATATTGACCAATATCAAGAGAACGGAAATTTAATTCTCTACAACATGCAATTAACAAATTTGAAATTAAGGTGCCGGATGACCTTCAAATCGCCGATTGAAGACGACCCGCTTTGAGCGAATCAGCAGCGTAATGGCGTAATGTCGGCATGCGAAAAACTTCCCTATTAAAACAATTCTGCTCGGCGTTCTCGCAATAGGTGCCAATATTGACCAATATCAAGAGAACGGAAATTTAATTCTCTACAACATGCAATTAACAAATTTGAAATTAAGGTGCCGGATGACCTTCAAATCGCCGATTGAAGACGACCCGCTTTGAGCGAATCAGCAGCGTAATGGCGTAATGTCGGCATGCGAAAAACTTCCCTATTAAAACAAAAAATGCACTAAAACTGCACCTAACACGCTGAAAATCGCTATACCACGTGACTTCTTGCTCATTCAACCAGAAAATTGACCCCAATGCATCACCGGTTGCCTTGTGACGAAACTGAGAATCTCTATGACGCAGGAGTACAAGACGGGCAATCCCCGCGGGCAAAACTATTTTAATAGAGTTGCTGATATGCGGTCTTTAGTCCTATTTTCATAAAATAAAGTTTGGTCCTGGCATTGAAATTCGTTTTGGTCGAAGATTGCCTTTCTTTTTGTTTGTCCCTTATGACGCATTGACGTTGATGAGGACATATTTCGCGCGTTATCGTTTGACTGTACTGTTGCATTCTATTAGGATTTGATCTCAGATACCGAAAAGTTTATCAACCCGTATGGATTCGTGGTACCTAACATGAAAATTTTTTAATAACCTCCCTCCTATTATCTCCTGACTCCCCTATCAATGACACATTTGCAGGAATTTGTCAGGTGTAGTATGAATTACACTACATTTTCAATTTTTTTCCCCTCAAAAGTAACCATCACAATTCAACTTTTCCTTTTTTTTCGAACTGAACAGTGAAGAAATGAATCACGACCTGCACAGAAAATAGAGCATATTTTTTTTACAGTATTTTGTCACAGAAATAAATTATGCAACAGATGTCACAGGATAAACAGTAAATAAATATGTTTGTGTGTATTGGAAAAAATAGTATTTAGCGTTATATATGTCACATACCTCTAAAATTTGTTGCCATTTTATCCAAAGAGCACAAAGTTATAAATTTAGAAGGCTTATGGTGTAATCAAGTTTGGTCCTTCAGTCCAGACTGTGCTACACTTTTGGTTCATGCATTCAGCAGGTTTTATTGTACAGGTCTGTTTTCCCCAAAAAATAATGCAACACATAAATAAGTTGTTATTACACCAATAAACATATTTTAGTAAGTGTGTAACTTATGTAATAAACCAACATAAAGCATTGTGCATCTTACATACCTTTTTATTTTGTTCCATTTGCAATTTTATCTGAACAGCACATGACAAAGAAATGAAGAAAACAATCCATCAGCTACACATAAATATAGCAAAATATGTATTAGGAAACAATAAATAAATTTCCGTTCTCTTGATATTGGTCAATATTGGCACCTATTGCGAGAACGCCGAGCAGAATTGTTTTAGTAGGGAAGTTTTTCGCATGCCGACATTACGCCATTACGCTGCTGATTCGCTCAAAGCGGGTCGTCTTCAATCGGCGATTTGAAGGTCATCCGGCACCTTAATTTCAAATTTGTTAATTGCATGTTGTAGAGAATTAAATTTCCGTTCTCTTGATATTGGTCAATATTGGCACCTATTGCGAGAACGCCGAGCAGAATTGTTTTAATAGGGAAGTTTTTCGCATGCCGACATTACGCCATTACGCTGCTGATTCGCTCAAAGCGGGTCGTCTTCAATCGGCGATTTGAAGGTCATCCGGCACCTTAATTTCAAAATTGTTAATTGCATGTTGTAGAGAATTAAATTTCCGTTCTCTTGATATTGGTCAATATTGGCACCTATTGCGAGAACGCCGAGCAGAATTGTTTTAATAGGGAAGTTTTTCGCATGCCGACATTACGCCATTACGCTGCTGATTCGCTCAAAGCGGGTCGTCTTCAATCGGCGATTTGAAGGTCATCCGGCACCTTAATTTCAAATTTGTTAATTGCATGTTGTAGAGAATTAAATTTCCGTTCTCTTGATATTGGTCAATATTGGCACCTATTGCGAGAACTCCGAGCAGAATTGTTTTAATAGGGAAGTTTTTCGCATGCCGACATTACGCCATTACGCTGCTGATTCGCTCAAAGCGGGTCGTCTTCAATCGGCGATTTGAAGGTCATCCGGCACCTTAATTTCAAATTTGTTAATTGCATGTTGTAGAGAATTAAATTTCCGTTCTCTTGATATTGGTCAATATTGGCACCTATTGCGAGAACGCCGAGCAGAATTGTTTTAGTAGGGAAGTTTTTCGCATGCCGACATTACGCCATTACGCTGCTGATTCGCTCAAAGCGGGTCGTCTTCAATCGGCGATTTGAAGGTCATCCGGCACCTTAATTTCAAATTTGTTAATTGCATGTTGTAGAGAATTAAATTTCCGTTCTCTTGATATTGGTCAATATTGGCACCTATTGCGAGAACGCCGAGCAGAATTGTTTTAATAAGGAAGTTTTTCGCATGCCGACATTACGCCATTACGCTGCTGATTCGCTCAAAGCGGGTCGTCTTCAATCGGCGATTTGAAGGTCATCCGGCACCTTAATTTCAAATTTGTTAATTGCATGTTGTAGAGAATTAAATTTCCGTTCTCTTGATATTGGTCAATATTGGCACCTATTGCCAGAACGCCGAGCAGAATTCTTTGTATTAGACTAGTTTTTCGCATGCCGCCATTATGCTGAATCGCAAAACCAGGCGATTTTTTTAATTCGCGATTTTTTTGATTGATACAGCTGCGGAAAATGTTGTTTAAATGTTTTTTGAGGTTTGATCTGCTTGCTCATCTCTGTAATTTGATTCTAATCAAAAAAAAAACAATTTTTGAGTAAATGCCTGTTGTACCTTGTAGAATGTGGCAAATTTGCAAAATTATTCTGCCAGAATTCTGCCAGAATGAGGGTGGTCAAATCGCAATCACAACACGGAATGCCGATGCCGGGTCCTTTTGATTTGTTTGTTGTTTTTGGAATCAATCGACCGTATCGTGGATGAGATTAAAAACTTTGGCGATTTTATACCATGGCTTTCAACAATTCGTTTGAAAGAATCATAAAAAAGGCTAAAATTTGATTGTAAATAATTATTAATAATGTAAAATACAAACAAATAACCAAAACAAAAGTCCTTGATATTATGTTGCTATACTCTGATACCCTCATCCACGTTGGTGTGGCGGGAAAGTTTAATCAAATCTTTTCAAGATCAAGGCATGACTTTTCCATCCGGATAAACCGAGTTCTTTTGTAGTTATATTGTAACCTGTCAATCAATTTTTAACGTGGTAGTGAATAATATAGCAAGCAGGAATATAAGTGGTTGTAATAAATAAACATATAGCTTGGTATGGCAAACGTTTAATTTTGGTGGTGATTTGCTACTTTGTTCAGTTTTTCTGACACTTTGCTTTTTATCTTACATTCCCATCAGGCACCTAATTCAAAAAAGTCATGCAATTGTATTTTAATCATAATCACAAAAAAACTTTTCTATTCAACAGAGAAATAACTAAAATGCCCGGTAACGGACCATAAAGATGAGTCACTTAATCATTTAACAGCTTTTTTAACCACTTGAATACTTAATAGGCTTTAAAATGCCGCGAAGTTGCCCAAACAGACAGACAATGCCCAAGAAGCACTGTGACGCCCAGCAATGACGACAAGTTACCCGAGACCTAACCAAAAAACCACAACGCCATCAATAGTTTATATTTAGCTGAGAACCAGAGATCGGTTGCTCTGCCGCCGTTTTACCCAACGTAGCAGGGAAGGTGTTCAAGAGAAACAAATGTAAATGTCAAGTGAGTTATTATTTCAAAAGAATTTCCCGAACAAAGAAGGAGGTAGCTACTCCCGCCCACGGAGCGGAACTTATGATTGCGTTAAGGAATCATTCCTAAACTTAGTGGTTTTTGTATTTTAAAACGCAAGCAATTTTGGCCAAAAGATTTTATAACAAGGTTTCTTCAGTATGAAACGTGTTTGCCGCTATAGCTATTATAAACAAGAAGCAATTTTTCTATTTCAACAATCGAATTGCGAATCAGTCGCATTGATGATGATTTGCTTTATTTTCAACGTCATTGATTGTTCGAAAACTGCTGAGCAGAGAAATGGCGATGCCAACACTGCCAATTTTTGAAGGTACGTCTAACACAAAATCGTATGACGCATGCTTTATGCGACGAAAGGACACATATTTGATAGCCAACACTTGCTAATGAGTATGCCAAGCAGGCATATGAGCATCGGTTTAGTCTATGTTATTTTACTAAGGGTCAGTGTGTTTTTATTTTTCTTCAGCGTTTAAATTTACATTAGCATTGTCGTAATTTTAACGATTTTTATGTAACACTTACAAATAAAGATAAACCAGACTGTATATAACCCAGCTTGCATGCGATTTCTTTTGTAGGCTTTGGTGTTTATGGTGTATCTTCCATAACATTGAAGTGGTGCAATTTTATCAGTTCTCGTTTCTTTTTGTTTCCTGCATGACTCATACAGTTTCGGTTATTCCAGGCGAACTTGCGCCTTACAAGTATTCGGTTTACCGCATTTTACGTCACACAAAAACGCGCCCAGCTGGGCATGGAAAAGTTGTTGAGCTATTTGCGGAATCGAAATTTTCCCTTTGTGCTAGTGGTGTTACAAAACGTTAAGCATGCTGCGAAGGCGGCCACAAGGAGGAAACGAAGTATTGGGTATTAACAGGGGGATTCTTTGCGAAAATATCCGAAAACAAGAGTTTGCATTACTCATTACAAAAAGCTGACTAAGATGTTTTTGAAAGTGGTTTCTTGATTACCACTTGGTTGCAACGACCCAAGTAACGAGTAACGGAACCCCGTCTGGTTATCGCGTTCAAGATAAAACAAGTATCCGCCTTCCTCCGAAGCGGTTTTGCAGAACCGCGAAGTAAAACCGATAGTGAGTTTGGCGAAACGCCAAGATTACCAACGACAAAACGTTTAAAAACGCTTTTGCAATCCACCGTATGGGTAACTGGTAGTCACTTTATCAATGCGCCGTCGCTTTAAGATAACTCCCAGTCTGTCAACAACTACGTCATTGGAGCCCGGAAGAGCTAATGAGAAAGTCTTTTTCAAGCAAACATGGCTGTGGGTGAATAGGAACCAACGCAGAAAAAAGGTTTCCCTTTGTGTCACGTGACTTGCGCGGTCATGCGTTCACGGCGTGTTTAAAGCTCGGTCGGGAACTCATCCGAGGAACAATGGGCGCTGATCTGTCGCTGAGGGCACTGGTGACAGGGGTTGTGACGGATGGCTCGAAAGGTTTGCGAAACTCGTTTCTCCGACGTGTGCTAACGTTATTCGATGCGTAAGTTCGCGAGATTTGTGGTTATGTTTCATATTTTAACCGCCTGTATAATCGTGATTATGTGTAGTAAAAATTCATTTGTAGTAAGTGAAGCACCGCGGAAAACGTTACCGGAAGGGAAGTATGCTTTATGGCACACGAACGAACTTTGAGACCTTTTATTGTTACGGCAATTGCGTGTTATTGCAATTACAAGTAACAAACGTCGGTGCTTTACGTTGAAATTAAACATTAACGTCTGTTGCCAAAGGCCTGTTTGTCGATGCAATAAATGTTTGCGTGTGCAAATTAACATACTTCAGTTGTGAATCAAGTCGAGATGTGAGGGCTGTACTCTTGTTGGCAGCAACAGGCAGAGTGCAATTGACCCACTGTTCTCATACTATAGTGTTTTTTCCACTTTTTTTTTGTCTCTTGAATGACGAAGGTTCTTGAGTAGGCAGTTAAAATGCGGTGAAGCTATAAAGTAGTTGCTTTATTATCAAGTGCAATTTATTTTTCTGGAGGTTGAAATGTTTTTTGTTTGCAATTTAAATACATATGCAGAATATTTTGTCAATTCCTCCGAAAGTATGTTGTTCCACGCAAACGTTGCTTAGTTTAACATTCAATATATTAACCAACTGTTTTTTATTTGAAGGAGAAACGCATCTGGTATTTTCAAAGTAAATTTATCATAAATCTAAAGCCCACCGGATCCACTCAGCATGTGTGCATATCCGCTTTTCAGATTTCTGGTTCTTGTGACTCTGTGCGTGATTTCCACTTCCTCCAACAAAGGTAGGTGAATAATATGGTTTGGCATGTTTATGGTACATTACATGTAGTACCCCCCTTAATCCCAGTGTAAGCCAAGTTAGCTTGAGTTTGGGTTTACCGCTACGCGCACGCTTCAATTTAAAGATTGAACTTGTATAGCAGCCATCGATCTGATATATGTGTGGTTTGTGTTCGCTGAAATTCTCCGGTGTGGGGTTGTGGTTATTGTTTCCTTGAAACGAACAAGTTTCAATTTACGTCGCGATGTTTGAGAATTAAAAGCTTCAGGCAATAAATGCATAAACGCCACACTTATTATAGGAACAAGTAACAAACTTGCTAAATTGTCAGATGACATTACGCAAACCATGCATAACTCTGCTTTGTGGTGACTAAGTGGTTGTGAAAAAGAAACTCATTGTGTTTGGTCTTTACAACACTGTTAAAGATTAAACAGCACTCTGGCGCCTATATCTTACGATGACATAATACTTCAATGCGCACTTACCTGAAACAAAAAAAATTTCCTGGCACTTCCAAAGCCTTGTTGTTCTCTTTTCCAGTTCAAAGGCACCATTTTTCCCTGACGAAATACTGCTTGCGAAACAAGTATGAAACCACAGCTCCCAGATACAATCTTGTGAGTACAGAACTTGAATATGTGGTTATGTGCAAGAAATGTTTAAAAACTAACCCCTATAACTAACACTTTTATTGTTAATATTTGATTTGTAATTTTGTTTTATGCAGGGTTGCATTTGTCATTGTCAAATTTACAAAACCGGGGAATTCCTCTACAATTGTCCGGATGTCACTCGCCCGGGTGGAAGTTGTAAGTAAACTTCATTCGTAAAGGGTTCGGCGACGTTAAGATAAGGTTGCTCACATATTATTTATGGGGAAGTGTTATGACAATCACAGCTGTATAAATTGGGAGTGCGGGTTGATTTGCGCCAATTGTGCATAATTGTTGACATGGCAATATCGTAAACCACACATTTAGACATTGACACTCCCCTTGACTTAAGGGCAGCAGCTAAATCCCTGCACATATTAATCAGTTCGTGGTAATATACATGGGAAAGACATTGCAGAATACAAGTCAACCGTTGGAAGAACCTACACTTTTTATTGTATTTAAGCAGTTTGAACCTGAATATTGATGATATTTTGTTGTTATTATCAGATATTTGCATCTTCTGCCGACAAACCTTAAAGTGCAACCGGGGAAGGAAATTCTATTGAAACTACGGAGTGTAAAAATGTACAAATGTTTGTAAAGATTGCCTTTGATGTGCAAAAAATATTCTTGCGTTGTTCCAATGCAAGTCGTACCATGCAGCGACATGCAGGTCGTGCGAATTTCTGCAGCAAAAATTGACAGTTTGCCACCAACTGAACCAAACCATTTTTTTAGGCGTTTCTTTGTTTATTCGAAGTTCATTGACTAAACAATTAGTTTATTACCAAACAATGCAGTTTGTTACTTTGTACTTACACTATGTTTTCCTGTAATCTTGTTGAACACTTATTTTTTTTGCTTTTAGTGCTGCAAACAAACACTTTTCCGTGAAAATCTTTGTATTAAAGTTGGCGTGTCAAAAAAACGTCCATTTATTCTCCAAGCAGTTCGTTAACACGTTGTATAGCAAGATACTTGAAACCACTACTTGAGCATTACCAAAAGATATTCAAACAGATACCTAGACCGAAACCTGAATTAAACCACGAGCACATGCCAGAAATACTTGGTTCTTACATGCCATCATCATTATACGGTGTTTAACTTTGCTGGACCGAAACCCTTGTGGAAAACCCCACATACAGTTTAAGCTTACCACGGTGCCACATTACAGGCTTGCTATGGGAAATATGTTTTTGTGTAAATGGCGGTGGATTCTTGGATTCTTGTTGGATCAAAAACTGGCAATCATGTGGTGGACAATTTTGTCTCCGTGCGCCTTATACTGTACTCTACAAACCAGACGTAACACAAATATTATTACAAGGCATATTATAAGAGAAAAAGTTTTCGAAAAATAAAGAAGCGGTCGATTTGAAACCCCACCAATTTATTTTTGACTCTTGACCGAACTTGTTGAAAAAAGGGATTTTTCGGTTTAAGCTGCGTAAAGCATTCCAGGCCGCCAATGGCTTCCCACGAAACCTCAGTCACGAGTGCGTTTACTTTCACCGCCATAATCATGGGTTTGGAGAGAGGGGGCATTTGCTTTTGCCTCCCCTGAAAGTTTCAACCCTCCACCTGACTGACCAAAACGATCAAAACCACCAAAGTAACCAAAAAGGATCAGAAGGCCCCATATTCAGACACGACCCGTGAAAGACATAAAAATGTGCCTGTTTTGGATACCGCATGTATTTGGCATGAAATTACAAACAATGTGGGTTATTAGCGTTTGACCAAACCGACCTGGTAGAAATCTCTTAGTTTCAAAGAAAATACTGACACTCATGTCCCCTCACCCCTAGATTGGTATCCCCTGGGCTGTACCGTATAAAAGTAAATAGGTAAACGCATAAGTACATAGCGCTGGTTTCGGTGTACCTTAACAAACACTCACCAAATTTCGATTCTTACAACGAGCTAGTTTTGCAACAACACCGCCAGTTGAAAGCCCTTTTTTGGCAACCAACGAACGCCCAAAAGTTGAAGAAACTACAAAATAATCGTGGTCATAGAAAGCAAATTACATTATACATACGAAAATGGTCTTTACTCAAGCAATTCTTAGGTAATAAAACGTTCGCAATAAAATTTAATCACCGCTGGGTACTCATTTAGCAAGTAGTTTCCAAACTTATCCGAGAGGGGCGCATTTAGAAAGATTCGCCGCCCTGAAAAACTCTAATGGCGCTTGGTTAGGTAATGTTCTTTTACGGTGGTTACGACACAATGGAAAAGTTATCAAGAAGATAAGGAATGCAGAACTTCAGTGACGTTTTTTAATGATCGAAGTATTTACCTTCCTTGTTTCATAGTTACATAGTGTGCACAGGTCCTGGGCACATTTGGTCGCTATGTACAAATCAGGTCCCGAGCTTGAAAATCCCCGTTTGTTTACCATGATATAATCCCCCCCACCATCAAAGGTTAAATTCTCTTGCACCTGGGGTCCGCAACGCACAGTTTGGGAACCACCGTATTCATGACATCATGTTTCGGTTGGAAAGATAAAACTGAAGAAAAACTCGCAACAACTGTATCCAATGTGTCTGATGCCATAATCACTTTTAAAAAACAAGGCCTAGGCAGTATAATGACCCGAGGAAATGAGGATAATATGTCTTTATCATGGTTTGATTACATAAAGTAGTCACCAACATAAAACGTTTATCTTTCAACTAAGTATAGGCCCTTTGTCTTATTATAGGTGTCCAAAGTGCTAATGTGTGTGGTTTCCAGTGCAAACAGAATTTCGAAATACTTCGGTAAATAATCTATTAGTGAAGGTAAACTGACGTAGCCCACACAAGCTAAAGCTGCTTCTCGGCCATTTGTTTTATTGTTGAAAAGTGAACAACGACTCTCATATAAAATCATTATTGTTAATCTGCCCTTTGAGCCATCGTTTTTGAACAGCGGTTGTCCACACAGGTACCGCAGACCCAAGCATTCGCAAAGCTTTGTGATGGTCCGCGGTGTACGTTCCATTTCATTGACAACCAATGTCTTTGACAAAAATATTCTCTCATTTTACAATGGAAACATTCCAAACTACAAGAGCGCAAAAAGAAGCACAAATATAATACGTAAGGTTTATTTAAAATTGGTTAAAGCGGCAACTAATTCCAAATGCATAGAAATCGTGACACTGTTTTACACAACGAGAAATGTCCGCTTAGTGGCGCCAAATAGCTCTTTTGTAGGATTGGGAGTAAACTATAGTGTTATAGTTTAAATTGATGACATTTAGTGTTTTATGTAAGGCCAATCACCCCTTACATTGTTATTGCCAAAAGCCGGTTTAGTGTAAGCGGGAAATTATGCTGTTCTAAATGACAATACAACTATAATTTACTGTAGGAAAACCATTTGAAAAAACTAACGTACGGGATGTGTTGACATGACGTTTGCATTCCATTCCATAAATTGCTCACAACCACCTACCGATCAGCACTAATCATCCGAAACTGACGTCACCCTGGCAGCTCATAAACAGTCAATCATGCTATCTGCATTCCAAAACCGCATGTTGTCATCGTCGGTTATAAATCATTCAAACCGTTTAATTGTGACGTAACAATCCATTGGGAACGTCATTTTAGGCACGCATTCGTTTTGAGAATACGCACGTATATTTTTTTTAACTTCCTTGTTAACATGAAACATTCTTACTTCTAAAATAGTTTTCCATCAGCAACAATAAAAATGTGCGTTGTTGATGACGTTTACAATGTACGTTGTTGCCGATGTTTTGAACAATAAGGTCTCAAATGTGTCGCAATCGCGTTATATATTGCTGTCGAACTGGGTTTTCCAAAGTGGGGTCCATGAGCTTTTCAGATCAGGTTTGTTGCATTATTTACTTTTTGTTATTATAAACTTTCACGCTGATTGGGCGAAAAATTGTAACCTAAGACCGAGAAAACCAGATTTACAAAATATGGGGTCAGTGACCCCCCGAAAAGTTTGGGAAACCCCCTGGAAAATACACATATTAAACGTACAAAGGGCGATGCCGAAGCGAACTCGGGACGAAACATCCCTACTGTCAGAAACCTTTGTGTTACAAATGAATATACACTTTAAAATCTGCGTCTCAAAAGTGCAAAAAACCAGACCTGATTCAAGTTTTGAAACCCGACATTTTTAATACTCATCACAGATTCGTCGGACTATCATGCAAACCTGAATACTTTGACGCGACGTCTCAGCACCGGAGCCATGGTGGAATGACGTAGGTATATCTGTGTGACGTAGAATGACTCCGACGCATCGGTATATCAGTGTGCAGCACGTGACTCACCCCACTCATTTCTACATCTTCCGTCAACAGATACGCAGTTGAGATAAATGAGCCTTTGGCGAATGAACAGCGATTAAATTTCAGTGGAGCTTACCTAGGAATGATGCTGGATGAACAAGTTTAATGAGCAGATTTTCGTGCAGTCTACGAACAGGACGAACATTGTTATTGCAGATTTGTATTTTAATTATGTTTGTCCAGATTTTAAGCTGATAGACAGGTTTACAGATAAGGCAAAAAATGCGGTTATTTACTGTACGCAAGGAAAAGCTCAGGTAAATCACCGAGAAAGGGGCAAATTGTGGCCAACCAAGAATAATTTAACGCGAAATATCATCATGTGCAGTTGAAGCAAGTTCTCTCGAACCTATTTAATTTAACCGCAACTAACTTTTATTGTTCACAAATGTGTTAAAAAAGTATATCGCACTCCTGCTAAAACCAGCTGCAACAATTCCCAACAAAATGAAGAAAACAATAGAACATAAACGTCATAATAAAGTTCCGATGATGTCATATTGATTCAACGCGAGTAACTACGTCACTACCATCACAATATTTGTTGCAATTGGAATTTCCCTTTTAATCCAAAATTATTAGCTCGGTCATAGCAAACGTTAAACGGAACAAATTAATGCGTCATTAAGCGCAGTCGCGATCATTAAAACCTTTTCCTGCGGACGCATGATTGTGCACACACCCCATATACAATGCGTCATAAAAGACGTTATTTAGGAAGGAACTGTCGAAGGTTGTTGTCGGTTCATACGTGCATGGAGTAATGTACCCGCGTGGGTGAAGGCGGGTTTGTTGCTGGTGGTCGGCTTTGGTTTTCCAAGCAGTCGCGCACAAGCCGCGTTAAGTGAACGTGCGCTGATGGTCCGGGTCCCATACACAGAATGCAGGTCAGCGTAAACTAAAAATTTGCAGACGTGTGCGTTTCGGAAGCTTGTATAGTTGGTGCGTTTTGTACAAGCAAATTAGGGCAGATGTCGGATGTTGATCCCAGGGATTAAATACTTGCAACAAATAATTGTTTTCATTGTACGACGCATTTGTTAAAAGCTGTCAAACTGTATCGACCATAGATTAAATGACTTGGTACGGGAAATGAGGATCTTAACCATAGAGTGCTGTTAATGCAAAATTAACAAGGTATCATTTTCCTAAATGGTTTGTAGCGTACCAGATTAATGCATTTATTCATGACGTCACGTTTCAGAAATTTAAAACGTATAAAAAGCCTTGAAAATGGCGACAATCACGCAAACAAAACTGTGGAAGAAAATGGCTGTCCAAGCCGACAAATTAAAGAAAGAAGTGAAAAAGATGAACAAGTCGGAAGCGACAAGGTCACCAATGCCGAAGAACCAACAAAATGAAGATTCCGTTTACACATTCGCATCGGAGAGTCCTCATCATTCTCCCAAACTCCATTACAATTACGAAGAAACGGATGAAGGAGTGTACGAAGATTTTTCCAGCTCGGATTACAGCTCCCTAGAAGAAAAATCGGCGAGTGCAGAAGATTTACGTCTTCGCTCGAGCGGACACAATCATAACATGTTCACTGGCAACCGATTGCGTCTTCCACAAAACCTGTTGCACCAAAAACTCCACGATTTCGGGAACAAAACATCTAGTCTGCCAAGACATGTGAAGGGTCACAGCAACCAGCTTCACACGCCCCAAAATGGTCTGCACAACGCAAAATCAATGGAAAACCTGTCCCGACCCAAGAAACAAGCTCTGACACCAAAGCATATGAAAAAGGTAAATCACCACGAGTACAGAAGAGAGAACACGTTCCCACTGGGACAGGAGAGAGAAGTGGTCGACAACGTGCTGTACAATTCGACGATAAGTGTTAATTCCGACGACACATTTGCACAAGGATCGGAAACTTACACTTACGGCGTACAGAAGCGGAACCCACTTTATTCGACATCTAGTACCGGCAGTGCAACCGACGAAAGAAACCGCCAGTTCCAAATGACCGACACAATCCCCTCGCCGCAGTTTCAAACCCAGAGCAGGTTTAAGTATACGCTAAACGTTGACCCATCGACAGTCAGTGTAAACGCTCCAGTCGCCTATTCGCCAGCCATGAACCACCAGTTGCATTACCGCGGAGACGACTTTGCCGACGAACCCGTATTCGGGACGATTGAACCAAGGTATTCTCACACTTACGAACTTTCCGCTGCGCAATATCATGATATGGAGAGGGAGGAAACGGTCTATCACGAGGCCGGCAATTTCTACGACTTCGAATGACTTTCTGTGTCATTTATTCTGTGAAAAAGTGTGTTTCCGTTTGACCAGGCCAGTGTTTCTCAAACATTTTCTATAAGTGGCCCAGATTTTCTGTCGTGAAAGCTTCGCTTCGCTTCGCTTGGGTGTTCAAATGCATTTTTAACTAGCACTCACTCGAAAACAGTTTTGTGGCCTACCACTGGGTTACGGCCCACAGGTTGAAGGTCACTGGTCTAGGTTTTGACATATTGTTCAGCTTTCTGGAATACCGTTCTTACCTTTATTTCATGCCAATTGTTTAATTGTTACGTAACAAAGTTGATTTTGCCAGTTTGTGATGCACCATATATATAAATGTTTTGTTTAAATATAAATATTTCACCCAACGCCCATCTTGTTTTATCAGCGTTTTAAAAACAAATTTAAATCTCATGTACAGTACACACACACACACACACACACACACACACACACACACACACACACACACACACATATATATATATATATATAGCAAGGTATTGTAAACACGTCCCGACAAGCGTATGACGTAGTTCTAAAATTGGATGATAAGGACCGACAACATAGTTACAAACATGGTTAGGTTGAGGTCTGTCACTGACTCTTGTCATTTAAACGCCCAGCATTAAGTATAAGAACAAATTGTCATGAAAATCAAGCGCCATTAAAAGTCCCAGACAAAACCCCCCATATAAATCCCCACACACTCCACGTCTAAAATATCAGCGACTATACAAAAAGAGGTGTGACCATCATGCTGACTTACGTTTATTGTTTGTGATGAAAATTCCCCTTTCAAACTAGCTGTGGTTTCCGAACTGCGTGCGTCACACTTGGAAAGTTTACCGCACTTGTGGCACACTAACTATAATGGAAAGATTTGTTTCACAGCTTACAGAAGCGAGTAAAAGTCGAAATTTGAAAATAAAAACGATTGCGCGACCTATTTTTGGGAAGCAGTGTCCTCTGACATAACACAGCCACAACGAAAAATTATTGTGTGACGCCCTTGAAAATTCTGACGTACCAGAGCTAAGCGACACGTAGTTTACAAAGACTTATTTAATTTGAAATGAATAGAATTTTTATTTGCTATTCTGTTTTTCAGACAGAAACTGAAGAGACCAACAAATGAAACTAATTCTTTAATAAAGATCTTACACTGGTGTGATCGTCTTTAACCCCTTTTGGAGCTCTAGAAATGTTAATTTGAAATGTTACTACATTGAGCCAAACAAAATTCTACTTCGATATTAGAGGTTTTTCCTGTAAGTCTGGCACTCACGCGTAAACCAGCCTATATCGTCGGCCTCGGCAATATGGCGTGGGCGTAATACAACAAACATATTATACCGGAAATCTCGTGTTGAGATAAAGTAGACACAAGCCTTTAGTGTGACTCGAAGACAGCAGGTGTTAAAGGAGAAGGCAGAAAATGAACCAGTTTGTTGCAACCGACCTTCTACGCAAAGGAACTTTCATGCTTCTTTTGACAATTTTGCTAATGAACAAAGGTAGGTGTTCTTGAATTCTTACAAGTAATGCCGAGAAGGTAATATGAATGTTATTTTCACTGTGATCTATTTGATTTTTAAAACTTCAGACAATTTGTCACTTGCGTAAGTTTAAATAAAACGTTTTTTAAATGTCTGGAGTGCCGCCAGTCTCTGGCTTTTGTAACTTTTAGATCTATTCAGTGCCTGTCGTAATTCAATTTCTGCAATCAGTTTGTCACAAAAAGTGCCTCAGAAACTATAGAAATCTTTAAATGGTTACATTCAGTTTAACTCTATCGTTAAGCAAGCTTTAATTTGTGAGTCTGCAGTGAAAAACACTGGTATACGATTAATTTTATTCGACCGGTAATACAGAATACGATGATTGTTTTTTTTTAACATTTTCTTTCTTTTTATTTCCTTATCCCAGGTTCTAATGCTTGCGGTAACAAACCAACACGACCACCCACAACACAACGACCCACAACACAAAAACCCACCACACAATTGCCCACAATACCACAACAGCCAACCGCATCAACCACACATCAACCCTCTGTAACGACAGGCCAACTAAAGATTATGGATTCAACTGAAAAATCTGGTCTCACACTGTTTTGTTCAGGTAAATGTTTAAAAACCATTTTCCCAGGGTTGTTCTCGAACACTAAAATGGCCATGGTGCTGCTACTTTTGGGCTAATTAGTATGTTACTGTATGTTTCCAATGTGATTAGTAAATCAAAACTGGATCAAAAAACCAAAGGCCCCTGGCAGGCTGTCGATCGCACACCGTATCAATAATAATGTATTAAAATCCCAAAACAGCGATCTGTAGACAGCTCAGATCGATTTTCTATTTGAATAAGTTTTGGTAAATGGAGAAACTGATGATGCCGTTTTAGGCGAAATATATTTTTCTCTCAATAAATCGATCTGAGCTGTCTACAGATCGCTGTTTTGGGATTTTAATACATTATTACTGTATGTTTATTGTAACTTAAAGTATTGTGTACCAGCAAGTGAAGATTAAGTAAAGGCATTAGTTTACAGGTTGTACATCACTACCAACCGAAGCAACTTCAAACGACAAAAACAACAGCATGTCAGAGGCTACATCACAACCAGTCAAAAGCGGTCTGTCCCACACTGTTGTTATTGCTTTGGGAGTTGCGGGTGGTGCTGGGATACTAATAATTGTAATTCTTATCGGTTTCTTCTGCATAAAACGCGAAAAGAAGAGAACAGAACATTCCGAAGAGCAAACGCTCGGCTTGACGGACAACGTGGCGTACCAAAGTGCTGGTGTTGTGAATCCCGATCACCTGTTAAACGAAGAGGCGTGTGGCGGTGACGTCACTGCCATATACGCTCAAGTAAAAAAGTAACTGGTTGTTTAAATTTGTTATGATGATATTCCGTCTGCACTCTGGCGACTTTTTAAATCGGCAATTGTATAATGCCGAACACAACCGAATAATTTAAATACCGACCTTTGGAAGGTGCGTTTCTAATCTGATATAAGGCCCTATACTACTATCTGTAAGTGGCATTTGTTTTGTGTTGAAGATTGTTATGTGTATTGATGCATTATTAAGTTACTTGTTATGTTGCAGGAAACCTTACTTTTACCATTACCAAACCACATCAATCAAATTAAACGGTGGAAAGTGCGTATGAATATATAAACGCTTTTGTAATGCGCCCAAAATTGCCTAAGGACTGTCCTGTCGATATGCAAAGTCAGCACTCTTCTGTACAATTGTTTTGATGCCACAGGCACCAATTTATTTTTGCAGTTTACATTTTAGCGGCATTTCATGGTAAAATAGATGATTTGTTGCTGATGCTGCGAGGCATACTACTTAGTAATGAAAAGCTCTTCTGGCAAAATGAAAAACCTGTTTGTACGACGTTTCGGTCGTTATTCAACGGACCTTCATCAGGATAATCGAAGTTAAACGCCAACACGGTGATAAATAGTCACGCGCGTTCTTTTCCTTTCTTGCCGAGAAAACAAGTTTTTCGTTTTGCCAGAAGAGCTTTTCATTACTAAGTAAAATAGATGAGTTACACCAAAAGTAAACGATTGCGTGAAAAGCTTTGCTCAGTGGCCCCAAAACTCAGCAATTCTCCGAAAATACACAAACACAATTAAGCAAAGTTTTTCATAAGCACCGATAACGTGATTTGGGCCTGTATCCTTTTGAGCAAGTGTGACTGGGCCTCAGAAACTTCGTCAAATACCATGGCAATTTCCCGCAAACGGTTACGCAAGATGCTCGAGAACATTTCATTTTGACATTCCATGGAACTTTCATTTTTGTCGTCATAAAGACAGTTGAGTTTGGCCGGGATTTAATGTAATTATTTTCATTATAAATGGTGGTCACCCAGCCAATATCAAAACCATATCTAAAAATTTGTTGGCATTTGTTCAATCAACAGGAGTGTTGATTTATAATCGTTGCATTCGTCACTACGGAGCAAATCACACATAGCATTGTTTGTAGACTATGAGGAGAACACATGCTACAACCTAGCTTTTGTAAAATTTAACATATGGCAATTGGAAACCAAACGCGGTTCTAAAAGCTTGTTCATATCAAGTTTCATCCGATCTCGTTTCAACGTCGCTTAAATGTTTAATTCTGAAACGTCGGACAAAATTTACTAAAACATTTATAACCCAACATTGAGAAATAACTCAACGAACGGTTGATGCTGCCAAAAGCAATTAGTTCTGCGGCACCATACGGTAAAGCAGCTGGAGTTGGGAACTGTATGTGATTTGTCTGCCTCAGATAAGGTAGATAATTTTGATTTTGGCTAGCAACCATTATCGAAAATTTTGAAAGCTAGAAGAAATCATATTTTTCACCGCAGCGTTATCGATTTCTGAATTAGACTTTTGATCGTTTGCCTTCGGGTTCGTCAGAACAACATTTAAAAGAGTTTAGATTTTCAAGGTAAACCTAAGTTGCAGAAATAAACATGAATGATAAGTCAAATAAAAAATTTTGTTAAATGCATAATTTTTTTTTTTTTAAATTAATACGTTTTATTCGCAGGTGAAAAAATTGCACTGTCAATTAGGAAAACATGGAAAAATTGCAAACTACCACAGCAGCAGAAGGGCTCGGAAGTCACACAACAAATACTACAACTCAAGTGTTTCCATTTCGTATCTATGAGATGATATACTGGCCTCCGTTAACGCTTGGTTGCATTTTTGTGTTCGTCTGTACTGTCGTCTACCAGTCTAAAGCAAATAATTGCAACTTGTTGTGGACCAACCGTCTCTGCACACTTGCCACGCTTACACTTCTGCTTAGAGTTTTAGGCCATATCCCAGAAGTCTATTTACAAATAGTCAACAAAGTGATTTGCATCATCCAATTTCCTGTAGGCTTCCTGTGTTTTGGGTTCAGTAGACTCTTTGTTATTTATCTGCTGTGGCTTCGGCAAAATACAATTGTTAAAAAAACCTCATTCCGATACGGTCCCATCAGCATGAAGATCATAAAGCTCGTGCAGTTTCTTATTGTGGCTTCTGCCTTAATTTCTTTCTTACTTGGTATTGTGGTTTCTATCTTCTACGGACGAGGACCGACTGTCGCAGGCTGTCAATTCTCCAAGGAAAACGATGCAAGGATTGTGATTCGTGTGATTGTAATTTTGTTTGCAATCGCCCAAATATTACTTCTTGGTCTCACGCTGCATCCGTTTCTCCACATAAAGCATTACACAGATGCAACAAAAGCCACCATCAAAAGAATAGCTGTCTTCACGATCGTGGGGTTGGTTTCTGACGCTATCATTGTAGCAATGGTCCCGGTTTTCAATGTGACACTTTCACCCTTGGTACATTCATCTAATGGACTGTTGAACATCTGTTGTGTCCTGCTCACATTCAAAGATTATCGAAAACGATTCCTAATTCCGGCGAAAGCAACTGTTGGACCGCCGAACATCCCTATGGGGATTGTAAGCAATGAAACGTCCACTACATAGCTTAACACCATAAGCGTGTTCCAGTTGCTTTTATCGATATTTGGTGTTGACTGAGTAAATGATGCAGATTTTTTGCAAATAGTCATTTCTTAAATGTATGTGAACTTGTTTTCAGTGCATTGCTTTGAAATATCAATCGAACCTTAATTTTTTCATGTTGAGTTTTTCGTAATTATGGTTTCGAACCATAATTTTTTCATGTTGAGTTTTTCGTAATTATGGTTTGTGCTCCGAATATCAAGTTACATGAAAACTGATGTAATGACGGCAAACATGATAATGGTTTAGTTGTTATTGTGCGACTTTGAAGCGTACATCACAGCTTATGCCATTCCCAATGCTCTGTGTATTGTTTGGTGGAATAAAATGAGTAATGTAAAATTGCCTCACACAATTTGTTAAAAACAAGTTTTAGATCAGCCTGTCGGGTGAATCAGGTTTATCCGATATAAGTTGCTGATGCAGCTGCTTCACGTTAAATTTATCGTAAGTACATGGCAAATGTAATTGAGATCTTTTTTTTGGTTTAAATACAGGCTCGCATTCGTTTTTTTATATATAATCGGGCCCCGCACTAGGACCGGCTCTTATGGTAGCAGCATTTCATCTGATGGCACAGAAAAACTTGAATTTAAGCTAAAAGCTTCCAAATCGTAAGCGAACTAAGCGTTTCCAAATGTCAATTGTGGCATCAATTTTTTGGGTCACTTCTCCTTGGCAATAGCCAAGCTTATGATGTGCGACATCTCAACGAACGTACGAATTAATTGTTTCCAGGTATTCGTTGTTTAACTGTTTATTCCGTGCTTGTCGTGTTTGGTTGAACCTGAGTTTGGTACAAAATCCCAATAAACGAGTGGGCTCACTAAGGCAATGGTTTAGGTAAGGTACAATCGTTGTCTTTGAACATATTTGCGTACATGATTTGTCTAACTTGCATTTTAGTTCGAATCAACAAGCTACGACAGAAAATGTCATCAAATTACTACAGGAATTAGCCTGTGCAGGTTTGATTCTATTGAATGAGACAGAAACTGACGATGCCAAAGGGTGAAATTTAAATTACTGTCACAGTAATATAAAACCACACACACTGATGTTGATTGTTTTGTTTCTGTTTTTTGTGATCTCGGATATATTAATCAGTTTTTCTTGTAATTGTGTCACTATATAGTTTTTATTAGGTAGGCTACATGCTGTGCACTCATCAAAAAGTATTTAAAATGCAAATTGGGATTTACACAAGAACTCGTATGAATCTAATGCACACTTTCGGGGTAGGAGAGAAATGTGACCGACAACGTGTTGTATAATTCAATGATAAGTGTTAATAATAATGTTACTGTATGTTTATTGCAACTTAAAGTATGTCATTCCAGCAAGTGGAGATTAATTAAAGACATTTATTTACAGGTTGTACATCACTAAAAACCGAAGCAACTTTAAACGACAAAAACAACAGCATGCCAGGGGCCACACCCTCACCAGTCAAAAGCGGTCTGTCCCACACAGCTGTTATTGCTTTGGGAGTTGCGGGTGGTGCAGGGATACTTATAATTGTAATCCTTATGAGTTCCTTTGGCACGAAACGCGAAAGGCAGAGAACAGAACATTCTGAAGAGCAAACGTTCGCATTGACGGACAACGTGGCGTACCAAAGTGCGGGTGTTGTGAATTCTGATCTCCTAAACGAAAAGGCGTGTGACGGTGACATTACTACGCTCAAGTAAAAAAGTAACCGGTTGTTTAAATATCTTTTGAATCCGCCAAGTGCAGTTTCGAACACAACCGAATAATTTAATTATCGACCCATAAGGCGCATGCTTCTAATCTGTTATAGGGATCCTATACTGTCGGTGAGTGCGTTTGTGTAGTGTTGACGATTGCTATATATATTGATGCATTGTTATGTTACTTGTTATGTTGTAGAAAAGCTTACATTTACGTTTACACTTACCAAAACCACACCAATCAAATAAACAAGTGGAAAGTGCGTTCTCTACATCAACGCTTTAGCAATGCTCCCAAAATTGCCTTTGACGGTATTTCTGGGACAAACTGTCGATTTGCAAAGTCGACACTCTTCTGTACAACTGTTTTGATGCCACATCCATCAATTACTTCCGCAGTTATATCTTTGCGGCTTTTTTCAGTTAAATAGATGAGTTGCACCAAAAGTAAGCGATTGCGTAAAAGTCTTGTTCAGTTACCCAAGAAAGAATGCAGACTTTCTTTCACTATAAAAACACAAACACAAATTAAGTAAAGTTAAGCAGCCAGCAGATGATGTCTACATCCTTTTTTGCTAGAATGGACCTCAGAAACTTCGTAGAATAAAGTGGCAATTTCCCGCAAACGGTTACGCAAGATGCTGGATAACATTTCGTTTTGACATTCCATGCAACTTTCATTTTCGTCGCCATAAAGACAGTTGAGTTTGGCCGGGATTTAATGTAATTATTTTCATTATAAATGGTGGTCACCCAGCCAACAACACAACCATATCTAAAAATTTGTTTGCGTTTTTTCAATCAACAGGAGTGTTGATTTGAAATCGTTACATTCGTCACTACGGAGCTAATTACACATAGCATTATTTATAGACTATTAGGGCAGCATATGCAACCTAGCGCTTTTGTTAAATTTGACATATGGCAATTGGAAACCAAACGCGGTTCTAAAAGCTTGTTCATATCAAGTTTCATCCGATCTCGTTTCAACGTCGCTTAAATGTTTAATTCTGAAACGTCGGACAAAATTTACTAAAACATTTATAACCCGACATTGAGAAATAACACAACGAACGGTTGATGCTGCCGAAAGTAATTAGTTCTGCGGCACCATACGGTAAAGCAGCTGGAGTTGGGAACTGTATGTGATTTGTCTGCCTCAGATAAGGTAGATAATTTTGATTTTGGCTAGCAACCATTATCGAAAATTTTGAAAGCTAGAAGAAATCATATTTTTCACCGCAGCGTTATCGATTTCTGAATTAGACTTTTGATCGTTTGCCTTCGGGTTCGTCAGAACAACATTTAAAAGAGTTTAGATTTTCAAGGTAAACCTAAGTTGCAGAAATAAACATGAATGATAAGTCAAATAAAAATTTTTGTTAAATGCCTTATTTTTTTTTTTTAAATTGATACGTTTTATTCGCAGGTGAAAAAATTGCACTGTCAATTAGGAAAACATGGAAAAATTGCAAACTACCACAGCAGCAGAAGGGCTCGGAAGTCACACAACAAATACCACAACTCAAGTGTTTCCATTTCGTATCTATGAGATGATATACTGGCCTCCGTTAACGCTTGGTTGCATTTTTGTGTTCGTCTGTACTGTCGTCTACCAGTCTAAAGCAAACAATCGCAACTTGTTGTGGACCAACCGTCTCTGTACACTTGCCACACTTACACTTCTGCTTAGAGTTTTAGGCCATATCCCAGAAGTCTATTTACAAATAGTCAACAAAGTGATTTGCATCATCCAATTTCCTGTAGGCTTCATGTGTTTTGGGACCAGTAGACTCTTGGTTATTTATCTGCTGTGGCTTCGGCAAAATACAATTGTCAAAAAAACCTCATTCCATTACGGCCCCATCACCATGAAGTTCATAAAACTCGTGCAGTTTCTTATTGTGGCTTCTGCCTTAATTTCTTTCTTACTTGGTATTGTGGTTTCTATCTTCTACGGACGAGGACCGACTGTCGTAGGCTGTCAATTCTCCAAGGAAAACGATGCAAGGATTGTGATTCGTGTGATCGTAATTTTGTTTGCATCATCCCAAATATTACTTCTTGGTCTCACGCTGCATCCGTTTCTCTACATAAAGCATTACACAGATGCAACAAAAGCCACCATCAAAAGAATAGCTGTCTTCACGATCGTGGGGTTGGTTTCTGACGCTATTATTGTAGCAATGGTCCCGGTTTTCAATGTGACACTTTCACCCTTGGTACATTCATCTAATGGACTGTTGAACACCTGTTGTGTCCTGCTCACATTCAAAGATTATCGAAAACGATTTCTAATTCCGGCAAAAGCAACTGTTGGACCGCCAAACATCCCTATGGGGAATGTAAGCAATGATAATAAAACGTCAGCTACATAGCTTAACACCATAAGCGTGTTCCAGTTGTTGTCGTTTTATCGACATTTGATGTTGACTGAGTGAACGATGTAGATTTTTTGCAAATATTCATTTCTTAAATGTATGAGAACTTGTTTTCAGTGCATGCGATTATTGCCTCGAAATATCAATCGAACCATAATTTTATTAACGCAGTAATATTTCATGCAATGGCATGATAGGCAGGATCGCCCCACTGCGCAGGTCCTTGCTTGACGATCACAACTAACGTATCGCGATCATGATGTTTAATTTGCCTGGGCTGCCAAGCCTGAAAAACCTCATAATTTTTTTCAGTTGAGTTTTTCGTAATTATGGTTTGTGCTCCGATTATCAAGTTACATGAAAACTGATGTAATGACGGCCAATATAAGAATGGTTTAGTTGTTATCGTGCGACTCTGAATCGGTCATCACGGCTTTTTGTAATTCTCAATGCCCTGTGTGCTGTTTGGTACAATAAAATGAGTTTCATCCTTGTGACAAATACTCTTGAATAAATGCTATTTAAACCAAATACAGCATAATAGTTGAAGCAAAATGTTGTCCTTGATCATATATCATTACAGGAGACAGCAATTTAGTGATAAAGGTATTGCAAATGGATGAAACAATATACACAGAACGTTCCATCAATGTGGACTAATTGTAAATGACGCGTGGAGCTCTTGGAAACCATCCGCGCTGAAGCGTGAAAATAACATGGTATCCGGTTTTTCTCTTTGGACTGCTTTTGTTGAATTAAATTTTATTTGCGTACAATTAGGATAAACTTGAAGAAATAAATGAATTTTCGAAATTTAGTTTAGCTTTAGTATTGTACGGCGTTAGACTCACATCAAATTAGTGCAAACAATACATAGCAATGTGGGCGAGAATTTGGCAAGCCGTCAAGAGGAAATATTGTTAGACAAAGTGCGCGGAGCCCACATTGCAAGTAGCTGGTTTTAATGCAACCAGTCACAATAGATTTCAAAACGGCTTGTGTATACTTGCATAAGTATTACGAAGACGAAGGGGTATTAAAACGTTTGCTTATATTGTTGTGAATAATAAAATGTGAACAGTAAAATGTAGGTTGTTTGAAATCGTACAACAAAGAACGAAAGTTGAAAAACAGAAAACGTTATGAACGGCATTTTGCAAAATTTATGTCACTCTAACCTCCTATGTCACAGTCGACAACATAGAAATCA
This sequence comes from Ascidia mentula, assembly GCF_947561715.1. Lineage (NCBI taxonomy): Eukaryota > Metazoa > Chordata > Ascidiacea > Phlebobranchia > Ascidiidae > Ascidia > Ascidia mentula. The sequence goes on along the minus strand of NC_138570.1, from coordinate 17,339,524 downwards.
AGGAAATATTTTAATATTTTTACAGGAGCAGCAACTAGACTTATGTTTATTAAATCTTGAACTGTCTTTCGTTCAAAATTCAGGTGCCACCGCTAATAAAGGGATTTGAAACCTCATCATTAGCGGAAGGACATCGGCACTGGGAATTCGAACCAGTGATAAAACAACTGCACGGAATTAGAACTTTCAACTTTAACCAATCATCTCTGGTTGAACAGAAACACCGCAAAAATACAGCCATGATAACAACATTTACAGAGGATTGCATAACTCAAAACAATGTGTGGGTGTGTGCGGTGTTGCCAGGAATAGTTGTTATCATTGGCGTTGGTTTGTTGATTCTGTTCGTCTGTGTCCTTTGCTGCAACTACTGCATTAAACCACGACACAAGAAGAACCGCAAGCAAACTGGAATGGACGAATCCCTTGAAAAAATTGTGGTCGACAATGTACTGTATGCCAGCAGGGTCGAGGAGACGTCCCCTTCCTTCAGTTCTGAACCTGAGTACAACAACATGGAAACATCTGTTGTGAATAACGTAATTTACAATTCTGAGTACGAAAACTGGGGTGGTCAGAACAACGTTTACGCCGAAATCGTGTGACTGTCTTCAGTGCTTCAACGTTTAATCTTTATTTTTCTAATCCATACATTTGTCTTTATCATTGGTTCCCAACGAAGGTGCCGCGGTGCCGTTTGTAACTTCCAGATGTACCGCGAGCTTTTCTTTATATCCCTTCTGGTAATTTTTCACCGTGTGGTTTACCAGAAGTGAAATGATATTAACCCAATGTATGTAAAAATGGCTGATTGTAGCGCGGCGGTCGCCCATTGGTTTGCCGGTGTTTGGTGCCAATGGAACCATTGGTCCAAATATTCACTGCACTATCCAGCACTAACATTGACTGATGTTGCCGACGTTGTGTCGCAATATTACATTACTTCCGTCTAGCTTATTGTGGGTGCGGCGTTACCGCTAGATAGTGCTAGGACACAGAATTGCGGATAATGCCCACATACCAATGATAAAAACTTGTTGCTGACGCTGCTTGCCATAATCTTGTCCAATGAGGGACGATTGCACAACGACCAAAACGTCGAACAAGCAAATAGTTGTTTTGCCAAAAGAGCTTTTGAATTCACTGCACCAACTGATAGGGATTCGTGGCCAGGTTAATGGTTGATACACTGGCAATCCCAGAAAGTCAACATAACTTTGATGAATTTATTGTTTAAAAGACGACACTAGTACAGTTTGGTGTAAAGTAGCAACTGTGTTTGGTACAAAATCCCAATAAAAGAGTGGACTCGCTAAGGCAATGGTTCAGGCAGGGTACAATCTTTGTGTTTAAACATATTTGCGTGCATGATTTGTCTAACTTGCATTTTAGTTCGAATCAACAAGCTACGACAGAGAATGTCATCAAATTACTACAGGAATTAGCCTGTTCTATTTGAATGAGACAGAATATGACGGTGACATTACTACGCTCAAGTGAAAAAGTAACAGATTGTTTAAATATCTTTTGAATTCGCCAAGTGTAGTTTCGAACACACCTGAATAATTTAATTATCGACCTAATTTAAATATCGACCTATAAGGCGCATGCTTCTAATCTGTTGTAAGGATCCTATACTGTCGGTGAGTGCGTTTGTGTAGTGTTGACGATTGCTATATGTATTGATGCATTGTTATGTTACTTGTTATGTTGTAGAAAAGCTTACATTTACGTTTACGTTTACACTTACCAAACCACACTAATCAAATAAACAAGTGGAAACTGCGTTCTCTACATCAACGCTTTGGCAATCCGCCCAAAATTGCCTTGGATGGTTTTTCTGGGATTATCTGTCGATTTGCAAAGTCAACACTCTTCTGTACAACTGTTTTGATGCCACATCCATCAATTACTTCCGCGGTTTATATCTTTGCGGCTTTTTAAAGTTAAATAGATGAGTTGCACCAAAAGTAAGCTATTGCGTAAAAGTCTTGTTCAGTTGCCCAAGAAAGAATGCAGACTTTCTTTCACTATAAAAACACAAATACAAATTAAGTAAAGTTTTTCATAAGCAGCCAGCAGATGATGTCTACATCCTTTTTTTTGCTAGAATGTACCTCAGAAACTTCGTCAAATAAAGTGGCAATTTCCCGCAACCGGTTACGCAAGATGCTGGATAACATTTCGTTTTGACATTCCATGCAACTTTCATTTTCGTCGCCATAAAGACAGTTGAGTTTGGCCGGGATTTAATGTAATTATTTTCATGATAAATGGTGGTCACCCAGCCAACAACACAACCATATCTAAAAATTTGTTTGCGTTTTTTCAATCAACAGGAGTGTTGATTTGAAATCGTTACATTCGTCACTACGGAGCAAATCACACATAGCATTATTTATAGACTATTAGGGCAGCATATGCAACCTAGCGCTTTTGTTAAATTTGACATATGGCAATTGGAAACCAAACGCGGTTCTAAAAGCTTGTTCATATCACGTTTCACCCGATCTCGTTTCAACGTCGCTTAAATGTTTTAATTCTGAAACGTCGGACAAAATTTACTGAAACATTTATAATCTAACAAAGAGCAGAGAAATAACTCGACGAACGGTTGCCGAAAATGATTAGTTCAGCGCCACCGCACTGTAAAGCAGATGAAGTTGGGAATGTGTTTTGTCTACCCTGGATAAGGTAGATAATTTTGATTTTGGCTAGCAACCATTATCGGAAAATTTTTAAGTCTACCACAGGCCTATAGAAGATAGAAGTTTCAAGATAAAATTACGTTGCAGAAATAAACATAAATGATAATTCAAATAAAATTTTCTGTTAAAAATTTCTCAATTGTAGGTTTTTTTAAATTAATAAAAGTTATGCTGCTGCACCTAACGTTAAAAATCAGAGAGTGGACTAAAAACTTTATTACATTTGTTGAAAAACGATTTATTCGCAGGTGAAAATAATGCGCTGTCAATAAAGGAAACATGGAAAAATTGCAAACTACCACAGCAGCAGAAGGGCTCGGAAGTCACACAACAAATACTACAACTCAAGTGCTTCCATTTCGTATTTATGAGATGATATTCTTGCCTCCGTTAATGCTTGGTTGCATTTTTGTGTTCGTCTGTACTGTCGTCTACCAGTCTAAAGCAAATAATCGAAACTTGTTGTGGACCAACCGTCTCTGCACAATTGCCACGCTAACACTTCTGCTTAGAGTTTTAGGACATATTCCAACAGTATATATACAAATGCTCACCAAAGTGATTTGCATCATCCAATTTCCTGTAGGCTTCGTGTGCTATGGAACCAGTAGACTCTTGGTTATTTATCTGCTGTGGCTTCGGCAAAATACAATTGTTAAAAAAACCTCATTCCGGTACGGCCCCATCAGCATGAAGATCATAAAACTCGTGCAGTTTCTTATTGTGGCTTCTGCCTTAATTTCTTTTTTAGTCGGTGATGTGATTGCTATTTTTTACCGACGCCCGCCAACTGCCTTTGGCTGTCAATTCCCTGATGAAAACGACCCAACATTTCTTATTCGTGTGATCGTAATTTTGTTTGCATTATCCCAAATATTACTTCTTGGACTCACGTTGTACCCGTTTCTCCACATAAAGCACCACACAGATGCAACAAAGGCCAGCATTAAAAGAATAGCCGTCTTCACGATCGTGGGGTTGGTTTCTGACGCTATTATTGTAGCAATGGTCCCGGTTTTTAATGTGACACTTTCACCCTTGGTACCTTCATCTAATGGACTGTTGAACACCTGTTGTGTCCTGCTCACATTCAAAGATTATCGAAAACGATTTCTAATTCCGGCGAAAGCAACTGTTGGACCGCCGAACATCCCTATGGGGATTGTAAGCAATGACAATGAAACGTCCGCTACATAGCTTAACACCATAAGCGTGTTCCAGTTGCTTTTATCGATATTTGGTGTTGACTGAGTAAATGATGCAGATTTTTTGCAAATAGTCATTTCTTAAATGTATGTGAACTTGTTTTCAGTGCATTGCTTTGAAATATCAATCGAACCTTAATTTTTTCATGTTGAGTTTTTCGTAATTATGGTTTCGAACCATAATTTTTTCATGTTGAGTTTTTCGTAATTATGGTTTGTGCTCCGAATATCAAGTTACATGAAAACTGATGTAATGACGGCAAACATGATAATGGTTTAGTTGTTATTGTGCGACTTTGAAGCGGACATCACAGCTTATGCCATTCCCAATGCTCTGTGTATTGTTTGGTGGAATAAAATGAGTAATGTAAAATTGCCTCACACAATTTGTTAAAAACAAGTTTTAGTTCAGCCTGTCGGGTGAATCGGGTTTATCCGATATAAGTTGCTGATGCAGCTGCTTCACGTTAAATTTATCGTAAGTACATGGCAAATGTAATTGAGATCTTTTTTTTGGTTTAAATACAGGCTCGCATTCGTTTTTTTTATATATAATCGGGCCCCGCACTAGGACCGGCCCTTATGGTTGCAGCATTTCATCTGATGGCACAGAAAAACTTGAATTTAAGCTAAAAGCTTCCAAATCGTAAGCAAGCTAAGCGTTTCCAAATGTCAATTGTGGCATCAATTTTTTGAGCCACTTCTCCTTGGCAATAGCCAAGCTTATGATGCGCGACATCTTAACGAACATACGAATTAATTGTTTCCAGGTATTCGTTGTTTAACTGTTTATTCCGTACTTGTCGTGTTTGGTTGAACCTGAGTTTGGTACAAAATCCCAATAAAAGAGTGGACTCACTAAGGCAATGGTTTAGGTAAGGTACAATCTTTGTCTTTGAACATATTTGCGTACATGATTTGTCTAACTTGCATTTTAGTTCGAATCAATAAGCTACGATAGAAAATGTCATCAAGTTACTACAGGAATCGGCCTGTGCAGGTTTGATTCTATTGAATGAGACAGAAACTAACGATGCCAAAGGGCGAAATTTTTATTTCTGTTACAGTAATATCAAACCACACACACTGATGTTGATTGTTTTGTTTCTGTTTTTTGTGATCTCGGATATAATAATCAGTTTTTCTTAAATTTGTGTCACTATATAGTTTTTATTAAGTAGGCTACATGCTGTGCACTCATCAAAAAGTATTTAAAACGCAAATTGGGATTTGCACAAGCACTCGTGTGAATCTAATGCACACTTTTGGGGTAGGAGAGAAAGGTGACCGACAAGGTATTGTATAATTCTATGATAAGTGTTAATAATAATGTTACCATTTGTTTATTGCAACTTAACGTACCAGCAAGTGGGGATTTATTAAAGGCATTTACTTACATGTTGTACATCACTACAAACCGAAGCAACGACAAAAGCAAGTTCACGTCAGGGGCTACATCACCACCAGTCAAAAGCGGTCTGTCCCACACTGTTGTTATTGCTTTGGGAGTTGCGGGTTGTGCTAGGATAATTATATTTGTAATTCTGCTATGGCTTCGGCAAAATACAATTGTCAAAAAAACCTCATTCCGATACGGCCCCATCACCATGAAGTTCATTAAACTCGTGCAGTTTCCTTTTGTGGCTTCTGCCTTGATTTCTTTTTTAGTCGGTGATGTGATTGCTATTTTTTACCGACGCCCGCCAACTGCCTTTGGCTGTCAATTCCCTGATGAAAACGACCCAACATTTCTTATTCGTGTGATCATGATTTGTTTTTCAATCTCCCAAATATTACTTCTTGGACTCACGCTGTACCCGTTTCTCCACATAAAGCACCACAACAAAGCAACCATTAAAAGAATAGCTGTCTTCACGATCGTGGGGTTGGTTTCTGACGCTATTATTGTAGCAATGGTCCCGGTTTTCAATGTGACACTTTCACCCTTGGTACATTCATCTAACGGACTGTTGAACACCTGTTGTGTCCTGCTCACATTCAAAGATTATCGAAAACGATTTCTAATTCCGGCAAAAGCAACTGTTGGACCGCCAAACATCCCTATGGGGAATGTAAGCAATGAAACGTCCACTACATAGCTTAACACCATAAGCGTGTTCCAGTTGTTGTCGTTTTATCGACATTTGATGTTGACTGAGTGAACGTTGTAGATTTTTTGCAAATATTCATTTCTTAAATGTATGAGAACTTGTTTTCAGTGCATGCGATTATTGCCTCGAAATATCAATCGAACCATAATTTTATTAGCGCAGTAATATTTTATGCAATGGCATGATAGGCAGGATCGCCCCACTGCGCAGGTCCTTGCTTGACGATCACAACTAACGTATCGCGATCATGATGTTTAATTTGCCTGGGCTGCCAAGCCTGAAAAACCTCATAATTTTTTTAAGTTGAGTTTTTCGTAATTATGGTTTGTGCTCCGATTATCAAGTTACATGAAAACTGATGTAATGACGGCCAATATAAGAATGGTTTAGTTGTTATCGTGCGACTCTGAATCGGTCATCACGGCTTTTTGTAATTCTCAATGCCCTGTGTGCTGTTTGGTGCAATAAAATGAGTTTCATCCTTGTGGCAAATACTCTTGAATAAATGCTATTTAAACCAAATACAGCATAATAGTTGAAGCAAAATGTTGTCCTTGATCATATATCATTACAGGAGACAGCAATTTAGTGATAAAGGTATTTCAAATGGATGAAACAATATACACAGAACGTTCCATCAATGTGGACTAATTGTAAATGACGCGTGGAGCTCTTGGAAACCATCCGCACTGAAGCGTGAAAATAACATGGTATCCGGTTTTTCTCTTTAGACTGCTTTTGTTGAATTAAATTTTTATTTGCGTACAATTAGGATAAACTTGAAGAAATAAATGAATTTTCGAAATTTAGTTTAGCTTTAGTATTGTACGGCGTTAGACTCACATCAAATTAGTGCAAACAATACATAGCAATGTGGGCGAGAATTTGGCAAGCCGTCAAGAGGAAATATTGTTAGACAAAGTGCGCGGAGCCCACATTGCAAGTAGCTGGTTTTCATGCAACCAGTCACAATAGATTTCAAAACGGCTTGTGTATACTTGCATAAGTATTACGAAGACGAAGGGGTATTAAAAGGTTTGCTTATATTGTTGTGAATAATAAAATGTGAACAGTAAAATGTAAAAGTTTTTTCTGTTAAGTTTATCAGCATGAAATAGACAGGTTGTTTGAAATCGTACAACAAAGAACGAAAGTTGAAAAACAGAAAACGTTATAAACGGCATTTTGCAAAATTTATGTCACTCTAACCTCCTATGTCACAGTCGACAACATAGAAATCAAGGAAATATTTTAATATTTTTACAGGAGCAGCAACTAGACTTATGTTTATTGAATCTGTCTTTCGTTCAAAATTCAGGTGCCACCGCTAATAAAGGGATTTGAAACCACATCATTAGCGGAAGGACATCGGCACTGGGAATTCGAACCGGTGATAAAACAACTGCACGGAATTAGAACTTTCAACTTTAACCAATCATCTCTGGTTGAACAGAAACACCGCAAAAATACAGCCATGATAACAACATTTACAGAGGATTGCATAACTCAAAACAATGTGTGGGTGTGTGCGGTGTTGCCAGGAATAGTTGTTATCATTGGCGTTGGTTTGTTTATTCTGTTCGTCTGTGCCCTTTGCTGCAACTACTGCAATAAAAGACGACACAAGAAGAACCGCAAGCAAATTGGAATGGACGAATCCCTTGAAAAAATTGTGGTCGACAATGTACTGTATGCCAGCAGGGTCGAGGAGACGTCCCCTTCCTTCAGTTCTGAACCTGAGTACAACAACATGGAAACATCTGTTGTGAATAACGTAATTTACAATTCTGAGTACGAAAACTGGGGTGGTCAGAACAACGTTTACGCCGAAATCGTGTGACTGTCTTCAGTGCTTCAACGTTTAATCTTTATTTTTCAAATCCATACATTTGTCTTTATCATTGGTTCCCAACGAAGGTGCCGCGGTGCCGTTTGTAACTTCCAGATGTGCCGCGAGCTTTTCTTTATATCCCTTCTGGTAATTTTTCACCGTGTGGTTTACCAGAAGCAAAATGATATTAACCCAATGTATGTAAAAATGGCTGATTGCAGCGCGGCGGTCGCCCATTGGTTTGCCGGTGTTTGGTGCCAATGGAACCATTGGTCCAAATATTGACTGCACTATCCAGCACTAACATTGACTGATGTTGCCGACGTTGTGTCGCAATATTACATTACTTCCGTCTAGCTTATTGTGGGTGCGGCGTTACCGCTAGATAGTGCTAGGACACAGAATTGCCGATAATGCCCACATACCAATGATAAAAACTTGTTGCTGACGCTGCTTGCCATAATCTTGTCCAATGAGGGACGATTGCACAACGACCAAAACGTCGAACAAGCAAATAGTTGTTTTGCCAGAAGAGCTTTTGAATTCACTGCACCAACTGATAGGGATTCGTGGCCAGGTTAATGGTTGATACACTGGCAATCCCAGAAAGTCAACATAACTTTGATGAATTTATTGTTTAAAAGACGACACTAGTACAGTTTGGTATAAAGTAGCAACTATTCCATAAAACTTGTAACCGTTAATAACATTTCTAGTAAATCTTACCAAAAAGTTGTGAATTCGATAACTTTTCATGACAATTTTTTTGTAGCAAATGATGGTAAGTACAGAGAAATTATAAATATTGCATTAGCGTAGGTAAAACCACAGGCTTCAAACTTTAAAAAACACATAAAGTTTGTTTTGTGAAACGCTGGGGCGGGATACAGTACGTTTTGGCTTTCAATTGTTAAATACCCAGGCACATTCTTTTGGCATGAGCGTAGAAAACACAGTACCTAATAATGTAATTATCAACTATCTATGCCCAGCAGCAGTACGAGCGATATGGCGAGTGACATTCAAAGGGAAATTGTACAATGAAATACAGTCAAGCAGCGAGCGCACATAACAAAAGAGAAGCAATAAAATATAACAAAAGAAAACAAACAAAATAATAATAATAATAATTATAACAGTAGTAAGGGCGTTGAATCTCCGTATGGTTAAACAGGAAGTTGAATGCATTGCACAAAACTGTTGGTGCATTTCGAGAACATTCTCTCATTTCGCGTGACGTAGTTTCGAGATCAGCCTTCACTTGTGCTTAAATACGAGTTGGCGAGATTTCTCCACGAGTTTTGCATTCTGCAAAAGACAATGCATATCACAACCTTGTATAGATTTTCTACATGTGTATAATTCTACTGCGTGCATTTTCCCACGTAAAGCAACTTAGGCTAACAGAACGTCGTGCAGCTGAAAGTGTTTAATCTTTGCTGCGTTAACAGCACTGGAAATGCGACTAGAATGAAAAGATTTCAAACTACAACAACGAAAACTTACAGGCACGGACTTTCGCATATACTCGACGTAATTCTCTGTACCAAATCTTGATTTAGACCTTCAAAGTTTTCGCCAACTGTGTGTACGTTTTCCGGTTTAGACGAAAGTTGTCGAAGTTGTTCGTCATCGACTTCACCAACGCCAATCGCGTACACCTGACGAAAAGGCAACAACAATGTTATTGCGAAGTCATAGTTTTTAGCAAACGTATCTTCGGGCAAAGGCTTACCGTAATTTGATTGAGTGCAAGGGCTTGGGCAGCCCCAGTGACGTCATCATCGCTGACGCCGTCAGTGATAAGGATGACGTAGTCACTTGCGTCTGGTCGGTTTTCAGGCGTCTTGAAACCATTCTCAGCCACATAAGTAAGAGCTCGGCCGGTGTTGGTTCCTAAAACAAAGATAGATGTTTTTATTAGCGGTTGCTTGGTTGCGATATGCAAATATCCAAAAAATACTGTGACGTAGTGAAACGTATTGCGGGATGTTTAAATTTGGTAATCCAACATCATAGCGACTTTGCTGGATGAAACCTGGCATGGGCTGCATTCCACATAAATAAAGGCTGTTTTTAAAAAACTTTGTGACTTGGTTCCAATTTCGGTTGCGTTTATAGCTTTAGCGTGTGTCATTCTGAAGACAGGTAAGTTCGGTTACGTTATGCGTTTCCACACTACTATAGGCAGTATGTGACGTAGCCATAATACAACAATAAGCTCAACGAATTCCGGAACGATGTGGCCAAAGATAGACGGAAAATCACAAACAGCGCCACCCTCACATTGCGCAAAGCTCAGCGCCCACTTAATTCAGGAATTCCAACACAGAAAAGCGGCCCACTATGCGATGTAGTCCATTCGCCAGGAAACGCTGCAGATCATACACAACATGTCTAAACTGGCATTGTGCAAGTTGCGTTTGAACAGGTAAAGGTTTAAAGGAAATTGCTGCACAAAGAAGGAATGTTTATCTTAGGCGGCCAATGTCTGTGGTGTGTGCTGTTGTTATTGTTCGTTGCTCCGGAAAGATTTATTAATGGCTGTCTTGGCGACAACACGACATCAGCAGTGGAAAATAGCACAATCACAGACGATGATGTAACGTATTTTACCTTCACTAGCGCCGTGGTTGTCGTAACACAGAAAGAAACGGGTGTTACACAAGACACTGCTACAACCAGCTATCCTTCAAATGCAAGCGTTACAACTGTTGCCACTGAAACCAAAGACCAACAATACACTTTGGTTACTCATGTAGGGGTCACTAACACCAATGGAATTCCCGTATCTACAGCAGCTGGAACCGATTTCGAAGACATCGACACGACGACCCAATTTGACAACAGCCCGACAAAAATTGAAGTGTCCACAAATGAGGCAAACAATACAACAGAAATCGAAGCTGAACCGGATAAGCTACACACGTACATTATGTACGGACTGGCTGGAGTGGCGGGGGTGGGCTGGTCTTTATTCACAGCACACGTAATTTACCACCGCAAAAAGGAGAAGCGGAGAAGAGAGATGATGCAGATGCGCCGCATTCAAGCCAGCATCCGGAGTCGACGCAGCAGGAGGAGCCAAAGAGCAACATCGGGAGTGAGTCAAGTTCCGGATTTCGTCATAGATCTATCTGGTCGTGACGCGTCTTTCTTTTCCGACTCAAGCTTTAACGAAGCGTCATCAATCAACGGTCTGTGATGACGTAAATAAACGCCCTTGTGCGTTGCTTGGAAACCACGTGTCACACGTTTGCCCTTCCTTCGTGTGGTAACTCACAATTGAAAAAAGGTTGCCACCCCGAACCTACAAACTATTGCTGTCGTATTTAAGATTATTATAAGATTATTATCCTTTGCGCTATCTCATGCTTTGTGCAGGCAAACATTGGCATCGTAGTGTGGTAATTTGAAGTAACAGTGCAATGGAGAATATGATCCATTGCAAAATGATGCCACAGTTCTATGCTTTTCAATTTTTGCATTTGGATTGTAACAAACTTGTCAGTTCGCACCAATTGCCTTCACGATAAGCATTAGGAGCCTAATCTGTTTTTTCACGCATTTGCTGACCAGAAATTGTGCCCTCGTTTTTGACATCGTGTTCTTGTTGCGAAATTTTTGTGCAGTTGCTGTGAATGGCGATGCGTCATTGAACGCATGTTTGGCGTGAATTTCCGTTTTCAATTTACCAGTGGGGCAACACAAACAGGGAAGCTGTTCACAATACTTTGCACGATGTCTGCACTCTGCACCCGAAAAACGAGAAGGGAGAGAATTAGCGATAAGGAAGCGTCGCCTTTGGGCCAAGAAATGGTCACCACCTTTTTTCTGTTATGGGATACGTGCCTTTTCTCACAACACTTTGTATCTGCTTCTGGGCAGTTTCAGATTCTCAAGGCGTTTCGTAACAAAACAACAGCCAGTTTAGGTCGTAGTTTTGCTGCAAGCTTTATTTTAACATGGAGGTTTTTCGGGCAGGGTGAAGTTATTCTAGGACGTTCAGCATTTGTTTTGTTGTTGTTGTTGTTGTTGTTGTTGTTGTTGAATTGGATGATTCAATAGCGAAACGAGTAGAGTATACCGCAGACCTGTACCACTATGAAAATGATAACTTTTATAAGGATACTACTGTTACTGTTGCTTTCAAATGGATACATGTGCTGTAAAAATAATTCACCGCCACCTTCCCCGGCTAAAAAAACAGGAGAATCTACAAGTTCTATAACACCTCCGCCACCACCCTGTCAGCAATTTCCCGCTAACGTGACCGCCAATTGCACCGTACAGACGCTAAACTACAACCACACTGACGAAGGGTTATGGAAGAGGTACAGCGCTAACATCAGTCACTTTCCAGTCAACCGACTGTGCCAGAAGCGCAGCCTAATCCCGGATCTCAACTGTTCATGCAGCGACAAACTGATTGTCTTTGGTTGGCGTTTGTTACTACCAGAATGTATTCAGCAGTCGTTAAACCCACAGACTTTACGGTTCCCGTGCAGGAAATATTGCCATACGCTTTACAGAGAGTAAGTTATGAAATACAAGGAAGTGTGGCCTTACAGTCATCACGGTGTATAAACACTTACGAAAAACTTAAGGGAAAAATAAAAGTTTCTCTTGACGTCGTTAAAAAAACCCAAACCAACCACATAGGGCGAATTGAGTGCGTATTTTTCTATACTTTCATAGCTGACGTAATTTCATTTTCGTAAAGTCACAAGGAAGTTGGTGAAAAAATAAAATTTCTATGTGCTTCTGCAGGTGTGGGATTCACGTTAACCTTTCCCTTGCTGGACAAATAAAGGTAGAGCTAAACATTACAGATTTGAACGGAACTTGCGCCCTACTAAACGACACATCATGTTGGGCTCCACAGAATGAAAGTTTGTCAGGTATATGGAACAGGATGTCATATTTACATGACAACTAACGGTATAATCTCGTTTCGAAACACGCATATGTCATAATCTCTATATGCCCAATACGTGTTTTGCACTTAAACCTTGGTCGTTAAATAGATAAAAGTGTATTTGCCCAGCATCTGATAACCATATATTAAACGTGGCGAACAAAATAATAATTAAGCCTTCAATCAGCCGTAACTTAAAAGCAAAGTTACTAAAAAAGGTTTCTCATATATGTGCAGGCTGCTCTTTTCCAACTCCAGCACCTACTACCGGTATGGCAATCACTGCAACAACTGCAGCAAATAAAACAACCAGCATCAGGGTTCTTTCAACTACAACCATAGCAATTGTGGCTGCATTATGTGGTGTGGCAATACTTTCAGGCGTGGTAATTCTAATTGTTTTATGCATTAAACGCAAGAAACATAAAACGAATGCTGATGCTAATGCTAATGGCCAGTCTAACGACTATGGCATGACGGCTAATGTGGCATATCAAGGTGGAAGTGCTAATGCCGACGCCGTAACACCCGCTTACATAAGTAATGATCGACCCAAAGTCGATGACATCAGCGCCTTATACGCCCAGGTTAAAAAATGACATGAGCTTTTGATTTTAGTTTCACTGAGACGGTTTTTACAAATATTGTTACACTGTAACTAGTTTTGTATGAGTGCATTTTTTGTCTAAGACGTTTTCGAGTTACAATAAACGTCATTAATAGTAAGAGTGGGACGGATACTGAAAGCGATACGAAATGAAAACGAAAGCATTTGACTCGACACTCCGACAGAAAATAAAAGGATATTGTCTGAGCCATAAACAACCCAATAAGCGAAAGTAGTTATTTTAAGGTAATTTTTCCGCACTAAAGCAAATTTATCCAGTGCCGGGATCGATATAATACCAACCCTGAAGCTGAAATAGGGGACAGGCCTCTCGGTTCGAATTTATTTTCGTCAGACCATTTCTCGCGTTGAAGAGGCAGAACGTACTGCGTTTGTATAAAACCTGACCGAGGAGACTACAAAGTTTTTCACAAAGTGTGGGATTGAAAATTTAAGCATTGAGAACATGGGAAGTTAAAGCTGCTCAGTTTTGAAAGTTGGTTTAATTGAATATGTGAATAATTACATCAAGAACAGCAGAAATTGTGTCCAGTTATGAGTAGCAGCGATTATTTTGAGTTCAACGACTTCAAACTACTTTTTCAGGAAATCACTTATTGGATGCTTCCTTACAAACAACGTTAGGGGTTGAAGCAGTATGAAGTATTGGTTTTGTTTGTTCGGCGTTGGTTGTGCTTTTATTCTTCTGATTTCCAACACAAACGCCAGGAATCGGAGAAACTGTCAAGCATACGATAATTCTAATGCGGAAAATGTTTTATTTTGCGAATGCGGTTGTCCGGAGGTCGACAGCAACGCCCAATATTACAAAATATTATGGCGGGAAAATAATGAAACCTGCAGTTGTGAAATTGCTGCAGATTGCGAGTAAGTCAACTTTGACGACCATAGATGTCACCAAATTTGTGCTTGAATTCTGACGTTAATATTTATGAAAAATTTCACGACTCATAATTTATTTTAACCTGCCATTGTTACTCCTAAAATCATCACGAAAATAATCTGGACATTTTTCCTATCAGTTATAATTCGGAAAACTGTTGCATTTCGAAACTAAACGACGCTGTATGTTAAACAAGTAAAGATATAATGTTATTTAACAGCTCCACAACCACAGCAACTTCCCAACCATATGTTTCCACACCCGACGCAACCAACACGACGGCAACCAGTATACCCAATAATTATACATCTCCAGTCGTGACAGATGACACCACGATGTCACAAAACAACATGACGTCACAGGACAATATGACGTCACACAGCCCTATGACGCCACAAGACAGCACGGCATCATACGAACCAACAACATCACAAGAAACAACGACGTCACAATTTAACATGACGTCACACGGCCTTACGACGACAAATACGAGCCAAGGAAGCTTTACAGACTCAACTGAGGAAACCACTTTGAATGACTTGTTGACAAGGAATGTAACGCAAGCTACAAATGCACCTACAACTTGCGAAATAACATGGACTTATGTGGTTGCAGCTGTCCTAATTACATTGGCGGCAGTGCTTGTATTGGGCGTAAGTGCGGTATTCGCATGGCGATACTGGCAGTATAAGAAGAAGCTGGCTAAGCATAAGAACAGACAAGGAAGACCCAAAATTGTGACCGTATTCGACGCAACACCGACCAAGAGAGTGAGTGTTGTAGTGAACGAGTTTGAAGACGATGAATACGAGGAACAAGGTGCGGGTTGCCACGACAACCGGTCACACAAGGAAGAGGCGGTTTACGACGTGTGCGCGTCTATTAATGGTGATGACGCTAGTTTTGACGATAGCATCGTGACGGAGCAGCACGGGGTAATGGTTGAAAACCCGTTGTATGAAAAGACTAGCGAGCTATAGCTTACCAACATATAAGCCCTGTAAGCATTTGTTTGTTTGCTTAAACACGCTTTCGCTTGGTTTGCGTCTAACACGTTTCCGTGTAAGCGCCGCCTTTAAATAAATGTTTACTCCAAACAGTGCGTAAGCTTGTACAAAATTAATCGCGTCTTTTTTGCTTCTAATAAACAACTGAGTAAAAATAAGTGAATAAATTGCCAACCTATACACCCATGTATGTTTCTAAATTCCCACAAATAAAACAGTTTAACTGCTATCCAAAATAAATTTCTGTGAATGGAAAGTAAAACACAGTAGCGGGACTTACCCCAGCCGCCGTACGGCATGTACGTCACAACATGCTGAAGTTCGGAAAGTGTTTCTATCTTCCCGAGGCTGATTTCAGACCTGACGTCAACTTCTCGGTTGTAGCGAACCACGCCCACTTGCGTGTCCTCTCCGCCAATAGAAAGCGTCGACAAAAACTGAGCAAGACGAGTAAGAATTAGGTATGTGTGAATACACATCTTCCCGCAGTGGAAAATCTAACTTACTGTGTTTACAAACTCCAAGACTTTTGTCCAGTTTTTAAAACCAACACTGGCGCTGCTATCCAGCACGAAGAAGAGATCGATCTTCGCGTGTTGGGGGCATTCCCCTGCAACAGAAAATCCAAAGTAAAACACCTATGGTTGTGGGTTCAAAGCACGCCCTTGGCAAAAGCCATCTAAATAGCAAACTTACGTGCACAACACGGAGGGACTTCGCTCCAACGCCCATCCTCCCCACACGTGATGGTTGGTGAACCGTGAAGTTGACTTGTGACGTCATTGTCGGAGTCGCACCAAAACCTAAAGCAGAAAGGTTGAGAAGTTTTAAGCGTAGCTTCTGAATGTTATGCTTTATATGTGTGTCATGCATTGGGATTGGGAGATTGGTTAAAGGTGTTTTGAAATAAGTTTTACCTGCACTGAGAGCGATGGTAGTGGGAGTTAGAACAGTTTATTCTACCGCCGCTGAACTGAGTGAAGGAACTGTCACAGAAACCTGAAATATATCAACACTTATTACAACTATACCTACTCGGTAGTGTGCGTCAAGCAAATTCCTAAACTTTACTAGGAATACAGGATATACTTTGCATATAAGCCAGTACATACGCCCACACTTGCATGTCATGTGAGTTTATAACTTCTATCACCGGAGACTTGAATAGTTTACATTCAAATAAATTAAGTTGTACAAACAATGCAAGTGTTTCCCTACCTTTGCAATATGGAGTCTGGTTCGACCACGAGCCGTCAGCACGGCAGGTGGCGCTAGACGCTCCGGTCAGTTCGTACATAGAGTTACATCGGAATGTACACGTCACACCCTGCTCCTCCGATGCGTCTCGACTGCATTCCACCATCCCGTTCTCCAGTTTAAGGGGAGCACATGTTAGACCTACATAGCGGTTAAAATAGTTCGCATCATGTGGACGCAGAAGTGTCATCCTCAAACCCCATAAAACTACAATAAAGTTGATTAATATTATCGGTGCGAAACAGGGAGGCAATAGATATAGCACAAGCATTCTATTGTTGTTTGTTAATCTTGTTTCGATCAACTTACGTTGACAAGAAGGCTTCGCTTTGTTCCAGACTCCGGACGAAAGGCACGTGACTTCCGCTGAGCCAATCAGCTCGTAGCCTTCAGCGCACGAGTACTGTGCAACCGACCTACGTACACAAAATCATGTATGAGAATAGGATAAGTTATTTACTGACAGGGACGCAGTTATATAAATATATTACGACTCACCCATTGCGAACTGATTGGGAGGCAAGCACTAAACCGTTTTCGATGGTCAAGTACGATGCGCTGCATGTTCGTTCTAAATCAAATACAAACAGATGTTTCAACATTCGCTACTCTGTGTAAGGCTATTATTATTTTGTTGTAAAAAAAGCTATAAATTTTCTAACCTAAAAAGGGCCTTTTGAATGCCGATTGCAGGAAATGTGGTTTAAAGCAAGCAAAATTTATCTTACCAACACACTGCGGGGATTCCCCTGACCATCGGCCATCAGATCGACATCTGATGTTCATTTCTCCCACCAAGCGGAATCCCTCACTACAACGGAAGCGACACATGGAGCGGTAAAGAGCTTGGTCACTGCATGTGACGCTTCCATTTGGCGGCGTCGACAAAGCCTCGCAACTTCGTTCTGGTATAATAAAATTAATAATTAATAATAATAGTATAAAGTAATGATCAGGGTTTAACAACTTTAACAAAAAGAAAATATACGTTGTTGCCACAACGAGGCATGAACCATTTTTGCTTTTTGACACCAAGCAATAAAAATTAAATGGTTGTGCAAACACTTTGAGATTGATTAAATCTTGACGATCAGAGGATGATAAAAAAACTGACTTTTGCAAACGCCAAGTGCGGGTTCCCATTGGACAACTCCGGGAACATCGTCACGACACGTGCTCTCTCCCGGACCAATCAGCTGCGTTCCCACGTCACATGATAACTGGCATCGACCGTCTCGCCCGCATTCGACCGAACCAAAAGCAAAATACTGAAACAAAATTACCTGCTGCATCTTGGGCAATAAACGATTAAACAAATTGTAAACACATCGAATAACAATGCAAAAACTACACACTAGCGCCAGTTCTTACAGTGGATTGACAACTGATCCTTCTTCTGCACACTACCGCCTCTACCGACCACTCTCCACTGGCGAGACACTGCGCCACCTGGTCGTCAGTTGCCAGCACATATCCGGGATTGCATGAGAATTCACAGGTAGACGCGTAGTTATTGGAATCGCTACACACCATTCTTCCGTGCTCCAATGTCAAAAACGATGCCGAACATTCGCGTTCTGAAATGTAACGAATTGTTTCGGTACAAAATCAAATAGATTTAGTTTAGGTAATTGGCAAAAAAGTTTCTAGCAGAACTTCTGGCAAGTGAAGGGCTTTATGTTAACTAAATATTATGCTTGGCAGCAGAACTTTCGGCAAAAACACTCACTTTTGCAAGCTGGTAATTCGCCCAGCCAATGTCCTTCCCCTGCACATGTGATAATGGCGTCATCCTCTGATGTCAACATGTATCCGCTGTCGCAACCAACAGATGAACAGGTAGAGTCGAACAAATAGTTGTTCGTGCATTGAATCTGGGTGTGAGCTGGGACTTGTGGGGCGGGACACGTGATTCCTGTTGACATAACATGAAAAAAAAGTTGAAACCTTCTATGTTGCGGGTTGAATACAATCTACGTTAATAGTTTGAATCTATACGTCAGTGATGCCCCTGGTTCTTTAAAAGTAGCGAATAAACTTGAAGAAGTAAGGTATGCATATTTTTGCTAACTTTGCGTTAAAGGGGAAACATAAGAATATTTCTGATGAGAAAAAACTTTCAAGAAACTTACGTTTGCAGTTAGCGATGGGTGGCCACCATCTGCCATTACGTTGACACACGGTTGATACCGAACCCTCATCCGTCTTTTGATAACCACATTCACACTTTACGGAACACTTGGAACCAAAGGCCGACCCGTTGGTGCAACTTACATTTCCATTCACCACGTTCTGAAAATTTCGACGTATTTAAACCTGTTCTAGTTACAGAGTATGTAATTTCTGCAGTTTCACTTGCGTATTTCACGGAAAATTACTGGACTAAAAATCGCTTTCAAGAATCTAGAAATTACTTTAAAACTGAGGAAAAGACAAAGTCTTTTGTAGTACGTGTTTGTATCACTTCAAACACTCCTCTCTAGTGAGATTATGTGACTGTATTACGACAAATTAACTTT
The DNA here is from genome assembly GCF_947561715.1 of Ascidia mentula. Lineage (NCBI taxonomy): Eukaryota > Metazoa > Chordata > Ascidiacea > Phlebobranchia > Ascidiidae > Ascidia > Ascidia mentula. The sequence goes on along the minus strand of NC_138570.1, from coordinate 17,320,457 downwards.
GCTGAAGGTGTAAACTAAAACGTGGCTGCGATACAGCTTACTGCATGAACTTTCAAAAAAGTAGAAACAGAAATACAACCACACAAGCATGGCTACCTGTTTCATTTCTCTCACAGTGGGTGAGCATTGGGATGGCATGCATACGGGAGGCTCCATGTTCCAAGTCCCGTTCACCGAGCAGTTAACGATCGACACTGTGGTGTCGAAACCAACTGAAGACCTCATCTCGTATCCGGGCTCGCAAATATATACGCACGAACTTCCGTACATATTGTTCTCCGAGCATTGGACGTGGCCGTTTGTTACTGAACTGTATCCTTCCCAGGGACAAGTTTTTTCTGTGTCGGCAAATTTGATTGAAACTGGTTGCTAAGCTTTTCAATTGACAAAAAACACATCGTGTTTTCCAGTTGTTTGTTAATGAGTCGTAAATGATTAACAGAGACCACAGAGTCGTTACACAGAGTAATATATCAATTATTATTCAAATAATAAAGTAATTCTTACTCTGACAATCCGCAAGAGTTCCAGCCCATCGTCCATCCGCTTCGCACATCACGTCATACGCTTTGTCATTACTTGTCACCGATGACGTCACTCGTTCGTAGCCGGCATCACATTTAGTCACGCAAGATGACTGGTAGCGGAATTGGTTGGTGCATTCCAACGAAGAGTGCGTACTTATTGCCAGGTGGGGGCAGCTGATGCCTGGAGATACGGAAATCAATTCTCTAATTTCAAGTTGCGCAATTATCGGACCATTTAAATAGTTTACCACACAAAACTAAATACTTTTTCAATGCGCAATTACCAGACATTAAGCATTGAATAAAATCACTTGCTACAATGGTGTATCATCAAATCTCATTTGGGTAAAAACAATATATACACAGTTAGTTCAGGCAACATACGTTGACAGAGTCCAAGTCCGTTGCTCCATTCCATAGAGTGCATACATATTGTGTTGGGCTCCCCGGTAAGCTGATATCCGTCGTAACACTTGAGGGCGCACCGCGATCCGAACCTGTTCTCGTCTGAGCACGTGACCTCACCACGCTCTTGCGCCTGAAAAATATAAATATTCATGAATCGTTGTAATCAAGATTCAGTTTTCACAAAGTTGGGGTAAAATTTGGTCAAACAATGCAGACAATTAATACCTAATTACATGAATTTTGAGCCCTGAAGACTTTGCACAGTGATTTATGACTATCGATATTTTTCGCTGTCAGTGACTTGTACCTCCAAAATGCTGGTTTCATTCGCTGGGCATCGGTTTGTTTCGCACACGGGCGCGAGGTCGCTCCATTGTCCACTTTCTGTGCATCGCGTCATGGATGACTGACCGCTGATCATGTGATAACCGAGGTCACAATCGTAGAAGCATTCCGATTGGTAGAAATTAAAGTCGCTGCAGGTGACGTCACCGTGTTCAAGAACAATTTGCTCCTTGGGGCATGTGACCTCTGCAAGAAACCCAAGGTCAAATGTAAGTGAAAAGAGTTACTTAAATTACTTAAAACTGTGAGTTGGAAAGACTGCTTACTTTCACATCTAGGGACGTCCCCACACCACGTGCCATCGCTGCGACACGTCATTCCTCCTGTGACGTCATACTCCTCCTCGGGATCGACGATCCGGTAGCCGGGCTCGCATTGCAGGTAACAGTGGGATTTGAAGAAGTTCTCGTCAGTGCAAGTTAGGAGTCCGTGATTAGGATCAACCAACTCTTCACACTGATTCTCTGTGTTTCAAAGTGGTTTTAAATGTTTGGATCAAAGAGATGAAAACGGAAATGCAAATAAAAGTAATTGATATTCGGGTATGTAAAGAAATTTACAAGTTTGACAAGAAAGTGCTGCGTGGTCTTTGTGCTTTGTCGATGATTGTTACACTTACTTTCACATGTCGGTAGAACCGCAGTCCACTCCCTGTTGATTCCGCAAACGGTGGAGTTGAAATCGCTCGTCAAATGATATCCCTTGTTACACTTGAGTGTGCATTCTGAACCGAACATAGCTCCGTTGGTACACGACACCCTCCCGTGTGGTTCAATCTGCACAAACTTTTCCTGTTACTTTAGCCACCAGAATTTTGGTTTTAAATTTTCTTTAACCTCTGGGTTTAATTTGAATAATTCGCAAAATTGTTGTTTGTTTAAATTTATGTTTCATTTTTTTCTTTTATATCGACAGGCTACGTTCGAAGGCTAAATTTGAAAAGACTTTACTCGTACCCTACTTGCACGTGGGTGGGACCAAACACTCACATTTTGCAGTTCCGTCACGTTCATCTCACACTTCATCCTCTGGCATCTGGGAGGTTCTGGCACGCTCCATTGCGCCTCGGAAGTGCACGTGACCAGGACGGAAGTGACGTCAAGGTCATCTTGGGGTCGCATCGCCTCGTAACCCGGGTCGCATTGGAAGAGGCACTGCGACATGTAGAAGTTGCTGTCGGAACACGTGACTTCGCCATTCTCCATCGAATCGAAACCATCCAAAGGACAAACTTTTCCTGGAGATGACGCAATGTGATACTGTTACTATACGATCACCAACAAAGCAAATAAAGCAACAGACGAATGGCGTAAAAAGTAATTATTAGAATTCGGTGTGTACAAAAAATGCAGTTCAGTCCTATTGTGTATAAGCTGCAGACAGTTCATATTATTGGCTCCACATTGTTCAGTCCTATGTTGATGTTAACGACAAGCGTTGAAACATCATATTGTTGTTGAACTTTAATTGCAGTAAACAATAAATAATATGAGGTTTACTTCTTACAAGAGTGCATATGAGTAGTTTTTGGTCTATCATAATTTCTTTTTGAACTATTATACTCACTTTCACACTCCAGTGATCCCGAGACGGTCCAAGTTCCATCAGCTAAGCAATCGGCCGTGATGACGTTTGTGTTTTCCATGTCACGTTGGTTCGTGATCACCATGTCCCAGGACTCCGACGTAAACTCGTAACCTTCCTGACAGGTAAAGTTGCACCGGGAATCGAACTCGAAACCATCGGAACAAGATAGATCTCCGAAGAAAGGTGAAGTCAGCGTATCGCATTCAACATCTGCAAAATCGAGAGCATGTTTAATTGTCCAAAAACTATGTTGGGTGGAAAGAATTGGCGACAATTACTTTCACAATGACCAAGAGAGACATTCCAAAGACCGCTGTCTGTGCAAGTGGTTGCCTGATATCCAACCACGTCCCTTCCTTCAGCACACGTGATCGTGCAAGTCGAACCGAATCGAGTTCCCTCAGAGCAAGATACGTCACCAGTCTCGTGGGCCTGAAACACAAGTGGCAGAAGGTTAGAAATGTTTCGCACGTTTAGGTGAAAGTTTTACATGAAACAAAATGTGAGATGAAGAAGTTGAGCTGATACAAATATTCACATAAACCAGATATTTCAACCACCTCAATAAATAGGTTTCAATTACGCTACTAAAACAAATACACATTTACGTCTACTTACCAGCATAAAGTCTTCGTCAGAATGGTCGCAGGTGACCTTCTCGCAAATTGGAACCACGTCCGTCCAGGAAGCATCGGACAAACAAGTTGCAGTCATGACCTCGTCAGCGATGACGTCATTGTGGAAAAAGCGGTAACCGGGGTTGCACTGGTAAGCGCACACCGATTCAAACAGGTTTTCCTCCGAGCACTGAGCAGTTCCGGACTCAATAGTTGTGTGATCCATGGCGCAGCTTATTTCTAAAATTGAAGAATAATCATAAAAATGGGTAAAAAATATGTTTGAATTATATATTAAGCCGTGTCAAGTCTTTTGACACTTAACTGCACGTTTCTAATCTTAACACTTTAAAAATGATTGATTTTTTACTTTTTTTTGCACTTATACCCGGATTTCATTGTGTTGCCATGAGCTACACCGGATGATAGAAAAGAAAAAAAAAGAAAAAATTTTCTTTAAAAAAATGGCCAACCAGAAATTGCAAAAATATCTACACCGCAAAGTGCTATAGACAGATCACTAACATCCCTAATAAACTTACTGTTACATGTTGGTTCAGGGTTCGAGAAGGTTCTGTTGGCTTGACATGTTGACGTAACCTCCCCGGCCATGTAGTAACCTTCGTGACACTCGAATTCACAAATCGAACCATATCGGTTTGCGTCATTGCAGGATAGTTCACCGTTTGATGGTCGTGAGAGTTCCTGGCAACGAATTTCTACGCAACACCGAGGAAAATATTTAAATGTGTGTTGAGTGTTGAGATGAGAACTGAAGATGTTTGAAACCAATCATTGATTCTTAATTGTTTTGTTATATCTTTAAATGACTTGCGTGAAACAAAACACATTTTCCACTGATCATAACACTAAACTCACTTTGGCAAAATCCCATCGATGCATCCCACTTAGCTGTAGCCAGACATCTGATTGATTCGACTCCTCCAATCAGCTCGTAGCCTACAGGACACGTGACCGAGCAAGTTGACTGGTACAAGTTTGCGTCGGTGCAGGAGACAAGTCCAACTTCGGCGGCCTGTTGATAAAAACATTAAATTCAAATTCATCCGTTAAGTTAGAAGTTGCTACTTGCAACAACTCTCTGTGGTTAGGTTGCTTAACTTACTTTGAGTAAACTTTGATCATTTCGTGGGCATCTCTTTTTGGAACAAGTCGGTTTTGCGAACCCCCAAGTTTTTGTTTCCGTGCAAGAAGTTGTGCTGAAATCTGTCGTGGCCATTTCGTATCCTTCGTCACATGTGTAAGTGCAAATGGATCCGAATCTATTCGATTCTGTGCATTCAGCTACGCCGTTGTCAATTTGAAGGAATGAACGCGGGCAGCTGATTTCTGTTGATACGAAGTGAAATGTAGGATAAACATTGCGAAAGGAAGGCAGAGAGGTATTCAATATTTAAAGACAGTTTCTAGAATCGAAGTATAGTAATTATTTTTAGGTATCACTTCGTTGTAAAAGTTTACGTCACGAACATCACATCTTACTGTAGCAGACGGGCGCCGGGGAGTTCCACGTTTTGTTAGCTTGGCAAACACTGGAATAGGAACCTTCCATCTCATATCCCGCATCACACGAGAATTCACAGGTAGAAAGGAAGAGGTTTTCCTCCGTACACGACATTTGTCCGTTTACCAAATTATCGAATATTCCGCATTCAATTTCTATCAAAGAAATTTGTTACCTCTCATATTTTTGATCAATTTATTGTCACCAGAAGTAATCATATCAGCATAAAATACAACCACAAAGAGTAACGAACAACCGCCTTGGTAAACTATGCTTTTAATACTTACTGACGCAATATCCCAGGGTCGGTTCCCATTTTGCTGATTCGTTACAGCGAGTTTGGTTGCTTCCATCCTCGACAAGCCTGTAACCGGCGTCACACACCACTGAGCACACCGATTCAAACACGTGACCATCCGTGCACGTGACTACTCCGTTACGGTCGGCCTAAAAATGGTTTAAAATCCATTTTATTTGCCACCATTCGTGCCACAGATCGGATCAGCTTTTGTTAAATTAAAAGTTTAGTTGAAAACCTTTGATTCGGAGAGAATAAAACCCGGTTTTATGCACAAAAATGATAGAAATACTTCATTTTTACCGCGGCGAAGGCTTTAGTGTTGCTGGGACATATTTTTCTTTCGCAAGTCGCCTTCGCTCCATCCCAAGTTTGGTCGTCCTGACATTGCGCTCTAGCGCTCCCAGCGGTAATCTCGTACCCGGCGTCGCACACGTATTCGCACACCGATTCATACAGGTTTGATTCTGTGCACGTGGTGGCGCCGTTTACAACGACAAGATGTGAATCAGGACATGTTGTTTCTGAAAAGAATTCACAGCGATGTTGTAAAGCAAATTCTAAACAACAACAACAAGAACACCAACAAAAGCAACAAAAATAAAAACAAGAACATTCCTTACTGTGGCAGGACGGAACAGAGTGGGTGAAAGTTCTGTCTGACTGACAAGTGGACGTTTCTTCTCCTGTCAGTTCGTAACCAGAGTCGCAAGTGAATGAACACACCGACAAATATCTGTTGTGATCAGAACACGTGATTTGGCCGTTTTCCAAACCTTCCAATTCCGAGCACTGTATTTCTATGGGGAAAGTAATTTCGAACAGTTACAACATGGCTTGGGAAACATGCACGCAAATGGATTTAGTGCATTACAATTACAAGACGTTCTGCACGAATCGTCACTTAAATTAAATATTGCTGTTACAATCAAATAAAATGTCGATTTCTTTTTATTTTTAAAACTGTAGTGATTGGAAAACTATCTTAACAGTATGTCATTAAACTCCACTTACTTTGGCAATGTCCGAAACTTTCTTCCCAACTTTGGTTTTCCAAACAGCTGGTGACGCCTGTTCCTGCTGTCAACTCGTAACCCTCATTACAAGTCAATGTGCATTGAGATTCGAATCTATCTTCATCTGTACATGTGATTGTGCCATGTTGCAATGCCTTCAAACGAAGAATAAATATTCAAAAATTTGAATTAAACTATTTTGAAGCCGCTAAAAAAGCTAAACAATTTTGTAAAATATACAGTTAGCTTCAAGATAAAGCTTGTCTAGTACATTAAATTGTTTTATATTTGTATCAAGCAGCAGCGTTTCTTATCAAGAGTTCTTTTCACAAATAATATCGACTCCTAACCTGTATTAGGATTGGATCAGCATGGGAACATCTCTTTTTGATGCAAATTGGTTTGTCGGAGGCATCCCAGCTGTAGTTTGCCTGACAAGTTGCCTTGCCAACGCTTTCCGGGGTCATTTCATATCCCGGGTGACAACGGTAAGTGCACTCAGAGTCGAAACGGTTGCTGTCGCTACATGTGGCCTCACCATTCTCCAGTTCGGTAAATGAGATGGAACAGAGGATTTCTAAACGTTTATTGCCGATTTATTGGCATCTTTCAACATAAAATAATGTTTCCAGATTATCACACAACATCAGTGATTTCATGATAAAATGCTAAATGAGATTTGTAAGATAATTTCGTTTCAAACGATAATTACTTCAACAGACAGCACTACAAGATAGAATGTAACGCATTAACTTTAATCGTGCGTTTTTACCTCTACATGTTGGCAATTGGTTGTTGTACGTTTTGTCAGCTTGACAAGAAACGGAAGCCGAGCCGATTCTCTCATAACCTCGATCACAAGTCACAGAGCAAGTTGATTCAAATCTGAATCCGTCAGTACAAGACATCCTACTGTTGTTAGGAGCAACTAACTCGCCACATTCAATCTCTGCAAACACACAGAAAAAAACGTGGGTTAGTTTTGCAACAACAGAAACAATAGCAACACAAGATCCACAAACCAAATCCTCTTTTTTAAACCTATTTTCAAAATCATCCTGACCAGCCACGATATAATTTAAAACAAAAATGTTGAAACATACTTTCGCAATATCCTAGGGTTGGAGCCCAGTCGGCTGAAGCTGTACACCGCGTCGTGTCTGGACCAATCAGAAGGTAGCCTTCGTGACACGTGACTGCACATTGGGATCCGTACCAAGCAGACTCAGTGCAGTCAACATTTCCGTTAAGTTTTGCCTGTGAAATAAAAACAAGGTTTTATTCTAAATATATTTTAATTGTCATGATTCCTTAGAGTTTTTTATTGTCGAAACGTCCCAAATAAAAAGTGCACCGAACCTATTATTCTCAACAAAGCCATGACTTGTGGTTTACTGCCATCAGCATAAAATGAATTAACTTAGGTTGTCATTTGTACAAATAAAGGCAATGCATTTTAAAACTATATTCACAACTCCAAACACAACTAATACAACAACCTACTTTGGTGAGAGCCCCGTCGTGCATAGAACACTGTTTCCTTTTGCAGTAAGGTAAATCTCCGCTCCAAGTGCGATCCGCTTGACACGTCACCGTCGTGACGTCATCACTGTCTTCCGTGTTGGCCTCGGGGGAGGTTGTCATTTCGTAGCCGGGGTTGCACACGTAAACGCAATCCGATTGGAATCTTGCTTCATCCGAGCAGGTCGCCTTGCCGTTTTCTAAACTTGTGTGCGTTGACGGGCACTCGATTTCTGGTAATTGAGGGAAGTGTTAGTGAATAAAAACGTAGGTAAAGTCACCAAATGTCTTTTTAGTTGTGTCAGGATTTGCAGATGATGTTAAATGACTAACAACATCAACATAACTAAAAATGATATGTCTTCAATAATTTTTTATCAGTAATGAAAGTTAATAAAATGTAGGAATTATTGCAGAATGTTAGTTAAGCAATGGACGCTTACTCTGGCAAACCGGTTGTGGATTCGAGAAGGTTCGGTCGGCCCGACACGTAGAGGTGCTTTCCCCAATCAGTTCGTAACCAGGATTGCAGCTAAATTCACACACTGATTCATACAAAAAGCTGTTGTCGCAAGTCAGTACTCCGTTGTTGAAGTCGGTGAAACCAGGACACTGCACCCCTGTGAAATGATACAAATATTATGAGAGATATTTCCAAAAAATTCACAAATGTGCAAAAACTTCGAAATAGCGTGTTCAAGGAAACTGTTATCCATAATTTTTTTTTATCCTTACGAACAATGTTGCGTATATTTCATAATCAGATTCCATGTACTTGAAAGGTGTAGAGACATATTACTAGTAATGACAAGTTTAATATTTTGAACTTACTGCTGCACACTCCAAGCTGATTAATCCACTGTCTCCGATTTCCACATTCAGTTGTATCCACTCCACCAGTGAGTTCATAACCAACATTACAAGCGAGATTGCATTGAGACTGGAACAATTCCCCATCCGTGCAAGTTACCTGTCCGTTTGGACGAGTCTACAAACGACAAAAGAAGTGTTTTTCATGTAACGTAAAATGACAAAACTTGCATACATTTTCGTATGCATGTAAAATTAAACGATTGTCATTAGGATTTTTAGGTTCTGCAGGTCAGCTCAAATTTGTGAAGGCCATTAAACAACTTCATGATTCTTACACTGTCATTAAACAGATACAATGTTACACATACGTTTATGAGGAATTCCATGGACGGAATGCACGAGTGCTTGACACAAGTGGGCGCTCCAATGTCCCACAGTGAAGTAGCCATGCAGCGGCTAATTATGACGTCACCGGCACCGCCCTTGGTCGCGTTCATGAGTCGCGCGATTCTCGTCTTCTTGATGTATTCCATCACAGTCTCGGTGTCAAACTCGTAACCAAGGTTACACGATGCCGAACAGCTCGAGTCGTAAAAGTTTTCTTGCGTGCACGTGACCTCGCCGTGAACAATGGACATACGCGATTCGTCACACGTCACACCTAAGTGACGTCATGCGTTAAAAACGAAATTCTATTTTTTTCCAATTTGGCACCTGGTGAACAAACTACCTTTCTCAATGTGTTTATCTTTCGTTTAAATCGTTAAATATTTATTGTTAACTAGGAAAATCCCACACAGTGAGAATGTCAGCCCAAACAAAATGTCTACTGAAAACAAAGATTTTGGAGTACTCCATTTGTGAACGCAACTTGTAAGAAAACATAATGTTTCGTTTAAAAAGACTAACGTTGACATGTTGGGGATCGTTGGCTCCAAATTCTGTTGGCTTGGCAATGTGACTCTGCTTCTCCAATCATATCGTGTCCAACGGCACACGTAGCCACACAAACGGAACCGAATATGTTGTCGTCAGTGCACTCCAAGCTGCCATCCTGTGGCGCCTCTCGAACTGGACATCTTACCTCTACCAAAAACAATCAAACCGCGTTGTAGCATCAAATTGATTTAAAGCAAAAAATGGCAAGAGTAAAAGAAACGGATTAAAAAAAAGAAATAACATAAATAAGATTCTGTGGTATTATTTTCGTCTTCATTTCTTCATTTTTTAAATTGTTTATTTATTACTTACTTTCACAATGACCCAAGCTCTGTGTCCACGACCTAAACTGGTTGCACGTAGTTCGAGCTTGACCAATCAGCTGGTAGCCTGTAGGACACGTGATTGTGCAGGTAGACTCAAACAGATTTCCATCGGAACATTCAATTCCGCCATTGGGACGTTGCTGCATCAAAAAGGGGTAAAATTAATTTTTCCTTATTTTCTGCATACCTCAGATCAACAAGTTGTATTTATATTTATTGTTGTTAGTTTTCAGAAATTACATTGAAAAATGTTTCGGATTGTCCTTATTATTTCGTACGGATGGAAGTATCCAATCAAGCACTTGACTTTCTTTACTGTGAATTGTACAGCAAAAGTAAAAGGAGGAATAGCTTTTACCGTTTGCATAATCTCCACAGTCGGGTCGCAACTCATTTTTTCGCACAAGGGCGCCTCTGAGCTCCAAATTCCGTCGCTTCCACATGTGGCGGTAGGGAGCACAAAGGCGGTCGACGAAATGCCGACAAATTTGTAACCGGGATTACAGAAATAGCTGCACGCGGATTGAAAGAAGTTGGCTTCACTGCAGAGAGCGCGTCCGTTTAGTAAAGACGTGAACTCGACTGAACACTGGATTTCTAATAAAAAAATCTCACATACATTTCTTTGCATCACGAAGAAACTTTAAATTTGCTAAATTGCCAAAGAAAATTAGCTAAATATACGTAATTTCAAGTAATTTTCATAAAAAAAAAACGTTTTATTGAATCAAGGCTTAGACAGAATCTTACATTGGCATTTTATAAAAGATACACTAAAAGTGAAACACACAGTAGACTTACTTCTGCAGGTTGGTACGGCGTGCGTCCATGCCTTGGTGTGAGTGCACCTGGTCAGGTCTTCCCCAACCAACTCAAAACCTTCGTTGCACGTGCTGATGCACAGCGACTCATAGCGGTTGGCGTCGTTACATACCATCTCGCCGTTAAAGGGCGCTCGCAAGCTTGAACACTCCACTCCTGAGCAATAAATAAAGGTTTGTCAGGAGTTTAAAGACAAATAGTAAAAATTATATGTTACAAAGAGTGTTATTAAAACATTGGCATTGAGTACAGAAGGCGCTAAAATTAAGCATTTTACTCTCTAGACTCGACAGAAATATGTTGTCCTTTTTCAAAACAAAACAAATTCCTCATACTTTGGCAAGTGGCTTGAAGTTGATTCCAGGATCCGTCCTCACTGCAGATCACCTCTGAGGCGCCACCACGTGGTTCATATCCTTGCTCACACATGATCAGACAAGTCGAACCGATGGAGCGGTCGTTTGTGCACACTAGAGTGCGCTGTGGGTCCGCTGGCAATACGGGACAAACGATCACTGCAACAAGGTAAAGGCTTTTACAAATTGCGGTAAAGAAAAAAAAACTAAGCAAAGCGTAACAGAAGATTATTTGTCTGCAAAAGTTCTACAAACCTTATGCAATGTCTACATTACAACAAACGATGACGTCATTTGAATGCAAGAATACAAAGCTAGTGTGAATGAAGTTTACTTTTTTTTACTAATTTCAAGTCCAGTACGTGGATGTCATTTCATCCATACTAACATTTGCAAGTCCTTCCGTCAGCCATAAGACGATGGTTTTCGTCGCACGAGCAAGTGTGAAAACCGTAGGAGTTCGAGCAATTCTGGTCACAACCTCCATTCGAAATCTCGCATTCATTTGTGTCTGCAATGTAAACGAATATATGACCGGGTGGATTTCTACAATGAGTTTTTTTGCTGTGAGTTTAGTGAGGGCAAAAAAATTGCGGATACGTCATCACCGTCTGAGGCGGGTGGTGTCCGATGGTTTATTTTTCAATACATGTAGTAGAAGTTAATGCTACAGTGTTAATTTGTGCTTTAATTCTACAGTTAATAAATATAACCTCTGTCAAGTTGTAGCTTTTTGTACCTTTATTATCAATACTAGTCAATTCCTCCTCATGCCAAAGCATGACCTTCTTCGCTAGAGCAATTATCAAACTTAACTGTCACCCAAGCGAAAGCATGGCTCGAATCATAACCGTGGTGAACTATCATGATGAAGTGAGCAACGACCTTTACCTTGGCAAAGGACTTCTTGTTCTGTGACCCATTCGCCGTCATCCCCACACTTCGCTGAACTTCCTCCAATTATCGTGAAGCCGGCACTGTGGACGCATAAAGTGAGTCAAGTAAATGACACAGAATCAGGAAAAATATGCCCCAAGACTCGATGCAAACCATCTGCTAAACTATAATGATACTAGCATAAATATAGCATGGAAGTATTAAATATATGTGAAATGCAAAATAAATACCCCACCTGCATGACAGTGGACACACGAAATCGACAAGATACCGATTCAGCCTCGGATCTCGAAGCTTTTGGCCACATTCGTACACGTAATGATCGCTTGTGGGTCTCGCAGGCGCCTTGCAAACCACCACTGAAAGGATATGTGTGTTTACAAAACAGGAACTGGTTAAAAATATACAAAGTTGGATCGAAAGTTATCGATCCCAAGTAATATATATGTTGAATTTACCAAGGAACAGCTGTGGTCTTTTGTTTTTTATCAATAATTACGGCCACGAGTGTGGTTTTCAAACTCTCAACATTTTTTTAACAACAATTCCAAAGACTCCACAATAACCTTCCTTATGAAAATGACTTAAAAACTTTTGAAAACCAGCAACAATCCTCTCACCAACAAAAAAAAATAACACATACCCCTGCATACTGGAAGCCCACTGCTCCATAGGCCGTCGTTGTTGCAGGTTATTTCCTGGTTGCCGATGGCTTTGTAACCGCGCTTACATTCCGCCGTACAAACACTACCCGCGTATCTTTCGTCAGTACAAACCACTTCGCCGTTGCGGAACAGAGACAACCTCTCACACTGTCGTCCTGTAATCACCGATTAAATTCAATGCCTTTTTCATCATATCAGATTGCAAAACTATATTTATCCACTGCGCAAATTAAGCCAAACTGTTACTTCCTGCAACTTTGATAAAAATACTTTCAACATAGTTTTAGGTAATTAAAATTAAGGATATTTTTGGGCAAATAATATTTATGAATGCATTCAATCTTGCAACTTGAAAATTATACAATAATTCAAGTTCGAAATCATTTAACTTTAATTGATACTAATATTTGGAAATCGAGGTCACCAGTGCGGTAAAGCAGTAATCTACAGAAAACAATAAAACATAAAAAATAACAGTAACTTACTGACGCATGTTGGAGGAGAAAATGTCCACTTGCCGAGAGCACGACCGTTTGACTCGCTGATGCATGCAGTGATTGTGCGACCATCCACCTGATAACCTGACGCGCACCTGAATTTACACACACTACCCAGTGCTCTGTAGTCCGTCTTGGTGCAAACACGTGACACGTCTTCATCGAGTTCGAACGGGGCACAGCGTATTTCTGTCAGGTAAAAGTTTTTAATGCGTTAAAGTTAATCATTATCAGTGTAGTGGTAAAATATTGATAAAAAAATTCGGAAAAATGTCAGTTAGGTAAAAAAAACGCGGATTTTTTTTTATGAAAGAGTTGCAGTCGTTTGTGTATAAGCGACTCGCTTGGAATTCTATCGATTGTTAAAACAAACAAGACATGGTTTCCGCCAGCAAATATGGTTTTAGCAAATGAACTGCGAAAAGAAGGCAAAATCAATATTTTTTTCCAAAAATGGAGAAGTGTTTTTTCCGATAATTGTTTACGAAATCGTGTTGGCCAGTTGCAAAGAATCACGCACTTAAACGCGCACAAACTTATATGGCCACATATATTCAAAGCATTCTTCGAATTAACTCTGCATAGATTGGGATCGAGCTGCAGTAATGGCCTGGAATCTACGAAACCCGTCGCAGGCGTGTTACAATGACGTCATGAGGCCTGGGCGCTGGTCAAATGCCACCTGTTGGGTTTGGGCCAAAGGTCGTGGTCCTAAGTCGTGGTTTGAAAGAGCGCAAAAATGGGTTCGGTTTATGCGACTTGGACATTGTTATCACTTGATAGGTCAGGTCGTTACCACGTGCGTAAATTTTATCCAAACTAAACTTCTCAAATGAATGAGCTTCTTTCTGTGATGGCAAACACTGTGATAGGATCCTCTGTGCGTTTGTCCGTTTTAGGCGATCGGTCATAATAACGAAAATATAGATAGTTTTACAACTGACCTTCGCACGTTGGTATGTCCGCAGACCAAACACCTTGATATTCTCTGGTCGGGTCGAGTTCCTTAGGTGGTTTACAAATCACCTGCATCAATATTACACACATAAGAAAAAACAACCAAAATTTCGATCAACAAATAAATGTAGCTTAAATGCCAAGCTGTTGGTTTATATGGTTTATCTAATAGCATCAAAATCAACAGAAATAATAATTTTGCCTGAACGGCGTCGTCGTTTTTTTCCTCTTTTGTATTTTCCAACGCTGTGCAGCTATTCATAGAAATCTTACCCGACGTTCAGATCCAAGCGAAAGCCCATGTCGGGCGTTGCAATTGAACGAGCAAAGACTACGTACATTCTGCCCTTTGCTGCATTTGTAGGAACCACGAGCAAATTCACCAATCGGTGGACACGAGATGCCTGAATACAGAAGGATATTACCCTGGACACCAAATTACATTGTGCAGCAAATCATCGTGTGCACCAAATTACAATGTGCACTATACCAACTTGTGCACCAACGGCAGATAAAAACAAAAATTCACTTAATAAAGAGTTATGCTAAGGTTGATATCACCTAACTGATTTAGTTTGATGCAAATGTGGTAAATATTTGTACACAAGAATTGTGGGGTCTGGTGCAGAAATTACTTTCACATAAATTCAGCTTCCACCAAACTTACGTCCACAAGTTGGCGGTGGAGCGCTCCAGCTGCCGGTGGCTTGGCACGTGATCGAGCTTTCACCAATCAGAACGTAGTTTTCAGTGCATGTGAATGTGCACTTGGACTTGTAGCGATTTGAGGAGGTGCATCTCGCCACACCAAAAGCTGGCTGGGACACGGCAGGTGTGCAGCGGATTGCTGTTGCAAAAATGTACATCAAATTACTTGTAATCTTTCCACGATAAAAAGTGGTAAGATTTATGAATCCAATGAAAAAATGTCGTTACACAGCACATATACGGTCGGTATGGCAACGTACGTTGGCATGTAGGTGGGTAATTCGACCATTTGTTTTTCCTGCATGTGCTGCTTGATTCTCCTCTCATCGTGTAACCCGTAGTGCACGAATATTCGCAAAAAGCGCCCTCCTCTGGTACACTGACGTCATGACATTCCTTTATGACGTTGTTGCCTGTGCGTGGCCAAGCTTGACAACCTCTTTCTACAAAAAAATGCAATTTTCTGGCTTTGGTGAAGTTTAACTATTGCTGCGTAAAACCGGTGCAGGCAAGTTTGGAAAGAAATATTCTGACATGACTTCTCAGCTTGATTAAATAAACAGAACATTGTGAACCAAAAACTATGTCTTTCTCCTTGACCCAAGGCGCTAATGTAACAAAAGAGCCAAACAGTGAAGGGTCACGGTGTACGTACTTTCACAATTTGGCAAAGGAGCCGACCAGGTTCCTTTCACGCCGCACTCGACTCTGTTAACGCCGGTCAAACTTAGGTTCCCTGGACATGATATTTCGCAAATAGAGCCAACATTGTAGTTCTCGCAGTCCATCAAGAGTCTACGGGAACTTTCAGGAGCAGGGCAGGAGATTACTTCAATAAGAAACAAGTGGTTATTTTTTTTGGTGGAAGATTACGTGAAATTGATTTATTATTTCTGAGAAGCCGTTATTCTGTTAAGCTTAACTTAGATCTTTACCTCTGCATACAGTTTCTCTGTTAGTCCATTTTCCAGAGCTTAGACATTCCCGTTTGGTTAATTTAGGGTGGGTGGGTCTGTAGCCACTGGAACAATACAACACACATATGTAATTTTACGCCTTTATAAGTTTAAAAAATTTAAAAGCCTTTGACTTAATAAGGGAAACAAAGATTTACATGTTGCATGATGATGTGCAGACAGAATCTTTTGTTCTGTTGAAGGTGCAAGTAATTTTTCCGTTCTCTGGGTAATCTAGTTCCGGGCAAATGTATTCTTTGAATTCTCCGTTCACGTACATGCCGCGATCGCTTTTCACTGCAGAAAACATACTTGTTTTATTTGATCTGTATTTTATTATTTCAGCAATTACTGATTTGATAGGAAAGTGTTCTGCCCATGCTACTAAATTTGCTAGACAATTTTGTCATACCTCTTTCAGGATGTATAGTTGATTTGCCAGTGAAAACATACACACCATACATTCATATATTTTAAAGACAAATAAAACTGAACTATTACAAACAACTTTCAAGCTGCATCAAAGAATATTTACCAGGCCTGCAGATCGGGGGAGTTAAAACACTCCATGTCCTATCAGTCAAACACCTAGTTGTTTCTCGTCCAATCATCACAGTTTCCTCGGGACATCCCCATGTGCATATGGAGTTGACTCTGTTCTGGTTGTTGCATTTCAGGGTTCCATCCTTTGGCTTACGCAGAGCCGGGTGACAACCTAGTGAACAAAAAAAGAAAAGTGAATATTTTCATTTTGAACAAAGGTTGAGGAGATTTGCGATTTACATCTGCTGATAGTTCGCTTCGATTGAAACACAACAAAACCAACACAACCAAGATACAAAACCACATAAGTAAGAATTGAATTTATTTCAACATTGTGACGTTTTTGAGGAACATATATTCACGCTGGTAGGATACATTCTCGCGGGTAAAACGGGTTTTTGACAATCTTGCAGCGCCTAAAATAGCCTAAGTTTGGCGCAGTTCTGTCGCGTGGTTTCGTATTTACTAAACACTGCAATGACGCACACGTATCCACAAGAAATACAACCGATTAGAAGTAAAAAAACTGCAGGATTTTCACGTCTGCGGGTGAATCGTGAATCACAACTCGAAGGATTTATTGCTGTTTCGCGCAGTGGGCGGCGATCGAAGAGATATGACTGATAAGGTCCATAAATCTGGCGAGACGTTTCGCGTGGCAGCTAAGTGCAGTGTTTTGTTCTCGTGAACTTGGCGCGGTCGTATCTAACCTATAGTTTAGGTTGTAAATGCCATAACATGTTAACGCAAACTAAAATCCTTAACAAGGAGACATTTTACGATACGGTGTCATATTGGATTCTTGTATTGTCATCTACAATGTCGAGATTTTCAAACAAACTTATCTGTTTTGAAATGTTTCAAATCGGAATTTACGTTCTTCGTCCCAATTTATTATTACCTTGTTTTATGTAATTTCTTATGTTTGATAAAGTAACAATAAATACTACGTCAAGTATACACAGTACAGTATACAAAAAGGAAACTAGTGCATTGTCTAAAACTATATTTAACTCTTTATCCGCAAAAATAGGGTTAACTCAGTACCGACAAATACATAAGTTTCGATCCCTACAAATAGATTGGTGACGGGATGAACAATTGCCTTGAGCACCGTCGTGACACACTGAGCTACCGCAAAAACAAAAGGATTATTTCATCAAATCTTGAGACACAAGTAAACATATCACGCCTGTTTATAGGAGAAGCTGCTTTGTTAAGTCGCGTATGGTTAACTTGCCACCGTCATCATCCGTTTTGAGGAAAAATATCAGAAAAATATATAAAAAGAAACAGCAACAAAGCAAGGTTAAGTGTGAAAAATATAAATAAAAAACATTACTTACGATCGCTGCACGGTAGATCGGCCGCATTGCACACATCACTCTTGCACATACATTTGCACACGGCGTCCTTACTGCAAATAAAAAGTTTTACTGAAAAAAAAACACCCGGAGGTTGTCACTAAATTTACGCAATTGCAAAATGCATGATGTGTGCACTCAAAGTCGTTGGAAAATATGAATCAACCAAAGAAGTAGTTTTCTCAAAGGGTTGGTTCATGCGAGTATTAATATTTCCCCAGAAGTGTTACGCATTTGCGTGTCGAGTGCAGACCATATATGGCAGTAGCACGTCGGTATCTGCTCATTGCGTCCGAGGGGCCGCAGTTAAAATTAGCGGACGGAGCTGAACTGACGTGAATCGACATTTGCATTCCTGTGGCCCGTACACTTGTTTCCAAGGTTAAGGCTAGGAATTTCGACCACAATTTGGCAGCGGAAACCGTTTTTTAGCGGGAAAACGTTTTGGAGGAATTATCCAGCGAGGCAAGTTTAATTACTTGGAGATTTACTTTTTGACAATGGCAGTTTTTGCCGAATTGAGTAAGTGTACGTCTTACAACGAACTGAAACATTTATATCAAGTTGTTGTCAAAAAAAGATTTATGTCAAAAACAATTTGACTTCACAACAAATTTTTAAAATCGATCACCAAACAGCGTTTGTTGGAAACCTCAACAAGGATTTTAGGCTTAACCTTCGTGCTGGCCACTTTGGCAACGTGGTTGTCACAGCGAAATATAAAGCGGTCAACTCGGCCCTCTTTACTCGAGAGTTAATCCAACCTTAATCCCCGCCCGACACTTGCCCTTGAGCGTGACCTTGAAATCTCGGAACAGTGGATAATCCCGGGGAAAGTTGGAAAAAAATGCTGATGACGACAATTCTTTTGTGGCCGAAACATCATGCGCTTTGTGGTAGATCACGAAAATGATTTACTCAATAACGTGGATACATTTCAAGTGACTTGTTATTAACTACTATAGTCGATCTGTTATGTGACTGTTTAGTTCACCGACAACAAACGAATCTAATTTAACCATGAGAAATTTTTATATGTGTAAAAATTCCGTATATTTCTTAAAACAGGGTATTGGCATGACTTACGCGTGGACTCCGCGACAAGCCTTTGTTACGTCTCTGCCTCCTCTGATCTTCTTAGCGAGACTTGGCCGATATTGAGCACATCGTTTCGTGATGGACAATCTTCCGTTTTGGTATCGCATCTCGTTGAGGCAAGAGTCCTAAAACATTTGAAAACAATCAAAATGTGTAATCATGATTGATGCTGGATGTCCACGTTGCGATCTATGGTGTCAGGCAATCACACCTTGAGCACATAAACCTGCTTGACTGCGGTATTTAGAAGACAGTCATTAAGATCTAATCTTTTGGGCGGGTGTGTGGTTACAATCACATGGCGCTTGATGGTTGCCCTGCAATTTTTGGTGTGTGGTTACAATAAGCATCACATAGCGCTTTATGGTAGCCATGCAATTTTTTTTGCCAAAATTTCTTGCTCAACTGGCGCCGTGGAAACCGATCAAGTTACCGAAAACCCTAATTATCACACAACGCTCTGGTATCTATAAGTTTACATCAAATTTAAATGCAATTTATCTCTTCCTAACCGACAAACAAAACGTTTCAAGTCTGTAGCATAGTCAGGTCATGCAACCCTAAGAGATAGAAACGAACAGGAGAAACGGATAAGTTTTGCATTGAAAAACTTGAACGTGAATATCTGGTGTTGTCGCCCCTGGCACAAGGTACAACCACATGAAAGGACAAAAATGTTGATCGCATTAAGGTTATCGTGTCGGAATGACAATGTTGTGGTGCTAGAATGCAAATGATACACCTGCGGAATATTGGCCATGGAATTGCTAACATTAAGTGTCAGGTTTACAATATTCCCACCTAACAGGTATATCTGGATTTTTGAAAAGTCGTCACAACTAAGTATTCGATTAGGCAGCATTTGTTTGTGTTGAGGAAATATTTGTTGATGCTTTTCGGTTACATATCCGTCAAAACTACTTACAAAGATAAAGTATTCGATTGCTGCCAACCTGCAATAAGCTTCACATGTAATATATCGCTAGATTAAATGAAGTTAATGGAGATTCAACACATCTTACCGTTCCGACTGGGCAGTTTTTGATTGCATTTCTGTTGCAAGCGCGGTTGCTAGGTTTGCCGTCACACACATAGCAACGCAGAAGGGTTTGAGCAACTTTCTCGGCGACGGATCCAATGGGTTTTCCCAAACGGTTTAAGGCCTGGACTTGTATGAGGTATTCCCTCTAAAAATAAAAACATTGTTTTTGTGCAAAAAGTGCACTTGAAGCAATTAGTTTTTGGAACGTCATCATTTCTATAGGTCATGACGCCGGGTCTCAGGCCGTGAATCCAAACGTAGTTGTTCCTGCTGGTTATCAGGTACGGAAGTAAGCGACACAGAGCGCGCCTAATTAAAATTACTTGGAAAACGAATTACTCCTTATATAGATCAGCAACTCTACGAGATCGACTTTGATTAACTGGATGCTTTAGGCCATGACACGACACTTGACCTTCAGACCATAACGGAAGGTCACACGTGGTCAATGAGTATTTACACAAAATCAAAACTTTGGAGAAAATAATGAAGAAAATTCTTACCCCAGATGCGAGCCCTGTTAGACGTGCATTTCTCACGTGTTCGGACGCAAACTTTTGACTGGTTGCCACCGTCTGTTCATATTTGTTATCAATCCACTCCTTTGCGGCGACGCTGGAATGTAAATGTCACGTTTGTTTAAAATACTGAAATGTAATCATAAATACCATGCGAAAGTCAGGTGTAATAAAACTGTGCCAAATCTGGTGAGGATTTTGTTGATTTGAATAACATTGTGGGTAATGCAGTTTGAATGAGAAAACACATATCGCATTCACCCGATTTAGTATTTGTTATAGTCATGCGAAAAGAATTAGGATGGTGATTAAAACTGCCATGTACGAAAATTGCCAACGGCGAAACAGCACTCGTTGAAAAACATTACGTCCTCCTGACAAAAGAGGCAGGTTATCGAAAATGCCATCTATGTTACGGCTATTGTTTGTACGTTCGCAATGCCCCACGCAAAACAGCCGACGGTGGTTATCCTCTCCAAACATAGATAGGTTTTTCCCACTTGGTGGTATGAAAATCGTGGATTATGATTCGCGTTTCGGTTGACGCATGAGCTAATTACGGACAATGTGGTGTTGGTCAAGTCCAAAGAATGCTAAATCACGCTTTGGTTTTTAATGTCCTTTTGAGAGAGTTTCGCACGACAGCTTCCAGGTTTTGATTGCTGGTTCCGGTAACCCAAACCATAGCCTTGCTTGGGACGTATTCCGAACTTAGACAACCGAACACAACACACAGGAAACCTTGTTTCAAAACTTGGAACCGGTTTTGTTGTGCGAATTTATCGAACTTGTCGCATGCCAACTTAATTTTTATTTTTGTATTGGGTCGGCATTACTTATACAACTGAAATAAAATTTACCTGTAGATCCGCCCTAATTATCAATCAAGTAAATTTAAACTTGAACAATTGTTACTATGAGGTAAATATAATTATTTGCTTCATGCATTTACTGAATATGCAGGAGTCTTTGGACACAAAACAGAGTACTCTAATGGACAAAATCTATGCACTTTGTGTTTGTACGTCGAAACAGAGACAGTAATCGTTCATTCTATAGCGATCACGTCCCTGTGTGGACGACATCAATCACAACCAAAACCTATCTGAGCTCCACTGGATACGTCACGTTTTATCGGCACTGGGAGACGTTGGCACCCGTGCAATGACGTCACGTGCACAAGTAATGAATTGCGTGCCAACCTTTGTTGACGCAACAAACGGTTCGCGCGTGATAGCGATTAGTGGCGGTCTGTACTTGATTTTGATTCTTGCGTCAAGATTCAATGATTAAATCGGAAAAAATGGAATTTAGGAAGTAATATGTCTAAATAGACTCGTATTTACGCGAATGACATGTTAATAAAAAACTATTAATCCGCAAATAAGGAACCATGCATTTTTCGATTGTGTCAAATTATTTCACATAAATTGGTCTAAATGTTGGCCAAATCGCGAGCAATAACTACTTGAACAACAAACGAGACACTTCAAAGTCCAAGTCTAAATACCATGCAAATCCTTAGAAACTCGGGCGTGGGAAGTGGACGAGATATTTGATCTTCCCAAGTAACAAAAGCAAGCAGCGAATCTTGATAGTTTTAATGAGAGGCCGAGGTCTGTGATCGGCGCACGCGCTTTGCGTTCGTACGATTGCTTTTGGAGTGTTTGCGTCGATACGTGCGCTGTTATTAGCGTAACGGTGGACGAGAGACGGTGCAATACCGATGGAACGCTAATTCCGACGTCTGGATGCCACAAACATATCGTTAAGTTTTCAACCTTACTCACAGAAAAACAAAAATTAGCTGGCAGTTAGAAACCAAAGCTTGGACCTCAAAAAATAATTTGCGAAAGTTTATTAGGAATTGGACATAAAACTACTTCCAAACTTGTTGATATTCTTTCGCAAGTGTTATTTGATTTGTCACATTTTGCTGACAAAACAGAAATGCGCTTGCAACTAAAAATATATGTTAAAATTTATGATGCATTGCAAGACTTCAGAAATGTCGAACATTTACTTTCAGGTAATCAGGATATGTGAAAGCGATATTTCCAGACATTCTCGGTACAGAACAATCACAGTGACTGGACGATTTACTCTTGTCACGTAACGCAAGGTAATGATCCGCAAATATTTACAGAATACGTGATTGGAATTACATCACTATGTGTAAACATGTTGCGTGCAATTATACCGGGATCGGGTCACGATGCCCTTGGAATAATGAAGGAGAAACAATTACCGAGGCCAAGATAATCTCACAACACTTTAAACTGAGCTTTTGATAATTTTGATTGTTTTTGTATTGATTTCTATGTGAGAATGAGCAACAATTTACACAGGGAAATATTTTAGTAAAGATACAAATGTAATTCAGCCAGAATAATTCACCATTTATTGGTCATGCATTTTTCCGCATACGTTAGTATAATTGGAAGTACTCCCAACAGTTTGTTCAACTAAAATTCAGTCAAACTTCGTCACTTCCTTATATGGGGTTTTCATTCTCATATTTTTGGTCAAAACACGAATTACTGCAGACCTTAAACGATCTATTTCACCAGACTGATTTAATTAGACGCTTCAGGTTGCGACTTGCACCGTCCTCCACTGCCCCCGAAGCGATTACGAGACTCGTGTCGGCCACCGACGATAAAGCGTTCAGGCCAATGTTGGACCGCTTTACTATTAACTGGGCGCCCGCCAACATTGTTTCCGTGTACGGTTGTTGTGGTTTAAACGTAAATACAGCTGCGCTTCGCTAGAAAAATTTTTAGTGCCTGACTTTCCGGATAGCGAACTTTCCTGGTTTTCGTAACCCTGGAAGCAAGTGGCAAATACTTGTAAATGGGGTTGTGATCGGCAGGATCGAACTTATAAATTACGAATATTCTAAAGAGAAAATCAATAACCTATTCACCTATGCTTTCATATATTTACATTTTGATGATTCGCTGGTCCGAATTAATGATAATCAAATCTTTTTTTACCGTTGCAATTGCAAATCATTAGCTTTCGGCTGAGGTCCAAACCTGGCAGATCGTTTAAATTGTTAAAGGTCAACCCGTCACGATATATCCGTTCCACTCCACCTCTCACGAGAGGGTGGGCGCACGTGACTTGGATGAGAGTCTACAATACGCATTTGGCTCCTTGTAAAACCATAACGAGGTTAAATTACGTCCTACATACGAGGCTTCATTCAGCATGTAACGACTAATTAGCACAGAAGATAAGGAAGTGCCAAAACCGGAACGGCGGCTTTGTAATTTCTTGGATGTGTGAACGGGACCACCACCAATTTATGTTAAAGTTGAAACTGAGTGAAAAGATTGGTTTTAAAGGAAAATTTGCTTTAATTAATTGCTCTAATGTGGTTTTTAACAACATTTTGTCCGGCAAATCCAAAACACAACATTTTTAGTGGTGAAAATAAAGATGCATTTGGCGCTGATTTACTAAACATAAATGGCATAAACATCACCATGACAATCAGAACTTGTTTGGCTTTTCTGTCCAAGATTATTCTCGTATTTGTTTTGATTTATTTTGATATTTTGGTATAACACAATGGAAGACTTAAAAAACACGAAAAATCGGTATTCCGCGATTTTTCACATAAGCATCAATGTCAAGTGTTTACTTACCGATATTTCTTCGCCCCTTGCGCAAAGGTAAAGCCGACTTTAATCGAGGTTGCTCTGATATCTTCGAAGTTCAACTGCATTGTAACGGGACGATTCGTCTGAGCTTCTGTTACCGCTATTGTTAACAACAGAGCGGTTGCTAGTGCCAACAACCTCATGATTCGTTGTGTAAATAATACTGTTCTTGATCAGGATATTATAGGTCGTTATTAGCAATACAACTAAAACCTACTGAACTGTAAATGAACAAAATGTATTGAACAACTAACAACTGATATTTTTTCAAACATATTTACTGATGCGGAAAGTCATATAGCACGACGAAGAGCAAACAAAAATATTTACATAAACAATACTTTTTCGAAACCAACTTCAATTCGAATCCAACAATAAAATTATCTTTGCTTGCGTCTTCCTATTGACGAAAGTATTAAATCAAATCTACATTTAAAGATGAAATTACACTAATCGCGCGGTTGGTAATGCCTTCCCTCTCACAAGAATGGCTTTACAAAGTCACCCCGCTAATAACAGCCCGAAATATCCAAACCTCGGATGGTAAACCAAGATTGCGGGTTAAGCTACCTGGCACTATATACAATGACCTGTGATAAAATATCCGAACCTGGCGTAATTATCGAGGCAGGTCGACAGTTAACGGAACAGAAGAGTGTTAAGTGGTTGCCGGAGCAGTTAAGTCCAAAGCTGAACTGACAATTGCCGTTGTGACCGGTGCCACTGCGACGGCTACTAACTTATACAAGTGCCAACTTTGTCGGGTAAGTTCGTACGGATGTTTGAAATTCCGTTAAACATAATTGCTTCAAAGCGTTTCACCTTTTTCCGTTCTTTCGCGGTTCGTTTTTCAGTGCTTAAGGCGGTTATTGTTTTTATGTGCCCGTTTAACGGCTCCACTTGCTTATTTGTCGCAATCGATGATCTTTCGAAAGACAATTTCCAATTTATATTGCCCAATTACAGACATCGGTGCTACACAGCGGTTGCTATTTTCAGATTAAAGTACTAAAGTAGTTATGCAACATTACGCTCCACTCACAAAGATCACTTATTTACTTTCTTGCAATGTTTGTCTTCTTTTACGGAAAGTGCGACGTCCAACACCATGAAAATTATACATAGTTGCAATGAACATTAACTTGACAATCAAATAAATTTATGTTAAAATTGTACTACTGTTTCATTGATAGCATCGAGCCACCATCGAGAAAAGGTCCAAAAAAATCAAGTAAACATTCTTTCGTGTCAACGTTCAGCATCCGATTCCCGGCTTCGAGTTAAGAATTGAGGCTTGCGAAGGCCAAGAATTTCGGCTAATCCTTAAATTCAACCTTACGATTAGCTGGCACGAACCATGTGTCTGATGGTCACTGAGTTATGAGGTTTTATCTCGTGGCATAACAAACGGCACGATTGTCGCCCGGCGGATAAGCGGGAAAACAAAAACAAGCAATAAACCAACAATGTTAAGAGGTGGTTGTCCATCTTCGAAAAGTGAAAAAAAGCTTGAGCAAAATATTGCATTTTTCTTCTTGCCTCCAAACCGCAGTTACTTTTCATGAGTAAACAATTTCATGCGGTGCAAATCTGTATATCTAGATATTTGTATAGTAATCCATTGTCCAATGTATTCTAACTCAAACTGGCGAGAGTTCACCGCACAAGTCTCGAGCTGGCTCTCCAGTAAAACGATGTCCAATCAAAAAGATTCAACAAGGGTTCAAATATCAACGTTCAAAGTGAGAAAAAAAATGAGGAACTGTCATCGGTCAACGTGAATTTGGCCACGCGCTCATCGGATCGTTAAGAATGCGTCATCGAGAAACGATTTATTGCATGGAGCTTCAACATACGTGCAAAGCATGCGTTTGTGAAAACGTGTGAAAGGGTGGCCAAAGCGTGGTTATTAGTGACACAATTGGCGCAGAAAGTTTCGAGGAAGGTGGTAACACGGTTTGGCCACTCCCATGCCTTCGATTGGAGTCCGCTATGCCAAAACGGGCAAGCTGATGGTATCATATGCTTGCAATGATGTATTACTCTTTATAGTGCGACCTTTCAAATGTAAAGTAAAGGCTTTTTTACTCGCGCTTGAGAAAAAGGGATTACTCTGGACACAAACGATCTACAACTTCCTTAAAATTCTTTCTTTCAAAATTTGCAACATTTTTCAAAATACCTAAATTCTTTCAGATAACGAAAATACGTTCTGAACTTCAAAACTGGACACGGCGACATTAGGTTGAGTAACTGCAAAAACGTAGAAACAATTTTGCGATTTTCCCTCTGTGCAACCGTGCCAAAACTTCCTTAATGTATTCGACACGATTTCTTAACATTGCCATAAAACGCCCGAAGCATGTTGTGCCTTACTATGGCACCGCAAAATGTACAAAATGCTCCTTGTTACACAACCACCTTCAAGAACATCCACAGTGCGCGTAAAAAACTTTTGAGTTTTTTCCAAACCAGTAACAAAACAAATTTATCCCGGCTTGTAATGAGATTTTAACCTGTTAATGTATTTTCGCGAACTTTATCAAACTTTTCGATCCAATCCAAACTTTCCACCTCAAATACGAACACCTTAACCGCGCTTCTGGCTGATCGCTGGCCAATTCTCAAATAAATATTTCCCGTAAAGGCGAAACGGCAGAATTTAACGCGCGCTGCCTTCTTCGCGGCAATCAACTGATTGTGACGTCACAAGCGTGTGGCAGGCGACCCGTGGTAGCACTCGGTCCATTCGGCGAAGAGACACGTGCAAGTATTGGCGACAGCGAAACAGTAAACCGCAGTTTTATGCGTTTGTTCTCCGAACCGCGATAATAAATGCGATCTGGCGAAAACGCAGTTCAGAAAACAAACTTTTCGCCAGCAATTTGCTGGAAGTCCCGACCGGCCAAACAATTTTTCGCAAAAACAAACAATTTTGCCTCGAGCTTTAATGAAATACGTTGTCACAATGAAGAAACTCTGACAAGATTTGGGCAACATAAACTATGCCGCTGTCTAAATAAATACCGTTCATAAAAACTTTCTACATACATTTTCTTGAGTTAAATAATACCGTGCACTGGTATATAGTGTTCGGTGCTCGTCAAGCTTTCACAAAAAAAAATAGTCTTATTTTGCAACGCAAGCAGATCGTGACCCTGTGGAAAGCTGTCTTATGTAAAATCCCACACTACCAGTGTGAACCTAGTAGACCTTGGTTTTAAAGACTAAACAGCATCAGCACAAGCATGTTGGTTTCATATCAAATACATAAAGGTCAACTTGGTGGATAAACAGGTTTTATGCTTTTTCATCGTACGAGATTGAGTTTGTGGGTTGGGCAATCCCAAAGATTTCGAAACGTGGTTGGAATTAAAGGGCTTGCCCGATCGGCAATAAAAATGAAGCCTAATTTATTTAAATCGCCAGAAAATGGATGAAAGGAAAATATCAAGTAGCTGATTGTTAAACAACGAACATGCTAAAAAACATTTGGAATAAACGCTAAAACATTATCTATTTGCAGTATAATAAAAGTCAACAGGTAAGCCAACATAATGTTCCTCCACAACGCCAACATAATATTCCTCCAGAATTCGGTTTGCCCTCAATTGCACAAATATACTTAGACCGCAGCAAGCGTTGTCGTGACTCCTCTTGTGTAAAGCTGGGTTAAACACGTCTTACGAAGTCGGATTATACAATGACACGTCATCCATCCTCAAAGTTAGTTAAAACCGTCTAAACGCAAGTACACGGTGATGCGGTCGCATTTGTTCATGTATAGAGTTTTAATTAAACCTATAGTCCTGGAAAACTAGTTAATCGTGTTTCACGGGTGTAGAGTGATGTGGGCAAGCGGTTTCATGGTCGTTTAAACAATCCTTTTCAACTAAGTTTATTTAAGAAGTTAAATATTTACAATCCGACAAAAAAATTTATGAAAAATCCCACGATGGCAGAAAATCTGTGACGTAGCACATAGCGAACAGTTCAACGCCCACTGAAGATGAAACCTAAAAAGCCGCCGCCACACTTGGACGTTAAGCAAGGCGTGATCCTTGTCATGTACAAATTGTCCTCCTTATGCCTCCCACGTGTTGGCAAGGTGTCCACCTTCAAGTGTCCAGTGTTTGTAAACGCTTGTGCCCACGGCCACATACAAGCGAATTCCAGTCGAAAATGAGAAAGGCAACAGAACGGACGTGGGCAGCAGCCGCTTAACGTCATAACGCTTTGTGAAAAGGGCGTTGTACCAAAAATTCTTCCAGATTTTCCGAAAACCAATAGTTTAACCAAGACGACATTCTCAGTTAAGCCTCAACACAAGCCTCATTTCTTCCATTAAGAATGGTCACAGACACAAACGAAATGTTTGTTAATGCGGATATCATTTTTTCACCTGACTTTTACTCAAAAACAAATCTAGGCATTCGCGAAAGTCTTTTGCCACGCAAAGCAAGTTGTTTATTACACTGCCCGGGATTTTACAAACGGGCCGGTCGCATGAGACACAGAAGTTGTAATTAATCATGCCTAAGGTTTTGCGACCAAATTAGGCGAATCCTTAAACTGAGGTTCGCCAAACCAAAAGTTCAAACCAATTTTCACGTCTCAATTGCAGGTGAGGAAAATGGCTGAAGCGATGGAGCTGGAATTTTAAAATTACAAAACCCAATAGAAAAACAGCGGTGTATTACCTCGTACGATGTGAAATACATGGTTGTTGCCGATGAGACATCGTAAAGTATGCCTTTTGAAGTTTAACTAAAGTTTAAAAGAAATTGCCGGGTGGAACTTGTTAATTTCACACAAAAATTGTCTTGCTGAACTTAAAATTTTGTAAAAAGTTTAACACCAAGATAAAAAAATCCCAAACTTGTAGAAACAATCTACGCTAACGAACAACAGTAACCCACACAAATTAAACATCCTGACAACGACAAATATGTAAGTATAAACTATGGAACTTAACTAACAGATTTGTAATCTTTATATTTAAGAGAAACTAGCCTTAGAACTGCTCCAAAATTTATTCGTATCTACAAACAATATCAATGCCATTGATTTGCCAATACATTGACATGCGATTGCATTGACAATGATTGTAGATCCAATCGAAACGTTTGCAAATGGATTTCAGAGCAGTTATTTAAGCTATAATTTTTGTCTCAAATGTAAAGTGTTGTAATATCACAAAACCTGGTCCTTTACAATTTATGGCGACAGTTACAACGAGCAGAAAATATAACCATGTTAGAACTCAAACCGCGGGTTGAGCGCTTATACTTGTGCGGCAAAACGAGTTCAATTAGTTTGCACGCAAAACATTGGAATTGGCACCAACTTGCAAAGCGCTTATCGTCGGTTTATCGCACTTTAGCGGTTATCTGCTGCAAAGATAGCATCTCGCCTCACCTGCAGTAACACAACACGAACTCTGATATTACCTTCCATGGATTAAAATCCACTTCAAATATAAGTTTTGGGAAGTTTCTTGAATCTGATTCGTAAAATAACAATGTTTTGTTATAACAATATATTTGACTTGACCGTAACTGTGAAAAAGTCGGTCGCACTTTCAGACAAAGTACAAAATAATAGCGTTGCCTGAAGCAATATGGTTGGAAGTTAACTTCAGTCTTGAGTAAATGGGACAACATCGCGACAAAAATAACAAAATTTTCGCAAACCTGTAACATCAAGAGTGCGGGCAATTTTAGGTTTAATAAAATCGGTCGCATTAAAATGTGAATTCGGTTGCCTGGGGGACAATTTCGGTGATTCAATATTTCTGGCTTGATGATAAGAATCTTGGCTTCCTGAAGATGAAAAACTCCTGTCTGTTTACCTTATTTTTACCCCAAAATTAGTTTCTACGTTGCATTAACAAGTCAGACTGGTGCTTATGCTTGCGAAGATCACGAACACTGAGTCACAATTAAAGTTGCTACAAGTTGTAAGACAAGGTCACGAGATCTGATTTGTAAGCTCCAATTGGCTGAACGAGAAAGTGACGTGGCAATTTGTTTAGATTTGGTATTTTTATGAAATAAATTCGTTTCTCTATTACTGCCAAACTAAACAGGGGTTGGGCCGAAGTTTGAGAAATTGCCAACTAAAACCATGCAGTGTTTGTTGCTTGTGGTGAAGAGAATGAATCAATCATTAGGTTACAGATGGTGTTGCACTGTTTGACGCAACTTGGGTATTACCGTTGTGGCCTCGTGGAAGAAAGACCTTTCGTTCGGAATGCGTTGTGTTTGTTGTAAATACAGAAAGGTGCGACGGAAATGGTATGATGAATCATAAAGTACTGGAAACATATTGGTGAAAACTGTATTGTAAATTACTATCGCTTTTTATTTGTTCTGTCTTATTCATTTGGATGTAAATTGCCCAGTTTAAGCGACCCAATTAAATTCAAACCCACTAACATCTATTTCAGTTTCAACTTGTTGGATTTCAGCATGAGCAGGAAGAAACATGACGGACCAAGCTAAGCTTGAAAAATATAAATGGAAAAAATGCGCAACCTAAAATGCGTTTCGTTTTAAAAATGGAAAATTGCTCACGTAAGAGGATTCATGTGCCCACGCCAACAGTTGCAAAACTGGAACAACTACGCCCGTCCTCGTTGCACTGACAAGAATTATTATAACACACCGAAGAAGTGGCGATTATAATGGGCAAGGCGCCGGTCGAAGCACGGGGAGGCGTCACAACCAGTTATAGCGAGGATTTGCGTTAAAAAGCGTGGGCGTGTAGGAGTGCCCTTTCCTCAAAGCTCACTGGACTGGCTCGTTAGTGTTAATTCTCAGGCCCCAAATAAGGTAAAGGCGATGGTGGTCGCCACATGTAGCGCTTTTGGATGAGGCGACTTTGGATCAAAATCCTCGTATTGGTTTAGGAAGAGCATCGCTATTGTATGATTGGGAGAATAAGGTTACCCGGTATCCTTCAGCACGAAATTGGATGATCGAAAGACGATTTGGCAAGACTTGGTTTTTAGTGACGGCACCCTAATCACTTGATCTTTAGTCAAACGCACGGTCGAACATTAAAATGCTTAAACTGAAAAATTTGTTAAAATGCCAACTTTCCGTTCTTTATTACGTAAGTAGGCCAGGTACTTTTTGTCCGATTAAAAACGAGTGAAACGTGATCACCAACTGCATAACAATGCACCCATGGTAACAAGAATGATGGATTCAACGAAATAAACCAATGACAATTCAACTTTAATTTACCCACGTGCTGCAGAGTAACAAATATCAGGTTTCTGGCGTCATGTGATTCATGTTGCCACTGTAGTGCAATCAAAAAGTAATTCGCCCAATTTTTGCAAGCAAACTTAACAAAGTATTAAAAACACATTTTTTGCGCACCAACGTTCAGTAACCGCGTCATCGCGATGCTCTCAGATTTTCTATATCGTCATCCGCGCATGCGCAATCAGCCGAAGGAAATTGACCAATGAAGATAACGAGCTTCGTTCACTTTGTGCTATTTTATTGACGTTTAGTGACGCCAGTAACCGACTGTGCCGGGTGGAATTTTTGAAAACGTACTTGATGCACTTACATCGGTTCGATACTGCGCTAATTGGTTTCTTTTATCTAGGATGTTAATTAACCAAATTACGTTTTTTTCGGTGGAACTTTAAATAGTTACCAAGCACTGGATTTTCAAAATTAAGCCAATCCATCAGCTTGTTTGAAGCACCGATAAAACCTATTAATTTATAATTTAGCATTTTTTTTAAAGAAACTTCCTTCAGGATAAATCGACTGTATTTTTTGGCCAATATTTTCAAGCACTAAATTAGAAAATTAAACGAAGGCTCGATAATATTTGACAGTGAGCAAAACAATAGACGCATTATTGTTTCTTAAACGGTAGGAAACAGTTTTTCCCGTAATCTTAATAGAAAAATTCCTGTCAAAGTTGATCAACATATTTACGCAAAACGTGGCAATCTGGTCCGCAAGATTTTTACTGTAATTATCGGTATTCAGTGGCAAGCCCAAATGAAGCCGAAAAGCTTTGATAATTGTGAGTTTGATGGTGAAAATTTAGCAGATCCGACAAATCGCTTGCAAAAGATCCATTTTGTTCGGGTACCGAGTTTCGACTTTTCAGTTTAACAAATATAATGTTTTTGTTGCTGCCAGGCATATTGTAACTTAATTATCTGTTCTTCTGGCATATATAGAAACGTAACTTTGAAACGTCGGAATAAAGTTACGTTTTTATATATGCCAGAAGGACAGATTATTAAGTTTAAGTTTAACTATCGGTTCCAACAAATTGCAAACCATTTCCCGACATCGAATGAATATTATTTGCGCAAAAGTACAAGAAGCAAAGAATCTTGTCGAGCCAATTTAGGATTTTAACTTTGCCATATTATTAAATTTATTCAACAAATTTTAAATCGACAAAACATTTGCAAATAACAAAACAACAATTTGTTTCTGGCCTGCGTGACCAACAGAAAATTATCTCGGAAGTTTGAAATCCTATCGAACGAGCTCATTAGCAAATGTCAAAAACTACAGACATGAAATTTTATTGTAATTAACCCGGTATTGCGATTGTAGTTATGTCACCGCTGCACGATTTCAATCTGTCCCAATACACAGCTTCCGCAATCGGAATGGTTGGAATGTAAAACCGCGTTGGCATCGGAGGCTCACTCGGCGAGCGACAAGTCGAGATTATGGCGTCATAGAGGCATGGATGAGTGCGCGAGCCAATTGCGTGTCGAGGGTAATTATTGATATATTGCAACGCATGTAATAAATGGCTCGGAATCTATGTGGTTTAAATTGACACTTTTATTCTAATGTCGGTTTGCGTGAGTATCTTGTTCACGAAATTTAACGTTGATTGTCAGGATTTGGCGATCGTCACGTGTAAAAAATAATTAAATTACGACCAAAAATTATTCTTTTTGTGAACTTACGAGATGACAGATGTTATTATACAAGAGCGGCAGGTAGACAACCGATTGCCAGATACACGTCGGTAAAACCGGTTTATCGTAAAAGTAACAATCATCTCATCTAAACGCGATGTATTTTACTGTTTATTGTTGTTCTGTCGAAACGAACCGAGAGAATATCGGCCTTTCTGGGAACAGAGTCCAGGAAACACACAAAGGCATACAAAACGTTACCGACCAAATATGACAAAGCAAAAAAAAACTTCGCTCTTACCTCAATCATGGCCCCAGAAAAGCCTTTGTAACTTGCCACTGTGGTAATCAAATGGTGTGACTGCCAACAGCCTCACGAAATCTTAATCTTTTATAACTAGTACGTGAGTCTAAATATTTTTTCGAGAGAGAAAACTTTTCCCATCAACATTGGTATAAATATCCAGGCTCGTCATCCAATCCGTTTGCAAGATATTAAATATCGTTACTGCTGCAAAATACTGCTGACGTAATGCAAGCTTTCAACCAATCAGGACGCGTATTTTTAAACCTCATCCGAAATATATGTTCAGTCAGATTCGTGACTGTAAATTAATTCTTATAAGGTGCATTGACGCGCGCTGTGGCATTTCGTTTGTTCCAATAGCTGGAAATTAAAGTAAACTTGCTTTGGAGCGTTGATTGTTATTGCTTCCAGGCACGCTAATCTGCTTTCCGAATCCACAAAAACCGCTTTTCCAACTGTGTTATATGTACATTTGATCGATCTGGCGCCAAGCCATTGCTTATAATTTAATGCAACTCTAATACCCCGTTGCAGCGTGCTAAAGTATGTAAATGTTAGAGATTAAACTGTCCAACGGTTGTTTGCAACGTGGTCGAATCACGCAATGCACATCTTGACCATATCACGACTTTAAGTTTGAACTTGTCTCGTGCCAAAACACATTGTTTTGTGCAAAATACTGAACCAAATTAAATTCCCATTCAAATTTAATATTGGCGCAGTTGAAAAGGAAAATAACAGTGAGACATTAAAGCGCGCTTGGGCTTCTTTATGTGCTGTATGCATGTCTCATGGACACACAAATGGAACCAAACACTGTGCTTGGTTCAAACTCGTTCAACAGAGTTGGACTATCACGATGTTTTTGTTGTTGCAATGACGCAAGGCACAAACGCTTTGAACTTATGAACTGAGCTGGTAAAAAAACAAAAACAGTTTAGCAAACATCAGAGGACATTAGCTGGCCGTCATGCGGTGATTGAAGGAATTAAATCCCAACTATGGGAAAAGCCCCTATGACGACATCAACCATTGTCGCATGTCCTGATGTGGTTGATTGTTTGTGCCAATGCATGCCGCGTTGCAGACTGGGGAAGACCCCGGCTTAGTCGCGACAAGCATGACGTCACATCGTTATTGCAACGATAACAGAGTTAGTCGGGAAAATTTGGGGGGCTGGTCGGCGTGATCGCTTTACACATGAATTACAGGGTGGGGATTTCGGATAAGAGCGGGTTGTTGTGTTTACATCTTTCTTCCAGTTTTGTTCAAATTTAAAAAATGTGAGTGCGGAATTTTTCTGATGTAAAAACAGGATTCATTTTCAACCTTTTTTGTTTATATTTCAATAAAAAAGCAATGTTTTAATAAATTTACACTTAGTGAGGTTCTGATTGCTTTATTCTGTCTAAATATCTAAAATTGGCCTCGTTTCCACCTGGAGATAATTGCCTGGTGCAAAAACTTCAATATTTCAAACACTAAAATGCACTTTTGTGATAGGATTATCAGCTAATCTTTAACAAACATTGCGCAATCTTATATGTTTATAATATAGATCGACATCCGCGAGACTGCGAAAAAGTCCATCGTGCAAGAAATTCCAGCCAACTTGGTTCCCCCAATCACCGCAGAGACAAATATTCACGCATTTTTGAGAACGACTGCTTTAAAATCTGACAAAACACCCAACATTTGTCATGGCGCGTCAAAAACTGAATTTTATTTATCCTGCTGTTTGACATGACGACCGATTAGGTGGAAAAACTTATTTCGGAATAATAAATTACGTCATAATGTAACCATTGCACTGCACAAATTGTGAATCGATTAACGGGCTACAGCTGATTATGTAACGTCGTCTTTTTTGGATTTTCTGGTGATTACAAATATGTTTTAGGAATTTACGACCATCTGGCGGAAATATTTTCCCACGAAGTGTTTGTTGAGTTGTGACATTTTCTAATTTGTAAAGTAGCAAACCGGAAACAAACAGCGTGACGTATATGTAACCAGCGGGCGCGAAATGTAAAGACAACCAATCGAGCAGAATTTAAATCTTACACAACAATTCATTCTACCCGTTGTTTCGAGCAAGTTTGTTACGCTTTAGGTTCATGTTCTGAGTTCGCTGAAAACAAGCACATGATCAGCAAAAAATAGCAAAGTGTTATTGATTTGGGTTCCTCCTAAAAGTGAATGCACACGAACTGGGACCACTCGGGAGCTTTCTTAATTAAACCCAACGGCAACCTGTGTCCAAATTCAAAATAAAATTACAGACAACTTTTTAACGGGAAACATTTTAATTTTGCAAAAAGCTGATATTAATTGCTTCCGACAATAAAAAATAATTCTGTTTGTTAGTTTTTTTTTTAACTCTGATATTTGGGAGAAAAGTGAAAAGTGTTTTAGGTTAAATATCTTTCCTCGTAAAAAAATGAGATCTAAACCAAGAAGTGGTTCGAGTTCGGTAGTTCCATTCGCTATAGGCAGGAGCAAAATTGGGAAGATCATCGGAGAAGACTTGCAACGGCACAACGTGATTCCAACAGACTGCACGGGAAAGGTTAAAAGCTAATTGACGTTACGTGGGCACGGTTTGGCATATAACGTTCCGCCTGCTAAAGATCAAAATTACATCATTATGTTGCAGACGGTGGCGTGGCGAAAGCATGCCCCTCCCAGCCGCCAACAGTTACCTAAAGTGGTCATGTTTAGGCTGAAAAGTCTGTTCTAAAAATAGTGTTTAGCGCTTCGCTTGCTTTTCAGTATTCTGCAATTTGTTTAAGGAAAGATGCCCCACGATTTACATTTTGCAATGACCAAAAGTTTAGATTAAAAAGACTGGAAAAATGTCAAAGTAGTTCATCTTTCATTTACACCAAAATTACACTGCATTTTCGAAACTACTGAAAAATTTAATTTATCAGGAGTTCTTTAACTACGTTTTTTTAATAAACTACAGTACATAAACCTCACACAATTTTAAGAACTTGAGATCGAAATGAAAATTTTTGATTTGTCTTAGTTGCAAATATAAACAACTATTGATAATCAATTTGATGAGCAGCGAAAACCCGCAAATAAAATATGAACATATATTCCATTTTACTTTAAT
The DNA here is from genome assembly GCF_947561715.1 of Ascidia mentula. Taxonomy (NCBI): domain Eukaryota; kingdom Metazoa; phylum Chordata; class Ascidiacea; order Phlebobranchia; family Ascidiidae; genus Ascidia; species Ascidia mentula. The sequence goes on along the minus strand of NC_138570.1, from coordinate 17,284,096 downwards.
TGTTGTGAAACAAACCATATGTAGCAAACTGCAATCGTAAAAAGCGAAAATGCAACAACATTCCTGTGCAGCCTAAAATCAAATTACAGTTTAGAGCGAAACATATTTAAACAGATCAGTTGTATGCAAATCATTGAGTGTGCAAAGGGACCTTTTGGCAGCGATCCAAACGTTTGGCCGTTAACATGGCAACAGTCGCACTTCTCGTAATAGTGTTAGTATGACGTCATTGATTATGCAACTTCACATGCATGCGGGCGGTAAAATTTAAATGTTGGCTTTGCTCTTAATTAAACTAAATGTCAGACAGTGACTTTTTCGTTAAACTCCAACAGCGAATTTGGAACTTTTCCATCTTAAACCTATTTAACTATGGATCGCAAAACTTTTGGATGCAAATTAATTGATCTGGCTCGGTTGCAAATGGCACTGCAGTGCTTTGCTTTCAAATTCAAAAATATATCAACAAATTTTTATTCCGTTGTCAGATTTGGGATTTATTTTTAAATTAAAGTATTACTTTTTTGTGTAAAATAAATTTGATTTGTGGATTTCATAGCATTAAGTTCTAGAAAACAATTAAATCCTTTCGCAGGCAAAATATGTGCTCCTATTACAGCACACACTAAAGAGTTTGAAAGATCAATTTTTCATTTAAATGTTCCGTCCTTTCGTTACTCATTGCTGTTAAGTCATTTCAAACGAGTAAGTGTCATTACCATTCTACCCTCATACCCATTTCCACACGTGTCAACCTTCGTCCTTTCCCAACCACGTTCAGAGGGCAAATACCTTTAACCTTCCAACGCCAATTGACGTTAAACGTAAGTTGTGACGCAATTTGGGCACGCCAGGATTTCCGAGAACTTCCCACAAATCCTCATAATGTTCCAAGTTGCGTTTCAAACACATTGGACGGTTCCGCCTCATTTGATTACCCTCATAATCGTGTCCATGTTTCGCGTGTCATCAACTCTGCCAATGGGAGCTCGTGCTGTTTTGCGATAACGCAAATAGTCGATTATCACCTTATTAGCGGCATCTGCCCGGTCGTGTGTTTCATATTTCTCGATCGTGATACACAATCCTGTAGTAAAGTGCACAAAAATCAAAGTTATGATAAACACCACGGAGTATTAGCGGTATTCAATTATATTGCACACCACTACGTAGTGGAGGCTTTAATTTGTTTAGGATTTAAAAAAAATTCCCTGTTCAGAGCCAAGGTAGGCGTCACCACAATTAACGAATGCATGTCGATTACTATTATTGCATCATAATTGCGTCGTAAATCACGTGGTTGGGAAAATCAACCAGTGCAGCCACCGCGCTTTCTTGATTGTGGCTGACTCCACAAGTAAAGTAATCTACGAAAGAATACGTTATGTGAATTTTGAAACAACACGAAATAACCTCTGCTGAAATGATTGTCAGCTCTAGATTTGAGGATTTAAAAAACTCTTTCCGTTTGCTTCTAGCCGGAATGTGTATTTATCAAAGAAACTGCGCGGTACCCACTTGTTGAAAAAGTTGTCGAGGAATTCTGGAGGGCTTGGAACGACGCAATTAACTTGGTATTAAACTTCTCGTAATTACCCGTATACATAAACATGGCACCGCTCATATTGCGTCACTTTACGTTTAGTGTTTATCTTCAGTTTCAAATCACAATAAATTCATTTTCAAGACATTTTCGGAAATTGAAATAACGTCATGCGAAATAAGGCTGTATATAAATAAACTCTATTGGAATGTACTTAGAGTAAGCTTAATTACATTCCATGTGTACAGAAGCATACAACTTAATAAGATAATAATATGTCGGGTTGAACGACAACGCCTTTAACTAACTCGCGGCAAAACGACAGTTTCTTAACGAAATGTAAAGAAGAAATTGTTGTCAGATTATATTTCGTTTCAAACCAGGAACGTAATTGCTTTTCTGTGTAAACTCATGTTTTGACAATCACAATCTGTACCACATCAACGAAACATTCCCACTGTTGATATCATGTTGATTTTCAAAGGACAGACTAAAAAATTGGGCAAAAACATTTTATGCAACAGCCAGCATTTACGGAATTTGATTAAACTACTTCGTATGTTCATGTGAACCATCCCCGCTAATCACATATGTTGCAATAACACTGAAAGCGATATACAGGGGAAACAAAGCAGGAAGTTAAAAGCAAACAAAATGTTGATATTTTAACGTTCTTCAGGCACAACACAGTAACCGAAATTGTATTTTCTATTAACACACCGGAGTCGAACATGGAAATCCTCGCCAGGAATCCCGATGAGGTTTTCTTCTTGGTATATGTTTTTTTTTTTGACCACACCGGGATTTGAACCCAGGACATCCTGGGCACGAATCCCGGTCAGGTTTTCGTCTTGATATATGGGTCGGGCGCTTGACCAATGCTGCCAATCACCCGTCCTTGGTTGGGGAGCTCTGGTGTAGCCAAACGTGTTAACGGCGACATCTAGTTGAAATAGCTTTAACTAAATTTAAGTCGCTTACGAGTTGAAACATACAGAAAGTATTAAATAAGTTGGAAAGTTATTTTCCTCACATAAATATCGTTAAAATGACAACGTGACGATTCGTACTGAATCAAGTGATGATCAAAATACCCTGTCCTTATGTTGTAATATATTTTCCTGTAGTACATCACTAACTTCTTGACCAATGTGTTGCCATAACAAAAGTATTCAGTCGATCACTACGAAGTTGTGACGTGGAAAAATGTGTCATATTTCCTGTTATGGTGCTCAGTACTGTAATCAACAGGTGTTGTAGCTACTTGGTTCTACTCAGGCATATATGTAGCTCACTTATCATCTTTACTCATCGGTTGTACGTCATTGCAGTATTTAAATACGCAATATTTTCTGTTGCTTGTGGTTACGAGTACCGACAATCAACCAGCATTCCAACCTGTCCAATAATGCAAGTAGCAGCGGAAGAGATTAATACGTTTGCTTGACTTTCCTAAACTTTTATGATGAACACTTTCAATGCATATTTGCACATCAACCGTGTACGTTTTTTGTAAAATTTAAGTACTTTTTTTTTAAAAAAGTATGCAAAGCGTTACAGAAGTTAAAGAAACTCGAAGCCGGGTACAGAAAGATCCATATAACATACATACATAATTAACAAATATATAAAATTAACGCCAGTTAATAATCCTCGAAAATTGCATTCGCTTTTTTCAAATCAGTATTGTCCAGTAGCAAAATATATATATTAGTTCATGAAACTATTTATATTTTGTTTTTCTACAAGATAATAAGCCAACAAATATGTAGAAGGAATAGATGTGCAAAATTTTTACTTCATAAAGAACTGCAAAGGAAATAAACACACACAAAGAAGTTCGTACGTCAGGAAAACTTGTCCTTTCTGGACATATAGCAACTCACTGGCAGCCAACAAATGAAAATTTTTAAGTTTTGATTTATAATATGTAAATGCAGTATCTTGAAACGGATATTTTGTCTAATATCCTGTAAATTTGCCGTGTAAAGTATTTACGCATTGTATTCTAATTTGTACCTTGTGTGAGTGTGTGATATTTTTTTAGAAAATATTTACCTGTAAAAAGGAATTCCTCTTGACTTTGTAATATACTTTTTGTATTTTGCTAACGTACAAAGCCCTACAGTGACTGCTGTTATATTTAACAATATATAACATATCTAAACAGTAACCAAGTATTACGCAGAGAAATTTTTTATATTTCATGTTTTGACGCTCAGCACTGCAAGCCACAGTAAGGTGTGTAAGTACATGTGCTTACGCATCTTTAGTTTTGGCATAAGCGTTCGCGTGTTCAGTGGGTCTTGCGTTTTTAAAAAATAGTGTACATCATCATTATTCAACTTTGAACTTACCACCTCGCACGTTGCTTTAATAAGGGTTTGACATAAGCTGGACAAGCGATTATGTAATGATTACATAAGCTAAGGAGCTGGGACAAATGGTGATGCCAAAAACTTAAATACAATAGAGAACAACCAAAGGACGTTAAAGAGGATTGTAATTTTTGACAACAAAATCAAAACTACATTGTAAAGTTGAAATAAAGTTCTTTGCATTATGTAAACATTGTTTTTTGGTAGTTTGTTGTTAAAAAAAACTTTTACACATTTTGCTGAAATGCAGCTGCACAACACAATCTACAGAAGTGCCCGCGAACCAAAAAACGTTTTATTTTTTTTTGCTTGCTTTGATCAGATACCTCTGCAATGTCGTGATGTGATTAAAAGTTTGACCGTGGAAAGGGAGAAATTTCGATTTCATCTATTGTCTTTATCATATAATTATCAACGTAGCAATGATGTAGCAAATTTGCAATAATTTAGAATTTACACGTAATTTAACAATAAAATGACAACAACATTTCATGGAGACACGCTAAACATCATATTTGCTCCCGCCATTCAACATACTTCGTGCAGAAAGCAAACCTTTCTTGAATATCAAAACACAAGCTTTCCTCTTTCCCACTCACAACACTAGCACTCCACATCACCACAACTTTACCATCACAAACCACACATTTGTTATGTGTTTTGGAGTGTTGTCTAAACACACAAGGACTTTTGGAAAAGAAGAAGAAAAGCCTGCGTAACCAATGTTGGAGGTCGCACTTTGAAGAAATTCACGACACTATCTGTTATTTAACTGTGCAGAGTTGGAACATGTCAAAGAAGGGCTTTACTGAAATTCAGTTTTATCTGACTCTGATGATGAATACAATTGTGTTTAAAACGTCTGCTTCGGCTTAAGTAGCAATGTATAGCTTCGACTTTTCGTTTTGGAGATGATATTTTGATAACATGAGACGATTTCAACAACAAGAATCTGCGGCAAAATTTTACTTTTCAAAAATCATATTCGCCACTAAAAAAGTTTCAATATACAATCGACATATCATATCTGAGATTCTCCACCCACCCTGTCTCAACATGGCAAAGTGCGCATGGTTTTTTCGTGTGGACAGTAGATATATTTATACACATATACGTCAAGGTCGTCTGGAAGGTTAGGGCTTACAGTGATACAAAATGCAGCGAAAACGATGCTTGAGGAACAGTTATGGTTACTCTGTAGAAGCAGGAAGTAAATGACATTTCGGAGCTTGTTTTAGTTAAAATATCTCAGTTTTGGAGCTAACAACGATACTCATGGCCTAATTAAATTCGATTTGGGTCCCGTTGCACTGGTTGCACTCGTGGGCCCGGTTGGATATTCCTTTTTTTGGAAACAACCAGCTTGAAACGGCATTATTAATTTCTAATACAGCGGAAAATGCTAACATAACCGCCTCCAAAAATATACCACACAAGAAACATGTGTTAAACATTTGCAGGTTATCATAACACCAATTTAAAGAATGTGACAATGGATAGAGCTTTCGTTTCCAAATTGCTGTGGATTTTATTATTATCAAATATCAACCTTGTCATAACAAGCAGTAAGTCTTTTTTTAAGGAATTAAATGAAACATACATAATATTATCGCACATATTTGAACAGACTGCAGCCAGACCATTGCAGCAGTTAAAGACAGTATTATAATGTTATCCGATGATCTTGTGGATGCGAACACTGCACACAAGAAATGTGGATTGATGGATGGAAATCTTATAATGACTGATGACCCACAAATCAACACAACTCTAACTCAAATGATGACTGATAAATACACTCAAGGTAAAGTTTATGAAATTCTATAGTTTAATTTATCGGCAAACTTATGATTTCAGGCTTGCAACGTATTTGGATATTTTACGATTCGGTTAACTTAACAACATTCGGATACTTTAAGAATCGAACGGAGAGGAATCACTGGAAAAGTACAAAATCACTTGGAACCTTGTGGTATCTCGACTTTCACACAACGTAAAAAAATCAGTATTATTAAATATCATGTTTGACGTTTTTGTTCCTTTCTCATATTTCACGTTCCGCTTGAAACATTTTTTTATTTAACGGAAAATTGTCAACGTTTTAGAAAATCGGAAAACAATTCGGAAGGAGTTTACTTTTGTAGCGCGTGGCTTGTGCGGGATTACAGAAGAAAATGGCAGGTGACATCTGGTAAAAACTGCAGGATTGCGGAGCCTTGGAATGGTAAACAATAGAATATACTAAATTTACGTTCTGTCAGAATAAACAGTTGTTCTTTGTGACTAAAAAATGTATTAGCAGTCCATTGGTCCATTCTGATTTCAGGCTGGGACTTCAAATTTAAGTTATTTGGATCGAAAACGCGAAGGCCAGGATACAAGGAGATTCATTTGTATCTAAATAATGGATTCTGGGCAGCAATGTTAAGAAATGTCAAGGTTCCATACAAAACATTTGATATGTACCAGGGGTCGTTTTTTGTACCAGGCAAGTGTGTAAATATATACTACATGATTAAATATGGGAGAATGGTTCATACGAACATATATGTTTAGATATTAGTGTTATGATTGGAGCTCGATTTAGCACCTCACTCAATGGTTGGTATTGGAGCGACGGATCTCCAGCAAACTTCTCTGTTTCCAACGTCACAGCTTGTCAGCAGAGAGCGTTGCATTATGGGATTGGGTGGGAGCAGTCAAGCGTGGGCTGTAGTGAACAACCAGCTTATTACGCTTGTCAATTTAAGTGTAATGATTTTTGTATGACAGTATTATGTTTTTTTTTGTCTCATCATTTATTTGCCTGCAAGCAGTTTTCGCCACTGTCGAATCACTTCCTTGCAACACAACAGCTATTGATATTAGTTGGGGAGGTCTGGACAACGTCATTTACAGAAACAATCTACAATCCACGGTATTTTCGAAAGGTTTCTGACACAGCGTTGTAATTAATGGCTATTTTATGCAGGTAAATATACGCATATCCAAGACAGATGTGCGTATATCTGTTCCGTATGCAAACAAATCATATACAGTCTCCAGTCTTCGGAACACAACACGATACAACGTGGCGGTATGGTTGAAATTTAAATTGTGCAAGAAATACTTACCACACTTTAAAGCATGGCTTCTCAAATAATCGATTGCGACGACATTTTGCCAAATGTAATTTTGGTGTTGCTGAAGAAAACTCTCACAAAAGAGTATCGCAAAACAAACATTTTGAGAAGCCCTGCTCCATAAAGGAAAGTTAGTCAGACCGATGTTACATGTACACAAGCAACCTTTAAACTTACAGGTAACTGCAGTTATAACTGGATGCATCAAGACAACATTTACGATCGTCATAGATATCACTACGCTCAGCAAGCCCAAGGAAAACTGTTTCGCAACAAATGTGAAAGTTATAAGTAATAATTCCAGGGTTTTATTGTTGTAAACATTTTAATTCAATCGGTTGGAAAAAAGTTTAACATTTTTCTTGTAGATTTCACTTCGGCTGTCAATGGCACCATAAAGGAATACAACGACATCTCGGGCATTGGTCGTGTTACTTTGGCCGGAATTGTCGTGGGAATGTTGAATATACTTGTGTTTGGAGCATTTTTCGTTTGGAATATTAGAAAGTTAGCACAAAATTGCTGCTGCGTGAAATCGTTTTTGTACGCGATAAAAAAAAAAACTTGTTTCGTTTTGTACAGAAACAAACACAAAAAAGATTATCAAGAATCGACAAATCGGAATAAAGATGCACCAACACAAGGTAACATGTAGTTTAAATGATATTTTAGTTAAACAAAACTCTTTACTGTTTTTCAGACCCATCTCTACATTTATACGATCAAGTAAGCAACGTGCCGGCGTATATAAATGCAACCGTTCAGAAACCGAAGAGCGTTGACGAAAACTAACAAAACCCACCCTTTTCCGTTTTTGATTGTTAGATGGATTCGCATCTCTCATTTACTTGATTCTCCGATTCATTTTGACTAACCATAGTATATTGAACATTGAACAAAATATCACTCACAAAAAACAATTTAAACGTGCAGGGAAAACAATTGTTTTGTCACCGGCTTAGTTTTGCTGTTTATCGCGGGTGCTTCGTTTTACAATCCCAACGACCCACTTCCACAGCATATTGCGTCTTATAACCATGTTGAAATACTTACCACTTGTACTCTAAGCATTTCCATTATAATTGTTATCACATCTCATGGTTCGGATTAGCGGTAAAAAAACGTATCGCAAAAACGTTACAACCTAAATTCCAATACTTAAATTTTGCTTCGTACGCGATTGTGCATTACGCTTAAAACCTGCCGTTTTAAACTCGTCGACTCAATATTTGTTTCGTCATACATCGCCATCGTTTCATTGACTTGCGCAATAGAGGCTTGAAAAAATACGAGGATTGAAAGAAAATAGTCGTTGACATTGCCAAGAAAAGTAAACAACGTTGTTTGCATCAGCGCTTGTTGCGTGTACGAATGAATAGATAAAGAACGATGCGGCGCCTCATAATCTGCTTCGTGTTGCATCGCAATAATCTTAAAACCGGGTCGCAACTACTCCAAAAAACGGTTCGCAATTTGCGAATTGTGAACTGCTAATTCGAACCCTGCATCTCACACTACGCTAAAAAACTCAATGATTTTCGCAGAAATTTTTCCAGGTATTTTCTGGCCGAGTGCATCTGACCCATCTTCATAGGCCTTGTTGCGTTTTTTTATAGATGGCTTGATTTGCTTCAACTGAAGGCGCCAGCTCTTCTAACACAGCTTGTATTATTTTAGAATTTTTATTTTCCCTTTTTAAAGTCCGAAAGGCTAAAAAATTCAACTTGTGCAAGTTGGAAATTGTTAATATTGCTAAACCAGTGAGCTGGAATAGAAATCATACCTCCACGTTAATAAACATGTTGAAATTGTCCGCGTCGCTTGAACCGCGTCGCTTGAACACGTTCTGAATGTGTGCATTCAGGGTTCCCTTCTGTATGAACATTTTCGAACAAAATGTGCACTTGAAATGTTTCTCTCCATGAGTTAGTTTGTGATTTTTCAGCCCTGATAAGGTTGCAAAGCACTTTTCACAATAATCGCATCTGTAAGGTTTCTCTCCGGTATGAGTCCGAACATGCATGATTAGTGTCCATTTCCGGTTAAACAGTTTAGAACAAAACTTGCATTTAAAAGGTTTCTCTCCAGTGTGAGTCCGTACGTGTACGTTTAGATGTCCTTTCTGACCAAACACCTTCGAACAAAACGTGCACTTGTAAGGTTTCCCTCCAATATTATTTCCGGTGTGTATGAAATAAACTCATGTATGAAATAAACAATTAACATCACAACACGAAGCAAATCCGAATTCACAATGGATACGAACATAAAAATTGCATTGTGGCTAATAGTTATATGCTTATGAACATACTGTTTGTAATTCGGACTCACAACTATTATTTGGATGTGGCGTTGAATCATAAACTCTTATCTAGTCATTGCAACCTTCAGCATGTCGACTCGTGCAGTTGTTTGATTTAAACCCCCCGGTTGGAAGTTGGCACGTTTTGTGTTGTCGTCATTTCCCATCCCTTTGTATCGTGGAAATTAACACCCCACCCTCCAAGACGTAGATAATAACCACTCCGTAAAACCTCTAATCGCAACTCCTCCACTTCTTTCTTTTTCTTTGGCACTTCAACCTTTAAATATTGATACATCTATCAATGTTTTTAGACGCAGAGCTTTTCACGTACTCGGATACACTCCTACGTACAATGTCAGATATACGAATATGTAATTACAGAATTAGTAACGTTATTTGTCGAGATATTTGAGAAAGGCTACACGAAAATTAAGTAGCGAACTGCATGTACGAATGTGGTAACTTTTGTTGCGCTTTGTGTCGAGTGCATTTTTTTATGTTCTAATGTACGTCCTAAAACTGTAGTAAATGTCCAGACAGAGGGTGCAAAATAATAAATTTGCTTTATTGTTGCCATAGGTGTAAGGCTGATCTACACTTACGTTGTACGGTGGATTTCGATCATTGCTGGTGGACAAGAAATTCCACCTTTGTTGTGCAAAAAGAAAACGCAAAACAAACAGAAATGGAACAGTTTAACTGCACGATCTGTGAAAAGTCGTTTTAAACCAAAGACTCACTGGAGAAACATAAAAGCATTCATACTGAAGAGAATCTATTTTGTTGCGAAAAAAATTCGAAAAGTGCATCTTTTCAAATCCACAAAGGAATATATACTGAAGCGAAATCTTACAAGTGCATGTCTTGTTCGAAAATGTTCACCCAGAAAGGAAATCTAAACAGACACATTCGGACCAAAACTTGTGAGAAACCCCCAAAATGCACATTTTGTTCTAAAGTGTTTGGTCATAAAGATGCTTTGATCATGCACATTCGAACTCACACTGGAGAGGAACCTTTTAGATGCGACATTTGCGACAAGTGTTTCATAACAGGATCGAAATTGAAAATCCACAAACGAATTCATACTGGAGGGAAACCTTTTGAATGCAAATTTTGTTTGAAAGGGTTTGGCTCTAAAGCAGATCTAAGCAGACACATTCGAACTCATACTGGAGAGAAACCTTTCAGATGCGACTTTTGCGAAAAGTCATAACGGGATCGAAATTGAAAATCCACAAACGGACTCATACTGGAGAGAAACCTTATCAATGTCCATTTTGTTCGAAGGTGTTTAGGTTGAAAGACAGTGTAGGCAAACACATTCTAACTCATACCGGAGAAAAGCCTTTCAGATGCGATGTTTGCGAAAAGTGTTACACAAGGGGATCATATTTAAAAATACACAAACGAACTCATACTGGAGAGAAAACCTTTTAAATGCACTCTTTGTTCGCAAGTGTTTAGCTTGAAAGAAAATCTAAACAGACACATTCGAACTCATACTGAAGAGAAACCGTTTGAATGCACATTTTGTTCGAAAGTGTTTAGCATGCAACAATATCTAAACAAACACATTCGAACTCACAACGGAGAAAAACCTTTTCAATGCACGTTTTGCTCAAAAATGTACAAACGTAAAGGAAGCTTGAATATTCACATTCGAACTCATACTGGAGTGTGACCACAGACCCATCTATAACCTTTACCTGATCAATTTGAAATTGTTTGCAAATTCAAAAATTATTTGGTGCAAATAACTATTGTGATACGCCAGCTTGAACTAACTTTATTAGAACGACACCTTCTTCATCGTCGTTTTTTAGCATCCTTTCTTGCTTTACTATTGACATTTGAACAATAAAATACTAATGTTGTACAACATCCAACGCCGCTGTTTCGCAGTTTGTGGGAAAATATCAAGTCTTGTATCTGGTGTTGTCAAAAGTGTGTAGGAAGCTTATGTGTACATAAGAAAATAGTACGGACTCAACTGGATGTCCGTCGTAAAGTGAATTGATCTATCTTGCAAATATGTACTCGTGTTTGGACATAAATGAAGGATAGTTTTTTTCTATTTTGAAAAATCAGAAATCCATCACACTAATAAAGTGACCTTATTTTCGTGGGTAATTGTCGAAAAGATTTTTTCCATTTGGCCTTTTTCAAAGTTAGAAAGGCTATAAAAATCCAACCAGGGTGCCGGTATATACACCGATATCGTGACACAATTTTCTTTTTAGTACAGGCCAGCTTGGAGATTCTTATCAGCGCGTTTGTGAAGAGTATTGACTTTATCTTGCAGGTTACATGTAATCCTAATACGAATCAATTACTCTTGTAAATTAAAGGCAGAGCTATTTGGAGTGTATTATTATTATATTGTGGCATTTGGCAAATATTTACATACGCCCTACGTATTTTTAGGACACTAGTAATTGGTAATATTTAAAACATGGCTCTTCTGGCGAAAAAACAAACAATATATCGGTGACTACTTAATTTCTGCAACACGCCTGTCAGTCTCAGGTGTACAACTTCCATATTTGCTGGTAAACATTTTTGACAAACTTAACACCACTAAGTTACAACCCAACTAATTTCCAAATATACTTTCAAATCAATATAAGCTAACGGACCTAAATAATCAAATCTGGGTATTAAGTTGTGTGTGATTTATCCATCGTTTAACCTTGTCAAGAAAAAACGCATGCACATTTAAGTTATTTACACACCGCTGTGGCCAGATGAAATTTCTCATGTAAATTCTTCATCTTGGCAAGGACTGATTCGGTGTAAGAAGCCTCACTCCCCGGATTCTTGTAGTTGCTTGTGACAAACCCAACCAAGCCTCCAGGAACGATAAGGTCAACCAGAATCTGCATTGATAACAATTATTGGTGAGTGAAGCAACAAGGCTGATTTCCGAAGAGCACCCAACGTCAAAACCAATGCAGTTTCTAAGGAGCGTATAATGTTGTATGTAAGGGCCCATGAAAAAACATATAGTAAGTTTATATTTCGCGAAACAAATCATTAGGCCGATATAATTTTGCAATGTACTTTTATCATTCAAACCGTTATGTTGACTCGGAGCTTGTTTTAGTTGAAATACCTCAGTTTTGGAGCTGACAATGATACTCGTGTCCTAATTAAATTCGATTTGGGTCCCGTTGCACTGGTTGCACTCTTGTGGGCCCGGTTGGATTTTCCTTTTTTTTGGGAACAACCAGCTTGAAACGGCATTATTAATTTCTAATACAGCGGAAAATGCTAACATAACCGCATTCAAAAATATACCACACAAGAAACATGTGTTAAACATTTGCAGGTTATCATAACACCAATTTAAAGAATGTGACAATGGATAGAGCTTTCATTTCCAAATTGCTGTGGATTTTATTATTGTCAAATATCAACCTTGTCATAACAAGCAGTAAGTCTTTTTTTAAGGAATTAAATGAAACATACATAATATTATCGCACATATTTGAACAGACTGCAGCCAGACCATTGCAGCAGTTAAAGACAGTATTATAATGTTATCCGATGATCTTGTGGATGCGAACACTGCACACAAGAAATGTGGATTAATGGATGGAAATCTTATAATGACTGATGACCCACAAATCAACACAACTCTAACTCAAATGATGATTGATAAATACACTCAAGGTAAAGTTTATGAAATTCTATAGTTTAATTTATCGGCAAACTTATGATTTCAGGCTTGCAACGTATTTGGATATTTTACGATTCGGTTAACTTAACAACATTCGGATACTTTAAGAATCGAACGGAGAGGAATCACTGGAAAAGTACAAAATCACTTGGAACCTTGTGGTATCTCGACTTTCACACAACGTAAAAAAATCAGTATTATTAAATATCATGTTTGACGTTTTTGTTCCTTTCTCATAATTCACGTTCCGCTTGAAACATTTTTTTATTTAACGGAAAATTGTCAACGTTTTAGAAAATCGGAAAACAATTCGGAAGGAGTTTACTTTTGTAGCGCGTGGCTTGTGTGGGATTACAGAAGAAAATGGCAGGTGACATCTGGTAAAAACTGCAGGATTGCGGAGCCTTGGAATGGTAAACAATAGAATGTAATAAATTTACGTTCTGTCAGAATAAACAGTTGTTCTTTGTGACTAAAAAATGTATTAGCAGCAAATACATTTATAGAACATTGGTCCATTCTGATTTCAGGCTGGGACTTCAAATTTAAGTTATTTGGATCGAAAACGCGAAGACCAGGACACAAGGAGATTCATTTGTATCTAAATAATGGATTCTGGGCAGCAATGTTAAGAAATGTCAAGGTTCCATACAAAACATTTGATATGTACCAGGGGTCGTTTTTTGTTCCAGGCAAGTGTGTAAATATATACTACATGATTAAATATGGGAGAATGGTTCATACAAACATATATGTGTAGATATTAGTGTTATGATTGGAGCTCGATTTAGCACTTCGCTCAATGGTTGGTATTGGAGCGACGGATCTCCAGCAAACTTCTCTGTTACCAACGTCACAACTTGTCAGCAGAGAGCGTTGCATTATGGGATAGGATGGGAGCAGTCAAGCGTGGGCTGTAATGAACAGCCAGCTTATTACGCTTGTCAATTTAAGTGTAATGATTTTTGTATGACAGTGGTATGTTGTTTTTTTTGTCTGATCATTTATTTGCCTGCGAGCAGTTTTCGCCACTGTCGAATCACTTCCTTGCAACACAACAGCTATTGATATTAGTTGGGGAGGTCTGGACAACGTCATCTACAGAAACCATCTACAATCCACGGTATTTTCGAAAGTTTTTTTACACAGCGTTGTAATTAATGGTAATATTATACAGGTAAATATACGCATATCCAAGACAGATGTGCGTATATCTGTTCCGTATGCATACAAATCATATACAGTCTCCAGTCTTCGGAACACAACACGATACAACGTGGCGGTATGGTTGAAATTTACATTGTGCAAGAAATACTTACCACACTTTAAAGCATGGCTTCTCAAATAATCGATTGCGACGACATTTTTCCAAATGTAATTTTGGTGATGCTGAAGAAAACTCTCACTTGAGAAAAGAGAAGCGCAAAACAAACATTTTGAGAAGCCCTGCTCCATAAAGGAAAGTTAGTCAGACCGATGCTACTTGTACACAAGCAACCTTTAAACTTACAGGTAACTGCAGTTATAACTGGATGCATCAAGACAACATTTACGATCGTCATAGATATCACTACGTTCAGCAAGCCCAAGGAAAACTGTTTCGCAACAAATGTGAAAGTTATAAGTAATAATTCCAGGGGTTTATTGTTGTAAACATTTTAATTCAATCGGTTGGAAAAAAGTTTAACATTTTTCTTGTAGATTGCACTTCGGCTGTCGATGGCACCATAAAGGAATACAACGACATCTCGGGCATTGGTCGTGTTACTTTGGCCGGAATTGTCGTGGGAATGTTGAATATACTTGTGTTTGGAGCATTTTTCGTTTGGAATATAAGAAAGTTAGCACAAAATTGCTGCTGCGTGAAATCGTTTTTGTACGCGATAAAAAAAAAACTTGTTTCGTTTTGTACAGAAACAAACACAAAAAAGATTATCAAGAATCGACAAATCGGAATGAAGATGCACCAACACAAGGTAACATGTAGTTTAAATGATATTTTAGTTAAACAAAACTCTTTACTGTTTTTCAGACCCATCTCTACATTTATACGATCAAGTAAGCAACATGCCGGCGTATATAAATGCAACCGTTCAGAAACCGAAGAGCATTGACGAAAACTAACAAAACTCACCCTTTTCCGTTTTTGATTGTTAGATGGATTCGCATCTCTCAATCACTTGATTCTCTGATTCATTTTGACCAACCATAGTATATTGAACATTAAACAAAATGTCGCTCACAAAAAAACAATTTAAATGTGCAGGGAAAACAATTGTTTCGTCATAGGCATAGTTTTGCTGTTTATCGCGGGTGCTTCGTTTTACAATCCCAACGACTCACCTCCAGAGCATATTGCGTCTTATAACCATGTTGAAATACTTACCACTTGCACTCTAAGCATTTCCATTATAATTGTTATCACATCTCATGGTTCGGATTAGCGGTAAAAAAACGTATCGCAAAAACGTTACAACCTAAATTCCAATACTTAAATTTTGCTTCGTACGCGATTGTGCATTACGCTTAAAACCTGCCGTTTTAAACTCGTTGACTCAAAATTTGTTTCGTCACACATCGCCATCGTTTCATTGACTTGCGCAATAGAGGCTTGACAAAATACGAGGAATGAAAGAAAATAGTCGTTGACATTGCCAAGAAAAGTAAACAACGTTATTTGCATCAGCGCTTGTTGCGTGTACGAATGAATAGATAAAGAACGATGCGGCGCCTCATAATCTGCTTCGTGTTGCATCGCAATAATCTCAAAACCGGGTCGCAACTACTCCAAAAAACGGTTCGCAATTTGCGAATTGTGAACTGCTAATTCGAACCCTGCATCTCACACTACGTTAAAAAACTCAAGGATTTTCGCAGACATTTTGCCAGGTATTTTCTGGCCGAGTGCATCTGACCCATCGTCATAGGCCTTGTTGCGTTTTTTATAGATGGCTTGATTTGCTTCAACTGAAGGCGTCAGTTCCTCTAACACAGCTTGTAGTATTTTAGAATTTTTATTTTTCCTTTTTAATGTCTGAAAGGCTATAAAAATTCAACTTGTGCAGGTTGGAAATTGTTAATATTGCTAAACCAGTGAGCTGGAATAGAAATCATACCTCCACGTTAATAAACATGTTGAAATTGTCCGCGTCGCTTGAACACGTGTTGTTATAATAAGCGTTACGGGAAGGAATTTTTGTTCCGGAAACAGATTTTTTGTTACGGGAACGAAATTTTTGTCAATGGAACAAAATTTTGCGTGCACAGAATTTTCGTTCCTGGAAGAAGAAAAAAAAATACGATAGTTGTTGGGCTCAAATCTCATAATCACAGGATCAAACGACCTAGAATTTATCAAACAAGTATTACCAGGTTTTGGAAGACGTACCCCAGAAACCATATAAGCATAAGCTGTTTAAGCTTGTCCTTGATATAACTTGACTATGAATTATTTGTTTTGTTTCCAAAAGACTCAAAATTGGACAGACAAATGTTACCGATATGTTGAAGGTGTTCCCTGAAAACCCGTGTCCCACTACAATCTTCAGTTGTTTTGTTTATTTTTGTTTTTACATTCAAGCAAATCAGAACTTGGCAGAAAAATCGTGATACTGCTATCTGTTTTAAATTGAACCGGGAAAATGTGAAACGAATCGGCGTTTCAGTGAGCTGCCCTACTACACCGATTTGCTGGTTGCGATCGGTTCCACAATATTGAACCATGATACAACCTTCTATTTCATATTGTATCGCGTTAACCGTTTCATTCTAAGTTTTTTGTCACTAAATTATAAAACGAATACGTGTTCCAATGTGCGGTTTCCTACGGAGTCACACTGGACACGTCATCTTTGCAAGAATGTGAATAGACTAACATTTGCGTGTTTTGAAGCGAATTTTAATAAATATTTTGCATAGTGATGCTACGTAATATTGGACTATGAAAGCCGTTTTCTTTTTAGTGTATTGGTTTCAAAGTGTGATACGAATAGACTTTTAAATGAGCTGCTTTACATCGCGCCCCACTGGTCATGACATGTTCGCTAACAGGTTGACAGACTACCATATTTCCCTGTTAAAATTTTGCATCGTGACACTACCGTCTATTTTGATTTGGACTACGAAATCCCTTTTCTTATCAGTGCCTCCACTTTAAGGTACTAAACCAATATGCGTTTTAATGCGCCGTTTCGTATGGAGCCGCGCTGGTCATGAACTGTTTGCAATAAAGTTGTCAAGCTACCTAACTCTGTAACGCATAACTGTTTCTTGTGACAAGACTTGTCTTAAGGCATGAGCCAATGGCGGTACGCAAGTTGCCCTGAGCCTTGCACTAGAAAAGTGAAACGTGTTGTTTCAACACGGCAATTCTGTAGCCGTATACAACACTGTACACGTGTTGCATAACAGCCGTGTTGTTTCTCCCTGTGAATGTTCTGACACACCTAACGTGTTGTTTTGCCGTGAAAATCTGCGATCCTGCCTAAACAACACGCGTGTAATGTGTCGTATACGGCTACAAGCCCATTACACGGGAAATGCGTGTTGTTTCAAACCACACAGTTATATATGCACCAAGTTGTATTACAATAGTAAAGGCAATTGAAAAGGACTGGAACGAGATGCAGAAAAACAAATACAACTGTGAAAATTTGTATATGGCACTAACTATAACCAAATTTGAAACCATCAAGTAGCATAAGTAGTTGAAATACATATCATGCACATTTTTGTGTTGAACATGCAAAATGTCAAAGTCAACAGTTGTTTTAGAAATTTGTCTAAGGCATTAACTTCAACTATGTTAACTTTTTATGGCTGCAAAGTACAAAATCAAACTATAATGAACAGCCAACCAAGCAAATATGTTTGGTAGCTTTACTTTATATAGAGATATCCACAGCAATGGACATCAGTCCAATGAACCCAACATTATTTGTATTGATTACAATACAAGCATGGGCTAGCATCTTGGGCTGTTCATTCTGAAAAGAAAATAAATAGGCATAAGATAAAATATATGAAAATAGCATTGACATTAACACAATTAGTTATTTTTAAAACCATGTCAAAATTGAGACAACAATACAACTTTGCCTTGAAAAGTCAATGTATGAATATGAATTATCACCAACATGTTTTCAGCCTTCGAATATGCGAATTAATGGAAAACAAGAATGCCATATAGTAATTTGCTACCACAAAATGAGCATTTTCAGTGACTTGTTTTTGTAAGCGGCTTCATACATACTACTTACAAAACTAACTTATAGTTTGTGAATAAAAAAAATATTTACCTTCCTCAGAACAAAAATGCCAGTAGAATGCTTGCTGATATTACTTTTTCCTTTGTATCTTCATGATGTCCACCCCAACATTAATTAACCTAAAAGGAATTGTTGTTGAAAAATTTTATTTGCCGAAGGGCAAAGGCGAAATACAGAACACAAAAATGCTATATTTGTTACTTTGATAAGAAATGACAATACTTACTGAACATTACTTTTCATGTGTCAACATATTCTTCTGGTATCTGGCCCAAACCAGCAAGTAAGACAATCTACAACACATTCAACAACAAAAATAACATCTGCACAACATTTATTGTTATGTATGTTTTAAAGTGCCTGGTGTTTGGTTTATTGTACATGCAATTGTTAATGTGAATAAAAGCACATGCTTAAAAAGCACACATGTTGATAAAGTGCTTGAAACTAACCTCAGGGTGATCCATCTAATCCACAATTTGTGTTGCAACAAGTTGATCAACAGTATACAAGGACCTAGTTTATACAAGATAACCTAAGAATTTTGCAAACCAAACAGCTCATATTAAAAATGGCAAAATACACATTTTAACATAGCTAAAAACGAAGTGGCACGACTTACCCTTGTAGTTGTAACAACATAGTTAACATACAAGCCAACCTGGCAAGCTGCTTTGAAACATTTCGCCACAAATTCCCGCCGAAATATTTTCAAGGCAAGGGGTAAATAAAACCTTGTCTACACAGTACCAAAAATTCTCAGCTTCCAAGTTTATAACAATCTGACATTACAAGATGTTATTGTATTAATACAGTTTATTTACGTTTAAAAATAATGGACAAATAAGTAGGTAGTAATTAATTTATACTTACATTTGCCGGATCCCCATGCTTCGGATTGTGCGTTTTCGAAACGTGGGCGAGAGAACCTAAATTTTACTCGCAATGCCCTTAAACGATAGGAGTATAGTTTGATAATATCTAACTCAAAACGCTCTTAATTATACACTAGCAATTGCGCATACAACTGTGCTTAGCAGTAAAATCAGCATTAATGCATTTTACTGATTGCTTGCTTTATGACGTAATTTAAAATACATTATGACAGAGGAATACATGTTGGGCATTTCCCATCGCCAATACTTACTTCAATAGAAATATTGATATGCAATACAAAACACTTCTTTAGTAATTTATCTTGTCACCAGCCTTCGAATTTTGACCGTAAATATCCTATGCAAACATAGATGTCTGATAACAACACGGAAAGCGTGTTGCTAACAGTAGTGCATATAACACGTTGATGTGTTATTATGCAAATTTGCAACACGTTTGCCAGAAACTGCCGTGTTGTTTCCAAAGAACACACGTGTTGTTTGCAGATTTTAACGCTAAAACACACACCGCCGTGTTAGAAATACACATCAAGCGTGTTGTTTTCACTCGGTGCTTATAAAACAACACGTTTGGCAACACAGAAGTGTGTCATTTCAACACGTAGCAGTGTCAAAACAACACGTCTAATTTTCTAGTGTGCGCGCTCTACGCTTGCGTGAGTGATTGACTGTGTGCTGTCGCGCACGTGTTCTGTTAGTGTGGTTTTTCGTTCTTGTCCAGGCGTATGTACTGACCTATGTGTTTTGCAGTTGTTCCTTAGTTACAGTGACTTAAAGCCTCATGTATGAAATAAACAATTAACATCACAACACGAAGCAAATCCGAATTCACAATGGATATACGATCAACAAAATTGCATTGTGACTAATAGTTGTATGCTTATGAACATATTGTTTGCAATTCGAACTCACAACTATTATTTAGAAGTGGACCCGTATACTCTTATCTAGTCATTGCAACCTTCAGTCTGTTGACTCGTGCAGATGTTTGATTCAGAACCCCCGCTTGGAAATGGCACGTTTTGTGTTCTCGTCATTTTCCATTCCTTTGTATCGCCGAAATTAACACCCCACGCTCCAAGACGTAGATAATAACCACTCCGTGAGACTTCTAATCTCAACTCCTCCACTTCGTTTTTTTTCCTTTGGCACTTCAACCTTTAAATATTGATACATTTTTCAACTTCTTTACACGCAGAAATTTTCACGTACTCGGATACACTCCTACGTACAATATCAGATATACGAATACGTAATTACAGAATTAGTAACGTTATTTGTCGAGTTATTTGGTGTATTTTGAGAAAGGCTACACGAAAATTAAGAAGTGAACTGCAGGTACAAATGTGATAACTTTTGTTGCGCTTTGTGTCGAGTCCATTTTTTATGTTCTAATGTACGTCCTAAAACTGTAGTAAATGACCAGACAGAGGGTGCAAAATAATCAATTTGCTTTATTGTTGGCATAGGTGTAAGGCTAATCTACACTTACGTTGTACTGTGGATTTCGATCATTGCTGGTGGACAAGAAATTCCACCTTTGTTGTCCAAAAAGAAAACGCAAAACAAACAGAAATGGAACAGTTTTTCTGCAAGATCTGTGAAAAGTCGTTTTAAACCAAAGAGTTACTGGAGAAACATAAAAGCATTCACACTGAAGAGAATCTATTTTGTTGCGAAAAAAATTCGAAAAGTTCATCTTTTTAAATCCACAAAGGAATATATACTGAAGCGAAATCTTACAAGTGCATGTCTTGTTCGAAAATGTTCACCCGGAAAGGAAATCTAAACAGACACATTCGGACCAAAACTTGTGAGAAACCCCAAAAGTGCACATTTTGTTCTAAAGTGTTTGGTCATAAAGATGCTCTGATCATGCACATTCGAACTCACACTGGAGAGGAACCTTTCAGATGCGACATTTGCGACAAGTGTTTCATAACAGGATCGAAATTGAAAATCCACAAACGAATTCATACTGGAGGGAAACCTTTTGAATGCAAATTTTGTTTGAAAGGGTTTGGCTCTAAAGCAGATCTAAGCAGACACATTCGAACTCATACTGGAGAGAAACCTTTCAGATGCGACTTTTGCGAAAAGTGTTTCATAACGGGATCGAAATTGAAAATCCACAAACGGACTCATACTGGAGAGAAACCTTATCAATGTCCATTTTGTTCGAAGGTGTTTAGGGTGAAAGACAGTGTAGGCAAACACATTCTAACTCATACTGGAGAAAAGCCTTTCAGATGCGATGTTTGCGAAAAGTGTTACGCAAGTGGATCATATTTAAAAATACACAAACGAACTCATACTGGAGAGAAACCTTTCAGATGCGACTTTTGCGAAAAGTGTTTCATAACGGGATCAAAATTGAAAATCCACAAACGAACTCATACTGGAGAGAAACCTTTTAAATGCACTCTTTGTTCGCAAGTGTTTAGCTTGAAAGAAAATCTAAACAGACACATTCGAACTCATACTGAAGAGAAACCGTTTGAATGCACATTTTGTTCGAAAGTGTTTAGCATGCAACAATATCTAAACAAACACATTCGAACTCACAACGGAGAAAAACCTTTTCAATGCACGTTTTGCTCAAAAATGTACAAACGTAAAGGAAGCTTGAATATTCACATTCGAACTCATACTGGAGTGTGACCACAGACCCATCTATATAACCTTTACCTGATCAATTTGAAATTGTTTGCAAATTCAAAAATTATTTGGTGCAAACAACTATTGTGATGCGCCAGCTTGAACTAACTTTATTAGAACGACACCTTCTTCATCGTCGTTTTTTAGCATCCTTCGTGCTTTACTATTGACATTTGAACAATAAAATACTAATGTTGCCGCTGTTTCGCAGTTTGTGGGAAAATATCAAGTCTTGTATCTGGTGTTGTCAAAAGTGTGTAGGAAGCTTATGTGCACATAAGAAAATAGTACGGACTCAACTGGATGTCCGTCGTAAAGTGAATTGATCTATCTTGCAAATATGTACTCGTGTTTGGACATAAATGAAGGATAGTTTTTTTCTATTTTGAAAAACCAGAAATCCATCACATTAATAAAGTGACCTTATTTTCGTGGGTAATTGTCGAAAAGATTTTTTCCATTTGGCCTTTTTCAAAGTTAGAAAGGCTATAAAAATCCAACCAGGGTGCCGGAATATACACCGATATCGTGACACTATTTTCTTTTTAGTACAGGCCAGCTTGGAGATTCTTATCAGCGCGTTTGTGAAGAGCATTGACTTTATCTTGCAGGTTACATGTAATCCTAATACGAATCAATTACTCTTGTAAATTAAAGGCAGAGCTATTTGGAGTGTATTATTATTATATTGTGGCATTTGGCAAATATTTACATACGCCCTACGTATTTTTAGGACACTAGTAATTGGTAATATTTAAAACATGGCTCTTCTGGCGAAAAAACAAACAATATATCGGTGACTACATAATTTCTGCAACACGCCTGTCAGTCTCAGGTGTACAACTTCTATATTTGCTGGTAAACATTATTGACAAACTTAACACCACTAAGTTACAACCCAACTAATTTCCAAATATACTTTCAAATCAATATAAGCTAACGGACCTAAATAATCAAATCTGGGTATTAAGTTGTGTGTGATTTATCCATCGTTTAACCTTGTCAAGAAAAAACGCATGCACATTTAAGTAATTTACACACCGCTGTGGCCAGATGAGATTTCTCATGTAAATTCTTCATCTTGGCAAGGACTGTTTCGGTGTAAGAAGCCTCACTCCCCGGATTCTTGTAGTTGCTTGTGACAAACGCAACCAAGCCTCCAGGAACGATAAGGGCAACCAGAATCTGCATTGATAACAATTATTGGTGAGTGAAGCAACAAGGCTGATATCCGAAGAGCACCCAACGTCAAAACCAATGCACTTTCTAAGGAGCGTATAATGTTGTATGTAAGGGCCCATGAAAAAACATATAGTAAGTTTATATTTCGCGAAACAAATCATTAGGCCGATATAATTTTGCAATGTACTTTTATCATTCAAACCGTTATGTTGACTAAAGAGTAAAGTCACCATATGTTATTTGCCTTTGTTTCGAATTTTCGTTACAAAATCGTTCCGAAAAACGAAATTTTGTTCCCAAATGAGAAAAACCTTTCCGGGCACATAACTTCCGTTACGCGAACAGATTTTCCGTTACGGGAACAGATTTTCCGTTACGAGAACGGAATATTTGTTACGGGAACGAATTTCGTTACGAGAACGGAATTTTCGTTACGGAAACGGAATTTTCGTTACGAGAACGGAATTTTCGTTACGGGAACGGAATATAGGTTATGGTAACGGAATTTTCGTTACGGAAACGGAATTTTTGTTACGAGAACGGAATTTTCGTTACGGGAACGGAATTTTCGTCTATCGAAAAAAATCCGAGTTGCGTGCACAGAATTATCGTTTCTGGAAAAAAATTCGTTCCGGGAATAGAATTGTTGTTCGGTAAACAGAATTTTTGGTTGTCAGGCGAAAAGGCATTGAGGTAATTGCAATAGTTGTTGACCTTAGGTTTCTTAATAATGAATCAAACGACTTAGAATTTATCAAACAGGCTAATGCTTGCTTTTGGAAGACATACCCCAGAAACCATATAAGCATATGCTGTTTAAGCTTGTTCTTGATAGAAATTCACTATGAATTATTTGTTTTGCATCCAAAAGACTCAAAATTATACAGACAAGTATTACAGATATATTGAAGCCTGAAAACTATATTCCACTACAATCTTCATTTTTTTGCTTTACATTCAAGCAAATTAGAACTTGGCAGACAAGTCATGATACTGCTATCTATTTTCAATTGGACTGGGAAATATAAACGAATCGGCGTTTCAGTGAGCTGCTCTAGTACACCCATTTCCTGTTCGCTAAAGGTTCAAAAATTTTGCACCGTGATACGTCTATTTAAAATTGAATCACTCAAACCGTTTCATTTTAAGTTCTTTGTCACTAAATTGTGAAACGAATATGCGTTCCAATGTGCGGTTTCCTATGGAGTCACGCTGGACACGTCCTGTTTGCAGAAAGGTTATTGGGCTAACATTTGACAGGCGAAAAGGGATATTTAATCCAAGGGGTTGGGATAAAGTACGTCGAAAAAACACGTCACATAGTGTCAATGAAGTCCTGCGTTATCCTAATTTCGCAGTAGCAGGTTTGTGCTTCTGCGATTGCATGATAACGACCACAGGTACACTGCATATGTAGCCGTTTACAGGTTGTATTAGGACATCGTTTGCCTGTATAAGATGCTTTGGTGGTTCACTGCCCGCACGAGCATCGAAGGTGATCGATCTTGCATTTGCAAGTGTAGATCGGTTCGTCGGGCGGAAACATAGTGTGACAGCACCTTGAATGTTGTTTCTTGGGTGAGGGGCTTTTCTTCCTTTTTTGCTTTCTTCCTACCACCGGCTTAAACGGGGTAGAGGTTGTTGGTGGATGATCGGCGCGTCGGAGATCAGATGGAATGTCACCTGGTGCCGAGTCTTGGGCTTGGATTTGAGCGCGTGCTTCAATTATAAGGGGTATGAGTCTTGGTGACAACTTGCTTGTGGATTTTAATGGGGATGTAAATTCGGTTAAGGCTTCCTCATCAGTTGTTGTGGAGGCGGAGGTGGATTCTTCATCGGGAGAGGAAGTGTCCCCGTTTTCCTCGGTGGAGTTAGCGTCATGATCGCTCTGCTCCTTGGTCTCATCGGTCTCTATCTGTTTGTGTTTGGTGTGTTTCTTCTTTCCCTTTTCTGCGAGGATGTGGCATTCAGCCTTGTTGTGGCCATCGACCTTGCAATGGTCGCAGTGCGGTGGCTGCGAGGGATGATAAGCTGAAACCACGTGTTGTCCAAGTTTCAGCTCCTTTGGTATTGGATTTCTTTTTAGCACTGACCTCTTCAGAACGAAGGCCCTTTTGTCGTTACTGATTCTATATTCATCATATAGACGCCAGCCTCGTGACACGGGAGCATATTGGCTCAAGAGTGCCTAAATTGGCTTTTTTTTAACTTTAGGTGGAACGTAACTGATCACCAGTCGCTCCTCGTCGTTAGTCCACGCGTTAGCGTAGACCGCCGACGAGGAGTCTGTGATCAGCTTTGCTAACTTTTTTGCTTGCGCATCGTTTGGTGTGTAAAATATAACCTTGCCATTTGGAAGGAGAATTATTCCATCCAAATTAGTGATAGGGTAATTGATCTCCTTGAGGAGGGCGTAAATTGCCTCCTGGTTCAGCCCGGGTATAAAACGGGCCTTTACCTCACCTTGGCAGTCGATAAGGGAGGGATCCTCATTTACGGAGGGGGCAACGTTTATCGCTGCTTCTGCAGCATACGATGTTCCCGCAGGTTGCGTAGGACCTGCTATACTTCAGTGCGCAAACTCTTTAAGACAGTTTATTCAACCGCTCAGTTTGGATTTGTGGTGCTGGAATACGTTCCGGAAAATCCCAGATGATATAATCCAAATATCCGTAATCCGAGGCAACTAGCCATAAACAAACTTGCTTTCTTTGCTGTTATATCGCTGCGCTTACTGCTGCTTGGTACGTGCCATCTTTTTTTCAGTCTCGTCAATAATTCTTCAGTAAACGAATGATATAGACTTTTGAATGAACCGCACTGGTCATGACCTGTTCGCAATCAAGTTGACAGGCTATCAAATGCTTTGCTTGGTCTTTACATTCGACCCAACTCTGTAACGCATAACTGTTTGTGTTGCGACCTATATGCCGGGTGTCAGCTTGAAGCTGGGTCTTAGCAAAATTAGTTAGCAGATGAAAAGAAAATCCCATTTGATCAGTGCATTTGACATAAGGTCACACTTTTGTTCTTTTGTTGCGTTTCCCAACCTGCTGTTTATTCAAGCACGTGCGAATTCACACAGGGGGAGAAACGGTGTAAGTAAAACATGCACGTTTTGTTCACAAGGGTTCAGCCAAAACGGAAATTTAAAAAGACACATTCGAACTCATACTGGAGTGTGCCCATAGACCCACCTATAACGATTATATAATCAATTTGAATTTTTTTGCGAGTTTACTTTTGGTGCAATTAACTATAATGATACGCCAGTGTGAAGTAACTTTTCTACAACGACACCTTCGTCATCGTCAGTTTTTAACTTCCTTCGTGCTTTACTATTGAAATTTGAACA
This sequence comes from Ascidia mentula, assembly GCF_947561715.1. Classification (NCBI taxonomy): domain Eukaryota; kingdom Metazoa; phylum Chordata; class Ascidiacea; order Phlebobranchia; family Ascidiidae; genus Ascidia; species Ascidia mentula. The sequence continues at coordinate 17,257,708 of NC_138570.1, read as the reverse complement.
AAAAAACACTAATGTTAATCAAACATGGTGATACTCTCAACAACATCCTACGCCGCTGTTTCGCAGTTTGTGGGTCAATATCGAGTCCTGCATCTGGAGTTATCAAAAGTGTGTAGGGAACTTATGTACACGTAAGAAAGTAGAACGGGCTTAACTGAATGACCATCGTAAAGTGAATTCTATCTTGTTAAAGAGAAATAATCTGTACTCGTGTTTGGATATAAAGGATAATTCCACAATGGTAATGTACATGACAACAAGTGTAATATGTATCACATTTATACTCAATGCCATTAATATTTTACAAAAATCCGATAGTATTGAACTTACAAGAGTTGGGCGCGGCAAGGAAATGTTTTAAAACGATAAACAAACTTGTAAAACTATAGTAGCAAAAATTGTTTTGAAATTTGGCAGCAATAAGTCATGAAGCGTTAAAAGTGTTATTTCAGTTTTAGAGAGAAAGATTTTTTCCGATAAGGGACAATATATAGAGTGTATCTTGGTGACTTTGCTAAGCACAATGTGATTAACCGCGCCTTGTCACTGCTGCTGTGCATGTTTCGAACAAGGCATCAAGTCCAATCATCAAACGGTTTCAAAACCTCTCAAATGCAACATATGTCATGAAGGTTTCAGCGGTTCAAGCAATTGATTCACTGACGCAGTCATACTGGTAATAACTTTTACCAGAAACTTTCGACAAGTTTTAGCGTGGGTTATTTGGCGAGCCTACGAGATAGAAACATGATTCTTTTGCACATAATTATTGATAGGCTGAATCGTAGGCTTATTGTTTGGTTGCTGTACCTTTTCACTAAGTCCCACCATCGCGTCATAAATTACCATTTGGTTCCATGGGCAAAACAGAACACACGTTCCATACCAGGTGGAAATAAGTTATGATATATTTCTTTAGCAAGTTGCTGAATCGAAGTATTACCAATCACAAGATTGTTGTCACCCTTCGGTTTTGTTTAATTACAATACTCAGAGTTATAACAGTTGCCCATGCTAAGCCAGGTTTGGTGAACTTGCTCTGAAATGACAGTCTCCATAATCTACTGCCCGTCAATTCCTACTAGAGACTCATACGCTAATGGGCTGAGACAGCAATCGCCAAGCAAGAGTGTTTTTCCTCCAAGCTGCTATGGCTGCAGTTAATAGAATGAACGTATAGAATATTAATAGAATGAAAAACAATGCTAACACTCACGCCTTAAACGGTATAGGAAATTGTATGAAAGTACCATCAGATACACAAGTAAACGCAAAATGGATTGCTACACATTCCGCGGCTGTGGCACGTAGGCGCTGCCGTGTGTATATAATACCTTGTAATGACCACAACACCTTGTAATGAAATAGTTTGTTCTCTGTATAAGCTTGCGTGAGTTTTGCGGAAGATACTTTTACACCGGGTCACAAAGTTTTTTCCAAACTTGATCCACATGTAAGCCTATGTAACATAGAAATCTGTGCGAATATTAACGCTAAAATGACAGGCGGTGGCCCTGTTTACACCCAATCATTAAAATTCGCACAGATTTCCATTTTATGCATCCTTATATGTGGATCAAGTTTGGGAAAAACCTTGTGACCAGGTGTAGTAGTATTTTCCGAGCTTTGTCGTCGTTCCGCTATTCCAGATTTGCTACTTCTGTTCATTGTTCCGCCAAGCGAAAACCATTGAAACCGTCATGTAAAATTAATTTAACCGAAAAACTTTAGCAAATAACGTTATCAGTAACATTTGTATTTCTCTCCTGTCTTGCGAAACAGCAAATTTATATAAGCCTAACGTTTTCTGAAAACTAAGAAAACTGTAGCAAATAACGCTTGCCCTGTTGGCTATGTTCACACAGTTTGCTGAAATGCGTTCACGAAGTTTGGTGTCAATTACATTTGTTCTCCAGTCTCCACTGCCTTTGTTACGTATATAATGTGCTTTGCAACTGTTTATTGCCAGTCATGTATTGTCATTTGTATGTTGCGTGTGGCAGAAACTTTCATAAATGTGCGAATTTATGTAATGTTTCTTATTTTGATTGTTTACTAGACAGAGTTGTTTAAATTGCAAAAAAAATCAACGTACTTTCAGGTTCAACCGTTGCTTCACAACGCTAAATGAAATATTTGTTCTTCTACTGCTTCCAAATACTCAACTAATATCTGCCCTGTTTTGTTGGGTCTTTTGTTGAGTAACACGACGCACCAAACATTGTGAAAGTTATACACCAAATTCTGTGAACTTTAGGCGCCGAACTGTGTGAACTTTGCCCGCCAAACTGTGTGAGCTGAGCATAGGGAAACAGTAAAGGTGTAAACAACGTGTGGTTTGTCGTTGGTTTGTTGCCTTTGTTGCAGAGCAGTGTTTCTTAATCTGGTGGTTGGTTCGTCGCAGGGTGAATGAAGATTTTGCATGGGTGAAGGATAAGGAAACAGAGAATGATTATTTTGTTTGAAAAAAAGTAAACACCATTAGTTATAATGAGTAAGCATAGAAAACCTGTGTCTAGTTATATGCTGATGAACATACTGTTTGTAATTCGAAATCACAACTACTATTTGGAAGTGGTGATGACCCGTATACTCTTATCTAGTCATTGCAACCTTCAGTCTGTCGACTTTTGCGCAGTTGTTTGATTCAAACCCCCCGGTTGGAAGTTGGCACGTTTTGTGTTCTCGTCATTTCCCATCCCTTTGTATCGCCGAAATTAACACCCCACCCTCCAAGACGTAGATAACAACCACTCCGTAAAACCTCTAACCACAGCTCAAAAACTTCTTTCTTTGGCACTTCAACCTTTAAATATTGACACACCTATCAACCTTTTTAGACGCAGAGCTTTTCACGTACTCGGATGCACTCCTACGTATAATATCAGATATACGAATGCGTAATTACAGAATTAGTAACGTTATTTGTCGAGAAATTTGGTGTATTTTGAGAAAGGCTACACGAAAATTAAGAAGTGAACTGCAGGTACAAATGTGGTAACTTTTGTTGCGCTTTGTGTCGAGTCCATTTTTTTTGTTTTAATGTACGTCCTAAAACTGTAGTAAATGTCCAGACAGAGGGTGCAAAATAATCAATTTGCTTTATTGTTGGCATAGGTGTAAGGCTAATCTACACTTACGTTGTACTGTGGATTTCGATCATTGCTGGTGGACAAGAAATTCCACCTTTGTTGTCCAAAAAGAAAACGCAGCACAAACAAAAATGGAACAGTTTTACTGCAAGATCTGTGAAAAGTCGTTTCAAACCAAAGACTTACTGGAGAAGCATGACATCATTCACACAGAAGAGAAGCCATTACGTTGGGAAAAAATACCAAAAAGTGCATCCTTTCAAATCCACAAACGAATAAAAACTGAAGCGAAATCTTACAAGTGCATGTCTTGTTCGAAAATGTTTAACCAGAAAGGAAATTTAAGCAGACACATTCGAAACAGAACTTGTGAGAAACCTCAAAAGTGCACATTTTGTTCTAAAATGTTTTGTTATAAAGATGCTCTGATCATGCACATTCGAACTCACACTGAAGAGGAACCTTTCAGTTGCGAGGTTTGCGAAAAGTGTTTCATAGCAGGATCAAAATTGAAAATTCACAAACGAACTCATACTGGAGAGAAACCTTTTAAATGCACTCTTTGTTCGCAAGGGTTTGGCTCTAAAGCACATCTAAGCAGACACATTCGAACTCATACTGGAGAGAAACCTTTTAGATGCGAGGTTTGCGAAAAGTGTTTCATAACAGGATCGAAATTGAAAATCCACAAACGAACCCATACTGGAGAGAAACCTTATCAATGTCCATTTTGTTCGAAGGTGTTTGGCATGCAAGATAATCTAAACAAACACATTCGAACTCACACCGGAGAAAAGCCTTTCAGATGCGATGTTTGCGAAAAGTGTTTCGCAAGGGGATCGTATTTAAAAATACACAAACGAACTCATACCGGAGAGAAACCTTTTCAATGCACTCTTTGTTCGCAAGTGTTTAGCTTGAAAGAAAATCTAAAAAGACACATTCGAACTCATACTGAAGAGAAACCGTTTGAATGCACATTTTGTTCGAAGGTGTTTAGCATGCAAGTATATCTAAACAAACACATTCGAACTCACAACGGAGAAAAACCTTTTCAATGCACGTTTTGCTTAAAAATGTACAAACATAAAGGAAGCTTGAATATTCACATTCGACCTCACACTGGAGTGTGACCACAGACCCACCTATAACGATTACCTGATCAATTTTAATTATTTTGCGAGTTTGAAAATTATGCTACAAAATTCTCTAGTTGTTCATTTAACCTTACAATTTGTTTACTTTCGGTGCAGTTAACTATTGTGCTATGCCAATGTTAACTAACTTTCTTAAAACGTTGCCATCGTATAAGTTTCTCCGTGTGTTACTGAAGAAATTTGAACTAATAACAAAGCTAACGTTCACGCCTTTAAACGGTGGGTAATTGCATCAAAATACCACCACACACACAAGTGAAAATTACGCAGAATAGATTGCTACACATTCCGCAAATTATGCGACAATGGTATGTAAGCGCTGTTGTGTGTATATAACACCTTGTAATTTGTAATAACCGCAACATCTTGTAATGAATAGTTTGTTCTCCGTTTGGGCTTGCGTGGTTTGTGTTTCCGTGTTTCCGCTGTTTTAAATTTCTTGCTTCTGTTCATTGTTCCGCCAAGCAAAACACTTGGAAACCGTCGTGCAATGTTAGTTCACCCGAAAAGCTGTAGCAAATAACGTTATCAGTAACATTTGAATTTCTCTTCTGACATGCGAAATGGCAACTTTATCTAAACTCAACACTATCTGAAAACTTACAAAACTGTAGCAAATAACGCTTGCCCTGCTGTGAATGTTTCGAATCCTCTAACAGTTGCAAAACCTTTTAAATGTAAGTAATATTTTCCAGAAACTCTTAAAATTTTGAGCGTAATTGATTGGTCATCATGCGAGATATCGGCATGATTCTATTACACGTAATTATTTGTAGGTTGAATTGTAAGCTTCGTAGGTCGCTATGTCTGTTTACAGAAAAATGGTTTGAGAAAGACTGATTGAAGACAGAGTTGTTTAATTTGCAACCAAATTACTCTCAGGTGACAACGTTGCTTCAGAATGCTAAATTGAATAATTGTTCTTCTACTTTGAAAATGAAAGCTAAAGCTAAAATGCTGTTATACATTAGTAAACGTTTCGAACACTAACTGCGTTCATCATCAGTATCATCAAAGTTATAAACTCCAAATATTTTGCACCCATGTTCTTCTACTGCTTGCAAATTTTCAACTATTATCTGGCCTGTGGTTTTAGGTCTTTTGTGACGCAACACGCCGCACCAAACATTGTGAAATTTATACACCAAACTGTGTGAACTTTAGGCGCCAAACCGTGTGACTTTCCGCGCCAAACTGTGTGAGCTGAGCATGGTAAAAGAGCAAAAGTGCAAACAACGTGTGGTTTGTGGTTGCTTGCCTGGTTGTAGAGCAGTGTTTTTTAAAGTAAAGGAAAAGGAAGCTGTGAGTGATTATTTTGTTTGCAAAAAGGTAAACACCATGAATTATATTAAGAAAGCATAAGCAAGCTGTGTGTACAGGAAGCTCGGAAATATTTTTTGACAAGATGCATAGATTGACACAAAGTTTATAAAAATCTAAAAAAGTTTATCAAATTCAAACAATTTTTGTAACAGATATTAAAAAGAGTTTTGTCGAACAGCGTCTCTTTGGTCCTAAACAATGTAAAATATAGAGGAAGGTGTTGTAAACCTCAGAGTCAAGATTAAAAAGAACCAACCTTTTGTGAAAGCAAGTCAAAAACGTCATACATTGGAAACTATTGATAAAGTGAAGAATCTGAAGTAACAATGTTCTGAATTGTAAGGAGCAATGTTGGCTTGTAATGGAAACACGAATGAAAATCAATCAAACACGTTTCAATCCAGAGACTCACTGGAAAAGCATAATACCATTCACACCGGAAATAATATTGGAGGGAAACCTTACAAGTGCACGTTTTGTTCGAAGGTGTTTGGTCAGAAAGGACATCTAAACGTACACATACGGACTCACACTGGAGAGAAACCTTTTAAATGCAAGTTTTGTTCTAAACTGTTTAACCGGAAATGGACTCTAATCTTGCATGTTCGGACTCATACCGGAGAGAAACCTTACAGATGCGATTATTGTGAAAAGTGCTTTGCAACCTCATCAGGGCTGAAAAATCACAAACTAACTCATGGAGAGAAACATTTCAAGTGCACATTTTGTTCGAAAATGTTCATACAGAAGGGAACCCTGAATACACACATTCAGACTCATACTAGAGAGAAAGTTTACAAGTGCACGTTTTGTTTGAAAGAGTTTGTTCAGAAAGGACATCTAAAAAGGCACATTCGGACTCACACTGGACAGGAATCTTTCAGGTGTGATTTTTGCGAAAAGTGTTTCTCAACCGCATTGAAAGTCAAAGCCCACAAACGAACTCATACTGGAGAGAAACCATTCAAATGCATTTTTTGTTCGCAAGGGTATAGCTATAAAGGACATCTAAACCGACACATTCATACTCATACTGCAGAGAAACCTTTCAGATGTGATTTTTGCGAAAAGTGTTTCATAACAGCATCAAAATTGGAAAACCACAAACGAACTCATACTGGAGAGAAATGCACATTTTGTTCGAAGGTGTTTAGCATGAAATACAATCTAATCCTACACATTCGAACTCACACTGGAGAAAAGCCTTTCAGATGCGACTTTTGCGAAAAAAGTTTTGCAAGGGGATCATATTTAAAAATCCACAAACGAATTCATACTGGGGAAAAACCTTTTAAATGCACATTTTGTTCGATGGGGTTTAGCAGAAACGACAATCTGAAACAACACATTCGAACCCATACTGGATAGAACCCTTTTCAATGAACGTTTTGCTCAAAAATCTTCAACTCATACTGGTGTGTGCCCATAGGCCCACCTAATAATTACCGGATCAACTTGAGCTGAGTTTGAAAATTATGCTCTTGAAATTTGCGCAATAAACTACTATTGTTATTTGAACATGATGCTACTTATAACATTTTCCTATGCCTAGTTTGTGAATTCTGCATCTGGTGTTATCAAAAGTGTGTAGCCTGTCAGTTTATTTCCGCGACTCAAATAAATGAATGAATCAACATATTTTGGCTTACATTGCCATTCAGCGGGTGATGCTAACTAGAGGACACGAAAATTCTCTATGAACCGCCAGCACCCTGATGTCAGGAAAGCAACAAGATGTTAAATGTTTGTTTCTTGGCTGCAAGGTAAAAAAGCGGAAAGAAAACATAAAAGCACAGTAATTGTTCTAAATACAACGAAGCATAATGATTGCAGAACAAAGCACAGTAATCGCAAAGATTTAAACAAAGCACATTAATTACAGATCAAAGCACAATAATTGCATAAAATACAACTAAGCATAATAATTGCCGTACAAAGAGCAATAATTGCAAAAAATAAAACAAAACTCAGCATCTTCAAAAATACAACAAATCATAATAATTAAAAAAATAAAACAAAGCACATTAACTACACAACAGAGCACAGTAATTGCAGAACAACATTTAAATAACATAATGCAAATGTATTTTAGTGTGTGGCGAATCTTTGTTAATACTCATGTAAGAAAAGTACATATATTACACCATCAGCAGTTTGAAATACAGCCTAAAGATAGTAGTCTTCTTCTTGGATGTAATAATGTAAACAGTAATTGAATTTAAGTTGGGTTGGAGGCGGCAAGGGAAATGAGGCAATAGTTACGTAAAACTTTTCTGAAGCTTGACAACTTTTGAATCAAAACAAAAACAACTTGGGAATGCCCTCATGGTAATCACATGCAATAACGTTGTAAAATAAAAGGTGGTAAGGCATCCTTAGCCAACAATGAAAAATCCCTTCTTTTGAAGCTATGTAAGCTGTGCTTTTTAATTTGCTCTGGTAGGTGATTCCAAACAATAACTAATTCAATGATTTTGTCATGGCACATACAGACTGCCAACTTTTGTTGCATGATATTGCCATGTTAGGTTGTTGTCTATTATTATACCCAGATACTGCACATAGAAATTTGTGTGAGAGGACTCCCATTTGTGTGAGAGGACCTGCACCTAAACAGTTGACCAATTGTAATTCTTGTTTTTTTTGTAAAAATCATGAATTTTGTTTTTTTACAGTTTAATGATAATTTATTAGCACAAAGCCATTGGTGTATGTGCTTCATTTGTAAATTAGCTTCTAACAGGTGTCAACGACGAATATGGTTAAGTGCATGGAGGAGACCTCAGGTATTTCATTCATATATGGAATAAAAAGCAATGGCCCACGATGCTGCCTTGAGGAATTCCATTTTATACATCTTTTAAATTGCAGGGCTGAGATCTTGCAGGCAGTTTCTAAAGAAACAGAACACCTTACCTCTAAAACTGAAGGTTTGCATTTTTAGCAATAGTTTTGTGTGATTACTACATTATGAGGTCTAGAAAAACTGCCACGGAATGCTGTTGTTGACCAAGCGCTGAAGTGATGTGGTTGTGAAAATCTGTCAATGCTGTTATTGTCGAATGTTTTGATCGGAATCCATGTTGATGACAGGTAATTAAATTAGTTTTTAAACAAGTATTTGGCCATTCTGGTGTGTATAATTTTTTCAAATATTTTCGCAAATAGTGGTTGCAGTGATATTGGTCTGTAATTATTAATTTCACCCCTACTTTCCACCTTTATGAAGTGATATAACTTTGTATATTTTTAGGCATTTAGGGAAGCAAGTTGTTTCAAGGCAATGATTAAACAAAGAACATAAGGTGGGTTTGATGTGGATCTGTAATTTTGTTGTCATGTATTTGAAGTTCTTTTGATGAGGTATGTTTGTTTGGTTTACACGCTATTTAATCAAATAATGACCATAATAGTTTTTAAATCATTGATGCGTTTTACAAATTCACGATGATAGTATAGTTTTTAATTAAGTTGAACTTGCTTTTTTATGTCTTTTCAGCATTTTTTATATCATTCACTTAAAATATTGTGATTCATCTCAGCTTTATATTTGTAAAGCTTGTGTTTCTTTCTTATTAGTTTTAATATATTTTAACATACCAAATGGTGATCAAGATTGAGAATGTGATAATAATTTGTATGGTACATGAGTGGCATTTACTTTGTTGGACAATTTTATTTTCACCCAAATTTGTTCACCTATTATATAATTAAAGAGTTCACTAGTCATTTTGTGGTAATTTAGGGACTGTTTTATAAATACACCCACACCACCAACTTTGGTGTGTGAGTTGCAACAAAGAAACTCAGAACCTTGTAATGACATACTATCACATCTTTTACTAGTTAGCTATGTTTCCGAAATCCTATAATTTCAGGGCACATATCACAAAGACACAAGAACTCTGTTATTTTTAAAAGGTTTATAGTTAAGCTCCTCACATCCGTGTGTATCATGCACAACTTTGATGAAGTTGTACCAATTCACATGTGGTGTAGTAATTATGAGGTTCCATCTTCCATGTTATCACACATCTATTTTGTGAGGCAACAAAATGTCATTTAAGCATTTTTTGTTCGTGGAGTTAAAATTCAATGTTATTAGATTCCAAATCAGCAAATGAGTTGATGGCTATAACCTTACTTGTTTCAGACTGGCGAAGCAGAACTGATCCATTCTTGTCCAAATGTACTAGTAATCATTTTTCTTTTTGTGTTGTAGGCAAATACCAAAGAGCTTCCTGTTTTCTCTTGTGAGACTCTCATTTATGAATACCATTTGTGAATTGGAGCCTGTGAGTTGCTGTGCTTTGATTAATGGAAGTAAACCTGATCTCGCGTTTTCCTGGAGATGAACTTCACGATGGGTGGGGCTTGTTTTATCGGAGCACTGAATGGTCTCATTGTATTACTGTGTGAGATACTGATATCTTTTCTTTGTATTACAACTCCCACTTTCTTGGCAACTGTAATTTTATTGGTACTTTATTTTTCTGTGAGAGATTTTCCTCTCATTTAAATACAATCGCTTCTACTGTACTGTTCAAGATTGTTTATGTCACTTTTATGCTTTTACACTTCTTTTTGAAGTTTTGTAGATGTTTCTTTTAGTTCCATGTTTTCTTTTTGAAGTGCTTTTATTTGTTGTGTTGTTGTTTCCATTTTTTGCCAAATACTCCTGACTGCGCTTTATTTCTTCCAAGTTCATTGATCACAGTATTTAATTTCACTGAATTACTTTCCTTATATTCCGGAAATTGTGTGATGAAAATATCAAGTTTGTTGCTCATTGTTGAACTTGTTGTCGTTTTTTTCGGTGTATGTGGCATTTTGTGTAATTATGAAACTCTAACTTCCTGAAATCTTATTAAAATAGAATAACATCTGGTGTTGTCAGAAGTGTGTAGGGAACTTGCATGAATAGTACGGAATCAACTGGATGGCCGTCGTGAAGCGAATTCATCTCTAGTCTGTACTTGTGTTTGTATGTAAAGGATAGTTCCACACTGATAATGTGCAACTACAAGTGTAATATGTATCACATTTATACTCGATGCCATTACTTTTTTAAAATCCAATTGTAATCATCTTACAAGAGTTTTGGGCGTCCTCTCGAAAATATTTGCGCTGCAAGAAAATGTTGTGAAACGAGGACCAAACTTGTGACACTATAGTGGTCCGAATTAATTTCAAAAGCAGCAGCATTAAGTCATGCGGCGTTAAAAGTGGTATTTCAGTTTAAAATAAAACACGAACTTTTCCGATAAGGGACAATTGATGTATCGAGTGTATCTCGGCGACTCAGCCAAGCACAACATCAATATTTTCCATACATCAATATTTTCCAGAAACTCTTAAAATTTTGAGCGTAATTGATTGGTCATCATGCAAGATATCGGCATGATTCTATTACACATAATTTTATTTGTAGGTTGAATCGTAAGCATCGTAGGAGTGATGCACTGAAACAAAAGTTGCCGAATTAATTCGGCCGAATAAACCTGAAACTAATTTTGGTATCCATCTCATTAAACGCAATAAATTTAAACAAGACATATACTTGATTAGATCTTATCCTGTCATACAGCTTTTTTGGCGCTTGAAGATCTCGTCTTCTGTACCAACTGTTTAAAGTTGATTTTTGTCATATCTGTGAAAGTCAAAAAATGAAACGAACATATTCGTACAGTGTAAACAATGGCTTTAACCTTTTCGAAACTTTGCGTATCAGCGTTATAAGCAGTAAAAAAGTTTCGGTTTCGACCGAATTTTGCAGAAATACTCGGCCAAAACCGAATAATTGCGAAAACCTTAGTTTCGGCCGAATAAATTCGGTAAACCGAACTTTCGGTGCATCCCTACTTCGTAGGTCGCTATGTTTGTTTACAGAAAAAAGTTTGAGAAAGACTGATTTAGAAGACAGAGTTGTTTAATTTGCAACCAAATTACTCTCAGGTGAAAGCGTTGCTTCAAAATGCTAAATTAAATATTTGTTCTTTAACTGCTTCCAAATTCTCAACTAATATCTGCCCTGTTTTGTTGGGTCTTTTGTGACACGCCGCACCAAGCATTGTGAAAGTTATACACCAAACTCAGTGAACTTTGCGCGCCAAACTGTGTGAACTAAGCATGGTAAAAGAGCAAAAGTGTAAATAACGTGTGGATTGTGGTTGCTTTGTTGCCTGGTTGTAGAGCAGTGTTTCTAAATCTGATGGTTGTTTCGCTGCAGGGTGAATGAAGGTTTTACATGGGTGAAGGAAAAGGGAACAGTGAGTGATTATTTTGTTTGCAAAGTAGTAAAACCATCAGTTATCATAAGAAGGCATATAGGCCACCTGTGTCTTCATACAGTAAGCTCGATAAAACTGGGACAAAATAAATTGAAAGGCTTGTCTGCTAGCAAAAGGTGATAAGACACAATAATTGTTATCATAGCGCAATGACTGCTAAATACTCAGTGAAATGAGAGTGTGGGGCTGTAACGTAACGTAACCGCTAATATTGGTTGTTGTCCAAAATCAGTTGTGTGAACAAAATCGGTTACCTAAACACGTGACTGTGGCAGCAACGATGGAAGGCATGTGTTTTTGTCCATTGTCTTTTCCTTGCAATGCGTCCACGATAAGTTATTTTGTTAAACGTTGGAGTATATTGCCAATACCTCGCATTGTGTTCATGATACGTTCCTTTGTGTTCGCATTGTGTTTACGATACTATATTTTTCTTTAGTAGAAGTTTCTACTAAAAAGATTTAGTAGAACCATGTTTAATCGTTGGTATAAAATAGTAACCTAAATTTTATAACTGTGTTTAACTTGTTTCTCAGTAACTTAGTTTAATCTGTCCTGTGCTGTTTCGCTCCTTTGTGATTTAACACACCCCAGCAAACAGTGTGAATATAGCACACCAAATGGTGTGCAAGTTATGCGCCAAAATATGTTGAAAATTTGTGCACCAAAACTACTTGAGCTAAGCATAGGGAAACAATAAAAGTGTACAGTAACCACCTATCGATGACATAGTGCGAGCTATAGTCAGTTGGGGTAATTATCGGACCGTTAAAGTTATGGGGTAATTAGTGGAGACCACCATGGAAAAAAAACGATGGTTCCCTCAAACTTTATCTTGTGCATGTGATAAGCTAGAAGCCTCCTAGAAGAAATAATAAAAATACCATGTGTTTAAAATTGTATGAGGGGTTTACTTCACAAACTTTTTCCAACTAAGTGGATATAATAATTTGTTAACATTTGACAGTGTTTTAATGATTTGAAATTTCATTTAGGAAACACTGGCAGGTCAAGCCCCATGCACATTTTTGCATTTAGGGGTAATTATTGGACACTGACACTATGTATTATTATCAGAGTACCAACTGTTAAGTGGCCATAACCGGGATTATATGTAATATAGGGATGTAGGCCATTCAGAGCAACAAATTTGGATGATTTGAATTCTAAGCTATTCGAATCCTAATTCTAATTTTAAATTAAATAATAGGATTTAGTTCTCTAACTTTTTCTTACATTTCATCACATTAATTGTTCACCTATTTTCTTTTCATAAACATGACTTCAATGGCATGTAACAATTAAGAGATTATTACACTCATGCAGACCTTCGAAAACAGTTACTTACATTATTATTCAACCAGCAAAAACAGAATATGACGCAGTATTTTGGTTTTGATGTAACTATTCTAGAATAATGTGTTATAATATGTACCCCCTTTTTGTATGTAAATGCAGTAACCTCAATAAGAATGCCTAGAAAATAGATACAAAAACCAACAAAACTATGGAATAACAGAAATTTATGAGGTGCATAGACATCAACAAATCAGCAGTATCCAGAAATTAGCAGACATGAAGGAAATTAGCAAATTAGAGAGTAAACCCATACAATATGTAATATGTCAGTTTGTACACTTTATTTCCACATCTCATTAAACAAAATGTTGTAAACCTGTTTTAAATTCCTGAAACAGCATAGATTTGACAAGTTTAGTACATGTCCAGCAATCACCACACATGTGTCCAATAATTACCCCAATTCATGGGGTAATTGTTGGACAGCAAAAACTTAAAATAACTGCCAACATAGTTGCAAGCAGGGCGTCGATTTTTTTCTGCGTGTCGAACATCTTGAGAAAAATTGTCGTGTGTGTCGAATAGTAAAAATATCGTATCTGGTAACTAACGCATGGGAACGACCAGGCTTATTTCGATTACAGGATTCTTGTACTTGCATAAGTTGGGAATACACGTTAGAACAACGACAAAGCAATTAAAACATTGCATGTTGTAAGCTGCCATGTCTTTGTTAAGGTCCGATTGAAAGAAAAATGGTACTAGTTTCGTAACAATGCAACATGCTTGGTAACAATGCCACGTGTTCGGTAACAATGCTCCATGTTTGGAAACAATGGTTAGTTTTAGGTTTAACGCGCATATTTAGTATTTACTGAACAATAAAGCAAGTGCTGACAGGTTTTTGCATGGATTTTGTCCAAAAATTTACTGTGATTGCGTTTATTTAGCAATCTAAACAGACAAATTTATTCACGCCGCCCGTGTCGAACACTTAGAATGGCGAAAAAGGCATATATCCAAACAACTGTTTTGAAACGAGGGCTAAACTTGTGACACTATAGCAGTAAAAATAGATTTGGAAAGTGGCGGAACCAAAAGTCATGAAGGGTTAAAAATGGTAGTTCAGTTTAAGAGAGTGCAAGATTTTTTCCTACAAGAGTAAAAAAATAGCGTGTACTTTTGACCATTACAGGCGGGTCAGCGGACAATTTCCAGTATGAGTTCGTTTGTGTTTTTTGACGTTTGATGCCGTTCGAAAAGGCTTATCACAAAAATTGCATCTGAAAGGTTTCACTCCAGTATGAGTTAGTTTGTGGTCTTTGAGCGTCGATTTGGCTGTGAAACACTTTTCGCAATAATCGCATCTGAAAGGTTTCTCTCCAGTATGAGTTCGTTTGTGTTGTTTGACTTCCGATGCCGTTTTAAAGGGCTTGTCACAAAAATTGCATCTGAAAGGTTTCTCTCCAGTATGAGTTAGTTTGTGGTCTTTGAGCGTCGATTTGGCTGTGAAACACTTTTCGCAATAATCGCATCTGAAAGGTTTCTCTCCAGTATGAGTCCGAATGTGTCTGCTTAGATTTCCGTTCGTGCTAAACCCTCGCGAACAAAATGTGCATTTAAAAGGTTTCTCTCCAGAATGAGCCTGAATGTGTGAGCTTAGATGTGCTCTTTGCTTGAACGCTTTTGAACAAAATGTGCATTTGAAAGGTTTCTCTCCAGTATGAATCCGAATGTGTCTGCTTAGATTTCCACTCTGGCTGAACATTTTCGAACAAAACGTGCACTTATATGTTTTTTCTCCAATTTTTCGTTTGTAGATTTTGAATGATGGACTTTGATGTTTTTCGCAACGAAATGGATACTCCCCTGTGTGATTGATTTTATGTTTCTCCAGTGAGTCTTTGGTTTGAAACGACTTTTCACAAATCTTGCAGTGAAATTGTTCCATTTCTGTTTGTTGTGTGTTTTCTGCTTGAACTTCTTGCCTATACTAGCAATGATCTCACAATTGAAAGTTACAGCGTAAATGTAAGTCAGTCCTATACTTTTGCTGACTACAAAACAAATTGAGTTTTTTGCAAATGTCTGGTAGCAACATGAATCGACATAATACGACTAATAAAGTTGAAAGATACATCAATATTTAAAGGTTGAAGTGCCAAAGGAAAGAAAAGAAGTTTTGAAGCTGTGATTAGAGGTTTTATGGAGTGGTTGTTATCTGCAGTGGATGGTGTAGTTCGGCGATGATAAGACAAACGAAAAGTGAAATGACGAGAACTCAAATCGTGCTAACTTCGAAGCGGGGGGTTTAAATCTAACAAGTGCATGAGGTGAAAAACTGATGGTTGCAATGATTAGATAAAAACACGACTAAACAACACTTCTAAGTAATGGTTGTGAGTTCGAATGATAAGCATTTTACAAACACGTGTTCTTAACCCTCTGTAGACATAATTATTAAATCTGAAGAAAAAAATAATTTAGTGTGGCAATGAGAGACTACTATACCTGCATAAGAAAATTATTAATCTGGGGTGGGGGTTAGGATTTTTTTTAAACGTGACAAATTTGTCACACTTGTCCATTAAGGGACAAATTTTAACAAAAAAAAAGTTAATTCCTGCAGTTCTAAAATAGTAAAATGACCTTGAAAATCGAACAGAAAATGATACAACACTTGAGGTACTCTATATTATAATTATTATGTTTGTTTATTTGCATTAATTTTTTTTTGTCATGTGCAGTCATGCATAGCATTTCAAAATGCATAAATGAAACTTGCATTTGCCACAAGAAAATAATAGAACCCAAGAAAATTTAATTGTTTAAAATCCATTTGCCACAGCATCCATTAGCAAAACAACCATCTGGTGATTGCAATCATATACAAAAGTGGAAAAATGTTATGCCAATATTTTCGACCAAGTTGTATTCTGCTCAGCCCAATGTGAAAGTTTAATCAATTGACTCCTCCCATGAATGGGTGTAATTTAAAATGTCCTGTTTTCCATTTTGTTTCCTTGTTCCATCTTACAACAGAAATTGCTGATACAGCTGTAATGAAGCTGGCCGGAAATGAGTTTTTGCATCCCTTTGCAAATATCGAAGTTTCAGTTATGGCCTCATATACTGAATCAACAATGGCATAATCATTTGAGTAATGCTCAAACTAGAAAAACACTTTGTATTTGATCTAACTTACCAAATCGACGAATACAAAAATAGAAACTGCCAAACTAAGCTCTGCTCATCATCAAAATTAGAATATTTTCCGACAAGTTAACATCATTTTTACCATATAATCTCCTATAGACCTTCAACATCATTTGCTTCCATCAATTTACCTTTCATTGATTGTATATAATGGCAAATATTTCCAATTTAAGAGCAAAATCATCTTTTAATTTTCATATCCATTACAAAATATCACCTAATGGACCGCGTCATCAAATTTGTTAAATTTAAAAAAAATTCCATAAAATCCTAAAAGAAACATATCTGACGAAAAATCGTCGGTATTTACTTCAATAACATCTACGCCCACATGCATGATTTTTGTCAACTCACTAACTTAAAAATTAAGCCTTCAAAGTACAACCACAAACCGCCATTTACAAAAACACAGTTTTCGAAAACTACCGCCGTTCGCACTATCCGAGTTTACCATAACAGTGTTTCCAATTGCAAAATTGTCGTTCTTTGAAACGTAACGAATGAGATATTCTTGACCAGCGCTCAAAAAACGTTCATTTCTCATAAGGGTCAAAAAATCTAAGCACAATGTGCATTAAGTCTCTGCTGTGCATGTTTCGAGCAAGTTATCCACATCCTCAAACGCTACCTAAACCTTTTAAATGCAAAATGTGTGTTAAAATGAGATAAAATGATAACGAAACCATTTATGTTTTGTGTTTAATTTTGGTTAAAGAAGTCAGAATTGTCAAATTTACAAAAACAGACTAAGCAGTTTCAGGCCGAAAATCATTTAGTGAATAATTGTACTTCACCTGGTTCGAAATGCTGTAATATTATCTGCCTTGTGCAGTTGACTCTTTTGCGAATTAAGACGCCGCACCAAACGATGTGAAAGTCATACGTTTGTCCCCATGCTTGGTGAATAACCGTTCCAGTGTACCGTATGTGATAAAGCTTTCAACTATACTCAGGACTTCGTGCAGAGCACGTTCGAAGTACAGCATGTGTGGAAATACCTCCAAAGTATTCGGCAGCCCTGCCAAGCACGTCTGGATTCACACAGGAGAAAAAGCATTCTATTGTAACATATGTAAAAAAAGCCTTAAGAGAGAATGCTAGGTTTACTAAACATGTACAAATTCACACCGGAGAGCAATCTTTTCAGTGCAACATATGTGATAAAGCCTTCAACAATCCAAGCTGTCGAACAACACATATCCGAATTCTCATTGGAAAAAAAAACAATCGATTGCAAGATATGCAAAAAAACCTTTTGAGGAGAACGCCAAGTTTACCAAACACGTGTTAATTCACACATCTAGTCATTGCAACCTTCAGTCTGTCGCCTCGTGCAGTTGTTTGATTTAAACTCCCCGCTTGGAAGTTGGCACGTTTTGTGTTCTCGTCATTTCCAAACCTCTTTGTATCGCCAACATAAACCCGGACACAGATAAAAGAACTCAGTAAAATCTCCAATCACAGCTCCAAAACTTCCTTTTCTTCCTTTGGCACTTCAATCTGTAAATATTGATACATCTTTCAACCTTTTCAAACGCAGAACTTTTTACGTACTCGGATACACTCGTACAATAGTAGATATACGAATACGTAATTACAGAATTTGTAACGTTATTTGTCGAGACATTCGGGGTGTTTTGAGAAAGGCCGTACGAAAACTAACATGCAACCTGCAGATACAAATGAGGTAACTTCTGTTGCGCTATATGTCGAGATGTCGAGTCAGTTTTTGAGGCTTTTGATCGGTTTGTTACAACTGTGGTAAACATCAAGACAGAGGCCGCAAAATAATCAATTTGCGTTAGTGTTTCCAAAGATATAATGCTGTTTACAATTACGTTGTAGCTGTGAATTGTGAAATCATTGGTAATAGGCAAAAAGTTTAACAATTGTAATTTAAGGAAAAACCACAAAACAAATAGAAATGGAACAGTTTCACTGCAAGATTTGTGAAAAGTCGTTTCAAACCAAAGACTTACTGGGAAAGCATGACATCAATCACACACAAGAGAATCCATTTCCTTGCGAAAAAAATTCAGGAAGTGCATCTTTCCAAATCCACAAAAGATCATATACTGGAGAGAAACCCTACAAGTGCATGTCTTGTTCGAAAGTGTTCAAACAGAAAGCACATCTAATCAGACACGTTCGGACTCATACTGGAGAAAAACCTTACAAGTGCACATTTTGTTCAAAAATGTTTCGACAGAAAGAAACATTAAACAGACACATTCGGACTCATACCGGAGAGAAACCTTTTAGTTGCGATTTTTGTGAAAAGTGTTTCATAACCAAATGGAAACTGAAAATCCACAAACGAACTCATACTGGAGAGAAACCTTATCAATGCACTGTTTGTTCGCAAGGGTTTAGCAGTAAAGGAACTTTAATCATACACCAACGGATTCATACTGGAGAGAAACCTTTCAGATGCGATTTTTGCGAAAAGTGTTTCGCAACCACCTCCCATGTGAAATCCCACAAACGAACTCATACTGGAGAGAAACCTTTTGAATGCATAATTTGTTTGAAGGTGTTTAGCAGCAAAGCCAATCTAAGAAGGCACATGCGAACTCACACCAATGTGTAACCTGTGCAATGTTTTGCTGAAAAATGTTCAACCAAAAATGTTCAAAGATTCTTAATCAGATACGGTTTACATTGGAGTGTGCCCACAGACCCACCCATGACTGATACCGGTAGTTTGGTGTGACTTGTTGGTTCTGTGGTAACAGCAGATTTTTGACGCACGCATGTTCCGGGATTTAATTTCCACACAAAGCGCAACTGACATTATTACGTTTGTGTAAAGTAATCGGAAACTTGTGACTTGATCTTGATGTGTATGCATGGTTGAACACTTGTTAAATATATATAATTATAAACCTAACGCGGTTGAAGCACGTGCACAAGTGATAGTTATGGCACCATCAGTTTGTATCGCTTCCGGCCATTGGCTGCTCTTACGGAGTCAAACTACATAGAAGAACTTGCTGTGATTTTCCTCTGCGCAAAGTGTGCTTCAGCTTGTTGCAACCAGACACGTGGCTGTGTTGGCCAAAACGTGGACAGCTTGAGAACGATGGTGTGTTTAGTGTCCATGATCTCCAAATAAGGTATTTGGAGTTTCGGGGTCACCAGTAATCGGTTGATGCTATATTCAGTAAAGTTGTGCAGTATAGCAAGAGCTAGCAACACAAAACACACGTTTATAAAGCCGTAAACGCGACACAAGAAAAAAGCAATACACGCTTCCGTGTGCAAGCGAACAGAGCGGTTGCCACAAGTTTTGCACCGATATTACCGATTAAAGTTTAAAGTGATTGCACCGATATTAAAGTTTGTACTGTAACACCACCATAATTTCCCGAAACGTCACATCACAACACCGTATACAGCGTTCGGTTATATAGATAAACGATATATATTCATACAATTTTAGTTTACTTAGGAACACAACTCACGTGTTTTCTCATAATGCTGAGTATAAATAGACTGGCCCATATTGCTATTAACACTGTCATGTTAAAGACTCTCGCAACTGACGGTAAAATTAATTTTTGAATGTTGATTTTAGCGTTTAAGTGTTTGTGCATATGTCCTCGTATATGTCCAATTGGTCTATGGTTGTTGCAAAAACACAACAGTTGTTGTTGTTGTGAAAGAAGTGCTGCTGGTTAGGTAGATTT
Source organism: Ascidia mentula (assembly GCF_947561715.1). NCBI lineage: Eukaryota > Metazoa > Chordata > Ascidiacea > Phlebobranchia > Ascidiidae > Ascidia > Ascidia mentula. The sequence goes on along the minus strand of NC_138570.1, from coordinate 17,237,642 downwards.
CATGTAGTAAAAACAATTTATTGCCATATTGACATTTGTGACAAATTGGTAACGTTTAGAATACATGCCATGAACACATTAATAAACGTTTTTTGAGCGCCGATTAAGAATATCTCATTCTTTTCGTTTCAAAGAACGCCAATTTTGCATTTGGAAACACTGTTATGGTTAACTTCGATAGTGTGAACGGCGGTAGTTTTCGAAAGTTGTGTTTTGGTAAATGACTGTTTGTTGTAGGTTTGCGGTTGTATTTGAAAGCTTTAATTTTAGGTTAGTGAGTTGAAAAAAATCATGCATGTGGGCGTAGATTTTATTGAAGTAAATACCGACGATTTTTGGTCAGATATGTTATTTTAGGATTTTATGGAAGTTTTTGTCAATGTAACAATTTTGATGACACGGTCCATTAGGTGATATTTTGTAATGGATATAAAAATCAAAAGTTAATGATTTTGCTCTTAAATTGGGAATATTTTCCATTATATACAGTAAATGTAAGGAAAATTGATGGTAGCAAATGGTGTGGAAGGCCTATGGGGGATGATAATGGTAAAATTGATGATGACTTGTCGGAAAACATTCTAACTTGGATAATAAGCAGAGCTTGGTTTAGCGGTTTCTATGTTAGATTAAATACATATAGTTAATCAGTTGGGAAATTGTCAGACAGTTAAAGTTATGGGGTAAAGTGGACGCTACCAAAGGAAAAAAAAACTATGATTCCCTCAAGCTTTATCTTGTGCATGTGGTAGGCTGGAAGCCTGCAGTAGTTAAAAATACCATGTGTTGTTTCTTCTGTTAAACACTGATGAAAAAAATGATTTTTTTTGTGAGGGGGATTTGTTTTACGTAAACTTTTTCAAACTAAGTGGATATTGTAATTTGTTAAAATTTAGCAGTGTTTTAATGATTTAAAATTTCATTTAGGAAACACTGGCAGGTAAAGCCCTAAAGTTTTCAATCAAGTTTAAACTCAAACCTCTACCTAGTCTGTCCTCTTAGAAAAATGCATCTAATATTTTCCCCATGCACATTTTTACATTCAGGGGTAACTATTAGACACTGACACTCTGTACTAATATCATAGTACCAACTGTTTTAAGTGGTTACAACCAGGATTAATGTAATAGAGGGTATGGGCAATTCAAAATAACAAGTTTGGGTAATTCGAATTCTAAGCTATTCAACTCCAAATTCTAATTCAAAATTCAATAATAGGATTTAGTTTTATAACTTTTCCTTAACTTTAATCACATTAATTGTTCACCTATTTCCTGTTTATAAATATGGCTTCAATGGCATGTAACAATATTAAGAGATTATTACACTCATGCAGACCTTCGAAAACAGTCAATTATTCTATTGCAACCAGCAAAAACAGAATATAATGCAGTATTTTGGATTCAATTTAACTATGGATAGTAAAAACCTTAAATATCTGCCAACATAGTTGCAAGTGACTGCTACTTTCATTTTTAAAGGGATGTATAAGGATTTACCCAACACAAAGCAAAACGAAATAACTCTAAGTCTAGATGTAATGTCAAAATTCGCAACGTTTGTGAAAAATGTCCGTTAATTACCCCATTTGACTATAGTGTTATACTTGTTTGAGTATTACTCAAATGATTATGCCATTATTGATTCAGCATATAAGTTCATAACTGAAACCTCGACATTTTCTAAATTACATCCATTCATGGTGGGAATCAATTGATTGGACTTTCACATTGGGCTGAGCAGAATACAACTTGGTGGAAAATACTATCATAACATTTTTCCACTTCTGTATATGATTGCAATCACAAGATGGTTGTTTTACTAATGGATGCTTTGGCAATTGCATTATAAACAATTAACTTTTCTTGGGTTCTTTTGTTTACTTGTGGCAAATCCAAGTTTCATATATGCATTTTGAAATGCTATGCATGACTGCACATGACAAAGAAAAAAAATAATGCAAATAAACAAACATAATAATTATAATATATAGTACCTTGTGACAGTTTTTGTTCGATTTTCAAGGTCATTTTACTATTTTAAAACTGCAGGAATAATTATTTTTTTTTCATTGAAATTTGTCCCTTAATGGACCAGTGTGACAAATTTGTCACGTTTAAAAAACCTTGAACTCCCCACCCCAAATTACAAATATTTCTTATGCAGGTATATAAGTCTCTAATTGCCCCACCAAATTATGTTTTTCTTTAAATTTAATAATTCTGTCCATAGAGGGTTAAGAACATCTGTTTGTAAAATGCTTATGATTCGAACTTACAACCATTATTAGGAAGTGTTGTTTAGTCGTATTTTTATCTAATCATTGCAACCGTCAGTTTGTCACCTCGTGCATTTGTTAGATCCGAACCCCCTGCTTGGAAGTTGACACGTTTTGAGGTTCTCGTCCTTTCACTCTCTGGGTGTTTTATAATCGCCGAACTACACCATCCACTGCAGGTAACAACCACGCCATATAACTTTTAATCGCAACTCCAAAACTTCATTCTTTTCCTTTGGCACTTTAACCTTTAAATATTAATACATCTTTCAACTTCTTTACACGCAGAACTTTTTACGTACTCAGATAAACTTCTACGTACAACAGCAGATATACCAATACGTAATTACGGAATTAGTAACGTTAGTTGGCGAGACATTTGGTGTGCAAGCAAACTGCAGATAGAAATGAGGTAACTTCTGTTGCGCAATATGTCGAGATGTCGAGTCAGTTTTTGAGCGTTTTGACCGGTTTCTTAAAACTGTGGTAAACATCAAGACAGAGGGCGCAAAACAATCAATTTGCTTTAGTGTTGCCAAAGATATAATACAGTTTACAATTACGTTGTAGCTGTGAATTGTGAAATTACTGGTAATAGGCAAAAAGTTTAACAATTGTTGTTTAAGATAAAAAACAGAAAACAAACTGAAATGGAACAGTTTCACTGCAAGATTTGTGAAAAGTCGTTTCAAACCAAAGACTTACTGGAAAAGCATGACATCATTCACACAGAAGAGAAGCCATTTCGTTGCAAAAAAAATTCAGGAAGTGCATCTCTCCAAATCCACAAAGGATCATATACTGGAGAGAAACCCTACAAGTGCACGTCTTGTTCGAAAGTGTTTCGACAGAAAGAAACTCTAATCGTGCACATTCGGACTCATACCGGAGAGAAACCTTTTAGCTGCGATTTTTGTGAAAAGTGTTTTATAACGAAATGGAAATTGAAAATCCACCAACGAACGCATACTGGAGAGAAACCTTATAAATGCACTATTTGTTCGAAAGCGTTTAGTCGTAAAGAAACTTTAATCGTACATATTCGTGTCCATACTGGGGAGAAACCTTTCACATGCGATTTTTGCGAAAAGCGTTTCTCAACCACCTCCAAATTGAAATTTCACAAACGAACTCATACTGGAGAGAAACCTTTTAAATGCACATTTTGTTCGAAAGGGTTCAACCAGAAAGGACATTTGCGTGCACACATTCCAACCCACACTGGAGAGAAACCTTACAAGTGCACATTTTGTTCACGAAGGTTTAGCACGAAAGGATATCTAAGCAAACACATTCGGACTCATACTGGAGAGAAACCTTTCAGATGCAATTATTGCGAAAAGTGTTTCACAGCCAAATCGACACTCAAAGACCACAAACGAAGTCATACGGGAGAGAAACCTTTCAAATGCACAATTTGTTCGCGAAAGTTTAGCACGAAAGGAAATCTAAGCCGACATATACAAACTCATACGGGAGAGAAACCTTTCAGATGCACATTTTGTTCAAAATTGTTCAGTCGAAAAGGAAATCTGAGTGCACATATTCGAACTCATACTTGAAACTGCCCGTTGACACACCTGTAATGGTCACCGCATCAATTTGTGCTCGGTTTAAAAATTCTGCTCTAGAAAGAACTAATGCTAGCGCAAAATGTACCAATCTCACACAACAATCGTAGTAGAACTCAAAACTGTTTTATTATCGTGCATCTAACTACCGTTAAAAGTTAATTTTTTTGTGAACAGCTGTTCTGCAATAAACTACCAATGTTGGTTGAAAATGGTGCCTTAATTAACAACATCCTACTCACCGCAGCTTAGTAGTTTGTGGGGACAATATTAAGTTTTGCCTTTCAGGTTGTCAAAATTGTGTAGGTAATTACCCACAAGCGACATACCTCGTAAAACATTGTGCTCCAAAAGACTGTTTTGAAACGTGGGCTAAACTTGTGACACTACAACAGTAAAAACTGATTTGAAAAGTGGCGGAATGTAAACACATAAAGCGTTAAAAGTGGTAGTTCAGTTCAAGAGGGTGCAAGATTGTTTCTTAGAAGAGTAAAAAATAGCGTGTACTTCTCTAAGCACAATATGCATCGGGTCTCTGCTGTGCATGTTTCGAACAAGTTATCCATATCCTGAAACGGTACCTAAACATTTTTTAAGCAAAATGTGTTTCAAAAATTTCAGCGGTTTAAGCAATTGATTCACTGACTCAGTCATATTGGAGATAACGGTTACCTAAAATATTCTGAACACTTTGAAAGGTGGAAATTACATTTAATTTCTTTATCAAGCGTTTTACGAATAAATGGGAATGAGAACTGAAGCGAATAAATAGTGAAAGTATGCTGGTAACCCACTGGACGGGGAAATATGTGTGTGAGCACAGTATTGACGTCACAAAGTCCACGTGAACAAGACTCCACTACTGAGATATAATGATAACGAAACCATTTATATTTTGTGTTTAATTTTGGTTAAAGAAGGCAAAATTGTTAAATTTACAAAGAAAGACTGAGCAGTTTCATGTTGAAAATTGTTTAGTGAATAATCGTACTTCACCTGGTTCGAAATGCTGATATATTATTTGCCTTGTGCAGTTGATTCTTTTGCACCAAACTGTGTGAAAGTTATACGTTCGTCCTCATACTGGTGAGAAACCTTTCCAGTGTAACAGGTGTGATGTAGCTTTCAACTATACTCAGGACTTCGTGCAGAGCGTTTTCGAAGTACAGCATGTGTGGAAATACCTTCAAGGCATATGGCAGCCCTGCCAAGCACGTTCGGATTCACACTGGAGAAAAGCATTCTATTGCAACATATGTTAAAAAAGGCCATCAGGGAGAAAGTCACGTTTACTAAACATGTGCAAAATCATACCGGAAAGCAATCTTTTCAGTGCAACATATGTGATAAAGCCTTCAACAATCCATGCAGACTGTCGAACAACACATATCCGAATTCTCATTGGAAAAAAAACAATCGATTGCAAGATATGCAAAAAAAGCCTTTCAAAGGAGAACGCCAAGTTTACCAAACACGTGCGAATTTACACACTAGACATTGCAACCTTCAGTCTGTCGCCTCGTGCAGTTGTTTAATTTAAACCCACCGCTTGGACGTTGGCACGTTTTGTGTTGTCGTCATTTCCAAACCTCTTTGTATCGCCAACATAAACTCCGACACAGACAAAAACCACCCCGTACAACCTCTAATCACAGCTTCAAACCTTCTTTCTCTTCGTTTTCCCTTAACAAACGTTTTTTCAGCGCCGAACAAGAATTTCTCATTCTTTACATTTCAAAAAACGCCAATTTTGCAATTGGAAATACTGTTATGGTTAACTCCGACAGTGGGAACGGCGGTAGTTTTCGAAAACTGTGTTTTGGTAAATGACTTTTTGTTGTAGGTTTGTGGTTGTGTTTGAAAGCTTTACTTTTCAGTTAGTGAGTTGACAAAAATCATGCATGTGGGCGTAGATTTTATTGAAGTAAATACCAACGATTTTTGGTCAGATATGTTTTTTTAGGATTTTCTGGAAATTTTTGTCAATGTAACAAATTTGATGGCACGGTCCATTAGGTGATATTTTATTCTAATTTTGATGATGAGCAGAGCTTAGTTTAGCAGTTTGTATGTTAGATCAAATACATATAGTTAGTCAGTTGGGTAATTGTCGGACAGTTAAAGTTATGGGGTAATTAGTGGACGCTACCAAAGTAAAAAAACCTATGGTTCCCTCCAACTTTATCTTGTGCATGTGGTAAGCTGGAAGCCTGCAGTAGTTAAGAATACCCTGTGTTGTTTCTTCTGTTAAACACTGGTAAAAAAAATAATTTTTTGTGAGGGGGATTCATTTCACGTAAACTTTTTCAAACTAAGTGGATATGGTAATTTGTTAAAATTTAACAGTGTTTTAATAATTTGAAATTTCATTTAGGAAACACTGGCAGGTCAAGCCCTAAAGTTTTCAATGAAGGTTAAACTCAAACCTCTACCTAGTCTGTCCTCTAAAAAAAATTGCATCAGGATTAATGTAACAAAATTGAGAGATCATTACACTCATGCAGACCTTCGAAAACAGTCAATTACTCTATTATGCAACATGGAAAAACAGAATATTATGCAGTATTTTGGATTCAATTTAACTATGGACAGTCCGATAATTACCCCATTTGACTAGAGTGTTTTACTTGTTTGAGTATTACTCAAATGATTATGCCATTATTAATTCAGCATATGAGTCCATGACTGAAACCTCGACATTTTCCAAATTACACCCATTCATGGTGGGAGTCAATTGATTGGACTTTCACATTGGGCTGAACAGAATACAACTTGGTACTAGTTTAACATTTTTCCAATTCTGTATATGATTGCAATCACTAGATGGTTGTTTTGCTAATGGATGCTTTGGCAATTGGATTATAAACACTTAACTTTTCTTGGGTACTTTTGTTTACTTGTGGCAAATCCAAGTTTCATATATGCATTTTGAAATGCTATGCATGACTGCACATGACAAAGAAAAAAAATAATGCAAATAAACAAACATAATAATTATAATATATAGTACTTCAAGTGTTGTTTTCGTTCGATTTTCAAGGTCATTTTACTATTTTAGAACTGCAGGAATAATTTTTTTTTTTTTAAATTGAAATTTGTCCCTTAATGGACCAGTGTGACAAATTTTTCCAATTCAAAAAACCTCGAACTCCCCACCCCAAATTACAAATATTTCTTATGCAGGTATATACTAGTCTCTCATTGCCACACCAAATTATTTTTTTCTTTAAATTTAATAATTCTGTCCATAGAGGTTTGAGAACATCTGTTTGGAAAAAGCTTATGATTCGAACTCACAACCATTATTCAGGCCGCATCTCTGTATTTCTATGGAAAAGACTTGCTTGGTTGGGAAATGCCCTTCTCGAACTCTGTCCTGCGTAACAGAGTAAAATTATGTGTAACAATACAATGGGTCATGCATGGGCGCCAGTGTTTTGGTTGAATGAGCGCAGATTAACAGGCTGTTGCCAGGGCAATTTTCAGCGTGTTGGGGGGCAGTTTTACTATGGTTTTCAGGGTTATTAGTCAGGCAGTAAATTGGTAGAGCGTGCTGTTGAACATGTAGCTGAAAAACTACACAAATATTGAGTTAGATTATGTGGAAAAATGAATCATAGAAAGTATGTTCAATTTGTGATTTTCTGTTAGTCCCGATCCTTCACTAGGGATTCTGGCCAAATTTATAATCGAGATAACTACTTTAACTGCTCCCCCGGGGGCATTTTGACCCTCTGTTGGCCATTATTTTGGCCAAAAAGCACAAAAAAGTGTAGGTTTGTTTTGTGAAAAAATGAATCACAGAAAGTACCCTCCATTTGCGATTAAGTGAAGCCACCAACCCTCCTCTACACATTTCATTAAGAATTATATGTCTTGTAACTGTTTTGGGGTCCCCCCAGGGCTGTTTGTACCCCCTAGGACTGACAATTTAGCAGTTAACCTTTGCAAAACCCCCCAATGTGCTGTCTTAATGCAGCTGCAATCAAATTTCTGTTCTGCAATAGTAGTCCCCCTTCATGAGTCATCAGACCCGGCAATTTTTTTTGGCAAACAAGACAAACTGTAACCAGGTGCACAATGATAAATTACTTTTAAAACTCAATTTTTAGGATTTATTTGTGAGATGCGGCCTTCAGAAGTGTTGTTTAGTGGTATTTTTATCTAATCAATGCAACCGTCAGTTTGTCACCTCGTGCACTTGTCAGATTCAAACCCCCCGCTTGGAAGTTGGCACGTTTTGTATTCTCGTCATTTCACTTTCTGTGTGTTTCATAATCGCCGAACAACACCATCCACTGCAGATAAAAACCACGCCATAAAACTTTTAATCGCAACTCCAACACTTTTTTCTCTTCCTTTGGCACTTCAACCTTTAAACATTGATACATTTTTCAACTTCTTTACACGCAGAGCTTTTCACCTACTTGGATACACTCCTACGTATAATATCAGATATACGAATATGTAATTACGGAATTAGTAACGTTATTTGTTGAGATATTTGGTGTATTTTGACAAAGGCCACATGAAACATGGCAAGGAAACTGCATATACTTATAACTTACTTTTACAAACCTTTTTGTCGATTCAAATTGTTTCCAGACAAGCGAAAATATTATTTTGCTTTGTAGTCAGAAAAAGTATAGGACTGATTTACATTTACGCTGTAACTTTCAATTGTGAAATCATTGCTACTATAGGCAAGAAGTTCAAGCAGAAAACACAAAACAAACAGAAATGGGACACTTTTACTGCAAGATTTGTGAAAAGTCGTTTCAAACCAAAGATTTACTGGAAAAGCATGACTTCATTCACACAGTGGAGAATCCATTTCTTCACGAAAAACATCAAAGAGCATCCATCAACATCCACAAACGAATTCATACTGGAGAAAATCCCTACAAATGCACGTTTTGTTCGAAAATGTTCAGCCAGAGTGGAAGTCTAAGCAGACACATTCGGACTCATACTGGAGAGAAACCTTTCAAATGCAAATTTTGTTCAAAAGCGTTCAAGCAAACAGCACATCTGAGCAAACACATTCGGACTCATACTGGAGAGAAACCTTTCAGATGCGATTATTGCGAAAAGTGTTTCTCAGCCAAATGGACACTCAAAGACCACAAACTAACTCATACTGGAGAGAAACCTTTCAGATGCGATTTTTGCGAAAAGTCTTTTAAAACGGCATCGGACGTCAAAAAACACAAACGAACTCATACTGGAGAGAAACCTTTCAAATGTACATTTTGTTCAAAATTCTTCAGTCAAAAAGGCAATCTGGGTAGGCATATTCGAACTCATACTGGAAAGTGCCCGCTGACCCCGCGACTTAATTTCCACACAAAACGCAACTGACATTATTACGTTTATGTAAAGTAATCGGAAACTTGTGACTTGATCTTGATGTGTATGCATGGTTGAACACTTGTTAAATATATATAATTATAAACTTAATGCGGTTGATGCTTTGTGCGTGAAAGCTGTTGTTCGTTAAAGAAGAGTGCCCAGCAGTTGACTATAGGTAGTCCAACCTGCCTTTAAATAAAAATACGTGCCTTGCTAGTGACTGATCATTCATTTGTAGCTTCGACTGCAAATATGCAAAACAGAATGTGAAACGAATTATCCATTCAAAGCCCAAGTTTTGACAAGTAAGATCAAAGGTTACGTTATATTAGAAATTGAACTAAATCATCCCACATTGTGTAAACACATTCTATTGGGAATGGTTTCCTTTTATTGAAATTCTACTCCAATGAATTTCCCCCTATTAAAATTATATTTTAAGAAGAAACGGCCACAATCACTTTCGGAGGTTGACTCAGATATTTTGTGTTCTGGAAGCTTTGTTTACACGCGTTTAGTTTGACAGCATCGACAATGTTAAAATTACAGTCGTGATTTCGAAATTTGCAACCGATAACTTGCTAAATCGAAGAGTTAAATCGACATGTTCAATCACACAAATTTTCCAACAAACAAAGACTTATATACTCGACAAATATTATCTAATTGTATCCATTCTGGCGAAAAAACTGAGCCCTAGCAACGACATCATTAGAGTAATCATTATGGTTTGTTCCTTTATCCAGTTTGTCCCAGGCGCGAACGTTGCGAATGCCAAAGTTGTAAGCAGCAATTCCGCCTCGCAGTTGCTGATCAACTCTCCAGGTGGGGAATTTTGCTTGAACTTGAACAATAGAGTTGATCAGGATCTGTGTGCCTTGGAGTACGTGGGTCAGAGAATTCCAATCTCCTTTCAACTTGTGATATCGTTTGTCAATCTATAACACAAATAGTTGACAGAATGCTATATTACAACGCAGAAAACATGCATATATGCCTTCGTATAAAACAGCCCTCAAAAATTTACTAAATAGATTATTTTTTGTGACATATGTGAAAGATGATTCTGAAACTTTCAAGTGTAAGATCATTTAGACAATCAAGAACGTCCACAAATAAAACAAAAACAAGGGTTTTTAAATTTCACAGTCAACTTTTCTGTGTTTGAAACATTTCAAGCAGGGGACCATGCACGTATGACACATGTTAATTCGTTGGACCTTTTCGGTGGTAATTTTGTATTTTTTCATTGTAAATTTGTATCTTCTATGCATTCTGATTCACAGTTATATTTTTGTTCGCAATGTTGCATTACCTGCATCAAACCCCAGGCGTTTCCATGGTCACCCCAGCCGTTCACCAAAGCCTTTCCGGCCCGACTTTCACGACTGATGATTCCTGAAACATGAAAATATTTCCATTACAAATTTCAACACGCATCGACCTTATGATTGTTTTCCCTTTAACCACTGCGAACGTAGTGTGTGTCATAGTCAATACAAACAATATCATACTGTGGGGCCCATTAATATACCTGCTATGACAGCGGGGTCCATGTAACTGCTTGTGGCTGCCGTTAGTATGATTGACTTGTATCTATTCATTGCGTTAAGATCTGTTGAAGCCATTTTATACGAGGCCGGGACCCCTGCATTGAAAAACTACTATTGTAAAAACAAAGTACTTGAAAGTAGCAGTATATTATCTTTGACTTTTTTATTCAAAGTTATCAACTCCATGCTTTTCGCACCACAATAAACAGAAACTGCTAAAGTAATTGAAGCGAAACAAACCGTCGTAAGTTAGTTTGTCACTTTTTGCTGTTTTCCAAGAAGCACCGGTTGGAGATAGGTTATCAATGTTGCCATAGTTTCCGTGAAAGCCAACAGCGTCTGCAAAATAAACACAACCTTACGCAAAACTATACGTTGTACTTTTACCCACAACTTACATTTGGTACAGTAAAGTTCAACCAGGAGAATTAGCAATAATTTGTTCATGGTTATACAGTAGTAAACTGTCAACTCCAATCCCGAGTCAGGTGTGAATTATTCTTCTTAAGTCAAGCTTCTTAAGGACGTAACAACTTCCTGGCCCGAAAGCTGGCGTGGGCAATGAGGAAGTTAGGTTGCACTGCGATTGCAAAACCTCTTTGTCTGGTGCAAAATTTTAATTAGTTGCAAATTTTGTGCCAAAAGCCTTTTCCGATATTGAAATTTCACCAAACAAAGTTTTCCAAAAAATTATTGCAAATCCACCTTCGAACATTTAACATAAGACTTACTCATAACTCGACAACCTGCTAGTTATAAGCAGTTCACAGTCAGCGAAAGAGTTTTACCGTAAAAACAAAAATCGTATGAATTAAAATACGCGCCTTGCTAATGACTTGTAGCTTTGACAGCACCACACCCCTGTCTGAATTTGTTATTCTCACATCTCACTTGTATTTTGAGACCTCGCCCCGAAATTTCAGGAAAAGGGGACTAAGTCAGCGCGTACGATGCCAATGAACGTGTTTCAATGTAAAATTAAATTTTTGCACCAGACAATGAAGTAATGTAATCTCAGTGCAACCAAACTCCCTCAAACCAGCTTTGTGACCAGGATATGGTGGCCTATACATTTTTCCATAAGAAAAAAAAATTCGTTTCGAATTTCGTTTTCCCGAAACAAATTTTGTTTTGAAATAATCAATTTTGTTTCCAAAAGCAAAATTCGAAACAGAGTTCAAAACGAATTTCAGAAAAGGTGGTTATGGTCAAAAACGAAATTCGAAACAAATTTTTTGGAAAAACTTTTTTTTAAAAGTGAATATCGCTTGATGGAAACAAAGAGCTGATATTTAATATAATGACGTCAGTATTCAAAAACATATTTTTGTAAACAAATTTTGTTAACAAATCAAAGACCGTTTTGAAATGCCCAAATTTTGAACTATCAAAAATGAAACTGTGAAAACAAAATTTGTTTTCGAAACAAAATTCGTTTGCAAATGCCTTTAGTACGTTACTCACTATGATGTAAACAGTGGGAAACAAATTATGTTTTCGAAACAAAATTCGTTTACAAATGCCTTTGGATCGTTAGTATCTATGTTGCCCATAGCGGAAAACAAAATTCGTTTCCGAAACAAAATGCGTTTACAAATGCCGTTGGATCGTTACTATCTATGTTGCCCATAGCGGAAACAAAATTTGTTTTCGAAACAAAATTCGTTTACAAATGCCTTTGGATCGTTACTATCTATGTTGCCCATAGCAGGAAACAAAATTTGTTTTCGAAACAAAATTCGTTTACAAATGCCTTTGGATCGTTACTATCTATGTTGCGCATAGCGGGAAACAAAATTCGTTTTCGGAACAAAATTCGTTTACAAATGCCTTTGGTTCGTTACTCACCATGATGTCTATACCGGGAAACAAAAATTCGTTTTCGAAACAAAATTCGTTTACAAACGCCTTTGGATCGTTACTATCTATGTATGCCCATAGCGGGAAACAAAATTTGTTTTCGAAACAAAATTCGTTTACAAATGCCTTTGTATCGTTACTATCTATGTTGCCCATAGCGGGAAACAAAATTCGATTTCGAAACAAAATTCGTTTACAAATGCCTTTGGATCGTTGCTATCTATGTTGCCCATAGCGGGAAACAAAATTTGTTTTCGAAACAAAATTCGTTTACAAATGCCTTTGTATCGTTACTATCTATGTTGCCCATAGCGGGAAACAAAATTCGTTTTCGAAACAAAATTTGTTCACAAATGCCTTTGGGTCGTTTCTATCTATGTTGCCCATAGAGGGAAACAAAATTCGTTTTCGAAACAAAATTCGTTTACAAATGCCTTTGGATCGTTACTATCTATGTTGCCCATAGCGGGAAACAAAATTCGTTTTCGAAACAAAATTCGTTTACAAATGCTTTTGGATCGTTACTATCTATGTTGCCCATAGCGGGAAACAAAATTCGTTTACAAATGCTTTTGGATCGTTACTATCAATGTTGCCCATAGCGGGAAACAAAATTCGTTCACAAATGCCTTTGGAAAGTTACTATCTATGTTGCCCATAGCGGGAAACAAAATTCGTTTTCGAAACAAAATTCGTTTACAAATGCCTTTGGATCGTTACTATCTATGTTGCCCATAGCGGGAAACAAAATTCGTTTTCGAAACAAAATTCGTTTACAAATGCCTTTGGATCGTTACTATCTATGTTGCCCATAGCGGGAAAAAAAATTTGTTTTGGAAACAAAATGCGTTTACAAATGCCTTTGGATCGTTACTATCTATGTTGCCCATAGCAGGAAACAAAATTTGTTTTCGAAACAAAATTCGTTTACAAATGCCTTTGGATCGTTACTCACCATGATGTCTATACCGGGAAACAAAAATTCGTTTTCGAAATTAATTTCGTTTTCAAATGCTTTGGTTCGTTACTCACCATGTTGTACATAGTGGGAAACATAATTTGTTTTCGAAACAAAATTCGTTTACAAATGCCTTTGGATCGTTACTATCTATGTTGCCCATAGCGGGAAACAAAATTCGTTTTCGAAACAAAATTCGTTTACAAATGCCTTTGGATCGTTGCTATCTATGTTGCCCATAGCGGGAAACAAAATTCGATTTCGAAACAAAATTCGTTTACAAATGCCTTTGGATCGTTGCTATCTATGTTGCCCATAGCGGGAAACAAAATTTGTTTTCGAAACAAAATTCGTTTACAAATGCCTTTGGATCGTTACTATCTATGTTGCCCATAGCGGGAAACAAAATTCGTTTCCGAAACAAAATGCGTTTACAAATGCCTTTGGATCGTTACTATCTATGTTGCCCATAGCGGGAAACAAAATTCGTTTCCGAAACAAAATGCGTTTACAAATGCCTTTGGATCGTTACTATCTATGTTGCCCATAGCAGAAACAAAATGCGTTTACAAATGCCTTTGGATCGTTACTATCTATGTTGCCCATAGCGGGAAACAAAATTTGTTTTCGAAACAAAATTCGTTTACAAATGCCTTTGGATCGTTACTATCTATGTTGCCCATAGAGGGAAACAAAATTTGCTTTCGAAACAAAATTCGTTCACAAATGCCTTTGTATCGTTAGTATCTATGTTGCCCATAGCGGGAAACAAAATTCGTTTTCGAAACAAAATTCGTTTACAAATGCCTTTGGATCGTTACTATCTATGTTGCGCATAGCGGGAAACAAAATTCGTTTTCGGAACAAAATTCGTTTACAAATGCCTTTGGTTCGTTACTCACCATGATGTCTATACCGGGAAACAAAAATTCGTTTTCGAAACAAAATTCGTTCACAAACGCCTTTGGATCGTTACTATCTATGTATGCCCATAGCGGGAAACAAAATTTGTTTTCGAAACAAAATTCGTTTACAAATGCCTTTGTATCGTTACTATCTATGTTGCCCATAGCGGGAAACAAAATTCGTTTTCGAAACAAAATTCGTTTACAAATGCCTTTGGATCGTTGCTATCTATGTTGCCCATAGCGGGAAACAAAATTCGATTTCGAAACAAAATTCGTTTACAAATGCCTTTGGATCGTTGCTATCTATGTTGCCCATAGCGGGAAACAAAATTTGTTTTCGAAACAAAATTCGTTTACAAATGCCTTTGTATCGTTACTATCTATGTTGCCCATAGCGGGAAACAAAATTCGTTTTCGAAACAAAATTTGTTCACAAATGCCTTTGGGTCGTTTCTATCTATGTTGCCCATAGAGGGAAACAAAATTCGTTTTCGAAACAAAATTCGTTTACAAATGCTTTTGGATCGTTACTATCTATGTTGCCCATAGCGGGAAACAAAATTTGTTTTCGAAACAAAATTCGTTTACAAATGCTTTTGGATCGTTACTATCTATGTTGCCCATAGCGGGAAACAAAATTCGTTTTCGAAACAAAATTTGTTCACAAATGCCTTTGGGTCGTTTCTATCTATGTTGCCCATAGAGGGAAACAAAATTCGTTTTCGAAACAAAATTCGTTTACAAATGCTTTTGGATCGTTACTATCTATGTTGCCCATAGCGGGAAACAAAATTCGTTTTCGAAACAAAATTCGTTTACAAATGCTTTTGGATCGTTACTATCTATGTTGCCCATAGCGGGAAACAAAATTTGTTTTCGAAACAAAATTCGTTTACAAATGCCTTTGGATCGTTACTATCTATGTTGCCCATAGCGGGAAACAAAATTTGTTTTCGAAACAAAATTCGTTTACAAATGCTTTTGGATCGTTACTATCTATGTTGCCCATAGCGGGAAACAAAATTCGTTTACAAATGCTTTTGGATCGTTACTATCAATGTTGCCCATAGCGGGAAACAAAATTCGTTCACAAATGCCTTTGGAAAGTTACTATCTATGTTGCCCATAGCGGGAAACAAAATTCGTTTTCGAAACAAAATTCGTTTACAAATGCCTTTGGATCGTTACTATCTATGTTGCCCATAGCGGGAAACAAAATTCGTTTTCGAAACAAAATTCGTTTACAAATGCCTTTGTATCGTTACTATCTATGTTGCCCATAGCGGGAAACAAAATTTGTTTTGGAAACAAAATTCGTTTACAAATGCCTTTGGATCGTTACTATCTATGTTGCCCATAGCAGGAAACAAAATTTGTTTTCGAAACAAAATTCGTTTACAAATGCCTTTGGATCGTTACTCACCATGATGTCTATACCGGGAAACAAAAATTCGTTTTCGAAATTAATTTCGTTTTCAAATGCTTTGGTTCGTTACTCACCATGTTGTACATAGTGGGAAACATAATTTGTTTTCGAAACAAAATTCGTTTACAAATGCCTTTGGATCGTTACTATCTATGTTGCCCATAGCGGGAAACAAAATTCGTTTTCGAAACAAAATTCGTTTACAAATGCCTTTGGATCGTTGCTATCTATGTTGCCCATAGCGGGAAACAAAATTCGATTTCGAAACAAAATTCGTTTACAAATGCCTTTGGATCGTTGCTATCTATGTTGCCCATAGCGGGAAACAAAATTCGTTTTCGAAACAAAATTCGTTTACAAATGCCTTTGGATCGTTACTATCTATGTTGCCCATAGCGGGAAACAAAATTCGTTTCCGAAACAAAATGCGTTTACAAATGCCTTTGGATCGTTACTATCTATGTTGCCCATAGCGGGAAACAAAATTCGTTTCCGAAACAAAATGCGTTTACAAATGCCTTTGGATCGTTACTATCTATGTTGCCCATAGCAGAAACAAAATTCGTTTCCGAAACAAAATGCGTTTACAAATGCCTTTGGATCGTTGCTATCTATGTTGCCCATAGCGGGAAACAAAATTTGCTTTCGAAACAAAATTCGTTTACAAATGCCTTTGTATCGTTAGTATCTATGTTGCCCATAGCGGGAAACAAAATTCGTTTTCGAAACAAAATTCGTTTACAAATGCCTTTGGATCGTTGCTATCTATGTTGCCCATAGCGGGAAACAAAATTCGTTTTCGAAACAAAATTCGTTTACAAATGCCTTTGGATCGTTGCTATCTATGTTGCCCATAGCGGGAAACAAAATTCGTTTTCGAAACAAAATTCGTTTACAAATGCTTTGGATCGCTGCTATCTATGTTGCCTATAGCGGGAAACAAAATTCGTTTTCGAAACAAAATTCGTTTACAAATGCTTTTGGATCGTTACTCTCTATGTTGCCCATAGCGGGAAACAAAATTCGTTTTCGAAACAAAATTCGTTTACAAATGCCTTTGGATCGAAATTTTGCACACAAATACTAGATGCCAGTACAAAACGAGCAGTGAAAACCAAATTGGCCTATGTCCTTTAGCATTTTTATATCAAGCGACTTGAAATTTTGAACACAAATACTAGATGCCAGTGCAAAACGAGCAGTGAAAACCAAATTGGCCTATGTCTTTTAGTTTTTTATTCGCGACCGAAAACGCATGTTTGACTCTGTGGTGGCTAAGGTTCGTCGAAATTAACTCAAATTGAGAGTTGCCCGCTTGCAATTTGAACATTTTTATATCAAGCGACTTGAAATTATGCACACAAATACTACATGCCAGTACAAAACGAGCAGTGAAAACCAAATTGGCCTATGTCCTTTAGTTTTTTATTCGTGACCGAAAACGCATGTTTGACACTATGGTGGCTAAGGATCGGCGAAATTAACTCAAATTGACAGTTGCCCGCTTGCAATTTGAACATTTTTATATCAAGCGACTTGAAATTTTGCACACAAATACTAGATGCCAGTGCAAAACGAGCAGTGAAAACCAAATTGGCCTATGTCCTTTAGCTTTTTATTCGCGACCGAAAACGCATGTTTGACTCTATGGTGGCTAAGGTTCGTCGAATTTAACTCAAATTGAAAGTTGCCCGCCTGCAATTTGAACATTTTTATATCAAGCGACTTGAAATTTTGAACACAAATACTAGATGCCAGTGCAAAACGAACAAGAAAAACCAAATTGGCCTATGTCTTTTAGTTTTATATTCGCGACCGAAAACGCATGTTTGGCACTATGGTGGCTAAGGTTCGTCGAAATTAACACAAATTGACAGTTGCCTGCCTGCAATTTGAACATTTTTATATCAAGCGACTTGAAATTTTGCACACGAATACTAGATGCCAGTGCAAAACGAACAAGAAAAACCAAATTGGCCTATGTCTTTTAGTTTTATATTCGTGACCGAAAACGCATGTTTGACACTATGGTGGCTAAGGTTCGGCGAAATTTACTCAAATTGACAGTTGCCCGCTTGCAATTTGAACATTTTTGTATCAAGCGACTTGAAATTTTGCACACAAATACTAGATGCCAGTACAAAACGAGCAGAGCAAACCAAATTGGCCTATATCCTTTAGTTTTTTATTCGCGACCGAAAACGCATGTTTGGCACTATGGTTGCCAAGGATCGGCGAAATTAACTCAAATTGAGAGTTGCCCGCCTGCAATTTGAACATTTTTATATCAAGCGACTTGAAATTTTGCACACAAATACTAGATGCCAGTACAAAACGAGCAGTGAAAACCAAAATGGCCTATGTCCTTTAGTTTTTTATTCGCGACCGAAAACGCATGTTTGACTCTATGGTGGCTAAGGTTCGTCGAATTTAACTCAAATTGACAGTTGCCCGCTTGTAATGTGAACATTTTTATATCAAGCGACTTGAAACTTTGCACACAAATACTAGATGCCAGTGCAAAACGAACACGAAAAACCAAATTGGCCTATGTCTTTTAGTTTTTTATTCGCGACCGAAAACGCATGTTTGACACCATGGTGGCTAAGGTTCGTCGAAATTAACTCAAATTGACAGTTGCCCGCTTGCAATTTGAACATTTTTATATCAAGCGACTTGAAATTTTGCACACAAATACTAGATGCCAGTACAAAACGAGCAGAGCAAACCAAATTGGCCTATATCCTTTAGTTTTTTATTCGCGACCGAAAACGCATGTTTGGCACTATGGTTGCCAAGGATCGGCGAAATTAACTCAAATTGAGAGTTGCCCGCCTGCAATTTGAACATTTTTATATCAAGCGACTTGAAATTTTGCACATAAATACTAGATGCCAGTGCAAAACGAACAATAAAAACCAAATTGGCCTATGTCTTTTAGTTTTTTATTCGCGACCGAAAACGCATGTTTGACACTATGGTGGCTAAGGTTCGGCGAAATTTACTCAAATTGACAGTTGCCCGCCTGCAATTTGAACATTTTTATATCAAGAGACTTGAAATTTTGTACACAAATACTAGATGCCAGTACAAAACGAGCAGTGCAAACCAAATTGGCCTATGTCTTTTAGTTTTTTATTCGCGACCGAAAACGCATGTTTGACACCATGGTGGCTAAGGTTCGTCGAAATTTACTCAAATTGACAGTTGCCCGCCTGCAATTTGAACATTTTTGTATCAAGCGACTTGAAATTTTGCACACAAATACTAGATGCCAGTGCAAAACGAACAATAAAAACCAAATTGGCCTATGTCTTTTAGTTTTTTATTCGCGACCGAAAACGCATGTTTGACACTATGGTGGCTAAGGTTCGTCGAAATTTACTCAAATTGACAGTTGCCCGCTTGCAATTTGAACATTTTTATATCAAGCGACTTGAAATTATGCACACAAATACTACATGCCAGTACAAAACGAGCAGTGAAAACCAAATTGGCCTATGTCCTTTAGTTTTATATTCGCGACCGAAAACGCATGTTTGACGCTATGGTGGCTAAGGTTCGTCGATTTTTACTCAAATTGACAGTTGCCCGCTTGCAATTTGAACATTTTTACATCAAGCGACTTGAAATTTTGCACACAAATACTAGATGCCATTACAAAACGAGCAGTGAAAACCAAATTGGCCTATGTCCTTTAGTTTTTTATTCGCGACCTAAAACGCATGTTTGACACTATGGTGGCCAAGGATCGGCGAAATTAAGTCAAATTGACAGTTGCCCGCCTGCAATTTGGACATTTTTATATCAAGCGACTTGAAATTTTGCACACAAATACTAGATGCCAGTGCAAAACGAACAAGAAAAACCAAATTGGCCTATGTCTTTTAGTTTTATATTCGTGACCGAAAACGCATGTTTGACACTATGGTGGCTAAGGTTCGTCGAAATTTACTCAAATTGACAGTTGCCCGCTTGCAATTTGAACATTTTTATATCAAGCGACTTGAAATTATGCACACAAATACTACATGCCAGTACAAAACGAGCAGTGAAAACCAAATTGGCCTATGTCCTTTAGTTTTATATTCGCGACCGAAAACGCATGTTTGACGCTATGGTGGCTAAGGTTCGTCGATTTTTACTCAAATTGACAGTTGCCCGCTTGCAATTTGAACATTTTTACATCAAGCGACTTGAAATTTTGCACACAAATACTAGATGCCATTACAAAACGAGCAGTGAAAACCAAATTGGCCTATGTCCTTTAGTTTTATATTCGCGACCGAAAACGCATGTTTGACACTATGGTGGCTAAGGTTCGTCGAAATTAACTCAAATTGACAGTTGCCCGCTTGCAATTTGAACATTTTTATATCAAGCGACTTGAAATTTTGCACACAAATACTAGATGCCAGTGCAAAACGAACAATAAAAACCAAATTGGCCTATGTTCTTTAGTTTTTTATTCGCGACCTAAAACGCATGTTTGACACTATGGTGGCCAAGGATCGGCGAAATTAAGTCAAATTGACAGTTGCCCGCCTGCAATTTGAACATTTTTATATCAAGCGACTTGAAATTTTGCACACAAATACAAGATGCCAGTGCAAAACGAACAAGAAAAACCAAATTGGCCTATGTCTTTTAGTTTTATATTCGTGACCGAAAACGCATGTTTGACACTATGGTGGCTAAGGTTCGGCGAAATTTACTCAAATTGACAGTTGCCCGCTTGTAATTTGAACATTTTTATATCAAGCGACTTGAAATTTTGCACACAAATACTAGATGCCAGTGCAAAACGAACACGAAAAACCAAATTGGCCTATGTCTTTTAGTTTTATATTCGTGACCGAAAACGCATGTTTGACACTATGGTGGCTAAGGTTCGGCGAAATTTACTCAAATTGACAGTTGCCCGCTTGCAATTTGAACATTTTTATATCAAGCGACTTGAAATTTGCACACAAATACTAGATGCCAGTACAAAACGAGCAGAGCAAACCAAATTGGCCTATATCCTTTAGTTTTTTATTCGCGACCGAAAACGCATGTTTGACACTATGGTTGCCAAGGATCGGCGAAATTAACTCAAATTGAGAGTTGCCCGCCTGCAATTTGAACATTTTTATATCAAGCGACTTGAAATTTTGCACATAAATACTAGATGCCAGTGCAAAACGAACAATAAAAAACAAATTGGCCTATGTCTTTTAGTTTTTTATTCGCGACCGAAAACGCATGTTTGACACTATGGTGGCTAAGGTTCGGCGAAATTTACTCAAATTGACAGTTGCCCGCCTGCAATTTGAACATTTTTATATCAAGAGACTTGAAATTTTGTACACAAATACTAGATGCCAGTACAAAACGAGCAGTGAAAATTAAATTGGCCTATGTCCTTTAGTTTTTTATTCGCGACCGAAAACGCATGTTTGGCACTATGGTTGCCAAGGATCGGCGAAATTAACTCAAATTGACAGTTGCCCGCCTGCAATTTGAACATTTTTATATCAAGCGACTTGAAATTTTGCACATAAATACTAGATGCCAGTGCAAAACGAGCAGTGAAAACCAAATTGGCCTATGTCCTTTAGCTTTTTATTTGCGACCGAAAACGCATGTTTGACACCATGGTGGCTAAGGTTCGTCGAATTTAACTCAAATTGACAGTTGCCCGCTTGTAATTTGAACATTTTTATATCAAGCGACTTGAAATTTTGCACACAAATACTAGATGCCAGTGCAAAACGAACAATAAAAACCAAATTGGCCTATGTCTTTTAGTTTTTTATTCGCGACCGAAAACGCATGTTTGACACTATGGTGGCTAAGGTTCGTCGAAATTTACTCAAATTGACAGTTGCCCGCTTGCAATTTGAACATTTTTATATCAAGCGACTTGAAATTATGCACACAAATACTACATGCCAGTACAAAACGAGCAGTGAAAACCAAATTGGCCTATGTCCTTTAGTTTTATATTCGCGACCGAAAACGCATGTTTGACACTATGGTGGCTAAGGTTCGTCGATTTTTACTCAAATTGACAGTTGCCCGCTTGCAATTTGAACATTTTTACATCAAGCGACTTGAAATTTTGCACACAAATACTAGATGCCATTACAAAACGAGCAGTGAAAACCAAATTGGCCTATGTCCTTTAGTTTTATATTCGCGACCGAAAACGCATGTTTGACACTATGGTGGCTAAGGTTCGTCGAAATTTACTCAAATTGACAGTTGCCCGCTTGCAATTTGAACATTTTTACATCAAGCGACTTGAAATTTTGCACACAAATACTAGATGCCATTACAAAACGAGCAGTGAAAACCAAATTGGCCTATGTCCTTTAGTTTTTTATTCGTGACCGAAAACGCATGTTTGACACCATGGTGGCTAAGGATCGGCGAAATTAACTCAAATTGACAGTTGCCCGCCTGCAATTTGAACATTTCTATATCAAGCGACTTGAAATTTTGCACACAAATACTAGATGCCATTACAAAACGAGCAGTGAAAACCAAATTGGCCTATGTCCTTTAGTTTTTTATTCGCGACCGAAAACGCATGTTTGACACTATGGTGGCTAAGGTTCGTCGAAATTAACTCAAATTGACAGTTGCCCGCCTGCAATTTGAACATTTTTGTATCAAGCGACTTGAAATTTTGCACACAAATACTAGATGCCAGTACAAAACGAGCAGAGCAAACCAAATTGGCCTATATCCTTTAGTTTTTTATTCGCGACCGAAAACGCATGTTTGACACTATGGTGGCTAAGGTTCGTCGAAATTAACTCAAATTGACAGTTGCCCGCTTGTAATTTGAACATTTTTATATCAAGCGACTTGAAATTTTGCACACAAATACTAGATGCCAGTGCAAAACGAACAAGAAAAACCAAATTAGCCTATGTCATTTAGTTTTATATTCGCGACCGAAAACGCATGTTTGACACTATGGTGGCTAAGGTTCGTCGAAATTAACACAAATTGAAAGTTGCCTGCCTGCAATTTGAACATTTTCATATCAAGCGACTTGTAATTTTGCACACAAATACTAGATGCCAGTGCAAAACGATCAAGAAAAACCAAATTGGCCTATGTCTTTTAGTTTTATATTCGTGACCGAAAACGCATGTTTGACACTATGGTGGCTAAGGTTCGGCGAAATTTACTCAAATTGACAGTTGCCCGCTTGCAATTTGAACATTTTTATATCAAGCGACTTGAAATTGTGCACACAAATACTAGATGCCAGTACAAAACGAGCAGATCAAACCAAATTGGCCTATATCCTTTAGTTTTTTATTCGCGACCGAAAACGCATGTTTGGCACTATGGTTGCCAAGGATCGGCGAAATTAACTCAAATTGAGAGTTGCCCGCCTGCAATTTGAACATTTTTATATCAAGCGACTTGAAATTGTGCACACAAATACTTGATGCCAGTACAAAACGAGCAGATCAAACCAAATTGGCCTATATCCTTTAGTTTTTTATTCGCGACCGAAAACGCATGTTTGACGCTATGGTGGCTAAGGTTCGTCGAAATTTACTCAAATTGACAGTTGCCCGCTTGCAATTTGAACATTTTTATATCAAGCGACTTGAAATTTTGTACACAAATACTAGATGCCAGTACAAAACGAGCAGTGAAAACCAAATTGGCCTATGTCTTTTAGTTTTTTATTCGCGACCGAAAACGCATGTTTGACACCATGGTGGCTAAGGTTCGTCGAAATTTGCTCAAATTGACAGTTGCCCGCCTGCAATTTGAACATTTTTGTATCAAGCGACTTGAAATTTTGCACACAAATACTAGATGCCAGTGCAAAACGAACAATAAAAACCAAATTGGCCTGTGTTCTTTAGTTTTTTATTCGCGACCGAAAACGCATGTTTGACACTATGGTGGCCAAGGATCGGCGAAATTAACTCAAATTGACAGTTGCCCGCCTGCAATTTGAACATTTTTATGTCAAGCGATTTGAAATTTTGTACACAAATACTAGATGCCAGTACAAATCGAGCAGTGAAAATCAAATTGGCCTATGTCCTTTAGTTTTTTATTCGCGACCGAAAACGCATGTTTGACGCTATGGTGGCCAAGGTTCGTCGAATTTAACTCAAATTGACAGTTGCCCGCCTGCAATTTGAACATTTTTATGTCAAGCGACTTGAAATTTTGCACACAAATACTAGATGCCAGTACAAATCGAGCAGTGAAAATCAAATTGGCCTATGTCTTTTAGTTTTTTATTCGCGACCGAAAACGCATGTTTGACACCATGGTGGCTAAGGTTCGTCGAAATTTACTCAAATTGACAGTTGCCCGCCTGCAATTTGAACATTTTTGTATCAAGCGACTTGAAATTTTGCACACAAATACTAGATGCCAGTGCAAAACGAACAATAAAAACCAAATTGGCCTATGTCCTTTAGTTTTTTATTCGCGACCGAAAACGCATGTTTGACACTATGGTGGCCAAGGATCGGCGAAATTAAGTCAAATTGACAGTTGCCCGCCTGCAATTTGAACATTTTTATGTCAAGCGACTTGAAATTTTGCACACAAATACTAGATGCCAGTACAAATCGAGCAGTGAAAATCAAATTGGCCTATGTTATTTGGTTTTTTATTCGCGACCGAAAACGCATGTTTGACACCATGGTGGCTAAGGTTCGTCGAAATTTACTCAAATTGACAGTTGCCCGCCTGCAATTTGAACATTTTTGTATCAAGCGACTTGAAATTTTGCACACAAATACTAGATGCCAGTGCAAAACGAACAATAAAAACCAAATTGGCCTATGTCCTTTAGTTTTTTATTCGCGACCGAAAACGCATGTTTGACACTATGGTGGCCAAGGATCGGCGAAATTAAGTCAAATTGACAGTTGCCCGCCTGCAATTTGAACATTTTTATGTCAAGCGACTTGAAATTTTGCACACAAATACTAGATGCCAGTACAAATCGAGCAGTGAAAATCAAATTGGCCTATGTCCTTTAGCTTTTTATTCGCGACCGAAAACGCATGTTTGACTCTATGGTGGCTAAGGTTCGTCGGAAATAATTGATTTTGAGAGACCGCCTGCGATGGTGGTCGAAAATTTTTTTGACATTTTTAAATCAAGTAACTTTGAACTTCACACACAAATTACAGATTCTGTTTCCACTATGAACAACATATTTGTGTCGGACTAATGGTATTACAACACAGTGATTAATGGATCAACGGCATTTGTAATCGAATTTTGTTTCAAAAACAAATTTTGTTTCCCACTATGTACAACACAGTGATTAACGGTTTAAATGCATTTATAAACGAATTTTGTTTCGAAAACAAATTTTGTTTCCCACTCTATACAACACAGTGATTAACGGATCAAAGGCATTTGTAATCGAATTTTGTTTCGAAAACAAATTTTAATTCATGCTATGTTCATGATGTTTTTGTGCAACTTTTTGCATTTTTGAATAGATAAAATCAGTTATCACAGTATATATAGACGTAAGTTATACTTACTGAGGCGTTTCAACTTTAAATTAAGAAACGTTTTGCTTCAACATATGCCCTACTCACACATATTTCGCACAGCGTTTGTTTCGTGTGATAGTGGATGAAAATCTAGTTTGTTTTGGATTAATTCGTATGACATGTTCCAACAGATTAGTTTGATAAATTAGTTGAAAAAGATTTCTGATTTAGGAACAATCCTTAACCCCGGCCCCATTATCTCACGTTTGGACCAACATTGTCCAATTTATCCGATAGTGTTGATTTAAATAGCTCATTTGACACCTGTATAACCTAGCATTTTTATTCCATAATATGTTACAGCACGTTTGCGTAACGCTTCTAATTTCAAGTATGGCCCTCTACCCCCATCATGTGGCCAGTCGTCGTCAAGAATTTTGTTCACAAAATTCGTTCACAAAATTCGTTTACAAAATTTCAATTTTGTTTCCCACCATTACATGGGAAGAGAATGATCATAGTTGCACAGTGGAAAAATTTCAGTCAGATGGGAACTAATCTTACGGTCAAGCTTCTTAAGGACGTAAAAACTTCCTGGTGCGAGTAATAGGGAAGTTAGGTTGCAGTGCAATTGCAAAATCTGTTTGTATGGTGCAAAATTTTAATTAGTTGCAAATTATGCGCAAAGGCTTTTTCCGTTATTTAAATTTCACTAAGCAAAGTTTTCCAAAAAACTTATTGCAACCGAGGAAATATCGCAAACCCACCAACGAACAATCAACAAGATTTAATATATGACCAACAAACCTGCTGGTTAACAAAGTAACCTGCACTACATTATTTTTTCATACTGACCAATGCTATTCCAAGCTTAAAATTTGTTTTAAACTTTTTATAAATCAATGACAGTTAATTAACGCAAGGTTAGACTGCTTTATAGTCATCATCTATAGGAACCATTAAATAACGCTATACTTATTTCCTGCCAACATTCTAGTTTAAACTTTTGTGGGCGTCAACAACGGTCACGTGACGTAGTTAAACGAACGTGGTCCGACCTTAAAATACTGTACCGACAGCGCCGTCTTGCGTTTTATAAACCGATCAAACTAAACATCAGTTGCACAAAGGCAACATACCATTGAAATTCCGATTCAAACTCGTAATGCGGTTACGTATTTTGGGATGAGATTTCAACAATGTTGCACGGCGCATAAATGATCACAGGGCACCAGCAGTGATAACAAACACTTCATCCGATCATTTACATCATTACATAAATATAAATTGACTCTGTCTTCCAATTAATTATATTTCACACGCTGAATTATATTTCACAATTGGACAACAACGCACCAGCATGAAGACTACAATATGATCCAAGCGGTTAAGACTAATCAATATTGCGAAAGTCATACCACAACATCCACCATACATTACTTACTTTGTAACCAATTTAACTGAGCAACTACGCATCACTGATAACTAAAATATAGGCCTAGGTCGAAATTTAAAACCAACACCACTTCTAACATCAACTATTAGTCTTTGTATCCCTTTTCACGGAAGTACTGGGCTCTGGCCACTACGTCGTTGGAATAATCGTTTTTGCTTGTTCCCATGTCCAAGTTCTTCCATTAGCGGACGTTTATGCTTCCGAAATTGTAGCAGGCAACACCGACTTGAAGTTGACGATGCGAAGACCAGTCAGGAAATTTCCTTTCCATTTGCTTGTTACAATCGGCCAAAATTTTAGCAGCCTGGGAGATGTGTTCTTTGGAGTTCCATGCACCCTTTGTGGTGTGGTGTCGCTTGTCAATCTAAACCAAGTGGTTTGTATCTTTATTGTACATGCAATCTAACCCGTGATTCACAATCTCACTTAATATTTCTGTTTACTTTACTGAAGATTAATATAAACAATGATATGTTTTCTGCCCCTGAAACTCCAATGCTGGAAAAATATCATTGTTTGTATTTGTGCCTGATATTCTTAAAGTTAAATGTAATAAACCGTTAAATTGTTTCATACAGATTTTCATTTTTTTGTTGTCAAAACCAAGTGATGGCATTTTAGGCACTTCAGTTGCAAGAAAAACTGGACTAACATCAGTACAGATTTTTCACAAATAAATAGCAGTAGCAGTTTGAAAGAACCCAAACCTAATTGTTTAAATCTTATAGACTCACCTGCATCAGTCCAAATGCGTTCCCACCGTCGCCGAACCCGTTCTTTAACATTCTTCCCCCACGACTCTCCCGGCTCATAATACCTACAGCGATAAAGCTGAATTTGAAACCCCACACATACCTACATGAGTTAACAATACTTAAGCTTCATTATCAAGCGCAATACCTACCACTAGCGCAGGGTCGACGTCGTTTTTTCTTGCAGCACTCAATATCGACGATTTGTATCGGTTTACGTCTTCAAGGTCCGTAGATGCCATTTTTCTTGAAGCGCGAACTCCTGGATAATGGGATGTGAGTGACAACGGTTGCAGTGACGTTCATGGACTTACCGCTGTACGAAAGTCGATCGCCTCTTGCTGTTTGAAAGGACGCACCGGTGGGATGCAACTTATTAATGTCGCCAAACAAACCTGAACGGGATGCCGTGTTCCTTTGACCACCGACTGAAAAACTTAAAACCAATCCTTGGCCAGCACTTACGGTTCTTGTTCCAAAACAGGACATTCGGCAACAGTGTGTGCAAACGCCTAAGCAAACACGGTAACATTTACCTCATTTAATGAAATTGCATGGATATCAAAAACATAAAAATGCAATTGTTACGTTATTTGACAAAAACATTAACTTACTTACTTTGACAGCAAAGAACCATAAAAAGAATTAAAATGTGCATCTTCATCGGACCGGTAAACATCTTTTCCGTAATCCGAAACAATAAACTCAGTCAATGCCTAGCCCACCAAAGCTCATACCATGGTATCTTTGTAATCGAAACGGTTTCCAGAATCACTTACCGCACTCTCCAGTTTCGCATTGAACTAAGCATATACATAAAAGCTTTCTAAAACCCAAGTGGAATCCCTTCATCGATAGTGCAAGTTATGTGGTTGTTTAACTATACACATTTAAAGGACTATTACAGGAACCATCAAATAGTATTTGAGGTGCTCAATGATAACCCCGAATGCTTCACGCAACAGTTCAAAAGCGAGACATTGTTTTCTTTGCGTACCACCTACTTGAATGTTGCAAAGTAACAAAGGGGATGAACGAAAATTTTGATATCACTTACGATTTTTTTAATTCGAACTATACCCGCAAATTACGGAAAGGTGCTCATGTTCTACCTGGAATGCGGTCGCGTACCACAGGTGGCAAACGCACCACCGGTTGGGAAACACTGATCAGAAAATAATTGCCCTGTCACCAAGCGCCCAGCACCAATCGATCATTTATTTCCTAGCGCCCCCCAATCGCCCATTTGGTCTTCAACGCCCCCCGAACGATTGCAAACGCCCCCACTTCGAGAACAACTGCTTTACAGTATTATTCAATTTATTCAGTTTGTCGTGTCAGTCTCTGATCTATGACTATATGCTTGCTTGTGCACTGCTTTTATAAGAGACTGACTGTTAAACAACTTTATTCGCACGAGCTTTCGTGAGATTGATCTCGCTTCATCAGGTGCAGCAAATAACGTGTCAAATAAAATGCGGTAACAGCGCTAAAAACAAGGAAGAAAAAAAGGAAAAACGCACGAAGAGGTGATAATTGTTGGTCACTGAGTGCCCGTGGCATCTTGGTGCGTATAATGACTCATAAAGCCCCAGTCTCTATTGAGACCGTGGTTGATGGAGTCAAATTTTTCGATGTGGCGTTGTTCTGCCGTCTATCTCGCTAGTCTCGTTCTTCTTATAACCTTCTGTACCACCATGACCCTCAAGTCTTCAACACTGTGGTCAGGCTCGTTGAAATGAGCTCCTACCGGTTTCTCGTAGTTGTTGTGCCGAATATCATTTTTGTGACCGTTCATTCTTTGTCTCAGTGTTTGTCCGGTTTGTCCGATATACAAAGCTCGTGGACAGCGGGCACACGTCAAGGCGTAAATGACGTTGGTTGACCTGCACCGTATACAGCGTTCGGTTATACAGTTAAACGATATATATTCATACAATTTTAGTTGATTGTTTCCGCATTTTGTATCAAGTCAAAGCATCCATGCCCTCGCTTTAGTGCCACCCGCAGTTGTTTGTTTTGATACAGCAAAGAATTAATGCTCCCCACATTTCTGCGTCATCATCACATACGCAACCGCAGGTTTTGCAATATGTTCATTGTATGTGTGTGTTAAGCCAATCCTGTTTTCCCATTTAAACTGTTGAGAATGGTCAGCATATTGTTTTTGGCTTTCTTATTTAAAATTGCAAATCATGTGCAAATGCCTTTTCTAATATTCAAATTTCGCCAAACAAAGCATATTGTTTCAATAAAATTATCGCAAAGCAGTTCAAAGTCAGTAAAAGAGTTTTACCATGAATCAATGAAAATACGCGTCTTGCTAATGACTGATCAATTACTTGTAGCTTCGACTACAAATATGCAAAACACAATGCGATACACATTATCCATTCAAAGACTGAGTTTTGACAAAGAAGATCAAAGTGAGAAAATATTTTTGTTATTTACATGCGTTTAATTTGACAGCATTGACAATGTTAAAATTACAGTAGTGATTCCAAATTTACAACTGATAGTTTGCAAAATCGAACCAAGTTTGTACCGACATGTTCAATCACACAAATTTTCTCACAAACAAAGACTAACAAACTCGACAAATATTATTTAATTGTATCCATTTTCGCGAAAAAAACTGAGCCCTTGCAACGATATCATTGGAGTATGCATTATTGATTGTTCCTTTATCCAGTTTGTCCCAGGAGCGAACGTTGCAAATGCCAAAGTTGTAAGCAGCAATTCCGCCTTGCAGTTGCTAATCAAGACTCAAGATGGGGAATTTTGCTTGAACTTGAACAATAAAGTTGATCAGGATGTGTGCCTTGGAGTAGGTGGGTCAGAGAATTCCAATCTCCTTTCAAGTAGTAATATCGTTTGTCAATCTATAAGTTTCTTTGACACAAATAGTTGACAGAAGTTGTATTACGACGCAGAAAACATGCACATATACCGTATTTTACGGACCATAAAGCGCACCCGATTATAAGGCGCACTGTCAATAAATTGCTTTGATTGTTTTTTTGTTCATACATAAGGCGCACCGGGCTATAGAACGCAACGTATTTTAAGGAGTATGGGTTACCGTATAAAGTTTACTTGTTACGTAATAAATGTAAGCAAGTCACAATAGTACAATGAGCAAAAGAAAAAATGTGGCTAGTGAATAACACAGTTGCTAGTTGCTTTTACCGTAGTTTATTGTGTAAGACGGTGGTTTATTTATATAATAATAGTATCGGTACTGGTTTTGAGTGTAGGCAATAAAGCACTACTTGATCCATACATTAGACACACCGGCTTATAAGGCGCACGATCAATTTATGAGGAAAAAAAGGATTTAAATTGCGCCTTATGGCCCTTAAAATACGGTACCATACCCACGAAAATTTATTATATAGATTATTTTATGTGACATATGTGTATGATGATTCTTAAACTTTCAAGTTCCAGATTTCAAGTCTAATATCGACTCTTACCAAAGAGTAAACTATTCAATGATATTTTTGCTCAAAGATGCTCTGAAGAAAGTGCGATGTAAACCCACATATTCGAATTCACACAGAACAAAAACCTTTAAGATGAGATTTTTTGCATCAAATGTTTCCTGTTAAATTCAGATGTCAAATGTCGTACACTTGGTGTGCACTTTGGAGAAAATTCCTTCATGTGCTCATTTCGTTTGAAAGCGTTGAAAAACACGCGATTTGGGCAGATATGTTTACATTCACACTGAAGTGAAACCTTTCAGATGCGAAATTTGTGAAAAGGTTTGACCAACAAATGCCCATGTCAAAACGCTCAAACGTATTCAAACTGGAAAGAGGCCGTACAAGTGCATCGTGTGTAATCAAGCTCTAGACACAAAATGGAGCCTGGTCGCACACGTCCGGATACACAATGCTGATAAATCTTTAAAGAGTAAGTTTTGTTTAAACATACTTGCCCAGAAAAGCACTCGAATCTTCCACGTTTTTACCCAACCAATACAGGAGAGAAACCGTGTACAACATATGTGATAAAGCATCCACAAGTTCAGGCAATCAAACGAAGCATATCCGAATCTATAATGAAAAAAACAAACATTATAAGTGAATTGTTGCCATCAGTTATATGCCTATCCGTATATTGACATTTAATTTTTAATGTTACTAGAACAATTTGTGTCCACGCTTCTGGTTTTAGAAAACATGTTTCGCTTTTTAGTAAA
Organism: Ascidia mentula; assembly: GCF_947561715.1. NCBI lineage: Eukaryota > Metazoa > Chordata > Ascidiacea > Phlebobranchia > Ascidiidae > Ascidia > Ascidia mentula. The sequence continues at coordinate 17,205,833 of NC_138570.1, read as the reverse complement.
GCATCTTCAGTTATACAAACAAAATAAACAGAAAAGACATTGTTAGATGCTAAAAATGATAAAACAATAAAACTGGCCGAACAGTAGAAACCTCTGGTGCTAACATACTGGACGACGCTCTGATCAGATGTTACAAGTGACCTACTTTTTTATCACCACAGGCGTACATTGGTCAATCAGGTGAAACAACGATAAATAGTTTGTAATAAAGAAATCAAATCAAATGAAATGGGCGGGGCTATCGTAACTGACGGTAAAATTAATTTTTGAATGTTGATTTTAGCGTTTAAGTGTTTGTGCCATGTGTCCTCGTATATGTCCAATTGGTCTTTTGGCCCTTAATGGACCACTGTGACAAATTTGTCACGTTTAAAAAACCTCGAACTCACCGCCCCAAATTACAAATTTTTCCTATGCAGGTATATTAGTCTCTCATTGCGACACCAAATTATTTTTTCTTTAAATTTAATAATTCTGTCCATAGAGGGTTAAGAACATCTGTTTGTAAAATGCTTATGATTCGAACTCACAACCATTATTCAGAAGTGTTGTTTAGTCGTATATTTATCTAATCATTGCAACCGTCAGTTTGTCACCTCGTGCACTTGTTAGATTAAAACCCCCCGCTTGGAAGTTGGCACGTTTTGAGTTCACGTCATTTCACTTTCCGTTTGTTTTATAATCGCCGAACTACACCTTCCACTGCAGATAACAACCACACCGTAAAACTTTTAATCGTAACTCCAAAACTTTTTTCTCTTCCTTTGGCACTTCAACCTTTAAATATTGATACATCTTTCAACTTCTTCACACGCAGAACTTTTTTCGTCCTGGGATACACTCCTATGTACAACAGCAGATATACCAATACGAAATTACAGAATTAGTAACGTTAGTTGGCGAGATATTTGGTGTGCAAGCAAACTGCAGATACAAATGAGGTGATTTCTGTTGCGCAATATGTCGAGTCAGTTTTAGTGGCTTTTGACCGGTTTCTTAAAACTGTGGTAAACATCAAGACAGAGGGCGCAAAATAATCAATTTGATTTAGTGTTGTCAAAGATATAATACTGTTTACAATTACGTTGTAGGTGTGAATTGTGAAATTATTGGTAATAGGCAAAAAGTTCAACAATTGTTGCTTAAGATAAAAAAAAAAACAGAAAACAAACAGAAATGGAACAGTTTCAATGCAAGATTTGTGAAAAGTCGTTTCAAACCAAACACTTACTGGAAAAGCATGACATCATTCACACAGGAGAGAAGCCATTTCGTTGCAAAAAAAATTCAGGAAGTGCAACCTTCCAAATCCACAAAGGATCATATACTGGAGAGAAGCCCTACAAGTGCACGTCTTGTTCGAAAGTGTTCAACCAGAAAGCACTTCTAAGCAGACACATTCGGACTCATACCGGAGAGAAACCTTACAAGTGCACATTTTGTTCGAAAGCGTATAGTCAAAAAGAAACTCTAATCATGCACATTCGGACTCATACTGGAGAGAAACCTTTTCGTTGTGATTTTTGTGAAAAGTGTTTCATAACGAAATCGAAATTGAAAATCCACAAACGAACTCATACTGGAAAGAAACCTTATAAATGCACTGTTTGTTCGCAAGGGTTTAGTCGTAAAGAAGCTTTAATGATACACATTCGTATCCATACTGGGGAGAAACCTTTCAGATGCGATTTTTGCGAAAAGTGTTTCGCAGCCACCTCCAATTTGAAATCCCACAAACGAACTCATACTGAAGAAAAACCATATAAATGCACGATTTGTTCGAAAATGTTCAGCCAGAGTGGAAGTCTAAGCAGACACATTCGGACTCATACTGGAGAGAAACCTTTCAAATGCACATTTTGTTCAAAAGCGTTCAAGCAAACAACACATCTAAGCTCACACATTCGGACACATACTGAAGAGAAACCTTTCAGATGCGATTATTGCGGAAAGTGTTTTACAGCCAAATCGACACTCAAAGACCACAAACTAACTCATACTGGAGAGAAACCTTTCAGATGCGATTATTGCGAAAAGTGTTTCACAGCCAAATCGACACTCAAAGACCACAAACTAACTCATACTGGAGAGAAACCTTTTAGATGCGATTTTTGCGAAAAGTCTTTTAAAACGTTATCGCAAGTCAAATTGCACGAACGAACCCATACGGGTGAGAAACCTTTCAAATGCACATTTTGTTCAAAATTATTCAGTCAAAAAGGCAATCTGGGTGCGCATATTCGAACTCATACTGGAAAGCGCCCGCTGACACCCATGTGACGGTTACCGCGTCAATTTGAGCACGGTTAAAAAATGCACTGGTTTAATTTAACCTCCCCCCCCCCCCCCCCCCCGCTTGGAAGTTGGCACGTTTTGAGTTCTTGTCATTTCACTTTCGTTTGTTTTGTAATCGCCGAACTACACCATCCACTGCAGATAAAAACCACTCCGTAAAACTTGTAATCGCTACTCCAAAACTTCTTTCTCTTCCTTTGGCACTTTAACCTATAAATATTGATACATCTTTCAACTTCTTTACACGCAGAACTTTTCACGTACTCGGATACACTCCTACGTACAATATCAGATATACCAATACGTAATTACAGAATTTGAAACGTTATTTGTCGAGACCTTTGGTGTGCAAGCAAACTGCAGAAAGAAATAAGGTAATTTCTGTTGCGCGAGATGTCGAGTCAGTTTTGGAGCGTTTTGAACCGTTTCTTACAACTTTGGTAAACATCAAGACAGAGGGCGCAAAATAATCAATTTGATTTAGTGTTGCCAAAGATATAATACTGTTTACAATTGAAACCTTTCAGATGCGATTTTTGCGAAAAGTGTTTCGCAACCACCTCCCATGTGAAATCCCACAAACGAACTCATACTGGAGAGAAACCTTTTGAATGCATAATTTGTTTGAAGGTGTTTAGCAGCAAAGCGAATCTAAGAAGGCACATGCGAACTCACACCAATGTGTAACCTGTGCAATGTTTTGCTAAAAAATGTTCAACCAAAAATGTCAAAAATGTTCAAAGATTCTTAAGCAGATACGTTTTATATTGGAGTGTGCCCACAGACCCACCCATGACTGATACCGGTAGTTTGGTGTGGCTTGTTGGTTCTGTGGTAACAGCAGATTTTTGACGCACGCATGTTCCGGGATTTAATTTCCACACAAAGCGCAACTGACATTATTACGTTTGTTTAAAGTAATCGGAAACTTGTGGCTTGATCTTGATGTGTATGCATGGTTGAACAGTTGTTAAATATATATAATTATAAACTTAATGCGGTTGATGCTTTGTGCGTGAAAGCTGTTGTTCGTTAAAGAAGAGTGCCCAGCAGTTGACTATAGGTAGTCCAATGTGCCTTTAAATAGAAATACGTGCCTTGCTCGTGACTGATCATTCATTTGTAGCTTCGACTGCAAATATGCAAAACAGAATGCGAAACGCATTATCCATTCAAAGCCTGAGTTTTGTAAGATCAAGTAAGATCAAAGGTTGCGTTATATTAGAAATTGACCTAAATCATCCCACATTGTGTAAACACATTCTATTGGGAATGGTTTCCGTTTATTGAAATTTTACTCCAATGAATTTCCCATTATTAAAACTATATTTTAAGAAGAAACGGCCACAATCGCTTTTGGAGGTTGACTCAGATATGTTGTGTTCTGGAAGCTTTGTTTACACGCGTTTAGTTTGACAGCATCGACAATGAAAACTGAAAATAGGCTTTGACCACCAGGTATCATAATGAATTATGAATCTGACGCTCTTCTGGTGGAGAACAACAATATACACCTTTTGTTTAAAAAAGATTGTATTTTCTGACGTTTCGCCTGTACGTACGACTAGGCTTCTTCAGAGAATAAAACAAACACAGTAGCGAAGCGAACCCACAGGGCAAAGAAATTGAGCGACGAAAAACAAAAGGGCGTAACAGCTAAAACACAGCGGGACATAATTCAATGGACAACATCGATCATGGGTCAAACGGCCAAACATGGGAAACAAAAGTCACGAATTGTTACGGGCGAAATTGCGGAACACGGGCGAAAGTACTTTTCCATCGTTCCGATTTAAAACATTCGGTAGCGAATTAATATAATAATTTTCCACAACCAACCGTTTTGCCAAAATTGTTTCATGTTTTAATACTTTTGCTTCCTTCCAATTGATACGGTGGTCGGTGTCAAGCATGTGGGCACATAGGGCAGATTTATTGGGTTCCATATTGCGTATGGCTGCCTTGTGTTCTTTAATACGGGACGTTAAATTGCGCTTAGTCTGGCCAATATACACAGTGTTACAATCAATACAAGGGATTAAGTAAACTACACCGGTCATTTGAAGCATGGGAATACGGTCTTTAGGTTTGGGAAACATGTTTTCTAAAGTGCATACCGGTTTCATGGCAACTTTTACGCCAGTGGCGTTGAGTATTCTTGATATCCGCTCAGAAACTCCCTGTACATATGGTATGGAAGTGAATGCTGTGTATGTTTGTGTGGGTTTGTTGTGTGTGTGGGGTGTGAGATTTAGGTTAGTGGGAAATTTGTTTAGTTTTGGAACGTTTCGAATGTGTTTGCGTTCAACCCTCCGAGTGTGTGGATCGGCAATATGTGTAATCGTTCTGTTATATAAGGTTCTGGCCACAATGAGTTTTTGATGTTTCGGATGGTGTGAGGTGTATTGTAAGTAGCGGTTAGTGTGTGTAGGCTTGTAAAAAATGGAGGTGGTAAGTTTCCCGTCCGGGTTTGCAGTGACGTTTGCGTCCAAAAATGACAGACTATGGTCATGTTGTGTTTCCCGGGTAAACTTAATAGAAGGTTCGATGCTGTTTATGTGGTTATGAAACCCTGCGACCTCGTCTTTTGCTATGATGACGTACGTGTCATCGACATAGCGGAGCCAAAGTCGCGGGGGTGTTTTGAAGGAAGCAAGAGCGGTTTGCTCAAGTTGTTCCATTATAATGTTGGCCAGAACCGGTGAAATGGGAGAGCCCATGGGGGTGCCAAAAATTTGTGTTACGTAAAAACGTCAATTCCGACAGATGTTGCGCTCAGAATATCCTTGGACCAACTACAACAAGACACAACACTACATGAACGTACCAATCTTAAGTTAACACACATCCAAGAGGCATTACAGTTGTGCTTAGACTCGACTGTTTTCACATATAAACACGACATTTACCAACAAATTTTTGGCACCCCCATGGGCTCTCCCATTTCACCGGTTTTGGCCAACATTATAATGGAACAACTTAAGCAAACCGCTCTTGCTTCCTTCAAAACACCCCCGCGACTTTGGCTCCGCTATGTCGATGACACGTACGTCATCATAGCAAAAGACGAGGTCGCAGGGTTTCATAACCACATAAACAGCATCGAACCTTCTATTAAGTTTACCCGGGAAACACAACATGACCATAGTCTGTCATTTTTGGACGTAAACGTCACTGCAAACCCGGACGGGAAACTTACCACCTCCATTTTTTACAAGCCTACACACACTAACCGCTACTTACAATACACCTCACACCATCCGAAACATCAAAAACTCACTGTGGCCAGAACCTTATATAACAGAACGATTACACATATTGCCGATCCACACACTCGGAGGGTTGAACGCAAACACATTCGAAACGTTCTAAAACTAAACAAATTTCCCACTAACCTAAATCTCACACCCCACACACACAACAAATCCAGACAAACATACACAGCATTCTCTTCCATACCAAATGTACAGGGAGTTTCTGAGCGGATATCAAGAATACTCAACGCCACTGGCGTAAAAGTTGCCATGAAACCGGTATGCACTTTAGAAAACATGATTCCCAAACCTAAAGACCGTATTCCCATGCTTCAAATGACCGGTGTAGTTTACTTAATCCCTTGTATTGATTGTAACACTGTGTATATTGGCCAGACTAAGCGCAATTTAACGTCCCGTATTAAAGAACACAAGGCAGCCATACGCAATATGGAACCCAATAAATCTGCCCTATGTGCCCACATGCTTGACACCGACCACCGTATCAATTGGAAGGAAGCAAAAGTATTAAAACATGAAACAATTTTGGCAAAACGGTTGGTTGTGGAAAATTATTATATTAATTCGCTACCGAATGTTTTAAATCGGAACGATGGAAAAGTACTTTCGCCCGTGTTCCGCAATTTCGCCCGTAACAATTCGTGACTTTTGTTTCCCATGTTTGGCCGTTTGACCCATGATCGATGTTGTCCATTGAATTATGTCCCGCTGTGTTTTAGCTGTTACGCCCTTTTGTTTTTCGTCGCTCAATTTCTTTGCCCTGTGGGTTCGCTTCGCTACTGTGTTTGTTTTATTCTCTGAAGAAGCCTAGTCGTACGTACAGGCGAAACGTCAGAAAATACAATCTTTTTTAAACAAAAGGTGTATATTTGTTGTTCTCCACCAGAAGAGCGTCAGATTCATAATTCAGCATCGACAATGTTAAAATTACAGTCGTGATTTCGAAATTTGCAACCGATAACTTGCTAAATCGAAGAGTTTCATCGACATGTTCAATCACACAAATTTTCTCACAAACAAAGACTTATATACTCGACAAATTTTCTTTAATTGTATCCATTTTGGCGAAAAAACTGAGCCCTAGCAACGACATCATTTGAGTAATCATTATGGTTTGTTCCTTTATCCAGTTTGTCCCAGGAGCGAACGTTGCGAATGCCAAAGTTGTAAGCAGCAATTCCGCCTTGCAGTTGCTGATCAAGACTCCAGGTGGGGAATTTTGCTTGGACTTGCAGAACAAAGTTGATCAGGATATGTGTGCCTTGGAGTACGTGGGTCAGAGAATTCCAATCTCCTTTTAACTTGTGATATCGTTTGTCAATCTATAACACAAATAGATGACAGAATGCTATATTACAACGCAGAAAACATGCATATATGCCTTCGTATAAAACAGCCCACAAAAATTTACTAAATACATTATTTTTTGTGACATATGTGAATGATGATTCTGAAACTTTCAAGTGTAAGATCATTTAGACAATCAAGAACGTCCACAAATAAAACAAAAACAAGGGTTTTTAAATTTCACAGTCAACTTTTCTGTGTTTGAAACATTTCAAGCAGGGGACCATGCACGTATGACACATGTTAATTCGTAGGACCTTTTCGGTGGTAATTTTGTATTTTTTCATTGTAAATTTGTATCTTCTATGTATTCTGATTCACAGTTATATTTTTGTTCGCAATGTTGCATTACCTGCATCAAACCCCAGGCGTTTCCATGGTCACCCCAGCCGTTCACCAAAGCCTTTCCGGCCCGACTTTCACGACTGATGATTCCTGAAACATGAAAATATTTCCATTACAAATTTCAACACGCATCGACCTTATGATTGTTTTCCCTTTAACCACTGCGAACGTAGTGTGTGTCATAGTCAATACAAACAATATCACACTGTGGGGGCGATTAATATACCTGCTATGACAGCGGGGTCCATGTAACTGCTTGTGGCTGCCGTTAGTATGATTGACTTGTATCTATTCATTGCGGTAAGATCTGTTGAAGCCATTTTATACGAGGCCGGGACCCCTGCATTGAAAAACTACTATTGTAAAAACAAAGTACTTGAAACCAGCAGTATATTATCTTTGACTTTTTTATTCAAAGTTATCAACTCCATGCTTTTCGCACCACAATAAACAGAAACTGCTAAAGTAATTGAAGCGAAACAAACCGTCGTAAGTTAGTTTGTCACTTTTTGCTGTTTTCCAAGAAGCACCGGTTGGAGATAGGTTATCAATGTTGCCATAGTTTCCGTGGAAGCCAACAGCGTCTGCAAATAAACACAACCTTACGCAAAACTATACGTTGTACTTTTACCCACAACTTACATTTGGTACAGTAAAGTTCAACCAGGAGAATTAGCAATAATTTGTTCATGGTTATACAGTAGTAAACTGTCAACTCCAATCCCGAGTCAGGTGTGAATTATTCTTCTTAAGTCAAGCTTCTTAAGGACGTAACAACTTCCTGGCCCGATAGCTGGTGTGAGCAATGAGGAAGTTAGGTTGCACTGCGATTGCAAAACCTCTTTGTCTGGTGCAAAATTTTAATTAGTTGCAAATTTTGTGCCAAAAGCCTTTTCCGATATTGAAATTTCACCAAACAAAGTTTTCCAAAAAATTATTGCTAATCCACCTTCGAACATTTAACATAAGACTTACTCATAACTCGACAACCTGCTAGTTATAAGCAGTTCACAGTCAGCGAAAGAGTTTTACCGTAAAAACAAAAATCGTATGAAATTTAAATACGCGCCTTGCTAATGACTTGTAGCTTTGACAGCACCACACCCCTGTCTGAATTTGTTATTCTCACATCTCACTTGTATTTTGAGACCTCGCCCCGAAATTTCAGGAAAAGGGGACTCAGCCAGCGCGTGCGATGCCAATGAACGTGTTTCAATGTAAAATTAAATTTTTGCACCAGACAATGAAGTAATGTAATCTCAGTGCAACCAAACTCTCTCAAACCAGCTTTGTGACCAGGAAGAGAATAATCATAGTTGCACAGTGGAAAAATTTCAGTCAGATGGGAACTAATCTTACGGTCAAGCTTCTTAAAGACCTAAAAACTTCCTGCTGCGAGTAATAGGGAAGTTAGGTTGCAGTGCAATTGCAAAATCTGTTTGTATGGTGCAAAATTTTAATTAGTTGCAATTATGCGCAAAGGCTTTTTCCGTTATTTAAATTTCACTAAGCAAAGTTTTCCAAAAAACTTATTGCAACCGAGGTAATATCGCAAACCCACCAACGAACAATCAACAAGATTTAATATATGACCAACAAACCTGCTGGTTAACAGTAAGTGAAAGAGTTTTACCGCGAAGTGTTTCAACAAAGTAACCTGCACTACATTATTTTTTCATACTGACCAATGCTATTCCAAGCTTAAAATTTGTTTTAAACTTTTTATAAATCAATGGCAGTTACTTAACGCAAGGTTAGACTGCTTTATAGTCATCATCTATAGGAACCTTTAAATAACGCTATACTTATTTCCTGCCAACATTCGAGTTTAAACTTTTGTGGGCGTCAACAACGGTCACGTGACGTAGTTAAACGAAAGTGGTCCGACCTTAAAATGCTGTATCGACAGCGCCGTCTTGCGTTTTATAAACCGATCAAACTAAACATCAGTTGCACAAAGGCAACATACCATTGAAATTCCGATTCAAACTCGTAATGCGGTTACGTATTTTGGGATGAGATTTCAACAATGTTGCACGGCGCATAAATGATCACTGGGCACCAGCAGTGATAACAAACACTTCATCCGATCATTTACATCATTACATGAATATAAATTGACTCTGTCTTCCAATTAATTATATTTCACACGCTGAATTATATTTCACAATTGGACAACAACGCACCAAAGCATGAAGACTACAATATGATCCAAGCGGTTAAGACTAATCAATATTGCGAAAGTCATACCACAACATCCACCATACATCACTTACTTTGTAACCAATTTAACTGAGCAACTACGCATCACTGGAAACTAAAATATAGGCCAAGGTCGAAATTTAAAACCAACACCACTTCTAACATCAACTATTAGTCTTTGTATCCCTTTTCACGGAAGTACTGGGCTCTGGCCACTACGTCGTTGGAATAATCGTTTTTGCTTGTTCCCATGTCCAAGTTCTTCCATGAGCGGACGTTTCTGCTTCCGAAATTGTAGCAGGCAACACCGGCTTGAAGTTGACGATGCGAAGACCAGTCAGGAAATTTCCTTTCCATTTGCTTGTAACAATCGGCCAAAATTTTAGCAGCCTGGGAGATGTGTTCTTTGGAGTTCCATGCACCCTTTGTGATGTGGTGTCGCTTGTCAATCTAAACCAAGTGGTTTGTAACTTTATTGTACATGTAATCTAACCCGTGATTCACAATATCACTTGATAATTCTGTTTACTTTACTGAAGATGAATATAAACAATGACATGTTTTCTGCCCCTGAAACTCCAATGCTGGAAAAATATCATTGTTTGTATTTGTGCCTGATATTCTTAAATTTAATTGTAATAAACCGTTCAATTGTTTCATACAGATTTTCATTTTTTTGTTGTCAAAACCAAGTGATGTCATTTTAGGCACTTCAGTTGCAAGAAAAATCTGGACTAACATCAGTACAGATTTTTCACAAATAAATAGCAGTAGCAGTTTGAAAGAACCCAAACCTAATTGTTTAAATCTTATAGACTCGCCTGCATCAGTCCAAATGCGTAACCTCTGTCACCCAACCCGTTCTTTAACATTCTTCCCCCACGACTCTCCCGGCTCATAATACCTACAGCGATAAAGCTGAATTTGAAACCCCACACATACCTACATGAGTTAACAATACTCAAGCTTCACTATCAAGCGTAATACCTGCCACTAGCGCAGGGTTGACGTCGTTTTTTCTTGCAGCACTCAATATCGACGATTTGTATCGGTTTACGTCTTCAAGGTCCCTAGATGACATTTTTCTTGAAGCTCGAACTCCTGGATAATGGGATGTGAGTGACAGCGGTTGCAGTGACGTTCATGGACTTACCGCTGTACGAAAGTCGATCGTCTCTTGCTGTTTGAAAGGACGCACCGGTTGGATGCAACTTATTAATGTCGCCAAACAAACCTGAACGGGGTGCCGTATTCCTTTGAGCACCGACTGAAAAACTTAAAACCAACCCTCGGCCAGCACTTACGGTTCTTGTTCCAAAACACGACATTCGGCAACAGTGTGTGCAAACGCCTAAGCAAACACGGTAACATTTACCTCATTTAATAAAATTGCATAGATGCAAAAACATTAATGCAATTGTTACGTTATTTGACAAAAACATTGACTTACTTACTTTGAGAGCAAAGAACCACAAAAAGAGTGAAAATATGCATCTTCATTGGACCGGTAAATATCTTTTCCGTAATCCGAAACAATAAACTCAGTCAATGCCTAGCCTACCAAAGCTCATACCATGGTATCTTTGTTATCGAAACGGTTTCCAAAGGCACTTACCCCACTCTTCTAGTTTCGCATTGAACTAAGCATATACATAAAAGCTTTCAAAAACCCAAGTGGAATCACTTCATTGATAGTGCAAGTTATGTGGTTGTTTAACTATACACATTTAAAGGACTAGTACAGGAACCATCAAATAGTATTTGAGGTGCTCAATGATAACCCCGAATGCTTCACGCAACAGTTCAAAAGCGAGATGTTGTTTTCGCCGTGTACCACCTTGTTGAGTGTTGCAAAGTAACAAAGGGGATGGACTATCGAAAATTTTGATATCGCTTACGATTTTTTCATTTAAACTATACCCGTAAATTACGGAAAGGTGCTCACGTTCTACCTGGAATGCGGTCGCGTACCATCGGTGGTAAACGTACCACCGGTTGGGAAACATTGACTTACGCTATAAGAGAAAATTTGCCCTGTCACCAAGCGCCCACCAATCGATCTTTTATTTCCTAGCGCCCCCGAATCGCCCATTTGGTCTCCAGCGTCCCCTGTACGATTGCAAACGCCCCCAGTGGGGCGTTGGCGCCCACTTCGAAAACCACTGCTTTACAGTATTATGTAAACCACCTTCGCAAACAACTTGCGGCAAAGCCTTAGGCATGCGTGTTGCCACAGAGTGCATGGAATGTAACGGCAGATGCTAAACCGGTTTTGAGTGATTTTTTGGGATTGTTTAGGCAAGCTCATTTGTTCGGCGAATATTTTTGCAACAACCTGGCGTGGCTCTGTAAAATATTCCTGGTGTTGCTAATTTTTAATTAAAAAGCTGTTCCACGACATTTGTCATTCACCACCCAAAACTTGTTTTTGTAAAATTATCAATTAACTCTACTCTTGCTGCCAAGCATTGCAAAATCTTTAATTCAGTTTAACAACAGAGACCGACTCGACTGTAAAACGACTTCAAAGAACAGGTAGGCGTTCATCTAATTCATATCAAAACAAGTATTGCTTACCTCAATCTATTTTCCTGAAACTTTAAAGTGATGCCTTATATGTACATGCATATAGCAAGAAATAGTTTTAAACTGTACAAACGTACATATTTGTTCTTGTAGTTGCGGCAAAAAAGCATTAAAAGTTGCAATATTTTCCGCCATTAACACAACATACTGTTTCAAACGCAGAAAAATCATGTATAAAAATTAAGAACAGTAAAAACCCTTCAGAATACCCTTAAAGTTGATGCTTTAATCCAGAAGAAACGTCAGTGAGAGGTGAAACACCACTAAGTGGATTTTTTTACATCAACAATAACTGCACTTTTATAAACATTCTTTTACAACACGACAAAATTACAAAAAAGTGAAATTACTCCGCAAAAGGCACAACAACACATAAAAATTACAGATTCACAATTTGAAAACAATCTTCCAAAGAAAACAGAAACTCAATTGATATTGATCAAACAACACCTTGTACCACAGGCAGTGACACACAACTTTCTGATACACTGCAAACCCAATACTTGATTTTTACAATTTTGTCCAATATAGGTAATTAATTGTCATTAGTCCAACAAATAAACAAAGCCGTCAATGAGGAGTTAATCACACCAAGTGTAGAAGTAAACTCTTTGCCATGCTGGAAGATATTTGGAGAGGGGATCAAATATATATCTTGCCAGAGGAACAGTTTTGGACAGGTAAGCAAAAAGTTGAAGAAGTTTGGGTCTAGACAAAATTGTAAAAGTGTATTGGTGACAGTGCTGTTTGGGTAAGGTTGCATTAACAATTGCGTGTACACAGCCAACTCAAATATAATTTTTCATTGACTCACATTTGCTGACAGTGTATCATACAGCTAACATGCTCTGCACAACTATGTAACTGAAGGACTGATAATACACTTAAGTCTTTTACTCATGACTAGCACCTTGCACTTTCTGCACTAAGAATGTTTTTTTTCTTGTTCCTGATGGAGTGATCATTGTTTTCAAGAAAACATTTGGGCATCACACCCCATGAAGTTTATCTTATTTTACCTTATCTTAAGCTCCTATATAAACTTCAGGCATTTATCCCAAAATCTGCAGCACTGTTTGTCACCACACATGAAATTGTTTTATTCTCCTAGTAAATAGCTCATTTCATTACGTCCCACACTGCACAAAATGCAATAGCTGATATTTTTGCAATTGACAATACCTGCATTTGTACTGAGTAAACAAGTCTATCTAACGCTTCCTTATTGAAAGACTGGTTCCTTAATTTTGCCAGAATCTAGCCCTCAACGAGGCGTTGTTTATTACACCAATTTAAGCATAGCTTTCTTGTGGTTTGGTGCAAAAACTTGGAGTTAACTATTCTAAACAGGAAAGCCAAAGCTATTATGCTGTTAATCATCCTTAGTAGACATTTCGGACAGTGCTGTGTTCATCATCAGTATATCTTAGAAATGAGATACAACATTTCTACAACTTTCTTGTGGTTATATGCAATTTTGTATTTGCAGAAACTGAGATTGCTCGTAAAAGTGAAACTGATTTTTTTAATTTGTTATCCACCAGCTGATTTCAATCCAAAACTTTCTGTTTTAAATTAATACTACCTTAGTAGTGATATTGTGTATAATAATACAATAAAACTTGATTAGACATTAACGAAGATCAATATTAACCCTTTAACAACCAATGCCATAAATTTTTCATACCCTACATGATGTATACCACAAAACACTTACCCAGTTGTTTTGTCAAACACTGGAGATCTGAGCAAGTAGAGCAGGAGGTTGGCATATCTTCTCTGCAACTCTTTTTCTTCCAAAGGATTCAACTTCTTGTTAGTCAACCTGTTTTCTTTGGTAAGCAATACATGCGAGGAGGCATCAGTTGCAAGGGCTGTTACCCATGGCAGGAAAGACTTGGTCCCAAAAGCAGCAGTTGCCAATACTATGATTTGTTATTAAGGAATTTACTTTTGTAAATACTATCATTTGTTATTAAGGATTTGTACATTGGTCAGTGTGTTTAATGCAGACATACACTTGAGTGCAAAAAGCAAGTGTTATTCAAATAAATAACAACAAAGTATATAACGACCTTAAGTTGACCAGTCACATGTGCATTGTGATAAAGTTTAACCACCACAGCCATAATCATGTAGAAAACCAATTATAGATTTTACCAAAGTAACCTTGGATACATTTACCTTCATTAGTAAAAAATAAACAACAAGAATGAATATAGTAAATTTTCACAAAGCAGTTATTAAGGATACAGTGAATCATTGGTCGAACTGAGTAGAGAAGTTCACCAACAATCTGAGTTTTGTTGAGAGCTGTTGGTGGCAACTGTACATTAACTTTGTTGCCAGAATGTGAGTCATCACAACTATCCAGTGTTCTAAACTTGTGACCAGTTCTTGGACCAACGTAAAACACATTTGATTCTGCCAACAAATACATTTTTTAGCCATTTTTGGACAAAAAACACTTCAACATCAAACTAGTTTTTCTAGTTTTTCTGAAAAGAACAATTAGTTTCTTTCTTTTCACTACCTTGGCTTGAAGATGAAGGCTCATTGTGTGACACTCTTGAAACAGCTGCTCCTTTCGATGTGAGTGACAAAGAGGATATTTTTACACCTCCCTCGAATATTAACAACAAAACACATCTCAGAATGACCTGAAAAAATTGGTACTGACTGTTCATCCCACAACACAATTAAGAGATAAAAGACAATTACTTTTACAAGACATAGCACTGATATAACTGCCCATCTAGAACCAGGCCCACCAGTTCGAACTGCAGCTATTTCAAAAAAAGCCTGTAAATAAATCAGTAATACATAAAACCACATTTAAAAATGTATAACATAACTGAATTACAATTTTAGTTTTTTGTCGTCCTAAACATTAAATTGTACTTTATTGCTAATTTTACAGTACATCATGTAAGGCCCTGTATTTTTGACTGCTATAGTTTCTGGGGTATTTTTTATAACAGACTGGTTTTTGAAACAGTTTTAATAACGCGAGCTACTTCATCAAGTATTAGTAGAGCAACAAAAGCATGTGATTGTAATAAACAATATATACAGACTACTCCTTTTATTACAGTCAAACAAATAAAACTCTTGATGTACTACAGTGGAATATATGCAGAACTGCTCAATTTAAAACATATTGAACATAGAGTTTGTAGGGGTTATATACCTGAGAAAATTCAATCACTGTGAGGACCTGGTTTAACTTTTCAACAAAATTGCTGCCTTTCTCAACTGTAAAGAAATCCTTGGATTTTTGTATGTGTGAGTTGACATATGAAAACAGGTTACAGGTGGATGAAACTAAAAACAAAATACAGAAATAAGAAACACTCACAGATTCGTTTTTAGTTTTGATAATAAGGCAGTTAGTTTTCTGTTTTAAACCAATATGACCAATTTAACTGCATTATGGGCAATTATTCTAAAAAACACAAAATAAGAAAGACATAAAACTATTTTCTGCTTTATTAACTTTTTGCAGCAAGTGTTTCATGCTACTGCATGACAAGGCAGGATTACCACAAAGGTCCTTAATTGGCAATTAATGTAGCTATCACATCAACATTGTTTGGTTTGCAACCACAGACATAGCAGCTATAGCCCAGATTGGAAAGTTTGTTTTTTGCGCAGAGGATTTTGTTTCAGCGATTGTTAAATGCGCAGACAAACATAACGTTTTTCCGTATGATAATGCATTAGCTCATTAATTAATATATCATTAAATTTTTGCAAAAGTGAGCTAAGGATTTATAATTTTTTTCACCAGAGGGATGTTAGTTGACAAAAAAAAACGCCAGTTAACAAAACTTTGAACGCGGGTTACTCGGCCACCTTACGAGGTAGCGCCATGATTTTTTTACACGATACAGATGAAAAAATGTATTCATATTCGGTTATTAATATCATATGCGTATTATGACATAAGTCGCGAAAACAAGATTCGCTTCGCTAAATTTTAAAGCATAACATTCTACGCGCTAAACCCTTTCAAACGATATCAAAACTTTGGAAAAATTCGCTGGGGCTTGTGCAGAAAATGAATTTATATTTTCGAAAAATGAAAAAATATCGATTTTACCTTAATAACTTTTTTTATCGTTATGGCCCAAGTTTCAATTTACAACCATACGAAAGCTCAAAAATCAAGCTTTCCAAAAATATCAAACATGTCTAAAAACACATTGAGCTGCCTCTGTACGAGCCGAATACACTTCAACCCTACACCCCCCACTGTAAACACGGTTTAGGGGTGCTCTGGTGCATACTTTCGCCGATAAATGTTGCTACAAAGCGAGTCGCAAGCTTTTCTTTTTAACAAACAACCTTATACCATCCCACTATCGAATGAAATCAAAGTTGAATCAATTCAGTCGGAGATGCTATGCTAAATCCAACGATTACTTACTCAAACCCGACCGTCGCCCGTCGCTTTTTTAAACCGCCAAGCCATATGTATGGGCGTCACGTACTTTCGCCGATAAATGTTGCTACAAAGCGAGTCGCAAGCTTTTCTTTTGCACAAACAACCTTATACCATCCCACTATCGATTATGCCATTATTAATTCAGCATATGAGTCCATAACTGAAACCTCGACATTTTCCAAATTACACCCATTCATGGTGGGAGTCAATTGATTGGACTATCACATTGGGCTGAGCAGAATACAACTTGGTGGGAAATACTAGTTTAACATTTTTCCACTTCTGTATATGATTGCAATCACTAGATGGTTGTTTTGCTAATGGATGCTTTGGCAACTGCAATACAAAACACTTAACTTTTCTTGGGTTCTTTTGTGTACTTGTAGCAAATCCAAGTTTCATATATACATTTTGAAATGCTATGCATGACTGCACATGACAAAGAAAAAAAAATGCAAATAAACAAGCATAACAATTATAATATATAGTACCTCAAGTGTTGTATTAGTTTTCGTTCGATTTTTAAGGTCATTTTACTATTTTAGAACTGCAGGAATTAAGTTTTTTTCATTGAAATTTGTCCCTTAATGGACCAGTGTGACAAAGTTGTCACGTTCAAAAACCCCGAACTCCCCACCCCAAATTACAAATTTTTCTTATGCAGGCATATAAGTCTCTCATTGCGACACCAAATTATATTTTTCTTTAAATTTAATAATTCTGTCCATATAGGGTTAAGAACATCTGTTTATAAAATGCTTCTGATTCGAACTCACAACCATTATTCAGAAGTGTGATTTAGTCGTATTTTTATCTAATCATTGCAACCGTCAGTTTGTCACTTCGTGCACTTGTTAGATTTAAACCCCCCGCTTGGAAGTTGGCACGTTTTGAGTTCTCGTCATTTCCTTTTTCTTTTTTTGTAATCGCCGAACTATAGCCTCCACAGCAGATAACAACCACACCGCAAAACTTGTAATTGCAACTCCAAAACTGTTTTCTCTTCCTTTGGCACTTCAACCTTTAAATATTGATACATCTTTCAACTTCTTTACACGCAGAACTTTTTACGTACTCGGAAACACTCCTACGCATAATATCAGATATACGAATACGTAATTACAGAATTAGTAACGTTATTTGTTGAGATATTTGGTGTGTTTTTGAGATACATTTACGCTGTAACTTTTAATTGTGAAATCATTGCTACTATAGGCAAGAAGTTCAAGCAGAAAACACAAAACAAACAGAAATGGAACACGTTTACTGCAAGATTTGTGAAAAGTCGTTTCAAACCAAAGATTTACTGGAAAAGCATGACTTCATTCACACAGAGGAGTATCCATTACATCGCAAAAAACATCAAAGAGCATCCATCAACATCCACAAACGAATTCATACTGGAGATAAACCCTATAAATGCACGTTTTGTTCGAAAATGTTCTGCCAGAGTGGAAGTCTAAGCAGACACATTCGGACTCATACTGGAGAGAAACCTTTCAAATGCAAATTTTGTTCAAAAGCGTTCAAGCAAACAGCACAGCTGAGCAAACACATTCGGACTCATACTGGAGAGAAACCTTTCAGATGCGATTATTGCGAAAAGTGTTTCTCAGCCAAATGGACACTCAAAGACCACAAACTAACTCATACTGGAGAGAAACCTTTCAGATGCGATTTTTGCAAAAAGTCTTTTAAAACGGCATCGGACGTCAAAAAACACAAATGAACTCATAGTGGAGAGAAACCTTTCAAATGTACATTTTGTTCAAAATTCTTCAGTCAAAAAGGCAATCTGGGTAGGCATATTCGAACTCATACTGGAAAGTGCCCGCTGACCCCGCGACTTAATTTCCACACAAAACGCAACTGACATTATTACGTTTGTGTAAAGTAATCGGAAACTTGTGACTTGATCTTGATGTGTATGCATGGTTGAACAGTTGTTAAATATATATAATTATAAACTTAATGCGGTTGATGCTTTGTGCGTGAAAGCTGTTGTTCGTTAAAGAAGAGTGCCCAGCAGTTGACTATAGGTAGTCCAACGTGCCTTTGAATAGAAATACGTGCCTTGCTCGTGACTGATCATTCATTTGTAGCTTCGACTGCAAATATGCAAAACAGAATGCGAAACGCATTATCCATTCAAAGCCTGAGTTTTGTAAGATCAAGTAAGATCAAAGGTTACGTTATATTAGAAATTGAACTAAATCATCCCACATTGTGTGAACACATTCCATTGGGAATGGTTTCCGTTTATTGAAATTCTACTCCAATGAATTTCCCATTATTAAAACTATATTTTAAGAAGAAACGGCCACAATCGCTTTCGGAGGTTGACTCAGATATTTTGTGTTCTGGAAGCTTTGTTTACACGCGTTTAGTTTGACAGCATCGACAATGTTAAAATTACAGTCGTGATTTCGAAATTTGCAACCGATAACTTGCTAAATCGAAGAGTTAAATCGACATGTTCAATCACACAAATTTTAAAGACTTATACACTCGACAAATATTATCTAATTGTATCCATTCTGGCGAAAAAACTGAGCCCTAGCAACGACATCATTTGAGTAATCATTATGGTTTGTTCCTTTATCCAGTTTGTCCCAGGAGCGAACGTTGCGAATGCCAAAGTTGTAAGCAGCAATTCCGCCTTGCAGTTGCTGATCAACTCTCCAGGTGGGGAATTTTGCTTGAACTTGAACAATAGAGTTGATCAGGATCTGTGTGCCTTGGAGTACGTGGGTCATAGAATTCCAATCTCCTTTTAATTTGTGATATCGTTTGTCAATCTATAACATATAGTTGCTTGTTCATCAAAACCCCAGGCGTTTCCATGGTCACCCCAACCGTTCACCAAAGTTATTCCGGCCCGACTTTAACGACAGATGATTCCTGAAACATGAAAACATTTCCAATGCAAATTTCAACACATGTCGACCTTATGTTTTCCCTCTGACCACTGCAACGGTGGTGTGTAAATACAAACAGCATCATACTGTGGGGGCGATTAATATACCTCGTATGACAGCGGGTTCATGTAACTGCTTGTGGCTGCCCTTAGTATGATTGACTTGTATCTATTCATTGCGGTAAGATCTGTTCAGGCCATTTCTTACGAGGCCCCTGCATTGAGAAATTATCCACAGTGAAAAAATAGTTTTCGAAGACAGTAAAATATTTTGTGAAGCCAAAGGCTAATACGGTAACCATTCTTAAGAATATGTTTCGAATACGTCTGCTTAATGGTAGTAGCTTTGGCATTTTTATTCAAAGTTATCAACTCGATTCTTTTCACACCACATTAAACACTGCTAAAGTATTTGAACCGAAACAAACCGTCGTGAGTTTACATTTTGTCACTTTTGTTGTTTTCCTAGAAGCAGCGGTTGGAGATAGGTTATCAATGTTGCCATAGTTTCCATGGAAGCCAACATCGTCTACAAATTAAACACAATCTTACGAAAAACTACACGTTGTACTTTCACCCACAACTTACATTTGGTACAGTAAAGTTCAACCAAGAGAATTAGCAATAATTTGTTCATGTTTATACAGTAGTAAACTGTCAACTCCAATCCCGAGTCAGGTGTAAATTATTCTAACATTCGAGCTTCTTAAGGACGTAACAACTTCCTGGCCACAAAGCTGGTTATGTAATGAGGAAATTAGGTTGCACTTCTCATTTTTTGCAAAACCTCTTTCGCTGGTGAAAAATTATATTTACTTGCAAATTTTGTGGAAAAAGCATTTTTCGTTATTTAAATTTCACCAAGCAAAGTTTTTTAGATGTCAAAATTCGTACACATGGTGTGCACTTTGGAGAAAATTCCTTAATGTGCTCATTTTGTTTAAAAGCGTTGAAAAAAAAATATGTATACATCCACACTGAATTAAATCCTTTCAGATGCGAAATTTGTGAAAAGATTTGACCAACAAATGCCCATGTCAAAACGGACAAAGGTATTCAAACTGGAAAGAAGCCATACAAGTGCAACGTGTGTAATCAAGCTCTCGACACAAAATGGAGCCTGGTCGCACATGTAAGAGTTGGCGTGTTTGTTGGTTGATTACCTGTTCAGCTGCGACTCCTGACTACTCTTTGTAGCGAACCAGACTTGGGTTAGTTTGTTTATTTGTCACCAGGATACGAACGAAACTTGTGTGCAGAACAGACGATTGATCCTACACAAGACAAGCCAAAGTAGAATAGGCGGTTCCACAATGTGGAATGAATTCTGACCACACGAACCACAGATTTATAGACAATCAAAACAGAGTAAGAATGCCGTCGCGTGAGCCACGATACTGTCATTAGGTGATTACGGTCAAAAAGTTCCAAGAACTGTGGTATTCGCCTCGGCGATACAAAATTGAAAGTCATTTCATTACATCATAGCATAAACGTTACACACACGTCCGGATACAAAATGCCGATAAACCTCTCAAGAGTAAGTTTTGCTTAAACATACATGCCCAGAAAAGCACTCAAATCTTCCACGTTTTTACCCAACCAATACAGGAGAGAAACCGTGTAAGTACAACATATGTGATAAAGCATCCACAAGTTCAGGCAATCAATCAAAGCATATCCGAATCTACAATGAAAAAAACAAACATTATAAGTGAATTGTTGCCATCACTTATATGCTTATCCTTATATTGACATTTAATTTTAAATGTTTCTACAACAACTTTGTGTCCACGCTTCTAATTTTAGAAAACATGTTTCGTTTTCATTAAGGCATCTTCAGTCCTACAAACAAAATAAACAGAAAAGACATAGTTAGATGCTAAAAATGATAAAACGATAAAACTGGCCGAACAGTAGAAACCTCTGGTGCTAACATACTGGACGACGCTCTGATCAGATGTTACAAGTGACCTACTTTTTTATCACCACAGGCGTAGTTAATCAGGTGAAACAACGATAAATACTTTGTAACAAAGAAATAAAGTAAAATGAAATGGGCGGGGCTCACGTAACTGACGGTAAAATAAATTTTTGAATGTTGATTTTAGCGTTTAAGTGTTTGTGCCATATGTCCTCGTATATGTCCAATTGGTCCATGGGCGGTTGTTGCAAAAACACAACAGTTGTTGTTGTTGTGAAAGAAGTGCTGCTGGTTAGGTAGATTTCATGTAGTAAAAACAATTTATTGCTATATTGACATTTGTGACAAATTGGTAACGTTTAGAATACATGTCATGAACATACACTTAACAAATGTTTTTTGAGCGCCGATCAAGAATATCTCATTCTTTACGTTTCAAAGAACGCCAATTTTGCAATTGGAAACACTGTTATGGTTAACTCCAATAGTGTGAACGGCGGTAGTTTTCGAAAGTTGTGTTTTGGTAAATGACTGTTTGTTGTAGGTTTGCGGTTGTATTTGAAAGCTTTACTTTTAAGTTAGTGAGTTGAAAAAAATCATGCATGTGGGCGTAGATTTTATTGAAGTAAATACCGACGATTTTTGGTCAGATATTTTTTTTTGGATTTTATGGAAATTTTTGTCAATGTAACAAATTTGATGACATAGTCCATTAGGTGATATTTTGTAATAGATATAAAAATCAAAAGTTTATGGTTTTGCTCTTAAATTGGGAATATTTGCCATTATATACAGTAAATGTAAGGTAAATTGATGGTAGCAAATGGTGTGGTAGGTCTATGGGGGATGATAATGGTGAAATTGATGATGACTTATCGGAAAATATTCTAATTTTGATGATGAGCAGAGCTTAGTTTAGCAGTTTCTATGTTAAATCAAATACATATAGTTAGTCAGTTGGGTAATTGTCGGACAGTTAAAGTTATGGGGTAATTAGTGGACGCTATCAAAGGAATAAAAAAACTATGGTTCCCTCAAACTTTATCTTGTGCATGTGGTAAGCTGGAAGCCTCCATTTTCTTCTGTTAAACACTGATAAAAAATAGAATTTTTTTGTGAGGGGGATTCATTTTACGTAAAATTTTTCAAACTAAGTGGATATAGTAATTTGTTAAAAATTAACAGTGTTTTAATGATTTGAAATTTCATTTAGGAAACACTGGCTGGTCAAGCCCTACAGTTTTCAATGAAGGTTAAACTCAAACGTTTACCTAGTCTGTCCTCTTAGAAAAATGCATCTAATATTTACCCCATGCACATTTTTCCATTCAGGGGTAATTGTTAGACACTGACACTCTGTATTAATATCATAGTACCAACTGTTTTGAGAGGTTACAACCAGGATTAATGTAACAAAATTAAGAGATTATTACACTCATGCAGACCTTCGAAAACGTGCGATAATTACCCCATTTGACTATAGTGTTTTACTTGTTTGAGTATTGCTTAAATGATTATGCCATTATTGATTCAGCATATGACTCCATAACTGAAACCTCGACATTTTCTAAACTACACCCATTCGTGGTGGGAGTCAATTGATTGGACTTTCACATTGGGCTGAGCAGAATACAACTTGGTGGAAAATACTAGCTTAACATTTTTCCACTTTTGTATATGATTGCAATCACTAGATGGTTGTTTTGCTAATGGACGCTTTGGCAATTGGAATATAAACACTTAATTTTTCTTGCATTATTTTGTTTACTTGTGGCAAATCCAAGTTTCGAAGGTATTTTGAAATGCTATGCATGACTGCACATGACAAAGAAAAAAAATTAATGCAAATAAACAAGCATAATAATTATAATATATAGTACCTCAAGTGTTGTATCAGTTTTCGTTCGATTTTCAAGGTCAGTTTACTATTTTAGAACTGCAGGAATTATTTTTTTTTTTCATCAAAATTTGTCCTTGAATGGACCAGTGTGACAAATTTTTCCAATTTAAAAAACCTCGAACTCCCCACCCCAAATTACAAATATTTCTTATGCAGGTATGTAAGTCTCTCATTGCCACACTAAATTATTTTTTTCTTAAAATTTAATAATTCTGTCCATAGAGGGTTAAGACCATGTGTTTGTAAAATACTTATGATTCGAACTCACAACCATTATTTAGAAGTGTTGTTTAGTCGTATTTTTATCTAATCATTGCAATCGTCAGTTGTCACCTCGTGCACTTGTTAGATTTAACCCCCGCGCTTGGAAGTTGACACGTTTTGAGTTCTCGTCCTTTCACTTTCTGTGTGTTTTATAATCGCCGAACGACTCCCTCCATTGCAGATAACAACCACTCCGTTGAACTTTTAATCACAGTTCCAAAACTTCTTTCTCTTCCTTTGGCACTTCAACCTTTAAATATTGATACATCTTTCAACTTCTTTACACGCAGAACATTTTACGTACTCGGATAGACTCCTACGTACAACAGCAGATATACCAATACGTAATTACGGAATTAGTAACGTTATTTGTTGAGATATTTGGTGTATTTTGAGAAAGGCTACACAAAACTTGGCAAGAAAGCTGCAGATAGCTATAACTTACTGTTACAAACCTTTGCGGCGTATTATGTCGATTCAATTTGTTTCCAGACAAGTGCAAAATAATCAATGTGCTTTGTAGTCAGCAAAAGTATAGGACTGACTTACATTTACGCTGTAACTTTGAATTGTGAGATCATTGCTAGTATAGGCAAGAAGTTCAAGCAGAAAACAGAAAACAAACAGAAATGGAACGATTTCACTGCAAGATTTGTGAAATGTCGTTTCAAACAAAAGATTCGCTGGAGAAACATAAAATCAATCACACAGGGGAGCATCAAAATCCATCCTTCAAAATCGCAAACGAAAGATTGGAGAAAAACAATATAAGTGCACATTTTGTTCGAAAATGTTCAATCGGAGTGGAAATCTTAGCGCGCACATTCGGACTCATACTGGAGAGAAACCTTTCAAATGCACATTTTGTTCAAAGGCGTTCAAGCAAAGATCACAACTAAGCTCACACACTCGGACACATACTGAAGAAAAACCTTACCAATGCATGTTTTGTTTCAAGGTGTTTAATCAGAAAGGAAATCTAAGCTCACACATTCGGACCCATACTGGAGAGAAACCTTTCAGATGCGAATATTGCGAAAAGTGTTTTACAACGGCATCGGAAGTCAAAAAACACAAACGAAGTCATACTGGAGAGAAACCTTATAAATGCACATTTTGTTCGAAAGCGTTCAGCCAGAAAGGAGATTTGAGTGCACACGTTCAAACCCATACTGGAGAGAAACCTTTCAAATGCACATGTTGTTCACGAGGGTTTAGCACGAAAGGATATCTAAGCAAACACATTCGGACTCATACTGGAGAGAAACCTTTCAGATGCGATTATTGCGAAAAGTGTTTCACGGCCAAATCGACACTCAAAGACCACAAACTAACTCACACTGGAGAGAAACCATTCAGATGCGATTTTTGTGACAAGCCTTTTAAAACGGCATCGGAAGTGAAAAAACACAAACGAATCCATACGGGAGAGAAATCTTTCAGATGCACATTTTGTTCAAAATTGTTCAGTCGAAAAGGAAATCTGGCTGCGCACATTCGAACTCATATTGGAAAGTGACTGCTGACCCGCCTGTAACGGTCACCGCATCAGTTTGAGCTCGGTTAAAAAATTCTGCTGTAGAATGAACTAATGCAAGCGCAGAATATTACACAAAAATATGCCAATCTCACACACCGATCGTAGTTGAACTTAAAACTATTCTTGTGAACCGCTGTTCTACATTAAATTTTATTTTATGTGACATATGTGAAAGATGATTCTAAAACTTGAAAGTGCCAGATTTCAAGTGTAAGATTATTTAGACAATCAAGAATGTCCACAAATAAAACAAAAACAAGGGTTTTTAAAATTTACGGTCAAGTTTTCTGTGTTTAAAACTTTTTCAGCATTGGCGCCATGCGCATATGACACATGTTTTTTCGTAGGTCCTTTTCGGTGCTAATGTTGCATTTTTTTCAATGTAAATTCGTATCTTCTAAGCATTTTGAATCATACTAATATATTTGTTTGCAATGTCGGATTACCTGCATCAAACCCCAGGCGTTTCCATGGTCACCCCAGTCGTTCACCAAAGCTTTTCCGGCCCGACTTTCACGACTGATGATTCCTGAAACGTGAAAATATTTCCATTACAAATTTCAACACATATCGACCTCATGATTGTTTTCCCTTTTTCCACTGCGAACGTAGTGTGTGTCATATGAAATACAAACAGCATCATACTGTGGGGGCGATTAATATACCTGCTATGACAGCGGGGTCCATGTAACTGCTTGTGGCTGCCGTTAGTATGATTGACTTGTATCTATTCATTGCGGTAAGATCTGTTGAAGCCATTTCATACGAGACCGGAACCCCTGCATTGAAAAATTATCCACAATAAAAAGTAATTGAAGACAGTAAAACATTTTGTTCAGCCAAAAGCTAATATGGTGACCATTCTTAAGAAGATGTTTCGAATGCGTCTGCTTAATGATAGTAGGTTTGGCTTTTTTATTCAAAGTTATCAATTCGATTATTTTCACACCACAGTAAACACTGCTAAAGTAATTGAGCCGAAACAAACCGTCGTAAGTTAATTTGTCACTTTTTGCTGTTTACCTAGAAGCACCGGTTGGAGATAGGTTATCAATGTTGCCATAGCTTCCATTGAATCCAACAGCGTCTGCAAAATAAACCCGTCTTACGCAAAACTACACGTTGTACTTTCACCCACAACTTACGTTCGGTACAGGAAAGTCCAACCAAGAGAATTAGCAACAATTTGTTCATGTTTATACAGTGGTAAACTGTCAACTCCAATCCCGAGTCAGCTGTAAATTATTCTAACAGTCAAGCTTTTTAAGGACGCAACAACTTCCTGGCCACAAAGCTGGTTATGTAATAAGGAAATTAGGTTGCACTCCTCATTTTGTGCAAAACCTCTTTCGCTGGTGGAAAAATTATATTTAGTTGCAAACTTTGCGGCAAAAGCTTTTTTCGTTACTTAAATTTCACCAAGCAAAGTTTTCAGATGTCAAAAGTTGTACACATGGTGTGCACTTCGGAGAAAACTCCTTCATGTGCTCATTTCGTTTAAAAGCGTTGAAAAAAACGCGATTTGGGCAGATATGTATACATTCACACTGAAGTGAAACCTTTCAGATGCGAAGTTTGTGAAAAGGTTTGACCAACAAATGCCCATGTCAAAACGCACAAACGTATTCAAAC
Organism: Ascidia mentula; assembly: GCF_947561715.1. NCBI lineage: Eukaryota > Metazoa > Chordata > Ascidiacea > Phlebobranchia > Ascidiidae > Ascidia > Ascidia mentula. Next base: position 17,179,159 of record NC_138570.1, on the reverse strand, counting down.
TGGAAAGAAGCCATACAAGTGCGACGTGTGTAATCAAGCTCTAGACACAAAATGGAGCCTGGTCGCACACGTCCGGATACACAATGCTGATAAATCTTTTAGGAGTAAGTTTTGCTTAAACATACTTGCCCAGCAAAGCACTCAAATCTTCCACGTTTTTACACAACCAATAGCCTACATGAGAGAAACCGTGTACAACATATGTGATAAAGCATCCACAAATTCAGGCAATCAAACAAAGCATATCAGAAATGAAAAAAACAAACATTATAAGTGAATTGTTGCCATCAGTTATATGCTTATCCTTATATTGACATTAGTGACAAATTGGTAACGTTTAGAATACATGCCATGAACACACCCTTAACAAATATTTTTTGAGCGCCGATCAAGAATATCTCATTCTTTACGTTTCAAAGAACGCCAATTTTGCAATTGGAAACACTGTTATGGTTAACTCGATAGTGTGAACGGCGGTAGTTTTCGAAAGTTGTGTTTTGGTAAATGACTGTTTGTTGTAGGTTTGCGGTTGTATTTGAAAGCTTTACGTGAGAGGGATTTATTTCACGTAAACTTTTTCAAACTAAGTGGATATAGTGATTAGTTAAATTTAACAGTGTTTTAATGATTTGAAATTTAATGTAGGAAACACTGGCAGGTCAAGCCCTAAAGTTTTCAATGAAGGTTAAACTCAAACCTCTACCTAGTCTGTCCTCTTAGAAAAATGCATCTAATATTTACCCCATGCACATTTTCACATTCAGGGGTAATTAGTAGACACTAACACTCTGTATTAATATCATAGTACCAACTGTTTTGAGTGGTTACAACCAGGATTAATGTAATATAGGGATGTGGGATGTGGGCAATTCAAAATAACAAGTTTGGATGATTCGAATTCTAAGCTATTCAAATCCGAATTCTAATTCAAAATTGAATAATAGGATTTAGTTTTATAACTTTTCCTTAACTTTAATCACATTAATTGTTCACCTATTTCCTGTTTATAAATATGGCTTCAATGGCATGTAACAAACTTAAGAGATTATTACACTCATGCAGACCTTCGAAAACAGTCAATTACTCTATTATGCAACCAGCATAGTTGCAAGTGACTGCTAATTTCATTTTTAAAGGGATGTATAAGGATTTACCCAACACAAAGCAAAACGAAATAACTCAAGATGTAATGTCCAAATTTGCAATGTTTGTGAAAAAGGTCCGATAATTACCCCATTTGACTATAGTGTTTTACTTGTTTTAGTATTACTCGAATGATTATATTATTGATTCAGCACATCAGTCCATAACTGAAACCTCGACATTTTCTAAACCACACCCATTCTTGGTGGGAGTCAATTGATTGGACTTTCACATTGGGCTGAGCAGAATACAACTTGGTGGAAAATACTAGCATAACATTTTTCCAATTCTGTATATGATTGCAATCACTAGATGGTTTTTTTTGCTAATGGATGCTTTGGCAATTGGATCATAAACACTTAACTTTTCTTGGGTTCTTTTGTTTACTTGCGGCAAATCCAAGTTTCATATATGCATTTTGAAATGCTATGCATGACTGCACATGACAAAGAAAAAAAATTAATGCAAAAAAAACAAACATAATAACCATAATATAAATTATCTCAAGTGTTGTATCAGTTTTTGTTCGATTTTTAAGGTCATTTTACTATTTTAGAACTGCAGAAATTTTTTTCATTGCAATTTGTCCCTTAAAGGAAAGCATATAAGGAAAGACAGACTTGTTTCTATATAAGATAATTTTTATAAATCTTTTTTACAAATCGCACTCATAGATGTCACATGAATAATAACAATTAGTGAAAATGATTTATTCTTACGTACGGGGAAACACCGAACGGTGTTCGTGGATTAAGATTTTAACTTGATTGAAGTTATGGGAAGCAAAGATTAAAAATGGGATCTAAGGACATGCTTCGTAAGTATTTTTGAAATTTTTTTTTTGTGTTTTGACGTATATAAAATATTTGTGGTTTTTGGCCAAAAAAATTTGTGACATTGGATAAAATGCACGACCCAGGCTTTTGCCTGTCATAAAGCATCTGTTTTTCTTAAATCAGGCGTTAGACACCCAGGACATAGTAGTCATCAATTAGAATTTCTCCTGACCCATACACTTTTACCAGATTGAAAGAAAATTTGACATTCTTTACTAATATTCTGCAAAAAAGATACTAAACGCATTAACATACGAGATGTGTTTGCTATTCTGCACTACATTCTCACTACAAAAGTCACGCAAAAATTATTTAATCTGTTTTCTCCCGTTTAAATTTTTTATAAAATAGTTATTTGTTTATTTGCAGTGCGACAGTTGGTCCATCATAAGGATAATCCAAACAGACATTTGTGGACTCCTCATTATACTCAGGCAGCATTCGATCATGCCGGTGATGCATTTGTATGAAACAAGAGATTTACAGTAAGTCAAAAGGTAAAGCAGGGTACTTTGTGACAATTGACACAAAAAAAACCAAGGTGACTAGTGATGTTGTTGAACATCAAATATTCATGTAAAAAAAAGTTCATGAGGGCTTTATTGTTTTTTGTGTTTAACAGGCACCAACCAATGCAATCTTCCAGCGATACAAGCAGCACTGTTATGCAAAAAACTTTCCCATCCAACAACTTGATAGAATAACTGGTCTCTGTTTGCAGGAAACCCCATTTTGTCGTCCATTAGAGGATGATCAGCTTGTAAGTGGAAGTGGTAAAATTTGAATTTGCATTAAGCATTAAGAAGTACTAGTTTTTTGACTTTGTTTATTTTTGTTACATTTATTTGCAAAAATAACTGATGTATTTACAGGAAATGCATATTTTTAAAGATTTTTTTAAGTTTTTTTTTATAGCACTTGTATTTTTTTTAATGTTTCGAAAAAATAAGTTGAAACTAGATCTTGGTTCACAAAAACATTATAATTTCAAATTATCTTCATATTTTCATATTTCCATTTATCTTACTGATTTTGTGGTCAGATAATATGTAAAATGTGTCGACAATTCCTGAATAAAAACTTTTAATTCAATGTTTCCAGCAGCTCTTTCAAATTTGTTTTATTATAAGCTGAAAAATTTTTTTTGCCCTGATAAGGGCATCATCAGAAGAGTAAAAACAAAAGCAATGAAAAATAACCAAGTACAAGCGAAGGTCTGTTCATTGCTTTGTGTCCAAAATGTCCACGTTTATGTTTTTAATTTTCCAGTAAATATTTTATGCCTTGAAGACAGTTATATTGATTTTGTATTATTCTAAACTTCTTACTCACAACAAGTAAATATGCCTTAAGTGTTTATGTGCACGATAACAAGTTTAAACATAAAGAATATAAATAAGCACCATCTATTTTATTTTTCAACCAGCTTCGTTGTTTTTCAATGCTGACTCTGGAGATGAATCAAAGAACATTTAGTTTAAACAAATGTATTTTGCAATGTGCTGGTGCAATGGCTTCCACTAGTGTTATCAATGTACTAAAAGAGATTACAGAATCGGATTTGTCCCACTTGAAGGTTTGGATAAGTTGAAACATTCTGCAGAATTAAAATTACAATTGGATTAATATATTGGTATATGACTTAATATTTATCCTTTAGTATTGAACTCATGATCTATATCATCTATATATCTAATCTATAATTTATCATAGCCACTTGTGCATATTTTTTGTATCTGTTCTGTTTATTCTCAGGTGTTTGTGGATTATGCAAAGAAAATTCAATGGTATGGATTCACTTCTATATTGCAGGTATAATTAACTTGAACATTTCAAACACATGATATATTATGTGATATATACGATACATTCAATGGTATTGGAAACAAAATTAATTGTATTTCACAAGTATAGCTATAAATGGTATCGTTGGCAATAAAATGTTTTTACTTCATGAAATCTACCTAACCAGCAGCACTTCAGAAGCGTGGACACCAAGTTGTTCTAGTACAAAAACTTAAACGCAAAAATCAACATTCAAAAATTAATTTTACCGTCAGTTACGTGAGCCCCGCCCATTTCATTTTTATTTTTTACATGATTTCTTGTTATAATCTTTTGATTGTTGTTTCGCCTGATTAAGCAATGTGAACCTGTGGTGATAAAAAAGTAGGTCACTTGCATCACCTGCTCAGAGCGTTGTCCAATATGTTAGCACAAGAGGTTTCTTTTTTTTATCGTTTTATCATTTTAGCATCTAACTGTGTCTTTTTCTGTTTATGTTATTTGTAGAACTGAAGATGCTTTATTAAAAAGCAAAACATGTTTTATAAAATCAGAAGCGTGGATACAAAGTTGTTCTAGTAACATTCAAAATTGGTATCGTTGGCTTGCAAATTGCATATTTGTAATTTGTGGTTTTGAAGATCTTCCTGTTGACTATATAAAGGTGGTCTGCCAGTTTGCTTACAAACACGTTTGTCCCGAGAACAAAAGAAAAAGCTTCGCACACTGGACAATGTCAGAAAGAAATGGAAAACAAACTTTTAGACGGATCGAGAGATACATGAAATCCATGAATGACGGAAACTATGATCTGGGGAGGCTTTATTTGGAGGTTGGTTTTCACTTGTTGTGTTTTAGTATTTGATGCTCTGTATCAATTGTACATTTCTTGACATATAGATTTTTTCGTTTAATTTTTGCAATGTTTAATACATTTACTCCATGATTAGTTAATGTTTCTGTCTTAATCACACAACTTACCTCTTTTCACTTCTGTTTGGATCCTGTTTTGATTTTTTTTTCCCATTTCTGACATTATAAATATTCAACCTCATAACTGATCCTATTTCAACTTTTGGTCACTTAATTACATTTACAACTGGTTTTGACGCAGGACACAGCCCGACATGAGTATTTACGTGCCATTGAGCTTCAAATTGAAGATTACATCAAAAGCATAACAGAAGTGTGTGTGTAAAGTTATTCTTTTACGTGTATTTAAGACATTTCATAATGGTCATTGTAAGATTGGCCTCTAAATGTTTGCCTAAAATGTGAAAAGAAATATTGGAAAACTTGTGCAGTATTTTCTCTTTTTACTGTGCATTATTGTATGTGGTCTTACATCATAACTTATGCTGCAGGGTATCAGGACCATGTCAGTTGACACATCATATGAGTACATTACCTCAAATGCTCAGGATTTTATCTTCGAAAAGTACGAAGATTTTCTAAAAATACAAGACTTCAGACACCTGGGTTGGTATCAAAGTGGTATCAGTGCATTGGGAACATACACAAACAGTTACAAGATAATGTTTGAGGATGACTTTAAAAGAAAGCTTGTAAGTAATCTTTTATTTTATGAGTAATTTTTACATCCAAAAAATTTAGATTGTCATCTAATATTTTATTTAGGTTGCACTAAAGCGTGTTACAAACAACTACAAACAGCTACAACGGAATGACGTGACTGAGCCATGTAAGCAATTACTGCTTGGAATGAGAAAAAATGCTTCATCCATGGATGTTTTTCCTTTGCAAACATTTATGTGAAAAAGTTTGTTAATGTTTGTTAAGGAATGAAATCTTTGTTACATCATGATGGTGCTCAAGATTGTGAAGATGTGCTGACTGTTTTATTAAAGTTCGTTATTTTGAAAGGTTTTAAAGCAAACGCAAAGCACTGATGACACACTACCAGTTGATGGAAGCAAAACAGTAAGTTATTGGGATTGAACAAAACTTTAAAAATAAGTAACTTGTTTATCTTCGTGTTCCCTAAAATTGTTCATGCTTTTCGGAAGTGCATGGTGATTAAATATTACCATAGATTGTGGTAATACAGTCACAACTCTTTAGACTATAGCTTTGCCACTCTCAACTTAAACTGCAGCTTTAGTTCAAAGCATAAAATAGTCACAAACCTTCATAATTTATGGCTTTATGTTCCAACCTAATGTGATACACCCTAGTTTAACATGATGAAAAATGTTTACTGTAAAAAAGAATTTTGCGTTCGATTTTACTTTGTGTATTCAGTGCTTATTTTAACACAATTAGTTGCTGTATTTGAATACCAACAATTTTGTAATGTGTTGTTAGATCCATGATTTGAAAACAAACATGTGATGCAATTTTATGTTAAAAGAAACACTTTTTTCCATGCAGTAAGTTTGAACAACACTAATTGTTTAGCCAAAAAATAACCATTAAGTTAGATTATGATCAGTTTAACCAATCCATTACTTTAGGCTGTGGATTGTTTTGTTCCTCCGAGCGAACTGACATTTTCCATGGACAAAATTATTGACAACGGAAACTTCAGGCTTGTTAAGAAGGCGTGGAATGACATGCATGGAAATGTAACAGTGCAGTATATTAACATAGAGGACGGAATATCGACCGAACAGCAGATGGAAACGTAAGTTTGTAAATATATTGACACGGTTTTGGGTTTTAATCACATAACTGTTTTTCATGTAAAATTCAAACATGGATCTACAGTTGTTCACAAATCACATTAATTGAGCTGGTACGTTTGTTGTAGGTTGACGGAAGGCGTCTCACTCTTTCGGTTGGCTAATCACAATCACGTGATCCGCGTACTCGGTCACACTCGCCAGGGAAACGAGTTCGGAGTTTTGTTCGAGTGCGTGGACGGTATGAACATCTTCCCCTTCCTCCAATACACCAGGAAGAAGGATTTCTGGCTCCCTCCCCTGGCCAACGTCCGACTCTGTGCCGATATCGCATCTTCCATTCACTTCTTCCACTCCGATCCAATTTTTAGAGTCGGTGACGTCACGATTGATGACGTAGTGATCACGTGCAGCATTCGTGCCAAAGTGACGGGGTTTAAGATTGGTAAATTTATGGAAGGCAACGAAAGTCGTGGGAATGGTGCCGCGTCCCTTGCAAAGATAATCGCATCCATAATCCTCCGGGAGAAGTGGAGTGGTGATGAGGATTGGGATCGCATTGCGGAGGAGAGCATGGCGTGCGCAGAGACCCAGGAGGAGCGGAAGTTATGTTGGGCACTGGGGGATGAAATCCGACTTTGTCAAAGGGAAAGTCCCTCGGTCGCTGAAACACGAAAACGTCTCCTCATGCGCTTGGAATTGGAACCCTCTGATGACGGAGGTTTCACTTTTTCGGATGAGCGCACAACTAGGCTCTTAGAATACCTCCTGGATGCCATGAGAGAGTTCGACTTTTCAGACAAAGATCAGAATAAAATTGATGACAATGATGTTCTTCCTATTCTTTAACCTGTGTGTTTTCGTGAGCAAATTTTTTTTAGTTTACTCTGATATCGTCATTGCTCCACAGCTGTCACATCCGAAACTGTTTGATTTAATTAGTTGAGATGTGGGTGACATTCGTTTTTAAAATTTTCCCGTGTTTGGGTTTGCCTCCTTCATATGTGTTTCCAATATAGCCCACATATGACGTATCCGAGATATAATCCATTACTGCACTGGAACGACTTTTCAGACCTAAACTCTATTGTTTGTTCGGGATTAAATGCGTTGACAATTTATTTTTGTTTGTGGAGTTCTGTTGTTTGCAGTAAAACTATGTGAGTGCGAAGGATTGTTTGTTTTCACAAAAGTTAACCAATCTTGCTGACGGTGTTTATGCAAACATGTTGTTAATCACCGACACAAACCTCAGTCCCATTTATCAAATTTCTAACCGCTGTGTAGATAACGGCTTCTCGGATTGCACTGAAAGCTTGATGAGCCGCAAGAAGTATGGATTGGTTCGTGGGAGGGATACGTTTAGTTTATTCAACACAATGCAACCCCAGCTACAAACTTTATTAAGTTGTAAAGCAGAATTTAAACAAATACAATATATGCAACGTGAGTTGCTTAAAATCTTCAAAAAACCTTCCCCTAATTTGCTTTCGTCACAGCAATATAGGTGGCATAAAACAGCAGCATCCAGCAAAGCAAACTGGCAGGGAAACGGTATGAACAGAATGAACAGTTACGTGTGGTCAGGTACGGCAGTGTGTAGTTATTAGTACCTTTTTCGGCAAACTATGCGACATATGGCGAATGTTGCGAAAATGAATAAAACTGTTGCAAAATGAATACGATACAAGTTGATTATCCTCTATGTTGCATCACTTCATAGTGTTGTGGGTCGACCTTAATGGCAGTCCTGTCAAGAAAGAAGAGTTTTCAGAGAAAGGAGAACTTACTGTTTGACCTTCTTCAGGGTTGAAGGGAATGTTGAATTTCTGTTTTGCTGGAATTTGGCAGTGGCTGAGATGGATAGAATTCCCTAGGGATGATCTTTCAACACAGATTTCTTTGGAGCAGTACGATTCTAACCAGGAATCGGATGCCGAATTTGATCTCCTGGAGGAGAGAGTATAGATGGACTCTCGGTTCCACAAAGGGTTGAAGCGGGCTTACACCACTCCTTAGCAATGGATGGCAAGGAGATCAATTTGTTGGGAACTACCGGGGAGGAGACGTTGGTGGTTGCCACAGCGGCATTGGAGGGGTCATGTTGCACAGCACCGGTCATTGGGTTTCTTACATATTTTATTCGGGGTACCTTATAGTTCCCACGAATATCGGACCCAATAACAGCGAACAAAACAACAAATAAACAACAATATAAAAAACAACGCAGAAGAAAAGACCTGGTGATAGTTAGTCTTTAAATAATTTTCCGCTAGTGGGCGCCGATAAAATAGCGAGTAAGAACAACAAGGAAAAAAAAAAAAAACAATACAAGTAAAAACACGTACGGGAAAGTATACCGACTCCTAGTGATTGATCTATCATTAAATTATTGTCCACGAGTTGGCGCAAATAAATGACGAGCGAGAACAACAAATATAAACAACAATTTTTTTCTTACTTTATTTATTTTTTTTAGTATTATTGAAAAAGGACGCTAAAGGCGTACAATTGAAGAAAAGACTAAGCAAGAAGACAAAAAAGGCAACAAGGGTTAAACATAATGGCGAGAAATCAGCACAAGAAGTCAAGTTACATGGGTATATGCTTCACGTCAAGCAGCGTACGACCACTTTCTTTTGTAATAATTCGGTTCGGTATTTCTCACTGGCGATGTTTAATTCAATGGATCTTATTGTTTGCAACATATTTACAAATTCTGTTGTTGTTGTTGGTTGCCTATTAGCGTATTTGCATCTATAAATTACAAATCGTGCACAAAGAAGAGCGCAGTTTAATGTATTCCGAACAGTAAATGCAAAGAAGAAAAATAAAAGGGGACACGAAGTTTAGCACTGAGCCAACCGCATACATTTTCCCAGTAATGTGCTGCATTAGGGCAATTTACAAATAGATGTGAAAACAGTTTCCGCGGCATTTTCGCAAAAGACACATGAACCTGTTTCTGTAAACTTCATATCCTTTAACTTTTTGTTGGTCACAATGGCCATGAGATTTAGCTTAATTTGAAAGCTTATTAGTTTAGTTTCCACTGTAGCTTGAGGTATATTTTATATATTTGCCTCCAAGATACTCCAAAGTCGACTAAGGACTCCCATACAGCTTGTGCTTTGTGTTGAATCGTATTGCTATTTTGAAGCCAAAAATACAAAGCCTTTGTGCTCTTGCAATGTCTCAAGCAATGCAAACAACAATAACAAACGCGTGCGGGGAAAAACAGTGACATCTGGTGGTTATTTGGTGGTTAATGTATAGTCCCCAGGTGGGCGCTAATGTGGGGCGTTTTCCGGTTATTTTGGTCATGCCGTGAAAGGTCTCATACAGTAGGTTTATTGGTGCCATATTATTTTTGCTATATGTATATGTATGCCATATATGCTATACAGTCGGTTTCAGTGAGGATAAATAAAAAAAAACGATAACATCGCGTGGAAAATTTTTGATGATGTGTCATCCGGGAGTGGGCGCTATTATAGGGTGTCGGTATTTCTCCGGTTGTTAAAGGCGTTGAAAACGTCGGTCTGGACCACCTCGAAAAAGGGGTTGTCCCTATTTCGCTGGATAGTTAGTTTTCAGCGTAAAGAGGTTTTGCGGGATGTTACCAAGTGCCAGGGTATGTCATTGATGGGTCGTGTGTCGTGTTTAATTCTGTTTCGTGTTTTCCAAATAGCGTGTGTTAGTGAGGTGTTTAATAGTGCTTCTAATGTTTATGACAAGCACTGAGAGGGTCGTTAGAAGAAAGAATAGCCAACTTACTCACCTTGGATTTGTGGAGCGAACACTTGTATTCCAGACTTGATCCAGACGATGCAAAAGTGCCAATATTCCAGTAATCCAATGTACACAATAGTCCCATTTTTTAAAAAATCGTACACGAATGTGCGAAACTCCCCGTGTCGGACCGCAGTTTCCTAGTTTTCAAATTAATGGCGACGAGTTGAAATGTCGGGGTTCCGCTTAACTGAACAGCATTTTATTGCTGTACTGATTTTTTTAGCGAATGACGTAATGTGTAACGACTTACAATTTCCTTACATCGTCGCTTGCGTCGTAACAAGTATATCACCAACACAGCAACGCACGACACCTTGATTAAGCACAAGGAAAAACAGTGGAAGGAGAAGTGCTGGAAGCAGACAAACGCAATCAAGCGTGAGTTTTTTCTACAACATAGAAGTGTTGGCAAAAATGTGTTTGAAAAAAGGCTGTCAAATTGTCATTTTTAAGTATTGTGATAGTTACCAATGCCGTGAAATACAAATTTACTATACTTGCAATGTACAACAAAAATTCCCTGACTTTTTGAAACACACCGATTTTATGCTAATGAGTTCAGCACTAACCAGAAACTCAATTTTTCCCATTCTGCCATGAATTTTCAAGAAAATGTTTTTGTATTTTTTGTAACTTCTAATTGTCGCCTATCTACATACTTCACAACGCTAATAGGCAAAGGAAAAAACGAAAACACGTCTTATCGAGATATTCTTTGCAATCACCAATTTACGTACTCTTTTGAAGAAAAGCATCAACGGAAGAGACGGACTTGTTCCTATGTAAGATAATTTTAGGTTAGGCCTAGATTTGCTAGATTGTAGCAACACGCATGTTGCCCTATTTAATTCTTTACACATTTGGAACACATACGGACCGAAGACTGCAGACGGTGTTAAGCTTTCCTGTCGAAGCTCCCACAGGCTTTCTGGCATCCTGCTGGACAACACATTTTTTCTGACACTTTGTTATAAAACGCCCATTTTGTAATCCTTCGACAGCCAGTCTAGGCTAGTCTTGCCTACTCTCAGTCGCTCGTATTCTCTCGGCCCTGTCGTTATTCTTGCCATCGCGCTGTAAACGTTCGCATGTTCTTTTAATAGTTAAATTCGCTGCAATTCAGTCACGTGTTAAACGCGCTTGAAACAAGTTAAACTTAAGCCACCTGGTAATTGCAATCGTGTGTTTCCATTAATAAAGAAGTCTGTTCACGGAGCTTTTAATTCAGTAGTCTATATCAGCAAGAACACGCAAACAGACTTTAGCTTTAGCAAAGCAGCGACTGGGAATCCTATCTGTACGCTGCAAGATAAACCCCACATATTGCACAACTCAGCGGTTGCCTTGAGTGTGACGAAGCAATTTTTCAGATTGGTAATTATGAGATCGCTGCATAACCATATGAAAGAAAATACACATAGAAAAATAACTATTACTGAAAATAATTTATTATTACATACGGGGAATCACCGAACGGTTTTCATCGATTCTGATTTTTCTTTGATTAAAGTTATGGGAAGCAAATATTAAAAGTGGGGTCCAAGGGCATGCTTTGTAATTACTTTTGAAACATTTTCGTGTGTTTTGACATACATTAAATTTTATGAGCTTTTTGAAAAAATTTGGTAACATTGATTAAAATATACGACTCGTCCGTCCTTGGACGCTTGCAGACGTTGTTCGGTCATGTCTGACCCGCAGACACATATTTTTGTTAAACACAGCAACCCATGTTGCCGAGCCCAATTAATGGCATCGTTGTTGTGGAGGAAAGCACCACACAGAGAAAGTTGACGTGAGTTTACACCTACAAGCGAGTTCATGTTGATAGCACACGAATTTGCAAGAAAAGACAGTTTTTTGCGTTTCACGTTACACATCATAAAAAAAGAAAAAGGCAACACCAAAGTTTTTAAGATGCCCATTATTAGAAAACAATGAGCATTAATGACAAACTTGCAGAGACATGGGATTACCAAATAAGGCAACGAAAATATGCTTCCTGGTATTGCGAAATTAAACTTTCAACAAATACAAGCATGATTCATTGCTTACAGTTAGCATTCTAGTTTTACCAACATGTACCACAGCAAAGCAGTTGTGGAAATGTAAAACACTTTTGGCAATTTATTTTATTGCTGGAAGACTTAAACTTGGTTGAAACAATATATTTCGGTTTGGAATTAGTTATTAGTTCATTACAAACTATGGAAACATCGATTTACCTACATGGCTGCACTCCAACAGAAGACCTTTCAACTACACACTGTATTGATGTCTCTGGTAATAAGACAATTCCTAATCGACGGCTTGACCCTGCTGAAATTAAGCAATCGGTCTCCTAAAAGAATATAATGAATTCGTATCGTAAAAACAAGGCCACAAATTCCGTCGATCACCGTAAGGTCGTGGTTAATAAACTTGTAGCGATTTATATTTCGAGTTTCTTTGATACATTCTTTACGGTTGTGATCTCGCATAGGCCCTTTTAACCGCTAACGGGCACCGCACCTGGTTGGTCGACAATGTAACAGTAGTCATCAATTAACCCTTTAGAGCCCCAGGGGTCACCGGTGACCCCATGACTTTAAAGACCCATACAAGAAAGTTTTCTGCTTTTTTGATTTTTTTTTTACCTTTAAAGCCCAGATTCCTCCCTTTGCCCTGATCTACATATAATTTTAAAACCGGTAGATGTCGCTATAGGGATTTTTTGATTGACACAGCAAGCACGCCGGAAGGAAACGCAAAAGTGCTTTATAAGCTACATTTACATGTGTAAAAAAAACATTCAATTGGTGAACAATTTGCAAATAAAGTCGGTAGTCCTTTAGCTAAGGCATTGTATAGTATCTATTTAAAAGTTAGGTATTCGTAGCACGTATTTTTAAGAAATGGCGCACTTTATAATTTCATGGGGTCGTTTATGGGACATAGGGCATTGGTGCCAAGTACAATTATTTTTTTTTAATCATGTTTTTCAGCTTTTTAATTAATATTATTACATAAAAGGATCACATGATACTAGAAATAATACGTGCATCATCTATTGCGTCGATTTCGGGTCAGGTTTTTATTTTATGCACGGTAATATAGCTATTTATGAAGGTTTTGTCAAATTTTATCGGTATAGGCCGCATCTCTCAATTAAATCCCAAAAATTGAGCTTTAGAAGTCATTTGTTATTGTGCACCTGGTTACAGTTTCTCTTGTTTGCCAAAAACAATTGCCGGGTCTGATGACTCATGAAGGGGGACTACTATTGCTGAACAGAAAAAAAAATGATTGCAGCTGCATTAAGACAGCACATTGGGGGGTTTTGCAAAGGCTAACTGCTAAATTGTCAGTCCTAGGGGGTGTACAAACAGCCCCGGTGGGGCCCCAAGACAATTACAAGACATCTAATTCTTCATGAATTGTGTAGAGGAGGGTTGGTGGCTTCACTTAATCGCAAATGGAGGTAACTTTCTGTGATTCATTTTTTCACAAAACAAACCTACACTTTTTTCTGCTTTTTTGACCAAAATAATGGCCAACAGAGGGTCAAAATGCCCCCGGGGGAGCAGTTTAAGTAGTTATTTCGATTATAAATTTGGCCACAATTCCTTGCCAAGGGTCCGCACTGACAGAAAATCACAAATTGAACATACTTTCTGTGATTCATTTTTTCACAAAATCAACCTCAATATTTGGGTAGTTTTTCAGCTACATGTACAACAGCACCCTCTACCAGTTTACTGCCTGACTAATAACCCTGAAAAACAAACTAAAACTGCCCCAAACACGCTGAAAATCGCCCTGGCAACAGCCTGTTCATCTGCGCTCATTCAACCAAAACACTGGCGCCCATGCATGACCCATTGCATTGTTACACATAATTTTACTCTGTTACGCAGGACAGAGTTCGAGAAGGGCAATTCCCAACCGGGAAAGTCTTTTCCATAGAAATACAGAGATGCGGCCTATAAATAACCATTGACCAGCAAAAATAGACAAATATTGCTGTTACAACTTGGGCAACATCAACACGGACCTAAAAAAGGCGTTGTTTAGCTTTAAATACTAAAAAACAAAGTTTTCTGCCCATATGAACCTGCGAAACACGAAAATCAGACGTAATAGGGGTCTAAAAATCAGTTGTTTGACCAAACATAATAAAATATTACATCGATTTTATTTAGGTTGTTACTTGTACTGCTAAAGAAATGCATAGCTACACTAGTTTCAACAAAATTAGAAAGTTAAATTTTTTCATTGGTCATCCGCCAGAGCCCAATGGGTCACAGTTGATGCAATACTCATGGTAGTCAGAAATAAGGGGTCAGAAAGGGAGATACTTTTACACCGGGTCACAAAGTTTTTTCCAAACTTGATCCACATATAAGCCCAAATCACATATAAATCTGTGCGAATATAAACGCTCCGATTTCGGGTGGTATTTCAACTCAAAGTTATAAACAAAAACAACAGGCGGTGCGCACTGTTCACGCCTAATCATTCAAATTGGCACAGATTTCTTTTTTACACATACTTATATGTGGATCAAGTTTTGAAAAAACTTTGTGACCCGGTGTAGTAGTATTTTCCGTCAGAAAGGGGAATGCGCAGATATCACCATAACACTTGGACACGCCCTGAAGGATATCCCGACTCTATACCTTATGGGTACATTAACCAAACAAAATAACAAGTGTATGAGCTCCAGCAGCAGGCAGCAGGGTAGATAATATGTAGGAAAATCCTTTAAATAATGTTTATTTATTGCGTGCAGGGAGGAATATGTTCCACCTCATAAGTGCGTTAGGATATAGCCCAAAAATAGTGAATTGTTTAATGGTTGTGGCAATTCAATTTTGATCTGAAATACATGTAAGCGTTTGCAACATTCAAATCTGTTTACATATCTTTCATATGAGAAAATCTGGGAAATTCACATACTTTGAAATGAGCTAATATTACTCACCAATTCATTGCCCTAATTAATTTACGCAATTAACCCCAAAGTTTCGGTTGAGTATTTGAAAAAAATGCACCTAACCGTTTTGTTTTACAACACTAACCCTAACCTTACTTTATTACGTCACAAACAAAAGTGTATCATTACTAAAAAGAAGGTTAATAAAGCGGTATCGACTTGTATTTTTAGTATGTTTGTTATATGTCTCTTCTTATAATTTGTACCAAATTTCAAGTCTCTGCGACGTCTCCTTCATGGTTACGTACGATTCCGCACTTGGTACCCCCTCTTGCCGCCAACGGCGCCAGAGTGCGTAGAGATATGTGTATGTTTCGAGGTGTACAAGCTAAAGTACTGGTCCGATTAATGTATAAATGGGTACGATTGTACAGAAGAGACGGTCTTATAAGATGATTGTTGTTTTGATCCAATCCATCTATCATCAACATTGTTACGTCACAAACAAATGTGTATCGATGTTTAAAATAGGGTTAGTAAAGAGGTAGCGACTTGTGTTTTTTGTATGTTTGTTATATGTCTCTTCTTGTCATTCGCACTAAATTTCAAGTCTCTGCGACGTCTCCTTCATGGTTACGTACGATTCCGCACTTGGTACCCCCTCTTGCCGCCAACGCCGCCGGAGTGCGTAGAAGTGTGTGTATGTTTCGAGATGTACAAACTAAAACACTGGTCTGATTAATGTGAATTTTGGTACGATTGTACAGGAGGGACGGTGTTACAAGATGATTGTAATTTTGATCGAATACATTTATCATCAACGTTATTACGTCACAAACAAAAGTTTATCGATGTTTAAAATAGGGTTAGTAAAGAGGTAGCGACTTGTGTTTTTTGTATGTTTGTTATATGTCTCTTCTTATAATTTGTACCAAATTTCAAGTCTCTGCGACGTCTCCTTCATGGTTACGTACGATTCCGCACTTGGTACCCCCTCTTGCCGCCAACGGCGCCAGAGTGCGTAGAGATATGTGTATGTTTCGAGGTGTACAAGCTAAAGTACTGGTCCGATTAATGTATAAATGGGTACGATTGTACAGAAGAGACGGTCTTATAAGATGATTGTTGTTTTGATCCAATCCATCTATCATCAACATTGTTACGTCACAAACAAATGTGTATCGATGTTTAAAATAGGGTTAGTAAAGAGGTAGCGACTTGTGTTTTTTGTATGTTTGTTATATGTCTCTTCTTGTCATTCGCACTAAATTTCAAGTCTCTGCGACGTCTCCTTCATGGTTACGTACGATTCCGCACTTGGTACCCCCTCTTGCCGCCAACGCCGCCGGAGTGCGTAGAAGTGTGTGTATGTTTCGAGATGTACAAACTAAAACACTGGTCTGATTAATGTGAATTTTGGTACGATTGTACAGGAGGGACGGTGTTACAAGATGATTGTAATTTTGATCGAATACATTTATCATCAACGTTATTACGTCACAAACAAAAGTTTATCGATGTTTAAAATAGGGTTAGTAAAGAGGTAGCGACTTGTGTTTTTAGTATGTTTGTTATATGTCTCTTCTTATAATTTGTACCAGATTTCAAGTCTCTGCGACGTCTCCTTCATGGTTACGTACGATTCCGCACTTGGTACCCCCTCTTGCCGCCAACGGCGCCAGAGTGCGTAGAGATATGTGTATGTTTCGAGGTGTACAAGCTAAAGTACTGGTCCGATTAATGTATAAATGGGTACGATTGTACAGAAGAGACGGTGTTATAAGATGACTATAATTTTGATCTAATCCATCTATCATCAACGTTGTTACGTCACAAACAAAAGTTTATCGATGTTTAAAAGAGGGTTAATAAAAAGGTAGCGACTTGTGTTTTTAGTATGTTTGTTATATGTCTCTTCTTATAATTTGTACCAAATTTCAAGTCTCTGCGACGTCTTCTTCATGGTTACGTACGATTCCGCACTTGGTACCCCCTCCTGCCGCCAACGCCGCCGGAGTGCGTAGAAGTGTGTGTATGTTTCGAGATGTACAAACTAAAACACTGGTCTGATTAATGTGAATTTTGGTACGATTGTACAGGAGGGACGGTGTTACAAGATGTTTGTAATTTTGATCGAATACATTTATCATCAACGTTATTACGTCACAAACAAAAGTTTATCGATGTTTAAAATAGGGTTAGTAAAGAGGTAGCGACTTGTGTTTTAAGTATGTTTGTTATATGTCTCTTCTTATAATTTGTACCAGATTTCAAGTCTCTGCGACGTCTCCTTCATGGTTACGTACGATTCCGCACTTGGTACCCCCTCTTGCCGCCAACGGCGCCAGAGTGCGTAGAGATGTGTGTATGTTTCGAGGTGTACAAGCTAAAGTACTGGTCCGATTAATGTATAAATGGGTACGATTGTACAGAAGAGACTGTCTTATAAGATGATTGTTGTTTTGATCCAATCCATCTATCATCAACATTGTTACGTCACAAACAAATGTGTATCGATGTTTAAAATAGGGTTAGTAAAGAGGTAGCGACTTGTGTTTTTAGTATGTTTGTTATATGTCTCTTATTGTCATTCGTACTAAATTTCAAGGCTCTGCGATGTCTCCTTCATGGTTACGAACTATTGCACATGTTGATAGTTGTTTACCGACCGCGGCGCTGAAGCGCATTAGCATGGGTTAACGTTTTGTTTATTTTCAAGAGAAATACTTGTCGGATTTGATTGTGAATGAGCTCGATTATAAAATTGGTACTCTTCTTCGTAACATGTGACAACCAATTGAAACTGACGTAAAATGTAGGTGTTACGTCACAAACAAAAGTTTGTCGTCGATTTAAATAGGGTTAATATTTCGTTATCGCCTAGATTTTCAAGTATGGTGGTTTGGTGACACTTGTGGTTGTCTGTGCAAAAAATTAAGTCTGTGCGACATCTCCTTCAGGGCGACGTACAATTGTTCACTTTGTGACATATTTACCGCCAACGGCGCTAATACGCGCTATGCTTAGCTTCATTTTTTTCTTATATTGCTTTTGGATACCCTTGTGGTTGATCGTAGGCAATTTCAAGCTTGTAAAATGTTTATTTTATTGAATAATCAATGAAGCGTAAACACGTATTTTCTTCGTTGCTGTTGTGCCTTTCGTCGTCTTTCCGATGCCTATAGGAGAACTGCGTATGTACGTGTAGGCGAGAATCTTCGTCGGTGCGTATCTTCAGCCAGTGACGTCACAGTGACGTAATTTTTGGTGTGACGTCATAACTTGACCCCACCTTTATTGTGACGTAATTTGGGGTTTCCCCGGTTTCTCGAACATAGGTACGTACGGGTCTAGTGTACTATTGTACGTACCTATCTTCTAAAAATCGGGGAACCCCCAAATTACGTCACAATGAAGGTGGGGTCAAGTTATGACGTCACACCAAAAATTACGTCACTGTGACGTCACTAACCGAAGATATGCAACGACGAAGTTTCTCGCCCACACACACATACGCGGTTCTCCTGCAGGCACATGAAGGTCGGCAAAAGGCACAACAGCAACGAAGAAATACATTTTTACGCTTCATTGATTACATAATGAAACAAACCTGTGAGACACTTGAAATTGGGTACGATCAACCACAAGGGTGCGTAAACCAACATATGAAAAAATGAAAGTCGTGGTTAAGGCGCTTTAGCGCCGTTGGCGGCAAACAAGTCCCAAAGTATACATCCATACGTACCAATAAAGGAGACGTCACACAAACTTGAAATTTGGTACAGACAACCACAAGGGTGACTACACCAACATACTAAAAAGTTAACTCGATACCACTTTATTGACCCTTTGTTTATTGACGACAAATATTTGTTTGTGATGTAACAATTACATTTAAAGTCGATTTTAATCCGTTCTCGAATATTATAAACAAGAGTCCCTCCTTGACAATCGAGCCCATTCTCAACACAATCCAACAAGTATTTCTCTCAAAAATCATCAAAACTTTAACCGACGTTAACACGCTTTAGCGACGTTGGCGGTAATAAGGTTCCATAGTGTACAATTGTACGTAACAATGAAAAAGGCGTTGTATAAACTTGAAATTAAGCACAAACAACCAGAAGGGTTTCCACACCAACATACTAAAAAATTAACCCGATACCACTTTATTAACCTTCTCTAAATGAACGATAAACTTTTATTTGTGACGTAACAATTACATTTTAGGTCTATTTTATTCGGTTGTTGTATATTATAAATAAGAGCTCCTCCTTGACAATCGAGCCCATTTTCAACGAAATCCAACCAGTATTTCCTTCAGAAATCATCAAAACGTCAACCAAAGTCGACGCGCTTTGGCGCCGTTGGCGGTAATAAGGTTCCATAGTGTACAATTGTACGTAACCATGAAGGAGACATCGTACAAACTTGAAATTTGGTACAGACAACCACAAGGGTGTCTACACCAATATAGTAAAATCTTAACCCGATACCACTTTATTAACCCTCTCTTAATCGACGACAAAATAGTGTTTATGACGTAACAAACATATTTTAGGTCTATTTTAATCGGTTGTCGAATATGTAAAAGAAGAGCCCCTTCTTGACAATCGAGCCCATTCTCAACAGAATCCAACCAGTATTTCCTTCAGAAATTATCAAAACGTCAACCGAAGTCGACGCGCTTTGGCGACGTTGGCGGAAATAAGGTTCCATAGTGTACAATTGTACGTAACCATGAAGGAGACATCGTACAAACTTGAAATTTGGTACAGACAACCACAAGGGAGTCTACACCGACATACTAAACAATAAACCGGATACCACCTAATTAACCCTCTCTTAATCGACAACAAACTATTGTTTATGACGTAACAATTACATTTTTAGTCTATTTTAATCGATTGTCAAATATTTTAAAAACGAGCCCCTCCTTGACAATCGAGCCCATTCTCAACAAAAACCAACAAGTATTTCTCTCAAAAATCATCTAAACGTCAACCGAAGTCGACGAGTATTAGCGCCGTTGGCGGTAATAAGGTTCCATAGTGTACAATTGTACGTAACCATGAAGGAGACGTCGTACAAACTTGAAATTTGGCATAAACAACCACAAGGGATCCTACACCAACATACTAAAAAATTAATCCGATACCACTTTATTAACCATCTCTAAATCAACAATAAACTTTCATTTGTGACGTAACAATTACATTTTAGGTCTATTTTATTCGGTTGTTGTATATTATAAATAAGAGCCCCTTCTTGACAATCGAGCCCATTCTAAAGAAAAACCAACCAGTATTTTTCTCAAAAATCATCTAAACGTCAACCGAAGTCGACGCGCTTTGGCGCCGTTGGCGGCAAAAAGATCCCATAGTGTACAATTGTACGTAACCATGAAGGAGACATCGTACAAACTTGAAATTTGGTACAGACAACCACAAGGGTGTCCACACCAATATAGTAAAATCGTAACCCGATACCACTGTATTAACCCTCTCTTAATCGACGACAAACTAGTGTTTTTGACGTAACAATTACATTTTAAATCGATTTTAATCCGTCCTTAAATTTTGTCAAGAAGAGCCCCTCCTTCACAATCGAGAGTACTTTTAATAAAATCCAACGAGTATATCTTTCAAAAATCATTAAAACGTCAACCGACGTTAACACGATTTAGCGACGTTGGCGGTAATAAGGTTCCCATAGTGTGGAATTGTACGTAACCATGAAGGAGACATCGTACAAACTTGAAATTTGGTACAGACAACCACAAGGGGGTCTACACCAACATAGTAAAATCTTAACCCGATACCACTTTATTAACCCTCTCTTAATCGACGACAAAATAGTGTTTATGACGTAACAAACATATTTTAGGCCTATTTTAATCGGTTGTCGAATATGTAAAAGAAGAGCCCCTTCTTGACAATCGAGCCCATTCTCAACGGAATCCAACCAGTATTTCCTTCAGAAACTATCAAAACGTCAACCAAAGTCGACGCGCTTTGGCGACGTTGGCGGTAATAAGGTTCCATAGTGTACAATTGTACGTAACCATGAAGGAGACGTCGTACAAACTTGAAATTTGGCATAAACAACCACAAGGTATCCTGCACCAACATACTAAAAAATTAATCCGATACCACTTTATTAACCATCTCTAAATCAACAATAAACTTTCATTTGTGACGTAGCAATTACATTTTAGGTCTATTTTATTCGGTTGTTGTATATTATAAATAAGAGCCCCTTCTTGACAATCGAGCCCATTCTCAACAAAAACCAACAAGTATTTGTTTCAAAAATCATTAAATCGTCAACCGACGTTAACACGCTTCAGCGACGTTTACGGTAATAAGGTTCCATAGTGTACAATTCTACGTACCCATGAAGGAGACATTGTACAAACTTGAAATTTGGTACAGACAACCACAAGGGAGTCTACACCGACATACTAAAAAATAAACCGGATACCACCTAATTAACCCTCTCTTAATCGACGACAAACTATTGTTTATGACGTAACAATTACATTTTTAGTCTATTTTAATCGATTGTCAAATATTTTGAAAACGAGCCCCTCCTTGACAAGGAAGCCCATTCTCAACAAAAACCAACAAGTATTTCTCTCAAAAATCATCTAAACGTCAACCGAAGTCGACGCGCATTAGCGCCGAAACGACAAGACTTAAACAAAAACTGTTTTGACAGGTCATCTCCGTCTGCATTGTAGTTAACTTGTTGAAAATTTCAAGTCATTTGAAGGCAGATACAGCAAATGACAGCCGTGCATCAACTTTTTGCAGAGGGCACGACCAACGCGCCTTCCGCGCGCAAAATGCGCTACGATGGTAACTGTGTGTTTCAATATTTGAAAAACGACAAGACTTAAACAAAAACTGTTTTGACAGGTCATCTCCGTCTGCATTGTAGTTAACTTGTTGAAAATTTCAAGTCATTTGAAGGCAGATACAGCAAATGACAGCCGTGCATCAACTTTTTGCAGAGGGCACGACCAACGCGCCTTCCGCGCGCAAAATGCGCTACGATGGTAACTGTGTGTTTCAATATTTGGAAAACGACGAGACTTAAACAAAAACTGTTTTGACAGGTCATCTCCGTCTGCATTGTAGTTAAGTTGTTGAAAATTTCAAGTCATTTGAAGGCAGATACAGCAAATAATATTTAAACATTGTTCATTGCAACGGATTCCTGGGTGTATCAAGCCAGTTTTTGGTAAACTGCCTGTAAACTTATACATATCAGTATTTACTGCGTTATGAAAATGCCACAGCATGGCTTTTTACCTTACCATATTTGGCCAAACCATAAGTTGAAACTATTACCTTGTTTGGTAATATCAACTTCATTATAAGGACGTTGATAATGGCCTTTGTTTCGCAATATCCCCTACACTTTTTCTCATTCTTTCAATGAAATAGCGAGCAATCTGCCATGTGGTTTTTATTGCAAATTCAACATGAATTCGTTGGTAGGCATAAATGCTCGGCAACTATCGCTCTGCGGAGCTTTGCTTTATGTGGAGGATGCGATTAAATTTGCGCGGCAGTACAGGCTGTTGGCCAACAGTCACTCTTGTGTCTGTGGTACGCTGATGATGGAACAACGCCTACGGGCAAGCAAAGATGGGATAATATGGAGATGCCCGGACCAAGTAAGGGTTAGGGTTGATTTGCATTTCCCGTTGTCTTCTCCAAATTTAGGAAATGCCCAGAAGAAGTTGCGTTAACATACACTTCCTATAGTTGCCTTCATGCTTGCAGGAATGTCGAAAACGAGTCTCCGTTCGGACAGGATCGTTCTTCGAAGGAAGCAACCTGTCCACGGTTCAACTGCTTACAATTCTGTACTATTGGGCTGAGGGACGGAGTCAGGAGGCGATCGAGAAAGAGGCAGAAATCTCTAACAAAATTTCTGTTGATTGGTGTGGATTTCTCCGAGAGGTGATGGTTTTACCATTTAAATAGGTTGTTTAATACTTATTTACAAGGTTTACACTGGCATCATGCAGATATGCACAGAGGACCTTCTGCGGAATCCATGCATCACTGGAGGCCCAGGACATGTCGTCAGCATCGACGAGTCCTTGGTTGCTAAGAGAAAGCCTTGCTCGAACGCCCAGGCTCGCCCGATTCCGCAGCAGTGGGTGTTCGGTGGCATTGATGTGGAAACCAAGTACTTTTTTAAAAGCGTGTTAATTGCATTTTGCACAGAACTATTTTGACAGGGACTGTTTTATGGAATTGGTTCCTTCGAGGGACCAAGTAACCTTGGAGGCAGTTATACGCCGACACATTTTGCCCGGCACAGAAATTTGGTCCGACGAGTGGCGGGCCTATAACAATTTAGGAAGTAACTTCACTTAAGTGACCAGTAGATGTAGTTTTTTTAAACGTGTGTTTTTGCATTTGTAGACATCGGATATACTCACAGAACAGTGAATCACTCTGTGCAGTATGTTACGTCACAAGGCGTCCACACTAACACCATAGAAAGCCTGTGGTCGGCGGCTAAACGCCAGTTACGCCAAAAAAATGGTGTCCATCGGGACTATACTCCGACGTACCTGGACGAATTCATGTGGCGTCAGAGGCGACCGAAGTCGCACTATTTCCATGATTTGGTGCTGGCCATCAGCACTAATCCAAAATATCAAGTGTAAATGTAAGTGTGATTAATGTGGTACATTTTAACAGTTTATACGAATGTAGTTTTTCAGATAGACTGGCGTTCCTGTTGCGGAAGACGCATGTGCGCAGGTAAAATATGGCTAATGGCGAAGGGTCCTGCTGCAAAAAACCCTAACGACTGCATGGAGATTACCTCAAGGGTGCAGTTGGAAAATCTCAAATAACATAAAAATATTACAGTGCGGAAATAGGTTCGATTGTCAAAGAGGAGTTCTTCTTGATAATAATTAAGAGTCGATCAAAACAGTTGTAAACTGTAATTGTTGATGTCGCATCGAAAGATGCCAGCAAGACTGCGTTGTCCAAGCGTGCGGTGACATTGCGACACGAAGTTGTCTTCGATAAAGCCCAAGTTCTGGAGAAGGAGTTGGACCACTCCAAGCGGCTGTTTCTTGAGTTGCTTCACATCCACAAAAATAGTGGGTGCGTCAACGACAAAGAACAATGTGCTTTCTTTCCGACAGTTTCTAATAATTTGTTGTAACTGTTGTGTCTCCTGCAATGTTTGGCGTTTTTGCCTCTAGCACGTGATTTGACAAGCGGTGTCAAGGTGTCCTTTTTTCTTTTGTGTCCCTGCGTGTTTTAGTGCAGTTCACTTTTTGCATTATACCTGATGAAGTCTCGCCGCATGGCAGACGAAACGCCGAAGAAATACAGTACGTTATTTTATGCCAGAAGAGGAGTACATGCAATTGTTACATCACAAACAAAAGTTTGTCGTCCATTAAGAGAGGGTTAATAAAGTGGTATCGGGTTAAGATTTTACTATGTTGGTGTAGACACCCTTGTGGTTGTTCCTTCATGGTTACGTACAATTCCACACTATGGGAACCTTATTACCGCCAACGTCGCTAAATCGTGTTAACGTCGGTTGACGTTTTAATGATTTTTGAAAGATATACTCGTTGGATTTTATTAAAAGTACTCTCGATTGTGAAGGAGGGGCTCTTCTTGATAAAATTTAAGGACGGATTAAAATCGATTTAAAATGTAATTGTTACGTCAAAAACACTAGTTTGTCGTCGATTAAGAGAGGGTTAATACAGTGGTATCGGGTTACGATTTTACTATATTGGTGTGGACACCCTTGTGGTTGTCTGTACCAAATTTCAAGTTTGTACGATGTCTCCTTCATGGTTACGTACAATTGTACACTATGGGATCTTTTTGCCGCCAACGGCGCCAAAGCGCGTCGACTTCGGTTGACGTTTAGATGATTTTTGAGAAAAATACTGGTTGGTTTTTCTTTAGAATAGGCTCGATTGTCAAGAAGGGGCTCTTATTTATAATATACAACAACCGAATAAAATAGACCTAAAATGTAATTGCTACGTCACAAATGAAAGTTTATTGTTGATTTAGAGAAGGTTAATAAAACGGTGTCGGGTTAATTTTTTAGTATGTTAGTATAGACACCCTGTGGTTGTTTGTACCAAATTTCAAGTTTGTACGATGTCTCCTTCATGGTTACGTACAATTGTACACTATGGGATCTTAATACCGCCAACGGCGCTAATGCGCGTCGACTTCGGTTGACGTTTAGATGATTTTTGAGAGAAATACTTGTTGGTTTTTGTTGAGAATGGGCTTCCTTGTCAAGGAGGGGCTCGTTTTCAAAATATTTGACAATCGATTAAAATAGACTTAAAATGTAATTGTTACGTCATAAACAATAGTTTGTCGTCGATTAAGAGAGGGTTAATTAGGTGGTATCCGGTTTATTGTTTAGTATGTCGGTGTAGACTCCCTTGTGGTTGTCTGTACCAAATTTCAAGTTTGTACAATGTCTCCTTCATGGGTACGTAGAATTGTACACTATGGAACCTTATTACAGTAAACGTCGCTGAAGCGTGTTAACGTCGGTTGACGATTTAATGATTTTTGAAACAAATACTTGTTGGTTTTTGTTGAGAATGGGCTCGATTGTCAAGAAGGGGCTCTTCTTTTACATATTCGACAACCGATCAAAATAGACCTAAAATATGTTTGTTACGTCATAAACACTAGTTTGTCGTCGATTAAGAGAGGGTTAATAAAGTGGTATCGGGTTAAGATTTTACTATGTTGGTGTAGACCCCCTTGTGGTTGTCTGTACCAAATTTCAAGTTTGTACGATGTCTCCTTCATGGTTACGTACAATTCCACACTATGGGAACCTTATTACCGCCAACGTCGCTAAATCGTGTTAACGTCGGTTGACGTTTTAATGATTTTTGAAAGATATACTCGTTGGATTTTATTAAAAGTACTCTCGATTGTGAAGGAGGGGCTCTTCTTGATAAAATTTAAGGACGGATTAAAATCGATTTAAAATGTAATTGTTACGTCAAAAACACTAGTTTGTCGTCGATTAAGAGAGGGTTAATACAGTGGTATCGGGTTACGATTTTACTATATTGGTGTGGACACCCTTGTGGTTGTCTGTACCAAATTTCAAGTTTGTACGATGTCTCCTTCATGGTTACGTACAATTGTACACTATGGGATCTTTTTGCCGCCAACGGCGCCAAAGCGCGTCGACTTCGGTTGACGTTTAGATGATTTTTGAGAAAAATTCTGGTTGGTTTTTCTTTAGAATAGGCTCGATTGTCAAGAAGGGGCTCTTATTTATAATATACAACAACCGAATAAAATAGACCTAAAATGTAATTGTTACGTCACAAATGAAAGTTTATTGTTGATTTAGAGATGGTTAATAAAGTGGTATCGGATTAATTTTTTAGTATGTTGGTGTAGGATCCCTTGTGGTTGTTTGTGCCAAATTTCAAGTTTGTACGACGTCTCCTTCATGGTTACGTACAATTGTACACTATGGAACCTTATTACCGCCAACGGCGCTAATGCTCGTCGACTTCGGTTGACGTTTAGATGATTTTTGAGAGAAATACTTGTTGGTTTTTGTTGAGAATGGGCTCGATTGTCAAGGAGGGGCTCGTTTTTAAAATATTTGACAATCGATTAAAATAGACTAAAAATGTAATTGTTACGTCATAAACAATAGTTTGTTGTCGATTAAGAGAGGGTTAATTAGGTGGTATCCGGTTTATTGTTTAGTATGTCGGTGTAGACTCCCTTGTGGTTGTCTGTACCAAATTTCAAGTTTGTACGATGTCTCCTTCATGGTTACGTACAATTGTACACTATGGAACCTTATTACCGCCAACGTCGCCAAAGCGCGTCGACTTCGGTTGACGTTTTGATAATTTCTGAAGGAAATACTGGTTGGATTCCGTTGAGAATGGGCTCGATTGTCAAGAAGGGGCTCTTCTTTTACATATTCGACAACCGATTAAAATAGACCTAAAATATGTTTGTTACGTCATAAACACTATTTTGTCGTCGATTAAGAGAGGGTTAATACAGTGGTATCGGGTTAAGATTTTACTATATTGGTGTAGACACCCTTGTGGTTGTCTGTACCAAATTTCAAGTTTGTACGATGTCTCCTTCATGGTTACGTACAATTGTACACTATGAAACCTTATTACCGCCAACGGCGCCAAAGCGCGTCGACTTTGGTTGACGTTTTGATGATTTCTGAAGGAAATACTGGTTGGATTCCGTTGAGAATGGGCTCGATTGTCAAGAAGGGGCTCTTCTTTTACATATTCGACAACCGATTAAAATAGACCTAAAATATGTTTGTTACGTCATAAACACTATTTTGTCGTCGATTAAGAGAGGGTTAATACAGTGGTATCGGGTTAAGATTTTACTATATTGGTGTAGACACCCTTGTGGTTGTCTGTACCAAATTTCAAGTTTGTACGATGTCTCCTTCATGGTTACGTACAATTGTACACTATGAAACCTTATTACCGCCAACGGCGCCAAAGCGCGTCGACTTTGGTTGACGTTTTGATGATTTCTGAAGGAAATACTGGTTGGATTTCGTTGAAAATAAGCTCGATTGTCAAGGAGGAGCTCTTATTTATAATATACAACAACCGAATAAAATAAACCTAAAATGTAATTGTTACGTCACAAATAAAAGTTTATCGTTCATTTAGAGAAGGTTAATAAAGTGGTATCGGGTTAATTTTTTAGTATGTTGGTGTGGAAACCCTTCTGGTTGTTTGTGCTTAATTTCAAGTTTATACAACGTCTTTTTCATTGTTACGTACAATTGTACACTATGGAACCTTATTACCGCCAACGTCGCTAAAGCGTGTTAACGTCGGTTAAAGTTTTGATGATTTTTGAGAGAAATACTTGTTGGATTGTGTTGAGAATGGGCTCGATTGTCAAGGAGGGACTCTTGTTTATAATATTCGAGAACGGATTAAAATCGACTTTAAATGTAATTGTTACGTCACAAACAAATATTTGTCGTCAATAAACAAAGGGTCAATAAACTGGTATCGAGTTAACTTTTTAGTATGTTGGTGTAGTCACCCTTGTGGTTGTCTGTACCAAATTTCAAGTTTGTGTGACGTCTCCTTTATTGGTACGTATGGATGTTTACTTTGGGACTTGTTTGCCGCCAACGGCGCTAAAGCGCCTTAACCACGACTTTCATTTTTTCATATGTTGGTTTACGCACCCTTGTGGTTGATCGTACCCAATTTCAAGTGTCTCACAGGTTTGTTTCATTATGTAATCAATGAAGCGTAAAAATGTATTTCTTCGTTGCTGTTGTGCCTTTTGCCGACCTTCATGTGCCTGCAGGAGAACCGCGTATGTGTGTGTGGGCGAGAAACTTCGTCGTTGCATATCTTCGGTTAGTGACGTCACAGTGACGTAATTTTTGGTGTGACGTCATGACTTGACCCCACCTTCAATGTGACGTAATTTGGGGGTTCCCCGATTTTTAGAAGATAGGTACGTACAATAGTACACTAGACCCGGTACGTACGATTCCGCACTAGACCCAATTATTCAATCTGTTTTCACCAGTTAGCATTTTTTTGATAAAATTGACTTGTATATATTTGAAGTGCGACTGTTGGCCCATCATCAGGATAATCCAAACAGACATTTGTGGACTCTTCATTATGCCCAGGCAGCATTCGATTATGCCGTTATAAAATTTGTTAATGTGGGATTTTTTGGACCAGACGAAATGTCAACAAAATCCTTCTTTCTGGTGTATTTGGAGTACATGAAGCAGTAAGTCAAATATGGTGATTTCGAACACTTTGGACAAGCAAAAGGTGAAGCAGTATGTTTTCAAACATATCAGTTCTCAACAGTGCAGCTTGGTGACTAGTGATGTTGTTGCACATCAAGCATCCATGTGAAAATATTCAATAATAGTTCTTAACAATGTCTATGTTCAACTTCTCCGTGAACATTTATAAAAAAAGGAAAAGTTCTTTGTGTTGTTATTAATTTTGGTAATCGCCTAAGTATATTGTGAAGTCTCATCTGTTTTTGATATCATTTAGGGTCACATGGAATGCATGTTGTAGCCATAACTTTGCGGATGAACCAGACAAAAATCGTATTACACCTGGTGCACAAATTGTTGCGAGATTGTTGATTCCAAACTTGCTACCATGGAGACCGGAACTTTAATCAGAGGGGTCAGTTTGATATTTTGTTTGTTGTAAAATGTGTAGCTTTTTGTGTTGTATTCTGTATTGTTAAAACAGCTGGAACAGACGGTTACTATTTTCTGTGTACTTGTAATTTCATATATTAACATATATATATACATGTTTGTGTTCCAGTTATCAGAGGTTGTTCGTCTGGGATGTGATCTTGCCAACCTCTGTTATGGTGAAGCGTGCCACTGGCTGGGGGCTGAGTAAGAAATATGTCACCTATCACTTACATGCATAGGCGTCGATATAGGGGTGACTGGGGTGGCATGTCACCCCTCACAGACAAACATGGGTGACAACGCATGCATTGTCACCCCTGGATTTCGTTTAAATTAAAAATTATTGTCAGAAAAACCATATATACATTATACTATGCGTTGAGCTAGTTTTAAACGACCAGTACTATCACCATTACAATCAGGACAAACACAAGTGTCTTGTGGATTGTTACGTAACAAAGTGACAAGAAACGGAATTTGCGTCATTTACTGATGTTTAGGGTGATACGACTGACGAAATGTTTTTTGCATGTTTCTAAAACCTGGAAAAGTCACCCTTAATATTTTACAAAACGTTAAAAAATCGACGCCTATGCTTATGTGTCATTGAATTTGTCATGTGTGTTTTTCAGTAAAATCACTATAGAAGAGGCCGTCACCAAACACAATTTTATATTTGTGTCAAGTGTCGGCAACAATGGTCCATGTTTGTTGACAGTGGGCTCACCAGGTGGCACTTTTTAATGATCGATTTTTTGCTGTGTTGTGTGGTTTTGCCACAATGAGAAAAATATCTGGTGTAAGTGAATTGTTGACATGTTGACAATTTTCTGGAGTGTGCATTCATATTGTTCCTAGTTTGGAGAACTCTTGAAAAATATAACATTGACATTAGAAATAGATGTCTATGCAAAATCCATACACTTCATGAGTCACGGAACAATTCCCTGTGCTAATTAAGAACTTTTCAAAATTGATTGCACAGACACATATGTGCAAATTATGTATCAACTTACCTTTTATCAAATGTTACCAACTCTGAAATTCAGGAATTAGGAAATAACCACCTATGTTCTTCCAGTTTACATCAGATGGAAGACCCAAGATTGTCGACATCATTGACGCAACAGGTAGTGGAGATGTTGACACAAGCACTGTAGTTACTCCTGATCGTGACGGAAATATTGTTGGTCTAACTGGTCGAACACTGAAGGTGTGTAGTTACTTTGGTATACATGTTGATTTGACAGCATAATGTTTATCAATGAAATATCATTTTGAAGCATGGCAAGAAAAATGACATTGCGTTAATTAGTTGGTATTTTTTTTGATTCCATCGGCTTGGAACAACCCAAGTGGAAATTACAACATTGGTTTAAAAGATTTGTCCATCATTTTTTCTAAAAACCTAAAAGATTGCTTGCAGGTAAAAAGAGAGAATTTTTCTTGTAATCAGCAATTTTGTTTTAAAATATAAATGATATAATTATAAAAGATATAATAATATTAGGCAAAATGTGTGTGCACATGCAGTTATGTTGCCAGTCCAAGTGGAGTGATATGATTATTGAGATTCAACAATTTTATTTATTTATTTGGTTGCCTGAACAATTAAATATTCACAGAAAGAAAAGAAGGAAGGTACATGGGACTCCCAGCACAAGAAAATTACTGCCACTACACTAGGCAAGATTGAAGAAAGCACCAAAGCAGACCAAGGAACCCTGCAGTTGCAACCATGGAGACTGGAACTGGTTTAATCAGAGGGGTCAGTTTGAAATCTTGTTTGTTGTAAAATGTGTAGCTTTTTGTTTTGCACTCTGTATTGTAAACAGCAGGAACAGATGGTTACATCATGTTATTATCTGTGTATATACTTGAAATTTTGTATGTTAACGTAAATATTTGTGTTGC
This sequence comes from Ascidia mentula, assembly GCF_947561715.1. Taxonomy (NCBI): domain Eukaryota; kingdom Metazoa; phylum Chordata; class Ascidiacea; order Phlebobranchia; family Ascidiidae; genus Ascidia; species Ascidia mentula. The sequence goes on along the minus strand of NC_138570.1, from coordinate 17,147,864 downwards.
AGTTATCAGAGGTTGTTCGTCTGGGATGTGATTTTGCTAACCTCAGTTATGGTAAAGCGTGCCACTGGCCGGGGGTTGGGTAAGAATGTTACCTATCATTTACATGTCATTGAATTTGTCATGTGTGTTTTTTCAGTAAAATCTGTTCCACTGCAGAAGAGGCCATCACCAAACACAATCTCATATTTGTGTCAAGTGCCGGCAACAATGGTCCATGTTTGTCGACGGTGGGCTCACCAGGTGGCACTACAGAGCACATTATAGGTAGGTTATGCTGTGTGCACTTAAAATACCATGTCCATAAAATGTTGATACAATTTCTTGCATTTTAAGAAAACAAAAAAAATTACATTTATTTTATGCCAGGCGTCCAAAACATATTCACAAACATTTTCACCATGACTTATTTTCTACATCAATCAGTTGCTTTGTTGTCATTCTTAAAAAAATTCTTGTAAATTGTTTCTTTGTAGCACCTGTGCTTTGTCGGTAGACTGTATGGTTTCCTTGTCTCTCTTTTCAGTATCACTCACATGGCGTTTTGCTGGTATTCAGTTCTTTACACAATAAAGGTTCTCAAATTCCTTATCTTGTTCTTTAGGTGTAGGAGCGTGGGTATCTCCTGACATGATGACAGCTGAATATTCGATGACTGAAAAACTGCCTAGCAACCAGTATACATGGTCGTCAAGGGGCCCATGGTAAGCAATAAAATAACTTGTTTTTTGTTGTTAGTTACCTTGTGTTATTAATTTCAAATGTTATTGAATCACATTTTAGTGTGAATGGAGCACTTGGCGTGTCCATATCAGCACCAGGTGGCGCCATCACCTCTGTTCCAAATTGGACCTTACACAGGAGTCAGCTGATGAATGGAACCTCAATGTCTTCACCAAATGCGTGTGGTCCAATTGCACTTATTTTATCAGGTAGACTTTCATCTGGTTTGGACAGAAACTAAGTAAATATTGGTAAAGAATTAGTTATATTGGTAAAGAAGTAGTTGTGTATTTGGTGCAACTTCACTTTGTATCTCTGGTAGATTAAACAAAAATTGAAATAGTTCAGCAACTAAAATTTTGGAAATTTTTGAATTTTATTTTTTAATTGCTGCTTTGTGCAGATTCAAGAATAAAAATACTGTTGTATTTTAGCATTGAAAGCTCAGGAAATACAATATACTCCATACAGTATTCGCCGCGCTATCCAAAACACAGCATCAAAACAAGGCTCTATTGAATGCTTTGCTCAGGGTCATGGATTTTTACAGGTAGGCTGATATGAATATAGTGGGAGGTCACATTTAATTTATATCTCACATTTTTAAGGTAAATGAAGCATATGAATATATAATAAATAATGCTGCTGCACCAGAAAACAAGATATCTTTTGACATTTCACTTCCACAATCAGGAAAAGGTTATTGTTGATAGTTTAAGATAAATTGTTGTTTGCAACCTGTATAGTTTCTAAATTTCAGTTATCTATCAAGATCATGAAATCAACATAATATTTAACTTGTTTGCAGGAATTTATCTACGTTCTTATGAAGATTGTTTGAAACCACGTTCTGTCAGTGTGACTGTCGAACCCAAATTCCACTCTTCAGCAAGTAAGCACAAAAAATAATAAACAGTTGTCAAGCCCTCTTTGTGGTCTGTGTTTGCAGATGAACGTTCATTTCTCAATCTTCAGGTCCTGAGGAAAAGATTGAATTCAGTTGTCACATGGCTGTATGCAGTGACCAGCCCTGGGTAGTTTGTCCAACACATCTTGAAATGATGAACATGGCAAGAGCGTTTGTCGTCAAAGTAAGTTTTATGGCTGCCACCAAGATTTGCCTAAACTAAACAATTTGGAATAGACTTTAATAATATAGTTACGCAAACACCAAGTAAATAATGTTACTTGAAAGATGTTGATCTGTTGTATGGAATCTAATTCATGTTTGTTTAAATTAAATCATCATCTGGTTGCATTTTCAGGTGGATCCAAGAGGATTACCTCCAGGTGTACATTATGCCCAGGTTCAAGGTTTCAACACAAAGCGTTTGGATGCAGGAGTACTTTTCACTCTGCCAGTCACTGTCATTAAACCAGAAAAGTAAGATCCTTCAGTTTCCTGTCTTTTAATTATTTTTATTTTTTTATGATTAATTTTTATTGTAATTTTTTTGACTTCATTTCCCAATGAATGAAAAATTTCACAAAACTTATAACCTGAGATATCTTTGTCTAGAACTGGTCAACTCACCAACTACCGACTTCAACAAGAACAACGAACGTTTAAACCTGGACAGATAGCAAGAAAGTTCTTCCATGTACCTGAAGGTGCAACATGGGCAGGTCAGGATTTGACAAATGCACAGATTCAACCTAGAATTAACTTTATGCTGAAAATGTATTTTTTAGTTCTTAGCAACAGCTTGCTTGAGGCTTGTATTGGCTCTTATATTAGGATCAGACAATTACTTTTCCCACAGAAATGACGTTGAAAAATCACTCAATTGATCAGTCAGCAAGATTCGTGTTACACTGCGTCAATATTCGACCACAAAGAGCATTTCGTGAACAAGAGTTTTACAAGCTTGTAAATGTTCCAGCAGGTGGCTCCACAGAGCAGGCGTTTGCTGTTCAGGTAACAATTCCCGCCTTTGTGCACAATAATATCATATAATATCTAACATTAGTAATTTTTTTACCTCTACATACATTTGATAAGCAAAGTGGAGCCAATAATATGAATTGTGTAAGCTGCAGACAGATGGCCACTGTTTCAACATAAAAGGTCTTGAGCATCAGTGCAGCTGGTGTGACTATCAGACGACTTTGCTGACCAAACGGCCAAGCAAAGACTTCCACTTTGTGGTGACTATACAATCACCGTAGGTTGCACCTAGTCGTCTGATAGTCACACCAGCTGCACTGATGAGACCTTTTATGTTGAAACAGTGGCCATCTGTCTGCAGCTTACGCAATCTACATGCATTGTTTTGCTTTACTTAATGTGTTTTACTTTTTAGTCTGGGATCACAGTAGAACTCTGTGTCGCCCACTGGTGGTCAAGTTTAGGTGACGTCTCCATTTCATATGACGTCAAATTCCGTGGGCTTACCGTTAGCAACAACTTGGTTATGGTGAGTGTAATATTTCTATATTTGACTCATAACACAGAATATACCCAAACCGACCACTTCATTCACTCTGATTGGTGAACCACTGTAGTCAAGGTTGTGGGTTCAAAGTTCAAATCTTACCAGGAGCATGTTGCTATCACTAGTCAGCTAATATCAATCAGTGTCGGTGATGTCACTATAAATAAATGAATGATATGATAGCTGAGATAGACCACACTGCCTTAGATTGTCAGTTCAATCTTTCGTAATGTGGTATCTAGTCCTGAACACAAAACTTTGCATGTGTGTTGTACAACCAAGATGAAGTAAATACAGAAAGTAACGTAGTCATGAACCTCCCCAGCATGCAGCCAACGGAATTCATCGCCTTGAAGCTTGCTCATTGGAAAGAGAGGATCTCTCACCCTCTATAACCCTCAAACACGTTGTTCAACCCCTGAGAGCAACTGATCATTGTATACGTCCATTATCAGCTAGAGATCATGTTCTTGGAGAACAACCAACATATGAGATGATCAACACATACCCTTTGCATGTGGTGAGAATGTGGTTGATTTGAATCAACAGAGACTTAAAACTGTTCATGTTTTAGTTACGAAATTATCGCATAAACCTAAAACAATTTATGATGAATTTAGGAAGTTTTAAACTGAGCAGCCTGCACCTATTACTGGGGCTACTATTGTAACTTATCAACTCACAATAAATTGTCTGCAGACAAAATCATCTGATGTCACCATATCCTTTCCCATGTTGTCGGATTTATTGTACGAGAATGAATATAACAGTCAGATATGGTTGATGTTTGATTCCAACAAGTGCTTTGTGGGTGCAGGGGACGCTTATCCTCACCAGGTATATTCATTATAGTGATTACATATCATATTTGCAATTCGACACAGTTGATTGTGCATGTATTTATCTTACAGTACCCAATCAAATTGGACAAAGGTGAATACACAATACGCTTACAAGTCTCCCATTCATCGAGGGACGCCCTACACCGACTCAAGGACGCCGCACTAGTGGTGAAAGCCAAACTGTCGTCATCAATATCACTGGATGTTTTTTCCACATACAGAGACGCGTTGATGGGAAGTAACAAGATGTCGAATCAAACAGTGATTCCTGGACATCCATTTCCATTCTATGTTGCTCCTTTACAAGAAGACAAGTAAGATTGTGTTTATTTGGTTTGTTTGTCATGTGACAAGCGCTAAACAACATTTAAATCACTTTTAAATATTTCAGATTACCAAAGCATGTGACTGGAGGACAGTACCTGATTGGTCAGATGAGCATGGCAAAAGGGGAGCTTGGAAAACGTGCAGTAAGTTGTGTTAATTCAAACACTCAATTTATCTTCCTCTGAAGCAATGTGTATTGTTAACAGAGCTTGTATAGCGGAAAAAGGTCCAAGATTTCTGAAGAGGTAGAATAACAAACTATGCAGAAATTCACCTTTTGCCTTTGTTGCTTTTTTTCATATAGATGATGTCCTAGACTTCTGCATCTAAATCAGTAGAGTTCAAATCTTATATGTTGCCTATCTTGTTTCCTGCAGTACACATACAAATTCACGTACGTCCTGATCGACCCACCGAGCAAGAACAAAACTAACCGCAACTCAAACTCAAAGAAATCAAACAAAAGCTCCAACCAGTGTGAGGATGATGTCAGAGACCTTCAAATTTCCTGGGTTGCTAAGTATGACGTAACCAAATCCGATAATTAACAAAATCATTGCTGACACGATTATATCCTAAACTTTGATATTCCGTGACAGACAAGAACGACTGGACTTGTTTGATAAACTGAGGTTGGACTGGGGTGAACACATACCTCTTTACATGGCTAAACTACAAGCACTTGAAGCAGCAAAGGTAATCATTACTTTTATAAGACAGGTGAATTAGTAAAAATTCCTGGAAATACTTTGAAAACAAAAGTTATTTTTTCACCATCATTAAGCTCATGCATTTGTAGACAAGAGAGGAGAAATTGGATGAAATAATAGAGACGGCTGATGAAGTTATATCTCGTATTGATACTCATCAATTATCAGCTAACCTTGGGATTAAGTGCGACCCAAGACCAGATGCTGCTTCCATAAAGAGGTAAAACCACCAGACTGGCAACCATTTAACTCTAGTGTGATTCGTTAAAATTCTATTTCTGTGTAAAACGTTTCATGCGAAGAGCTTGTGAAAGTAATATAATGTTATGTCAATAATATTCTTATACAGTATATATGTGTGTATATTTACAATGCAACTTAGCGATTGCTTGCAAGTCAATCAATATTACATAAATTTAAGCCATTCCATGTTAAATCATCACCAAATGACCTAAACCTCTTTAATGTAGATGAAACATATGTGTTAAGTACTATGGCACAGTCACTCATGCCAAATTTTAGTTCACTCGGATCATTGGTTCAAGAGTTATGTTTCCATACAGTTGTCGTTTTGGGGCAAAGTTCAGGGGTTTGCCTTCTGCTTTAACCCCTTTATTTCGAAAACTACTTGGCCAAATTTGATGACTTCGGTATTGTTTGAAAGAGAATTGTCTGTATAATCAGTTTTGATTTTTTGTTTCCTTCTTACAATGACCTCTTGACCTTTGTTGTAACCCTGAATTTGACCTGGCCTGATTCGTGACCCAGAGGTCGTCAGATGGTTAACTTTTAGGTCTTATAACATACAGCTTACAGCTACAACATATCAAATCATTGAAGTGGTAAAAGTTTTTGGTTTCTTGTTATATCGCTTCATAAAGATAATATTGGCTAAGAAACATCTCTTTTGGTCATACATGAGTAATTTGGGATATACCTTGTTTTTATACACAGCATGGAATATTAAATGTTATAATGTAATTTTCCCACAAGCTGTGGTATCAAATAGGGCAGTTGAGTAATTTTCGTGCATTGAAATTCAATTTTTCCTAATTCATGTTTTTGCACAACAAACTTGTTTTCCTTTCTCAAGGTACACAGAAAATAAACCTTATTCATAAATGCATCCCACTTCATCCACATTCTGAAAATTGTTCCTCTTCTGTTATAATATATGTTTAATAAGGCCAATAATTGTGTTCCTATCCCACACGAAATGTTTCCTTCAGTGGTCCAACAAGTGTCCTTCTGGTTTGGCCAGTGGAACAATTAAGATGGTTTTAGGCGATTTGACATGGAATGACCCATTTACATTTTCCTTCGCAGTGAAAGTGAAAAACAGAGATGTCATCTCATTGGATCGCTCGTGTATAAAGGTTGTGCTCTCGCAGATAAAATGGTTCAACTTTGACACAGCGAGGGAAGAAAGATCAAAAAGTGAAGCCACAGGTGTCTCTTTATTATCTTTGATTCATGCTTATATCGCTGTAATTATACTTGTAGCTTAGTAACATATTTTACAGTGTATTGAATACACCAGTTGTGTTTTAAACACATATCTTTCTAAAAAGATGAACCGCATGAGGGCGCTGACAATCTTGGTAGTAGTGAAACAACTTATGGTGAAGTTTGCGAACAACTTAAAGAAACTTTCGAAAGGTTGCAAATGTTTGCGGACATGAACGAGAGCAAGGTGGGATGGAAAGTATATATTACCATAAGCGCTATTATGAGCTTGTCGTCTTATCTGACACTTGCATGTTATACCAATAGTTAAGAGAAGATCACCATGTTCAATTCATTCTATACAGAGTACCAGCATATATACACAGTATAAACAACACCAGTGCAAGCTTTTAATGACATTTTTGTCGTTTCCAGGTTTTGCCTTTTGTTTTTAAACACGCGGTCGCCAATAAGAAATATGGTCTGGCCGCCCGAGCCCTGCTTAAACAAAGCGACGACAAGAAATGCAAAGAGACTGACTTGAAACTTATTGAGGTTTGTATTCAAGTCTTAATGTGGACGTGTTACGTCACCTGTGTTTTGGGTCATCTTAAAACTATTTACACGCAAGAAATTCACTTCAAATTTTGTACCCAAGAAACTTACTCGTACGCGACCTAACATGATTGTTTGATTAAAAATGGTTTTACACAAATGTCTATAACTAAAAAAACAAGGCCAGAATCATTTCTAGAACCACACAGGTATTTAAGTACAGGTTTAAAGCAAACCAATTTCGACAAATATCATTGAAATGCGAAATATTATAAAAATAAAATACAGTAAGTTTTACTTGTTGTTGCATAAAAAGCAATAAACTGCAGGTGATTTTTGTAATATTTTTGAGCTGTGTTGTTTGAACTTACTACTGTTTGTTGCAGATTTGTCGCAAACTTGGTTGGGAATACGTGGCGCAATACATTGAGATGTCCCTTCCAATAAAATACCCAGCCTCATTCATTCCATTTTAAAGCGATACAACGTGTATTGTGTGCCGCTGTTTGTTGCGGTTTATTGCCGTCGTCCATCGCAGTTTGTCGCTGCTTTTATCTAAATTTCAATTTCTGTTTTTACTGGCAAAGATCTGAACTTTGTTTCACTAAATTAGTTTTTTTCGGCCATATTCTGCTCGCATAGGCACCAAATTTTATGTCACATGATTTATGAATTATTTGCAAAACCTAATTTTTCGACTGCATTGAGGAATTATTCTTGATTTTTAATTGACAGCGAAACAACTTCCACGCAAACCTTTTTTACGGGGATGTGGGTTTTTAAGCAATTGTTGCTTTCTGTGTTTTGCGCAATGGATATTGAAGGTAATTGCGTACAACCTTCTCTAGAGACGTTTCTACTATGTTTTTTTATCTCGTTGTAACCAAACGTGGTGTTTCTGATGATCGTACAATAATTCCACTTTTGTGTTTGTGTAGAAAAATTCTGTCCTTTTCTCATCTTGCAATCTTTGGTTACTAACAAAGTACCAGAATCACAAGGAAATTAAGATAAAAGCACTGGTTGGTTAAACAAAACTTTGCTGTGTACTATCCGAAGCTGTTGAATTGGAAACTACCCTTTATCTAATAATATTTTGAGCGATTCGCACGTTAATATTTGTTTGGCGAAGTTCTGGTAAAAATACCCATTTCTCAATTAATGCCAAGAGCAATCGAGCGTTTTAGGTTCTATACATTTACCCACATTCGGACAGTTTTGCTTTTTTGCCAGAAGAATTGCTGGTGTTTGGTAACACATGAAGGCTGACTACAAAATTGCTCAATTGTAAAACAAAGACGTTACAGCTGATTCAAGGTAATGTACGGTTAGGATTGGTAAATGACTGAATGTTTTGTGGCGGAAAAAAACAGCTCTGTGGGGGGGCTGGTATAACAGTTCGAATACCAAGAGACAATGTGCAGAAAAGTGTTTGAAGGCTAATACAAAAAACTCTGAGATTCTCAGCAAAAAAACGACTAACGTATTTTGCTCTTATTTTCCAAATAAAATGGCAATTCTGTTTTCCGCAATAATCGCCCTTATTTTTTAATGCTTCAGTTTAGAACCTTGCAGGTTTCCGTATCTGATCGTGCACAATATAGAAATGCACGGCAACACATCAGTAACTTGCAACGCAATTGGAAACCCGAGAAATGAAGCAGTCAGACATCATGTAAAATAGCGCAGATTTCCAGACCCACAATTTCCGACCAAATGTCTTTGCACAAATGACAAATTAATATCACCTACAGCTCGTTGTTCAAATTCTAAACAATTTTAAAATGAATATTTATAAATTATTAAACCTCTGAATCAGATAGGTGTAAATTTTCTATATTTAAACTGCAAAAAAACATTGCGCACATAAAATTTTGTCAGAAATCTGCTACAAAATTATATCTCATTCCTTAATTCGGTTATTATTTCTATTTTTGTTATAATACCTCTAGTGACACTGTTAAAGTTTATGTGTTGCTAAGTGACGCTTGGGAAAAAATGTCAGAGTTTTTGTTTTTTGTTAAAAATCATTTATTTCTGAAATCACGAAAACAAAACACAAATAATTCAGGAACAGGAAATAGTTTTCGTGTTGAGATTCTGCTTCAATCCGAATCACTGGAATCTGGATCGGATGAGGGGAGGGACTGTTGACCTTCATCCAAACCATAAACCATCGGCTGAAAAAAGTCACAAAAAGTTTTAATTTTATGAAATTCCACAAATAAATGTTTTTATACAAATATAAATTAAATCCTCACAGGGTTTTCCATATTAGCAAGTGCTTCCTTCACCATCTGAATCGACTCCGGATCCATTTTGCACCCAAGCAGACCCACCCCCCCCCCAACCTTCGGTAAAATCTCACAAATTTTTTTCCCGTCGTCTTTTCCGCGAAACTCGTTTCCATCCAGGGCGAGAAATTCCAACTATTTAAAATAAAAACATTGTTTGTTGGAAATATTTCTACACTATCTGAACCAGGAAGAAGCAACATTTTATCCCAAAACTAAAACGATTCCGTGTTTTTTCTTTAAACAAATAAGTTTTGCAAAAAATGTCAGGGATTTAAAACAGAATCTTGGTTACAAAATAAATAAAAACACAAACAAACCTTTGGTTTCATTATTTTTATTGCTTCACAAATAATCGTTAAATCTTCGGAGTTCAGGTCGCAATAATTCAGCCACAGCTGCAAATCATTTCTTGTAACTTTTGGTAAAAATTCCTCCAAAACCTGAACGATTGAGTGAAGTCGGGTTGTGGGAAAATCCAATATCTGAGGACAAAAACCGGCGAGATTTTCTTGGTGGCATTTTTGGATTTCCTTCAAATCCAGAAAAAAATCTGAAACAAAACAGAAGCAAGTTTATGAAAAAAGCAGATATCTGGTTTCCAGTTTTAATAAAATCATTTAAAACTAAAACTTACTTTATTCTTGCACAGAATTCCCCACGTTTAAGTCGGATTTAATCAACACAAGAACCAACAAATATAAAACGTTTAAATTAACAGAAAATACATAAATTACACGACAGAAATAAACGCGTCTTTCCTCCACAACATTTAATCACAACTAAAAAAAACTGCATTGAGTGTTCGGTTCAAACAATGACTGTGTGACGTAACAAACCCACCCATTGTTCGTTATTAAATGTTGTGTTTACAAACACGCATTAAACTGTTGGCATTCATATCATTTACTCACTCAGTAGATCGTATTTCGTGGGTTGAGATTGGAGATATCTTGAAAGCGCATCCAATAATTTCGCACGTTTGTCTGGAAAACAAGAAACAACAACATTGGCAATGAAACTGTTGACATGTATTTGGTTGGACGAATTGTTTCTACTCGTATGTTTTGCGCAAACACATTTATTATCTGTAGGAGCTAAAGGTTATTTAATGCAGTAAAGCAGAGGACATCAATAAATGAATCAAGTATACGCATGTTACATGTCTAACGCAGTAGTATCAGTAACGAGTGCCTTGGCAAAGACAATACCATGTTATAGTTTACTGGGGATGGGTATAAGTGCCCAACCTGTATTTAGAGTTGGTGGTTAAATAATCATTGTCATGGCCGAAGGCTGTTTATTAAATGCAAATAAAATGTGTGACGCTGTTACAAGATTACAATGACTGAAAAAAGCGTTATCACGAAATCCAGTTTGATCAGCATTCATGGAAGCTTACGGTGCTGTTGCTGGTTGGGTTCCTCTCGCTTCTTCGGTCGTGTCTGTCGCTTCGACGTCGTCGCGATTCCGGCATTCTGCTTCTGTGACGTAGACTTGCGGGGCAGCGGCTTCTGTGACGACGTCGCCCGTCGCGTGACGAGGACCTCGTGCGCCCTCGTGCGGTAGCCAACGCGACTGCGTCGATTCTTCTCTCCTAAGAGAAAAATAATAAAAAAACACGAAACAATGAAATAACCCAAAAACAAACGACATTTATATAAGTCTTTCGCGTGTGTGTAAGGCAAAGACAATACCATGTTATAGTTTACTGGGGATGGGCATAAGTGCCCAACCTGTATTTATAGTTGCGTGTTTGTAAGGGGTGTACCACACAAAATCCTAGCCGACAAGATGGGAGGACAGGTTGAAAATGTACCGGTACTAGTCCGCGGCCCTATAGTTGGGACTCCTGAGGTAAAACAAAAAATCTCTGCATGTCTAACCGTAGTGCAGTAAAATTGAACACATACACCATTGGTACAGCTATGCTTGGTCACTTAACATTCAAATTTGTGGATGCAATGTTTTAACATGGCTAAGAACCTGAAAACTTTAAATTACCTGAAACTTTAAAACATGACATGTGTTTCAAATGCACACCTGTGGCTACAAATAAAAATTTTAACACAATTTGACCCAGGATACAGGAGCTATGTTGACAAAGTTTTCATTTTGGGGCAAAAGCAGGAGCTTCAAATTTTCAAATCAATGCATGTCACTAAATATGTGTAACTTTTTTTTGCAAATATACTGTTCATCCCTGTTTAATTTCTGTAACATGTGAACATTCACTTAATGTGATTGATAAATCACTGTTTTCAAAAAATGTTCACAAATGTTACACAAATAGAAAGCTTGTAATATATGTGCAAAAAAAAGCCATAATATTGCAAAGCTGCAGACAGGGTGTGTACACGCACTGTTTCGACCTGTAAGGTCTCATCAGTGCAGCTGTTGTGTGGCACTATGCTAGCTTTCACACTAGCAGGCACACTAGTCTCCACTTTGTGGTACCTTTCGGTCAACGTCGATCTGCAGGGTACCCTATACTAGGTACCGAACAACAGAGACGACGAACCACTGTGGAGCGCACTATGGCCAAACGGAACTGCTTGGTAACCGATAGTGCAAAAGGCATATATATTACATTGGTGTTTTATGCCTTTTGCACTATCGGTTACCAAGCAGTTCAAATAGTAAACCAGGTAATATGTGTTGCAGTTGCAGGTTTACATAGCAAAGATACCTTTTTCCAGGATCATGGAATCTGTCTCAGAGCAAGCAAGATCACCGTCACATCCAGACTCCAAATTTCCTTCAGCAGGATAACTTCCTGATACTACTTGCAAAAACAACAATTAGGAAAATTAGAAAGATATTGTAAAAATAATTAATGCAATGCTTACGACGTTTCTGTCCAAGCAAAAGGCCACATACAAATCGCCGCACCATGGCCCAGTGTGAAACTTTCACTACCTCATCGACGATTTGGTTGAATTCTTCAACAGGCATAAAAAAGGAAATGTAAAAGGCGCAAATAAATTCTTGTAACATTTGATGTGAAAAGAAAAAGAAAGTTTGGGAACCATCAAAAACTTTACGATGTGAGAACCAAGAGTGTTTTACAAGCTTAATTATCACATCCTGAACATTAATATGCTCTAGGCCCACTGCAGAAAGGTCTACATGGCTAAACACAACAGTGTGGCGAGTCATTCCATTGTAGGCCATTTTGCCAAGGGCTTTTATAACAAAGTTTATGCTCTTGCCCTTTGCATATTCGGATACATTGAATTGTTGCAATACTGCATCAAATAGGTTGGTAACTGTGTTAAAACTGTCTGGGCCACCAAACAAACAGGCATACAAGACAAATTGTAAAAGCAATGGATTGTGACAAAAACTAAGCATTTGTGGAGATTCAGTTTCAAGTTTTTCAAACAGTTCACTTGCTTTTTCTTCAGCATAGAAATAAAACAGCTTTTTCATGTCTTCTGTAGCAAGGTCGTGGACATAAATGGTAGATTTTGGACGGAGTCCCACAGGAATGGCAAGCAGGGAATGAGGACGTGATGTAAAGATTAATGTTGCTTTACTGAAGAGGGTTTTGCTGCACAGACTAGCAACAAGCTGTTGAACTGTAAACAGAGTTTTGTAATCTGTATTAATTTGCTTTAAATTTTCCAGTGACCATGTTGCCTGATCCAGTCCATCAAATACTAAAATGCACTTTTCTTGGTTTTGCTTCATCCATGTGAATGCAGCATCAAGGACAGTTTGCTTGGTATCAGGAAACTGCCTGTCCAGTAGGAGCTCTTGAAGTGTAAGTTTGTCATCACCATAGTCTATATTCATGAAGGTTAGGTGTAACATCAAATACCCCTTTTTGATGTGTTTCAGCAGTTTCTTGGATAACGATGTTTTTCCTGACCCCGGCGGTCCCGCAAATGCGATAAACTGGGGACCTTTATGAATTTTAGTAAGCAATCCCTCAAATGTTGTGGGTTCGCCTTTAACTTGATTTACACTGTCCCTCATTGTTGATGGCACAAACTCCTCTGCTTTCTTGGGATCAATACCCTTGTAAAAGTCAAGTTTTTCCAGTTTTGGATTAACATCTGGGATTCCATCTTCTCTCAAACCAGGAAGAGACATGATAGTCTTTAGTACATTATGTCGACTTTTAATGATTTCGATGGCTTCTTGCTGCACTTTTTCTGAAATCAAAAAACACAAGTCATCAGAAATTTCTCCCAAAACTATTTCAATTCAGGTTCATCATTATTCATAGTTACGCTATTGCAGTGTATTGTTCTGTTTACCTTACATTTCTGCATTTGATTGAATGAAGGTGCACAGTTTTAACGAACAAAGAAACTAAATTGGGAAAAAAATTGTTTAAAGCCCCACTTTGATTTTCCTTGTGACCCATCGCTTCGATAGGCTGAGATATTACGGTAGATGGTGATTCACTGTGTTAAAATTACCGTTCCATCACCAATACCTCTAAAGTAGGGGTTGGCATCCCTTTAAATCAAAGTTTACAAATTATGTCAAAATTCGAATGACATAGTGTGCAAACATATAGGCTATGTGCACCATAATATTTTGACATTTCAATAATATGATTGTGTTCTTGTTGCAGAAATAGATCACAATATTTTACCTTCATTTTGTTCATCATCTTCTTTTGTGCTTGGTGTACCTAAATTTTCAGTAAATTGAATAATGTTAGCATAAAATCAGCTCAAATTAAACTTTGCCCATGAACCGATATAACTTCATATTATATATATCAATTGGCACTTGAATAAATTTTCTGGTTAATCTACATAAGTAAAAAACTAACATAACTAGAAAGCTCAAGACCCTGTTTAAAAAAGAATATTTTCAAATTGTCTTACCCTGCAGTAATTTGCAATACCCTTGGTTACCTTGACTGTAGTAGTTTTTGGTTATGTTGACATCACCTTGAACTCCAACAACGCTGTCGGGCATGCTTGCCCCCTGTGCTGATACTTGCTGCGATGGACCTCGAAAAATTAAAACTTTGTTACCTAGCCTAATAATGTTCATCAGCATACAGGGTGAAGTACAGGAAATTTCATATTTCAATGGTTTCTGATCATAGCAATGATGTGAAAAAAATACTTTCAAAGTTTGGAAAACAGCTCTTTTTATTGCTGCCAGCATTCTGAATTTAAGTGTGTTACATGGTTGTAATAAATCAACCAAACAACGTTAAATGTGTTTTTTAGATATGAAATCAAAACCCATCCTACCTGGTATCTGTGGCTTAATTTGAGAATCATTCTGACATTTTGTGTCAGACGTTCTTTTCATCTTGCTATCTCTGTTGATACTTGCTGGTTTTAAGCTTCTCTCGGAAAGACAATCACAATTTAACCAAAAGTACGAAACAATTCAGCTGTCAACAAAATCACATTATTGTAAAAGTTTAGTTAAACAATGTCTATATAAATCCTAATGCTGTACAGATTAGGTCAACAAGGTCATGGACACACTTTTGCCAAACAAATTAACATGTTAGGATCTTTACATAGGGTATGTCACAGATTAGGTTAATGTGTCTTAAGTAAGAAAGATGCTGCAGCAAAATGACTATTCATCGTTGTATGTTGTGTTCTCCCCAAAATAGTACAGTAATGTCCAAATTAAATTATTTTTTGCAAGACATCAAAAACACTACTTTTAGTTGAAGCATTTTTGTAATTTAATGGCAACTGTTAAAAGTTTTCAATTGCTTGGTTAGAATAAAACTAGGAGTTAAAAGATGGACACACACCAAGCCTTACACTACCACCTCTGACAAACAAACCGATACATTTGCAAGTAAATTCACTATCATAATTTGTGAAATATTGGTTAGTGATCAGCAAGTAACTGACAACTACTGTTTAGTCTTATGGGTCAAGATGAACATAAACCTTTGACCTTCTTTGTGACGCCTTAATCTGAATTGATGCTGTTGTGTTGCGCAGACAACCCATCATTCCGCTGTGCGATTTGCTGGAATTTTAAGTGACTCACTGTATGAAAATTATCGTCACATGAGTTAATAACCTCTGAGCTAAGGGTAGGCAACTCATTAAACGCAGCGTGCCGGTTTACAAATTACGTCAAAATTTTAAAGACCCATGTGCAAACATATGTGCGCCCACCAAACTTTGACTGATAAAGTCAGCAACAGCAATCGCCTCATTTTATGCAATTTCTATTGGGTAAATACAATACAAAACGATCCAACATCTTATCCCATGCCTGACTTGTTCGCATGTCTGGGTTTGCCAACTATTGCTATGGTTAAGGTTCTATCGGTTGTCATGTCATTATCGTTGTGAAATATCCGCTTCGTATTGTTTATGCTTACTCGTGAAAAATCACACTAATTTCATTATTTCGGGGCCTGGTATTTTCTATGGTCGTGTGGAAAACACTGGGCGTTGGTCGGTTTGCAGTAGATCTGAGGGCATGGTGAACTCTACTGTATCTCAAATTTTTCACGGAAATGAACGAATGATGTAGGAAAATTATATTTAGTGAAGAAAATTGCATTTGTTAAATGATATTTATTTGAGCGTTGTGCACTGGTAGCCTGTAGGCCATACCTAGGTTTGCATTTTAATATCGGCAAGTACAAAAACAGGTGAGCATTTCAAGCAACTAGCATGATTAAACGACTAACGTTATTGTTTTTTAGACAAAGTAAAAAAGGTAAAAATGACTATGTCGTTTTTTATGCGGACGTCAAAAGAAAACAAGATCATAAATTCCCTGTCAAGGTACTCGGGAAATCATATGTAAACTGTATGTGGTCCTTTAGCCGAATACGTTGGACGCTCTTGCTTTAACTGCACGCTACGTTATTCTCTTTTTTGCGTTAATAGCATCACACAAGAGAAAAACATTTCATGTGTTGTGATCACTGGACCCAAGGCTTTTTTCCTGTCAGAAAGCAATTTGTTTTTCTTAAATCAGATGTTGGACACCCAGGACCTAGTAGCCAAAAATTAGAATTTTTTCTGACCTGTACACTTTTACCAGATTAAAAGAAAATTTGAAAATGTTCACTGATATTCTGCACAAAAAATACCCTTCTGGAATTACTTTTTTTGCAACAAGTATTTGTTCACAGTTTACCAAAGTTAAAGTACACTTTTTACCATCTGGGCTAGTTTGCGATCTCAATTATCGTTGCGCAGACGACTGATGACGCTAACTATAGGTGGCGCTAATGAGCAAATATAAAAAAATTCCACCAAACAACAAAAGAAATTAAGTATTGTAACAATGCTGGTTGAATTTTTAAATGCTGATTGCTGATATTATTCCAAATTAATGAAATTGTTTTTAGAAAGGATTTTCCAATAGCTTTAATTATACTTTGTCGACTGCGCACTAAGTTTGCTGAACTTCAGGCTCATAACATTTTTCCTATATTGAGACTGGCGTCATGATACGACTTAGCTTTGTTGTACAACATAAAAAACGATGTTTACCCCTGGTTTTTGTTAAGATTGGTGTTGAGCCGACTACATACACTTTAAACTCTATTGATTGGTATTGATCTTCATATCAGAATATAATGTAGGCCTACACTACTTTCCAGAGGAGTAATTTTCAGTACAGTCATGTTTGTTTCTGCAATGACCTGTCTACACACATTCGCTTGTTAGACATATTTTCTCGTATATTGCCCGACTTTTTCACATAAAAGCGAAGCTGAATTCGCTGGAACTTTTGACGTCACAGCTGACAAACAAACCTTATGTACACGAGGACAGATTACTTTTTGATTCATTCATCGTTATCAAGTGTGGCGAAAATGATACAAGGCACTAATGCTTTAATGTTGTTTTTATTGTTTATTTAAAGGCACTAATGTTTTTCTTTTTGCTTTCTTTGATTATCTGTGTTGTTTATTTAAAGCAGTCTTTATTACGTTTGCGCACAACACATCGCACAATTCTTTTGTTTTATTTGGATTTATTTCCGAATCCTGTAACGCTCCATTGGTTTACGTGCAAGTCGTTGATTGGTTGATTGGCTGGTGCAAGAAGTGCCTCGTGAATGACCCATAAGGTGTGCGTCGCGCTATACAGTGGTTTTCATTGTGGCGAAGTGAGTATTTTGTTGACGCCCATTTAGTGAAACCAGTGTGAGGTATTTTGGCCTAAATGTTCGTTATTGCAGGTTCCGGGCCATTTTTGAATTAGGGAGACAGGGTTAGGGTAATGATCTTATTTGAGTCTCTAGGGTTGTATTTGGTAAGGGGTCGCCGCTTAAATTCCACGAGGCTCAATTCCCGCCCTGTCGAAATAATTCCGTAATAACTTGGCGAGGAGCCAGGACCTTGTCACCACACCCACTGGTTTCGCTAGCAAGACTCAAGTGTAGTGCCTTTTTTTAGGGAAAGGAGTTGTGCGTGGAAACTGATTCCGGGGAAAAGATCGTACTTAAAGTAGTTTTCCCTCTAAGTTTAAGACAAGAGGTTATTGTTGCACTACAAGAAGACGCACTCGGAGGTGGGCATCTAGGAATCGTGAAGACCCTCTCGAAAGTCGCCGAAAGTTACCATTGGTACAGGTGGCGTGAAGCAGTAGAACAGTTTTGTCGGGGTTGTATCGAGTGCCATATTAAAAAAACGCACAACGGCCACAGGCAGCATTTGTCCGCTCGACGGTAAATAGCCCGATACAGCGTGTTAAGGTTGATGTGGTTGGGCTTCTACCACTCACGCGATCAGGATATCAGTCTGGGCATTCCCACCCCACACGCTTTTGACAGGGCCACCACTACCACTTCTTGTGTAGATTTGCTTGGGGAAAATGTCGAAAAAGGGAACGAGATGTCATACGAAGCCGAAATCCATCGTTTACGCGATTTTTTGGAACAACGAAGGAAATGATGTGAAAAGTCTCCGACTCCAGCACTAGCGGATGACAAGTTAATACGATCGGCGACAACACGGGACACCACATTCAGTCGGTGATTGCATTCTTATCACGAAACCAGCAGTCCTGGTGGGAAAATGCAAAAGCTACAGCGACCTTATCGCGTTGTCAAAGTGGCCTCGACCCCGTCAACTATATCATCGAGGAAGCGGCTGGTAAAAAGCAAATGGTTCACTTCCATCGAATGAATCCCACAACCGATACCTTTCCTGAAGCCGAAAGTGTGCAAACGAATCAGAAAGATGAAGTCGAGAGCGTCGGCCTACCTGCATGTGGCCAGCACGTTTATGTTCCAAAAAGTAAAAACTTGCAAACCGTGCCAGCGGCCTGCTGATTGGACGACACGTTGGATATTGACCGACCCAGTTGGCCTGTGCGGGAACGCAGGCAAACCGAGATTTGTCCAGCGACAGAAACATAGCCCTAGCGGAAACAGTTTTGGGGTTGTGAGAATGTGACGAATATGCCAAACGGCACTAATGCTAGGTTTTTGAAGAATCGGAATCTCCATTCACAAATATTTCATGTGGATGTTATGTCACAGCTTTAATTCTTTGTAACAACTGAGCTACTAGTAAAACTTAATCACTCACCCTACTTTAACCTTCCAAACACATACAAATAACAAACCAAACATGACGCATGAAGTTAGTCGAATTACTATCCATAAATAAATAGAAACACTTTTGTTTAATCTCACACTTAACCCTGAAGTGCAGCTAACCTCTGTTGGTTGAAACGATTCTTGTATTAAAACAACAGCACTGTATGGTCCAAATACAGCCGGCAGTCATAAGCACGCGAACTTTCCAAGGCGCAACGAATAATATGACTTTCAAATCCGACGAACAATTTTCATGTTTACAGACGTTGTTTTTTGAGCGTTTGTTAGAGCAATAGTTTTGTTATCTCAAACATGCAGCAGCTGTTTTCTTTATTTCGAAAGACCTTTTGCTGGCAACCTCGCGCCGCTTTTATCTCCAATTTTTAGGATGTTGAGACATTGTCTAGAAAACGATTTCACGGCCATTGAACGCAAAAAGCTGAGTATATGCGCGCAGTTATGACTGACTTCAGATGGAATGCAGCTATTCAACATTGGGAACCGTGTAAACAATATGAACCGACTCCGATTGACCATCACGATACAACGAACTACTCGACTTAGGAAGTAAACGACCTGCGCAACGCAAACAACGTTGTACGCCCAAGTTGAATGATAACAACCTATAGGGATTGGAAAGGCTGGTCGTCCTTTTGCGTAATTGAGAAAATAGTGGGATAACGTGCGATGGACTTGATCTGCTCGGTCGCCAAGAAGCTGTACTATCTGCTATCGATAACTGGGGCCGTAGCTCATGTTTCGCGACCATGATAGCTAAGCACGTTCAGATCTGTAATAGCGGACACCAAATGGCGAATATTAGAACACCAACCATCACACGCTACTCCGCAACTCGAAAAGTGCAGCAAGGAAGTAAAAGCAAATCTTACACAGAGCACGAGTGTCATTGCCCGAGCTATAGAAACACAAACTAGATTATCTCCATATTATACCGGAAATCAAAATGATTTCACCACTTCCTGGCCTCGTATTTTCTAGGGCCGTGTGGAAAACATGTGGCTTCCTAAGCGTTGTTCGGTTTACAGTAGTTCTAAGTGCATGATGAGCTCTGCTGTGAATTATATGTTTTGCAGAATAAACGAATGCAGGAAAATATACGTTTATTCTGAAAACAAATCCTTAAATGCGTTCATTAATGGTTTACTTTCACACATTGGGTACTGGTAGCTTGTAAGCCCCATATAGGTTTGCGTCGTAACATCAGCATGTCACACTAACTTGTGTTCCGTAATGTTAGCATCTAATTTTTACATATAATGTACGTGACAAAACAGGTGAGTATTTCTAGCAAGTAGCATAAATAAACGACTTACACTACTCCTTTTGAACAAAGTCAAAAAAGGTAAAACATGACTATGTCCGTTATGCTAACGTTTTAAGAAAACAAAATCATAAATTAATTGTTAAGTGTTTCGTGAAATCATATGCAAACTGTATGTGTTCCTTCTGCCGAAAAGGTTGAACTAGCTTGCTTTAACTGCACGCCACGCTATTCTCTTCGTTACGTTAATAGCATCACACAAGAGAAAAACTTTACGTGTGATGTGATCAGTAAAGTGTGACGTTTTTGGCGCACTGTAACTTTCGTACTTCCTACAGTTTAACGAAAAGAATGTGATCGCTCTTTTGCCCCAAATAAACGGATTTGATCTGTTATTGGGGCAGTATATCCTTTTTGTTGTGTCGATTCATGCTTTGTAAATACAAAAATTCAACATCGTGTTATAGTTTACGTTAGCGATAACAATATTGTCATCAGTATTAAACCGCATTTTGAATCTAACTTACATTACGTTGACATACGTGCCCTTTTGAAGTAGGCAATACCAAACATGCACATAAAAGCTATCTGTTGCTTTTTAATAATCAAACTTATATTTTTAACTACAACTGCCGACATTTGACAACAAAACTAAGAAGTGCATCAACTGTTTGATTAGTTTTTCCATTAGCGACAACAGCTGAGTTTCGTGAAATATCACGAGCATCAATCCCACACATCAGCAACCCGATTTGACAAACAATTTTGTTTCTGCTTCTGGACAACCAAAGCCTAAAGTTTCTGCTTAATCTTACGCTAAACATTTTCAGCTACATTTCCAAGAATATTTGTTATAAATCTATGGCTAACTATAGCAAAGGAACCAATAAACAAGTTGCTTCACAGCAAACTTGAAAGATAGCACAAATTCAGTTCCTCATTTTACTGAATCAATGGCGACGAGTTGAAAGGTCAGGGTTCCGCTCTACCGAAGATTTTTTTTAGCGAATAACGTAAAGTGTTTTTTTAGCGAGTAACGTAAACGACTTACAATAACCTTGCGTCGTAACAAGTATATTATCAGCACAGCAAGCAGCAACGCACCTCGATCACGCATAGGAAAAACTTTGGAAGGAGAAGTGCTGGAAGCATACAAACGCAGTCAAGCGTGAGACTTTTTTCACACAACAAAGGAGAAAGCAAGTTATGTATTAATTTAAAGGAAAGCACATAAGGAAAGACAGACTTGTTTCTATATGAGATAATTTTAATAAAACTTTTTTACAAATCGCACTCATAGATGTCACATGAAAAATAATTATCAGTGAAAATGATTTATTCTTACGTACGGGGAAACACCAAACGGTGTTCGTGGATTAAGATTTTAACTTGATTGAAGTTATGGGAAGCAAAGATTAAAAATGGAATACATATAAGGACATGCTTCGTAAGTATTTTTGAAACTTTTTCTTGTGTTTTGACGTATATAAAATATTTGTGGTTTTTGGCAAAAAAAATTGGTGACATTGGATAAAATGCACGACCCAAGCTTTTTTCCCGGTGTTTCTAAAATGCACAATGTCGCTAATGTCGCTAATGCCGCTAATGCCGCTGATGCCGCTAATGTCACATTGGCTCCTTCAGCTATATTAGCGGGCATTAGCTTACATAAGCGGGCATTAGCTACATAAGCTGGCATTAGCTACATAAGCGGGCATTAGCGGCATTAGCGACATTAGCGGCATTAGCTACATAAGCGGGCATTAGCTACATTAGCTACATAAGCGGGCATTAGCGGCATTAGCGACATTAGCGGCATTAGCTACATAAGCGGGCATTAGCTACATAAGCGGGCATTAGCTACATAAAGCGGGCATTAGCGGCATTAGCGACATTAGCGGCATTAGCTACATAAGCGGGCATTAGCTACATAAGCGGGCATTAGCTACATAAAGCGGGCATTAGCGGCATTAGCGACATTAGCGGCATTAGCTACATAAGCGGGCATTAGCGCCATTGTGCATTTTAGAAACACCCCTTTTTTCCTGTCATAGAGGAATCTGTTTTTCTGAAATCAGGCGTTAGACACCCAGGACCTAGTAGTCATCAATTAGAATTTCTCCTGACCCATACACTTTTACCAGATAGAAAGAAAATTTGAAATTGTTTACTAATATTCCGCAAAAAAAATACTAAATGCATTAACATACGAGATGTGTTTGCTATTCTGCACTTCACTCTCACTACAAAAGTCATGCATAAAATTATTTAATCTGTTTTCACCAGTTAAAATGTTTTTATAAAATAGTTATGTGTTTATTTGTAGTGCGACAGTTGGTCCATCATCAGGATAATCCAAACAGACATTTGTGGACTCCTCATTATGCTCAGGCAGCATTCGATCATGCCGGTGATGCATTTGTTAATGTGGGATTTTTTGGAACAGATGAAATGTCAAAGGAAGTTTTCTTTCTTGTGTATTTGGAGTACATGAAGCAGACAAGAGATCTAACAGTAAGTCAAAAAGGTAAAGCAGGGTACTTTGTGACAAATGACACAAAAAAAACAAGGTGACTAGTGATGTTGTTGAACATCAAATATTCATGTGAAAAAAAAGTTCATGAGGGCTTTATTGTTTTTTGTGTTTAACAGGCACCAACCAATGCAATCTTCCAGCGATACAAGCAGCACTGTTATGCAAAAAACTTTCCCATCCAACAACTTGATAGAATAACTGGTCTCTGTTTGCAGGAAACCCCATTTTGTCGTTCAATAGAGGATGATCAGCTTGTAAGTAGAAGTAGTAAACTTTGAATTTGCATTTAGAAGTATAAGTTTTTTGACTTTGTTAATTTTTGTTGCATTGATTTGCAAAAATAAATAATGTATTTACAGAAGATGCATATTTTAAAGATTTTTTTATGTTTTTTTTTATACAACTTATTACATTTTTTTTAATGTCTTGAAAAAATATGTTGAAACTAGACCTTGGTTCACAAAAACATTATAATATCAAATTATCTTCATAATTTCACACTTCCATTTATATTACTGATTTTGTGGTCAGATAATATGTAACTTGTGTCGACAATTCCTGAATAAAACTTTTAAGTCAATCTTTCAAACAGCTCTTTCAAAGATGTTTTATTATTAGCCGAAAATTATATTTTGCCCTGATAAGGGCATCATCAGTTTCTGCAAAGAGTAAAAACAAAAGTAACGTAAAATAACCAAGTACAAGCGAAGGTCTGTTCATTGCTTTTGTGTCCAAAATGTCCACATTTATGTTTTTAATTTTCCAGTAAATATTTTATGCCTTGAAGTCAGTTATATTGATTTTGTATTATTCTAAACTTCTTACTCACAACAAGTAAATATGCCTTAAGTGTTTATGTGCACGATAACAAGTTTAAACATAAAGAATGTAAATAACCATCTATTTTATTTTTCAACCAGCTTTGTTGTTTTTCAATGCTATCTCTGGAGTTGAATCAAAGAACATTTAGTTTAAACAAATGTATTTTGCAATGTGCTGGTGCCATGGCCTCCACTATTGTTATCAATGTACTAGAGGAGATTACAGAATCGGATTTGTCCCACTTGAAGGTTTGAAAAAGTTTGTATGTTTAAAACATTCCACAGAATAAAAATTACAACTGGATTAATATATTGGTATATGACTTAATATTTATCCTTTAGTATTAAACTCATAATCTATATCATCTATATATCAAATCTATAATTTATCATAACCACTTGTGCATATTTTTTGTATCTGTTCTGTTTATTCTCAGGTGTTTGTGGATTATGCAAAGAAAAATTCGATGGTATGGATTCACTTCTATATTGCAGGTATAATTAACTTGAATATTTAAAACACATTGTATGTTATGTGATATGTACGATACATTCAATGGTATTTGAAACAAAATTATTTGTAATTCACAAGTTTTCTGGTTGCATTGTAATAAATCACTTATAAATGTTTCTTTTTGCAAGGAATTGGTTTTTGTCATCCATGAATACAAAGGCCCCAAATATGGACAAAATAATGACTATCTCAAAACAGTTTTCACAAAATATTCCACCTCAGAATATTCCTTTGATCCACTTTCTGTAGCATTTGATAGCTGTATGTGCTACACTCTGCCTTCAGTCAAAGATGTTACACACTCAAAAGGTTGGTTCTGTGGTGTATATTTATATGTAAATATAAGCCATAATATTGGAAAGCTGCAGACAGGGTGTGTACACGCACTGTTTCGACCTGTAAGGTGAGATCCGTTTGGCCATGGTGTTTTTTTCACATATATTGCATTGGTGTTTTTGCCTATAGCACTATCGGTTACCAAGCAGATCCGTTTGGCCATAGTGCGCTCCACAGTGGTTCGTCGTCTCTATTGTTCGGTACTCAGTATCGGGTACCAAACAGATCGACGTTCACCGAAAGGTACCACAAAGTGGAAATTAGTGTGCCCGCTAGTGTAAAAGCTAGCACAGTGCCACTGTCAACAGCTACACTGATGAGACCTTACTGGTCAAAACAGTGTGTGTACACACCCTGTCTGCAGCTTTCCAATATTTCTATGTTCTGATCCAAAATAAATTTTTCATTATGCATGTATTTGCATTGTACACGTCCTGTTCTAAATGTTGTTCCACTATTTTTGTGCATTAACTTGCACTGAAATTTAATAAAAAGATTCAAAATATGTAAAACTATAGTTATAAATGGTATCATTTGCTTACAAATTGCATATTTGTAATTTGTGGTTTTGAAGATCTTCCTGTTGACTACATGAAGGTGGTCTGCCAGTTTGGTTACAAACACGTTTGTCCCGAGAACAGAAGAAAAAGCTTCGCACACTGGACAATGTCAGAAAGAAATGGAAAACAAACTTTTAGACGGATCGAGCGATACATGAAATCCATGAACGACGTTAACTATGATCTGGGAAGGCTTTATTTGGAGGTTGGTTTTCAATTGTTGTGTGGTAGTATGTGATCCTCTGTATTAATTGTACATTTCTTGATGCATATATTCTTTGGTTTAGTTTTTGCAATTTTTAATACATTTACTGCATGATTAGTTAATGTTTCTGTCTTAATCACGCAACTTACCTCTTTTCACTTCTGTTTGGATCCTGTTTTGATTTTTCTCCATTTCTGACATTATAAAGATTCCACCTCATAACTGATCCTATTCCAACTTTTGGTCGCTTAAGTACATTTACAACTGGTTTTGACGCAGGACACAGCCCGACATGAGTATTTACGTGCCATTGAGCTTCAAATTGAAGACTACATCAAAAGCATAACAGAAGTGTGTGTGTAAAGTTATTCTTTTACCTGTATTTAAGACATTTCATAATGGTCATTGTAAGATTGGCTTCAAAATGTTTGCCTAAAATGTGAAAAGAAATGTTGGAAAACTTGCAGTATTTTCTCTTTTCCTGTGCATTATTGTATGTGGTCTTACATCATAACTAATGCTGTAGGGTATCAGGACCATGTCAGTTGACACATCATATGAAAACATTACCTCAAATGCTCAGGATTTTATCTTTAAAAAGTACGAAGATTTTATAAAAATACAAGACTTCAGACACCTTGGTTGGCATCAAAGTGGTATCAGTGCATTGGGAACATAAACAAACAGTTACAAGATAATGTTTGAGGATGACTTTAAAAGAAAGCTGGTAAGTAACCAGAAGCGAGTCGAAGCACTTTCAAAAGCCAAAGGAAACTTGGACACCCTTTTAGAGCGACAAACAAAAATTGCTATTATTCGGAGTAGGGTACGTTGGGCAGAAGAAGGAGAAAAAAACACAAAATACTTCCTGAACTTAGAAAAACAAAATGTCGCAAAAAAAACCATCTCTAGATTATTAATCAACGGGACTATATCCACTGACCATAAATTAATACTTAATAACCTAGCTGTTTTTTATACCCACCTGTATGAGAAACCTCCATGTTCGACTCCAAACACCCTGCTGACAAGTAACCTAGAAAAGCTCGCACTGCCAAAAATCACTTGCGAACAAGCGGAAAAACTGAATGAGGACACAACGGAAGCGGAATTTTTAAATGTGATTAAAACCATGCAAAAAAACAAATCGCCAGGCTTGGATGGCTTCACGGTTGAATTTTACAAGATATTTTGGGATGATATCAAACTGGTCTACCTAAATGCATGGAAGTTTACGGTTGAAACCGGTAAAATGTCGGCAAGCCAACCTGAAGGACTTATCACCCTAATTCCCAAACCAGGAAAAGACCTTTTACAGGCCCAAAATTATCGCCCGATAACCCTGCTAAACGTTGACTATGAGATCGCCGCGAAAGTGATTAACACAAGAATACGCGGTGTTATCGACGGTATCGTATCCAACGACCAAAACGGCTTTCTTCCACACCGATATATAGGAACAAATATCCGGTTGCTGTTCGACATGATTGACAGTACGGACCATTACCGCGTTCCTGGGGCAGTACTGTCTTTAGATATTTATAAAGCCTTTGAAACTTTAGGGTGGGAATTTATCTACGCAACTCTCTCTGCGTTCGGGTTCGGAGTCAGATTTGTCAATCTCATTAAATGCTTGTACCAAAATGCCTCTGCGAGAGTCACCAATAGCAACTTTCTCTCAGAATCTTTTGACATAGAACGTGGCGTCAGACAGGGAGACCCACTCTATTCGTGCTCTGCATCGAATGCCTAGCAACTGCGCTTAGACAGGGTGATTTTGAAGGCATACGAACGACAAAGAATACAAAACATCCTTATTTGCGGATGATACACTCGTTTTTACTAAAGGTTCTGATGCGGATTTCACCAAAATCTTTCAAATTTTAGAGGAGTTCGGCGAAATGACAGGTTGCAAAGTAAATATGGAAAAGTCCTGTGCCTTTTTCATAGGTCCTAATCGCTCAATCCATCACAAACCATTTCAAAAGGATGGTCTTCAATGGCCCTCGGAATCTATTAAGTACCTTTGGGGTTATAATACCACTCACAAAATACAAAGATGAGGAACTTATCGAACTAAACTTTTCTCCGGCACTAAAAAAGCGAACATAGTAATGAACCTTTGGGCGACCAGAGGATTAACCCTTCTCGGCAAAATAACAATAGCTAAGAGTCTCATTATACCTCTATTGACATACAAACTGTGCGTCCTACCAGTGATCATCCCAAAAAAGTGCATTTGTAAAATCGACCGAGCCTTATTTAAATTTATATGGGGCTCATCTTGGGAACGAATTAAAAGAGTCACCCTGTGTAAAAGTTTGGATAACGGCGGGGCGGGCATGATACATATTGAGAACTATATGTTGGCTCTAAAATTTAAAGCGCTCAGGGAATTATTTTGCGAGGAAACAAAAATTATAACGGGTCTTCAAACTCCATTCTTACACCCAAACAGATTGGAGGCACTCTTAAACGCGACGGTCGGCCCATCTAAAACAATTTTGAGGAGCCTCATCCCATTGAGAACCCTCCGTTGTATCATAAACATTGCGAAATCAATCCTGAGCAAAAACCCCGACCACGCATGCAACAGACCTCTCTGGCTCAACAAAGCATTAAAAAAACGCAGTAAACCCTTCTATTTCGAAAAATTTATAGACGCGGGAGTAATGGCCCACAACGACCTACTAGACCACAATGGGGAATATTTGAAATATGATGCACTTACTACAAAATTTAGTCTTGACCCAAGTACAACAGATTTCACTAAGTTTCTCAAGCTTATAGCATGCATACCCGAGGAGTGGGACTATGGACCAGTGCCTTCACATAAAAAGCTAACAGACGTTTTAAAAAATATCTTGACACATTGCGAGAGCACAAAGGCTTTGTATTCGTGGCTTCAAACCGCCAATACAATTCAACCCAAAGCACAAGCTGTATGGGAATCCTTAGTCAATGACAGAGTACCTTGGAGGCAAATATATAAAAATATACCGCAAGCTACAGTGGAAACTAAATTAATAAGTTTTCAAATTAGGCTAAATGTCAGGGCCATTGTGACCAACAAAAAGTTAAAAGATCTGAAGTTTATAGAAACAGGTTCATGTGTCTTTTGCGAAAATGCCGAGGAAACGGTTTTACATTTATTTGTAAATTGCCCTATTGCAGCACATTACTGGGAAAATGTATGCAGTTGGCTCAGTGCTAAACTTCGTGTACCCTTGTATTTTTCTCGTGCGCATTTACTGTTCGGTAGACATGAAAATAACAATATTTTTAAATACTTTTTAAATTGCGCTCTTCTTTGTGCCAGATTTGTGATTTATCGATGTAAATGCGGTAAGAGGAAACCAACAATAACAGAATTTGTAAATATGTTGCAAAAACAAGATCTATAGAACTAAACATCGCCAGTGAAAAATACCGTAGCGAACCGAATTATTACAGAAGAAAGTGGTCCTACGCTGCTTGACGTGAAGCATATACCCAAATAACTTGACTCTCTTTTGCTGATTTCTCGCCATTGTGTTTAACCATTGTTTTTTGTCTTCTTGCTTAGCCTTTTCTTCAATTGTACGCCTTTAGCGTCCTTTGTCAATAAAAAAAAAAACAATACAAGTAAAAACACGTAAGGGAAAATATACCGACTCCTAGTGATTGATCTATCATTAAATTATTGCCCACGAGTTAGCGCAAATAAATGGAGAGCGAGAACAACAAATACAAACAACATTTTTTTCTTATTTTATTTATTTTTTTATTATTATTGAAAAAAGGACGCTAAAGGCGTACAATTGAAGAAAAGATTAAGTAAGAAGACAAAAAAGGCAACAAGGGTTAAACATAATGGCGAGAAATCAGCACAAGAAGTCAAGTTACATGGATATGCTTCACGTCAAGCAGCGTACGACCACTTTCTTTTGTAATAATTCGGTTCGGTATTTCTCACTGGCGATGTTTAATTCAATGGATCTTATTGTTTGCAACATATTTACAAATTCTGTTGTTGTTGTTGGTTGCCTCTTAGCGTATTTGCATCTATAAATTACAAATCGTGCACAAAGAAGAGCGCAGTTTAAAAAGCATTTAAAAATATTATTATTTTGATGTATTCCGAACAGTAAATGCAAAGGAGAAAAATAAAAGGGGACACGAAGTTTAGCACTGAGCCAACCGCATACATTTTCCCAGTAATGTGCTGCATTAGGGCAATTTACAAATAGATGTGAAAACAGTTTCCGCGGCATTTTCGCAAAAGACACATGAACCTGTTTCTGTAAACTTCATATCCTTTAACTTTTTGTTGGTCACAATGGCCATGAGATTTAGATTAATTTGAAAGCTTATTAGTTTAGTTTCCACTGTAGCTTGAGGTATATTTTTATATATTTGCCTCCAAGATACTCCAAAGTTGACCAAGGACTCCCATACAGCTTGTGCTTTGTGTTGAATCGTATTGCTATTTTGAAGCCAAAAATACAAAGCCTTTCTGCTCTCGCAATGTCTCAAGCAATGCAAACAACAATACAATAACAAACGGGTACGGGGAAAAACAGTGACATCTGGTGGTTATTTGGTGGTTAATGTACAGTCCCCAGGTGGGCGCTAATGTGGGGCGTTTTCCGGTTATTTTGGTCATGCCGTGAAAGGTCTCATACAGTAGGTTTATTGGTGCCATATTATTTTTGCTATATGTATATGTATGCCATATATGCTATACAGTCGGTTTCAGTGAGGATAAATAAAAAAAACGATAACATCGCGTGGACAAATTTTGATGATGTGTCATCCGGGAGTGGGCGCTATTATGGGGTGTCGGTATTTCTCCGGTTGTTAAAGGCGTTGAAAACGTCGGTTTGGACCACCTCGAAAAAGGGGTTGTCCCTATTTCGCTGGATAGTTAGTTTTCAGCGTAAAGAGGTTTTGCGGGATGTTACCAAGTGCCAGGTTATGTCATTGATGAGACGTGTGTCGTGTTTAATTCTGTTTCTTTTTTTTCCAAATAGTGTGTGTTAGTGAGGTGTTTAATAGTGCTTCTAATGTTTATGACAAGCACTGAGAGGGTCGTTAGAAGAAAGAATAGCCAACTTACTCACCTTGGATTTGTGGAGCGAACACTTGTATTCCAGACTTGATCCAGACGATACAAAAGTTCCAATATTCCAGTAATCCAATGTACACAATAGCCCCATTTTGAAAAAAATCGTACTCGAATGTGCGAAACTCCCCGTGTCGGACCGCAGTTCCCTAGTTTTCGAATTAATGGCGACGAGTTGAAATGTCGGGGTTCCGCTTCACTGAACAGCATTTTATTGCTGTACTGATTTTTTTAGCGAGTGACGTAAATGTGCAACGACTTACAATTTCCTTAGATCGTCGCTTGCGTCGTAACAAGTATATTACCAACACAGCAACGCACGACACCTCGATTAAGCACAAGGAAAAACAGTGGAAGGAGAAGCAAACGCAGTTAAGCGTGAGTTTTTTCTACACAGAAGTGTTGGCAAAAATGTGTTTGAAAAAAGGCTGTCAAGTTGTCATTTTTAAGTATTGTGATAGTTACCAATGCCGTGAAATACAAATTTACTATACTTGCAATGAACAACAAAAATTCCCTGACTTTTTGAAACACACGGCCTGGCCGCGAAAAAATCGTTTGGCCGTAAGGCAGATATTTGGCCGAATTTGGCCGAATTTCACTTGGTACTATATAAATCCACAAAAGGCATTGCTGGTTTCAGGTTATCAACAGATTTGTGGACGATTGTATTGTCATAAATATGCCTCCGAAAAATTGTTACGTCATAAACTAATCTTGACTGAGTTGGTAAAGAATTATGCTGCAATCGTAATGCTTTAGCAACATAACCGGTTTTGAAACCACTGATTAAGCATATAGATAACAGTGTTTTGAGCATACAATTTACGAATTTATTTCCGGCTATGTAGTCGTTTTTGTAGAAATCATTAGTGATGTGTTGCGCCGGATCCGGGTACCCGGACCCGGCCGGATATTGACCAATTTTCAATACCCGGACCCGGCCGGATAATACACTTAATTTTACCGGATAGTTGGGAAAGCATTTTTGTCCTAAAAGCGGACAAACATTTCGCAAATTACTCGTTTTTGGGACCCAGTCTGTTATACTCGCCGACGTAAGATTTTTCTGTTATTTGTTATTTAGGTTTTTCGTGACGTGTTATACCATATTAATAAATGCCCACGTTTGTTTGTTCCACTCATGACAGGCTAACCTTAACATAGCATTCTGTTTGGCAATCAAACATTTTTGCCATAATAAACGAATCGGCGTTAACAAACTGCCGGATCCAAAATATCCGGCCGGATTTGATTGACAACTATCCGGATCCGGCCGGGCCGGATAATTTGGAACTGGGAACATCACTAGAAATCATCAAACTTATAACGTGATTTGGCCGAATTTTGGCCGTAAGAGAAAAAAAAATTGGCCGTCAAGTGTTTTGACCATCTGGCAGCCCTGTCGCAGAACGGTGTTCTTGGATCCAAAAATTAAGTTGTGGAAAGCAAAGATTCAAAATGGGATCTCTAAGGATATGGTGACATCAGATGATTTTGTCTGCAGACAATTTATTGTGAGTTGATAAGTTACAATAGTAGCCCCAGTAATAGGTGCAGGTAATGAGGCTGCTCAGTTTAAAACTTCCTAAATTCATCATAAATTGTTTTAGGTTTATGCAATAATTTTGTAACTAAAACATGAACAGTTTTAAGTCTCTGTTGATTCAAATCAACCACATTCTCACCACATGCAAAGGGTATGTGTTGATCATCTCATATGTTGGTTGATCTCCAAGAACATGATCTCTAGCTGATAATGGACGTATACAATGATCAGTTGCTCTCAGGGGTTGAACAACGTGTTTGAGGGTTATAGAGGGTGAGAGATCCTCTCTTTCCAATGAGCAAGCTTCAAGGCGATGAATTCCGTTGGCTGCATGCTGGGGAGGTTCATGACTACGTTACTTTCTGTATTTACTTCATCTTGGTTGTACAACACACATGCAAAGTTTTGTGTTCAGGACTAGATACCACATTACGAAAGATTGAATCGACAATCTAAGGCAGTGTGGTCTATCTCAGCTATCATATCATTCATTTATTTATAGTGACATCACCGACACTGATTGATATTAGCTGACTAGTGGTAGCAACATGCTCCTGGTAAGATTTGAACTTTGAACCCACAACCTTGACTACAGTGGTTCACCAATCAGAGTGAATGAAGTGGTCGGTTTGGGTATATTCTGTGTTATGAGTCAAATATAGAAATATTACACTCACCATAACCAAGTTGTTGCTAACGGTAAGCCCACGGAATTTGACGTCATATGAAATGGAGACGTCACCTAAACTTGACCACCAGCGGGCGACACAGAGTTCTACTGTGATCCCAGACTAAAAAGTAAAACACATTAAGTAAAGCAAAACAATGCATGTAGATTGCGTAAGCTGCAGACAGATGGCCACTGTTTCAACATAAAAGGTCTCATCAGTGCAGCTGGTGTGACTATCAGACGACTAGGTGCAACCTACGGTGATTGTATAGTCACCACAAAGTGGAAGTCTTTGCTTGGCCGTTTGGTCAGCAAAGTCGTCTGATAGTCACACCAGCTGCACTGATGCTCAAGACCTTTTATGTTGAAACAGTGGCCATCTGTCTGCAGCTTACGCAATTCATATTATTGGCTCCACTTTGCTTATCAAATGTATGTAGAGGTAAAAAAATTACTAATGTTAGATATTATATGATATTATTGTGCACAAAGGCGGGAATTGTTACCTGAACAGCAAACGCCTGCTCTGTGGAGCCACCTGCTGGAACATTTACAAGCTTGTAAAACTCTTGTTCACGAAATGCTCTTTGTGGTCGAATATTGACGCAGTGTAACACGAATCTTGCTGACTGATCAATTGAGTGATTTTTCAACGTCATTTCTGTGGGAAAAGTAATTGTCTGATCCTAATATAAGAGTCAATACAAGCCTCAAGCAAGCTGTTGCTAAGAACTAAAAAATACATTTTCAGCATAAAGTTAATTCTAGGTTGAATCTGTGCATTTGTCAAATCCTGACCTGCCCATGTTGCACCTTCAGGTACATGGAAGAACTTTCTTGCTATCTGTCCAGGTTTAAACGTTCGTTGTTCTTGTTGAAGTCGGTAGTTGGTGAGTTGACCAGTTCTAGACAAAGATATCTCAGGTTATAAGTTTTGTGAAATTTTTCATTCATTGGGAAATGAAGTCAAAAAAATTACAATAAAAATTAATCATAAAAAAATAAAAATAATTAAAAGACAGGAAACTGAAGGATCTTACTTTTCTGGTTTAATGACAGTGACTGGCAGAGTGAAAAGTACTCCTGCATCCAAACACTTTGTGTTGAAACCTTGAACCTGGGCATAATGTACACCTGGAGGTAATCCTCTTGGATCCACCTGAAAATGCAACCAGATGATGATTTAATTTAAACAAACATGAATTAGATTCCATACAACAGATCAACATCTTTCAAGTAACATTATTTACTTGGTGTTTGCGTAACTATATTATTAAAGTCTATTCCAAATTGTTTAGTTTAGGCAAATCTTGGTGGCAGCCATAAAACTTACTTTGACGACAAACGCTCTTGCCATGTTCATCATTTCAAGATGTGTTGGACAAACTACCCAGGGCTGGTCACTGCATACAGCCATGTGACAACTGAATTCAATCTTTTCCTCAGGACCTGAAGATTGAGAAATGAACGTTCATCCGCAAACACAGACCACAAAGAGGGCTTGACAACTGTTTATTATTTTTTGTGCTTACTTGCTGAAGAGTGGAATTTGGGTTCGACAGTCACACTGACAGAACGTGGTTTCAAACAATCTTCATAAGAACGTAGATAAATTCCTGCAAACAAGTTAAATATTATGTTGATTTCATGATCTTGATAGATAACTGAAATTGAGAAACTATACAGGTTGCAAACAACAATTTATCTTAAACTATCAACAATTACCTTTTCCTGATTGTGGAAGTGAAATGTCAAAAGATATCTTGTTTTCTGGTGCAGCAGCATTATTTATTATATATTCATATGCTTCATTTACCTTAAAAATGTGAGATATAAATTAAATGTGACCTCCCACTATATTCATATCAGCCTACCTGTAAAAATCCATGACCCTGAGCAAAGCATTCAATAGAGCCTTGTTTTGATGCTGTGTTTTGGATAGCGCAGCGAATACTGTATGGAGTATATTGTATTTCCTGAGCTTTCAATGCTAAAATACAACAGTATTTTTATTCTTGAATCTGCACAAAGCAGCAATTAAAAAATAAAATTCAAAAATTTCCAAAATTTTAGTTGCTGAACTATTTCAATTTTTGTTTAATCTACCAGAGATACAAAGTGAAGTTGCACCAAATACACAACTACTTCTTTACCAATATAACTAATTCTTTACCAATATTTACTTAGTTTCTGTCCAAACCAGATGAAAGTCTACCTGATAAAATAAGTGCAATTTCACCACACACATTTGGTGAAGACATTGAGGTTCCATTCATCAGCTGACTCCCGTGTAAGGTCCAATTTGGAACAGAGGTGATGGCGCCACCTGGTGCTGATATGGACACGCCAAGTGCTCCATTCACACTAAAATGTGATTCAATAACATTTGAAATTAATAACACAAGGTAACTAACAACAAAAAACAAGTTATTTTATTGCTTACCATGGGCCCCTTGACGACCATGTATACTGGTTGCTAGGCAGTTTTTCAGTCATCGAATATTCAGCTGTCATCATGTCAGGAGATACCCACGCTCCTACACCTAAAGAACAAGATAAGGAATTTGAGAACCTTTATTGTGTAAAGAACTGAATACCAGCAAAACGCCATGTGAGTGATACTGAAAAGAGAGACAAGGAAACCATACAGTCTACCGACAAAGCACAGGTGCTACAAAGAAACAATTCACAAGAATTTTTTTAAGAATGACAACAAAGCAACTGATTGATATAGAAAATAAGTCAGGGTGAAAATGTTTGTGAATATGTTTTGGACGCCTGGCATGAAATAAATGTAATTTTTTTTGTTTTCTTAAAATGCAAGAAATTGTATCAACATTTTATGGACATGGTATTTTAAGTGCACACAGCATAACCTACCTATAATGTGCTCTGTAGTGCCACCTGGTGAGCCCACCGTCGACAAACATGGACCATTGTTGCCGGCACTTGACACAAATATGAGATTGTGTTTGGTGATGGCCTCTTCTGCAGTGGAACAGATTTTACTGAAAAAACACACATGACAAATTCAATGACATGTAAATGATAGGTAACATTCTTACCCAACCCCCGGCCAGTGGCACGCTTTACCATAACTGAGGTTAGCAAAATCACATCCCAGACGAACAACCTCTGATAACTGCAACACAAATATGTACGTTAACATACAAAATTTCAAGTATATACACAGATAATAACATGATGTAACCATCTGTTCCTGCTGTTTACAATACAGAGTGCAAAACAAAAAGCTACACATTTTACAACAAACAAGATTTCAAACTGACCCCTCTGATTAAACCAGTTCCAGTCTCCATGGTTGCAACTGCAGGGTTCCTTGGTCTGCTTTGGTGCTTTCTTCAATCTTGCCTAGTGTAGTGGCAGTAATTTTCTTGTGTTGGGAGTCCCATGTACCTTCCTTCTTTTCTTTCTGTGAATATTTAATTGTTCAGGCAACCAAATAAATAAATAAAATTGTTGAATCTCAATAATCATATCACTCCACTTGGACTGGCAACATAACTGCATGTGCACACACATTTTGCCTAATATTATTATATCTTTCATAATTATATCATTTATATTTTAAAACAAAATTGCTGATTACAAGAAAAATTCTCTCTTTTTACCTGCAAGCAATCTTTTAGGTTTTTAGAAAAAATGATGGACAAATCTTTTAAACCAATGTTGTAATTTCCACTTGGGTTGTTCCAAGCCGATGGAATCAAAAAAAATACCAACTAATTAACGCAATGTCATTTTTCTTGCCATGCTTCAAAATGATATTTCATTGATAAACATTATGCTGTCAAATCAACATGTATACCAAAGTAACTACACACCTTCAGTGTTCGACCAGTTAGACCAACAATATTTCCGTCACGATCAGGAGTAACTACAGTGCTTGTGTCAACATCTCCACTACCTGTTGCGTCAATGATGTCGACAATCTTGGGTCTTCCATCTCATGTAAACTGGAAGAACATAGGTGGTTATTTCCTAATTCCTGAATTTCAGAGTTGGTAACATTTGATAAAAGGTAAGTTGATACATAATTTGCACATTTGGTTCCGTGCAATCAATTTTGAAAAGTTCTTAATTAGCACAGGGAATTGTTCCGTGACTCATAAAGTGTATGGATTTTGCACAGACATCTATTTCTAATGTCAATGTTATACTTTTTAAGAGTTCTCCAAACTAAGAACAATATGAATGCACACTCCAGAAAATTGTCAACATGTCAACAATTCACTTACACCAGATATTTTTCTCATTGTGGCAAAACCACACAACACAGCAAAAAATCGATCATTAAAAAGTGCCACCTGGTGAGCCCACTGTCAACAAACATGGACCATTGTTGCCGGCACTTGACACAAATATAAGATTGTGTTTGGTGACGACCTCTTCTATAGTGATTTTACTGAAAAACACACATGACAAATTCAATGACACATAAGCATAGGCGTTAACGTTTTGTAAAATATTAAGGGTGACTTTTCCAGGTTTCAGAAACACGCAAAAAACATTTCGTCAGTCGTATCACCCTAAACATCAGTAAATGACGCAAATTCCGTTTCTTGTCACTTTGTTACGTAACAATCCACAAGACCCTTGTGTTTGTCCTGATTGTAATGGTGATAGTACTGGTCGTTTAAAACTAGCTCAACGCATAGTATAATGTATATATGGTTTTTCTGACAATAATTTTTAATTTAAACGAAATCCATGGGTGACAATGCATGCGTTGTCACCCCTGTTTGTTTGTGAGGGGTGACATGCCACCCCAGTCACCCCAATATCGACGCCTATGCATGTAAGTGATAGGTGACATATTTCTTACTCAGCCCCCAGCCAGTGGCACGCTTCACCATAACAGAGGTTGGCAAGATCACATCCCAGACGAACAACCTCTGATAACTGGAACACAAACATGTATATATATATGTTAATATATAAAATTACAAGTACACAGAAAATAGTAACCGTCTGTTCCAGCTGTTTTAACAATACAGAATACAACACAATATGCCACACATTTTACAACAAACAAAATATCAAACTGACCCCTCTGATTAAAGTTCCGGTCTCCATGGTAGCAAGTTTGGAATCAACAATCTCGCAAACAATTTGTGCACCAGGTGTAATACGATTTTTGTCTGGTTCATCCGCAAAGTTATGGCTACAACATGCATTCCATGTGACCCTAAATGATATCAAAAACAGATGAGACTTCACAATATACTTAGGCGATTACCAAAATTAATAACAACACAAAGAACTTTTCCTTTTTTTATAAATGTTCACGGAGAAGTTGAACATAGACATTGTTAAGAACTATTATTGAATATTTTCACATGGATGCTTGATGTGCAACAACATCACTAGTCACCAAGCTGCACTGTTGAGAACTGATATGTTTGAAAAAAAGTGTATGGGCCAGGAGAAATTCTTATTCATGGCTACCAGGTCCTGGGTGTCTAACATGTTAGGTGCACCTGATTTCAGAAAAAAACAGATTGCTTAATAAATGGAAAAAAGCCTCGGTCGTATATTTTAATCAATGTTACCAAATTTTTTCAAAAAGCTCATAAAATTTAATGTATGTCAAAACACACGAAAATGTTTCAAAAGTACTTACAAAGCATGCCCTTGGACCCCACTTTTAATATTTGCTTCCCATAACTTTAATCAAAGAAAAATCAGAATCGATGAAAACCGTTCGGTGCAGGGCTGCCAGATGGTCAAAACACTTGACGGCCAATTTTTTTTTCTCTTACGGCCAAAATTCGGCCAAATCACGTTATAAGTTTGATGATTTCCTTTAGAAACGACTATATAGCCGGAAATAAATTCGTAAATTGTATGTTTAAAACACTGTTATCTATATGCTTATCAGTGGTTTCAAAACCGGTTATGTTGCTAAAACATTACGATTGCAGCATAATTCTTTGCCAACTCAGTCAAGATTAGTTTATGACGTAACAATTTTTCTGAGACATATTTATGACAACACAATCGTCCACAAATCTGTTGATAACCTGAAACCAGCATGCCTTTTGTGGATTTACATAGTACCAAGTGAAATTCGGCCAAATTCGGCCAAATATCTGCCTTACGGCCAAACGATTTTTTCGCGGCCAGGCCGATTTTCAAACGGCCAAATTTCTGGAATTTGGCCGTGAAGACGGCCAAATGGCAACCCTGGTTCGGTGATTCCCCGTATGTAATAATAAATTATTTTCAGTAATAGTTATTTTTCTATGTGTATTTTCTTTCATATGGTTATGCAGCGATCTCATAATTACCAATCTGAAAAATTGCTACGTCACACTCAAGGCAACCGCTGAGTTGTGCAATATGTGGGGTTTATCTAGCAAATCTAGGCCTAACCTAAAATTATCTTACATAGGAACAAGTCCGTCTCTTCCGTTGATGCTTTTCTTCAAAAGAGTACGTAAATTGGTGATTGCAAAGAATATCTCGATAAGACGTGTTTTCGTTTCTTCCTTTGCCTATTAGCGTTGTGAAGTATGTAGATAGGCGACAAGTAGAAGTTACAAAAAATAAAAAAACATTTTCTTGAAAATTCATGGCAGAATGGGAAAAATTGAGTTTCTGGTTAGTGTTGAACTCATTAGCATAAAATCGGTGTGTTTCAAAAAGTCAGGGAATTTTTGTTGTACATTGCAAGTATAGTAAATTTGTATTTCACGGCATTGGTAACTATCACAATACTTAAAAATGACAACTTGACCGCCTTTTTTCAAACACATTTTTGCCAACACTTCTATGTTGTAGAAAAAACTCACGCTTGATTGCGTTTGTCTGCTTCCAGCACTTCTCCTTCCACTGTTTTTCCTTGTGCTTAATCAAGGTGTCGTGCGTTGCTGTGTTGGTGATATACTTGTTACGACGCAAGCGACGATGTAAGGAAATTGTAAGTCGTTACACATTACGTCATTCGCTAAAAAAATCAGTACAGCAATAAAATGCTGTTCAGTTAAGCGGAACCCCGACATTTCAACTCGTCGCCATTAATTTGAAAACTAGGAAACTGCGGTCCGACACCGGGAGTTTCGCACATTCGTGTACGATTTTTTAAAAAATGGGACTATTGTGTACATTGGATTACTGGAATATTGGCACTTTTGCATCGTCTGGATCAAGTCTGGAATACAAGTGTTCGCTCCACAAATCCAAGGTGAGTAAGTTGGCTATTCTTTCTTCTAACGACCCCCTCAGTGCTTGTCATAAACATTAGAAGCACTATTAAACACCTCACTAACACACACTATTTGGAAAAAAAAGAAACAGAATTAAACACGACACACGACCCATCAATGACATACCACTTGGTAACATCCCGCAAAACCTCTTTACGCTTAAAACTAACTATCCAGCGAAATAGGGACAACCCCTTTTTCGAGGTGGTCCAGACCGACGTTTTCAACGCCTTTAACAACCGGAGAAATACCGACACCCTATAATAGCGCCCACTCCCGGATGACACATCATCAAAATTTTTCCACGCGATGTTATCGTTTTTTTTATTTATCCTCACTGAAACCGACTGTATAGCATATATGGCATACATATACATATAGCAAAAATAATATGGCACCAATAAACCTACTGTATGAGACCTTTCACGGCATGACCAAAATAACCGGAAAACGCCCCACATTAGCGCCCACCTGGGGACTATACATTAACCACCAAATAACCACCAGATGTCACTTTTTTTCCCCGCACGCGTTTGTTATTGTTGTTTGCATTGCTTGAGACATTGCGAGAGCACAAAGGCTTTGTATTTTTGGCTTCAAAATAGCAATACGATTCAACACAAAGCACAAGCTGTATGGGAGTCCTTAGTCGACTTTGGAGTATCTTGGAGGCAAATATATAAAATATACCTCAAGCTACAGTGGAAACTAAACTAATAAGCTTTCAAATTAAGCTAAATCTCAGGGCCATTGTGACCAACAAAAAGTTAAAGGATATGAAGTTTACAGAAACAGGTTCATGTGTCTTTTGCGAAAATGCCGCGGAAACTGTTTTCACATCTATTTGTAAATTGCCCTAATGCAGCACATTACTGGGAAAATGTATGCGGTTGGCTCAGTGCTAAACTTCGTGTCCCCTTTTATTTTTCTTCTTTGCATTTACTGTTCGGAATACATTAAACTGCGCTCTTCTTTGTGCACGATTTGTAATTTATCGATGTAAATACGCTAATAGGCAACCAACAACAACAACAGAATTTGTAAATATGTTGCAAACAATAAGATCCATTGAATTAAACATCGCCAGTGAGAAATACCGTAGCGAATTATTACAAAAGAAAGTGGTCGTACGCTGCTTGACATGAAGCATATACCCATGTAACTTGACTTCTTGTGCTGATTTCTCGCCATTATGTTTAACCCTTGTTGCCTTTTTTGTCTTCTTGCTTAGTCTTTTCTTCAATTGTACGCCTTTAGCGTCCTTTTTCAATAATACTAAAAAAAATAAATAAAGTAAGAAAAAAATTGTTGTTTATATTTGTTGTTCTCACTCGTCATTTATTTGCGCCAACTCGTGGACAATAATTTAATGATAGATCAATCACTAGGAGTCGGTATACTTTCCCGTACGTGTTTTTACTTGTATTGTTTTGTTTTGTTTTCCTTGTTGTTCTTACTCGCTATTTTATCGGCGCCCACTAGCGGAAAATTATTTAAAGACTAACTATCACCAGGTCTTTCCTTCTGCGTTGTTTTTTATATTGTTGTATATTTGTTGTTTTGTTCGCTGTTATTGGGTCCGATATTCGTGGGAACTATAAGGTACCCCGAATAAAATATTTAAGAAACCCAATGACCGGTGCTGTGCAACATGACCCCTCCTATGCCGCTGTGGCAACCACCAACGTCTCCTTCCCGGTAGTTCCCAAAAAATTGATCTCCTTGCCATCCATTGCTAAGGAGTGGTGTAAGCCCGCTTCAACCCTTTGTGGAACCGAGAGTCCATCTATACTCTCTCCTCCAGGAGATCAAATTCGGCATCCGATTCCTGGTTAGAATCGTACTGCTCCAAAGAAATCTGTGTTGAAAGATCATCCCTAGGGAATTCTATCCATCTCAGCCACTGCCAAATTCCAGCAAAAAGAAATTCAACATTCCCTTCAACCCTGAAGAAGGTCAAACAGTAAGTTCTCCTTTCTCTGAAAACTCTTTTTTCCTGACAGGACTGCCGTTAAGGTCGACCCACAACACTATGAAATGATGCAACATAGAGGATAACCAACTTGTATCGTATTCATTTTTCAACAGTTTTATTCATTTTCGCAACACTCGCCATATGTCGCATAGTTTGCCGAAAAAGGTACTAATAACTACACACTGCCGTACCTGACCACACGTAACTGTTCATTCTGTACATACCGTTTCCCTGCCAGTTTGCTTTGCTGGATGCTGCTGTTTTATGCCACCTATATTGCTGTGACGAAAGTAAATTAGGGGAAGGTTTTTTGAAGATTTTAAGCAACTCACGTTGCATATATTGTATTTGTTTAAATTCTGCTTTACAACTTAATAAAGTTTGTAGCTGGGGTTGCATTGTGTTGAATAAACTAAACGTATCCCTCCCACGAACCAATCCATACTTCTTGCGGCTCATCAAGCTTTCAGTGCAATCCGAGAAGCCGTTATCTACACAACGGTTAGAAATTTTTGTGTCGGTGATTAATAACATGTTTGCATAAATACCGTCAGCAAGATTGGTTGACTTTTGTGAAAACAAACAATCCTTCGCACTCACATAGTTTTACTGCAAACAACAGAACTCCACAAACAAAAATAAATTGTCAACGCATTTAATCCCGAACAAACAATAGAGTTTAGGTCTGAAAAGTCGTTCCAGTGCAGTAATGGATTATATCTCGGATACGTCATATGTGGGCTATATTGGAAACACATATGAAGGAGGCAAACCCAACCACGGGAAAATTTTAAAAACGAATGTCACCCACATCTCAACTAATTAAATCAAACAGTTTCGGATGTGACAGCTGTGGAGCAATGACGATATCAGAGTAAACTAAAAAAAATTTGCTCACGAAAACACACAGGTTAAAGAATAGGAAGAACATCATTGTCATCAATTTTATTCTGATCTTTGTCTGAAAAGTCGAGCTCTCTCATGGTATCCAGGAGGTATTCTAAGAGCCTAGTTGTGCGCTCATCCGAAAAAGTGAAACCTCCGTCATCAGAGGGTTCCAATTCCAAGCGCATGAGGAGACGTTTTCGTGTTTCAGCGACCGAGGGACTTTCCCTTTGACAAAGTCGGATTTCATCCCCCAGTGCCCAACATAACTTCCGCTCCTCCTGGGTCTCTGCGCACGCCAAGCTCTCCTCCGCAATGCGATCCCAATCCTCATCACCACTCCACTTCTCCCGGAGGATTATGGATGCGATTATCTTTGCAAGGGACGCGGCACCATTCCCACGACTTTCGTTGCCTTCCATAAATTTACCAATCTTAAACCCCGTCACTTTGGCACGAATGCTGCACGTGATCACTACGTCATCAATCGTGACGTCACTGACTCTAAAAATTGGATCGGAGTGGAAGAAGTGAATGGAAGATGCGATATCGGCACAGAGTCGGACGTTGGCCAGGGGAGGGAGCCAGAAATCCTTCTTCCTGGTGTATTGGAGGAAGGGGAGGGTGTTCATACCGTCCACGCACTCGAACAAAACTCCGAACTCGTTTCCCTGGCGAGTGTGACCGAGTACGCGGATCACGTGATTGTGATTAGCCAACCGAAGGAGTGAGACGCCTTCCGTCAACCTACAACAAACGTACCAGCTCAATTAATGTGATTTGTGAACAACTGTAGATCCATGTTTGAATTTTACATGAAAAAAATTTATGTGATTAAATCCCAAACCGTGTCAATATATTTACAAACTTACGTTTCCATCTGCTGTTCGGTCGATATTCCGTCCTCTATGTTAATATACTGCACTGTTACATTTCCATGCATGTCATTCCCCGCCTTCTTAACAAGCCTGAAGTTTCCGTTGTCAATAATTTTGTCCATGGAAAATGTCAGTTCGCTCGGAGGAACAAAACAATCCACAGCCTAAAGTAATGGATTTGTTAAACTGATCATAATCTAACTTAATGGTTATTTTTTGGCTAAACAATTAGTGTTGTGCAAACTTACTGCATTGAAAAAAGTGTTTCTTTTAACATAAAATTGCATCACATGTTTGTTTTCAAATCATGGATCTAACAACACCTTACAAAATTGTTGGTATTCAAATACAGCAACTAATTGTGTTAAAATAAGCACTGAACACACAAAGTAAAATCGAACGTAAAATTCTTTTTTACAGTAAACATTTTTCATCATGTTAAACTAGGGTGTATCACATTAGGTTGGAACATAAAGCCATAAATTATGAAGGTTTGTGACTATTTTATGCTTTGAACTAAAGCTGCAGTTTAAGTTAAGAGTGGCAAAGCTATAGTCTAAAGAGTTGTGACTGTATTACCACAATCTATGGTAATATTTAATCACCATGCACTTCCGAAAAGCATGAACAATTTTAGGGAACACGGAGATAAACAAGTTACTTATTTTTAAAGTTTTGTTCAATCCCTATAACTTACTGTTTTGCTTCCATCAACTGGTAGTGTGTCATGAGTGCTTTGCGTTTGCTTTAAAACCTTTCAAAATAACGAACTTTAATAAAACAGTCAGCACATCTCCACAATCTTGAGCACCATCATGATGTAACAAAGATTTCATTCCTTAACAAACATTAACAAACTTTTTCACATAAATGTTTGCAAAGGAAAAACATCCATGGATGAAGCATTTTTTCTCATTCCAAGCAGTAATTGCTTACATGGCTCAGTTTCACGTCATTTTGTTGTAGCTGTTTGTAGTTGTTTGTAACACGCTTTAGTGCAACCTAAATAAAATATTACATGACAATCTAAACTTTTTGGATGTAAAAATTACTCATAAAATAAAAGATTACTTACAAGCTTTCTTTTAAAGTCATCCTCAAACATTATCTTGTAACTGTTTGTGTATGTTCCCAATGCACTGATACCACTTTAATACCAACCCAGGTGTCTGAAGTCTTGTATTTTTATAAAATCTTCGTACTTTTCGAAGATAAAATCCTGAGCATTTGAGGTAATGTACTCATATGATGTGTCAACTGACATGGTCCTGATACCCTGCAG
Organism: Ascidia mentula; assembly: GCF_947561715.1. Taxonomy (NCBI): domain Eukaryota; kingdom Metazoa; phylum Chordata; class Ascidiacea; order Phlebobranchia; family Ascidiidae; genus Ascidia; species Ascidia mentula. The sequence continues at coordinate 17,103,187 of NC_138570.1, read as the reverse complement.
CATAAGTTATGATGTAAGACCACATACAATAATGCACAGTAAAAAGAGAAAATACTTCTAATCACATTTTAGGCAAACATTTAGAGGCCAATCTTACAATGACCATTATGAAATGTCTTAAATACACGTAAAAGAATAACTTTACACACACACTTCTGTTATGCTTTTGATGTAATCTTCAATTTGAAGCTCAATGGCACGAAAATACTCATGTCGGGCTGTGTCCTGCGTCAAAACCAGTTGTAAATGTAATTAAGTGACCAAAAGTTGAAATAGGATCAGTTATGAGGTTGAATATTTATAATGTCAGAAATGGGAAAAAAAATCAAAACAGGATCCAAACAGAAGTGAAAAGAGGTAAGTTGTGTGATTAAGACAGAAACATTAACTAATCATGCAGTAAATGTATTAAACATTGCAAAAATTAAACGAAAAAATCTATATGTCAAGAAATGTACAATTGATACAGAGCATCAAATACTAAAACACAACAAGTGAAAACCAACCTCCAAATAAAGCCTTCCCAGATCATAGTTTCCGTCGTTCATGGATTTCATGTATCGCTCGATCCGTCGAAAAGTTTGTTTTCCATTTCTTTCTGACATTGTCCAGTGTGCGAAGCTTTTTCTTTTGTTCTCGGGACAAACGTGTTTGTAAGCAAACTGGCAGACCACCTTTATATAGTCAACAGGAAGATCTTCAAAACCACAAATTACAAATATGCAATTTGCAAGCCAACGATACCAATTTTAAATGTTACTAGAACAACTTTGTATCCACGCTTCTGATTTTATAAAACATGTTTTGCTTTTTAATAAAGTATCTTCAGTTCTACAAATAACATAAACAGAAAAAGACATAGTTAGATGCTAAAATGATAAAACGATAAAAACTGGCCGAACAGTAGAAACCTCTTGTGCTAACATACTGGACAACGCTCTGAGCAGGTGATGCAAGTGACCTACTTTTTTATCACCACAGGTTCACATTGCTTAATCAGGCGAAACAACAATCAAAAGATTATAACAAGAAATCATGTCAAAAATAAAAATGAAATGGGCGGGGCTCACGTAACTGACGGTAAAATTAATTTTTGAATGTTGATTTTTGCGTTTAAGTTTTTGTACTAGAACAACTTGGTGTCCACGCTTCTGAAGTGCTGCTGGTTAGGTAGATTTCATGAAGTAAAAACATTTTATTGCCAACGATACCATTTATAGCTATACTTGTGAAATACAATTAATTTTGTTTCCAATACCATTGAATGTATCGTATATATCACATAATATATCATGTGTTTGAAATGTTCAAGTTAATTATACCTGCAATATAGAAGTGAATCCATACCATTGAATTTTCTTTGCATAATCCACAAACACCTGAGAATAAACAGAACAGATACAAAAAATATGCACAAGTGGCTATGATAAATTATAGATTAGATATATAGATGATATAGATTATGAGTTCAATACTAAAGGATAAATATTAAGTCATATACCAATATATTAATCCAATTGTAATTTTAATTCTGCAGAATGTTTCAACTTATCCAAACCTTCAAGTGGGACAAATCCGATTCTGTAATCTCTTTTAGTACATTGATAACACTAGTGGAAGCCATTGCACCAGCACATTGCAAAATACATTTGTTTAAACTAAATGTTCTTTGATTCATCTCCAGAGTCAGCATTGAAAAACAACGAAGCTGGTTGAAAAATAAAATAGATGGTGCTTATTTATATTCTTTATGTTTAAACTTGTTATCGTGCACATAAACACGTAAGGCATATTTACTTGTTGTGAGTAAGAAGTTTAGAATAATACAAAATCAATATAACTGTCTTCAAGGCATAAAATATTTACTGGAAAATTAAAAACATAAACGTGGACATTTTGGACACAAAGCAATGAACAGACCTTCGCTTGTACTTGGTTATTTTTCATTGCTTTTGTTTTTACTCTTCTGATGATGCCCTTATCAGGGCAAAAAAAAATTTTCAGCTTATAATAAAACAAATTTGAAAGAGCTGCTGGAAACATTGAATTAAAAGTTTTTATTCAGGAATTGTCGACACATTTTACATATTATCTGACCACAAAATCAGTAAGATAAATGGAAATATGAAAATATGAAGATAATTTGAAATTATAATGTTTTTGTGAACCAAGATCTAGTTTCAACTTATTTTTTCAAGACATTAAAAAAAATACAAGTGATATAAAAAAAAACTTAAAAAAATCTTTAAAAATATGCATTTCCTGTAAATACATCAGTTATTTTTGCAAATAAATGCAACAAAAATAAACAAAGTCAAAAACTAGTACTTCTTAATGCAAATTCAAATTTTACCACTTCCACTTACAAGCTGATCATCCTCTAATGGACGACAAAATGGGGTTTCCTGCAAACAGAGACCAGTTATTCTATCAAGTTGTCTGATGGGAAAGTTTTTTGCATAACAGTGCTGCTTGTATCGCTGGAAGATTGCATTGGTTGGTGCCTGTTAAACACAAAAAACAATAAAGCCCTCATGAACTTTTTTTCACATGGATATTTGATGTTCAACAACATCACTAGTCACCTTGTTTTTTTTTGTGTCAATTGTCACAAAGTACCCTGCTTTACCTTTTGACTTACTGTAAATCTCTTGTTTCATACAAATGCATCACCGGCATGATCGAATGCTGCCTGAGCATAATGAGGAGTCCACAAATGTCTGTTTGGATTATCCTTATGATGGACCAACTGTCGCACTGCAAATAAACAAATAACTATTTTATAAAAAATTTAAACGGGAGAAAACAGATTAAATAATTTTTGCGTGACTTTTGTAGTGAGAGTGAAGTGCAGAATAGCAAACACATCTCGTATGTTAATGTGTTTAGTATCTTTTTTGCAGAATATTAGTAAAGAATGTCAAATTTTCTTTCAATCTGGTAAAAGTGTATGGGTCAGGAGAAATTCTAATTGATGACTACTATGTCCTGGGTGTCTAACGCCTGATTTAAGAAAAACAGATGCTTTATGACAGGCAAAAGCCTGGGTCGTGCATTTTATCCAATGTCACGAATTTTTTTGGCCAAAAACCACAAATATTTTATATACGTCAAAACACAAGAAAAAATTTCAAAAATACTTACGAAGCATGTCCTTAGATCCCATTTTTAATCTTTGCTTCCCATAACTTCAATCAAGTTAAAATCTTAATCCACGAACACCGTTCGGTGTTTCCCCGTACGTAAGAATAAATCATTTTCACTAATAGTTATTATTCATGTGACATCTACGAGTGCGATTTGTAAAAAAGATTTTTCTTATAAATTATCTTATATAGAAACAAGTCTGTCTTTCCTTATATGCTTTCCTTTAAGGGACAAATTGCAATGAAAAAAATTTCTGCAGTTCTAAAATAGTAAAATGACCTTGAAAATCGAACAAAAACTGATACAACACTTGAGATAATTTATATTATGGTTATTATGTTTGTTTTTTTTGCATTAATTTTTTTTCTTTGTCATGTGCAGTCATGCATAGCATTTCGAAATGCATATATGAAACTTGGATTTGCCACAAGTAAACAAAAGAACCCAAGAAAAGTTAAGTGTTTATGATCCAATTGCCAAAGCATCCATTAGCAAAAAAAACCATCTAGTGATTGCAATCATATACAGAATTGGAAAAATGTTATGCTAGTATTTTCCACCAAGTTGTATTCTGCTCAGCCCAATGTGAAAGTCCAATCAATTGACTCCCACCAAGAATGGGTGTGGTTTAGAAAATGTCGAGGTTTCAGTTATGGACTGATGTGCTGAATCAATAATATAATCATTCGAGTAATACTAAAACAAGTAAAACACTATAGTCAAATGGGGTAATTATCGGACCTTTTTCACAAACATTGCAAATTTGGACATTACATCTTGAGTTATTTCGTTTTGAATTGTGTTGGGTAAATCCTTATACATCCCTTTAAAAATGAAATTAGCAGTCACTTGCAACTATGTTGGCAGTTATTTAAGGTTTTTACTATCCATAGTTAAATCGAATCCAAAATACTGCATAATATTCTGTTTTGCTGGTTGCATAATAGAGTAATTGACTGTTTTCGAAGGTCTGCATGAGTGTAATAATCTCTTAAGTTTGTTACATGCCATTGAAGCCATATTTATAAACAGGAAATAGGTGAACAATTAATGTGATTAAAGTTAAGGAAAAGTTATAAAACTAAATCCTATTATTCAATTTTGAATTAGAATTCGGATTTGAATAGCTTAGAATTCGAATCATCCAAACTTGTTATTTTGAATTGCCCACATCCCACATCCCTATATTACATTAATCCTGGTTGTAACCACTCAAAACAGTTGGTACTATGATATTAATACAGAGTGTTAGTGTCTACTAATTACCCCTGAATGTGAAAATGTGCATGGGGTAAATATTAGATGCATTTTTCTAAGAGGACAGACTAGGTAGAGGTTTGAGTTTAACCTTCATTGAAAACTTTAGGGCTTGACCTGCCAGTGTTTCCTAAATTAAATTTCAAATCATTAAAACACTGTTAAATTTTAACTAATCACTATATCCACTTAGTTTGAAAAAGTTTACGTGGAATAAATCCCTCTCACAAAATTTTTAAGTTTTCAAATTTCAAATATCAAAAGTTTCAAAAGTAAAGCTTTCAAATACAACCGCAAACCTACAACAAACAGTCATTTACCAAAACACAACTTTCGAAAACTACCGCCGTTCACACTATCGAGTTAACCATAACAGTGTTTCCAATTGCAAAATTTGCGTTCTTTGAAACGTAAAGAATGAGATATTCTTGATCGGCGCTCAAAAAATATTTGTTAAGGGTGTGTTCATGGCATGTATTCTAAACGTTATCAATTTGTCACTAATGTCGATATAAGGATAAGCATATAACTGATGGCAACAATTCACTTATAATGTTTGTTTTTTTCATTTCTGATATGCTTTGTTCGATTGCCTGAATTTGTGGATGCTTTATCACATATGTTGTACACGGTTTCTCTCATGTAGGCTATTGGTTGTGTAAAAACGTGGAAGATTTGAGTGCTTTGCTGGGCAAGTATGTTTAAGCAAAACTTACTCCTAAAATATTTATCAGCATTGTGTATCCGGACGTGTGCGACCAGGCTCCATTTTGTGTCTAGAGCTTGATTACACACGTCGCACTTGTATGGCTTCTTTCCAGTTTGAATACGTTTGTGCCTTTTGACATGGGCATTTGTTGGTCAAACCTTTTCACAAACTTCGCATCTGAAAGGTTTCACTTCAGTGTGAATGTATACATATCTGCCCAAATCGCGTTTTTTTCAACGCTTTTAAACGAAATGAGCACATGAAGGAGTTTTCTCCGAAGTGCACACCATGTGTACAACTTTTGACATCTGAAAACTTTGCTTGGTGAAATTTAAGTAACGAAAAAAGCTTTTGCCGCAAAGTTTGCAACTAAATATAATTTTTCCACCAGCGAAAGAGGTTTGGCACAAAATGAGGAGTGCAACCTAATTTCCTTATTACATAACCAGCTTTGTGGCCAGGAAGTTGTTGCGTCCTTAAGAAGCTTGACTGTTAGAATAATTTACAGCTGACTCTGGATTGGAGTTGACAGTTTACCACTGTATAAACATGAACAAATTGTTGCTAATTCTCTTGGTTGGACTTTCCTGTACCGAACGTAAGTTGTGGGTGAAAGTACAACGTGTAGTTTTGCGTAAGACAGGTTTATTTTGCAGACGCTGTTGGATTCAATGGAAACTATGGCAACATTGATAACCTATCTCCAACCGGTGCTTCTAGGTAAACAGCAAAAAGTGACAAATTAACTTACGACGGTTTGTTTCGGCTCAATTACTTTAGCAGTGTTTACTGTGGTGTGAAAGTAATCGAATTGATAACTTTGAATAAAAAAGCTAAACCTACTATCATTAAGCAGACGTATTCGAAACATCTTCATCAGAATGTTCACCATTTTAGCTTTTGGCTGAACAAAATGTTTTACTGTCTTCAATTACTTTTTATTGTGGATAATTTTTCAATGCAGGGGTTCCGGTCTCGTATGAAATGGCTTCAACAGATCTTACCGCAATGAATAGATACAAGTCAATCATACTAACGGCAGCCACAAGCAGTTACATGGACCCCGCTGTCATAGCAGGTATATTAATCGCCCCCACAGTATGATGCTGTTTGTATTTCATATGACACACACTACGTTCGCAGTGGAAAAAGGGAAAACAATCATGAGGTCGATATGTGTTGAAATTTGTAATGGAAATATTTTCACGTTTCAGGAATCATCAGTCGTGAAAGTCGGGCCGGAAATCTTTGGTGAACGACTGGGGTGACCATGGAAACGCCTGGGGTTTGATGCAGGTAATCCGACATTGCAAACAAATATATTAGTATGATTCAAAATGCTTAGAAGATACGAATTTACATTGAAAAAAATGCAACATTAGCACCGAAAAGGACCTACGAAAAAACATGTGTCATATGCGCATGGCGCCAATGCTGAAAACGTTTTAAACACAGAAAACTTGACCGTAAATTTTAAAAACCCTTGTTTTTGTTTTATTTGTGGACATTCTTGATTGTCTAAATAATCTTACACTTGAAATCTGGCACTTTCAAGTTTTAGAATCATCTTTCACATATGTCACATAAAATAAAATTTAATGTAGAACAGCGGTTCACAAGAATAGTTTTAAGTTCAACTACGATCGGTGTGTGAGATTGGCATATTTTTGTGTAATATTCTGCGCTTGCATTAGTTCATTCTACAGCAGAATTTTTTAACCGAGCTCAAACTGATGCGGTGACCGTTACAGGCGGGTCAGCAGTCACTTTCCAATATGAGTTCGAATGTGCGCAGCCAGATTTCCTTTTTGACTAAACAATTATGAACAAAATGTGCATCTGAAAGATTTCTCTCCCGTATGGATTCGTTTGTGTTTTTTCACTTCCGATGCCGTTTCAAAAGGCTTGTCACAAAAATCGCATCTGAATGGTTTCTCTCCAGTATGAGTCCGAATGTGTTTGCTTAGATATCCTTTCGTGCTAAACCCTCGTGAACAACATGTGCATTTGAAAGGTTTCTCTCCAGTATGGGTTTGAACGTGTGCACTCAAATCTCCTTTCTGGCTGAACGCTTTCGAACAAAATGTGCATTTATAAGGTTTCTCTCCAGTATGACTTCGTTTGTGTTTTTTGACTTCCGATGCCGTTGTAAAACACTTTTCGCAAAAATCGCATCTGAAAGGTTTCTCTCCAGTATGAGTTAGTTTGTGGTCTTTGAGTGTCCATTTGGCTCCAAAACACTTTTCGCAATATTCGCATCTGAAAGGTTTCTCTCCAGTATGGGTCCGAATGTGTGAGCTTAGATTTCCTTTCTGACTAAACGCCTTGGAACAAAACATGCATTGGTAAGGTTTTTCTTCAGTATGTGTCCGAGTGTGTGAGCTTAGTTGTGATCTTTGCTTGAACGCCTTGGAACAAAATGTGCATTTGAAAGGTTTCTCTCCAGTAGGAGTCCGAATGTGCGCGCTAAGATTTCCACTCCGATTGAACATTTTCGAACAAAATGTGCACTTATATTGTTTTTCTCCAATCTTTCGTTTGCGGATTTTGAAGGATGGATTTTGATGCTCCCCTGTGTGATTGATTTTATGTTTCTCCAGCGAATCTTTTGTTTGAAACGACATTTCACAAATCTTGCAGTGAAATCGTTCCATTTCTGTTTGTTTTCTGTTTTCTGCTTGAACTTCTTGCCTATACTAGCAATGATCTCACAATTCAAAGTTACAGCGTAAATGTAAAACAGTCCTATACTTTTGCTGACTACAAAGCACATTGCTTATTTTGCACTTGTCTGGAAACAATTTGAATCGACATAATACGCCGCAAAGGTTTGTAAAAGTAAGTTATAGCTATCTGCAGCTTTCTTGCCAAGTTTTGTGTAGCCTTTCTCAAAATACACCAAATATCTCAACAAATAACGTTACTAATTCCGTAATTACGTATTGGTATATCTGCTGTTGTACGTAGGAGTCTATCCGAGTACGTAAAATGTTCTGCGTGTAAAGAAGTTGAAAGATGTATCAATATTTAAAGGTTGAAGTGCCAAAGGAAGAGAAAGAAGTTTTGAAACTGTGATTAAAAGCTCAACGGAGTGGTTGTTATCTGCAGTGGAGGGTGTCGTTCGGCGATTATAAAACACACAGAAAGTGAAAGGACAAGAACTCAAAACGTGTCAACTTCCAAGCGCGGGGGTTAAATCTAACAAGTGCACGAGGTGACAACTGACCATTGCAATGATTAGATAAAAATACGACTAAACAACACTTCTAAATAATGGTTGTAAGTTCGAATCATAAGCATTTTACAAACACATGGTCTTAACCCTCTATGGACAAAGTTATTAAATTTTAAGAAAAACATAATTTAGTGTGGCAATGAGAGACTTACATACCTGCATAAGAAATATTTGTAATTTGGGGTGGGGAGTTCGAGGTTTTTTAAATTGGAAAAATTTGTCACACTGGTCCATTCAAGGACAAATTTTGGTGAAAAAAAAAATAATTCCTGCAGTTCTAAAATAGTAAACTGACCTTGAAAATCGAACCAAAACTGATACAACACTTGAGGTACTATATATTATAATTATTATGCTTGTTTATTTGCATTAATTTTTTTTCTTTGTCATGTGCAGTCATGCATAGCATTTCAAAATGCCTTCGAAACTTGGATTTGCCACAAGTAAACAAAATAATGCAAGAAAAATTAAGTGTTTATATTCCAATTGCCAAAGCGTCCATTAGCAAAACAACCGTCTAGTGATTGCAATCATATACAGAAGTGGAAAAATGTTAAGCTAGTATTTTCCACCAAGTTGTATTCTGCTCAGCCCAATGTGAAAGTCCAATCAATTGACTCCCACCACGAATGGGTGTAGTTTAGAAAATGTCGAGGTTTCAGTTATGGAGTCATATGCTGAATCAATAATGGCATAATCATTTGAGTAATACTCAAACCAGTATAACACTATAGTCAAATGGGGTAATTATCGCACGTTTTCGAAGGTCTGCATGAGTGTAATAATCTCTTAATTTTGTTACATTAATCCTGGTTGTAACCTCTCAAAACAGTTGGTACTATGATATTAATACAGAGTGTCAGTGTCTAACAATTACCCCTGAATGGAAAAATGTGCATGGGGTAAATATTAGATGCTTTTTTCTAAGAGGACAGACTAGGTAGACGTTTGAGTTTAACCTTCATTGAAAACTTTAGGGCTTGACCTGCCAGTGTTTCCTAAATGAAATTTCAAATCATTAAAACACTGTTAATTTTTAGCAAATTACTATATCCACTTAGTTTGAAAAATTTTACGTAAAATGAATCCCCCTCACAAAAAAATTCTATTTTTTATCAGTTTTTAACAGAAGAAAATGGAGGCTTCCAGCTTACCACATGCACAAGATAAAGTTTGAGGGAACCATAGTTTTTTTATTCCTTTGATAGCGGCCACTAATTACCCCATAACTTTAACTGTCCGGCAATTACCCAACTGACTAACTATACGTATTTGATTTAACATAGAAACTGCTAAACTAAGCTCTGCTCATCATCAAAATTAGAATATTTTCCAATAAGTCATCATCAATTTCACCATTATCATCCCCCATAGACCTACCACACCATTTGCTACCTTCAATTTACCTTATATTTACTGTATATAATGGCAAATATTCCCAATTTAAGAGCAAAACCATAAACTTTTGATTTTTATATCTATTACAAAATATCACCTAATGGACTATGTCATCAAATTTGTTACATTGACAAAAATTTCCATAAAATCCTAAAAAAACATATCTGACCAAAAATTGTTGGTATTTGCTTCAATAAAATCTACGCCCACATGCATGATTTTTTTCCACTCACTAACTTAAAAGTAAAGCTTTCAAATACAACCGCAAACCTACAACAAACAGTCATTTACCAAAACACAACTTTCGAAAACCACCGCCGTTCACACTATTGGAGTTAACCATAACAGTGTTTCCAATTGCAAAATTGGCGTTCTTTGAAACGTAAAGAATGAGATATTCTTGATCGGCGCTCAAAAAACGTTTGTTAAGGGTATGTTCATGACATGTATTCTAAACGTTACCAATTTGTCACAAATGTCAATATAGCAATAAATTGTTTTTACTACATGAAATCTACCTAACCAGCAGTACTTCTTTCACAACAACAACAACTGTTGTGTTTTTGCAACAACCGCCCATGGACCAATTGGACATATACGAGGACATATGGCACAAACACTTAAACGCTAAAATCAACATTCAAAAATTAATTTTACCGTCAGTTGCGTGAGCCCCGCCCATTTCATTTTACTTTATTTCTTTATTACAAACTATTTATCGTTGTTTCACCTGATTAACTACGCGTGTGGTGATAAAAAAGTAGGTCACTTGTAACATCTGATCAGAGCGTCGTCCAGTATGTTAGCACCAGAGGTTTCTACTGTTCGGCCAGTTTTATCGTTTTATCATTTTTAGCATCTAACTATGTCTTTTCTGTTTATTTTGTTTGTAGGACTGAAGATGCCTTAATAAAAAGCGAAACTTGTTTTCTGAAACTAGAAGCGTGGACACAAAGTTGTTGTAGTAACATTTAAAATTAAATGTCAATATAAGGATAAGCATATAAGTGATGGCAACAATTCACTTATAATGTTTGTTTTTCTTTCATTATAGATTCGGATATGCTTTGGTTGATTGCCTGAACTTGTGGATGCTTTATCACATATGTTGTACTTACACGGTTTCTCTCCTGTATTGGTTGGGTAAAAACGTGGAAGATTTGAGTGCTTTTCTTGGCATGTATGTTTAAGCAAAACTTACTCTTGAGAGGTTTATCGGCATTTTGTATCCGGACGTGTGTGTAACGTTTATGCTATGATGTAATGAAATGACTTTCAATTTTGTATCGCCGAGGCGAATACCACAGTTCTTGGAACTTTTTGACCGTAATCACCTAATGACAGTATCGTGGCTCACGCGACGGCATTCTTACTCTGTTTTGATTGTCTATAAATCTGTGGTTCGTGTGGTCAGAATTCATTCCACATTGTGGAACCGCCTATTCTACTTTGGCTTGCCTTGTGTAGGATCAATCGTCTGTTCTGCACACAAGTTTCGTTCGTATCCTGGTGACAAATAAACAAACTAACCCAAGTCTGGTTCGCTACAAAGAATAGTCAGCAGTCAGGGAAACGCAGCCGCAGCTGAACAGGTAATCAACCAACAAACACGCCAACTCTTACATGTGCGACCAGGCTCCATTTTGTGTCGAGAGCTTGATTACACACGTCGCACTTGTATGGCTTCTTTCCAGTTTGAATACCTTTGTCCGTTTTGACATGGGCATTTGTTGGTCAAATCTTTTCACAAATTTCGCATCTGAAAGGTTTTAATTCAGTGTGAATGTATACATATTTTTTTTTCAACGCTTTTAAACAAAATGAGCACATTAAGGAATTTTCTCCAAAGTGCACACCTTGTGTACGACTTTTGACATCTGAAAACTTTCCTTGGTGAAATTTAAATAACGAAAAATGCTTTTTCCACAAAATTTGCAAGTAAATATAATTTTTCACCAGCGAAAGAGGTTTTGCAAAAAATGAGAAGTGCAACCTAATTTCCTCATTACATAACCAGCTTTGTGGCCAGGAAGTTGTTACGTCCTTAAGAAGCTCGAATGTTAGAATAATTTACACCTGACTCGGGATTGGAGTTGACAGTTTACTACTGTATAAACATGAACAAATTATTGCTAATTCTCTTGGTTGAACTTTACTGTACCAAATGTAAGTTGTGGGTGAAAGTACAACGTGTAGTTTTTCGTAAGATTGTGTTTAATTTGTAGAGGATGTTGGCTTCCATGGAAACTATGGCAACATTGATAACCTATCTCCAACCGCTGCTTCTAGGAAAACAACAAAAGTGACAAAATGTAAACTCACGACGGTTTGTTTCGGTTCAAATACTTTAGCAGTGTTTAATGTGGTGTGAAAAGAATCGAGTTGATAACTTTGAATAAAAATGCCAAAGCTACTACTATTAAACAGACGTAATTAAACAGACGTATTCGAAACATTTTCTTAAGAATGGTTACCGTATTAGCCATATTTTTAAAATATTTTTCAAAAACTATTTTTTCACTGTGGATAATTTTTCAATGCAGGGGCCTCGTAAGAAATGGCCTGAACAGATCTTACCGCAATGAATAGATACAAGTCAATCATACTAAGGGCAGCCACAAGCAGTTACATGGACCCAGCTGTCACACCAGGTATATTAATCGCCCCCACAGTATGATGCTGTTTGTATTTATACACCACCGTTGCAGTGGTCAGAGGGAAAACATAAGGTCGATGTGTGTTGAAATTTGCATTGGAAATGTTTTCATGTTTCAGGAATCATCAGTCGTTAAAGTCGGGCTGGAATAACTTTGGTGAACGGTTGGGGTGACCATGGAAACGCCTGGGGTTTTGATGAACAAGCAACTATATGTTATAGATTGACAAATGATATCACAAATTAAAAGGAGATTGGAATTCTCTGACCCACGTACTCCAAGGCACACAGATCCTGATCAACTTTATTGTTCAAGTTCAAGCAAAATTCCCCACCTGGAGAGTTGATCAGCAACTGCAAGGCGGAATTGCTGCTTACAACTTTGGCATTCGCAACGTTCGCTCCTGGGACAAACTGGATAAAGGAACAAACCATAATGATTACTCAAATGATGTCGTTGCTAGGGCTCAGTTTTTTCACCAGAATGGATACAATTAGATAATATTTGTCGAGTGTATAAGTCTTTGTTTGTGAGAAAATTTGTGTGATTGAACATGTCGATTTAACTCTTCGATTTAGCAAGTGATCGGTTGCAAATTTCGAAATCACGACTGTAATTTTAACATTGTCGATGCTGACAAACTAAACGCGTGTAAACAAAGCTTCCAGAACACAAAATATCTGAGTCAACCTCCGAAAGCGATTTTGGCCGTTTCTTCTTAAAATATAGTTTTAATAATGGGAAATTCATTGGAGTAGAAATTCAATAAACGGAAACCATTCCCAATAGAATGTGTTTACACAATGTGGGATGATTTAGGTCAATTTCCAATATAACGTAACCTTTGATCTTACTTGTCAAAACTTGGGCTTTGAATGGATAATGCGTTTTGCATTCTGTTTTGCATATTTGCAGTCGAAGCTACAAATGAATGATCAGTCACTAGCAAGGCACGTATTTCTATATGAAGGCAGGTTGGACTACCTATAGTCAACTGCTGGGCACTCGTCTTTAACGAACAACAGCTTTCACGCACAAAGCATCAACCGCATTAAGTTTATAATCATATATATTTAACAAGTGTTCAACCATGTATACACATCAAGATCAAGTCACAAGTTTCCGATTACTTTACACAAACGTAATAATGTCAGTTGCGTTTTGTGTGGAAATTAAGTCGCGGGGTCAGCGGGCACTTTCCAGTATGAGTTCGAATATGCCTAACCAGATTGCCTTTTTGACTGAACAATTTTGAACAAAATGTACATTTGAAAGGTTTCTCTCCAGTATGAGTTCGTTTGTGTTTTTTGACGTCCGAAGCCGTTTTAAAAGACTTTTCGCAAAAATCGCATCTGAAAGGTTTCTCTCCAGTATGAGTTAGTTTGTGATCTTTGAGTGTTGATTTGGCTGTGAAACACTTTTCGCAATAATCGCATCTGAAAGGTTTCTCTCCAGTATGAGTTAGTTTGTGATCTTTGAGTGTTGATTTGGCTGTGAAACACTTTTCGCAACAATCGCATCTGAAAGGTTTCTCTCCAGTATGAGTTAGTTTGTGATCTTTGAGTGTTGATTTGGCTGTGAAACACTTTTCGCAATAATCGCATCTGAAAGGTTTCTCTCCAGTATGAGTCCGAATGTGTTTGCTTAGATGTGCTGTTTGCTTGAACGCTTTTGAACAAAATGTGCATTTGAAAGGTTTCTCTCCAGTATGAGTCCGAATGTGTCTGCTTAGACTTCCACTCTGGCTGAACATTTTCGAACAAAACGTGCATTTATAGGGTTTTTCTCTAGTATGAATTCGTTTGTGGATGTTGATGGACGCTCTTTGATGTTTTTCGTGAAGAAATGGATTCTCTCCTGTGTGAATGATGTCATGCTTTTCCAGTAAGTCTTTGGTTTGAAACGACTTTTCACAAATCTTGCTGTGAAACTGTTCCATTTCTGTTTGTTTTGTGTTTTTTATCTTAAACAACAATTGTTAAACTTTTTGCCTAATACCAATAATTTCACAATACACAGCTACAACATAATTGTAAACAGTATTATATCTTTGACAACACTAAAGCAAATTGATTATTTTGCGGCCTCTGTCTTAATGTTTACCACAGTTTTAAGAAACGGGTCAAAACCCTCTAAAACTGACTCGACATCTCGACATATTGCGCAACAGAAATCACCTCATTTCTATCTGCAGTTTGCTTGCACACCAAATTTCTCGATAACCAACGTTACTAATTCCGTAATTACATATTGGTATATCTGATATTATACGTAGGAGTGTATCCGAGTACGTAAAAAGTTCTGCGTGCAAAGAAGTTGAAAGATGTATCAATGTTTAAAGGTTAATGTGACTACAAAGCAAATTGATTTTTTTTAAATGTCTGGTAACCATATGAATCGACATAATACGACGAATAAAGTTGAAACGTACATCAATATTTAAAGGTTGAAGTGCCAAAGGAAAGAAAAGAAGTTTTGAAGCTTTGATTAGAGGTTTTATGGAGTGGTTGTTATCTGCAGTAGAGGGTGTAGTTCGGCGATTATAAAACAAACGGAAAGTGAAATGACGTGAACTCAAAACGTGCCAACTTCCAAGCGCGGGTGTTAAATCTAACAAGTGCACGAGGTGACAAACTGACGGTTGCAATGATTAGATAAAAATACGACTAAACAACACTTCTAAATAATGGTTGTGAGTTCGAATCGTAAGCATTTTACAAACAGATGTTCATAAGCATATAACTGATGACAACAATTAACTTATAATGTTTTTTTTTTCATTATAAATTCGATATGCTTGGTTTTATAGCCTGAATTTGTGAAAGCTTTATCACATATGTTGTGCTTACACGGTTTCTCTCTCTTCTTTATTGGTTGGGTAAAAACGTGGAAGATTCGAATGCTTAGAAAAGTACACGCTATTTTTTTACCCTTGTAAGAAAAATCTTGCACTCCCTTGAACTGAACTACCACTTTTGACGCTTTATGATCCCTTGTTCCTGCCACATTCCAAATCAGTTTTTTCTACTATAGTGTTTTAGCTGTAGTTTCAAAACAGTGTTTTGGAGCTCAATGTTTTGCGAGTGATGTTCCAAACTCTTAAAGGTTTGTTATATTTTGGATTTTCCAAAATGCAATACATATTACTCTTGTTGTTGCACATTACCATTGTGGAGTCAACTATCCTTTACATACAACACTAGTGCTAACTACTAAGCTGCGGTGAGCAGGATGTTTTTAATTAAGGCAACATATTCAACCAACATTGGTAGTTTATTGTGGAACAGCGGTTCATAAAAAAAAACTTTTGACGGTTTCATCGTTAGATGCACGATAACAAAACAGTTTTAAGTTCAACTACGATTGGTGTGTGAGATTGGCACATTTTTGTGCAATATTCTGCGCTAGCGTTAGTTCTTTCTATGGCAGAATTTTTTAACCGAGCTTCAATTGACGCGGTAACCGTCACATGGGGGTCAGCGGGCACTCTCCAGTATGAGTGCGAATATGCCTACCCAGATTGCCTTTTTGACTGAATAATTTTGAACAAAATGTGCATTTGAAAGTTTTCTCACCCATATGAGTTCGTTTGTGCATTTTGACGTGCGATGACGTTTTAAAAGACTTTTCGCACAAATCGCATCTAAATGGTTTCTCTCCAGTACGAGTTAGTTTGTGGTTTTTGAGTGTCGTTTTGGCTGTGAAACACTTTTCGCAATAATCGCACCTGAAAGGATTCTCTCTAGTATGAGTTAGTTTGTGTTCTTGGAGTGTCCATTTGGCTGTAAAACACTTATCGCAATAATCGCAGTTGAAAGGTTTCTCTCCAGTATGAGTCCGAATGTGTCTGCTTAGACTTCCACTCCGGCTGAACATTTTTGAACAAAACGTGCATTTATAGGGTTTTTCTCCAGTATGAATTCGTTTGTGGATGTTGATGGATGCTCTTTGATGTTTTTCGCGAAGTAATGGATTCTCCAATGTGTGAATGAAGTCATGCTTTTCCAGTAAATCTTTGGTTTGAAATGACTTTTCACAAATCTTGCAATAAAAGTGTTCCATTTCTGTTTGTTTTGTGTTTTCTGCTGAACTTCTTGCCTATAGTAGCAATGATTTCACAATTAAAGTTACAGCGTTAATGTAAATCAGTCCTATACTTTTTGTGACTTCAAAGCAAAAAAATATTTTCGCTTGTCTGAAAACAATTTGAAACGACATAATACGCCACAAAATCGACAAAAAGGTTTGTAAAAGTAAGTTATAAGTATCTGCAGTTTCCTTGCCAAGTTTCATGTAGCCTTTCCCAAAATACACCAAATATCTCAACAAATAACGTTACTAATTCTGTAATTACGTATTCGTATATCTGATATTATGCGTAGGAGTGTTTCCGAGTACGTAAAAAGTTCTGCGTGTAAAGAAGTTGAAAGATGTATCAATATTTAAAGGTTAAAAGGCCAAAGAAAGAGGAAGAAGTTTTGGAGTTGCGATTAAAAGTTTTGTGGCGTGGTTTTTATCTGCAGTGGATGGTGTTGTTCGGCGATTATAAAACAAACGGAAAGTGAAAGGACGAGAACTCAAAACGTGCCAACTTCCAAGCGCGGGGGTTAAATCTAACAAGTGCACGAGGTGACAACTGACGATTGCAATGATTAGATAAAAACACGACTAAACAACACTTCTGAATAATGGTTGTGAGTTCGAATCATAAGTATTTTACAAGCACATGGTCTTAACCCTCTTTGGACAGAATTATTAAATTTAAAGAAAAAAAATAATTATGTGTGGTAATGATAGATTAATACACCCTCATAATCAAATCCTAAAGTTATAAAATAGTAAAATGAGCTTGAAAATCCAACAAAAAATGATACAACACATAAGGTACTATATATTATAATTATTATTTTTGTGCATTTGCCTTAATTTTTATTCTTTGTCATGTGCAATCATGCATAACATTTCAAAATGCATAAATGAAACTTGCATTTGCCACAAGTAAATAATAGAACCCAAGAAAAGTTAATTGTTTAAAATCTAATTGCCACAGCATCCATTAGCAAAACAACCATGTAGTGATTGCAATCATATACAAAAGTGGAAAAATGTTATGCCAATATTTTCGACCAAGTTGTATTCTGCTCAGCCCAATGTGAAAGTCCAATCAATTGACCCCCACCATGAATGGGTGTAATTTAAAATGTCCTGTTTTCCATTTTGTTTCCGTGTCCCATCTTGCAACAGAAAACGCTGATACAGCTGTAATAAAGCTGGCCGGAAATGAGTTGTTGCATCCCTTTGCAAATGTCCAGGTTTCGGTTATGGCCTCAATTACTCAATCAACAATGACATAATCATTTGAGTAATGCTCAAACTAGTAAAACACTATGTATTTGATCTAACTTACCAAATCCATCAATATAAACATAGAAACTGCTAAACTAAGCTCTGCTCATCTTCAAAATTAGAATATTTTCCGACAAGTCATCATCATTTTTACCATTATCATCCCCCCATAGACCTTCCACATTATTTGCTACCATCAATTTACCTTACATTTGCTGTATATAATGGCAAATATTCCCAATTTTAGAGCAAAATCATTAACTTTTAATTTCCATACCCATTACAAAATACCATCTAATGAACCGCGACTACTCTTAACGTTTAACAAACTTACCTATGATGAACATAGTGCAAGGTATAGCGTGACTACCCTAACGTTTAACAAACTTACCTATCACGGACATAGTGCAAGGTATAGCGTGACTACCTTAACGTTTAACAAACTTACCTATCACGGACATAGTGCAAGGTATAGCGTGACTACTCTAACGTTTAACAAACTTACCTATGATGGACATAGTGCAAGGTATAGCGTGACTACCCTAACGTTTAACAAACTTACCTATCACGGACATAGTGCAAGGTATAGCGTGACTACTCTAACGTTTAACAAACTTACCTATGATGGAGATAGTGCAAGGTATAGCGTGACTACCCTAACGTTTTTAACAAACTTACCTATGATTGACATAGTGCAAGGTATAGCGTTGCTACCCTAACGTTAAACAAACTTACCTATGATGAACATAGTGCAAGGTATAGCGTGACTACCCTAACGTTAAACAAACTGACCTATGATTGACATAGTGCAAGGTATAGCGTGACCACCCTAACGTTTAACAAACTTACCTATGATGGACATAGTGCAAGGTATAGCGTGACTACCCTAACGTTTAACAAACTTACCTATGATGAACATAGTGCAAGGTATAGCGTGACTACTCTAACGTTTAACAAACTTACCTATGATGAACATAGTGCAAGGTATAGCGTGACTACTCTAACGTTTAACAAAGTCCATAAGTCTTTGAAAAGCTTGAGCAGCGTTCTTTAATTCAAAAGGCATTCGAAGAATCTCAAAAAAACCAAAGGGGGTGATGACGGCTTTGGAATGTCGGTTTTAGCAACTGGCACCTGATGGTATCCGCGCACCAAATCAATTTTTGAAAACACTTTTGCTCCATCAGGACGAGAACTAAAGTCCTGAATGTGACCTATATTGTAACGGTCTGGTATTGTGGCAGCATTCTGACGGCGATAATCGCCACACGGTCGCCAATCACCGGAGGATTTCGGCACCATGTAATGGTGATGCCCATGGACTCGAAGATCTGCAAATAATACCCAGTTGCAACATTTTAGAAAACTCGCGTTTTGCTATTTGCAATTTTTCTGGCGACAAGCGTCGTGCTTTTGCGTGAACTGGTGGACCGACAGTTGGAATGTAGTGTTCCACCTGATGTTTTGGCGTTGTTGCGGAGAACTTGGGAGTAGTTATGGAAGGAAACTGCGTCAGCAATTGTGCGTAAATGTTGTTACTTGTCGAAAGTGCGTTGAGTTGCATTGGTGAGTGATTGATACAATGAAATGGTGCACTCGCAAAGGAAAGAGCGTTTACCAAGCATTTGCGCCTCAGGTCGACAAGCAAGGAATTTGCGCGCAGGAAATCTGCTCCGAGAAGCGGCCTGGGAACGTGGGCTAAAACAAACTTCCAAGAAAACTTGCCAGCAACTAAATCGAGCGAAATTGTTTTTGTTCCAAATGTTTTTATGGCAGTCCCATTAGCGGCTATAAGCTTGAAGTCGTTGCATTGACGCAAGCGTTCCCTACTGGAGGCCGGATAAACGCTAACTTCTGCTCCGGTGTCGACCAAAAATTGTTGTTGTGAATTACTGTCCCATAGAAAAAACAAATTCTTGTGAACGCCGGCCGCTGCTGCAGTTAACAACGGCCGGCCTTTAAGTTTTCCTGATAAGCACAATGTTGCTGGCATTTAAGGGCACGGTCGCCAAAGCGTTGGTGATAAAAACAGAAACCGTTCTTACTTGATTGCTGCGCAGGTGCTGCTAAAGGCATTTCACGCTTGCGGACTTTTGAAACGAAAATTTTCTCGCTGTTTTTTGCCTTCCAAAGTACGTCGGCACGTTGTGCTAATTGCCTTGGTTCGACCAACGACTCATTTCTTAACACGAGCCGAATTTCTTCCGGCAAGGTTCGAAGAAAAATGTAGTGAAACAAAAAACATGGTTATGACCGGCCATCAGGGACAATGAGCTGTGATGGCGATCGGTCTCCAAGCTCGGTAATGTTCAGCAAACGTGCAGCTCTTTCATATTCCGTAAGTCCAAATGTTCTAAGCAAGCGTTCCTTAATTGCTGCGTATTTGTTCTGCTCAGTCGGACTTTCAAGTAGATCCAAAAGACGGCTTGCTGTTAGTTGGTCCAATGCTGACACCACATAATAATACTGCGTTCTATCGCAAGATATATTGCGCAGCGTAAATTGTGCTTCGGTTTGTTGAAACCACACTCGGGGTTGTTCAGTCCAGAACGTCGGTAGTTTCAAAGAAACAGCAGTGTGTGTAGTACTTCCTCTCGATCCTGCATTGTCCAAGAAATATCGTTTCCTGACGCTCGGGGTCACCAAAATGTGTCGTGATTGCTCTTTATTCGTAGTAAATCGAATGATGCCAACATGGCGTGACACATGACACGTGAGAGAATCGCAAGAAAAAGGCAACACGGACTAAAACTTAAACAACTTGCGACGGTACATCTTTACAACATATTATGTCGCTACAGGTTTCATCGTTAGATGCACGGTAATAAAACAGTTTTAAGTTCAACTACGATTGGTGTGTAAGATTGGCACATTTTTGTGCAATATTCTGTGCTAGCATTAGTTCTTTTATATAGCAGAATTTTTTAACCGAGCTTAAAATTGACGCGGTAACCGTCACATGGGGGTCAGCGGGCGCTTTCCAGTATGAGTTCGAATATGCCTACCCAGATTGCCTTTTTGACAGAATAATTTTGAACAAAATGTGCATCTGAAAGGTTTCTCACCCATATGAGATCGTTTGTGCATTTTGACTTGCGATGACGTTTTAAAAGACTTTTCGCAAAAATCGAATCTGAATGGTTTCTCTCCAGTATGAGTTAGTTTGTGGTTTTTGAGTGTCGTTTTGGCTGTGAAACACTTTTCGCAATAATCGCATCTGAAAGGTTTCTCTCCAGTATGAGTCCGAATGTGTTTGCTTAGATTTCCTTTCGTGTTAAACCCTCGTGAACAAAATGTGCACTTGTAAGGATTCTCTCCGGTATGGGTTCGAACGTGTGCACTCAAATCTCCTTTCTGGCTGAACGCTTTCGAACAAAATGTGCATTTATAAGGTTTTTCTCGAGTATGAGTTCGTTTGTGTATTTTGACTTCCGATGCCGTTTTAAAAGACTTTTCGCAAAAATCGCATCGGAAAGATTTTACTCCAGTATGAGTTAGTTTGTGGTCTTTGAGTGTCCATTTGGCTGTGAAACACTTTTCGCAATAATCGCATTTAAAAGGTTTCTCTCCAGTATGGGTCCGAATGTGTGAGCTTAGATTTCCTTTCTGATTAAACACCTTGGAACAAAACATGCACTTGTAAGGTTTTTCTTCAGTATGTGTCCGAGTGTGTGAGCTTAGTTGTGATTTTTGCTTGAACGCCTTTGAACAAAATGTGCATTTGAAAGGTTTCTCTCCAGTATGAGTACGAATGTGCGCGCTAAGATTTCCACTCCGATTGAACATTTTCGAACAAAACGTGCACTTATATTGTTTTTCTCCAATTTTTCGTTTGTGGATTTTGAAGGATGGCTTTTGATGTTTTTCGCAACGAAATGGATTCTCCCCTGTGTGATTAATATTATGCTTCTCCAGCGAGTCTTTGGTTTGAAACGACTTTTCATAAAACTTGCAGTGAAATTGTTCCATTTCTGTTTTCTTCTTGAACTTCTTGCCTATACTAGCAATGATCTCACAATTCAAAGTTACAGCGTAAATGTAAATCAGTCCTATACTTTTGCTGACTACAAAGCACTTTGATTGTTTTGCACTTGTCTGGAAACAATTTGAATCGACATAATACGCCGCAAAGGTTTGTAAAAGTAGGTTATAGGTATCTGCAGCTTTCTTGCCAAGTTTTGTGTAGCCTTTCTCAAAACACACCAAATATCTCAAGAAATAACGTTACTAATTCTGTAATTACGTGTTCGTATATCTGATATTATACGTAGGAGTGTATCCGAGTACCTGAAAAGTTCTGCATGTTAGAAAGTTGAAAGATGTATCAATATTTAAAGGTTGAAGTGCCAAAGGAAGAAAAAGAAGTTTTGGAATTGTGATTAAAAGCTCAACGGAGTGGTTGTTATCTGTAGTGGATGGTGTAGTTCGGCGATTATAAAACACACAGAAAGTAAAATGACGAGAACTCAAAACGTGCCAACTTCCAAGCGCGGGGGTTAAATCTAACAAGTGCACGAGGTGACAACTGACGATTGCAATCATTAGATAAAAATACGACTAAACAACACTTCTAAATAATGGTTGTGAGTTCGAATCATAAGCATTTTACAAACACATGTTCTTAACCCTCTATGCACAGAATTATTAAATTTAAAGAAAAAACAATAATTATGTGTGGCAATGATAGATTAATACACCCTCATAATCAAATCCTAAAGTTATAAAATAGTAAAATGAGCTTGAAAATCCAACTAAAAATGATACAACACTTAAGGTACTATATATTATAATTATTATGCTTGTTTATTTGCAATAATTTTTATTCTTTGTCATGTGCAGTCATGCATAACATTTCAAAATGCATATATGAAACTTGCATTTGCCACAAGTAAATAATAGAACCCAAGAAAAGTTAATTGTTTAAAATCCAATTGCCACAGCATCCATTAGCAAAACAACCATCTGGTAATTGCAATCATATACACAAGTGGAAACATGTTATGCCAATATTTTCGACCAAGTTGTATTCTGCTCAGCCCAATGTGAAAGTCCAATCAATTGACTCCCACCATGAATGGGTGTAATTTAGGATGTCCTGTTTTCCATTTTGTTTCCTTGTCCCATCTTACAACAGAAAACGCTGATACAGCTGTAATGAAGCGGGCCGGAAATGAGCATCCCTTTGCAAATGTGCAGGTTTCAGTTATGGCCTCAATTACTCAATCAACAATGACATAATCATTTGAGTAATACTCAAACTAGTAAAACACTATGTATTTGATCTAACTTACCAAATCCATCAATATAAACATAGAAACTCCTAAACTAAGCTCTGCTCATCATCAAAATTACAATATTTTCCGACAAGTCATCATCAATTTTACCATTATCATTCCCCAATAGACCTTCTACATCATTTGCTTCCATCAATTTACCTTACATTTACTGTACACAATGGCAAATATTCACAATTTAAGAGCAAAATCATAAACTTTTGATTTTTATATCCATCACAAAATATCACCTAATGGACCGCGTCATTAAATTTGTTACATTGAAAAAAAATTCCATAAAATCATAAAAAAACATATCTCTTGTTCCTGCCACTTTCCGAATCAGTTTTTAGTACTATAGTTTAGCTCTCGTTTTGAAACAGTCGTTTGGAGCACAATGTTTTACAAGGGATGCTCAAAACTCTTTTAAGGTTTTTTTTGGATTTTCCAAATTAACGACATTTTATTTGGAAAAAAACATATCTGACCAAAAATCGTTGGTATTTACTTCAATAACATCTACGCCCACATGCATGATTTTGTTAACTCACCAACTTAAAAGTAAAGCCTTCAAAGTACAACCGTAAACCTACAACAAACCGCCATTTACCAAAACACAATTTTCGAAAACTACTGCCGTTCCCACTATCGGAGTTAACCATAACAGTGTTTCCAATTGCAAAATTTTTGTTCTTTGACACATAACAAATGAGATATTCTTGGCAAGCGCTCAATAAACGTTCATTAAGGCCAGGTCCACACTCACGCTTTGCGCCGGCGGATTCTTTGTTTGTTCCAATGTCCCGAGCTTTCGCCCACACGCTGGTGTATAATGAAACAAACAAAGAATCCGCCGGCGCAAAGCATGGGTGCGGACCCGGCCTAAGGCTGTGTTTGTTGCATGTATTCTAAACGTTACCAATTTGTCACAAATGTCAATATAAGGATAAGCATATAACTGATGGCAACAATTCACTCATAATGTTTGTTTTTTTCATCATAGATTCGGATATGAGATGGTTAAGAACATCTGTTTGTATAATGCTCATGATTCGAACTCACAACCATTACTTAGAAGTGTTGTTTAGTCGTATTTTTATCTAAACATTGCAACCGTCAGTTTGTCACCTCGTGCACTTGTTAGATTTAAACTCCCCGCTTGGAAATTGGCACGTTTTGTGTTCTCGTTCTTTCACTTTCTGTGTGTTTCATAATCGCCGAACTACACCCTCCACTGCAGGTAACAACCACTCCGTAAAACTTGTAATCGCAACTCCAAAACTTCTTTCTCTTCCTTTGGCACTTCAACCTTTAAATATTTATGTATCTTTCAACTTTATTAGTCGTATTATGTTGATTCATATGGTTATCAGACATGTGCAAAAAAATCAATTTGCTTTGTAGTCAGCAAAAGTATAGGACTGACTTACATTTACGCTGTAACTTTGAATCGTGAGATCATTGCTACTATAAGCAAGAAATTCAAGAAGAAAACACAAAACAAACAGAAATGGAACAATTTCACTGCAACATTTGTGAAAAGTCGTTTCAAACCAAAGACTCACTGGAGAAACATAAAATCAATCACACAGGGGAGTATCCATTTCGTTGCGAAAAACATCAAAGTCCATCATTCAAAATCCAGAAACGAAAATTTGGAGAAAAAACATATAAGTGCACGTTTTGTTCGAAAATGTTCAGCCAGAGTGGAAATCTAAGCAGACACATTCGGACTCATACAGGAGAGAAACCTTTCAGATGCAATTTTTGTGAAAAGCCTTTCAAAAACGGCATCGGAAGTCAAACAACACAAACGAACTCATACTGCAGAGAAACCTTTCAGATGCGATTATTGCCAAAAGTGTTTCACAGCCAAATCGACACTCAAAGACCACAAACTAACTCATATTGGAGTGAAATCTTTCAGATGCGATTTTTGTGAAAAGCCTTTCAGAACGGCATCAAACGTCAAAAAACACAAACGGACTCTTACTGGAAATTGTCCGCTGACCCGCCTGTAATGGTCAAAAGTAAACGCTATTTTTTTACTCTTGTAGGAAAAAATGTTGCACTCTCTTAAACTGAACTACCACTTTTAACGTTTCATGACTTTTCGTTCCGCCACTTTCCAAATCAATTTTTACTGCTATAGTGTCACAAGTTTAGCCCTCGTTTTGAAACAGTTGTTTGGAACACATTGTTTTACGAGGGATGCTCCAATCTCTTTTAAGTGTATTATATTTTGAATTTTCAAAAATTAACGACATTGAGTATAAATGTGATACATATTACACTTGTTGTTGCACATTACCATTGCGGAGCCAGCTATCCTTTATTTACAAACACTAGTGCTAAGTATGCCTATTTTACAAGATATATTAATTCACTTTACGACGGCCATCCAGTTGAGCCTGTAGTACTTTCATCCCCTCATGTGTCGTATGTGGGTAGTTACCTATACAATTTTGACAACCCGAAAGGCAAAATTTAATATTGTCCCCACAAACTACTAAGCTGCGGTGAATAGGATGTTGTTAATTAAGGCACCATATCTAACCAACATTGGTAGTTTACTGCAGAACAGCGGTTCACAAGAAAAGAAACTTTTGACGGTTTGATAGTTAGATGCACGATAACAAAACAGTTTTGAGTTCCACTATGATCGGTGTGTGAGATTGGCACATTTTTGTGTAATATTCTGCGCTTGCATTAGTTCTTTCTATAGCAGAATTTGGAAACCGAGCTCAAATTGATGCGGTGACCATTACAGGCGAGTTAGCAGTCACTTTCCAACATGAGTTCGAATGTGCACAGCCAGATTTCCTTTTCGACTGAACAATTTTGAACAAAATGTGCATCTGAAAGGTTTCTCTCCGGTATGAGTTTGTATATGATGGCTTAGATTTCCTTTCGTGCTAAACTTTCGCGAACAAATTGTGCATTTGAAAGGTTTCTCTCCCGTATGACTTCGTTTGTGAATTTTGACGTCCGAAGCCCTTGTGAAAGACTTTTCGCAAAAAATACATCTGAAAGGTTTCACTCCAATATGAGTTAGTTTGTGGTCTTTGAGTGTCGATTTGGCTGTGAAACACTTTTCGCAATAATCGCATCTGAAAGGTTTCTCTCCAGTATGAGTCCGAATGTGTTTGCTTAGATGTCCTTTCGTGCTAAACCTTCGTGAACAAACTGTGCATTTGAAAGGATTCTCTCCAGTGTGGGTTGGAATGTGTGCACGCAAATGTCCTTTCTGGTTGAACCCTTTCGAACAAAATGTGCATTTAAAAGGTTTCTCTCCAGTATGAGTTCGTTTGTGGGATTTCAATTTGGAGGTGGTTGAGAAACGCTTTTCGCAAAAATCGCATGTGAAAGGTTTCTTCCCAGTATGGACACGAATATGTATGATTAAAGTTTCTTTACGACTAAACGCTTTCGAACAAACAGTGCATTTATAAGGTTTCTCTCCAGTATGCGTTCGTTGGTGGATTTTCAATTTCGATTTCGTTATGAAACACTTTTCACAAAAATGGCAGCTAAAAGGTTTCTCTCCGGTATGAGTTCGAATGTGCAAGATTAGAGTTTCTTTCTGTCGAAACACTTCCGAACAAGACGTGCACTTGTAGGGTTTCTCTCCAGTATATGATCCTTTGTGGATTTGGAGAGATGCACTTCCTGAATTTTTTTTGCAACGAAATGGCTTCTCTCCTGTGTGAATGATATCATGCTTTTCTAGTAAGTCTTTGGTTTGAAACGACTTTTCACAAATCTTGCAGTGAAACTGTTCCATTTCAGTTTGTTTTCTGTTTTTTATCTTAAACAACAATTGTTAAACTTTTTGCCTATTACCAGTAATTTCACAATTAACAGCTACAACGTAATTGTAAACAGTATTATATCTTTGGCAACACTAAAGCAAATTGATTGTTTTGCGCCCTCTGTCTTGATGTTTACCACAGTTTTAAGAAACCGGGCAAAACGCTCAAAACTGACTCGACATCTCGACATATTGCGCAACAGAAATCACCTCATTTCTATCTGCAGTTTGCTTGCACACCAAATTTCTCGCCAACTAACGTTACTAATTCCGTAATTACGTATTGGTATATCTGCTGTTGTACGTAGGAGTTTATCCGAGTACGTAAAATGTTCTGCGTGTAAAGAAGTTGAAAGATGTATCAATATTTAAAGGTTAAAGTGCCAAAGGAAGAGAAAGAAGTTTTGGAGTTGCGATTACAAGTTTTACGGAGTGGTTTTTACCTGCAGTGGATGGTGTAGTTCGGCGATTATAAAACAAACGGAAAGTGAAAGGACGAGAACACAAAACGTGCCAACTTCCAAGCGGGGGGTTTAAATCTAACAAGTGCACGAGGTGACAAACTGACGGTTGCAATGATTAGATAAAAATACGACTGAACAACACTTGTGAATAATGGTTGTGAGTTCGAATCGTAAGCATTTTACAAACAGATGTTCTTAACCCTCTATGGACAGAATTATCAAATTTAAAGAAAAAAATAATTTAGTGTGGCAATCAGAGACTTATATACCTGCATAAGAAATATTTTTAATTTGGGGTGGGGAGTTTGAGGTTTTTTAAATTTCAAAATTGTTGTTTAAGGTTTTTACTGTCCATAGTTAAATTGAATCCAAAATACTGCATAATATTCTGTTTTTGCTGGTTGCACAATAGAATAATTGACTGTTTTCGAAGGTCTGCATGAGTGTATTAATTTCCTAATATTGTTACATGCCATTGAAGCCATTTTTATAAACAGGAAATAGGTGAACAATTAATGTGAATAAATTTAAGGAAAAGTTATAAACCTAAATCCTATTATTCAATTTTAAATTAGAATTTGGATTTGAAAAGCTTAGAATTTGAATCATCCAAACTTGTTATTTTGAATTGCCCACATCTCTATATTACATTAATCCTGGTTGTAACCACTCAAAACAGTTGGTACTATGATGTTAGTACAGAGTGTCAGTGTCTAATAATTACCCCTGAATGTAAAAATGTGCATGGGGAAAATATTAGATGCATTTTTCTAAGAGGACAGACTAGGTAGAGGTTTGAGTTTAACCTTCATTGAAAACTTTAGAGCTTTACCTGCCAGTGTTTCCTAAATGAAATTTCAAATCAATAAAACACTGTTAAATTTTTACAAATTACCATATCCACTTAGTTTGAAAAAGTTTACGTAAAACAAATCCCCCTCACAAAAAAATCATTTTTTTCATCAGTGTTTAACAGAAGAAACAACACATGGTGTTTTTATCTACTGCAGGCTTCCAGCTTACCACATGCACAAGATAAAGCTTGAGGGAACCATAGTTTTTTTCCTTTGGTAGCGCCCACTTTACCTCATAACTTTAACTGTCTGACAATTTCCCAACTGACTGACTATATGTATTTGATCTAACACAGAAACTGCTAAACTAAGCTCTGCTCATCATCAAAATTAGAATATTTTCCGAAAAGTCATCTTCAATTTTACCATTATCATCCCCCATAGACCTTCCACACCATTTGCTACCATCAATTTACCTTACATTTACTGTATATAATGGAAAATAGTCCCAATTTAAGAGCAAAATCATTAACTTTTGATTTTTATATCCATTACAAAATATCACCTAATGGACCGTGTCATCAAAATTGTTACATTGACAAAAACTTCCATAAAATCCTAAACTAACATATCTGACCAAAAATCGTCGGTATTTACTTCAATGAAATCTACGCCCACATGCATGATTTTGTTTCAACTCACTAACTTAAAAGTAAAGCTTTCAAATACAACCACAAACCTACAACAAACAGTCATTTACCAAAACACAACTTTCGAAAACTACCGCCGTTCACACTATCGAAGTTAACCATAACAGTGTTTCCAATTGCAAAATTGGCGTTCTTTGAAACGTAAAGAATGAGATATTCTTAATCGGCGCTCGAAAATCGTTGGTGTTCATGGCATGTATTCTAAACGTTATCAATTTGTCACAAATGTCAATATAGCAATAAATTGTTTTTACTACATGAAATCTACCTAACCAGCAGCACTTCTTTCACAACAACAACAACTGTTGTGTTTTTGCAACAACCGCCCACGGACCAATTGGACATATACGATGACATATGACACAAACACTTAAACGCTAAAATCAACATTCAAAAATTAATTTTACCGTCAGTTACGAGAGCCCCGCCCATTTGATTTGATTTGATTTCTTTATTACAAACTATTTATCGTTGTTTCACCTGATTAACCAATGTACGCCTGTGGTGATCAAAAAGTAGGTCACTTGTAACATCTGATCAGAGCGTCGTCCAGTATGTTAGCACCAGAGGTTTCTACTGTTCGGCCAGTTTTATCGTTTTATCATTTTTAGCATCTAACTATGTCTTTTCTGTTTATTTTGTTTGTAGGACTGAAGATGCCTTAATAAAAAGCGAAACTTGTTTTCTGAAACTAGAAGCGTGGACACAAAGTTGTTGTAGTAACATTTAAAATTAAATGTCAATATAAGGATAAGCATATAAGTGATGGCAACAATTCACTTATAATGTTTGTTTTTCTTTCATTATAGATTCGGATATGCTTTGGTTGATTGCCTGAACTTGTGGATGCTTTATCACATATGTTGTACACGGTTTCTCTAATGTATTGGTTGGGTAAAAACGTGGAAGATTCGAGTGCTTTTCTGGGCATGTATGTTTAAGCAAAACTTACTCTTGAAAGGTTTATCGGCATTGTGTATCAGCAGGGTAATTACGGTGATGTTACAGTACAAACTTTAATCTCGAAACAAATAGTTGTTTTTTGCACACTTGTTTATAGGCTTATGGCGAGCGCACTGTTCGCCTGCGCATTGAAGTGTGCATTGCCTACTTCTTGTGTCGCCGTTACTTTATAAACGTGTGTTTTGTGTTGCTCGCTCTTGCTACACTGCACAACTTGCTAAATGGTTTAATATAGCAGAAGTAATGCATGGCAAGGCGGGACCGCCCCACTGCGCAGGCCCTTTATATTTGGCGATCACAGCTCTAATATTCTGATCATAAGGTTCACAGGCTTCGCAGCCAAGCTGGATCAGCCACTTTTCCCGACAAGTCGGAGCGAGATCTGAAAAATCAAGCTCCCGGTGAGGATTGAACTCACAACCCTGGGCTAACCAGGCCCAACGCTCTACCAACTGAGCTACAGGAGCTCACTGGCTTCACGGGGTATATTGTGGCCAAGGTACACTGGTGCGCAAGCGCGCAACTTGTCAGGCGGCCTTCACATGCGTAGAGGATCTCCACCACCGTAATCAGACAACGCGGAAGTAATGCCATGCTTACGCATAGCAAGGCGGCATTATTTCTGGCACCCCGCTGTCATAGCAGGTATATTAATCGCCCCCACAGTATGATGCTGTTTGTATTTACCATGACACACACCACGTTCGCAGTGATTAAAGGGAAAACAATCATAAGGTCGATATGTGTTGAATGTTTTCATGTTTCAGGAATCATCAGTCGTAAAAGTCGGGCCGTGAAGGCTTTGTTGAGCGGCTGGGGTGACCATGGAAACGCTTGGGGTTTGATGCAGGTTCTCCGACATTGCGAACAAAAATATTAGTATGAATTAAAATGTATAGAAGATACAAATTTACATTGAAAATAATACAAAATTAGCACCAAAATGGTCTTGCGAACAAACACGTGTCATATGCGTATGGCGCCCTGCTGAAAATGTTTCAAACACAGAAAGTTGGCCGTAAATTCTAAAATCCCATATTTTCGTTTTATTTGTATAGACATTCTTGATGGTCTAAATGATCTTACACTTAAAATCTGGCATTTTACAGTTTAAGAATCATCATACACATATGTCACATAAAATAATCTATTTAATAACTTTTGTGGGTATAGTATATGTGCATGTTTTCTGCGTTGTAATACATCATTCTGTCAGCTGTTTGTGTCAAATAAACAGTTGTGTTATAGATTGACAAACGATATAACTAGTTGAAAGGAGATTGGAATTCTCTGACCCACGTACTCCAATGGCACACAGATCCTGATCAACTTTATTGTTCAAGTCCAAGCAAAATTCCCCACCTGGAGTCTTGATCAGCAACTGCAAGGCGGAATTGCTGCTTACAACTTTGGCATTCGCAACGTTCGCTTCTGGGACAAACTGGATAAAGGAACAAACAATAATGATTACTCCAATAATATCGTCGCTAGGTCTCAGATTTTTCGCCAAAATGGATACAATTAAATAATATTTGTCGAGTATATCAGTCTTTGTTTGTGAGAAAATTTGTGTGATTGAACATGTCGATGAAAGTTTTCGATTTTGCAAATTATCGGTTGTGAATTTGGAAATCACTACTGTAATTTTCACATTGTCGATGCTGTCAAATTAAACACACGTAAGTAATTACAAAGATACCATGGTATGGGCTTCGGTAGGCTAGGCCTTGACTGAATTTATTGTTTCGGATTACGGAAAAGATGTTTACCGGTCCGATGAAGATGCACATTTTAATTCTTTTTGTGGTTCTTTGCTGTCAAAGTAAGTAAGTTATTATCAAATAACGTAACAATTGCATTGATGTTTTTGGTATCCATGCAATTTTGTTAAATGAGGTAAATGTTACCGTGTTTGCTTAGGCCTTTGCACACAATGTTGCCGAATGTCGTGTTTTGGAACAAGAATCGCAAGTGCTGGCCAAGGATTGGTTTTGAGTTTTTCAGTCGGTGGTCAAAGGAACACGACACCCCGTCCAGGTTTGTTTGGCGACATTAATAAGTTACATCCCACCGGTGCGTCCTTTCAAACAGCAACAGGCGATCGACTTTCGTACAGCGGTAAGTCCATGAACGTCACTACAACCGTTGTCACTCACATCCCATTATCCAGGAGTTCGCGCTTCAAGAAAAATGGCATTTACGGACCTTGAAGACGTAAACCGATACAAATCGTCGATATTGAGTGCTGCAAGAAAAAACGACGTCGACCCTGCGCTATTGGCAGGTATTGCGCTTGATAATGAAGCTTGAGTATTGTTAACTCATGTAGGTATGTGTGGGGTTTCAAATTCAGCTTTATCGCTGTAGGTATTATGAGCCGGGAGAGTCGAGGGGGAAGAATGTTAAAGAACGGGTTCGGCGACGGTGGGAACGCATTTGGACTGATGCAGGTGAGTCTATAAGATTTAAACAATTAGGTTTGGGTTCTTTCAAACTGCTACTGCTATTTATTTGTGAAAAATCTGTACTGATGTTAGTCCAGTTTTTCTTGCAACTGAAGTGCCTAAAATGCCATCACTTGGTTTTGACAACAAAAAAATGAAAATCTGTATGAAACAATTTAACGGTTTATTACATTTAACTTTAAGAATATCAGGCACAAATACAAAAAATGATATTTTTCCAGCATTGGAGTTTCAGGGGCAGAAAACATATCATTGTTTATATTCATCTTCAGTAAAGTAAACAGAATTATTAAGTGAGATTGTGAATCACGGGTTAGATTGCATGTACAATAAAGATACAAACCACTTGGTTTAGATTGACAAGCGACACCACACCACAAAGGGTGCATGGAACTCCAAAGAACACATTTCCCAGGCTGCTAAAATTTTGGCCGATTGTAACAAGCAAATGGAAAGGAAATTTCTTGACTGGTCTTCGCATCGTCAACTTCAAGCCGGTGTTGTCTGCTACAATTTCGGAAGCATAAACGTCCGCTCATGGAAGAACTTTGACGTGGGAACAAGCAAAAACGATTATTCCAACGACGTAGTGGCCAGAGCCCAGTACCTCCGTGAAAAGGGATACAAAGACTAATAGTTGATGTTAGAAGTGGTGTTGGTTTTAAATTTCGACCTAGGCCTATATTTTAGTTTTCAGTGATGCGTAGTTGCTCAGTTAAATTGGTTACAAAGTAAGTGATGTATGGTGGATGTTGTGGTATGACTTTCGCAATATTGATTAGTCTTAACCGCTTGGATCATATTGTAGTCTTCATGCTTTGGTGCGTTGTTGTCCAATTGTGAAATATAATTCAGCGTGTGAAATATAATTAATTGGAAGACAGAGTCAATTTATATTTATGTAATGATGTAAATGATCGGATGAAGTGTTTGTTATCACTGCTGGTGCCCTGTGATCATTTATGCGCCGTGCAACATTGTTGAAATCTCATCCCAAAATACGTAACCGCATTACGAGTTTGAATCGGAATTTCAATGGTATGTTGCCTTTGTGCAACTGATGTTTAGTTTGATCGGTTTATAAAACGCAAGAGGGCGCTGTCGGTACAGTATTTTAAGGTCGGACCACGTTCGTTTAACTACGTCACGTGACCGTTGTTGACGCCCACAAAAGTTTAAACTAGAATGTTGGCAGGAAATAAGTATAGCGTTATTTAATGGTTCCTATAGATGATGACTATAAAGCAGTCTAACCGTGCGTTAATTAACTGTCATTGATTTATAAAAAGTTTAAAACAAATTTTAAGCTTGGAATAGCATTGGTCAGTATGAAAAAATAATGTAGTGCAGGTTACTTTGTTGAAACACTTCGCGGTAAAACTATTTCACTTACTGTTAACCAGCAGGTTTGTTGGTCATATATTAAATCTTGTTGATTGTTCGTTGGTGGGTTTGCGATATTACCTCGGTTGCAATAACTTTTTTAGAAAACTTTGCTTAGTGAAATTTAAATAACGGAAAAAGCCTTTGCGCATAATTTGCAACTAATTAAAATTTTGCACCATACAAACAGATTTTGCAATTGCACTGCAACCTAACTTCCCTATTACTCGCACCAGGAAGTTTTTACGTCCTTAAGAAGCTTGACCGTAAGATTAGTTCCCATCTGACTGAAATTTTTCCACTGTGCAACTATGATTATTCTCTTCCTGGTCACAAAGCTGGTTTGAGGGAGCTTGGTTGCACTGAGATTACATTACTTCATTGTCTGGTGCAAAAATTTAATTTTACATTGAAACACGTTCATTGGCATCGCACGCGCTGACTTAGTCCCCTTTTCCTGAAATTTCGGGGCGAGGTCTCAAAGTACAAGTGAGATTTGAGAATAACAAATTCAGACAGGGGTGTGGTGCTGTTAAAGCTACAAGTCATTAGCAAGGCGCGTATTTTAATTCATACGATTTTTGTTTTTACGGTAAAACTCTTTCGCTGACTGTGAACTGCTTATAACTAGCAGGTTGTCGAGTTATGAGTAAGTCTTATGTTAAATGTTCGAAGGTGGATTTGCAATAATTTTTTGGAAAACTTTGTTTGGTGAAATTTCAATATCGGAAAAGGCTTTTGGCACAAAATTTGCAACTAATTAAAATTTTGCACCAGACAAAGAGGTTTTGCAATCGCAGTGCAACCTAACTTCCTCATTGCTAGCACCAGCTTTCGGGCCAGGAAGTTGTTACGTCCTTAAGAAGCTTGACTTACGAAGAATAATTCACACCTGACTCGGGATTGGAGTTGACAGTTTACTACTGTATAACCATGAACAAACTATTGCTAATTCTCCTGGTTGAACTTTACTGTACCAAATGTAAGTTGTGGGTAAAAGTACAACGTATAGTTTTGCGTAAGATTGTGTTTATTTTGCAGACGCTGTTGGCTTCCACGGAAACTATGGCAACATTGATAACCTATCTCCAACCGGTGCTTCTTGGAAAACAGCAAAAAGTGACAAACTAACTTACGACGGTTTGTTTCGCTTCAATTACTTTAGCAGTTTCTGTTTATTGTGGTGCGAAAAGCATGGAGTTGATAACTTTGAATAAAAAAGTCAAAGATAATATACCGCTGCTTTCAAGTACTTTGTTTTTACAGTAGTAGTTTTTCAATGCAGGGGTCCCGGCCTCGTATGAAATGGCTTCAACAGATCTTACCGCAATGAATAGATACAAGTCAATCATACTAACGGCAGCCACAAGCAGTTGCATGGACCCCGCTGTCATAGCAGGTATGTTAATCGCCCCCACAGTATGATATTGTTTGTATTGACTATGACACACACTACGTTCGCAGTGGTTAAAGGGAAAACAATCATAAGGTCGATATGTGTTGAAATTTGTAATGGAAATATTTTCATGTTTCAGGAATCATCAGTCGTGAAAGTCGGGCCGGAAAGGCTTTGGTGAACGGCTGGGGTGACCATGGAAACGCCTGGGGTTTGATGCAGGTAATGCAATATTGCTAACAAAAATATAACTGTGAATCAGAATGCATAGAAGATACAAATTTACCATGAAAAAATACAAAATTACCACCGAAAAGTTCCTACGAATTAACATGTGTCATACGTGCATGGTCCCCTGCTTGAAATGTTTCAAACACAGAAAAGTTGACTGTGAAATTTAAAAACCCTTGTTTTTGTTTTATTTGTGGTCTTTCTTGATTGTCTAAATGATCTTACACCTGAAATCTGGCACTTGAAAGTTTCAGAATCATCTTTCACATATGTCACAAAAAATAATCTATTTAGTAAATTTTTGTGGGCTGTTTTATACGAAGGTATATATGCATGTTTTTTGCGTTGTAATATAGCATTCTGTCAACTATTTGTGACAAAGAAACTGTTGTGTTATAGATTGACAAACGATATCACAAGTTGAAAGGAGATTGGAATTCTCTGACCCACGTACTCCAAGGCACACAGATCCTGATCAACTTTGTTCTGCAAGTCCAAGCAAAATTCCCCACCTGGAGTCTTGATCAGCAACTGCAAGGCGGAATTGCTGCTTACAACTTTGGCATTCGCAACGTTCCATCCTGGGACAAACTGGATAAAGGAACAAACCATAATGATTACTCAAATGATGTCGTTGCTAGAGCTCAGTTTTTTCGCCAAAATGGATACAATTAAATAATATTTGTCGAGTATTTAAGTGTTTGTTTGTGAGAAAATTTGTGTGATTGAACATGTCGATTTAACTCTTCGATTTAGCAAATTATCGGTTGCAAATTTGGAAATCACGACTGTAATTTTAACATTGTCGATGCTGTCAAACTAAGCGCATATAAACAAACTTTCAGAACACAAAATATCTGAGTCAACCTCCGAAAGCGATTGTGGCCGTTTCTTCTAAAAATATAGTTTTAATAATGGGAAATTCGTTGGAGTAGAATTTGAATAAACGGAAACCATTCCCAACAGAATGTGTTTACACAATGTGGGATGATTTAGTTCAATTTCTAATATAACGTAACCTTTGATCTTACTTGTCAAAACTCTGGCTTTGAATGGATAATGCGTTTCGCATTCTGTTTTGCATATTTGCAGTCGAAGCTACAAATAAATGATCAGTCAACGACGAACAACAGCTTTCACGCACAAAGCATCAATCGCATTAAGTTTATAATTATATATATTTAACAAGTGTTCAACCATGCATACACATCAAGATCAAGCCATAAGTTTCCGATTACTTTACACAAACGTAATAATGTCAGTTGGGTTTTGTGTGGAAATTAAGTCGCGGGGTCAGCGGGCACTTTCCAGTATGAGTTCGAATATGCCTACCCAGATTGCCTTTTTGACTGAACAATTTTGAACAAAATGTACATTTGAAAGGTTTCTCTCCAGTATGAGTTCGTTTGTGTTTTTTGACGTCCGATGCCGTTTTAAAAGACTTTTCGCAAAAATCGCATCTGAAAGGTTTCTCTCCAGTATGAGTAAGTTTGTGATCTTTGAGTGTTGATTTGGCTGTGAAACACTTTTCGCAATAATCGCATCTGAAAGGTTTCTCTCCAATATGAGTCCGAATGTGTTTGCTCAGATGTGCTGTTTGTTTGAACGCTTTTGAACAAAATGTGCATTTGAAAGGTTTCTCTCCAGTATGAGTTAGTTTGTGATCTTTGAGTGTTGATTTGGCTGTGAAACACTTTTCGCAATAATCGCATCTGAAAGGTTTCTCTCCAGTATGAGTTAGTTTGTGATCTTTGAGTGTTGATTTGGCTGTGAAACACTTTTCGCAATAATCGCATCTGAAAGGTTTCTCTCCAGTATGAGTCCGAACGTGTTTGCTCAGAGGTGCTGTTTGCTTGAACGCTTTTGAACAATGTGCATTTGAAAGGTTTCTCTCCAGTATGAGTCCGAATGTGTCTGCTTAGACTTCCACTCTGGCTGAACATTTTCGAACAAAACATTTTCGTTTGTGGATGTTGATGGATGCTCTTTGATGTTTTTCGTGAAGAAATGGATTCCCCAGTGTGTGAATGAAGTCATGCTTTTCCAGTAAATCTTTGGTTTCAAACGACTTTTCACAAATCTTGCAGTAAAAGTGTTCCATTTTTGTTTGTTTTGTGTTTTCTGCTTGAACTTCTTGCCTATAGTAGCAATGATTTCACAATTGAAAGTTACAGCGTAAATGTAAATCAGTCCTATACTTTTGCTGACGACAAAGCAAAAAAAATATTTTCGCCTGTCTGGAAACAATTTGAAACGACATAATACGCCACAAAATCGACAAACAGGTTTGTAAAAGTAAGTTATAAGTATCTGCAGTTTCCTTGCCAAGTTTCATGTAGCCTTTTTCAAAACACACCAAATATCTCGACAAATAACGTTAATAATTCTGTAATTACATATTTTTATATTTGCTATTGTACGTAGGAGTGTATCCGAGTACGTAAAATGTTCTGCGTGTGAAAAGTTGAAAGAGGTATCAATATTTAAAGGTTAAACTGCCAAAGGAAGAAAAAGAAGTTTTGGAGCTATGATTACAAGTTTTACGGAGTGGTTGTTATCTGCAGTGGAGGGTGTAGTTCGGCGATTATAAAACACACAGAAAGGGAAATGACGAGAACTCAAAACGTGCCAACTTCCAAGCGGGGGTTTAAATCTAACAAGTGCACGAGGTGACAAACTGACGGTTGGAATGATTAGATAAAAATACGACTAAACAACACTTCTGAATAATGGTTGTGAGTTCGAATCGTAAGCATTTAGAAACAGATGTTCATAAGCATATAACTGATGACAACAATTAACTTATGATATTTTTTTTTCATTATAAATTCGATATGCTTGGTTTTATAGCCTGAATTTGTGAAAGCTTTATCACATATGTTGTGCTTACACGGTTTCTCTCTCTTCTTTATTGGTTGGGTAAAAACGTGGAAGATTCGAATGCTTAGAAAAGTACACGCTATTTTTTTACCCTTGTAAGAAAAATCTTGCACTCTCTTGAACTGAACTACCACTTTTAACGCTTTATGATCTCTTGTTCCTGCCACATTCCAAATCAGTTTTTTCTACTATAGTGTTTTAGCTGTAGTTTCAAAACAGTCTTTTGGGGCACAATGTTTTACCAGGGATGCTCCAAACTCTTATAGGTTTGTTATATTTTGGATTTTCCAAAATGTGATACATATTACACTTGTTGTTGCACATTACCATTGCGGAGCCAACTATCCTTTACATACAACACTAGTGCTAACTACAAAGCTGCGGTGAGCGGGATGTTTTTAATTAAGGCACCATATTCAACCAACATTGGTAGTTTATTGTGGAACAGCGGTTCATAAAAAAAAACTTTTAACGGTTCCATCGTTAGATGCACGATAACAAAACAGTTTTAAGTTCAACTACGATTGGTGTGTGAGATTGGCACATTTTTGTGCAATATTCTGCGCTAGCATTAGTTCTTTCTATAGCAGAATTTTTTAACCGAGCTTAAATTGACGCGGTAACCGTTACATGGGGGTCAGCGGGCACTCTCCAGTTTGGGTTCGAATATGCCTACCCAGACTGCCTTTTTGACGGAATAATTTAGAACAAAATGTGCATTTGAAAGTTTTCTCACCCGTATGAGTTCGTTTGTGCATTTTGACTTGCGATGACGTTTTGAAAGACTTTTCGAAAAAATCGCATCTAAATGGTTTCTCTCCAGTATGAGTTAGTTTGTGGTTTTTGAGTGTCGTTTTGGCTGTGAAACACTTTTCGCAATAATCGCACCTGAAAGGTTTCTCTCCAGTATGAGTTGGTTTGTGTTCTTGGAGTGTCCATTTGGCTGTAAAACACTTTTCGCAATAATCGCACTTGAAAGGTTTCTCTCCAGTATGAGTCCGAATGTGTCTGCTTAGACTTCCACTCCGGCTGAACATTTTTGAACAAAACGTGCATTTATAGGGTTTTTCTCCAGTATGAATTCGTTTGTGGATGTTGATGGATGCTCTTTGATGTTTTTCGCGAAGAAATAGATTCTCCACTGTGTGAATGAAGTCATGCTTTTCCAGTAAATCTTTGGTTTGAAACGACTTTTCACAAATCTTGCAGTAAAAGTGTTCCAAATATCTCAACAAATAACGTTACTAATTCTGTAATTACCTATTCGTACATCTGATATTATGCGTAGGACTGTTTCCGAGTACGTAAAAAGTTCTGCGTGTAAAGAAGTTGAAAGATGTATCAATATTTAAAGGTTGAAGTGCCAAAGGAAGAAAAAGAAGTTTTGGAGCTATGATTACAAGTTTTACGGAGTGGTTTTTATCTGCAGTGGAGGCTATAGTTCGGCGATTACAAAAAAAAAGGAAATGACAAGAATTCAAATCGTGCCAACTTCCAAGCGGGGGGGTTAAATCTAACAAGTGTACGAGGTGACAAACTGACGGTTGCAATGATTAGATAAAAATACGACTAAACAACACTTCTGAATAATGGTTGTGAGTTCGAATCGTAAGCATTTTTACAAACAGATGTTCATAAGCATATAACTGAAGGCAACAATTCACTTATAATGTTTTTTTCCATCATAGATTCGGATATGCTTGGATTGATTGCTTGAATTTGTGAAAGCTATATCACATATGTTGTACACGGTTTCTCTCCTGTATTGGTTGGGTAAAAACGTGGAAGATTCGAGTGCTTTTCTGGGCAAATATGTTTAAACAAAACTTACTCTTGAAAGGTTTTCAGCATTGTGTATCCGGACGTGTGCGACCAGGCTCCATTTAGTGGCGAGCGCTTGATTACATACGTTGCACTAGTATGGCTTCTTACCAGTTTGAATACCTTTGTGCGTTTTGACATGGGCATTTGTTGGACAAACCTTTTTCCAAATTTCGCATCTGAAACGTTTCAATTCGGAGTGAATGTATACATATCTGCCTAAATCGCGTTTATTTAAACGCTTTTGTGAAAAAATGAGCACATGAAGAAATTTTCTCCAAAGTACACACCAAGTGTACGACATTTGACATCTGAATTTAACAGGAAACATTTGATGCAAACAATCTCATCTTAAATGTTTTTGTTCTGTTTGAATTCGAATATGTGGGTTTACATCGCACTTTCTTCAGAGCATCTTTGAGCAAAAAGATCATTGAATAGTTTACTCTTTGGTAAGAGTCGATCTGTTGTCTTCCAAATGTTGCCATTTTGCTGAAATTTAAGGTTTTGAGTTTTGGTTTGCATTCGTGTTTATTTTTTCAATACAAACTAACATTGTTAGTTAGGATATACAAAAAGTGACAAACTAACTTACGACGAGTTGTTTCGCTTCAATTACTTTAGCAGTTTGTATTTACTGTGGTGCGAACAGCATGGGGTTGATAACATTAATTAGGAAAGCCAAAGCTACTACCATCAAGCAGGCGTATTCGAAATATCTTCATAAGAGTGGTCACCATAGTAGCTTTTGGCTTGCTGCCTTCTATTAAATTGGCTTTAACAGATCTTACCGCAATAAATATATACAGGTCAATCATACTAACGGCAGCCACAAGCAGTTACATGGACCCCGCGGTCATAGCAGGTATATTAATCGCCCCCACAGTATGATGCTGTTTGTATTAACTATGACACACACCAAGTTCGCAGTGGTTAAAGGGAAAACAATCATGAGGTCGATATGTGTTGAAATTTGCATTGGAAATGTTTTCATGTTTCCGGAATCATCAGTCGTGAAAGTTGGGCCGGAAAAGCTTTGGTGAACGGCTGGAGTGATCATGAAAACGCCTGGGGTTTGATGCAGGTTTTCCGACATTGCGAACAGAAATATTAGTATGAATCAAAATGCATAGAAAAAACACATTTACATTGAAAAAATGCAACATTAGCACCGGAAAGTTCTCACGAACAAACACGTGTCATATGCGCATGGCGCTCTGCTGAAAAAGTTCCACAGAAAAGCTTACACAGGCATGTGCCTTCTTAGATAATATTTGAAAAAGTTCTGCCTGTAAAGAAGTTTAAAGATGTATCAATATTTAAACTCAAATTGAGGCGGTAACCGTCACACGGGTGTCAGCGGGCACTTTCCAGTATGAGTTCGAATATGCGCACCCAGATTGCCTTTTCGACTGAATAATTTTGAACAAAATGTGCATTTGAAAGGTTTCTCACCCGTATGAGTTCGGATGTGCATTTTGATTTGCGACGACGTTTTGAAAGACTTTTCGCAAAAATCGCATTTAAAAGGTTTCTCTCCAGTATGAGTTAGTTTGTGGTCTTTGAGTGTCGATCTGGCTGTGAAACACTTTTCGCAATAATCGCATCTGAAAGGTTTCTCTCCAGTATGAGTTAGTTTGTGGTCTTTGAGTGTCCATTTGGTTACAAAACACTTTTCGCAATAATCGCATCTGAAAGGTTTCTCTCCAGTGTGAGTCCGAATGTGTTTGCTCAGATGTGCTGTTTGCTTGAACGCTTTTGAACAAAATGTGCACTTGTAAGGTTTCTCTCCAGTGTGGCTTTGAATGTGAGCACTCAAATGTCCTTTCCGGTTGAACCCTTTCGAACAAAATGTACATTTGAAAGGTTTCTCTCCAGTATGACTTCGTTTGTGTATTTTGACGTCCGATGCCGTTTTAAACGACTTTTCGCAAAAATCGCATCTGAATGGTTTCTCTCCAGTATGAGTTAGTTTGTGGTCTTTGAGTGTCCATTTGGCTGTGAAACACTTTTCGCAATAATCGCATCTGAAAGGTTTCTCTCCAGTATGAGTCCGAATGTGTTTGCTCAGATGTGCTGTTTGCTTGAACGCTTTTGAACAAAATGTGCATTTGAAAGGTTTCTCTCCAGTATGAG
The DNA here is from genome assembly GCF_947561715.1 of Ascidia mentula. Taxonomy (NCBI): domain Eukaryota; kingdom Metazoa; phylum Chordata; class Ascidiacea; order Phlebobranchia; family Ascidiidae; genus Ascidia; species Ascidia mentula. The sequence goes on along the minus strand of NC_138570.1, from coordinate 17,061,111 downwards.
TCCGAATGTGTCTACTTAGACTTCCACTCTGGCAGAACATTTTCGAACAAAACGTGCATTTATAGGGTTTTTCTCCAGTATAAATTCGTTTGTGGATGTTGAAGGATGCTCTTTGATGTTTTTCGCGAAGAAATGGATTCTCCACTGTGTGAATGAAGTCATGCTTTTCCAGTAAATCTTTCGTTTCAAACGACTTTTCACAAACCTTGCAGTAAAAGTGTTCCATTTCTGTTTGTTTTGTGTTTTCTGCTTGAACTTCTTGCCTATAGTAGCAATGATCTCACAATTCAAAGTTACAGCGTAAATGTAAAACAGTCCTATACTTTTGCTGACTACAAAGCAAAAAAATATTTTCGCTTGTCTGGAAACAATTTGAAACCACATAACACGCCACAAAATCGACAAAAAGGTTTGTAAAAGTAAGTTATAAGTATCTGCAGTTTCCCAAAACAGTTACAAGACATCACATTCTTAATGAAATGTGTAGAGGAGGGTTGGTGGCTTCACTTAATTGCACATGGAGGGTAGTTTCTGTGATTCATTTTTTCACAAAACATACCTACACTTTTTTCTGCTTTTTTGGCCAAAATAATGGCCAACAGAGGGTCAAAATGCTCCCGGGGGAGCAGTTAAAGTAGTTATCTCGATTATAAATTTGGCCAGAATCCCTAGTCAAGGATTGGGACTAACAGAAAATCACAAATTGAACATACTTTCTATGATTCATTTTTCCACAAAATCGAACTCAATATTTGCGTAGTTTTTCAGCTACGTGTTCAACAGCACCCTCTACCAATTTACTGCCTGACTAATAACCCTGAAAACCATAGTAAAACTGCCCCAAACACGCTGAAAATTGCCCTGGCAACAGCCTGTTCATTTGCGCTCATTCAACCAAAACACTGGCGCCCATGCATGACACATTGCATTGTTACACATAATTTTACTCTGTTACGCAGGAGTTCGAGAAGGGCATCTTCAAACCAAGCAAGTCTTTTCCATAGAAATACAGAGATGCGGTCTGAATAATGGTTGTGAGTTCGAATTAAGCTTTTTCCAAACAGATGTTCTTAACCCTCTATGGACAGAATTATTAAATTTAAAGAGAACAATAATTTGGTGTGGCAATGGGAGACTGATATACCTGCATAAGAAATATTTGTAATTTGGGGTGGGGAGTTCAAGGTTTTTTAAATTGGAAAAATTCGTCACACTGGTCCATTATGGGACAAATTTCAATTAAAAAAAAATAAAAATAATTCCTGCAGTTCTAAAATAGTAAAATGACCTTGAAAATCGAACAAAAACTGATACAACACTTGAGCTACTATATATTATAATTATTATCTTTGTTTATTTGCATTAATTTTTTTTCTTTGTCATGTGCAGTCATGCATAACATTTCAAAATGCATATATGAAACTTGGATTTGCCACAAGTAAACAAAAGTACCCCAGAAAAGTTAAGTCTTTATAATCCAATTACCAAAGCATCCATTAGCAAAACAACCATCTAGTGATTGCAATCATATACAGAATTGGAAAAATGTTAAACTAGTATTTTCCACCAAGTTGTATTCTGTTCAGCCCAATGTGAAAGTCCAATTAATTGACTCCCACTAGAATGGGTGTAATTTGGAAAATGTCGAGGTTTCAGTTATGGACTCATATGCTGAATTAATAATGGCATAATCATTTGAGTAATACTCAAACAAGTAAAACACTGTAGTTAAATGGGGTAATTATCGGACTGTCCATAGGTAAATAGAATCCAAAATACTGCATAATATTCTGTTTTTGCATGTTGCATAATAGAGTAATTGACTGTTTTCGAAGGTCTGCATGACTGTAATAATCTCTTAATTTTGTTACATTAATCCTGGTTGTAACCACTCAAAACAGTTGGCACTATGATATTAATACAGAGTGTCAGTGTCTAATAATTACCCCTGAATGTAAAAATGTGCATGCGGTAAATATATGTTGCATTTTTGTAAGAGGACAGACTAGGTAGAGGTTTGAGTTTAACCTTCATTGAAAACTTTAGGGCTTGACCTGCCAGTGTTTCCAAAATGAAATTTCAAATCATTAAAACACTGTTAAATTTTAACAAATTACAATATCCACTTAGTTTGAAAAAGTTTACGTGAAATGAATCCCCCTCACAAAAAATTATTTTTTTACCAGTGTTTAACAGAAGAAACAACACAGGGTATTTTTAACTACTGCAGGCTTCCAACTTACCACATGCACCAGATAAAGTTTGAGGGAACCATAGGTTTTTTCCTTTGGTAGCGTCCACTAATTAACCCATAACTTTAACTGTCCGACAATTACCCAACTGACTAACTATATGTATTTGATCTAACATACAAACTGCTCAACTAAGCTCTGCTCATCATCAAAATCAGAATAAAATATCACCTAATGAGCCGTGCCATCAAATTTGTTACATTGACAAAAATTTCCATAAAATCCTAAAAAAACATATCTGACCAAAAATCGTTGGTATTGACTTCAATAAAATCTACGCCAACATGCATGATTTTTGTCAACTCACTAACTGAAAAGTAAAGCTTTCAAATACAACCACAAACCTACAACAAACAGTTTACCAAAACACAGTTTTCGAAAACTACCGCCGTTCCCACTGTCGGAGTTACCCATAACAGTGTTTCCAATTGTAAAATTGGCATTTTTTAAAATGCAAAGAATGAGATATTCTTGTTCGGCGCTGAAAAAACGTTTGTTAAGGGTATGTTCATGGCATGTATTCTCAACGTTACCAATTTGTCACAAATGTCAATATAAGGATAAGCATATAACTGAGGGCAACAATTCACTTATAATATTTGTTTTTTTTTCATTGTAGATTCGGATATGCTTTGTTTGATTGTCTGAATTTGTGGATGCTTTATCACATATGTTGTACACGGTTTCTCTCCTGTATTGGTTGGGTAAAAACGTTGAAGATTCGAGTGCTTTTCTGGGCAAGTATGTTTAAACAAAACTTACTCTTGAAAGGTTTATCAGCATTGTGTATCCGGACGTGTGCGACCAGGCTCCATTTTGTGTCGAGAGCTTGATTACACACGTTGCACTTGTATGGCTTCTTTCCAGTTTGAATACCTTTGTGCGTTTTGACATGGGAATTGTTGGTCAAACCTTTTCACAAACTTCGCATCTGAAAGGTTTCACTTCAGTGTGAATGTAAACATATCTGCATAAATCGCGTTTTTTCAACGCTTTCAAACGAAATGAGCACATGAAGGAATTTTCTCCAAAGTGCACACCAAGTGTACAACTTTTCACATCTGAATTTAACAGGAAACATTTGATGCAAAAAAACCTCATCTTAAAGGTTTTTGTTCTGTGTGAATTCGAATATGTGGGTTTACATCGCACTTTCTTCAGAGCATCTTTGAGCAAAAAGATCATTGAATAGTTTACTCTTTGGTAAGAGTCGATATTAGACTTGAAATCTGGAACTTGAAAGTTTAAGAATCATCATACACATATGTCACATAAAATAATCTATATAATAAATTTTCGTGGGTATGGTACCGTATTTTAAGGGCCATAGGGCGCAATTTAAATCCTTTTTTTCCTCATAAATTGATCGTGCGCCTTATAAGCCGGTGCGCCTAATGTATGGATTAAGTAGTGCTTATTGCCTACACTCAAAACCAGTACCGATACTATTATTATATAAATAAACCACCGTCTTACACAATAAACTACGGTAAAAGCAACTAGCAACTGTGATGTTCACCAGCCACATTTTTTCTTTTGCTCATTGTACTATTGTGACTTGCTTACATTTATTACGTAACAAGTAAACTTTATACGGTAACCCATACTCCTAAAAATACGTTGCGTTCTATAGCCCGGTGCGCCTTATGTATGAACAAAAAACTAATCAAAGCAATTTATTGACAGTGCGCCTTATAATCGGGTGCGCTTTATGGTCTGTAAAATACGGTATATGTGCATGTTTTCTGCGTCGTAATACAACTTCTGTCAACAATTTGTGTCAGAAACTTATATGTTATAGATTGACAAACGATATCTCTAGTTGAAAGGAGATTGGAATTCTCTGACCCACCTACTCCAAGGCACACATATCCTGATCAACTTTATTGTTCAAGTCCAGGTAAAATTCCCCACCTGGAGTCTTGATTAGCAACTGCAAGGCGGAATTACTGCTTACAACTTTGGCATTTGCAACGTTCGCTCCTGGGACAAACTGGATGAAGGAACAAGCAATAATGATTACTCAAATGATATCGTTGCAAGGGCTCAGTTTTTTCGCGAAAATGGATACAATTAAATAATATTTGTCGAGTTTTTTAGTCTTTGTTTGTGAGAAAATTTGTGTGATTGAACATGTCGGAAAAAACTTGGTTCGATTTTGCAAACTATCAGTTGTAAATTTGGAATCACTACTGTAATTTTAACATTGTCAATGCTGTCAAATTAAACGCATGTAAATAACAAAAATATTTTCGCAATTTGATCTTCTTTGTCAAAACTCAGTCTTTGAATGGATAACGTGTATCGCAATGTGTTTTGCATATTTGTGGTCGAAGCTACAAGTAATTGATCAGTCATTAGCAAGACGCGTATTTTTATTGATTCATGGTAAAACTCTTTTACTGACTTTGAACTGCTTTGCGATAATTTTATTAAAACAATATGCTTTGTTTGGCAAAATGTGAATATTAGAAAAGGCATTTGCACATGATTTGCAATTTTAAATAAGAAAGCCAAAATTAATATGCTGACCATTCTCAACAGTTTAAATGGGAAAACAGGATTGGCTTAACCCACATATACAATGAACATATTGCAAAACCTGCGGTTGCGTATGTGATGATGACGCAGAAATGTGGGGAGCATAAATTCGTTGCAGTATCAAAACAAACAACTGCATGTGGCACTAAAGCGAGGGCATGTATGTTGTGACTTGATAGAAAATGCAGAAACAATCAACTAAAATTGTATGAATATATATCGTTTAACTGTATAACCCAACGCTGTTTTCGGTGTTGTTATGTGTCGTGCAGGATAATTACGGTGGTGTTAATGTACAAACTTTAATCTGGAAACAAATAGCTGTTTTTTGCACACTTGTTTGTAAGCTTGTGGCGACCGCACTGTTCGTCTGTGCATCGAAGCGTGTATTGCCTTTTTCTTGTGTCGCGATTACTACATTATAAACGTGTGTTTTGTATTGCTCACTCTTGCTATACTGAACAACTTTGCTGAATATAGTATCAACAGCTTACTGGTGACCCCGAAACTCCAAATACCTTGTTTGAAAATCATGGACACGGAATACCTGTCGTTTTTAAGCGTCCACGTTTTGGCCAACACAGCCACGCGTGTCTGGTTGCAAAAACCTGAAGCACACTTTGCGCAAAGGGAAATCACAGCAGACGATACGAAGTTTTTCTATGTAGTTTTGGCCTTAGACTACGCCACAGCAGCGCGTTATATTTACCTTGGTCGACTGCTTCACCCGATGGCCGGAAGCGATACCAATCGATGATGCCACAGCCATAACTTATGCACGTGCTTTTGTTTTTATTGGGTTGAGTGGTTCGGCATTCCCAGTCACGTTGGACTACCGTTAGTCAAATGCTGGGAACTCGTCTTCACATTTTTGACTTTTTTGGTTGAACATTTTTCAGCAAAACATTGCAAAGATTACACAATGGTGTGAGTTCGCATGTGCCTTCTTAGATTGTATTTGAAAAAATTCTGCGTGTAAAGAAGTTTAAAGATGTATCAATATTTAAAAGCCAAAGGAAGAGAAAGAAGGTTTGAAGCTGTGGTTAGAGGTTTTACGGAGTGGTTTTTGTCTGTGTCGGAGTTTATGTTGGCGATACAAAGAGGTTTGGAAATGACGACAACACAAAACGTGCCAACGTCCAAGCGGTGGGTTTAAATTAAACAACTGCACGAGGCGACAGACTGAAGGTTGCAATGTCTAGTGTGTGAATTCCCACGTGTTTGGTAAACTTGGCGTTCTCCTTTAAAAGGCTTTTTTTCCATCGTCTTGCAATCGATTGTTTTTTTTTCCAATGAGAATTCGGATATTTCTTGTTCGACAGCTTGGATTGTTGAAGGCTTTATCACATATCTTGCACTGAAAAGATTGCTTTCCGGTATGAATCCGCACATGTTTAGTAAACGTGACTTTCTCCCTGATGGCCTTTTTTAACATATGTTGCAATAGAATGCTTTTCTCCAGTGTGAATCCGAACGTGCTTGGCAGGGCTGCCATATGCCTTGAAGGTATTTCCACACATGCTGTACTTCGAAAACGCTCTGCACGACGTCCAGAGTATAGTTGAAAGCTACATCACACCTGTTACACTGGAAAGGTTTCTCACCAGTATGGGGACGAACGTATAACTTTCACACAGTTTGGTGCAAAAGAATCAACTGCACAAGGCAAATAATATATCAGCATTTCGAACCAGGTGAAGTACGATTATTCACTAAACAATTTTCAACATGAAACTGCTCAGTCTTTCTTTGTAAATTTAACAATTTTGCCTTCTTTAACCAAAATTAAACACAAAATATAAATGGTTTCGTTATCATTATATCTCAGTAGTGGAGTCTTGTTCACGTGGACTTTGTGACGTCAATACTGTGCTCACACACATATTTCCCCGTCCAGTGGGTTACCAGCATACTTTCACTATTTATTCGCTTCAGTTCTCATTCCCATTTATTCGTAAAACGCTTGATAAAGAAATTAAATGTAATTTCCACCTTTCAAAGTGTTCAGAATATTTTAGGTAACCGTTATCTCTAATATGACTGAGTCAGTGAATCAATTGCTTAAACCGCTGAAATTTTTGAAACACATTTTGCTTAAAAAATGTTTAGGTATCGTTTCAGGATATGGATAACTTGTTCGAAACATGCACAGCAGAGACCCAATGCATATTGTGCTTAGAGAAGTACACGCTATTTTTTACCATTCTAAGAAACAATCTTGCACCCTCTTGAACTGAACTACCACTTTTAACGCTTTATGTGTTTTCATTCCGCCACTTTTCAAATCAGTTTTTACTGTTGTAGTGTCACAAGTTTAGCCCACGTTTCAAAACAGTCTTTTGGAGCACAATGTTTTACGAGGTATGTCGCTTGTGGGTAATTACCTACACAATTTTGACAACCTGAAAGGCAAAACTTAATATTGTCCCCACAAACTACTAAGCTGCGGTGATTAGGATGTTGTTAATTAAGGCACCATTTTCAACCAACATTGGTAGTTTATTGCAGAACAGCTGTTCACAAAAAAATTAACTTTTAACGGTAGTTAGATGCACGATAATAAAACAGTTTTGAGTTCTACTACGATTGTTGTGTGAGATTGGCACATTTTGCGCTAGCATTAGTTCTTTCTAGAGCAGAATTTTTAAACCGAGCACAAATTGATGCGGTGACCATTACAGGTGTGTCAACGGGCAGTTTCAAGTATGAGTTCGAATATGTGCACTCAGATTTCCTTTTCGACTGAACAATTTTGAACAAAATGTGCATCTGAAAGGTTTCTCTCCCGTATGAGTTTGTATATGTTGGCTTAGATTTCCTTTGGTGCTAAACTTTCGCGAACAAATTGTGCATTTGAAAGGTTTCTCTCCCGTATGACTTCGTTTGTGGTCTTTGAGTGTCGATTTGGCTGTGAAACACTTTTCGCAATAATTGCATCTGAAAGGTTTCTCTCCAGTATGAGTCCGAATGTGTTTGCTTAGATATCCTTTCGTGCTAAACCTTCGTGAACAAAATGTGCACTTGTAAGGTTTCTCTCCAGTATGGGTTAGAATGTGTGCACGCAAATGTCCTTTCTGGTTGAACCCTTTCGAACAAAATGTGCATTTAAAAGGTTTCTCTCCAGTATGAGTTCGTTTGTGAAATTTCAATTTGGAGGTGGTTGAGAAACGCTTTTCGCAAAAATCGCATGTGAAAGGTTTCTCCCCAGTATGGACACGAATATGTACGATTAAAGTTTCTTTACGACTAAACGCTTTCGAACAAACAGTGCATTTATAAGGTTTCTCTCCAGTATGCGTTCGTTGGTGGATTTTCAATTTCCATTTCGTTATAAAACACTTTTCACAAAAATCACAGCTAAAAGGTTTCTCTCCGGTATGAGTCCGAATGTGCACGATTAGAGTTTCTTTCTGTCGAAACACTTTCGAACAAGACGTGCACTTGTAGGGTTTCTCTCCAGTATATGATCCTTTGTGGATTTGGAGAGATGCACTTCCCGAATTTTTTTTGCAACGAAATGGCTTCTCTCCTGTGTGAATGATGTCATGCTTTTCCAGTAAGTCTTTGGTTTGAAACGACTTTTCACAAATCTTGCAGTGAAACTGTTCCATTTCAGTTTGTTTTCTGTTTTTTATCTTAAACAACAATTGTTAAACTTTTTGCCTATTACCAGTAATTTCACAATTCACAGCTACAACGTAATTGTAAACAGTATTATATCTTTGGCAACACTAAAGCAAATTGATTGTTTTGCGCCCTCTGTCTTGATGTTTACCACAGTTTTAACAAACCGGTCAAAACGCTCAAAAACTGACTCGACATCTCGACATATTGCGCAACAGAAGTTACCTCATTTCTATCTGCAGTTTGCTTGCACACCAAATGTCTCGCCAACTAACGTTACTAATTCCGTAATTACGTATTGGTATATCTGCTGTTGTACGTAGAAGTTTATCTGAGTACGTAAAAAGTTCTGCGTGTAAAGAAGTTGAAAGATGTATTAATATTTAAAGGTTAAAGTGCCAAAGGAAGAGAATGAAGTTTTGGAGTTGCGATTAAAAGTTATATGGCGTGGTTGTTACCTGCAGTGGATGGTATAGTTCGGCGATTATAAAAAACCCAGAGTGTGAAATGACGTGAACTCAAAACTTCCAAGCGGGGGAGTTCGAATCTAACAAATGCACGAGGTGACAAACTGACGATTGCAATGATTAGATAAAAATACGACTAAACAACACTTCCTAATAATGGTTGTAAGTTCGAATCATAAGCATTTTACAAACAGATGTTCTTAACCCTCTATGGACAGAATTATTAAATTTAAAGAAAAAAATAATTTGGTGAGGCAATGAGAGACTTATTTACCTGCATAAGAAATATTTGTAATTTGGGGTGGGGAGTTCAAGGTTTTTTAAACGTGACAAATTTGTCACACTGGTCCATTAAGGGACAAATTTCAATGAAAAAAAATAATTTCTGCAGTTCTAAAATAGTAAAATGACCTTGAAAATCGAACAAAAACTGTTACAAGGTACTATATATTATAATTATTATGTTTGTTTATTTGCATTATTTTTTTTCTTTGTCATGTGCAGTCATGCATAGCATTTCAAAATGCATATATGAAACTTGGATTTGCCACAAGTAAACAAAAGAACCCAAGAAAAGTTAATTGTTTATAATGCAATTACCAAAGCATCCATTAGTAAAACAACCATCTTGTGATTGCAATCATATACAGAAGTGGAAAAATGTTATGCTAGTATTTTCCACCAAGTTGTATTCTGCTCAGCCCAATGTGAAAGTCCAATCAATTGATTCCCACCATGAATGGATGTAATTTAGAAAATGTCGAGGTTTCAGTTATGAACTTATATGCTGAATCAATAATGGCATAATCATTTGAGTAATACTCAAACAAGTATAACACTATAGTCAAATGGGGTAATTAACAGACATTTTTCACAAACGTTGCGAATTTTGACATTACATCTAGACTTAGAGTTATTTCGTTTTGCTTTGTGTTGGGTAAATCCTTATGCATCCCTTTAAAAATGAAAGTAGCAGTCACTTGCAACTATGTTGGCAGATATTTAAGGTTTTTACTATCCATAGTTAAATTGAATCCAAAATACTGCATAATATTCTGTTTTTGCTGGTTGCAATAGAATAATTGACTGTTTTCGAAGGTCTGTATGAGTGTAATAATCTCTTAATATTGTTACATGCCATTGAAGCCATATTTATAAACAGGAAATAGGTGAACAATTAATGTGATTAAAGTTAAGGAAAAGTTATAAAACTAAATCCTATTATTGAATTTTGAATTAGAATTTGGAGTTGAATAGCTTAGAATTCGAATTATCCAAACTTGTTATTTTGAATTGCACACACCCTACATCCCTATATTACATTAATCCTGGTTGTAACCACTTAAAACAGTTGATACTATGATATTAGTACAGAGTGTCAGTGTCTAATAGTTACCCCTGAATGTAAAAATGTGCATGGGGAAAATATTAGATGCATTTTTCTTAGAGGACAGACTAGGTAGATGTTTGAGTTTAAACTTGATTGAAAACTTTAGGGCTTTACCTGCCAGTGTTTCCTAAATGAAATTTTAAATCATTAAAACACTGTTAAATTTTAACAAATTACAATATCCACTTAGTTTGAAAAAGTTTACGTAAAACAAATCCCCCTCACAAAAAAATCATTTTTTTCATCAGTGTTTAACAGAAGAAACAACACATGGTATTTTTAACTACTGCAGACTTCCAGCCTACCACATGCACAAGATAAAGCTTGAAGGAATCATAGTTTTTTTTCCTTTGGTAGCGTCCACTTTACCCCATAACTTTAACTGTCTGACAATTTCCCAACTGACTGACTATATGTATTTGATCTAACACAGAAACTGCTAAACTAAGCTCTGCTCATCATCAAAATTAGAATATTTTCCGAAAAGTCATCATCAATTTTACCATTATCATCCCCCATAGACCTTCCACACCATTTGCTACCATCAATTCACCTTACATTTACTGTATATAATGGAAAATGTTCCCAATTTAAGAGCAAAATCATAAACTTTTGGTTTTTATATCCATTACAACATATCACCTAATGGATCGTGTCATCAAAATTGTTACATTGACAAAAACTTCCATAAAATCCTAAAATAACATATCTGACCAAAAATCGTCGGTATTTACTTCAATGAAATCTACGCCCACATGCATGATTTTGTTTTCAACTCACTAACTGAAAAGTAAAGCTTTCAAATACCACTGCAAACCTACAACAAACAGTCATTTACCAAAACACAACTTTCGAAAACTACCGCCGTTCACACTATCGAAGTTAACCATAACAGTGTTTCCAATTGCAAAATTGGCGTTCTTTGAAACGTAAAAAATGAGATATTCTTAATCGGCGCTCAAAAATCGTTGGTTAATGTGTTCATTCACAAATGTCAATATGTCAATAAATTGTTTTTACTACATGAAATCTACCTAACCAGCAGCACTTCTTTCACAACAACAACAACTGTTGTGTTTTTGCAACAACCGCCCATAGACCAATTGGACATATACGATGACATATGACACAAACACTTAAACGCTAAAATCAACATTCAAAAATTAATTTTACCGTCAGTTACGAGAGCCCCGCCCATTTGATTTGATTTGATTTCTTTATTACAAACTATTTATCTTTGTTTCACCTGACTAACTACGCCTGTGGTGATCAAAAAGTAGGTCACTTGTAACATCTGATCAGAGCGTCGTCCAGTATGTTAGCACCAGAGGTTTCTACTGTTCGGCCAGTTTTATCGTTTTATCATTTTTAGCATCTAACTATGTCTTTTCTGTTTATTTTGTTTGTAGGACTGAAGATGCCTTAATAAAAACGAAACATGTTTTCTAAAACTAGAAACGTGGACACAAAGTTGTTGTAGAAACATTAAAAATTAAATGTCAACATAAGGATAAGCATATAAGTGATGGCAACAATTCACTTATAATGTTTGTTTTTTTCATTATAGATTCGGATATGCTTTGATTGATTGCCTGAACTTGTGGATGCTTTATCACATATGTTGTACTTACACGGTTTCTCTCCTGTATTGGTTGGGTAAAAACGTGGAAGATTTGAGTGCTTTTCTGGGCATGTATGTTTAAGCAAAACTTACTCTTGAGAGGTTTATCGGCATTTTGTATCCGGACGTGTGTGTAACGTTTATGCTATGATGTAATGAAATGACTTTCAATTTTGTATCGCCGAGGCGAATACCACAGTTCTTGGAACTTTTTGACCGTAATCACCTAATGACAGTATCGTGGCTCACGCGACGGCATTCTTACTCTGTTTTGATTGTCTATAAATCTGTGGTTCGTGTGGTCAGAATTCATTCCACATTGTGGAACCGCCTATTCTACTTTGGCTTGCCTTGTGTAGGATCAATCGTCTGTTCTGCACACAAGTTTCGTTCGTATCCTGGTGACAAATAAACAAACTAACCCAAGTCTGGTTCGCTACAAAGAGTAGTCAGGAGTTAGGGAAACGCAGCCGCAGCTGAACAGGTAATCAACCAACAAACACGCCAATTCTTACATGTGCGGCCAGGCTCCATTTAGTGTCGAGAGCTTGATTACACACGTCGCACTTGTATGGCTTCTTTCCAGTTTGAATACCTTTGTGCGCTTTGACATGGGCATTTGTTGGTCAAATCTTTTCACAAATTTCGCATGTGAAATGTTTCACTTCAGTGTGAATGTATACATATCCGCCCAATTCGCGTTTTTTTCTACGCTTTTAAACGAAATGAGCACATGAAGGAATTTTCTCCAAAGTGCACACCATGTGTACGACATTTGACATCTGAATTTAACAGGAAACATTTGATGCAAAAAAATCTCATCTTAAAGGTTTTTGTTCTGTTTGAATTCTAATATGTGGGTTTACATCTCACTTTTTTCAGAACATCTTTGAGCAAAAAGATCATTGAATAGTTTACTCTTTGGTAAGAGTCGATATTAGACTTGGAATCTGAAACTTGAAAGTTTTAGAATCATCATACACATATGTCACAAAAAATAGTCTATATAATAAATTTTCGTTGGTATAGTATATGTGCATGTTTTCTTCGTCGTAATACATCATTCTGTCAAATATTTGTGACAAATAAACAGTTGTGTTATAGATTGACAAACGATATAACTAGTTAAAGGAGATTGGAATTGTCTGACCCACGTACTCCAAGGCACACATATCCTGACCAACTTTATAGTTCAAGTCCATGTAAAATTCCCCACCTGGAGTCTTGATCAGCAACTGCAAGGCGGAATTGCTGCTTACAACTTTGGCATTCGCAACGTTCGCTTCTGGGACAAACTGGATAAAGGAAAAAACAATAATGATTACTCCAATGATGTCGTTGCCAGGTGTCAGTTTTTTCGCAAAAATGGATACAATTAGAGAATATTTGTCGAGTATACAAGTCTTTGTTTTTGAGAAAATTTGTGTGATTGAACATGTCGATAAAAACTTGGTTCGATTTTGCAAACTAGCGGTTGCAAATTTGGAAATCACTGCTGTAATTTTAACATTGTCCATGCTGTCAAATTAAACGCATGTAAATAACAAAAATATTTTCGCAAATTTATCTTCTTTGTCAAAACTCAGTCTTTGAATGGATAATGCGTGCGATTTCCTATTTGATGATGACGCAAAAAATTAATTTTATTGAACCAATGTGGTGAGCATAAATTCGTTGCAGTATCAAAACAAACCACTGCGTGTGGCAATAAATCGAGGGCATGGATGTTGTGAATTGATACAAAATACGGAAACAATAAACTAAAATTGTATGAATATATATCGTTTGACGGTATAACCCAACGCTGTATACGGTGTTGTGATGTGTCGTGCAGGATAATTACGGTGATGTTGCAGTACAAACTTTAATCTCGAAACAAATAGTTGTTTTTTTGCTTATAGGCTTATGGTGACCGCACTGTTCGTCTGTGCATCGAAGCGTGTATTGCCATTTTTTGGGTCGCGATTACTACATTATAAACGTGTGTTTTGTATTGCTCGCTCTTGCTATACTGCACAACTTTGCTGAATATAGCATCAACCGCTTACTGGTGAACCAGAAACTCCAAATACCTTCTTTAGAGATCATGGGCACAAAACACGCCGTAGTCCTTCAGATTCAACGTTTGGCCTGGTTGCAAAAAGCTGAAGCACGCTTTGCGCAGAGGAAAATTGCAGTATACGATACGAAGAACATTTTGACACATTTCTTGCATTAAAAAGATTTAGTTACCGTTTGAGGATGTGGATAACTTGTTCGAACATCCACAGTAGAGTCCCGATGCATACTGTGCTTAGAAAAGTACACGCTATTTTTTTGCCCTTGTAAGAAAAAATCTTTCACTCTCTTAACTGAACTACCACTTTTAACGCTTTATAATCTCTTGTTCCTGCTACATTCAAATCATTTTTTACTACTATAGTGTTTTACCTGTAGTTTCAAAACAGTCTTTTGGGGCACAATGTTTTACCAGGGATGCTCCAAACTCTTGTAGGTGTGTTATATTTTGGATTTTCCAAAATGTGATACATATTACACTTGTTGCACATTACCATTGCGGAGCCAACTATCCTTTACATACAACACTAGTGCTAACTACTAAGCTGCGGTGAGCGGGATGTTGTTAATTAAGGCACCATATTCAACCAACATTGGTAGTTTATTGTAGAACAGCGGTTCACAAAAAAAAAACTTTTAACGGTTTGTGGCGTGCTTGCTCTTTATTCGTAGTAAATCGAATGATGCGAACATGGTGTGACACATGACACCTGAGAAAATCGCTAGGAAAAGGCAACACGCACTAAAACTTACACAACCCGCGTCGGTACATCTTTACAACATATTATGTCACTACATTACTCCCCTCCAGAAGCGGGTTTTGCACTTTTTGGAGGTCGCCCTTTTTTTTGGCTTTGGTGTAAGAACTGGCTGTGTTGCATCAATAAAGGCGATCAATGGAGACTGTTTGCTGAGTTCCAGAAATATCTAGCACGAAATATTTGTCGTTGCGCGTTACAACATGAAAAGGTCCCTGATATGGTGAATTTAAAGGAGGACGGTATCCATCTTTTCGAACAAACCCATACTCGCAAGTAAAAAGTAAATCAGGAACAAAAGTACGATAAGTTCGATGGCGTGACATTGGTACAGGTAGAACACGAGAAACGGAACTGCGAAGCGTTTTAAGAAATTGCGAGGGTTCAACGGCAGTGGTGGTGTGCGGAATGCAATCACCCGGTACAGCGATCGGTTCGCCATATACCAGCTCAGCGCTGGAGGATTGAAGATCATCTTTCGGCATGGCCCTGATTCCCAGCAACACCCATGGCACCTCATCTATCCAATTTGAAGAGTTAAGTCTGGCCATTAGGGAACTTTTTTGTTGTCGGTGAAAACGTTCCACCAGACCATTTGCCTAAAGGCGGAAAGCTGTTGTGCAGTTGCGGTTAATACCAATAACATTGGTAACAGTCGCCCACAGATGCGATGTAAATTGCGAACCTCTATCGGAGGTAACTTGAGATGGAACGCCAAATCGGGCTATCCAATGGTGAATAAGAGCACGTGCGAAAGTTTCTGTGTTAGCATCGGGCATAGGTATAGCCTCAGGCCACCTAGTAAACCGATCAACGATTGTAAATAAGTATTTGTTACCTTGGCATTGTGGAAGTGGCCCAACAATGTCAACGTTGATGTGTTGGAAACGGCTTGCAGCTGTAGGATAATACTTCAATGGTGCGCGCGTGTGTCTGCCAACTTTTGCCTTCTGGCAAGCATTGCACTGTTGAGCCCATGTGCGAACTTGCTTATTTATGCCATGCCAGACAAATTTACTTGATACCAGCTTCTGTGTGGTTCGAACAGAATAAGGATGCGCCGTGAATCACGTCAAATACACGACATTGCCATGGTTGTAGAATGATTGGTCGAGGGGAACCGGTTGACATGTCACATAAGAGCGTTAAACCGGCTTTAAACTTTATGTCTTGAATCTTTAACTTGGTAAGCGCTGTGCGGTATGCTTGTACTTTTTGGCTTTGTTGAGCAGCAGCGAGGGCGTTGTAATCAAGGTCAATATGTGCTTGGTCTGCAGAGGCAATGAACGACCGGGACAATGCACCTGCAACAACATTTTGTTTTCCCTCTATGTGTCTAACATCCGTTGTGAATTCGGATATAGCAGTTAAATGGCGTTGCTGTCGAGCAGAAAGAGGTTCCTAATGCTTCTTCAGAGCGAATGTTAAAGGCTTGTGATCAGTGTACGCGGTGAACGCTCGACCTTCAAGAAAATATCGAAAGTGGCGAACAGAAAGATGCAACGCCAAAAGCTCACGATCAAAAGTGCTGTACTTTGTTTCTGCAGGTCGCAGATGCTTGCTAAAGAAAACCAACGGCTTCCAAATTCCATTGATTTGCTGCTCCAATACCGCGCCAATAGCTTTATCCGACGCATCGATGGTTAATGCCGTTGGAGCCCGTGGTTGCGGATGGCACAAAATGGTTGCATGTTGCAGAGCCATTTTTGCGTTTTCAAAGGAGGCATTTAATTCAGGTGTCCACTGCAGCTGTAAATTTTTACCAGAAAATTGTTTATAGATTGGGGACATGATTTTAGCAGCCGCAGGAATGAAGCGATGATAAAAATTAATCATACCAGCAAACTCTTGTAGGCCCTTAATCGTAGTTGGGGGCGGAAAACGTTGAATGGCTAAAACTTTGTCAGGAAGTGGCTGAGCACCGTTGCAATCAATTCGATGCCCCAGAAAATCAATTTGCGTTTTTCCGAAAACGCATTTATTCACGTTAAGGACAAGGCCATTGTCTGCAAGTCGTTGAAATAGTTGTTTGAGATGTGTGCGATGAACCTTTAACGAGGAACTGGCAACCAGTATATCATCTAGGTAAACAAAGGTAAAATCCAATGATTGACAAACAGAGTCCATAAGTCTTTGAAAAGCTTGAGCAGCGTTCTTTAATCGAAAAGGCATGCGAAGAAACTCAAATAAACCAAAGGGGGTGATGACGGCTGTCTTTGGAATGTCGGTTTTAGCAACTGGCACCTGATGGTATCCGCGCACCAAATCAATTCTTGAAAACACTTTTGCTCCTTTAGGACGAGAACTAAAGTCCTGAATGTGCGGTATGTTGTAACGGTCTGGTATTGTGGCAGCATTCAGACGGCGATAATCGCCACACGGTCGCCAATTACCGGAGGATTTCGGCACCATGTAATGGTGATGCCCATTGACTCGAAGATCTGCGAATAATACCCAGTTGCAACATTTTAGAAAACTCGCGTTTCGCTATTTGCAATTTTTCTGGCGACAAGCGTCGTGCTTTTGCGTGAACTGGTGGACCGACAGTTGGAATGTAGTGTTCCACCTGATGTTTTGGCGTTGTTGCGGAGAACTTGGGAGTAGTTATGGAAGGAAACTGCGTTAGCAATTGTGCGTAAATGTTGTTACTTGTCGAACGAGCGTTTAACGAGCATTTGTGCCTCAGGTCGACAAGCAAGGAATTTGCGCGCAGGAAATCTGCTCCGAGAAGCGGCCTGGGAACGTGGGCTAAAACAAACTTCCAAGAAAACTTGCCAGCAACTAAATCGAGCGAAATTGTTTTTGTTCCAAATGTTTTTATGGCAGTCCCATTAGCAGCTATAAGCTTGAAGTCGTTGCATTGACGCAAGCGTTCCCTACTGGAGGCCGAATAAACGCTAACTTCTGCTCCGGTGTCGACCAAAAATTGTTGTTGTGAATTACTGTCCCATAGAAAAAACAAATTCTTGTGAACGCCGGCCGCTGCTGCAGTTAACAACGGCCGGCCTTTAAGTTTTCCTGATAAGCACAAGGTTGCTGGCATTTAAGGGCACGGTCGCCAAAGCGTTGGTGATAAAAACAGAAACCGTTCTTACTTGATTGCTGCGCAGGTGCTGCTAAAGGCATTTCACTCTTGCGGACTTTTGAAACGAAAAATTTCTCGCTGTTTCTTGCCTTCCAAAGTACGTCGGCACGTTGTGCTAATTGCCTTGGTTCGACCAACGACTCATTTCTCAACACGAGCCAAATTTCTTCCGACAAGGTTCGAAGAAAAATGTAGTGAAACAAAAAACATGGTTATGACCGGCCATCAGGGACAATGAGCTGTGATGGCGATCGGTCTCCAAGCTCGGTAATGTTCAGCAAACGTGCAGCTCTTTCATATTCCGTAAGTCCAAATGTTCTAAGCAAGCGTTCCTTAATTGCTGCGTATTTGTTCTGCTCAGTCGGACTTTCAAGTAGATCCAAAAGACGGCTTGCTGTTGGTCCAATGCTGACACCACATAATAATACTGCGTTCTATCGCAAGATATATTGCGCAGCGTAAATTGTGCTTCGGTTTGTTGAAACCACACTCGGGGTTGTTCAGTCCAGAACGTCGGTAGTTTCAAAGAAACAGCAGTGTGTATAGTACTTCCTCTCGATCCTGCATTGTCCAAGAAATATCGTTTCCTGACGCTCGGGGTCACCAAAATGTGGAGTGCTTGCTCTTTATTCGTAGTAAATCGAATGATGCCAACATGGCGTGACACATGACACGTGAGAGAATCGCAAGAAAAAGGCAACACGCACTAAAACTTAAACAACTTGCGACGGTACATCTTTACAACATATTATGTCGCTACAGGTTTCATCGCTAGATGCACGGTAATAAAACAGTTTTAAGTTCAACTACGATTGGAGTGTAAGATTGGCACATTTTTGTGCAATATTCTGCGCTAGCATTGGTTCTTTTATATAGCAGAATTTTTTAACCGAGCTTAAATTGACGCGGTAACCGTCACATGGGGGTCAGCGGGCGCTTTCCAGTATGAGTTCGAATATGCCTACCCAGATTGCCTTTTTGACAGAATAATTTTGAACAAAATGTGCATCTGAAAGTTTTCTCACCCATGTGAGTTCGTTTGTGCATTTTGACTTGCGATGACGTTTTAAAAGACTTTTCGCAAAAATCGCATCTGAATGGTTTCTCTCCAGTATGAGTTAGTTTGTGGTTTTTGAGTGTCGTTTTGGCTGTGAAACACTTTTCGCAATAATCGCATCTGAAAGGTTTCTCTCCAGTATGAGTCCGAGTGTGTTTGCTTAGATTTCCTTTCGTGTTAAACCCTTGTGAACAAAATGTGCACTTGTAAGGAATCTCACCGGTATGGGTTCGAACGTGTGCATTCAAATCTCCTTTCTGGCTGAACGCTTTCGAACAAAATGTGCATTCATAAGGTTTTTCTCGAGTATGAGTTCGTTTGTGTATATTGACTTCCGATGCCGTTTTGAAAAACTTTTCGCAAAAATCGCATCGGAAAGATTTTACTCCAGTATGAGTTAGTTTATGGTCTTTGAGTGTCCATTTGGCTGTGAAACACTTTTCGCAATAATCGCATCTGAAAGGTTTCTCTCCAGTATGGGTCCGAATGTGTGAGCTTAGATTTCCTTTCTGACTAAACACCTTGGAACAAAACATGCACTTGTAAGGTTTTTCTTCAGTATGTGTCCGAGTGTGTGAGCTTAGTTGTGATCTTTGCTTGAACGCCTTTGAACAAAAAGTGCATCTGAAAGGTTTCTCTCCAGTGTGAGTACGAATGTGCGCGCTTAGGTTTCCACTCTGGCTGAACATTTTCGAACAAAACGTGCACTTATATTGTTTTTCTCCAATCTTTCGTTTGCGGATTTTGAAGGATGGATTTTGATGCTCCCCTGTGTGATTGATTTTATGTTTCTCCAGCGAGTCTTTTGTTTGAAACGACTTTTCACAAATCTTGTAGTGAAATTGTTCCATTTCTGTTTTCTTCTTGAATTTCTTGCCTATACTAGCAATGATCTCTCAATTCAAAGTTACAGTGTAAATGTAAGTCAGTCCTATACTTTTGCTGACTACAAAGCACATTGATTATTTTGCACTTGTCTGGAAACAATTTGAATCGACATAATACGCCGCAAAGGTTTGAAAAAGTAAGTTATAAGTATCTGCAGCTTTCTTGCCAAGTTTTGTGTAGCCTTTGTCAAAACACACCAAATATCTCAAGAAATAACGTTACTAATTCCGTAATTACGTATTCGTATATCTGATATTGTACGTAGGAGTGTATCCGAGTACCTGAAAAGTTCTGCATGTGAGAAAGTTGAAAGATGTATCAATATTTAAAGGTTGAAGTGCCAAAGGAAGAGAAAGAAGTTTTGGAACTGTGATTAAAAGCTCGACGGAGTGGTTGTTATCTGCAGTGGATGGTGTAGTTCGGCGATTATAAAACACACAGAAAGTGAAAGGACGAGAACACACAACGTGTCAACTTCCAAGCGAGGGGTCTAACAAGTGCACGAGGTGATAACTGAGGATTGCAATGATTAGGTAAAAACACGACTAAACAACACTTTTGATTAATAGTTGTGAGTTCGAATCATGAGCATTTTACAAACACATGTTCTTAACCCTCTATGTACAGAATTATTAAATTTAAAGAAAAAAATAATTATGTGTGGCAATGATAGATTACTACACCCTCATAATTAAATTCTAAAGTGATAAAATAGTAAAATGAGCTTGAAAATACAACAAAAAATGATACAACACTTAAAGTACTGTATATTATAATTATTATGTTTGTCTATTTGCAATAAATTTTATTCTTTGTCATGTGCAGTCATGCATAACATTTCAAAATGCATAAATGAAACTTGCATTTGCCACAAGTAAATAATAGAAACCAAGAAAAGTTAATTGTTTAAAATCCAATTGCCACAGCATCCATTAGCAAAAAATCCATCTAGTGATTGCAATCATATACACAAGTGGAAAAATGTTATGCTAATATTTTCGACCAAGTTGTATTTCTGCTCAGCCCATTGTGTCAACATGGGAGTACAGCATCGACGTCATCATTAGCGATGTGTCAGGCTGCTGTACGGACCTAGATGTTGAATAGGTAAAGCGGTTTTGAGCTATCATCCACGTTCAGTGCTGGTTTATGGTGTTGGATGTACAGTGTTTCCAGAATTAGTAATTTAGATTTTATGTTAAAGGTGTGTAAAACTTTGGGCGAATTGAATTTAACGTGATGATCCGAATTTTCCCACAGGTGGTTGCTGACCTCGCTTTCAGCTTTCGTAGAAGGATGATGCTCCTTCATGCGAGTGGCAAGGTTGCGCGTGGTCTCACCAATGTAAGTGGCCCCACAGGAGCAGGTGAGTTGGTACACAACATTACAGCGATGGAGAAGCTGTTGCTTGTCTTTAAAGTTGAAGAGTTTGGAGAGGGAAATGGTATGGTGGGTCGCGCGCAGTTTGATGGGGAGAAAGCTGCGCGTATTAATGAATTGTCGTAATTCCTGACGTATTTATAGTTTACAGGGCCAAGGAAGGGCAGTCGAAATACCAAGTACTTGGTTGGTGCTTGAGGAGGGGGGGTCCGTGGGCTCACGTTCACGGTAATATACCGACAATTGAGGTAACGCCTAATGCAAGTGGAGATGAAATGGGATGGAAAGCCATTGGTAATGAGCATGCGAGAAATATTGCAATACTTAGCATGCAATCCTTGGTAAGTGGAGCAGATTTTGTACGCTCTATGTAAAAGGCAATTGACTAGGTTTCGTTTATAGATGAAAGGCACGAAACTAGACCATTTGGTGTATAGGCCAGTGTGGGTAGGCTTTCTGTAAACGGAAGTGACAGGAGTTTTTTGATTTTTATCTACCAGTATGTCTAGAAATGGAAGAACCCCGTCTTGTTCGAGTTCCTTAGTAAATGAGATATTACAATGAACACTGTTGATGATGGAAAAGAACCCATCCATTGACTGCAGATTAGGGAAAACCAAGAAAAGGTCATCCACGTATCTGAACAGGGCCAGTGGTTGTTGGGCTAAACTAGTCTTTTGCAGAGCTTTGTCTACAACGTGATTCATTATTACATCAGCTAGGAGAGGGGCAATGGGAGACCCCATTGCAACACCATCAACCTGCTGGTAGAGTGCACCATGGAACTGGAAGGTTGTGGATTTTGTGACCCAATTGAGTAAGGATTTTAACCTCCTCTTATTCAGGCAGAAGTTGTCAACATCTTTTGTGAATATTAATTCCAACAAAAGTTTCATGGTGTAATCTAGAGGTATGTTAGTAAATATACTTTTGACATCAAAAGACACCATGATGTTGTTTTGCAGGTCTGTATTGCGGCTATCCTTTATGTTTGAGGGGTGAGCCCTAAACGGTGACAAAATTTCAGTGAGAACTACACTCACTGAGAAGTTCACTGCAGCCAGTTGCTGTGAGGAGAGAGAATGGGGATTGCATTTTCTCTCAGCTTTAAATTTGGACATGTATTTGCTGTATAATTTAATAAGCAAAATTTTGAGATCTAATAGGTGTTTGGTGGAGAAGTAGGATCTAAGTTGCAGGTACGTTTACTGATGTATAACAGCATTTTAGCTTTGGCTTTCATTTTCAAAACTATGTATTTGATCTAACTTACCAAATCCATCAGTATAAACATAGAAACTGCTAAACTAAGCTCTGCTCATCATCAAAATTGGAATATTTTCCGACAAGTCATCATTATTTTTACCATTATCATCCCTCCATAGACCTACCACATCATTTGCTTCCATAAATTTACCTTACATTTACTGAACACAATGGCAAATATTCACAATTTAAGAGCAAAATCATAAACTTTTGATTTTTATATCCATTACAAAATATCACCTAATGGACCGCGTCATTAAATTTGTTACATTGAAAAAAAAATCCATAAAATCATAAAAAAAACATATCTCTTGTTCCTGCCACTTTCCGAATCAGTTTTTACTACTATAGTTTAGCTCTCGTTTTGAAACAGTCGTTTGGAGCACAATGTTTTACGAGGGATGCTCAAAACTCTTTTGAGGGTGTGTTTTGGATTTTCCAAATTAACGACATTTTATTTGGAAAAAAACATATCTGACCAAAAATCGTTGGTATTTACTTCAATAACATCTACGCCCACATGCATGATTTTGTTAACTCACCAACTTAAAAGTACAACCGTAAACCTACAACAAACCGCCATTTACCAGAACACAATTTTCGAAAACTACTGCCGTTCCCACTATCGGAGTTAACCATAGCAGTGTTTCCATTTGCAAAATTTTTGTTCTTTGAAACATAACAAATGAGATATTCTTGGCAAGCGCTCAATAAACGTTAATTAAGGCCGGGTCCACACTCACGCTTTGCGCCGGCGGATTCTTTGTTTGTTCCAATGTCCCGAGCTTTCGGCCACACGCCGGTGTATAATGAAACAAACAAAGAATCCTCCGGCGCAAAGCATGAGTGCGGACCCGGCCTAAGGCTGTGTTTGTTGCATGTATTCTAAACGTTACCAATTTGTCACAAATGTCAATATAAGGATAAGCATATAACTGATGGCAACAATTCACTCATAATGTTTGTTTTTTTCATCATAGATTCGGATATGAGATGGTTAGATGGTTAAGAACATCTGTTTGTAAAATGCTCATGATTCGAACTCACAACCATTACTTAGAAGTGTTGTTTAGTCGTATTTTTATCTAAACATTGCAACCGTCAGTTTGTCACCTCGTGCACTTGTTAGACTTAAACCCCCCGCTTGGAAGTTGGCACGTTTTGTGTTCTCGTCCTTTCACTTTCTGTGTGTTTTATAATCGCCGAACTACACCATCCACTGCAGGTAACAACCACGCCATAAAACTTTCAATCGCAACTCCAAAACTTCTTTTTCTTCCTTTGGCACTTCAACCTTTAAATATTGATGTATCTTTCAACTTTATTAGTCGTATTATGTTGATTCATATGGTTACCAGACATGTGCAAAAAAATCAATTTGCTTTGTAGTCAGCAAAAGTATAGGACTGACTTACATTTACGCTGTAACTTTGAATCGTGAGATCATTGCTAGTATAGGCAAGAAGTTCAAGAAGAAAACACAAAACAAACAGAAATGGAACAATTTCACTGCAAGATTTGTGAAAAGTCGTTTCAAACCAAAGACTCACTGGAGAAACATAAAATCAATCACACAGGGGAGTATTCATTTCGTTGCGAAAAACATCAAAGTCCATCATTCAAAATCCACAAACGAAAAATTGGAGAAAAAAAAAAGTGCACGTTTTGTTCGAAAATGTTCAGCCAGAGTGGAAATCTAAGCAGACACAAAATCTTGCACTCTCTTAAACTGAACTACCACTTTTAACCCTTCATGACTTTTGGTTCCACCACTTTGCAAATCAATTTTTACTGCTATAGTGTCACAAGTTTAGCCCTCGTTTCAAAACAGTTGTTTGGAGCACAATGTTTTACGAGGGATGCTCCAAACTCTTTTAAGTGTATTATATTTTGAACTTTCAAAAATTAACGACATTGAGTATAAATGTGATACATATTACACTTGTTGTTGCACATTACCATTGCGGAGCCAGCTATCCTTTATATACAAACACTAGTGCTAAGTATGCCTATTTTACAAGATATATCAATTCACTTTACGACGGCCATCCAGTTGAGCCTGTACTACTTTCATCCCCTCATGTGTCGTATGTGGGTAGTTATCTATACAATTTTGACAACCCGAAAGGCAAAATTTAGTATTGTCTCCATAAACTACTAAGCTGCGGTGAATAGAACGTTGTTAATTAATGCACCATATTCAACCAACATTGGTAGTTTATTGCAGAACAGGGGTTCACAAAAAAAGAAAATTTTAACGGTTTGATAGTTAGATCTACGATAATAAAACAGTTTTAAACTGGTTCTGCCACTTTTCAGAACAGTTTTTACTACTTTGGTGTCACAAGATTTGGTCATCGTTTCGGAAGAGTCTTTTGCAGCGCAGTTAATATTCCAAAATTAACGACATTGAGGATAAATATGATACATATTACACTTGTTGTTTCACATTACCATTGGGGAGCCCATTATCAGATAGATCAATTAAATATACGACGACAATCCAGTTTAGCCTGTACTATTTTCATACCTTTATGTGTCGCATGTGGGACGTTACACTTTTGACAACCCGAATGGCATAATTTAATTTGACAGCATTGACTTAGACACATATTCTCTAATTGTATCCATTTTGGCGAAAAAACTGAACCATGGCAACGATATCATTGGAGTAATCATTATGGATTGATCCTTTATCCAGTTTGTCCCAGGAGCGAACGTTGCGAATGCCAACGTTGTAAGCAGCAATTCCGCCTTGCAGT
Source organism: Ascidia mentula (assembly GCF_947561715.1). Taxonomy (NCBI): domain Eukaryota; kingdom Metazoa; phylum Chordata; class Ascidiacea; order Phlebobranchia; family Ascidiidae; genus Ascidia; species Ascidia mentula. The sequence goes on along the minus strand of NC_138570.1, from coordinate 17,035,962 downwards.
TGCTGATCAAGACTCCAGGCAATTTTGCTTGGACTTGAACTTGTGATATCGTTTGTCAATCTACAAAATAAAAGTTTCTTTGACACAAATAGTTGATGGAAGATTACGAAAGGAAACATGCACATACATTTTCGTAAATAATAGCCCACAAAAATTTAATAAATAGATTATTTTGTGTGACATATATATGATGGTTCTTAAACTTTCGAGTGCTAGATTTCAAGTGTAAGATCATGTAGACAATCAAGAATGTCTACAAATTAAACAAAAACAAATGTTTAAAATTTTACGTGCAACTTTTCTGTGTTTAAAACATTTTCAGCAGGGCGCCATGCTCATATAACACAGATTTGTTCATAGGACCTTTTCGGTGCTAATTTTGTATTTTTTCGATGTAAATTTATATCTTCTATGCATTTTGATTCGTACTGCTGTTAACCAGCAGGTTTGTTGGTCATATATTAAATATTGTTGATTGTTTGTTGGTGGGTTTGCGATATTACCTCGGTTGCGTTAACTTTTTTGGAAAACTTTGCTTAGTAAAATTTAAATGACGAAAAAAGCCTTTGCGCATAATTTGCAACTAATTAAAATTTCGCACCAGACAAACAGATTTTGCATTCGCAGTGCAATCTAACTTCCTTATTACTCACACCAGCACTGTGACCAGGAAGTTTTTACGTCCTTAAGAAGCTTGACCGTAAGATTAGTTCCCATCTGACTGAAATTTTTCCACTGTGCAACTATGATCATTCTCTTCCTGGCCACAAAGCTCGTTTGAGGGAGTTTGGTTGCACTGGGATTGCATAACTTCATTGTTTGGTGAAGCAAATTTAATTTACATTGAAATACGTTCATTGGCATCGTACGCGCTGGCTGAGTCCCCTTTTCCTGACATTTCGGAGCGAGGTCTCAAAATACAAGTGAGATGTGAGAATAACAAATTCAGACAGGGGTGTGGTGCTGTTGAAGCTACAAGTGTTATGATTAGTCATTATCAAGGCGCGTATTTTTATTCATATGATTTTTGTTTTTACTGAAAAATTCTTTCGCTGACTGCGAACTGCTTAACCAACAGGTTGTCGAGTCATGGATAAGTCTTATGTTAATGATTCCAGGTGGATTAGGTTTATTTTCTAGGTTGTGATAATTTTTTGGAAAACTTTGTTTGGTGAAATTTCAATATCGGAAAAGGCTTTTGCCACATAATTTGCAACTAATTAAAATTTTGCACCAGACAAAGAGGTTTGCAATCACAGTGCAACCTAACTTCCTCATTGCTCACACCAGCTGCGTGGCCAGGAAGTTGTTACGTTAGAAAGCTTGACTGTTAGATTAATTCACACCTGACTCGGGAGTTGAGTTGATAGATTACCGCTCTATAACCATGAACATTTTCTTGCTAATGCTCTTGGTTGGACTTTCCTGCACCGAAAGTAAGTTGTTGGTGGAAGTACAAAAATACGGTGTTGGCTTCCATGGAAAGTACGGCAACATCGGTAACCTTTCTCCAACCGGAGCTTCTTGGAAAACAGCAAAAAGTGACAACTTAACTTACGACGGTTTGTTCGTTTCGCTTTAATTACTTTAGCAGTTTGTGTTTACTGTGGTGCGAACAGCATGGAGTTGATAACTTTGAATAAGAAAGACAACGCTAATACCATTATACAATACCAGCAGGATTGTTCGAAACGTCTTCCTAAGAATGGTCAGCATATTGGCTTTTGGCTGCACAAAATGTTTTACTCCCTTCAATCACTTTGCTTTTACAGTAGTATTTTTTTCAATGCAGGGGTTCCGGCCTCCTATGAAATGGCTTCAGCAGATCTTACCGCAATGAATAGATACAAGTCAATCATACTAAGGGCAGCCACAAGCAGTTACATGGACCCCGCTGTCATAGCAGGTATTTTAATCGCCTCCACAGTATGATTCTGTCTGTATTTACTATGACACCAACCAACCCACGTTCGCAATGGTTATAAACAAATTATTCATTAGGTCGATGTGTGTTGAAATTTGCATTGGGAATGTTTTCATGTTGCAGGAATCATCAGTCGTGAAAGTCGGGCCGGAAAGGCATTGGTGAACGGCTGGGGTGACCATGGAAACGCCTGGGGTTTGATGCAGGTAATGTGACATTTGCGAACAAAAAAATGGTATGAATCGGATACTTAGAAGATACAAATTTACATAAAAAAAATACAAAATTAACACCGAAAAGGTCGTACGAACAAACCTGTGTTGCAAATGCATGGCGCCCTGCTTGAAATTTTAAACACAGAAAAGTTGATCGTAAGAGTTAAAAACCCTTATTTTCGTTTGATTTGTAGACATTCTTGATAATCTAAATGATCTTACACTCGAAATCTGGCACTTTACAGTTTTACGCATATCTCACATCAAATAATCAATATAATAATGTTTGTGTGCTGTTCTATACGAAGGTACTGTGCATGTTTTCTGCATCGTAACACATCTTTTGTCAACGTCAAGAATCTTTTGTGTTACAGATTGACAAACGATATCACAAATTAAAAGGAGATTGGAATTCTCTGACCCACGTACTCCAAGGCACACAGATCCTGATCAACTTTATTGTTCAAGTCCAAGCAAAATTCCCCACCTGGAGAGTTGATCAGCAACTGCGAGGCGGAATTGCTGCTTACAACTTTGGCATTCGCAACGTTCGCTCCTGGGACAAACTGGATAAAGGAACAAACCATAATGATTACTCTAATGATGTCGTTGCTAGGGCTCAGTTTTTTCGCCAGAATGGATACAATTAAATAATATTTGTCGAGTATATAAGTCTTTGTTTGTGAGAAAATTTGTGTGATTGAACATGTCGATTTAACTCTTCGATTTAGCAAGTTATCGGTTGCAAATTTGGAAATCACTACTGTAATTTTAACATTGTCGATGCTGTCAAACTAAACGCGTGTAAACAAAGCTTCCAGAACACAAAATATCTGAGTCAACCTCCGAAAGTGATTGTGGCCGTTTCTTCTTAAAATATAGTTTTAATAATGGGAAATTCATTGGAGTAGAATTTCAATAAACGGAAACCATTCCCAATAGAATGTGTTTACACAATGTGAGTAGTATAGGCTCGCCATGAAGATGCAGCAATAGTTCCTCGGATGTAGGTCTTCCTCCGATAAGGTCCTTGGCTCCGAAAAATGTCCCCCTCCTCCTATCAGATCTTTAGCTCCGAGCCCGCTTCTCCGCTAAAATAGAGCCCTTTTAGCTTTCGGGCTTCACGCTTTCGGGCTTCCGCAAGAGTTCTGAGAAAGTCGGGTGTGTGTGTGAGAGGCATGTGGTTTGAGAATTAAAGATAAATTTGTGTGAAATTAGATTAAAATTAGAGCTTTTTTTTCCGCCACTGTGTGTAGGTGAGAATAAATGTTAACCAGTGGGGAGTGTTCAATTCTCTAATGCAGTGTGATTTCATCGGTGTTTAACAGGTAAGTTTCGTAACATGTTTTTTAGGTCAATTGTTGTGATCGCTTTCACATGATGGTGTAATATGTTTTCTTGAAAGAATATGCGGTTGTTCCTGGTTTTGTGGCGGAAGGAATTGAAAGCAACATGTTAATTTTTGATCGCTTTCACATGATGACGTAATATATTTTCTTGAAAGAATATGCGGTTGTCCCTGGCTTTGTGGCGGAAGGAATTGAAAGGAGTATGTTAATTTCTAAGCTGTTGAGTGTTTTCGTGCTTATTAATTTTGAAAGCATGCGTGTGGCATTTTCAAAACTGTCAAGTGTTTTTCCCGCGCAACTACCTCTCCCCTGTTGAACAGGAATGTTTTTCTTTTAGGGGGAAAAATAGGGTTGTGTCATTCCACCTACTGGAAGTTGGATGAATTTATGGCGATGTAGCAATGGCGTTATCATCCCCAAGCTGTTTCGCGGGAAGTGGTGAAACCCGTTATCAATAGCCTTCTGAATCCCTTCCTTGTTTAGATTCACGTATGTGTTATTGTTGGAAAATAGTGTTTTATCATTCATACTACCGGGAATTTAGATTGATTTCTTGCTTTGTTCACAACCGATTTCACATTAGCTAGGGAAGCCGTTCATGAGCTGTAGTTGGCGGGAGAAATCTGTTAGAAGAAGGTGATTGCACCATTTCATGGGTATGAAAGTAAACGGAAAAAAGTTCGGCTATAAAAAAAGTTTCACCACGTGTTTCGTTCAATTCGGAAGTTGGAATACGTGCTGGTGCGTTCAGTTTTGGGTATAATGGAAAACGCACAGCGTATGTTTGTTTGTCCTAATTGTCAAACGAAATTTTGGAATGAAGCACAGTTATCCAGACACGTCCTTCTCTGTGACGTCGAGAACGTGTGCGAACACTGTAAAAAAAGGTATTTTGTTACATTGTTTTGTGTTTTCTGTGTCGTTTTTTTGTTACGATATTTGTTTATGTTACAGCTTTAGTACCAAGAACAACTTAAAGCGTCACGTAAAGCAAAGTTGTACCAAGTTGCAGTATCCGCAAAAATCTCTACAAACATTTGCGAATGCTGAAACTCACACGGAGGAAGTGGAGACAATCGACAGTCAAGCGAATGCGGGGCGCGCGAAATGTGTGAAACGATTGAGGTAAAGTATAATTGATGAAATAAAAAAACAAAACTTATGTCTTTCGTAATGTTGTCTAGGTGTGAAAACGGACCACCGGCAGAAGAAGAACCATGTAACATTGACACCAACACTGCAAAAAAAATTAGGTTGTAAGATATTTGTGTGATTTTTTTGTCCGTTATAACAATAGTTTTTCTGTTAGATCTGACGAAACAAAACATGGTACTTCCAGTATTGGTCAAGCTGTTGATCTATTAATTGGTGAAACTACCAAGTCGCCGAATACAGATTTTTCTGCACAGGACGTAATGTAAGAAAAAAGATTCTTTGATGGAAAAAAACAAAAAAAATAAAAAATGTTGTACATTGTTTTGTAAGGTTTTTGCTACAAGGCAACGGCGAAAGCTGCGGTGACGAAACTTTTTTTTTCGGAGAAGGTCAGAATGTTTCAACACAGACCGAGAATGGATTTTTAAACACTCCACAATACATAGAATGCAGAACACCGAGTGAAAGCGTTCCTCACGAGTTCCCCGTTGAAAGGTGACAAATAAAAAAAATACATATTTTCGAAGTTTAATTCCCCTTTGTGTCGCAGTTCTGACCCCTTTTTTGTGGAATTGGGTCCAACACTACATCCTGAAACATCGGAGACTGCTGAAACAACAACTTTGATGAATCAAGAGAGGTTTGTATAAGCGCGCGCCGGATCATGCAATACAATTATTTCTATTTTGTCGTTTATTCTTACAGTCAGTTGGATGTCTCTCGGTGCTCTGAAGACTCGGAATTTACACTTTCTCAGATCATAGCCTGCGACGAACTATGGTAACCACTTGTTTGTTTGTTTTTTTGTTTTAGAACCTGAGTAAGTTTTTTTTTCTTTGGGTGGTGAAATCATCTGCTATAGGTAACTTTTTTTCTTTTTTTCCAGCGACGAAGACTTGCGTAAAGATGAAGAGAGTGAAAATGTTGTTTCCTATTCACCCGAGACTTCAGAAGAGCGGAGAGAAGTGCAGAGGGGTAGGTGCGTGTTTTGTGTACATTCTTATCTCTGTAGCAGACCACTGAAACGGTTTGTGTTTGTTCTCAGTGGAAGAAGCGGCGAAGGAACTGGTGGAGGCGATACAGGGTTGCGATCCGTTGCGCCTTCATCCCGGTCTGACTTTGACGACCGCAGCGCTGTTATCAGCAGCCATCTGGTATCTGACAATGGGCGAGCAATCCAAAACTTCCAAAGACGAGGGAAACTGACGAGTGTTTATAATTACCGCCTTCCGCTTGACTGGGCTAGAATTGGTGACATTGTCGATGACATATTATCCGCAAGAAGTGAAAGATTTCGTATTAATGCTGGTTTTGGGTTTACCCTGGAAAATCACTCGGGGGAAACACGTTTTTTTCACTCGTCACCTAATAATTTCCAAGTCTTCCTAGCGCCTTATACAGTTCGCACGCGTGATGAGTTGTTAACGTTTTTCGCCGCTTTGCGAGATGTGGATGTTTCAGAAAAAGTTCGATTGGAACGACCGGATACTTCTTGGAAAGTTAAGGAGGTTTTAAACGTCACCCTGTATGTATATTATTTGTCATCGCCGCTTATTGGTCATGGTGTCGAATTGCCTCTGTACGTCGCACGAAATACAGGACTGCGTGCGCTGAACAAAACTCCCGACGGTCGTCGTCTTTATGGGGATAATTTGTGCTTTTTCAGATGTCTTGCGCTGTTTTTGAACCCAAACCTTGTGAAAGGGGTTAGTACTAAAGCACGTGAACTGTGTCAACAATTCTCACAGCACGTTGAGCAAAAAAGCGCTATTTTTCCCGGTGTGACATTGGAAGACTTACCCAATTTGGAGAATTTTTTTCAAGTCAACATAAATGTCTTTGAGTTAATGCCGGGAGAACAATCGAAATGTAAACTCAAATGGCGAAGTGTAGCCCGTCTAAGTGAGAAGCATGATCCAATTTTAAACCTCAACTTATTCCAAACCCACTTCAGTTTGATCCACGACCTAAACAGATACTGTTCAACATACTGCTGTCGGGTTTGCTTAGCTTCGTTCACACACCGTGTAAACTGTGCGCAGCACCAAGCCACCTGCACTATGCTAACGAAAGAAATTTATAAGTTTGGGTATTTTTCTTCTCCGAAAAGCATGGCCGAAAGACTTGCAGACGCCGGGGTCGTGGTTGATTTATCGATGAACATGTCCCCATTCTTCGTTTGCTTTGATTTCGAAAGTTATTTCTCTACTGCGAGTCTTCCCCCTGCGGCGCCCAAAACCAGATATGTAGCCGAACACTTACCTTTGAGTGTGTCGCTTTGTTCTTCTGTCCCGGGGTATGAAGCACCGCGGTGTTTGGTGTCGGAAGGAAGCAGTCAGGAGTTAGTCGAACGCTTTGTTGGTTACTTGCATGAAATTCGAAACGCCAGCTCAAAGATCTTGCTTCAGCGTTTTTCGGGCGTCATCAGACAGTTGGAGACAATTGTTCGAGACAGTTGTGAACGTGAAAAATGTGATCGTGAAGAGCACCCGTTGTCCAAACTGCAGAGTGACTTGAATCTTTACCTAACCAATACCACTGTGATCTCTTTCAATGGCGGTTCATATGACTTACAACTGATAAAGCGATTTTTGTTTCCCGCTTTGTTAAAAACCGATAAGATTTTGAATGTGGTGAAACGGAACAATCAATATTTGTCTATAAAAACAAGGTGTTTCGAATTTCTGGACTTGCGGAATTACGTGGCGGCAAACTGCTCATACGACAAGTTGTTGCGCGCGTTTGAATGCAAACAACTGAAGGGTGATTTTCCTTACGAGTACATGACAAATATTGAGAGATTAAATGAAACTTGTTTACCTTCACAAGAATCTATCTACAGTTCTCTTCATCGATCTACAATTTCAGATGAGCGTTATCAGAGCTGTTTAGAAACTTGGCGGTCTGAAGGCATGACATCACTCAAAGATTATCTCATTTGGTATAACAACCGTGACGTGATGCCTTTTGTAGAGGTAGTTTCGAAACTCTCCAATTTTTACAAGACGCTTGGAGTAGAACCGTTTAAACAGGCTCTTTCCGTTCCCGGCGTAACTCTAATCTATTTGTTCAAAACAATGGATCCAAACATAGGAATTCCACTTTTCGGTGAAAAGTTTAAACACATTTTCAACCTGGTCCGTCAAAATATTGTCGGCGGACCAGCTATCATTTTCCATCGCTACCACGAACGCGGACTTACCGCAATACGTTCAGTGAAATACGAGGTTGAAGCTCGTCTTTGTCAAAGTGTTATTGGTTGGGACTGCAACGGATTATATGTTTGGGCTATGTCCCAGCATCATGGGACATCGTTTTTCACGGTTCTCACCTATGAGAGCGATTCAGACCATTTTACGGTCTCCCATTCTTCCAGACACGGTCACCTTGCTCGTATATGGTTGGAATTTTGTTCAGAAAAGGACAAGGTTTTCATTCAACATCACTTCAACGGCGGGGAATCTCGTATTGGCAAGCGGAATATTCCAGTAGATGGGTATTGTCACGCGGAAAAAAGAATCTATCAGTTTTTCGGGTGCTACTATCACGGCTGTCGAGTTTGTGAACCGCGATTTTGCTTTGCAGATAAAAATAAACCGATGAGAGCTCGTGAAAAAACAGCGGAAATTACCGCTTATTTCCAACGTCTCGGTTACACTGTGGTTCATACATGGGAGTGTGAGTGGCAGGCTTTGCAGTCGCGTGACAAGACAGTTCACAAGTTCGTTGCTTCTCGCATGTTTCAGAAACTGCGCATTCCAAAGGTCAGGAATTTTGTGAACGTGCTAGAGGCTGTGCGTTCCGGTGCCCTGTTTGGACTGGTAGAGTGTGACATTTCAGTTCCTCCAGAGAAGCGAGAATACTTCAGCGAATTCTGCCCTATTTTCAAGAACATAGATGTTTCTCGTGCTGATATTGGTGAATATATGTGCGGTTTTGCAGAAAAGCATGGTATCATGTCTACCAAACGTCGCTGTTTGATTGGAAGTATTAAAGGCGAAAAGATTTTGTTGGCTACGCCTTTGTTGAGATGGTATTTGTCCCACGGTTTGGTTGTGATCCACATTTATCAAGTGATTTGCTACGAATCGAAACGCTGTTTCAAGCCGTTTGTAGACGCAGTCACGGCAGCGCGACGAACAGGGGACGTTCAACCAGATAAAAAATTGATCGGGGACACGTTTATGCTGCTAGGTATGACTCTTGTTATGTGTTGATGTTAGTTTTGCCCACCGCTAAAAAAATTTTTTTTATTTTTCTAGGTGTAATTTTTTTTAGGTTTTTTTTGTGATTACATGTGTTCTTCCGTTACCTAGGCAACTCTTCTTACGGAAAAACGCTCACCAACAAGCACAAACATATGGAAACGTTATTTCAATGTGAAAAAGACGCACAAAGTTCGATCAATTGTTCAAAATTCCGCCATCTGGAAAAAGTGAACGATGATTTGTACGAGGTCAAACTAAAGAAGAAAAGAATCTACCAAAATCTACCCATCCATATCGGTTTCAGTGTTTACCAGTACGCAAAACTACGAATGTTACAGTTCTACTACGACTTTCTCGACCGCTTTGTCGACCGTAGAAATTATGAACTCACAGTCACTGATACCGACTCGCTTTACGTCGCTTTGGCTGGAAGTACCCTGGACCAGGTGGTTAAACCGTGTTTGAAACGGGAATTTTATTCCACCTTGCACACTTGGTTCCCTTCGCCGTGTTGTGACATTCACCGATCTGAATTTATCGAAACCCGCGTTGCCAACCGCCACTTTCACCAACGACCCTGTTGCGTGCAACGCGAACGCTTCGATCTTCGCACGCCTGGTCTGTTCAATTGAATGGGCGGGAAGCGGTATCGTAGCCCTTTCAGCCAAAACGTACTTTTGTAAAGGTGAAAACGGCGACAAACAAACCTCAAAAGGCATTAATAAGCTCCAAAATCCGCTTACGTTTCAGCAATACCTCAACGTGCTACAAACCGGTGTGAGCGGATCGGGAAAAAACACAGGTTTCCGAGTTTTGAATCAAAGCATATTTACCTATGAACAAACTCACAGTGGGATTGGTCATTTTTACTGTAAACGTAAGGTTTTGGCCGACGGTGTATCTACCGAACCATTAGATTTGTAAACCGATGTTTGTTTGCGCTTTCTAACCGTTCTGTCTTATGCCACTTTTTGTGTGAGCGGTGTGCGTGGTGTGCGTGCGTACGTGTGTGCGTTAATAAAAGCACAAGGGAGTTTTGTACTCGATCATTTGATAAAAAAATGCGTAACTCAGCATATCCACCAGGAGCGGATGAACGAGAGAGAGAGAGAGCGAGCGAGCGAGCGAACGAGAGCGAGAAAAACAATTTACGTGGCATACAGCCGTGTGCGCGAGTTCAGCACCATCTGGACGCTGGACTATTTCGACGTCATTTCCTCCTTTTTCAGTAATAAATAAGACCGCGTGTAGCGATCTGCGGCATAGACGCAGTCCCATATACAGCCAAAGCAAACTCGTCGAAACAAAAACATGTCGTTCAATAAACGTTTGCACCCCGACACAGTGGATTTCCAAAGCAAGCGACGCAGTGCAACTGAAATTCTTGCGGACATTTGCAAAAGAAAAACGACCTGCGTTGCAATTGTGTGTTTGTGACGTATTTTTATCTCTTCGAACAGGTTCCAGGCTACGATGTGCAACACTGTACGTGAGGTCCAAAGGAGAGTTCTTTACCCAAGATGAGCTGCGAGAGCTTGCAAAAAGCTTGTTCTCGGAGTCTCCGTATATTTTAATGACGCCAAAACCGTCCTCGGACGGTTTCTCACGTGTACCAATTGTCTACTGGGCGACTTCAACTGCTCTAGACGATTGCCTGATTGAAGACCAAGCAAAAAACATGTCTTTTGATCTGCTCTCAGATGGTATAGGTTTAAGTTTCAAGTCGAAGTCGGTATTCTTGCCTGTCGGTTATCTGACGCCGCTGATTGGAAATATAGAATCATTTGAGTTCAACTACTGCTATTCGCATCTGGTCGAGGCCTCCATTCGCGAAGAAGCCACACGCGTGGAAAACATATTCTTATCAACAGATAAAACTAAGTTGTCTCCACTCGGTGTGCCTTCGCTTTGTCGCCGGGTTTCGGATGAAGACCCATAACCCCCCTCCCTTCCTCAACCGCCCCGCCCCCCTTTTTTTAACACAAACCCCCTCCCCTCTGCTCCGCAGAGGGGGCTAAGCAGCCACTCACCGAAGGTGAGTGCTTAAAGAAGGGGGGGAAACAATGACGTCATTTTGTGTGTGTGTGTGTGTGCGGCGACTTGTATTCGAAAAAATAAACAGAGTTACAACACACTTGAAACAACGGTGTCCACCATGGCGTCATTTTTTAGCAGATCAGACGAAAACGACTTGACAATAGTGGACATGGGTAGGCCACGAGCGCGAAACAGTACAAAGTAGATACAATGTTGACCACAGGCAGCCGAAAGGGAATGTTGAACCACTTGTGAATTCCATTTCCATTCTGTGGCGTTTCTGTTTAGAAATGCGACAAACTCTTGGTGCATCGGTTTGCGTCCAAAACTATCGAAAAATTCAGCGCCATCGCCTGCATCGAAATAAATCGCCAACCAATGTGTTACTTTTATCGGTATTTACAATGTACGCTTTTGGCGACGGGTGGTGGTTGTGGAATAAAGTTTTTAGCTCATCTCGCGCGTAACTCCATAAAAAACAGTTCGCGTCACTTGATCCCGGAGCAACACGGATGCTATTTCATTTTCATTCATTTTCACGCAGCGTAATTGAAAAGAACATTTCTGTGCTTCGTTATTTCGATTATGCTGTCGAATTCCGCGTACACCAAAATATTTATAGAATTCGGCAGCGCCGTTCCGAAATGCGCCTCCAAACGTATATTTCCGTGTTTTACCAGTTCAAACGAGGCATCGGTCGCTTGACTAGGGGTTAGATCGAAACAGTACAGAGTAAATCCGCGGGCGTAATCGTTGAACGATATTCCGTTTCCTTCGTCCGAAAATTGCACCCCGAGACCGGTAAATAACGACAAATAACTCCTGACGTGTTGTTTTGAGTTATAGTCGGGTTGCAAAGGCTTTGCGGGTGTTAGTTTACCATTGTTGTATAACGCCAGGTAGTTTACGTCGAAATGTTTAAAGTGAAACGGTTTTTTTGCATAACTTCCATTGAAGGCGTCGTTGTCGACGAAGCCAACTACCACGCGTCTAGGTATCTGACCACTGAGAAATGTGTCATGTGTGGTCGAGAGATTTCCGGCGGGGACCGAGTAAACCTGGACCGTCGCACGTGTAATCGGGTAAAGCGCGGAAGATTTCTCGAGCGCCTTGAGATGACCAAACATCACGGGGGTAGAGGGGGTAATTTTGCGCACAAACAGGCGGACGTCACGTAAGTTCGTTTTGTAATCTGATCCCGCGGCGGCCATGATAGAAAACGCGTCTTTGCTCCTGATTAATCGAATCTTCACATCAACTCCATTCAACAAAAACCGCGGTTGAAATACAACATCCAAGTGAAGTTTGCCGAACATTTGTATGTTTTGACTGTCACTCGCGCGCGTTTTACGCGTGGTGAAACCGCCGTTGCGCGCGCCTAACGTCTCAAACTGGCCCGCGGAATCGCGGTGCCACATTGCCGCTGTTAATTGAGAGGTCTTTGCATCGTTCCCAAAGTTCAGTAGTGTTTCAACGTAGGCTCTATACGCATAAGTATTACTCGCGGGGGTTACTAATTTGTTGTTCAAACTTAAATCTACTTGATCGAACAGGGCATGCATCCAGTAGTTGCAAGGAGCGACTGCTGCATCCGCAGCTATGGCAGTTCCGTCGCCTTTCGTGATACGCGCTGTGCACAAAAGCATGAGACTCGACAGGTCGATGTAATATTCACCGGAACCGGAAATGAGAAATTCGATGGGTCCTGCGTCGTTGAGAGTGGAGAGCGGAGCGAATTTAACCCAAGTCGATTGTTCGACACTGACCTGAGTCGGTTTGATCGCGAACAAGTCAAGTTCGCTTTTAGTGCATTTTCCAGAATGTTGGTTTATGAGACTGCCCATGTCGTTTTTTTTGTAGCCGCTGCTGTTGTCGTTGTTACGAGAAAATGTCTGTCTTGCTTCGTCTGATGGCCGCGGCACGTTTCTTTCTCTTGGCTGCTTTTCGCCGTTTCGACCCTGCCTCACTGGGAGGGTTCCTGAACGAGCGCTGTACCGAACGCAATAATGTCGCACCCGCTTCTCTGCTGCGTTTTATAGCGGCAGCCCTAGGAGACTGCCCGCTCAACACGTCACCGGCCATTTGCGCCCCTGTTTGTACGATTTGCTTCCCAACGTGTTTCGCTCCACTTTTCAACATAGGCAAAACAGCTCTACCGAGTGTTGCGAATAGGCTACCTAAACCTGCGCCGTTTTGCGGTCGCCCACCGGCATAATAAGGTAATGCACCACCGGCTTGTGTCATGTAATATTGTTCAAAATCACGAATATCGTCTTGAACGCAATAGGGAGTGCCGCAATGGCGTTGCATTTCACTGAAATTGCAAAGGTTTTTTTCTCAGGTGAAGTGTAACCACCACACGACCACTTTCAAAAGGAATTTCGGCCCCGAATTCGTTTCTTAAACTTAGTTCTATGCTGCGGATCGTGTTCGCTCTGACTGGATGGTAAGATAATCTGTTGAACCTTTTAAATACAGTCGCGCCAGGTTCTCCTTGTACCGGTATGGTGTTAAGCAATGGCACGATTGAATCACCCACAATGCGTCCGTGTAAAATGTCAGAATAGACAAAGATAGAAGAAAACGCGTGATTTTCAAGTGTACAGGGCCTGCGGCCTGTGTGACTCCCCGCTTCGAGCGTCGCCGCCTTTGTGGTAGGATCGTTCCCCAACAAGTGCCATAAATCAGGTGACAGCTTCATCCGACACCCTCGCGGTAGATTAATTTTGGTAAATCGTGTCACAGGGTCAAATGCGACTATGTTTTTGATTACACCGCCCTCGGGAGGGTAAGTTTCGTCATCCAGTTCGCGGAGCTCCCGTTTAAAACGTTTACTGCCTTCGACCCTAATTAATTTTCTCATTCCATTCGTAATTTCCGATCCACTTTTTTAGTTTCCATTGGGAAGGGTAAAGTTCGCAATTGGCGCGCGTTCACCTGCACTAATTCCGAACCACATGTCATTAAATTTCTCATTCTTCCACGTCCGCGGGTACTGGATATCGCTCAGCGCGACCCCACGCCTTTTTCGTTTTTCCAGTACCTTCTCCACGGTAAAAAGATCCTTTTCCACACTTTGTAATTCTTCTTCGTAAAATGAACCTCTAATTAAGTCACTGTTGTAATCGTTCAAAAAATAGGTGCGAGGAATTGTTCGACGGCGAGTGTTGACAAAAAAAATTTCCTCTGACCAGTTTTGCAGATAACCTTTCTTAAACATTCCGCGGGTGACCGCGATCCGCACCGGTGCACCCACCACAAATTTCCAAGTCCGAGAAGAAGGTCGCGGTAAATCACCGTATAAGTTTTGCCAAATTATTTCCTTGTTGGCTCTGTTCAACGACACGGGGGTTGTTCGAATACTCCGGTGATACGAATTGTTGTATCCCTCCACTAAATCATCCAAAACTTCGATGTATTTGGTCTTGGATGTGTGCGTGAAATAACGCCACATGCGCTGTTTCAACGTGCGGTTGAAGCGTTCTACGATCGACGCTTTTGTTTCGTCGTTGTAAGTGGTGAAAAACTCGACTTTACATTTGCGTAACCACGCTTGAAATTTGTTATTGACAAACTCCTTTCCGCGGTCGGTTTGCAATCGTTTCGGTCTGCGATCTGTTGTTTTAAAGATTTTCTCAAACGCTTTTACAAGACTTAAACCCGTTTTTGTTTTTATTGGAATCACCCAAGCGAATTTAGACAAAACATCAATCACAGTCAACAAATACTTAAAGCCCTTGTTGTACGCACTCAGTCTCGTAACGTCCACGAGATCCGCCTGCCATTGGTGGTCTATACCACCGACCACCACTTTCAAGCGTTTAAAATTTCGACGGACAGGCTTGTGAAGCGTGTAGGTGTCTTGACTTTGCAACCACCTTTTCACCTCACCCCTTTTCCGTCCGGTGGCGTGTGAGAGTCGACTGACTCCACCAAAAGCACCGCGATGCGACGGCGAAAAGTACACGTTTGAAAACTTTACAGATTTATCCATCGTTTCGCCAACCGACTTGTCCTCGCTTGACCTGAAGTGGATACGACTGGGCGCCGACGGCTTGAAGGCACGTCTTTTCTATACCCAAACAACATTGACGGCATGTTGACTTTCTCCAAGGCAGACATAAAATCATTCCAACCAATCGGTTTTGAAGCCAGACGCCTAGGCCGCACGGCAGAATGCACCAAATCTTCTATGTGACTGCCGTTTATTACGCGCCCTTCAATTAAAAGCTCGCCAGTTGGAGAGAAATCGATGTTGGGTTTTTTTTTGACAAAGTCCATCATTCGCTTTGCCTTGTGCTGGAAGGTTCTCGGGGTGGAGTCGACAAGGTGTTTTTCTATCAGGAATTTTTCGGTCGGACGTTCCGTTTCTTCTTGCTTTGTCCCCGTGATCGTCACTTCCAACGGTTT
This sequence comes from Ascidia mentula, assembly GCF_947561715.1. Classification (NCBI taxonomy): domain Eukaryota; kingdom Metazoa; phylum Chordata; class Ascidiacea; order Phlebobranchia; family Ascidiidae; genus Ascidia; species Ascidia mentula. Next base: position 17,020,664 of record NC_138570.1, on the reverse strand, counting down.
GCTGACATTGTTCTTGTCATAAAACCGATAACGATAAAGCGCTTGGTTGTATAACTTAACTTTTTCTTCCAGCGGAATTGATTCCGATAAAATGTCTTGCATTTTCCTGTCCAACGTGGACAACGCGTTTTCAACCGGAGTCGAACGCGATGAAATTTTGTCTTGCAGTGTTTTAATAATATTCGGATCGACAAGAGCAAGTTTTTGAACGCTTTCCATTATTTTCCACCAGTAAAGAGTTTGCCCAGGACCGGAATTACTGAACCTATGAGTGGGGCCAGCAAGGCAGAAAGGAAACCTCCACGCTGAATTATCTGGCGTTTTTTTACAAGAGAAACTGACTTCTTTCCTAACTGACGAATACCCTTTTTATATTTACACAGCTTTGCGCGTTGAGGATGAGACAAAGGTACGTTCCCCTTTAAAACGTTCAACGCACATTCACAAATACACTGAAGCAGTTTTCGATCAGCACCTTTTATAATCGTTCGAACGAGTTTTGGTTTGGCCGAAGCAAGTGTGGCAAGAACAGAAGCGTGGTCATTTAGTCGCATTGACATTTTTTAGAGCCTCTTTGAGTTTTCGGAACGTACACAATCTGCGTTTCCCCGCGAAAAATGTTTGTACGCCAGCGAAATTTCACCGGTGTTGACTGTTTAAAGTCCAAAAGTAAATAACCGTGGGCGCCCCTCGTTGCGTCTCTATAAGATTCTTGCAGCGCTCGACCGCGACCAGGTTGAATTTTTGAAAACGACCAAATAGTGTGCGTTCAAACTAATTGTACGGTGCTCTTGTCCTTTGTGAAACAAATTTTGGACGATATAAATTACACTAATGTTTCTGTGATGACTTCCCTTAGTGAAAAGATTGGTCACGTTCGCATCACATTCGCGCATTAAATCGTCCAGAATTAAAAGTGTTCGCTTCGAAGAATCAAAGTCGGTCACCATGCCTTGAACAAATTCCACCCCATCTATCTCGTCATAGGCAGATTGCCATTCTCCATAACACCACACAACACGCTCGGGTGTTGGGACCGTCAGTTTTTCCTCTATCAACCGTTTGACAAAAACCGATTTACCGCAAGAAGAAGGCCCGGCTACCAGGCATGTAAACGGATGTAGAAACTCCATTTTGTTTAATAACGTGTGTACCTGTTGCACCTTAAACATACGGAAAGTCGCACAAAAACATCGCTTTAAATACTTTATTTCACAGCACACAAACGAATCACCAGCGAATCAAATAAGTCAGTATTTCAGTAATATCAGGTGTCAATGTCCCCACACGTTCTCGCGCACACGTCTCTTCCCAGTTTGGTCCACAAACATCTTTTCCAACCCCATCACTTTCTCGCGAACATGATTTCACGAAGTTTTCTCCTTTATACCTGAGAAGAAACTCACATCGAGGTGAATGTCGGGCATGTTCCTCCCAAGGTGAGTCGTGCAACTCCCAGTTGAAAAGTCCACGCCCACAATACCAACACTTCACTTTATCACCACTCCCCGTGAAGTAAAAACCAGCTTCGGCGAGTTCTGACGGCGACGCATGGATGTGATAGGGCCAAAAACCAGTCCCGAATGATTTCAACCGCTTTGTTTCATTCGACATCGTCAAAAACTTGGGTTGTAAACAAGGAAACTTTTTAACACGTTCAAGAACCCAGTTTGGAGTGCCCAACGTCGAACACAGCAAATCTCCTGCACTCATCATTTTTTCTTGAACCAGAAAGTGGCACTAACAATACACTCGTTTGAATTCAATCGCACTATTTATATTCTTAAACACCGCATTCGACCGACCGCATAAACCAATATGCTTCCTGTCACACACACCCGACTTTCTCAGAACTCTTGCGGAAGCCCGAAAGCGTGAAGCCCGAAAGCTAAAAGGGCTCTATTTTAGCGGAGAAGCGGGCTCGGAGCTAAAGATCTGATCGGAGGAGGGGGACATTTTTCGGAGCCAAGGACCTTATCGGAGGAAGACCTACATCCGAGGAACTATTGCTGCATCTTCATGGCGAGCCTATACTACTTTCATCTCTTGGTAATTTTGTAACAGTCACAAAAGTCAAACAGCAAGGCCTTTTAAATGAAGATTTGGCTGCCTTGCTTTTATTAGCTGCCTGAGCGTAGCTAGTTTTGTCCCTCTCCATTTTGCGTCCGCACCCGACGCGCGCAACTTTAGAATGTTGTCAACGCCAATAACAACCAGAGAAATACCGACACCCCATTATAGCGCCCACTCCCGGATGATACATCATCAAAATTTGTCCACGCGATGTCATTGTTTTTTTCGAAATTTATCCTCACTGAATCCGACTGTATAGCATATATGGCATACATACACATATAGCAAAAATAATATGCCACCAATAAACGTACTGTATAAGACCTTTCACGACAATAGCCAAAATAACCGGAAAACGCCCCACATTACCGCCCACCTGTGGACTACACATTAACCTCCAAATAACCACCAGATGTCACTGTTTTTTCCCGTACGCGTTTGTTATTGTATTGTTGTTTGTATTTGTTGTTCTCGCTCGCCATTTATTTGCGCCAACTTGTGGACAATAATTTAATGATTGACCAATCACTAGGAGTCGGTATATTCTCCCGTACGCGTTTTTACTTCTATTGTTTTTTTTTCCTTGTTGTTCTTACTCGCTATTTATCAGCGCCCACTAACAAAAAAATATTTAAATACTAACTATCACCAGGCGTCACTATGAGTTGTTAACCCTTCCTTCCGCGTTGTTTTCTTATATTGTTGTTTATTTGTTGTTTCCAACCCTGAAGTTTCGCAAACAGTAAGTTCTCCTTTCTCTGAAAACTCTCCTTCCTCGAGTTTCCAGGAGGGACAGAGTGAGAATTCATCTTCCTCCACTACTGAATAAGACTCCTTCAGCGTGCTTTCCGAGATCAGATACGCCAGTTCATCACCATTGTACGCCCCTGCATCACCAGCGTATGATCCATCATTACAGCGTACGTGCCCCCCGAGGTTCAACGCCGAAGCACCCACGGTCTCCGATCCGGTGTACCTTCCACCCGAAGTGAGGAACACCAGCATCCAGTCGCCGATCACAACCTCGATCCCGTACAAACCCGTACAGGGATGAAGAAAGAAGAGGAAGAAGAGTCTTTCACCCTAAAAGCAGTACTCTAAGTGCTGCCACATACTCTTCCCGTCCGACGACGACATCTACCGTTGCAAATACAACCGAAACATGTAAATGGGGCATACGCATACCGCAAGACTTTGACACGACTATTTAGCGCCATTTTGAAATTTCTCGCGTCAGCGCAACCGTTGTGACAAAATAACTCCATTTGTTTATTCACCCAAAAAGCGCAGTTTTAATTTGATTAAATTAGAGCGAAAACTAAATTTTGATATTGATTTCTCGCTGATTAGAAAAGTTAAAGAAAAGGTTATTTGTTATGTAGTAAAGGTTTACAACCGGGACTTTACTGTTATCCATTCTTCATAGAATCGTCTCAAAAAAAAGGAAAAATTCTGCCAAGAACAAGACGACTCGATTGCAAGGTCGACCCACAACACTCTGAAGTGATGCAACATAGAGGATAATCAACTTGTATCGTATTCATTTTTCAACAGTTTTATTCATTTTCGCAACACTCGCCATATGTCGCATAGTTTGGTTGTGACTGCGTTTCCATTGTGTTTGAAATATTTTTCCAAAATTTTGGGTTTGTGTTCTGGCATCGCACAAACACCGTAAAAACATCCTGCTTTTCGCAACAACTGACAAGGGCAAAATTTAACGTGGACAAGGCTTGTGCTGTAAACATTAACCACACACTGCCGTACCTGACCACACGTAACTGTTCAGTCTGTACATACCGTTTCCCTGCCAGTGTGCTTTGCTTGATGCTGCTGTTTTATTTCCTCCTATATTGCTGTGACGAAACCAAATGAGGGGAAGGTTTTCCGAAGATTTCAAGCAACTAACATTGTATATATTGTATTTGTGATATATATATTAAACCTATCCCTTCCACGAACCAATCCATACTTTTTGACGCTCATCAAGCTTTCAGTGCAATCCGAAAAGTCGTTATCTATATACAAATTTGATAAATGGGACTGAGGTTTGTGTCGGTGATTAACAACATGTTTGCATAAATACAGTCAGCAAGATCAGGTTTTCTTTTGTGAAAACAAACAATCCTTCACACTCACATATTTTTACTGAAAACAACAGCACTATATAAACAAAAATAAAGTGTCAACGCATTCAATGCCGAACAAATAATAGAGAGTTTAGGTCTGAAAAGTCGTCCCAGTGCAGTAATGGATTATATCTCGGATACGTCATATGTGGGCTATATTGGAAACACATAAAATGGAGGCATACCCAACCACTGGAAACTTTAAAACACAAATATGACCCATATCTCAACTAAATAAATGGAACAGTTTCGGATGTGATAGCTGTGGAGTAATGACGATATCAGAGTAAACTAAAAAAAAATGCTCACGAAAACACACAGGTGAAAGAATAGGAAGGATTATAGATGCGATTATCTTTGCAAGGAATCCGGCAGCATTCCCACGACTTTCGTTGCCGTCTATTACTTTACCAATCTTAAACCCCGTCACTTTGGCACGTAGGCTGCACGTCATCAATCGTGACGTCACCGACTCTAAAGATTGGATCGGAGTGGAGGAAGTGAATGGCAGATGCGATATCGGCACAGAGTCGGACGTTGGCCAGGGGAGGGAGCCAGAAATCCTTCTTCCTGGTGTATTGGAGGAAGGGGAGGGTGTTCATACCGTCCACGTACTCGAACCAAACTCCGAACTCGTTTCGCTGGCGAGTGTGACCGAGTACGCGGATCACGTGATCGTGATTAGCCAACCGGGATAGTGAGACGCCCTCCGTCAATCAGCAACAAACGTACCAGCTCAATTAATGAGATTTGTGAACAACTGTAGGTCCATGTTTGAATTTTACATGAAAAACATTTATGTGATTTAAACCCAAAACCGTGTCAATATATTTACAAACTTACGTTTCCATCTGCTGTTCGGTCGATATTTCGTCCTCTATGTTAATGTACTGCACTGTTACATTTCCATGCATGTCATTCCACGCCTTCTGAACAAGCCTGAAGTTTCCGTTGTCAATAATTTTGTCCATGGAAAATGTCAGTTCGCTCGGAGGAACAAAACAACCCACAGCCTAAAGTAATGGATTTGTTAAACTGATCATAATCTAACTTAATGGTTGTCAGTTGTGTGCAGAATTACTGCATTGACAAAAGCGTTTCTTTTAGCATAAAATTGCATCACACGTTTGTTTCCAATCATGGATCTCGCAACACATTAAAAAAAAACGACCGCAAAATTCTTTTTTACAATAAACATTTTTCTACCTTCTTAGAAGCAAGTTTTTGGTCCAATATCTTTAACCTGGCTTCTGCTGCTTTGAGTTCCTGCAAAAAGAGTAACAGATCAAGTAAAATGTTCAATGATAATTTATCATAGCTGGTGTGTACACTCTGGAATCAAGAGACACAAGATGCAGATCTGCAACAAAACCCAGACATTGACATGACATCCTCTAGTTAATGTTGCAGATACACGATAACTAAAGGAAAAGGTTAAGGTTTAGTAAGGGCATGTGACTCACCAGGGGTCACCAAACTATGGTCCACAAGGCTAGTCCATGGGGCCCACCAGTCTAGCCCCCAAAATAGCACAACAGTTCATCCTACCCCACTATGAGATAAATCGTGTTTCTTTTGTTATATACTGACGTGGATAATAGGCTGAAGTCTTCAGTATTTAAACTGACTTTCCATTTGTTTCCTCAACGTTGCATTTGCCCAAAGTTGTGACGAAGAGAGAATTCTTTTTCCACACTTCAAACATTTTTTATGAATCCTTCAAATGGTTCTTCCATTGCAAAGAGAGCTTCCTAAAACTGAAAAACACACATGACAAATTCAATGACATGTAAGTGATAGGTGACATATTTCTTACCCAGCCCCCGGCCAGTGGCACGCTTCACCATAACTAAGGTTGGCAAGATCACATCCCAGATGAACAACCTGTAATAACTGGAACACAAATATGTATATATGTTAAAAATACGAAATTACAAGTACACAGAAAAAAGTAACCATCTGTTCCAGCTGTTTTAACAATACAGAATACAACACAAAAAGCTACACATTTTACAATAAACAAAATATCAAACTGACCCCTCTGATTAAAGTCCTGGTCTCCATGGTAGCAAGTCTGGAATCAACAATCTTGATGGCAACAATTTGTGCACCAGGTGTAATAAAATTTTTGTCTGGTTCATCCGCGAAGTTATGGCTACAACATCACCCAGGTAATCGCCCAGTAGTTATGGCTGCAACATGCATTCCATGTGACCCTACAGGATATAAAAAACAAATGTGACTCAACAATATACTAAGGCGATTAATACAATTAGCAACAACACACAGAACTTTTCCTTCTTCATAAATGCTCACGAAAAAATTGAACATAGACATTGTTAAGAATTATAATTGAATATTTTCACATGGATGCTTGATGTGCAACAACATCACTAGTCACCAAGCTGCACTGTTGAGAACTGATATGTTTGACAGCATACTGCTTTAACTTTTGCCTGTCCAAATTGTTTAAACATCACCATATTTGACTTACTGCTTCGTGTACTCCAAATACACCAGAAAGAAGAATTTCTTTGACATTTCATCGGGTGCAAAAAATCCCACATTAACAAATTTTATAACGGCATAATCGAATGCTGCCTGAGCATAATGAGGAGTCCACAAATGTCTGTTTGGATTATCCTGATGATGGACCAACTGTCGCCCTTCAAATAAACACATGTCTATTTTATCCCAAAAAAGGTAACTGGAGAAAACTTACGTCACTGTGACGTCACTAATATCTTCGGTTAGTGACGTCACAGTGACGTAATTTTTGGTGTGACGTCATAACTTGACCCCACCTTCATTGTGACGTAATTTGGGGGTTCCCCGATTTTTAGAAGATAGGTACGTACAATAGTACACTAGACCCAAATTCTAATTGATGGCTACTATGTCCTGGGTGTCTCACACCTAAATTTACAAAAACAGTTTGCTTAATGGCTGAAAAAAAGCCTGGGCCGTATATTTTTATCAATGTCACCAATTTTTTTAAAAAATAAGCTCATAAAATTTAATGTACGTTAAAACACACGAAAAGGTTTCAAAATACTTACAAAGCATGTCCTTAGAGATCCCATTTTGAATCTTTGCTTTCCACAACTTAATTTTTGGATCCAAGAACACCGTTCTGCGACAGGGCTGCCAGATGGTCAAAACACCTTCCACCCGAAGTGAGGAACACCAGCATCCAGTCGCCGATCACAACCTCGATCCCGTACAAACCCGTACAGGGATGAAGAAAGAAGAGGAAGAAGAGTCTTTCACCCTAAAAGCAGTACTCTAAGTGCTGCCACATACTCTTCCCGTCCGACGACGACATCTACCGTTGCAAATACAACCGAAACATGTAAATGGGGCATACGCATACCGCAAGACTTTGACACGACTATTTAGCGCCATTTTGAAATTTCTCGCGTCAGCGCAACCGTTGTGACAAAATAACTCCATTTGTTTATTCACCCAAAAAGCGCAGTTTTAATTTGATTAAATTAGAGCGAAAACTAAATTTTGATATTGATTTCTCGCTGATTAGAAAAGTTAAAGAAAAGGTTATTTGTTATGTAGTAAAGGTTTACAACCGGGACTTTACTGTTATCCATTCTTCATAGAATCGTCTCAAAAAAAAGGAAAAATTCTGCCAAGAACAAGACGACTCGATTGCAAGGTCGACCCACAACACTCTGAAGTGATGCAACATAGAGGATAATCAACTTGTATCGTATTCATTTTTCAACAGTTTTATTCATTTTCGCAACACTCGCCATATGTCGCATAGTTTGGTTGTGACTGCGTTTCCATTGTGTTTGAAATATTTTTCCAAAATTTTGGGTTTGTGTTCTGGCATCGCACAAACACCGTAAAAACATCCTGCTTTTCGCAACAACTGACAAGGGCAAAATTTAACGTGGACAAGGCTTGTGCTGTAAACATTAACCACACACTGCCGTACCTGACCACACGTAACTGTTCAGTCTGTACATACCGTTTCCCTGCCAGTGTGCTTTGCTTGATGCTGCTGTTTTATTTCCTCCTATATTGCTGTGACGAAACCAAATGAGGGGAAGGTTTTCCGAAGATTTCAAGCAACTAACATTGTATATATTGTATTTGTGATATATATATTAAACCTATCCCTTCCACGAACCAATCCATACTTTTTGACGCTCATCAAGCTTTCAGTGCAATCCGAAAAGTCGTTATCTATATACAAATTTGATAAATGGGACTGAGGTTTGTGTCGGTGATTAACAACATGTTTGCATAAATACAGTCAGCAAGATCAGGTTTTCTTTTGTGAAAACAAACAATCCTTCACACTCACATATTTTTACTGAAAACAACAGCACTATATAAACAAAAATAAAGTGTCAACGCATTCAATGCCGAACAAATAATAGAGAGTTTAGGTCTGAAAAGTCGTCCCAGTGCAGTAATGGATTATATCTCGGATACGTCATATGTGGGCTATATTGGAAACACATAAAATGGAGGCATACCCAACCACTGGAAACTTTAAAACACAAATATGACCCATATCTCAACTAAATAAATGGAACAGTTTCGGATGTGATAGCTGTGGAGTAATGAAGATATCAGAGTAAACTAAAAAAAAATGCTCACGAAAACACACAGGTGAAAGAATAGGAAGGATTATAGATGCGATTATCTTTGCAAGGAATCCGGCAGCATTCCCACGACTTTCGTTGCCGTCTATTACTTTACCAATCTTAAACCCCGTCACTTTGGCACGTAGGCTGCACGTCATCAATCGTGACGTCACCGACTCTAAAGATTGGATCGGAGTGGAGGAAGTGAATGGCAGATGCGATATCGGCACAGAGTCGGACGTTGGCCAGGGGAGGGAGCCAGAAATCCTTCTTCCTGGTGTATTGGAGGAAGGGGAGGGTGTTCATACCGTCCACGTACTCGAACCAAACTCCGAACTCGTTTCGCTGGCGAGTGTGACCGAGTACGCGGATCACGTGATCGTGATTAGCCAACCGGGATAGTGAGACGCCCTCCGTCAATCAGCAACAAACGTACCAGCTCAATTAATGAGATTTGTGAACAACTGTAGGTCCATGTTTGAATTTTACATGAAAAACATTTATGTGATTTAAACCCAAAACCGTGTCAATATATTTACAAACTTACGTTTCCATCTGCTGTTCGGTCGATATTTCGTCCTCTATGTTAATGTACTGCACTGTTACATTTCCATGCATGTCATTCCACGCCTTCTGAACAAGCCTGAAGTTTCCGTTGTCAATAATTTTGTCCATGGAAAATGTCAGTTCGCTCGGAGGAACAAAACAACCCACAGCCTAAAGTAATGGATTTGTTAAACTGATCATAATCTAACTTAATGGTTGTCAGTTGTGTGCAGAATTACTGCATTGACAAAAGCGTTTCTTTTAGCATAAAATTGCATCACACGTTTGTTTCCAATCATGGATCTCGCAACACATTAAAAAAAAACGACCGCAAAATTCTTTTTTACAATAAACATTTTTCTACCTTCTTAGAAGCAAGTTTTTGGTCCAATATCTTTAACCTGGCTTCTGCTGCTTTGAGTTCCTGCAAAAAGAGTAACAGATCAAGTAAAATGTTCAATGATAATTTATCATAGCTGGTGTGTACACTCTGGAATCAAGAGACACAAGATGCAGATCTGCAACAAAACCCAGACATTGACATGACATCCTCTAGTTAATGTTGCAGATACACGATAACTAAAGGAAAAGGTTAAGGTTTAGTAAGGGCATGTGACTCACCAGGGGTCACCAAACTATGGTCCACAAGGCTAGTCCATGGGGCCCACCAGTCTAGCCCCCAAAATAGCACAACAGTTCATCCTACCCCACTATGAGATAAATCGTGTTTCTTTTGTTATATACTGACGTGGATAATAGGCTGAAGTCTTCAGTATTTAAACTGACTTTCCATTTGTTTCCTCAACGTTGCATTTGCCCAAAGTTGTGACGAAGAGAGAATTCTTTTTCCACACTTCAAACATTTTTTATGAATCCTTCAAATGGTTCTTCCATTGCAAAGAGAGCTTCCTAAAACTGAAAAACACACATGACAAATTCAATGACATGTAAGTGATAGGTGACATATTTCTTACCCAGCCCCCGGCCAGTGGCACGCTTCACCATAACTAAGGTTGGCAAGATCACATCCCAGATGAACAACCTGTAATAACTGGAACACAAATATGTATATATGTTAAAAATACGAAATTACAAGTACACAGAAAAAAGTAACCATCTGTTCCAGCTGTTTTAACAATACAGAATACAACACAAAAAGCTACACATTTTACAATAAACAAAATATCAAACTGACCCCTCTGATTAAAGTCCTGGTCTCCATGGTAGCAAGTCTGGAATCAACAATCTTGATGGCAACAATTTGTGCACCAGGTGTAATAAAATTTTTGTCTGGTTCATCCGCGAAGTTATGGCTACAACATCACCCAGGTAATCGCCCAGTAGTTATGGCTGCAACATGCATTCCATGTGACCCTACAGGATATAAAAAACAAATGTGACTCAACAATATACTAAGGCGATTAATACAATTAGCAACAACACACAGAACTTTTCCTTCTTCATAAATGCTCACGAAAAAATTGAACATAGACATTGTTAAGAATTATAATTGAATATTTTCACATGGATGCTTGATGTGCAACAACATCACTAGTCACCAAGCTGCACTGTTGAGAACTGATATGTTTGACAGCATACTGCTTTAACTTTTGCCTGTCCAAATTGTTTAAACATCACCATATTTGACTTACTGCTTCGTGTACTCCAAATACACCAGAAAGAAGAATTTCTTTGACATTTCATCGGGTGCAAAAAATCCCACATTAACAAATTTTATAACGGCATAATCGAATGCTGCCTGAGCATAATGAGGAGTCCACAAATGTCTGTTTGGATTATCCTGATGATGGACCAACTGTCGCCCTTCAAATAAACACATGTCTATTTTATCCCAAAAAAGGTAACTGGAGAAAACTTACGTCACTGTGACGTCACTAATATCTTCGGTTAGTGACGTCACAGTGACGTAATTTTTGGTGTGACGTCATAACTTGACCCCACCTTCATTGTGACGTAATTTGGGGGTTCCCCGATTTTTAGAAGATAGGTACGTACAATAGTACACTAGACCCAAATTCTAATTGATGGCTACTATGTCCTGGGTGTCTCACACCTAAATTTACAAAAACAGTTTGCTTAATGGCTGAAAAAAAGCCTGGGCCGTATATTTTTATCAATGTCACCAATTTTTTTAAAAAATAAGCTCATAAAATTTAATGTACGTTAAAACACACGAAAAGGTTTCAAAATACTTACAAAGCATGTCCTTAGAGATCCCATTTTGAATCTTTGCTTTCCACAACTTAATTTTTGGATCCAAGAACACCGTTCTGCGACAGGGCTGCCAGATGGTCAAAACACCTTCCACCCGAAGTGAGGAACACCAGCATCCAGTCGCCGATCACAACCTCGATCCCGTACAAACCCGTACAGGGATGAAGAAAGAAGAGGAAGAAGAGTCTTTCACCCTAAAAGCAGTACTCTAAGTGCTGCCACATACTCTTCCCGTCCGACGACGACATCTACCGTTGCAAATACAACCGAAACATGTAAATGGGGCATACGCATACCGCAAGACTTTGACACGACTATTTAGCGCCATTTTGAAATTTCTCGCGTCAGCGCAACCGTTGTGACAAAATAACTCCATTTGTTTATTCACCCAAAAAGCGCAGTTTTAATTTGATTAAATTAGAGCGAAAACTAAATTTTGATATTGATTTCTCGCTGATTAGAAAAGTTAAAGAAAAGGTTATTTGTTATGTAGTAAAGGTTTACAACCGGGACTTTACTGTTATCCATTCTTCATAGAATCGTCTCAAAAAAAAGGAAAAATTCTGCCAAGAACAAGACGACTCGATTGCAAGGTCGACCCACAACACTCTGAAGTGATGCAACATAGAGGATAATCAACTTGTATCGTATTCATTTTTCAACAGTTTTATTCATTTTCGCAACACTCGCCATATGTCGCATAGTTTGGTTGTGACTGCGTTTCCATTGTGTTTGAAATATTTTTCCAAAATTTTGGGTTTGTGTTCTGGCATCGCACAAACACCGTAAAAACATCCTGCTTTTCGCAACAACTGACAAGGGCAAAATTTAACGTGGACAAGGCTTGTGCTGTAAACATTAACCACACACTGCCGTACCTGACCACACGTAACTGTTCAGTCTGTACATACCGTTTCCCTGCCAGTGTGCTTTGCTTGATGCTGCTGTTTTATTTCCTCCTATATTGCTGTGACGAAACCAAATGAGGGGAAGGTTTTCCGAAGATTTCAAGCAACTAACATTGTATATATTGTATTTGTGATATATATATTAAACCTATCCCTTCCACGAACCAATCCATACTTTTTGACGCTCATCAAGCTTTCAGTGCAATCCGAAAAGTCGTTATCTATATACAAATTTGATAAATGGGACTGAGGTTTGTGTCGGTGATTAACAACATGTTTGCATAAATACAGTCAGCAAGATCAGGTTTTCTTTTGTGAAAACAAACAATCCTTCACACTCACATATTTTTACTGAAAACAACAGCACTATATAAACAAAAATAAAGTGTCAACGCATTCAATGCCGAACAAATAATAGAGAGTTTAGGTCTGAAAAGTCGTCCCAGTGCAGTAATGGATTATATCTCGGATACGTCATATGTGGGCTATATTGGAAACACATAAAATGGAGGCATACCCAACCACTGGAAACTTTAAAACACAAATATGACCCATATCTCAACTAAATAAATGGAACAGTTTCGGATGTGATAGCTGTGGAGTAATGACGATATCAGAGTAAACTAAAAAAAAATGCTCACGAAAACACACAGGTGAAAGAATAGGAAGGATTATAGATGCGATTATCTTTGCAAGGAATCCGGCAGCATTCCCACGACTTTCGTTGCCGTCTATTACTTTACCAATCTTAAACCCCGTCACTTTGGCACGTAGGCTGCACGTCATCAATCGTGACGTCACCGACTCTAAAGATTGGATCGGAGTGGAGGAAGTGAATGGCAGATGCGATATCGGCACAGAGTCGGACGTTGGCCAGGGGAGGGAGCCAGAAATCCTTCTTCCTGGTGTATTGGAGGAAGGGGAGGGTGTTCATACCGTCCACGTACTCGAACCAAACTCCGAACTCGTTTCGCTGGCGAGTGTGACCGAGTACGCGGATCACGTGATCGTGATTAGCCAACCGGGATAGTGAGACGCCCTCCGTCAATCAGCAACAAACGTACCAGCTCAATTAATGAGATTTGTGAACAACTGTAGGTCCATGTTTGAATTTTACATGAAAAACATTTATGTGATTTAAACCCAAAACCGTGTCAATATATTTACAAACTTACGTTTCCATCTGCTGTTCGGTCGATATTTCGTCCTCTATGTTAATGTACTGCACTGTTACATTTCCATGCATGTCATTCCACGCCTTCTGAACAAGCCTGAAGTTTCCGTTGTCAATAATTTTGTCCATGGAAAATGTCAGTTCGCTCGGAGGAACAAAACAACCCACAGCCTAAAGTAATGGATTTGTTAAACTGATCATAATCTAACTTAATGGTTGTCAGTTGTGTGCAGAATTACTGCATTGACAAAAGCGTTTCTTTTAGCATAAAATTGCATCACACGTTTGTTTCCAATCATGGATCTCGCAACACATTAAAAAAAAACGACCGCAAAATTCTTTTTTACAATAAACATTTTTCTACCTTCTTAGAAGCAAGTTTTTGGTCCAATATCTTTAACCTGGCTTCTGCTGCTTTGAGTTCCTGCAAAAAGAGTAACAGATCAAGTAAAATGTTCAATGATAATTTATCATAGCTGGTGTGTACACTCTGGAATCAAGAGACACAAGATGCAGATCTGCAACAAAACCCAGACATTGACATGACATCCTCTAGTTAATGTTGCAGATACACGATAACTAAAGGAAAAGGTTAAGGTTTAGTAAGGGCATGTGACTCACCAGGGGTCACCAAACTATGGTCCACAAGGCTAGTCCATGGGGCCCACCAGTCTAGCCCCCAAAATAGCACAACAGTTCATCCTACCCCACTATGAGATAAATCGTGTTTCTTTTGTTATATACTGACGTGGATAATAGGCTGAAGTCTTCAGTATTTAAACTGACTTTCCATTTGTTTCCTCAACGTTGCATTTGCCCAAAGTTGTGACGAAGAGAGAATTCTTTTTCCACACTTCAAACATTTTTTATGAATCCTTCAAATGGTTCTTCCATTGCAAAGAGAGCTTCCTAAAACTGAAAAACACACATGACAAATTCAATGACATGTAAGTGATAGGTGACATATTTCTTACCCAGCCCCCGGCCAGTGGCACGCTTCACCATAACTAAGGTTGGCAAGATCACATCCCAGATGAACAACCTGTAATAACTGGAACACAAATATGTATATATGTTAAAAATACGAAATTACAAGTACACAGAAAAAAGTAACCATCTGTTCCAGCTGTTTTAACAATACAGAATACAACACAAAAAGCTACACATTTTACAATAAACAAAATATCAAACTGACCCCTCTGATTAAAGTCCTGGTCTCCATGGTAGCAAGTCTGGAATCAACAATCTTGATGGCAACAATTTGTGCACCAGGTGTAATAAAATTTTTGTCTGGTTCATCCGCGAAGTTATGGCTACAACATCACCCAGGTAATCGCCCAGTAGTTATGGCTGCAACATGCATTCCATGTGACCCTACAGGATATAAAAAACAAATGTGACTCAACAATATACTAAGGCGATTAATACAATTAGCAACAACACACAGAACTTTTCCTTCTTCATAAATGCTCACGAAAAAATTGAACATAGACATTGTTAAGAATTATAATTGAATATTTTCACATGGATGCTTGATGTGCAACAACATCACTAGTCACCAAGCTGCACTGTTGAGAACTGATATGTTTGACAGCATACTGCTTTAACTTTTGCCTGTCCAAATTGTTTAAACATCACCATATTTGACTTACTGCTTCGTGTACTCCAAATACACCAGAAAGAAGAATTTCTTTGACATTTCATCGGGTGCAAAAAATCCCACATTAACAAATTTTATAACGGCATAATCGAATGCTGCCTGAGCATAATGAGGAGTCCACAAATGTCTGTTTGGATTATCCTGATGATGGACCAACTGTCGCCCTTCAAATAAACACATGTCTATTTTATCCCAAAAAAGGTAACTGGAGAAAACTTACGTCACTGTGACGTCACTAATATCTTCGGTTAGTGACGTCACAGTGACGTAATTTTTGGTGTGACGTCATAACTTGACCCCACCTTCATTGTGACGTAATTTGGGGGTTCCCCGATTTTTAGAAGATAGGTACGTACAATAGTACACTAGACCCAAATTCTAATTGATGGCTACTATGTCCTGGGTGTCTCACACCTAAATTTACAAAAACAGTTTGCTTAATGGCTGAAAAAAAGCCTGGGCCGTATATTTTTATCAATGTCACCAATTTTTTTAAAAAATAAGCTCATAAAATTTAATGTACGTTAAAACACACGAAAAGGTTTCAAAATACTTACAAAGCATGTCCTTAGAGATCCCATTTTGAATCTTTGCTTTCCACAACTTAATTTTTGGATCCAAGAACACCGTTCTGCGACAGGGCTGCCAGATGGTCAAAACACTTGACGGCCAATTTTTTTTTCTCTTACGGCCAAAATTCGGCCAAATCACGTTTTTGATATTTTTTTTCTCTCACGGCCAAAATTCGGCCAAATCACGTTATAAGTTTGATGATTTATTGATTTCTACAAAAACGACTACATAGCCGGAAATAAATTCGTAAATTGTATGCTCAAAACACTGTTATCTATATGCTTATCAGTGGTTTCAACACCGGTTATGTTGCTAAAGCATTACGATTGCAGCATAATTCTTCACCAACTCAGTCAAGATCAGTTTATGACGTAACAATTTTTCGGAGGCAGATTTATGACAACACAATCGTCCACAAATCTGTTGATAACCTGAAACCAGCAATGCTTTTTGTGGATTTATATAGTACCAAGTGAAATTCGGCCAAATTCGGCCAAATATCTGCCTTACGGCCAAACGATTTTTTCGCGGCCAGGCCGTGTGTTTCAAAAAGTCAGGGAATTTTTGTTGTACATTAAAAGTATAGTAAATTTGTATTTCACGGCATTGGTAACTATCACAATACTTAAAAATGACAACTTGACAGCCTTTTTTCAAACACATTTTTGCCAACACTTCTGTGTAGAAAAAACTCACGCTTGACTGCGTTTGCTTCTCCTTCCACTGTTTTTCCTTGTGCTTAATCGAGGTGTCGTGCGTTGCTGTGTTGGTAATATACTTGTTACGACGCAAGCGACAATCTAAGGAAATTGTAAGTCGTTGCACATCAGGTCACTCGCTAAAAAAATCAGTACAGCAATAAAATGCTGTTCAGTGAAGCGGAACCCCGACATTTCAACTCGTCGCCATTAATTCGAAAACTAGGGAACTGCGGTCCGACACGGGGAGTTTCGCACATTCGTGTACGATTTTTTTTAAAATGGGGCTATTGTGTACATTGGATTACTGGAATATTGGAACTTTTGTATCGTCTTGATCAAGTCTGGAATACAAGTGTTCGCTCCACAAATCCAAGGTGAGTAAGTTGGCTATTCTTTCTTCTAACGACCCTCTCAGTGCTTGTCATAAACATTAGAAGCACTATTAAACACCTCACTAACACACACTATTTGGAAAAAAAAGAAACAGAATTAAACACGACACACGTCTCATCAATGACATACCCTGGCACTTGGTAACATCCCGCAAAACCTCTTTACGCTTAAAACTAACTATCCAGCGAAATAGGGACAACCCCTTTTTCGAGGTGGTCCAGACCGACGTTTTCAACGCCTTCAACAACCAGAGAAATACCGACACCCCATAATAGCGCCCACTCCCGGATGACACATCATCAAAATTTTTCCACGCGATGTTATCGTTTTTTTTTATTTATCCTCACTGAAACCGACTGTATAGCATATATGGCATACATATACATATAGCAAAAATAATATGGCACCAATAAACCTACTGTATGAGACCTTTCACGGCATGACCAAAATAACCGAAAAACGCCCCACATTAGCGCCCACCTGGGGACTGTACATTAACCACCAAATAACCACCAGATGTCACTGTTTTTCCCCGTACGCGTTTGTTATTGTATTGTTGTTTGTATTGCTTGAGACATTGCGAGAGCAGAAAGGCTTTGTATTTTTGGCTTCAAAATAGCAATACGATTCAACACAAAGCACAAGCTGTATGGGAGTCCTTGGTCAACTTTGGAGTATCTTGGAGGCAAATATATAAAAATATACCTCAAGCTACAGTGGAAACTAAACTAATAAGCTTTCAAATTAATCTAAATCTCATGGCCATTGTGACCAACAAAAAGTTAAAGGATATGAAGTTTACAGAAACAGGTTCATGTGTCTTTTGCGAAAATGCCGCGGAAACTGTTTTCACATCTATTTGCAAATTGCCCTAATGCAGCACATTACTGGGAAAATGTATGCGGTTGGCTCAGTGCTAAACTTCGTGTCCCCTTTTATTTTTCTCCTTTGCATTTACTGTTCGGAATACATCAAAATAATAATATTTTTAAATGCTTTTTAAACTGCGCTCTTCTTTGTGCACGATTTGTAATTTATAGATGCAAATACGCTAAGAGGCAACCAACAACAACAACAGAATTTGTAAATATGTTGCAAACAATAAGATCCATTGAATTAAACATCGCCAGTGAGAAATACCGAACCGAATTATTACAAAAGAAAGTGGTCGTACGCTGCTTGACGTGAAGCATATACCCATGTAACTTGACTTCTTGTGCTGATTTCTCGCCATTAGGTTTACTGCGTTTTTTTAATGCTTTGTTGAGCCAGAGAGGTCTGTTGCATGCGTGGTCGGGGTTTTTGCTCAGGATTGAATTCGCAATGTTTATGATACAACGGAGGGTTCTCAATGGGATGAGGCTCCTCAAAATTGTACTTGATGGGCCGACCGTCGCGTTTAAGAGTGCCTCCAATCTGTTTGGGTGTAAGAATGGAGTTTGAAGACCCGTTATATTTTTTGTTTCCTCGCAAAATAATTCCCTGAGCGCTTTAAATTTTAGAGCCAACATATAGTTCTCAATATGTATCATGCCCGCCCCGCCGTTATCCAAACTTTTACACAGGGTGACTCTTTTAATTCGTTCCCAAGATGAGCCCCATATAAATTTAAATAAGGCTCGGTCGATTTTACAAATGCACTTTTTTGGGATGATCACTGGTAGGACGCACAGTTTGTATGTCAATAGAGGTATAATGAGACTCTTAGCTATTGTTATTTTGCCGAGAAGGGTTAATCCTCTGGTCGCCCAAAGGTTCATTACTATGTTCGCTTTTTTAGTGCCGGAGAAAAGTTTAGTTCGATAAGTTCCTCATCTTTGTATTTTGTGAGTGGTATTATAACCCCAAGGTACTTAATAGATTCCGAGGGCCATTGAAGACCATCCTTTTGAAATGGTTTGTGATGGATTGAGCGATTAGGACCTATGAAAAAGGCACAGGACTTTTCCATATTTACTTTGCAACCTGTCATTTCGCCGAACTCCTCTAAAATTTGAAAGATTTTGGTGAAATCCGCATCAGAACCTTTAGTAAAAACGAGTGTATCATCCGCAAATAAGGATGTTTTGTATTCTTTGTCGTTCGTATGCCTTCAAAATCACCCTGTCTAAGCGCAGTTGCTAGGCATTCGATGCAGAGCACGAATAACGTTGGGGAGAGTGGGTGTCCCTGTCTGACGCCACGTTCTATGTCAAAAGATTCTGAGAGAAAGTTGCTATTGGTGACTCTCGCAGAGGCATTTTGGTACAAGCATTTAATGAGATTGACAAATCTGACTCCGAACCCGAACGCAGAGAGAGTTGCGTAGATAAATTCCCACCCTAAAGTTTCAAAGGCTTTATAAATATCTAAAGACAGTACTGCCCCAGGAACGCGGTAATGGTCCGTACTGTCAATCATGTCGAACAGCAACCGGATATTTGTTCCTATATATCGGTGTGGAAGAAAGCCGTTTTGGTCGTTGGATACGATACCGTCGATAACACCGCGTATTCTTGTGTTAATCACTTTCGCGGCGATCTCATAGTCAACGTTTAGCAGGGTTATCGGGCGATAATTTTGGGCCTGTAAAAGGTCTTTTCCTGGTTTGGGAATTAGGGTGATAAGTCCTTCAGGTTGGCTTGCGGACATTTTACCGGTTTCAACCGTAAACTTCCATGCATTTAGGTAGACCAGTTTGATATCATCCCAAAATATCTTGTAAAATTCAACCGTGAAGCCATCCAAGCCTGGCGATTTGTTTTTTTGCATGGTTTTAATCACATTTAAAAATTCCGCTTCCGTTGTGTCCTCATTCAGTTTTTCCGCTTGTTCGCAAGTGATTTTTGGCAGTGCAAGCTTTTCTAGGTTACTTGTCAGCAGGGTGTTTGGAGTCGAACATGGAGGTTTCTCATACAGGTGGGTATAAAAACCAGCTAGGTTATTAAGTATTAATTTATGGTCAGTGGATATAGTCCCGTTGATTAATAATCTAGAGATGGTTTTTTTTGCGACATGTTGTTTTTTTAAGTTCAGGAAGTATTTTGTGTTTTTTTCTCCTTCTTCTGCCCAACGTACCCTACTCCGAATAATAGCACTTTTTGTTTGTCGCTCTAAAAGGGTGTCCAAGTTTCCTTTGGCTTTTGAAAGTGCTTCGACTCGCTTCTGGTTACTTACCAGCTTTCTTTTAAAGTCATCCTCAAACATTATCTTGTAACTGTTTGTTTATGTTCCCAATGCACTGATACCACTTTGATGCCAACCCAGGTGTCTGAAGTCTTGTATTTTTATAAAATCTTCGTACTTTTTAAAGATAAAATCCTGAGCATTTGAGGTAATGTTTTCATATGATGTGTCAACTGACATGGTCCTGATACCCTGCAGCATTAGTTATGATGTAAGACCACATACAATAATGCACAGTAAAAGAGAAAATACTGCAAGTTTTCCAACATTTCTTTTCACATTTTAGGCAAACATTTTGAAGCCAATCTTACAATGACCATTATGAAATGTCTTAAATACAGGTAAAAGAATAACTTTACACACACACTTCTGTTATGCTTTTGATGTAGTCTTCAATTTGAAGCTCAATGGCACGTAAATACTCATGTCGGGCTGTGTCCTGCGTCAAAACCAGTTGTAAATGTACTTAAGCGACCAAAAGTTGGAATAGGATCAGTTATGAGGTGGAATCTTTATAATGTCCGAAATGGAGAAAAATCAAAACAGGATCCAAACAGAAGTGAAAAGAGGTAAGTTGCGTGATTAAGACAGAAACATTAACTAATCATGCAGTAAATGTATTAAAAATTGCAAAAACTAAACCAAAGAATATATGCATCAAGAAATGTACAATTAATACAGAGGATCACATACTACCACACAACAATTGAAAACCAACCTCCAAATAAAGCCTTCCCAGATCATAGTTTCCGTCGTTCATGGATTTCATGTATCTCTCGATCCGTCTAAAAGTTTGTTTTCCATTTCTTTCTGACATTGTCCAGTGTGCGAAGCTTTTTCTTCTGTTCTCGGGACAAACGTGTTTGTAACCAAACTGGCAGACCACCTTCATGTAGTCAACAGGAAGATCTTCAAAACCACAAATTACAAATATGCAATTTGTAAGCAAATGATACCATTTATAACTATAGTTTTACATATTTTGAATCTTTTTATTAAATTTCAGTGCAAGTTAATGCACAAAAATAGTGGAACAACATTTAGAACAGGACGTGTACAATGCAAATACATGCATAATGAAAATTTTATTTTGGATCAGAACATAGAAATATTGGAAAGCTGCAGACAGGGTGTGTACACACACTGTTTTGACCAGTAAGGTCTCATCAGTGTAGCTGTTGACAGTGGCACTGTGCTAGCTTTTACACTAGCGGGCACACTAATTTCCACTTTGTGGTACCTTTCGGTGAACGTCGATCTGTTTGGTACCCGATACTGAGTACCGAACAATAGAGACGACGAACCACTGTGGAGCGCACTATGGCCAAACGGATCTGCTTGGTAACCGATAGTGCTATAGGCAAAAACACCAATGCAATATATGTGAAAAAAAACACCATGGCCAAACGGATCTCACCTTACAGGTCGAAACAGTGCGTGTACACACCCTGTCTGCAGCTTTCCAATATTATGGCTTATTTTTACATATAAATATACGCCGCAGAACCAACCTTTTGAGTGTGTAACATCTTTGACTGAAGGCAGAGTGTAGCACATACAGCTATCAAATGCTACAGAAAGTGGATCAAAGGAATATTCTGAGGTGGAATATTTTGTGAAAACTGTTTTGAGATAGTCATTATTTTGTCCATATTTGGGGCCTTTGTATTCATGGATGACAAAAACCAATTCCTTGCAAAAAGAAACATTTATAAGTGATTTATTACAATGCAACCAGAAAACTTGTGAATTACAAATAATTTTGTTTCAAATACCATTGAATGTATCGTACATATCACATAACATACAATGTGTTTTAAATATTCAAGTTAATTATACCTGCAATATAGAAGTGAATCCATACCATCGAATTTTTCTTTGCATAATCCACAAACACCTGAGAATAAACAGAACAGATACAAAAAATATGCACAAGTGGTTATGATAAATTATAGATTTGATATATAGATGATATAGATTATGAGTTCAATACTAAAGGATAAATATTAAGTCATATACCAATATATTAATCCAATTGTAATTTTTATTCTGTGGAATGTTTTAAACATACAAACTTTTTCAAACCTTCAAGTGGGACAAATCCGATTCTGTAATCTCCTCTAGTACATTGATAACAATAGTGGAGGCCATGGCACCAGCACATTGCAAAATACATTTGTTTAAACTAAATGTTCTTTGATTCAACTCCAGAGATAGCATTGAAAAACAACAAAGCTGGTTGAAAAATAAAATAGATGGTTATTTACATTCTTTATGTTTAAACTTGTTATCGTGCACATAAACAGTTAGGCCTATTTACTAGTTGTGAGTAAGAAGTCCAGAATAATACAAAATCAATATAACTGACTTCAAGGCATAAAATATTTACTGGAAAATTAAAAACATAAATGTGGACATTTTGGACACAAAAGCAATGAACAGACCTTCGCTTGTACTTGGTTATTTTACGTTACTTTTGTTTTTACTCTTTGCAGAAACTGATGATGCCCTTATCAGGGCAAAATATAATTTTCGGCTAATAATAAAACATCTTTGAAAGAGCTGTTTGAAAGATTGACTTAAAAGTTTTATTCAGGAATTGTGGACACAATTTACATATTATCTGACCACAAAATCAGTAATATAAATGGAAGTGTGAAATTATGAAGATAATTTGATATTATAATGTTTTTGTGAACCAAGATCTAGTTTCAACATATTTTTTCAAGACATTAAAATAAATGTAATAAGTTGTATAAAAAAAAAACATAAAAAAATCTTTAAAATATGCATCTTCTGTAAATACATCATTTATTTTTGCAAATCAATGCAACAAAAATTAACAAAGTCAAAAAACTTATACTTCTAAATGCAAATTCAAGGTTTACTACTTCTACTTACAAGCTGATCATCCTCTATTGGACGACAAAATGGGGTTTCCTGCAAACAGAGACCAGTTATTCTATCAAGTTGTTGGATGGGAAAGTTTTTTGCATAACAGTGCTGCTTGTATCGCTGGAAGATTGCATTGGTTGGTGCCTGTTAAACACAAAAAACAATAAAGCCCTCATGAACTTTTTTTTCACATGAATATTTGATGTTCAACAACATCACTAGTCACCTTGTTTTTTTTGTGTCATTTGTCACAAAGTACCCTGCTTTACCTTTTTGACTTACTGTTAGATCTCTTGTCTGTTTCATGTACTCCAAATACACAAGAAAGAAAACTTCCTTTGACATTTCATCTGTTCCAAAAAATCCCACATTAACAAATGCATCACCGGCATGATCGAATGCTGCCTGAGCATAATGAGGAGTCCACAAATGTCTGTTTGGATTATCCTGATGATGTACCAACTGTCGCACTACAAATAAACACATAACTATTTTATAAAAACATTTTAACTGGTGAAAACAGATTAAATAATTTTATGCATGACTTTTGTAGTGAGAATTTAGTATTTTTTTTGAGGAATATTAGTAAACAATTTCAAATTTTCTTTCTATCTGGTAAAAGTGTATGGGTCAGGAGAAATTCTAATTGATGACTACTAGGTCCTGGGTGTCTAACGCCTGATTTAAGAAAAACAGATTCCTCTATGACAGGAAAAAAGGGGTGTTTCTAAAATGCACAATGGCGCTAATGCCCGCTTATGTAGCTAATGCCGCTAATGTCGCTAATGCCCGCTTTATGTAGCTAATGCCCGCTTATGTAGCTAATGCCCGCTTATGTAGCTAATGCCGCTAATGTCGCTAATGCCGCTAATGCCCGCTTATGTAGCTAATGTAGCTAATGCCGCTAATGCCCGCTTATGTAGCTAATGCCCGCTTATGTAGCTAATGCCGCTAATGTCGCTAATGCCGCTAATGCCCGCTTATGTAGCTAATGCCAGCTTATGTAGCTAATGCCCGCTTATGTAAGCTAATGCCCGCTAATATAGCTGAAGGAGCCAATGTGACATTAGCGGCATCAGCTACATTAGCTACATAAGCGGGCATTAGCGGGCATTAGCGGCATTAGCCACACAAGGGGGCATAAGCGGGCATTGGCGACATTAGCGGCATTAGCGACATTAGCGACATTGTGCATTTTAGAAACACCGGGAAAAAAGCCTGGGTCGTGCATTTTATCCAATGTCACCAATTTTTTTTGCCAAAAACCACAAATATTTTATATACGTCAAAACACAAGAAAAAGTTTCAAAAATACTTACGAAGCATGTCCTTATATGTATTCCATTTTTAATCTTTGCTTCCCATAACTTCAATCAAGTTAAAATCTTAATCCACGAACACCGTTTGGTGTTTCCCCGTACGTAAGAATAAATCATTTTCACTAATAATTATTTTTCATGTGACATCTATGAGTGCGATTTGTAAAAAAGTTTTATTAAAATTATCTCATATAGAAACAAGTCTGTCTTTCCTTATGTGCTTTCCTTTAAATTAATACATAACTTGCTTTCTCCTTTGTTGTGTGAAAAAAGTCTCACGCTTGACTGCGTTTGTATGCTTCCAGCACTTCTCCTTCCAAAGTTTTTCCTATGCGTGATCGAGGTGCGTTGCTGCTTGCTGTGCTGATAATATACTTGTTACGACGCAAGGTTATTGTAAGTCGTTTACGTTACTCGCTAAAAAAACACTTTACGTTATTCGCTAAAAAAAATCTTCGGTAGAGCGGAACCCTGACCTTTCAACTCGTCGCAATTGATTCAGTAAAATGAGGAACTGAATTTGTGCTATCTTTCAAGTTTGCTGTGAAGCAACTTGTTTATTGGTTCCTTTGCTATAGTTAGCCATAGATTTATAACAAATATTCTTGGAAATGTAGCTGAAAATGTTTAGCGTAAGATTAAGCAGAAACTTTAGGCTTTGGTTGTCCAGAAGCAGAAACAAAATTGTTTGTCAAATCGGGTTGCTGATGTGTGGGATTGATGCTCGTGATATTTCACGAAACTCAGCTGTTGTCGCTAATGGAAAAACTAATCAAACAGTTGATGCACTTCTTAGTTTTGTTGTCAAATGTCGGCAGTTGTAGTTAAAAATATAAGTTTGATTATTAAAAAGCAACAGATAGCTTTTATGTGCATGTTTGGTATTGCCTACTTCAAAAGGGCACGTATGTCAACGTAATGTAAGTTAGATTCAAAATGCGGTTTAATACTGATGACAATATTGTTATCGCTAACGTAAACTATAACACGATGTTGAATTTTTGTATTTACAAAGCATGAATCGACACAACAAAAAGGATATACTGCCCCAATAACAGATCAAATCCGTTTATTTGGGGCAAAAGAGCGATCACATTCTTTTCGTTAAACTGTAGGAAGTACGAAAGTATCAGTGCGCCAAAAACGTCACACTTCACTGATCACATCACACGTAAAGTTTTTCTCTTGTGTGATGCTATTAACGTAACGAAGAGAATAGCGTGGCGTGCAGTTAAAGCAAGCTAGTTCAACCTTTTCGGCAGAAGGAACACATACAGTTTGCATATGATTTCACGAAACACTTAACAATTAATTTGTGATTTTGTTTTCTTAAAACGTTAGCATAACGGACATAGTCATGTTTTACCTTTTTTGACTTTGTTCAAAAGGAGTAGTGTTGGTCGCTTATTTATGCTACTTGCTAGAAATACTCACCTGTTTTGTCACGTACATTATATGTAAAAATTAGATGCTAACATTACGGAACACAAGTTAGTGTGACATGCTGATGTTACGACGCAAACCTATATGGGGCTTACAAGCTACCAGTACCCAATGTGTGAAAGTAAACCATTAATGAACGCATTTAAGGATTTGTTTTCAGAATAAACGTATATTTTCCTGCATTCGTTTATTCCCGCAAAACATATAATTCACAGCAGAGCTCATCATGCACTTAGAACTACTGTAAACCGAACAACGCTTAGGAAGCCACATGTTTTCCACACGGCCCTAGAAAATACGAGGCCAGGAAGTGGTGAAATCATTTTGATTTCCGGTATAATATGGAGATAATCTAGTTTGTGTTTCTATAGCTCGGGCAATGACACTCGTGATCTGTGTAAGATTTGCTTTTACTTCCTTGCTGCACTTTTCGAGTTGCGGAGTAGCGTGTGATGGTTGGTGTTCTAATATTCGCCATTTGGTGTCCGCTATTACAGATCTGAACGTGCTTAGCTATCATGGTCGCGAAACATGAGCTACGGCCCCAGTTATCGATAGCAGATAGTACAGCTTCTTGGCGACCGAGCAGATCAAGTCCATCGCACGTTATCCCACTATTTTCTCAATTACGCAAAAGGACGACCAGCCTTTCCAATCCCTATAGGTTGTTATCATTCAACTTGGGCGTACAACGTTGTTTGCGTTGCGCAGGTCGTTTACTTCCTAAGTCGAGTAGTTCGTTGTATCGTGATGGTCAATCGGAGTCGGTTCATATTGTTTACACGGTTCCCAATGTTGAATAGCTGCATTCCATCTGAAGTCAGTCATAACTGCGCGCATATACTCAGCTTTTTGCGTTCAATGGCCGTGAAATCGTTTTCTAGACAATGTCTCAACATCCTAAAAATTGGAGATAAAAGCGGCGCGAGGTTGCCAGCAAAAGGTCTTTCGAAATAAAGAAAACAGCTGCTGCATGTTTGAGATAACAAAACTATTGCTCTAACAAACGCTCAAAAAACAACGTCTGTAAACATGAAAATTGTTCGTCGGATTTGAAAGTCATATTATTCGTTGCGCCTTGGAAAGTTCGCGTGCCTATGACTGCCGGCTGTATTTGGACCATACAGTGCTGTTGTTTTAATACAAGAATCGTTTCAACCAACAGAGGTTAGCTGCACTTCAGGGTTAAGTGTGAGATTAAACAAAAGTGTTTCTATTTATTTATGGATAGTAATTCGACTAACTTCATGCGTCATGTTTGGTTTGTTATTTGTATGTGTTTGGAAGGTTAAAGTAGGGTGAGTGATTAAGTTTTACTAGTAGCTCAGTTGTTAAAAAGAATTAAAGCTGTGACATAACATCCACATGAAATATTTGTGAATGGAGATTCCGATTCTTCAAAAACCTAGCATTAGTGCCGTTTGGCATTTTCGTCACATTCTCACAACCCCAAAACTGTTTCCGCTAGGGCTATGTTTCTGTCGCTGGACAAATCTCGGTTTGCCTGCGTTCCCGCACAGGCCAACTGGGTCGGTCAATATCTAACGTGTCGTCCAATCAGCAGGCCGCTGGCACGGTTTGCAAGTTTTTACTTTTTGGAACATAAACGTGCTGGCCACATGCTGGTAGGCCGACGCTCTCGACTTCATCTTTCTGATTCGTTTGCACACTTTCGGCTTCGGGAAAGGTATCGGTTGTGGGATTCATTCGATGGAAGTGAACCATTTGCTTTTTACCAGCCGCTTCCTCGATGATATAGTTGACGGGGTCGAGGCCACTTTGACAACGCGATAAGGTCGCTGTAGCTTTTGCATTTTCCCACCAGGACTGCTGGTTTCGTGATAAGAATGCAATCACCGACTGAATGTGGTGTCCCGTGTTGTCGCCGATCGTATTAACTTGTCATCCGCTAGTGCTGGAGTCGGAGACTTTTCACATCATTTCCATCGTTGTTCCAAAAAATCGCGTAAACGATGGATTTCGGCTTCGTATGACATCTCGTTCCCTTTTTCGACGTTTTCCCCAAGCAAATCTACACAAGAAGTGGTAGTGGTGGCCCTGTCAAAAGCGTGTGGGGTGGGAATGCCCAGACTGATATCCTGATCGCGTGAGTGGTAGAAGCCCAACCACATCAACCTTAACACGCTGTATCGGGCTATTTACCGTCGAGCGGACAAATGCTGCCTGTGGCCGTTGTGCGTTTTTTTAATAATATTGGCACTCGATACAACCCCGACAAAACTGTTCTACTGCTTCACGCCACCTGTACCAATGGTAACTTTCGGCGACTTTCGAGAGGGTCTTCACGATTCCTAGATGCCCACCTCCGAGTGCGTCTTCTTGTAGTGCAACAATAACCTCTTGTCTTAAACTTAGAGGGAAAACTACTTTAAGTACGATCTTTTCCCCGGAATCAGTTTCCACGCACAACTCCTTTCCCTAAAAAAAGGCACTACACTTGAGTCTTGCTAGCGAAACCAGTGGGTGTGGTGACAAGGTCCTGGCTCCTCGCCAAGTTATTACGGAATTATTTCGACAGGGCGGGAATTGAGCCTCGTGGAATTTAAGCGGCGACCCCTTACCAAATACAACCCTAGAGACTCAAATAAGATCATTACCCTAACCCTGTCTCCCTAATTCAAAAATGGCCCGGAACCTGCAATAACGAACATTTAGGCCAAAATACCTCACACTGGTTTCACTAAATGGGCGTCAACAAAATACTCACTTCGCCACAATGAAAACCACTGTATAGCGCGACGCACACCTTATGGGTCATTCACGAGGCACTTCTTGCACCAGCCAATCAACCAATCAACGACTTGCACGTAAACCAATGGAGCGTTACAGGATTCGGAAATAAATCCAAATAAAACAAAAGAATTGTGCGATATGTTGTGCGCAAACGTAATAAAGACTGCTTTAAATAAACAACACAGATAATCAAAGAAAGCAAAAAGAAAAACATTAGTGCCTTTAAATAAACAATAAAAACAACATTAAAGCATTAGTGCCTTGTATCATTTTCGCCACACTTAATAACGATGAATGAATCAAAAAGTAATCTGTCCTCGTGTACATAAGGTTTGTTTGTCAGCTGTGACGTCAAAAGTTCCAGCGAATTCAGCTTCGCTTTTATGTGAAAAAGTCGGGCAATATACGAGAAAATATGTCTAACAAGCGAATGTGTGTAGACAGGTCATTGCGGAAACAAACATGACTGTACTGAAAATTAGTCATCTGGAAAGTAGTGTAGGCCTACATTATATTCTGATATGAAGATCAATACCAATCAATAGAGTTTAAAGTGTATGTAGTCGGCTCAACACCAATCTTAACAAAAACCAGGGGTAAACATCGTTTTTTATGTTGTACAACAAAGCTAAGTCGTATCATGACGCCAGTCTCAATATAGGAAAAATGTTATGAGCCTGAAGTTCAGCAAACTTAGTGCGCAGTCGACAAAGTATAATTAAAGCTATTAGAAAATCCTTTCTGAAAACAATTTCATTAATTTGGAATAATATCAGCAATCAGCATTTAAAAATTCAACCAGCATTGTTACAATACTTAATTTCTTTTGTTGTTTGGTGGAATTTTTTTATATTTGCTCATTAGCGCCACCTATAGTTAGCGTCATCAGTCGTCTGCGCAACGATAATTAAGATCGCAAACTAGCCCAGATGGTAAAAAGTGTACTTTAACTTTGGTAAACTGTGAACAAATACTTGTTGCAAAAAAAGTAATTCCAGAAGGGTATTTTTTGTGCAGAATATCAGTGAACATTTTCAAATTTTCTTTTAATCTGGTAAAAGTGTACAGGTCAGAAAAAATTCTAATTTTTGGCTACTAGGTCCTGGGTGTCCAACATCTGATTTAAGAAAAACAAATTGCTTTCTGACAGGAAAAAAGCCTTGGGTCCAGTGATCACAACACATGAAATGTTTTTCTCTTGTGTGATGCTATTAACGCAAAAAAGAGAATAACGTAGCGTGCAGTTAAAGCAAGAGCGTCCAACGTATTCGGCTAAAGGACCACATACAGTTTACATATGATTTCCCGAGTACCTTGACAGGGAATTTATGATCTTGTTTTCTTTTGACGTCCGCATAAAAAACGACATAGTCATTTTTACCTTTTTTACTTTGTCTAAAAAACAATAACGTTAGTCGTTTAATCATGCTAGTTGCTTGAAATGCTCACCTGTTTTTGTACTTGCCGATATTAAAATGCAAACCTAGGTATGGCCTACAGGCTACCAGTGCACAACGCTCAAATAAATATCATTTAACAAATGCAATTTTCTTCACTAAATATAATTTTCCTACATCATTCGTTCATTTCCGTGAAAAATTTGAGATACAGTAGAGTTCACCATGCCCTCAGATCTACTGCAAACCGACCAACGCCCAGTGTTTTCCACACGACCATAGAAAATACCAGGCCCCGAAATAATGAAATTAGTGTGATTTTTCACGAGTAAGCATAAACAATACGAAGCGGATATTTCACAACGATAATGACATGACAACCGATAGAACCTTAACCATAGCAATAGTTGGCAAACCCAGACATGCGAACAAGTCAGGCATGGGATAAGATGTTGGATCGTTTTGTATTGTATTTACCCAATAGAAATTGCATAAAATGAGGCGATTGCTGTTGCTGACTTTATCAGTCAAAGTTTGGTGGGCGCACATATGTTTGCACATGGGTCTTTAAAATTTTGACGTAATTTGTAAACTGGCACGCTGCGTTTAATGAGTTGCCTACCCCTAGCTCAGAGGTTATTAACTCATGTGACGATAATTTTCATACAGTGAGTCACTTAAAATTCCAGCAAATCGCACAGCGGAATGATGGGTTGTCTGCGCAACACAACAGCATCAATTCAGATTAAGGCGTCACAAAGAAGGTCAAAGGTTTATGTTCATCTTGACCCATAAGACTAAACAGTAGTTGTCAGTTACTTGCTGATCACTAACCAATATTTCACAAATTATGATAGTGAATTTACTTGCAAATGTATCGGTTTGTTTGTCAGAGGTGGTAGTGTAAGGCTTGGTGTGTGTCCATCGTATTAACTCCTAGTTTTATTCTAACCAAGCAATTAAAAACTTTTAACAGTTGCCATTAAATTACAAAAATGCTTCAACTAAAAGTAGTGTTTTTGATGTCTTGCAAAAAATAATTTAATTTGGACATTACTGTACTATTTTGGGGAGAACACAACATACAACGATGAATAGTCATTTTGCTGCAGCATCTTTCTTACTTAAGACACATTAACCTAATCTGTGACATATACCCTATGTAAAGATCCTAACATGTTAATTTGTTTGGCAAAAGTGTGTCCATGACCTTGTTGACCTAATCTGTACAGCATTAGGATTTATATAGACATTGTTTAACTAAACTTTTACAATAATGTGATTTTGTTGACAGCTGAATTGTTTCGTACTTTTGGTTAAATTGTGATTGTCTTTCCGAGAGAAGCTTAAAACCAGCAAGTATCAACAGAGATAGCAAGATGAAAAGAACGTCTGACACAAAATGTCAGAATGATTCTCAAATTAAGCCACAGATACCAGGTAGGATGGGTTTTGATTCCATATCTAAAAAACACATTTAACGTTGTTTGGTTGATTTATTACAACCATGTAACACACTTAAATTCAGAATGCTGGCAGCAATAAAAAGAGCTGTTTTCCAAACTTTGAAAGTATTTCTTTCACATCATTGCTATGATCAGAAACCATTGAAATATGAAATTTCCTGTACTTCACCCTGTATGCTGATGAACATTATTAGGCTAGGTAACAAAGTTTTAATTTTTCGAGGTCCATCGCAGCAAGTATCAGCACAGGGGGCAAGCATGCCCAACAGCGTTGTTGGAGTTCAAGGTGATGTCAACATAACCAAAAACTACTACAGTCAAGGTAACCAAGGGTATTGCAAATTACTGCAGGGTAAGACAATTTGAAAATATTCTTTTTTAAACAGGGTCTTGAGCTTTCTAGTTATGTTAGTTTTTTACTTATGTAGATTAACCAGAAAATTTATTCAAGTGCCAATTGATATATATAATATGAAGTTATATCGGTTCATGGGCAAAGTTTAATTTGAGCTGATTTTATGCTAACATTATTCAATTTACTGAAAATTTAGGTACACCAAGCACAAAAGAAGATGATGAACAAAATGAAGGTAAAATATTGTGATCTATTTCTGCAACAAGAACACAATCATATTATTGAAATGTCAAAATATTATGGTGCACATAGCCTATATGTTTGCACACTATGTCATTCGAATTTTGACATAATTTGTAAACTTTGATTTAAAGGGATGCCAACCCCTACTTTAGAGGTATTGGTGATGGAACGGTAATTTTAACACAGTGAATCACCATCTACCGTAATATCTCAGCCTATCGAAGCGATGGGTCACAAGGAAAATCAAAGTGGGGCTTTAAACAATTTTTTTCCCAATTTAGTTTCTTTGTTCGTTAAAACTGTGCACCTTCATTCAATCAAATGCAGAAATGTAAGGTAAACAGAACAATACACTGCAATAGCGTAACTATGAATAATGATGAACCTGAATTGAAATAGTTTTGGGAGAAATTTCTGATGACTTGTGTTTTTTGATTTCAGAAAAAGTGCAGCAAGAAGCCATCGAAATCATTAAAAGTCGACATAATGTACTAAAGACTATCATGTCTCTTCCTGGTTTGAGAGAAGATGGAATCCCAGATGTTAATCCAAAACTGGAAAAACTTGACTTTTACAAGGGTATTGATCCCAAGAAAGCAGAGGAATTTGTGCCATCAACAATGAGGGACAGTGTAAATCAAGTTAAAGGCGAACCCACAACATTTGAGGGATTGCTTACTAAAATTCATAAAGGTCCCCAGTTTATCGCATTTGCGGGACCGCCGGGGTCAGGAAAAACATCGTTATCCAAGAAACTGCTGAAACACATCAAAAAGGGGTATTTGATGTTACACCTAACCTTCATGAATATAGACTATGGTGATGACAAACTTACACTTCAAGAGCTCCTACTGGACAGGCAGTTTCCTGATACCAAGCAAACTGTCCTTGATGCTGCATTCACATGGATGAAGCAAAACCAAGAAAAGTGCATTTTAGTATTTGATGGACTGGATCAGGCAACATGGTCACTGGAAAATGTAAAGCAAATTAATACAGATTACAAAACTCTGTTTACAGTTCAACAGCTTGTTGCTAGTCTGTGCGGCAAAACCCTCTTCAGTAAAGCAACATTAATCTTTACATCACGTCCTCATTCCCTGCTTGCCATTCCTGTGGGACTCCGTCCAAAATCTACCATTTATGTCCACGACCTTGCTACAGAAGACATGAAAAAGCTGTTTTATTTCTATGCTGAAGAAAAAGCAAGTGAACTGTTTGAAAAACTTGAAACTGAATCTCCACAAATGCTTAGTTTTTGTCACAATCCATTGCTTTTACAATTTGTCTTGTATGCCTGTTTGTTTGGTGGCCCAGACAGTTTTAACACAGTTACCAACCTATTTGATGCAGTATTGCAACAATTCAATGTATCCGAATATGCAAAGGGCAAGAGCATAAACTTTGTTATAAAAGCCCTTGGCAAAATGGCCTACAATGGAATGACTCGCCGCACTGTTGTGTTTAGCCATGTAGACCTTTCTGCAGTGGGCCTAGAGCATATTAATGTTCAGGATGTGATAATTAAGCTTGTAAAACACTCTTGGTTCTCACATCGTAAAGTTTTTGATGGTTCCCAAACTTTCTTTTTCTTTTCACATCAAATGTTACAAGAATTTATTTGCGCCTTTTACATTTCCTTTTTTATGCCTGTTGAAGAATTCAACCTAATCGTCGATGAGGTAGTGAAAGTTTCACACTGGGCCATGGTGCGGCGATTTGTATGTGGCCTTTTGCTTGGACAGAAACGTCGTAAGCATTGCATTAATTATTTTTACAATATCTTTCTAATTTTCCTAATTGTTGTTTTTGCAAGTAGTATCAGGAAGTTATCCTGCTGAAGGAAATTTGGAGTCTGGATGTGACGGTGATCTTGCTTGCTCTGAGACAGATTCCATGATCCTGGAAAAAGGTATCTTTGCTATGTAAACCTGCAACTGCAACACATATTACCTGGTTTACTATTTGAACTGCTTGGTAACCGATAGTGCAAAAGGCATAAAACACCAATGTAATATATATGCCTTTTGCACTATCGGTTACCAAGCAGTTCCGTTTGGCCATAGTGCGCTCCACAGTGGTTCGTCGTCTCTGTTGTTCGGTACCTAGTATAGGGTACCCTGCAGATCGACGTTGACCGAAAGGTACCACAAAGTGGAGACTAGTGTGCCTGCTAGTGTGAAAGCTAGCATAGTGCCACACAACAGCTGCACTGATGAGACCTTACAGGTCGAAACAGTGCGTGTACACACCCTGTCTGCAGCTTTGCAATATTATGGCTTTTTTTTGCACATATATTACAAGCTTTCTATTTGTGTAACATTTGTGAACATTTTTTGAAAACAGTGATTTATCAATCACATTAAGTGAATGTTCACATGTTACAGAAATTAAACAGGGAAGAACAGTATATTTGCAAAAAAAAGTTACACATATTTAGTGACATGCATTGATTTGAAAATTTGAAGCTCCTGCTTTTGCCCCAAAATGAAAACTTTGTCAACATAGCTCCTGTATCCTGGGTCAAATTGTGTTAAAATTTTTATTTGTAGCCACAGGTGTGCATTTGAAACACATGTCATGTTTTAAAGTTTTAGGTAATTTAAAGTTTTCAGGTTCTTAGCCATGTTAAAACATTGCATCCACAAATTTGAATGTTAAGTGACCAAGCATAGCTGTACCAATGGTGTATGTGTTCAATTTTACTGCACTACGGTTAGACATGCAGAGATTTTTTGTTTTACCTCAGGAGTCCCAACTATAGGGCCGCGGACTAGTACCGGTACATTTTCAACCTGTCCTCCCATCTTGTCGGCTAGGATTTTGTGTGGTACACCCCTTACAAACACGCAACTATAAATACAGGTTGGGCACTTATGCCCATCCCCAGTAAACTATAACATGGTATTGTCTTTGCCTTACACACACGCGAAAGACTTATATAAATGTCGTTTGTTTTTGGGTTATTTCATTGTTTCGTGTTTTTTTATTATTTTTCTCTTAGGAGAGAAGAATCGACGCAGTCGCGTTGGCTACCGCTCGAGGGCGCACGAGGTCCTCGTTACGCGACGGGCGACGTCGTCACAGAAGCCGCTGCCCCGCAAGTCTACGTCACAGAAGCAGAATGCCGGAATCGCGACGACGTCGAAGCGACAGACACGACCGAAGAAGCCGAAGAAGCGAGAGGAACCCAACCAGCAACAGCACCGTAAGCTTCCATGAATGCTGATCAAACTGGTTTTCGTGATAACGCTTTTTTCAGTCATTGTAATCTTGTAACAGCGTCACACATTTTGTTTGCATTTAATAAACAGCCTTCGGCCATGACAATGATTATTTAACCACCAACTATAAATACAGGTTGGGCACTTATGCCCATCCCCAGTAAACTATAACATGGTATTGTCTTTGCCAAGGCACTCGTTACTGATACTACTGCGTTGGACATGTAACATGCGTATACTTGATTCATTTATTGATGTCCTCTGCTTTACTGCATTAAATAACCTTTAGCTCCTACAGATAATAAATGTGTTTGCGCAAAACATACGAGTAGAAACAATCCGTCCAACCAAATACTTGTCAACAGTTTCATTGCAAATGTTGTTGTTTCTTGTTTTCCAGACAAACGTGCGAAATTATTGGATGCGCTTTCAAGATATCTCCAATCTCAACCCGAGAAATACGATCTACTGAGTGAGTAAATGATATGAATGCCAACAGTTTAATGCGTGTTTGTAAACACAACATTTATTTGCGTAACAATGGGTGGGTTTGTTACGTCACACAGTCATTGTTTGAACCGAACACTCAATGCAGTTTTTTTTAGTTGTGATTAAATGTTGTGGAGGAAAGACGCGTTTATTTCTGTCGTGTAATTTTTATATTTTCTGATAATTTAAACGTTTTATATTGGATTGATTTGTTGGTTCTTGTGTTGATTAAATCCGACTTAAACGTGGGGAATTCTGTGCAAGAATAAAGTAAGTTTTATTTTAAGTGATTTTATTAAAACTGGAAACCAGACATCTGCTTTTTTCATAAACTTGCTTCTGTTTTGTTTCAGATTTATTTCTGGATTTGAAGGAAATCCAAAAATGCCACCAAGAAGAAATCGCCAGGTTTTGTCCTCGGGTGTTGTATTTTCCCGAAACCCGACTTCACTCAATCGTTCAGGTTTTGGAGGAATTTTTACCAAAAGTTACAAGAAATGATTTGGTGCTGGTGCTGTGGGATTGCGACCTGAACTCCGAAGATTTAACGATTATTTGTGAAGCAATAAAAAGAATGGAACAAAAGGTTTGTTTGTGTTTTTATTTATTTTGTAACCAACATTCTGTTTTAAATCCCTGACATTTTTTGCAAAACTTATTTATTTAAAGAAAAAACACGGAATCGTTTTAGTTTTGGGATAAAATGTTGCTTCTCCCTGGTTCGAAATAGTGTCGAAATATTTCCAACAAACGATGTTTTTATTTTAAATAGTTGAGAAATCTCAACCTGGGTGGAAACAAGTTTCGCGGAAAAGACGACGCGAAAAAAATTTGTGAGATTTTACCGAAGGTTGGGGGGGGTTGAGTCTGCTTGGGTGCAAAATGGATCCGGATTCGGTTAAGATGGTGGAGGAAGAACGAGCTAATATGGAAAACCCTGTGAGGATTTAATTTATATTTGTATAAAAACATTTATTTGTGAATTTTCATAAAATTAAAACTTTTTGTGACTTTTTTTAGCCGGAAGTTTGGGGTTTGGTTGAAGGTCAACCGTTCCCTCCCCTCATCCGATCTTGATTCCAGTGATCCGGATTGAAGCAGAATCTCAACACGAAAACTATTTCCTGTTCCCGAATTATTTGTGTTTTGTTTTCGTGATTTCAGAAATAAATGATTTTTAACAAAAAACAAAAACTCTGACATTTTTTCCCAAGCGTCACTTAGCAACACATAAACTTTAACAGTGTCACTAGAGGTATTATAACAAAAATAGAAATAATAACCGAATTAAGGAATGAGATATAATTTTGTAGCAGATTTCTGATAAAATTTTATGTGCGCAATGTTTTTTTGCAGTTTAAATATAGAAAATTTACACCTATATGATTCAGAGGTTTAATAATTTATAAATATTCATTTTAAAATTGTTTAGAATTTGAACAACGAGCTGTAGGTGATATTAATTTGTCATTTGTGCAAAGACATTTGGTCGGAAATTGTGGGTCTGGAAATCTGCGCTATTTTACATGATGTCTGACTGCTTCATTTCTCGGGTTTCCAATTGCGTTGCAAGTTACTGATGTGTTGCCGTGCATTTCTATATTGTGCACGATCAGATACGGAAACATGCAAGGTTCTAAACTGAAGCATTAAAAAATAAGGGCGATTATTGCGGAAAACAGAATTGCCATTTTATTTGGAAAATAAGAGCAAAATACGTTAGTCGTTTTTTTGCTGAGAATCTCAGAGTTTTTTGTATTAGCCTTCAAACACTTTTCTGCACATTGTCTCTTGTTATTCGAACTGTTATACCAGCCCCCCCACAGAGCTGTTTTTTTCCGCCACAAAACATTCAGTCATTTACCAATCCTAACCGTACATTACCTTGAATCAGCTGTAACGTCTTTGTTTTACAATTGAGCAATTTTGTAGTCAGCCTTCATGTGTTACCAAACACTAGCAATTCGTCTGGCAAAAAAGCAAAACTGTCCGAATGTGGGTAAATGTATAGAACCTAAAACGCTCGATTGCTCTTGGCATTAATTGAGAAATGGGTATTTTTACCAGAACTTCGCCAAACAAATATTAACGTGCGAATCGCTCAAAATATTATTAAATAAAGGGTAGTTTCCAATTCAACAGCTTCGGATAGTACACAGCAAAGTTTTGTTTAACCAACCAGTGCTTTTATCTTAATTTCCTTGTGATTCTGGTACTTTGTTAGTAACCAAAGATTGCAAGATGAGAAAAGGACAGAATTTTTCTACACAAACACAAAAGTGGAATTATTGTACGATCATCAGAAACACCACGTTTGGTTACAACGAGATAAAAAAAACATAGTAGAAACGTCTCTAGAGAAGGTTGTACGCAATTACCTTCAATATCCATTGCGCAAAACACAGAAAGCAACAATTGCTTAAAAACCCACATCCCCGTAAAAAAGGTTTGCGTGGAAGTTGTTTCGCTGTCAATTAAAAATCAAGAATAATTCCTCAATGCAGTCGAAAAATTAGGTTTTGCAAATAATTCATAAATCATGTGACATAAAATTTGGTGCCTATGCGAGCAGAATATGGCCGAAAAAAACTAATTTAGTGAAACAAAGTTCAGATCTTTGCCAGTAAAAACAGAAATTGAAATTTAGATAAAAGCAGCGACAAACTGCGATGGACGACGGCAATAAACCGCAACAAACAGCGGCACACAATACACGTTGTATCGCTTTAAAATGGAATGAATGAGGCTGGGTATTTTATTGGAAGGGACATCTCAATGTATTGCGCCACGTATTCCCAACCAAGTTTGCGACAAATCTGCAACAAACAGTGGTAAGTTCAAACAACACAGCTCGAAAATATTACAAACATCACCTGCAGTTTATTGCTTTTTATGCAACAACAAGTAAAACTTACTGTATTTTATTTTTATAATATTTCGCATTTCAATGATATTTGTCGAAATTGGTTTGCTTTAAACCTGTACTTAAATACCTGTGTGGTTCTAGAAATGATTCTGGCCTTGTTTTTTTACTTATAGACATTTGTTTAAAACCATTTTTAATCAAACAATCATGTTAGGTCGCGTACGAGTAAGTTTCTTGGGTACAAAATTTGAAGTGAATTTCTTGCGTGTAAATAGTTTTAAGATGACCCAAAACACAGGTGACGTAACACGTCCACATTAAGACTTGAATACAAACCTCAATAAGTTTCAAGTCAGTCTCTTTGCATTTCTTGTCGTCGCTTTGTTTAAGCAGGGCTCGGGCGGCCAGACCATATTTCTTATTGGCGACCGCGTGTTTAAAAACAAAAGGCAAAACCTGGAAACGACAAAAATGTCATTAAAAGCTTGCACTGGTGTTGTTTATACTGTGTATATATGCTGGTACTCTGTATAGAACAGTGGTTCCCAACCTTTTGTGGTTGGTGACCCCCTATATTGATTTAAACTAACTTGCGACCCCCACCATTTTTTTCCCAACAGCAATATCAATCAAAGTGCACTTTACAGTATATCATTTATTGGCAATCACTTTGCTCCATAAGACGGCTGACTTGCAACTTCATAGCCAAGTTTGAAATCCTAGGTTGAGTATTTGACAACGCTAAAATCTGAAAACTACCTTGATTCAGCACTGCACCACGTTGCACAAGACACACGGAGGCTTTTTAGTGCAAGTGCAGATTATGCGGGTAAATCCAAACTTCAAATATTCTTCAACATATTTACGCTTCTTCTCCATGACCAGAGGTAAAGAAAAACACTGCACCTTGATATCTCACTGCTACTTACAACTGAACGCCCTAAACTGCTTTTTGATACTTTCATTGTTCATGACAATAACTGCTGTGATGTTTTAATGACAATGCCTGTGCACAATGTTAGTGGCACATAGCCTACTGCTTATCGTCCCTGACAAGACAAAGCGATGGTAGGCCCAACTAGTTGTAGCCTATGTGTTGTAACAAGTTATGAAAACATCACATATATGTCGCGACCCACAGATAGCCTTCCCGCGACCCCCTTAGGGGTCGCGACCCCCAGGTTGGGAACCACTGGTATAGAATGAATTGAACATGGTGATCTTCTCTTAACTATTGGTATAACATGCAAGTGTCAGATAAGACGACAAGCTCATAATAGCGCTTATGGTAATATATACTTTCCATCCCACCTTGCTCTCGTTCATGTCCGCAAACATTTGCAACCTTTCGAAAGTTTCTTTAAGTTGTTCGCAAACTTCACCATAAGTTGTTTCACTACTACCAAGATTGTCAGCGCCCTCATGCGGTTCATCTTTTTAGAAAGATATGTGTTTAAAACACAACTGGTGTATTCAATACACTGTAAAATATGTTACTAAGCTACAAGTATAATTACAGCGATATAAGCATGAATCAAAGATAATAAAGAGACACCTGTGGCTTCACTTTTTGATCTTTCTTCCCTCGCTGTGTCAAGTTGAACCATTTTATCTGCGAGAGCACAACCTTTATACACGAGCGATCCAATGAGATGACATCTCTGTTTTTCACTTTCACTGCGAAGGAAAATGTAAATGGGTCATTCCATGTCAAATCGCCTAAAACCATCTTAATTGTTCTACTGGCCAAACCAGAAGGACACTTGTTGGACCACTGAAGGAAACATTTCGTGTGGGATAGGAACACAATTATTGGCCTTATTAAACATATATTATAACAGAAGAGGAACAATTTTCAGAATGTGGATGAAGTGGGGTGCTATGTATTTATGAATAAGGTTTATTTTCTGTGTACCTTTAGAAAGGAAAACAAGTTTGTTGTGCAAAAACATGAATTAGGAAAAATTTAATTTCAATGCACTAAAATTGCCCTATTTGATACCACAGCTTGTGGGAAAATTACATTATAACATTTAATATTCCATGCTGTGTATAAAAACAAGGTATATCCCAAATTACTCATGTATGACCAAAAGAGATGTTTCTTAGCCAATATTATCTTTATGAAGCGATATAACAAGAAACCAAAAACTTTTACCACTTCAATGATTTGATATGTTGTAGCTGTAAGCTGTATGTTATAAGACCTAAAAGTTAACCATCTGACGACCTCTGGGTCACGAATCAGGCCAGGTCAAATTCAGGGTTACAACAAAGGTCAAGAGGTCATTGTAAGAAGGAAACAAAAAAATCAAAACTGATTATACAGACAATTCTCTTTCAAACAATATCAAAGTCATCAAAATTGGCCAAGTAGTTTTCGAAATAAAGGGGTTAAAGCAGAAGGCAAACCCCTGAACTTTGCCCCAAAACGACAACTGTATGGAAACATAACTCTTGAACCAATGATCTGAGTGAACTAAAATTTGGCATGTGTGACTGTGCCATAGTACTTAACACATATGTTTCATCTACATTAAAGAGGTTTAGGTCATTTGGTGATGATTTAACATGGAATGGCTTAAATTTATGTATTATTGATTGACTTGCAAGCAATCGCTAAGTTGCATTGTAAATATACACACATATATACTGTATAAGAATATTATTGACATAACATTATATTACTTTCACAAGCTCTTCGCATGAAACGTTTTACACAGAAATAGAATTTTAACGAATCACACTAGAGTTAAATGGTTGCCAGTCTGGTGGTTTTACCTCTTTATGGAAGCAGCATCTGGTCTTGGGTCGCACTTAATCCCAAGGTTAGCTGATAATTGATGAGTATCAATACGAGATATAACTTCATCAGCCGTCTCTATTATTTCATCCAATTTCTCCTCTCTTGTCTACAAATGCATGAGCTTAATGATGGTGAAAAAATAACTTTTGTTTTCAAAGTATTTCCAGGAATTTTTACAAATTAACCTGTCTTATAAAAGTAATGATTACCTTTGCTGCTTCAAGTGTTTGTAGTTTAGCCATGTAAAGAGGTATGTGTTCACCCCAGTCCAACCTCAGTTTATCGAACAAGTCCAGTCGTTCTTGTCTGTCACGGAATATCAAAGTTTAGGATATAATCGTGTCAGCAATGATTTTGTTAATTATCGGATTTGGTTACGTCATACTTAGCAACCCAGGAAATTTGAAGGTCTCTGACATCATCCTCACACTGGTTGGAGCTTTTGTTTGATTTCTTTGAGTTTGAGTTGCGGTTAGTTTTGTTCTTGCTCGGTGGGTCGATCAGGACGTACGTGAATTTGTGTGTGTACTGCAGGAAACAAGATATGCAACATATAAGATTTGAACTCTACTGATTTAGATGCAGAAGTCTAGGACATCATCTATATGAAAAAAAGCAACCAAGGCAAAAGGTGAATTTCTGCATAGTTTGTTATTCTACCTCTTCAGAAATCTTGGACCTTTTTCCGCTATACAAGCTCTGTTAACAATACACATTGCTTCAGAGGAAGATAAATTGAGTGTTTGAATTAACACAACTTACTGCTCGTTTTCCAAGCTCCCCTTTTGCCATGCTCATCTGACCAATCAGGTACTGTCCTCTAGTCACATGCTTTGGTAATCTGAAATATTTAAAAGTGATTTAAATGTTGTTTAGCGCTTGTCACATGACAAACAAACCAAATAAACACAATCTTACTTGTCTTCTTGTAAAGGAGCAACATAGAATGGAAATGGATGTCCAGGAATCACTGTTTGATTCGACATCTTGTTACTTCCCATCAACGCGTCTCTGTGTGTGGAAAAAACATCCAGTGATATTGATGACGACAGTTTGGCTTTCACCACTAGTGCGGCGTCCTTGAGTCGGTGTAGCGCATCCCTCGATGAATGGGAGACTTGTAAGCGTATTGTGTATTCATCTTTGTCCAATTTGATTGGGTACTGTAAGATAAATACATGCACAATCAACTGTGTCTAATTGCAAATATGATATGTAATCACTATAATGAATATACCTGGTGAGGATAAGCGTCCCCTGCACCCACAAAGCACTTGTTGGAATCAAACATCAACCATATCTGACTGTTATATTCATTCTCGTACAATAAATCCGACAACATGGGAAAGGATATGGTGACATCAGATGATTTTGTCTGCAGACAATTTATTGTGAGTTGATAAGTTACAATAGTAGCCCCAGTAATAGGTGCAGGCTGCTCAGTTTAAAACTTCCTAAATTCATCATAAATTGTTTTAGGTTTATGCGACAATTTCGTAACTAAAACATGAACAGTTTTAAGTCTCTGTTGATTCAAATCAACCACATTCTCACCACATGCAAAGGGTATGTGTTGATCATCTCATATGTTGGTTGATCTCCAAGAACATGATCTCTAGCTGATAATGGACGTATACAA
The DNA here is from genome assembly GCF_947561715.1 of Ascidia mentula. Taxonomy (NCBI): domain Eukaryota; kingdom Metazoa; phylum Chordata; class Ascidiacea; order Phlebobranchia; family Ascidiidae; genus Ascidia; species Ascidia mentula. The sequence continues at coordinate 16,977,598 of NC_138570.1, read as the reverse complement.
TGATCAGTTGCTCTCAGGGGTTGAACAACGTGTTTGAGGGTTATAGAGGGTGAGAGATCCTCTCTTTCCAATGAGCAAGCTTCAAGGCGATGAATTCCGTTGGCTGCATGCTGGGGAGGTTCATGACTACGTTACTTTCTGTATTTACTTCATCTTGGTTGTACAACACACATGCAAAGTTTTGTGTTCAGGACTAGATACCACATTACGAAAGATTGAATCGACAATCTAAGGCAGTGTGGTCTATCTCAGCTATCATATCATTCATTTATTTATAGTGACATCACCGACACTGATTGATATTAGCTGACTAGTGGTAGCAACATGCTCCTGGTAAGATTTGAACTTTGAACCCACAACCTTGACTACAGTGGTTCACCAATCAGAGTGAATGAAGTGGTCGGTTTGGGTATATTCTGTGTTATGAGTCAAATATAGAAATATTACACTCACCATAACCAAGTTGTTGCTAACGGTAAGCCCACGGAATTTGACGTCATATGAAATGGAGACGTCACCTAAACTTGACCACCAGCGGGCGACACAGAGTTCTACTGTGATCCCAGACTAAAAAGTAAAACACATTAAGTAAAGCAAAACAATGCATGTAGATTGCGTAAGCTGCAGACAGATGGCCACTGTTTCAACATAAAAGGTCTCATCAGTGCAGCTGGTGTGACTATCAGACGACTAGGTGCAACCTACGGTGATTGTATAGTCACCACAAAGTGGAAGTCTTTGCTTGGCCGTTTGGTCAGCAAAGTCGTCTGATAGTCACACCAGCTGCACTGATGCTCAAGACCTTTTATGTTGAAACAGTGGCCATCTGTCTGCAGCTTACGCAATTCATATTATTGGCTCCACTTTGCTTATCAAATGTATGTAGAGGTAAAAAAATTACTAATGTTAGATATTATATGATATTATTGTGCACAAAGGCGGGAATTGTTACCTGAACAGCAAACGCCTGCTCTGTGGAGCCACCTGCTGGAACATTTACAAGCTTGTAAAACTCTTGTTCACGAAATGCTCTTTGTGGTCGAATATTGACGCAGTGTAACACGAATCTTGCTGACTGATCAATTGAGTGATTTTTCAACGTCATTTCTGTGGGAAAAGTAATTGTCTGATCCTAATATAAGAGTCAATACAAGCCTCAAGCAAGCTGTTGCTAAGAACTAAAAAATACATTTTCAGCATAAAGTTAATTCTAGGTTGAATCTGTGCATTTGTCAAATCCTGACCTGCCCATGTTGCACCTTCAGGTACATGGAAGAACTTTCTTGCTATCTGTCCAGGTTTAAACGTTCGTTGTTCTTGTTGAAGTCGGTAGTTGGTGAGTTGACCAGTTCTAGACAAAGATATCTCAGGTTATAAGTTTTGTGAAATTTTTCATTCATTGGGAAATGAAGTCAAAAAAATTACAATAAAAATTAATCATAAAAAAATAAAAATAATTAAAAGACAGGAAACTGAAGGATCTTACTTTTCTGGTTTAATGACAGTGACTGGCAGAGTGAAAAGTACTCCTGCATCCAAACGCTTTGTGTTGAAACCTTGAACCTGGGCATAATGTACACCTGGAGGTAATCCTCTTGGATCCACCTGAAAATGCAACCAGATGATGATTTAATTTAAACAAACATGAATTAGATTCCATACAACAGATCAACATCTTTCAAGTAACATTATTTACTTGGTGTTTGCGTAACTATATTATTAAAGTCTATTCCAAATTGTTTAGTTTAGGCAAATCTTGGTGGCAGCCATAAAACTTACTTTGACGACAAACGCTCTTGCCATGTTCATCATTTCAAGATGTGTTGGACAAACTACCCAGGGCTGGTCACTGCATACAGCCATGTGACAACTGATTTCAATCTTTTCCTCAGGACCTGAAGATTGAGAAATGAACGTTCATCCGCAAACACAGACCACAAAGAGGGCTTGACAACTGTTTATTATTTTTTGTGCTTACTTGCTGAAGAGTGGAATTTGGGTTCGACAGTCACACTGACAGAACGTGGTTTCAAACAATCTTCATAAGAACGTAGATAAATTCCTGCAAACAAGTTAAATATTATGTTGATTTCATGATCTTGATAGATAACTGAAATTTAGAAACTATACAGGTTGCAAACAACAATTTATCTTAAACTATCAACAATAACCTTTTCCTGATTGTGGAAGTGAAATGTCAAAAGATATCTTGTTTTCTGGTGCAGCAGCATTATTTATTATATATTCATATGCTTCATTTACCTTAAAAATGTGAGATATAAATTGTATGTAACCTCCCACTATATTCATATCAGCCTACCTGTAAAAATCCATGACCCTGAGCAAAGCATTCAATAGAGCCTTGTTTTGATGCTGTGTTTTGGATAGCGCGGCGAATACTGTATGGAGTATATTGTATTTCCTGAGCTTTCAATGCTAAAATACAACAGTATTTTTATTCTTGAATCTGCACAAAGCAGCAATTAAAAAATAAAATTCAAAAATTTCCAAAATTTTAGTTGCTGAACTATTTCAATTTTTGTTTAATCTACCAGAGATACAAAGTGAAGTTGCACCAAATACACAACTACTTCTTTACCAATATAACTAATTCTTTACCAATATTTACTTAGTTTCTGTCCAAACCAGATGAAAGTCTACCTGATAAAATAAGTGCAATTGCACCACACGCATTTGGTGAAGACATTGAGGTTCCATTCATCAGCTGACTCCCGTGTAAGGTCCAATTTAGAACAGAGGTGATGGCGCCACCTGGTGCTGATATGGACACGCCAAGTGCTCCATTCACACTAAAATGTGATTCAATAACATTTGAAATTAATAACACAAGGTAACTAACAACAAAAAACAAGTTATTTTATTGCTTACCATGGGCCCCTTGACGACCATGTATACTGGTTGCTAGGCAGTTTTTCAGTCATCGAATATTCAGCTGTCATCATGTCAGGAGATACCCACGCTCCTACACCTAAAGAACAAGATAAGGAATTTGAGAACCTTTATTGTGTAAAGAACTGAATACCAGCAAAACGCCATGTGAGTGATACTGAAAAGAGAGACAAGGAAACCATACAGTCTACCGACAAAGCACAGGTGCTACAAAGAAACAATTCACAAGAATTTTTTTAAGAATGACAACAAAGCAACTGATTGATATAGAAAATAAGTCAGGGTGAAAATGTTTGTGAATATGTTTTGGATGCCTGGCATGAAATAAATGTAATTTTTTTTGTTTTCTTAAAATGCAAGAAATTGTATCAACATTTTATGGACATGGTATTTTAAGTGCACACAGCATAACCTACCTATAATGTGCTCTGTAGTGCCACCTGGTGAGCCCACCGTCGACAAACATGGACCATTGTTGCCGGCACTTGACACAAATATGAGATTGTGTTTGGTGATGGCCTCTTCTGCAGTGGAACAGATTTTACTGAAAAAACACACATGACAAATTCAATGACATGTAAATGATAGGTAACATTCTTACCCAACCCCCGGCCAGTGGCACGCTTTACCATAACTGAGGTTAGCAAAATCACATCCCAGACGAACAACCTCTGATAACTGCAACACAAATATGTACGTTAACATACAAAATTTCAAGTATATACACAGATAATAACATGATGTAACCATCATTTTACGACAAACAAGATTTCAAACTGACCCCTCTGATTAAACCAGTTCCAGTCTCCATGGTTGCAACTGCAGGGTTCCTTGGTCTGCTTTGGTGCTTTCTTCAATCTTGCCTAGTGTAGTGGCAGTAATTTTCTTGTGCTGGGAGTCCCATGTACCTTCCTTCTTTTCTTTCTGTGAATATTTAATTGTTCAGGCAACCAAATAAATAAATAAAATTGTTGAATCTCAATAATCATATCACTCCACTTGGACTGGCAACATAACTGCATGTGCACACACATTTTGCCTAATATTATTATATCTTTCATAATTATATCATTTAGGAACACAACTCACGGGTTTTCTCATAATGCTGAGTATAAATAGACTGGCCCATATTGCTGTTAACACTGTCATGTTAAAAACGTTTCGACAAAAACTTTTGTCATCATCAGTTTGATCAGTTTTTTTATATCATTTATATTTTAAAACAAAATTGCTGATTACAAGAAAAATTCTCTCTTTTTACCTGCAAGCAATCTTTTAGGTTTTTAGAAAAAATGATGGACAAATCTTTTAAACCAATGTTGTAATTTCCACTTGGGTTGTTCCAAGCCGATGGAATCAAAAAAAATACCAACTAATTAACGCAATGTCATTTTTCTTGCCATGCTTTAAAATGATATTTCATTGATAAACATTATGCTGTCAAATCAACATGTATACCAAAGTAACTACACACCTTCAGTGTTCGACCAGTTAGACCAACAATATTTCCGTCACGATCAGGAGTAACTACAGTGCTTGTGTCAACATCTCCACTACCTGTTGCGTCAATGATGTCGACAATCTTGGGTCTTCCATCTGATGTAAACTGGAAGAACATAGGTGGTTATTTCCTAATTCCTGAATTTCAGAGTTGGTAACATTTGATAAAAGGTAAGTTGATACATAATTTGCACATATGTGTCTGTGCAATCAATTTTGAAAAGTTCTTAATTAGCACAGGGAATTGTTCCGTGACTCATAAAGTGTATGGATTTTGCACAGACATCTATTTCTAATGTCAATGTTATATTATTTTTCAAGAGTTCTCCAAACTAGGAACAATATGAATGCACACTCCAGAAAATTGTCAACATGTCAACAATTCACTTACACCAGATATTTTTCTCATTGTGGCAAAACCACACAACTCAGCAAAAAATCGATCATTAAAAAGTGCCACCTGGTGAGCCCACTGTCAACAAACATGGACCATTGTTGCCGGCACTTGACACAAATATAAGATTGTGTTTGGTGACGGCCTCTTCTATAGTGATTTTACTGAAAAACACACATGACAAATTCAATGACATATAAGCATAGGCGTCGATTTTTTAACGTTTTGTAAAATATTAAGGGTGACTTTTCCAGGTTTTAGAAACACGCAAAAAACATTTCGTCAGTCGTATCGCCCTAAACATCAGTAAATGACGCAAATTCCGTTTCTTGTCACTTTGTTACGTAACAATCCACAAGACACTTGTGTTTGTCCTGATTGTAATAGTGATAGTACTGGTCGTTTAAAACTAGCTCAACGCATAGTATAATGTATATATGGTTTTTCTGACAATAATTTTTAATTTAAACGAAATCCAGGGGTGACAATGCATGCGTTGTCACCCATGTTTGTTTGTGAGGGGTGACATGCCACCCCAGTCACCCCTATATCGACGCCTATGCATGTAAGTGATAGGTGACATATTTCTTACTCAGCCCCCAGCCAGTGGCACGCTTCACCATAACAGAGGTTGGCAAGATCACATCCCAGACGAACAACCTCTGATAACTGGAACACAAACATGTATATATATATGTTAATATATGAAATTACAAGTACACAGAAAATAGTAACCGTCTGTTCCAGCTGTTTTAACAATACAGAATACAACACAATATGCCACACATTTTACAACAAACAAAATATCAAACTGACCCCTCTGATTAAAGTTCCGGTCTCCATGGTAGCAAGTTTGGAATCAACAATCTCGCAACAATTTGTGCACCAGGTGTAATACGATTTTTGTCTGGTCCATCCGCAAAGTTATGGCTACAACATGCATTCCATGTGACCCTAAATGATATCAAAAACAGATAAGACTTCACAATATACTTAGGCGATTACCAAAATTAATAACAACACAAAGAACTTTTCCTTTTTTTATAAATGTTCACGGAGAAGTTGAACATAGACATTGTTAAGAACTATTATTGAATATTTTCACATGGATGTTTGATGTGCAACAACATCACTAGTCACCAAGCTGCACTGTTGAGAACTGATATGTTTGAAAACATACTGCTTCACCTTTTGCTTGTCCAAAGTGTTCGAAATCACCACATTTGACTTACTGCTTCATGTACTCCAAATACACCAGAAAGAAGGATTTTGTTGACATTTCATCTGGTCCAAAAAATCCCACATTAACAAATTTTATAACGGCATAATCGAATGCTGCCTGGGCATAATGAAGAGTCCACAAATGTCTGTTTGGATTATCCTGATGATGGGCCAACAGTCGCACTTCAAATATATACAAGTCAATTTTATCAAAAAAATGCTAACTGGTGAAAACAGATTGAATAATTTCATGCATGACTTTTGTAGTGAAGATGAAGCGCAGAATAGCAAACACCTTTCTTATGTAAAGCATTTGGAAATTTTGTGCAGAACATCAGTAAATATTTTCAAATTTTTTTTCAATCTGGTAAAAGTGTATGGGCCAGGAGAAATTCTAATTCATGGCTACCAGGTCCTGGGTGTCTAACATGTTAGGTGTACCTGATTTCAGAAAAAAACAGATTGCTTAATAAATGGAAAAAAGCCTCGGTCGTATATTTTAATCAATGTTACCAAATTTTTTCAAAAAGCTCATAAAATTTAATGTATGTCAAAACACACGAAAATGTTTCAAAAGTACTTACAAAGCATGCCCTTGGACCCCACTTTTAATATTTGCTTCCCATAACTTTAATCAAAGAAAAATCAGAATAGATGAAAACCGTTCGGTGATTCCCCGTATGTAATAATAAATTATTTTCAGTAATAGTTATTTTTCTATGTGTATATTCTTTCATATGGTTATGCAGCGATCTCATAATTACCAATCTGAAATATTGCTACGTCACACTCAAGGCAACCGCTGAGTTGTGCAATATGTGGGGTTTATCTAGCAAATCTAGGCCTAACCTAAAATTATCTTACATAGGAACAAGTCCGTCTCTTCCGTTGATGCTTTTCTTCAAAAGAGTACGTAAATTGGTGATTGCAAAGAATATCTCGATAAGACGTGTTTTCGTTTCTTCCTTTGCCTATTAGCGTTGTGAAGTATGTAGATAGGCGACAAGTAGAAGTTACAAAAAATACAAAAACATTTTCTTGAAAATTCATGGCAGAATGGGAAAAATTGAGCCGACACCCTATAATAGCGCCCACTCCCGGATGACACATCATCAAAATTTTTCCACGCGATGTTATCGTTTTTTTTTATTTATCCTCACTGAAACCGACTGTATAGCATATATGGCATACATATACATATAGCAAAAATAATATGGCACCAATAAACCTACTGTATGAGACCTTTCACGGCATGACCAAAATAACCGGAAAACGCCCCACATTAGCGCCCACCTGGGGACTATACATTAACCACCAAATAACCACCAGATGTCACTGTTTTTCCCCGCACGCGTTTGTTATTGTTGTTTGCATTGCTTGAGACATTGCGAGAGCAGAAAGGCTTTGTATTTTTGGCTTCAAAATAGCAATACGATTCAACACAAAGCACAAGCTGTATGGGAGTCCTTAGTCGACTTTGGAGTATCTTGGAGGCAAATATATAAAATATACCTCAAGCTACAGTGGAAACTAAACTAATAAGCTTTCAAATTAAGCTAAATCTCATGGCCATTGTGACCAACAAAAAGTTAAAGGATATGAAGTTTACAGAAACAGGTTCATGTGTCTTTTGCAAAAATGCCGCGGAAACTGTTTTCACATCGATTTGTAAATTGCCCTAATGCAGCACATTACTGGGAAAATGTATGCGGTTGGCTCAGTGCTAAACTTCGTGTCCCCTTTTATTTTTCTTCTTTGCATTTACTGTTCGGAATACATTAAACTGCGCTCTTCTTTGTGCACGATTTGTAATTTATAGATGCAAATACGCTAATAGGCAACCAACAACAACAACAGAATTTGTAAATATGTTGCAAACAATAAGATCCATTGAATTAAACATCGCCAGTGAGAAATACCGTAGCGAATTATTACAAAAGAAATTGGTCGTACGCTGCTTGACGTGAAGCATATACCCATGTAACTTGACTTCTTGTGCTGATTTTTCGCCATTATGTTTAACCCTTGTTGCCTTTTTTGTCTTCTTGCTTAGTCTTTTCTTCAATTGTACGCCTTTAGCGTCCTTTTTCAATAATACTAAAAAAAATAAATAAAGTAAGAAAAAAATTGTTGTTTATATTTGTTGTTCTCGCTCGTCATTTATTTGCGCCAACTCGTGGACAATAATTTAATGATAGATCAATCACTAGGAGTCGGTATACTTTCCCGTACGTGTTTTTACTTGTATTGTTTTGTTTTTTTTTCCTTGTTGTTCTTACTCGCTATTTTATCGGCGCCCACTAGCGGAAAATTATTTAAAGACTAACTATCACCAGGTCTTTCCTTCTGCGTTGTTTTTTATATTGTTGTTTATTTGTTGTTTTGTTCGCTGTTATTGGGTCCGATATTCGTGGGAACTATAAGGTACCCCGAATAAAATATGTAAGAAACCCAATGACCGGTGCTGTGCAACATGACCCCTCCTATGCCGCTGTGGCAACCACCAACGTCTCCTCCCCGGTAGTTCCCAACAAATTGATCTCCTTGCCATCCATTGCTAAGGAGTGGTGTAAGCCCGCTTCAACCCTTTGTGGAACCGAGAGTCCATCTATACTCTCTCCTCCAGGAGATCAAATTCGGCATCCGATTCCTGGTTAGAATCGTACTGCTCCAAAGAAATCTGTGTTGAAAGATCATCCCTAGGGAATTCTATCCATCTCAGCCACTGCCAAATTCCAGCAAAAAGAAATTCAACATTCCCTGCAACCCAAAAGAAGGTCAAACAGTAAGTTCTTCTTTCTCTGAAAACTCTTCCTTCTTGACAGGACTGCCGTTAAAGTCGACCAACAACACTATGAAGTGATGCAACATAGAGGACAATCAACTTGTATCGTATTCATTTTGCAACAGTTTTATTCATTTTCGCAACACTCGCCATATGTCGCATAGTTTGCCGAAAAAGGTACTAATAACTACACACTGCCGTACCTGACCACACGTAACTCTTCAGTCTGTACATACCGTTTCCCTGCCAGTTTGCTTTGCTTAATGCTGCTGTTTTATGCCACCTATATTGCTGTGACGAAAGTAAATTAGGGGAAGGTTTTTTGAAGATTTTAAGCAACTCACGTTGCATATATTGTATTTGTTTAAATTCTGCTTTACAACTTAATAAAGTTTGTAGCTGGGGTTGCATTGTGTTGAATAAACTAAACGTATCCCTCCCACGAACCAATCCATACTTCTTGCGGCTCATCAAGCTTTCAGTGCAATCCGAGAAGCCGTTATCTACACAGCGGTTAGAAATTTGATAAATGGGACTGAGGTTTGTGTCGGTGATTAACAACATGTTTGCATAAACACCGTCAGCAAGATTGGTTAACTTTTGTGAAAACAAACAATCCTTCGCACTCACATAGTTTTACTGCAAACAACAGAACTCCACAAACAAAAATAAATTGTCAACGCATTTAATCCCGAACAAACAATAGAGTTTAGGTCTGAAAAGTCGTTCCAGTGCAGTAATGGATTATATCTCGGATACGTCATATGTGGGCTATATTGGAAACACATATGAAGGAGGCAAACCCAACCACGGGAAAATTTTAAAAACGAATGTCACCCACATCTCAACTAATTAAATCAAACAGTTTCGGATGTGACAGCTGTGGAGCAATGACGATATCAGAGTAAACTAAAAAAAATTTGCTCACGAAAACACACAGGTTAAAGAATAGGAAGAACATCATTGTCATCAATTTTATTCTGATCTTTGTCTGAAAAGTCGAACTTTCTCATGGCATCCAGGAGGTATTCTAAGAGCCTAGTTGTGCGCTCATCCGAAAAAGTGAAACCTCCGTCATCAGAGGGTTTCAATTCCAAGCGCACGAGGAGACGTTTTCGTGTTTCAGCGACCGAGGGACTTTCCCTTTGACAAAGTCGGATTTCATCCCCCAGTGCCCAACATAACTTCCGCTCCTCCTGGGTCTCTGCGCACGCCATGCTCTCCTCCGCAATGCGATCCCAATCCTCATCACCACTCCACTTCTCCCGGAGGATTATGGATGCGATTATCTTTGCAAGGGACGCGGCACCATTCCCACGACTTTTGTTGCCTTCCATAAATTTACCAATCTTAAACCCCGTCACTTTGGCACGAATGCTGCACGTGATCACTACGTCATCAATCGTGACGTCACCGACTCTAAAAATTGGATCGGAGTGGAAGAAGTGAATGGAAGATGCGATATCGGCACAGAGTCGGACGTTGGCCAGGGGAGGGAGCCAGAAATCCTTCTTCCTGGTGTATTGGAGGAAGGGGAAGATGTTCATACCGTCCACGCACTCGAACAAAACTCCGAACTCGTTTCCCTGGCGAGTGTGACCGAGTACGCGGATCACGTGATTGTGATTAGCCAACCGAAAGAGTGAGACGCCTTCCGTCAACCTACAACAAACGTACCAGCTCAATTAATGTGATTTGTGAACAACTGTAGATCCATGTTTGAATTTTACATGAAAAACATTTATGTGATTAAAACCCAAAACCGTGTCAATATATTTCAAAACTTACGTTTCCATCTGCTGTTCGGTCGATATTCCGTCCTCTATGTTAATATACTGCACTGTTACATTTCCATGCATGTCATTCCCCGCCTTCTTAACAAGCCTGAAGTTTCCGTTGTCAATAATTTTGTCCATGGAAAATGTCAGTTCGCTCGGAGGAACAAAACAATCCACAGCCTAAAGTAATGGATTTGTTAAACTGATCATAATCTAACTTAATGGTTATTTTTTGGCTAAACAATTAGTGTTGTGCAAACTTACTGCATTGAAAAAAGTGTTTCTTTTAACATAAAATTGCATCACATGTTTGTTTTCAAATCATGGATCTAACAACACATTACAAAATTGTTGGTATTCAAATACAGCAACTAATTGTGTTAAAATAAGCACTGAATACACAAAGTAAAATCGACCGCAAAATTCTTTTTTACAGTAAACATTTTTCATCATGTTAAACTAGGGTGTATCACATTAGGTTGGAACATAAAGCCATAAATTATGAAGGTTTGTGACTATTTAATGCTCTGAACTAAAGCTGCAGTTTAAGTTAGAGTGGCAAAGCTATAGTCTAAAGAGTTGTGACTGTTTTACCATAATCTATGGTAATATTTAATCACCATGCACTTCCGAAAAGCATGAACAATTTTAGGGAACACGGAGATAAACAAGTTACTTATTTTTAAAGTTTTGTTCAATCCCTATAACTTACTGTTTTGCTTCCATCAACTGGTAGTGTGTCATGAGTGCTTTGCGTTTGCTTTAAAACCTTTCAAAATAACGAACTTTAATAAAACAGTCAGCACATCTTCACAATCTTGAGCACCATCATGATGTAACAAAGATTTCATTCCTTAACAAACATTAACAAACTTTTTCACATAAATGTTTGCAAAGGAAAAACATCCATGGATGAAGCATTTTTTCTCATTCCAAGCAGTAATTGCTTACATGGCTCAGTTTCACGTCATTCCGTTGTAGCTGTTTGTAGTTGTTTGTAACACGCTTTAGTGCAACCTAAATAAAATATTAGATGACAATCTAAACTTTTTGGATGTAAAAATTACTCATAAAATAAAAGATTACTTACAAGCTTTCTTTTAAAGTCATCCTCAAACATTATCTTGTAACTGTTTGTGTATGTTCCCAATGCACTGATACCAACCCAGGTGTCTGAAGTCTTGTATTTTTATAAAATCTTCGTAGTTTTCGAAGATAAAATCCTGAGCATTTGAGGTAATGTACTCATATGATGTGTCAACTGACATGGTCCTGATACCCTGCAGCATAAGTTATGATGTAAGACCACATACAATAATGCACAGTAAAAAGAGAAAATACTGCACAAGTTTTCCAATATTTCTTTTCACATTTTAGGCAAACATTTAGAGGCCAATCTTACAATGACCATTATGAAATGTCTTAAATACACGTAAAAGAATAACTTTACACACACACTTCTGTTATGCTTTTGATGTAATCTTCAATTTGAAGCTCAATGGCACGAAAATACTCATGTCGGGCTGTGTCCTGTGTCAAAACCAGTTGTAAATGTAATTAACTGACCAAAAGTTGAAATAGGATCAGTTATGAGGTTGAATATTTATAATGTCAGAAATGGGAAAAAAAAATCAAAACAGGATCCAAACAGAAGTGAAAAGAGGTAAGTTGTGTGATTAAGACAGAAACATTAACTAATCATGCAGTAAATGTATTAAACATTGCAAAAATTAAACGAAAAAATCTATATGTCAAGAAATGTACAATTGATACAGAGCATCAAATACTAAAACACAACAAGTGAAAACCAACCTCCAAATAAAGCCTCCCCAGATCATAGTTTCCGTCGTTCATGGATTTCATGTATCTCTCGATCCTTCTAAAAGTTTGTTTTCCATTTCTTTCTGACATTGTCCAGTGTGCGAAGCTTTTTCTTTTGTTCTCGGGACAAACGTGTTTGTAAGCAAACTGGCAGACCACCTTTATGTAGTCAACAGGAAGATCTTCAAAACCACAAATTACAAATATGCAATTTGCAAGCCAACGATACCAATTTTAAATGTTACTAGAACAACTTTGTATCCATGCTTCTGATTTTATAAAACATGTTTTGCTTTTTAATAAAGCATCTTCAGTTCTACAAATAACATAAACAGAAAAAGACATAGTTAGATGCTAAAATGATAAAACGATAAAAACTGGCCGAACAGTAGAAACCTCTTGTGCTAACATACTGGACAACGCTCTGAGCAGGGGATGCAAGTGACCTACTTTTTTATCACCACAGGTTCACATTGCTTAATCAGGCGAAACAACAATCAAAAGATTATAACAAGAAATCACGTAAAAAATAAAAATGAAATGGGCGGGGCTCACGTAACTGACGGTAAAATTAATTTTTGAATGTTGATTTTTGCGTTTAAGTTTTTGTACTAGAACAACTTGGTGTCCACGCTTCTGAAGTGCTGCTGGTTAGGTAGATTTCATGAAGTAAAAACATTTTATTGCCAACGATACCATTTATAGCTATACTTGTGAAATACAATTAATTTTGTTTCCAATACCATTGAATGTATCGTATATATCACATAATATATCATGTGTTTGAAATGTTCAAGTTAATTATACCTGCAATATAGAAGTGAATCCATTGAATTTTCTTTGCATAATCCACAAACACCTGAGAATAAACAGAACAGATACAAAAAATATGCACAAGTGGCTATGATAAATTATAGATTAGATATATAGATGATATAGATTATGAGTTCAATACTAAAGGATAAATATTAAGTCATATACCAATATATTAATCCAATTGTAATTTTACTTCTGCAGAATGTTTCAACTTATCCAAACCTTCAAGTGGGACAAATCCGATTCTGTAATCTCTTTTAGTACATTGATAACACTAGTGGAAGCCATTGCACCAGCACATTGCAAAATACATTTGTTTAAACTAAATGTTCTTTGATTCATCTCCAGAGTCAGCATTGAAAAACAACGAAGCTGGTTGAAAAATAAAATAGATGGTGCTTATTTATATTCTTTATGTTTAAACTTGTTATCGTGCACATAAACACTTAAGGCATATTTACTAGTTGTGAGTAAGAAGTTTAGAATAATACAAAATCAATATAACTGACTTCAAGGCATAAAATATTTACTGGAAAATTAAAAACATAAATGTGGACATTTTGGACACAAAAGCAATGAACAGACCTTCGCTTGTACTTGGTTATTTTTCTTTGCTTTTGTTTTTACTCTTCTGATGATGCCCTTATCAGGGCAAAAAAAAATTTTCAGCTTATAATAAAACAAATTTGAAAGAGCTGCTGGAAACATTGAATTAAAAGTTTTTATTCAGGAATTGTCGACACATTTTACATATTATCTGACCACAAAATCAGTAAGATAAATGGAAATATGAAAATATGAAGATAATTTGAAATTATAATGTTTTTGTGAACCAAGATCTAGTTTCAACTTATTTTTTCAAGACATTAAAAAAAATACAAGTGATATAAAAAAAAACTTAAAAAAATCTGTAAAAATATGCATTTCCTGTAAATACATCAGTTATTTTTGCAAATAAATGTAACAAAAATAAACAAAGTCAAAAAACTAGCACTTCTTAATGCTTAATGCAAATTCAAATTTTACCACTTCCACTTACAAGCTGATCATCCTCTAATGGACGACAAAATGGGGTTTCCTGCAAACAGAGACCAGTTATTCTATCAAGTTGTCTGATGGGAAAGTTTTTTGCATAACAGTGCTGCTTGTATCGCTGGAAGATTGCATTGGTTGGTGCCTGTTAAACACAAAAAACAATAAAGCCCTCATGAACTTTTTTTTCACATGGATATTTGATGTTCAACAACATCACTAGTCACCTTGTTTTTTTTTGTGTCAATTGTCACAAAGTACCCTGCTTTACCTTTTGACTTACTGTAAATCTCTTGTTTCATACAAATGCATCACCGGCATGATCGAATGCTGCCTGAGCATAATGAGGAGTCCACAAATGTCTGTTTGGATTATCCTGATGATGGACCAACTGTCGCACTGCAAATAAACAAATAACTATTTTATAAAAAATTTAAACGGGAGAAAACAGATTAAATAATTTTTGCGTGACTTTTGTAGTGAGAATGTAGTGCAGAATAGCAAACACATCTCGTATGTTAATGCGTTTAGTATCTTTTTTGCAGAATATTAGTAAAGAATGTCAAATTTTCTTTCAATCTGGTAAAAGTGTATGGGTCAGGAGAAATTCTAATTGATGACTACTATGTCCTGGGTGTCTAACGCCTGATTTAAGAAAAACAGATGCTTTATGACAGGCAAAAGCCTGGGTCGTGCATTTTATCCAATGTCACGAATTTTTTTGGCCAAAAACCACAAATATTTTATAGACGTCAAAACACAAGAAAAAATTTCAAAAATACTTACGAAGCATGTCCTTAGATCCCATTTTTAATCTTTGCTTCCCATAACTTCAATCAAGTTAAAATCTTAATCCACGAACACCGTTCGGTGTTTCCCCGTACGTAAGAATAAATCATTTTCACTAATAGTTATTATTCATGTGACATCTATGAGTGCGATTTGTAAAAAAGATTTATAAAAATTATCTTATATAGAAACAAGTGTGTCTTTCCTTATATGCTTTCCTTTAAGGGACAAATTGCAATGAAAAAAATTTCTGCAGTTCTAAAATAGTAAAATGACCTTGAAAATCGAACAAAAACTGATACAACACTTGAGATAATTTATATTATGGTTATTATGTTTGTTTTTTTTGCATTAATTTTTTTTCTTTGTCATGTGCAGTCATGCATAGCATTTCAAAATGCATATATGAAACTTGGATTTGCCACAAGTAAACAAAAGAACCCAAGAAAAGTTAAGTGTTTATGATCCAATTGCCAAAGCATCCATTAGCAAAAAAACCATCTAGTGATTGCAATCATATACAGAATTGGAAAAATGTTATGCTAGTATTTTCCACCAAGTTGTATTCTGCTCAGACCAATGTGAAAGTCCAATCAATTGACTCCCACCAAGAATGGGTGTGGTTTAGAAAATGTCGAGGTTTCAGTTATGGACTGATGTGCTGAATCAATAATATAATCATTCGAGTAATACTAAAACAAGTAAAACACTATAGTCAAATGGGGTAATTATCGGACCTTTTTCACAAACATTGCAAATTTGGACATTACATCTAGAGTTATTTCGTTTTGCTTTGTGTTGGGTAAATCCTTATACATCCCTTTAAAAATGAAATTAGCAGTCACTTGCAACTATGTTGGCAGTTATTTAAGGTTTTTACTATCCATAGTTAAATCGAATCCAAAATACTGCATAATATTCTGTTTTGCTGGTTGCATAATAGAGTAATTGACTGTTTTCGAAGGTCTGCATGAGTGTAATAATCTCTTAAGTTTGTTACATGCCATTGAGGCCATATTTATAAACAGGAAATAGGTGAACAATTAATGTGATTAAAGTTAAGGAAAAGTTATAAAACTAAATCCTATTATTCAATTTTGAATTAGAATTCGGATTTGAATAGCTTAGAATTCGAATCATCCAAACTTGTTATTTTGAATTGCCCACATCCCACATCCCTATATTACATTAATCCTGGTTGTAACCACTCAAAACAGTTGGTACTATGATATTAATACAGAGTGTTAGTGTCTACTAATTACCCCTGAATGTGAAAATGTGCATGGGGTAAATATTAGATGCATTTTTCTAAGAGGACAGACTAGGTAGAGGTTTGAGTTTAACCTTCATTGAAAACTTTAGGGCTTGACCTGCCAGTGTTTCCTAAATTAAATTTCAAATCATTAAAACACTGTTAAATTTTAACTAATCACTATATCCACTTAGTTTGAAAAAGTTTACGTGAAATAAATCCCTCTCACAAAATTTTTAAGTTTTCAAATTTCAAATATCAAAAGTTTCAAAAGTAAAGCTTTCAAATACAACCGCAAACCTACAACAAACAGTCATTTACCAAAACACAACTTTCGAAAACTACCGCCGTTCACACTATCGAGTTAACCATAACAGTGTTTCCAATTGCAAAATTTGCGTTCTTTTGAAACGTAAAGAATGAGATATTCTTGATCGGCGCTCAAAAAATATTTGTTAAGGGTGTGTTCATGGCATGTATTCTAAACGTTATCAATTTGTCACTAATGTCGATATAAGGATAAGCATATAACTGATGGAAACAATTCACTTATAATGTTTGTTTTTTTCATTTCTGATATGCTTTGTTTGATTGCCTGAATTTGTGCTTTATCACATATGTTGTACACGGTTTCTCTCATGTAGGCTATTGGTTGTGTAAAAACGTGGAAGATTTGAGTGCTTTGCTGGGCAAGTATGTTTAAGCAAAACTTACTCCTAAAAGATTTATCAGCATTGTGTATCCGGACGTGTGCGACCAGGCTCCATTTTGTGTCTAGAGCTTGATTACACACGTCGCACTTGTATGGCTTCTTTCCAGTTTGAATACGTTTGTGCGTTTTGACATGGGCATTTGTTGGTCAAATCTTTTCACAAACTTCGCATCTGAAAGGTTTCACTTCAGTGTGAATGTATACATATCTGCCCAAATCGCGTTTTTTTCAACGCTTTTAAACGAAATGAGCACATGAAGGAGTTTTCTCCGAAGTGCACACCATGTGTACAACTTTTGACATCTGAAAACTTTGCTTGGTGAAATTTAAGTAACGAAAAAAGCTTTTGCCGCAAAGTTTGCAACTAAATATAATTTTTCCACCAGCGAAAGAGGTTTTGCACAAAATGAGGAGTGCAACCTAATTTCCTTATTACATAACCAGCTTTGTGGCCAGGAAGTTGTTGCGTCCTTAAGAAGCTTGACTGTTAGAATAATTTACAGCTGACTCGGGATTGGAGTTGACAGTTTACCACTGTATAAACATGAACAAATTGTTGCTAATTCTCTTGGTTGGACTTTCCTGTACCGAACGTAAGTTGTGGGTGAAAGTACAACGTGTAGTTTTGCGTAAGACAGGTTTATTTTGCAGACGATGTTGGATTCAATGGAAACTATGGCAACATTGATAACCTATCTCCAACCGGTGCTTCTAGGTAAACAGCAAAAAGTGACAAATTAACTTACGACGGTTTGTTTCGGCTCAATTTCTTTAGCAGTGTTTACTGTGGTGTGAAAATAATCGAATTGATAACTTTGAATAAAAAAGCCAAACCTACTATCATTAAGCAGACGTATTCGAAACATCTTCTTAAGAATGGTCACCATATTAGCTTTTGGCTGAACAAAATGTTTTACTGTCTTCAATTACTTTTTATTGTGGATAATTTTTCAATGCAGGGGTTCCGGTCTCGTATGAAATGGCTTCAACAGATCTTACCGCAATGAATAGATACAAGTCAATCATACTAACGGCAGCCACAAGCAGTTACATGGACCCCGCTGTCATAGCAGGTATATTAATCGCCCCCACAGTATGATGCTGTTTGTATTTCATATGACACACACTACGTTCGCAGTGGAAAAAGGGAAAACAATCATGAGGTCGATATGTGTTGAAATGGCACTTTCAAGTTTTAGAATCATCTTTCACATATGTCACATAAAATAAAATTTAATGTAGAACAGCGGTTCACAAAAATAGTTTTAAGTTCAACTACGATCGGTGTGTGAGATTGGCACATTTTTGTGTAATATTCTGCGCTTGCATTAGTTCATTCTACAGCAGAATTTTTTAACCGAGCTCAAACTGATGCGGTGACCGTTACAGGCGGGTCAGCAGTCACTTTCCAATATGAGTTCGAATGTGCGCAGCCAGATTTCCTTTTTGACTGAACAATTTTGAACAAAATGTGCATCTGAAAGATTTCTCTCCCGTATGGATTCGTTTGTGTTTTTTCACTTCCGATGCCGTTTTAAAAGGCTTGTCACAAAAATCGCATCTGAATGGTTTCTCTCCAGTGTGAGTTAGTTTGTGGTCTTTGAGTGTCGATTTGGCCGTGAAACACTTTTCGCAATAATCGCATCTGAAAGGTTTCTCTCCAGTATGAGTCCGAATGTGTTTGCTTAGATATCCTTTCGTGCTAAACCCTCGTGAACAACATGGGCATTTGAAAGGTTTCTCTCCAGTATGGGTTTGAACGTGTGCACTCAAATCTCCTTTCTGGCTGAACGCTTTCGAACAAAATGTGCATTTATAAGGTTTCTCTCCAGTATGAGTTCGTTTGTGTTTTTTGACTTCCGATGCCGTTTTAAAAATCTTTTCGCAAAAATCGCATCTGAAAGGTTTCTCTCCAGTATGAGTTAGTTTGTGGTCTTTGAGTGTCCATTTGGCTCCGAAACACTTTTCGCAATATTCGCATCTGAAAGGTTTCTCTCCAGTATGGGTCCGAATGTGTGAGCTTAGATTTCCTTTCTGACTAAACGCCTTGGAACAAAACATGCATTGGTAAGGTTTTTCTTCAGTATGTGTCCGAGTGTGTGAGCTTAGCTGTGATCTTTGCTTGAACGCCTTTAAACAAAATGTGCATTTGAAAGGTTTCTCTCCAGTATGAGTCCGAATGTGCGCGCTAAGATTTCCACTCCGATTGAACATTTTCGAACAAAATGTGCACTCATATTGTTTTTCTCCAATCTTTCGTTTGCGGATTTTGAAGGATGGATTTTGATGCTCCCCTGTGTGATTGATTTTATGTTTCTCCAGCGAATCTTTTGTTTGAAACGACATTTCACAAATCTTGCAGTGAAATCGTTCCATTTCTGTTTGTTTTCTGTTTTCTGCTTGAACTTCTTGCCTATACTAGCAATGATCTCACAATTCAAAGTTACAGAGTAAATGTAAGTCAGTCCTATACATTTGCTGACTACAAAGCACATTGATTATTTTGCACTTGTCTGGAAACAATTTGAATCGACATAATACGCCGCAAAGGTTTGTAACAGTAAGTTATAGCTATCTGCAGCTTTCTTGCCAAGTTTTGTGTAGCCTTTCTCAAAATACACCAAATATCTCAACAAATAACGTTACTAATTCCGTAATTACGTATTGGTATATCTGCTGTTGTACGTAGGAGTCTATCCGAGTACGTAAAATGTTCTGCGTGTAAAGAAGTTGAAAGATGTATCAATATTTAAAGGTTGAAGTGCCAAAGGAAGAGAAAGAAGTTTTGGAACTGTGATTAAAAGCTCAACGGAGTGGTTGTTATCTGCAGTGGAGGGAGTCGTTCGGCGATTATAAAACACACAGAAAGTGAAAGGACGAGAACTCAAAACGTGTCAACTTCCAAGCCCGGGGTTTAAATCTAACAAGTGCACGAGGTGACAACTGACGATTGCAATGATTAGATAAAAATACGACTAAACAGCACTTCTAAATAATGGTTGTGAGTTCGAATCATAAGCATTTTACAAACACATGGTCTTAACCCTCTATGGACAGAATTATTAAATTTTAAGAAAAAAATAATTTAGTGTGGCAATGAGAGACTTACATACCTGCATAAGAAATATTTGTAATTTGGGGTGGGGAGTTCGAGGTTTTTTCAATTGGAAAAATGTGTCACACTGGTCCATTCAAGGACAAATTTTGATGAAAAAAAAAAATAATTCCTGCAGTTCTAAAATAGTAAACTGACCTTGAAAATCGAACGAAAACTGATACAACACTTGAGGTACTATATATTATAATTATTATGCTTGTTTATTTGCATTAATTTTTTTTCTTTGTCATGTGCAGTCATGCATAGCATTTCAAAATACCTTCGAAACTTGGATTTGCCACAAGTAAACAAAATAATGCAAGAAAAATTAAGTGTTTATATTCCAATTGCCAAAGCGTCCATTAGCAAAACAACCGTCTAGTGATTGCAATCATATACAGAAGTGGAAAAATGTTAAGCTAGTATTTTCCACCAAGTTGTATTCTGCTCAGCCCAATGTGAAAGTCCAATCAATTGACTCCCACCACGAATGGGTGTAGTTTAGAAAATGTCGAGGTTTCAGTTATGGAGTCATATGCTGAATCAATAATGGCATAATCATTTGAGCAATACTCAAACAAGTAAAACACTATAGTCAAATGGGGTAATTATCGCATGTTTTCGAAGGTCTGCATGAGTGTAATAATCTCTTAATTTTGTTTTGCTTTGATTGATTGCCTGAACTTGTGGATGCTTTATCACATATGTTGTACTTACACGGTTTCTCTCCTGTATTGGTTGGGTAAAAACGTGGAAGACATTAATCCTGGTTGTAACCTCTCAAAACAGTTGGTACTATGATATTAATACAGAGTGTCAGTGTCTAACAATTACCCCTGAATGGAAAAATGTGCATGGGGTAAATATTAGATGCATTTTTCTAAGAGGACAGACTAGGTAGTCGTTTGAGTTTAACCTTCATTGAAAACTTTAGGGCTTGACCTGCCAGTGTTTCCTAAATGAAATTTCAAATCATTAAAACACTGTTAATTTTTAACAAATTACTATATCCACTTAGTTTGAAAAATTTTACGTAAAATGAATCCCCCTCACAAAAAAATTCTATTTTTTATCAGTGTTTAACAGAAGAAAATGGAGGCTTCCAGCTTACCACATGCACAAGATAAAGTTTGAGGGAACCATAGTTTTTTTATTCCTTTGATAGCGTCCACTAATTACCCCATAACTTTAACTGTCCGACAATTACCCAACTGACTAACTATATGTATTTGATTTAACATGGAAATTGCTAAACTAAGCTCTGCTCATCATCAAAATTAGAATATTTTCCGATAAGTCATCATCAATTTCACCATTATCATCCCCCATAAACCTACCACACCATTTGCTACCATCAATTTACCTTATATTTACTGTATATAATGGCAAATATTCCCAATTTAAGAGCAAAACCATAAACTTTTGATTTTTATATCTATTACAAAATATCACCTAATGGACTATGTCATCAAATTTGTTACATTGACAAACATTTCCATAAAATCCTAAAAAAACATATGTGACCAAAATTCGTTGGTATTTACTTCAATAAAATCTACGCCCACATGTATGATTTTTTTCAACTCACTAACTTAAAAGTAAAGCTTTCAAATACAACCGCAAACCTACAACAAACAGTCATTTACCAAAACACAACTTTCGAAAACTACCGCCGTTCACACTATTGGAGTTAACCATAACAGTGTTTCCAATTGCAAAATTGGCGTTCTTTGAAACGTAAAGAATGAGATATTCTTGATCGGCGCTCAAAAAACGTTTGTTAAGGGTATGTTCATGACATGTATTCTAAACGTTACCAATTTGTCACAAATGTCAATATAGCAATAAATTGTTTTTACTACATGAAATCTACCTAACCAGCAGCACTTCTTTCACAACAACAACAACTGTTGTGTTTTTGCAACAACCGCCCATGGACCAATTGGACATATACGAGGACATATGGCACAAACACTTAAACGCTAAAATCAACATTCAAAAATTTATTTTACCGTCAGTTACGTGAGCCCCGCCCATTTCATTTTACTTTATTTCTTTATTACAAACTATTTATCGTTGTTTCACCTGATTAACCAATGTACGCCTGTGGTGATAAAAAAGTAGGTCACTTGTAACATCTGATCAGAGCTTCGTGCAGTATGTTAGCACCAGAGGTTTCTACTGTTCGGCCAGTTTTATCGTTTTATCATTTTTAGCATCTAACTATGTCTTTTGATAAAGGATTTTTGTGTCCTATAGTCAGCATCACCCGCTGTACACAAAATATGCACATTACTTTATTTTATTTTAATTCGCGGAAATAAACTGACTGACTGACTGACTGACTCTTTTCTGTTTATTTTGTTTGTAGGACTGAAGATGCCTTAATAAAAACGAAACATGTTTTCTAAAACTAGAAACGTGGACACAAAGTTGTTGTAGAAACATTTAAAATTAAATGTCAATATAAGGATAAGCATACAAGTGATGGCAACAATTCACTTATAATGTTTGTTTTTTTCATTATAGATTCGGATATGCTTTGATTGATTGCCTGAACTTGTGGATGCTTTATCACATATGTTGTACTTACACGGTTTCTCTCCTGTATTGGTTGGGTAAAAACGTGGAAGATTTGAGTGTTTTTCTGGGCATGTTTGTTTAAGCAAAACTTACTCTTGAGAGGTTTATCGGCATTTTGTATCCGGACGTGTGTGTAACGTTTATGCTATGATATAATGAAATGACTTTCAATTTTGTATCGCCGAGGCGAATACCACAGTTCCTGGAACTTTTTGACCGTAATCACCTAATGACAGTATCGTGGCTCACGCGACGGCATTCTTACTCTGTTTTGATTGTCTATAAATCTGTGGTTCGTGTGGTCAGAATTCATTTCACATTGTGGAACCGCCTATTCTACTTTGGCTTGCCTTGTGTAGGATCAATCGTCTGTTCTGCACACAAGTTTCGTTCGTATACAAATAAACAAAAAACCCAAGTCTGGTTCGCTACAAAGAGTAGTCAGGAGTCAGGGAAACGCAGCTGCAGCTGAACAGGTAATCAACCAACAAACACGCCAACTCTTACATGTGCGACCAATCTCCATTTTGTGTCGAGAGCTTGATTACACACGTTGCACTAGTATGGCTTCTTTCCAGTTTGAATACCTTTGTGCGTTTTTACATGGGCATTTGTTGGACAAACCTTTTCACAAATTTCGCATCTGAAAGGTTTCACTTCAGTGTGAATGTATACATATCCGCCCAATTCGCGTTTTTTTCTACGCTTTTAAACGAAATGAGCACATGAAGGAATTTTCTCCAAAGTGCACCCCACGTGTACGACATTTGACATCTGAATTTAACAGGAAACATTTGATGCAAAAAAATCTCATCTTAAAGGTTTTTGTTCTGTGTGAATTCTAATATGTGGGTTTACATCGCACTTTTTTCAGAACATCTTTGAGCAAAAAGATCATTGTATAGTTTACTCTTTGGTAAGAGTCGATATTAGACTTGAAATCTGAAACTTGAAAGTTTTAGAATCATCATACACATATGTCACATAAAATAATCTATATAATAAATTTTCGTGGGTATAGTATATGTGCATGTTTTCTTCGTCGTAATACATCATTCTGTCAACTATTTGTGTCAAAGAAACTTATATGTTATAGATTGACAAACGATATCACTAGTTAAAGGAGATTGGAATTCTCTGACCCACGTACTCCAAGGCACACATATCCTGATCAACTTCATTGTTCAAGTCCAGGTAAAATTCCCCACCTGGAGTCTTGATCAGCAACTGCAAG
The DNA here is from genome assembly GCF_947561715.1 of Ascidia mentula. Lineage (NCBI taxonomy): Eukaryota > Metazoa > Chordata > Ascidiacea > Phlebobranchia > Ascidiidae > Ascidia > Ascidia mentula. The sequence goes on along the minus strand of NC_138570.1, from coordinate 16,953,674 downwards.
GCGGAATTGCTGCTTACAACTTTGGCATTTGCAACGTTCGACCCAGGGATAAACTGGATAAAGGAACAAACCATAATGATTACTCCAATGATGTCTTTGCCAGGTGTCATTTTTTTCGCAAAAATGGATACAATTAGAGAATATTTGTCGAGTGCATAAGTCTTTGTTTGTGAGAAAATTTGTGTGATTGAACATGTCGATAAAAACTTGGTTCGATTTTGCAAACTGTCGGTTGTAAATTTGGAAATCAGTTCTGTAATTTTCACATTGTCAATGCTGTCAAATTAAACGCATGTAAATAACAAAAATATTTTCGCAATTTGATCTTCTTTGTCAAGACCCAGTCTTTGAATGGATAATGCGTGCGATTTTCTATTTGATGATGACGCAAAAAATTAACATTATTAAACCAATGTGGTGAGCAAAAAATTCGTTGCAGTATCAAAACAAACTACTGCGGGTGGCAATAAAGCGAGGGCATGGATGCTTTGACTTGATACAAAATACGGAAACAATCAACTAAAATTGTATGAATATAAATCGTTTAACTGTATAACCCAACGCTGCATACGGTGTTGTGATGTGTCGTCCGGGTAATTACGGTGATGTTACAGTACAAACTTTAATCTCGAAACAAATAGTTGTTTTTTGCACACTTGTTTATAGGCTTATGGCGACCGCACTGTTCGCCTGCGCATTGAAGTGTGCACTGCCTTCTTCTTGTGTCGCCGTTACTTAAACGTGTGTTTTGTGTTGCTTACTCTTGCTACACTGCACAACTTGCTAAATGGTTTAAATAGCCGATCAACCAATTATTGGTGACCCCGAAACTCCAAATACCTTGTTTGGAGATCATGCGTGCGTGCGTCGAAAATTTGCGGTTACCACAGGACCAACACGACACAGTAAACTACCGATATCAGTAATAGGTGGGTCTGAAGGCACACTCCAATATCAAACGTGTCTGCTTAAGATTCTTTGAACATTTTGACCTTTTCTATTGAACATTTTTTAGCAAAACATTACACAGGTTAAACATCGGTGTGAGTTAGAATATATGTTTTTTGATTTCTATGCTAAACACATTGATAAGGTTTCTCTCCGGTATGCGTTAGTCTGTGAACTTTAACATGGGAGGAGGATGCGAAACACTTTTCCCCGTGTGAGTTCGAGTGTGCTTTGTTAGATTTTCTTTGAGGCTAAACACCTCTGATCAAGATATTCAATTAAAAGGTTTCTCTCCGGTATGAGTTCGTTTGTGTTTTTTGACTTTTGATGCGGTTGTGAAGCACTTTTCGCTAAAATCGCATCTGAAAGGTTTCACTCCAGTATGAGTCCGAATATGTTTGCTTAGATTTCCTTTCTGACCAAACACCTTGGAACAAAACATGCATTTCTAAGGTTTCACTCCAGTATGAGTTAGTATGTGGCGCTTGAGTGTCGATTTGGCTGTAAAACACTTTTCGCAATAATCACATCTGCAAGGTTTCTCTCCAGTATGATTCCTTATGTGTCTGCTTAGATTTCCTTTCTGACCAAACACCTTGGAACAAAACATGCACTTGTAAGGTTTCTCTCCAGTATGTGTCCGAATGTGACTGCTTAGAGTTCCTTTCGTGTTAAACCTTCGCGAACAAAATGTGCATTTGAAAGGAATCACTCCAGTGTGGGTTTGAATGTGTGCACTCAAATGTCCTTTCTGGTTGAATGCTTTCGAACAAAATGTGCATTGAAAAGGTTTTTCTCCCGTATGAGTTAGTTTGTGTTTTTTGACTTCCGATGTCGTTTCAAAAGACTTTTCGCAAAAATCGCATCTGAAAGGTTTCACCCCAGTGTGAGTTAGTTTGTGGGCTTTGAGTGTCGATTTGGCTATGAAACACTTTTCGCAATATTCGCACCTAAAAGGTTTCTCTCCAGTATGAGTACGAATGTGCGAACTTAGATGTGCTCTTTGGTTGAAACCTTTCGAACAAAAATTGCATTTGAAAGGTTCCTCTCCAGTATGAGTCCGAATGTGTGAACTTAGATGTGCTTTTTGGTTGAACGCTTTTGAACAAAATGTGCATTTGAAAGGTTTCTCTCCAGTATGAGTCCGAATGTGTCTGCTTAAATTTCCACTCTGGCTGAACATTTTCGAACAAAACGTGCATTTATAGGGTTTTTCTCCAGTAGAAATTCGTTTGTGGATGTTGATGGATGCTCTTTGATGTTTTTCACGGAGAAATAGATTCTCCACTGTGTGAATGAAGTCATGCTTTTCCAGTAAATCTTTGGTTTGAAACGACTTTTCACAAATCTTGCAGTAAAAGTGTTCCATTTCTGTTTGTTTTGTATTTTCTGCTTGAACTTCTTGCCTATAGTAGCAATGATCACACAATTCTAAGTTACAGTGTAAATGTAAATCAGTCCTATACTTTTGCTGACTACAAAGCAAAAAAAATATTTTCGCTTGTCTGGAAACAATTTGAATCGATATAATACGCCACAAAATCCACAAAAAGGTTTGTAAAAGTAAGTTATGAGTATATGCAGTTTCCTTGCCATGTTTCATGTGGCCTTTGTCAAAATACACCAAATATCTCGACAAATAACGTTACTAATTCTGTAATTACATATTCGTATATCTGATATTATACGTAGGAGTGTATCCGAGTACGTAAAAAGTTCTGCGTGTAAAGAAGTTGAAAGATGTATCAATATTAAAGGTTAAAGTGCCAAAGGAAGAGAAAGAAGTTTTGGAGTTGCGATTAAAAGTTTTACGGAGTGGTTTTTATCTGCAGTGGATAGTGCAGTTCGGCGATTATGAAACACACAGAAAGTGAAATGACGAGAACACAAAACGTGCCAACTTCCAAGCAGGGGGTTTAAATCTAACAAATGCACGAGGTGACAAACTGACGGTTGCAATCATTAGATAAAAATACGACTAAACAACACTTCTGAATAATGGTTGTGAGTTTTAATCATAAGCATTTTACAAACAGATGTTCTTAACCATCTATGGACAGAATTATTAAATTTAAAGAAAAAAATAATTTGGTGTGGCAATGAGAGACTTATATACCTGCGTAAGAAATATTTGTAATTTGGGGTGGGGAGTTTGGGTTTTTGAAACATGACAAATTTGTCACACTGGTCCATTAAAGGGAAAAATTTCAATGAAAAAAAAAGTAATTTCTGCAGTTTTAAAATAGTAAAATGACCTTGAAAATCGAACAAAAACTGATACAACCTTTACTGGTACTATATATTATAATTATTATGTTTGTTTATTTGCATTAATTTGTTTTTCTTTGTCATGTGCAGTCATGCATAGCATTCAAAAAAGCATATATGAAACTTGGATTTGCCACAAGTAAACAAAAGAACCCAAGAAAAGTTAAGTGTTAATCCAATTGCCAAAGCATCCATTAGCAAAACAACCATCTAGTGAAAACAACCATATACAGAATTGGTAAAATTTTATGCTAGTATTTTCCACCAAGTTGTATTCTACTCAGCCCAATGTGAAAGTCCAATCAATTGACTCCAACCATGAATAGGTGTGATTTAGAAAATGTCGAGGTTTCAGCTATGGACTCATATGCTGAATCAACAATGGCATAATCATTTGAGTAATACTCAAACAAGTAAAACACTATAGTCAAATGGGCTAATTATCGGACGTTTTTCACCAACGTTGCAAATTTTGACATTACATCTAGAATTATTTCGTTTTGCTTTGTGTTGGGTAAAACCTGATACATCCCTTTAAAAATGAAAGTATCAGTCACTTGCAACTATGTTGGCAGATAATTTAAGTTTTTACTGTCCATAGTTTATTCGAATCCAAAATACTGCATAACATTCTGTTTTTGCTGGTTGCATAATAGAATAATTGACTGTTTTCGAAGGTCTGCATGAGTGTAATAATCTCTTAATATTGTTACATGACATTGAAGCCATATTTATACACAGGAAATAGGTGAACAATTAATGTGATTAAATTTAAGGAAAAGTTACAAAACTAAATCCTATTATTCAATCTTAAATTAGAATTTAGATTTGAATAGCTTAGAATTTGAATCATCCAAACTTGTTATTTTGATTTACCCACATCCCACATCCCTATATTGCATTAATTCTGGTTGTAACCACTCAAAACAGTTGGTACTATGATATTAATACAGAGTGTCAGTGTCTAATAATTACCCCTGAATGTAAAAATGTGCATGGGGTAAATATTAGATGCATTTTTCTAAGAGGACATACTAGGTAGATGTTTGAGTTTAACCTTCATTGAAAATTTTAGGGCTTGACCTGCCAGTGTTTCCTAAATGAAATTTCAAATCATTAAAACACTGCTAAACTTTAACAAATTACCATATGCACTTAGTTTGAAAAAGTTTACGTGAAATGAATCCCCCTCACAAAAAATTCTATTTTTTATCAGTGTTTAACAGAAGAAACAAAACATGGTATTTTTAACTACTGCAGGCTTCCAACTTACCACATGCACCAGATAAAGTTTGAGGGAACCATAGGTTTTTTCCTTTGGTAGCGTCCACTAATTACCCCATAACTTTAACTGTCCGACAATTACCCAATTGACTAACTATATGTATTTGATCTAACATACAAACTGCTCAACTAAGCTCTGCTCATCATCAAAATTAGAATAAAATATCACCTAATGAGCCGTGCCATCAAATTTGTTTCATTGACAAAAATTTCCATAAAATCCTAACAAAACATATCTGACCAAAAATCGTTGGTATATACTTCAATAAAATCTACGCCCACATGCATGATATTTGACACCACCCTCATTCTGGCAGAATTCTGGCAGAATAATTTTGCAAATTTGCCACATTTCGCAAGGTACAACAGGCATTTACTCAAAAATTGAAATTAAGGTGCCGGATGACCTTCAAATCGCCCATCGAAGACGACCAGCTTTTTGCGAATCAGCAGCATAATGGCGTAATGCCGGCATGCGAAAAATTTCCTATTAAAACAATTCTGCTCGGCGTTCTTGCAATAGGTGCCAATATTGACCAAATTTGACCATATTGACCAATAAGCCTTCTAAATTTATAACTTTGGCAGTATGCAAGTACAACATGTGTTCAATCATGTACATTTGCACATATCAGCAAACTTGGCAATAATACACAACTTTATTTGTAAAAAATTGTATTTGTTGACTTCCGGGGCCGGGCCACGTAGCAGCCTTCGACATGCTACAAAATGTTGATTTGCGGACTGCAGTTTGTCCACCCTTGGTGTAAACAAATACAAAACATTTTTGCTACATGTTTAGATGATGGATTGCTTTCTACGTTTCTTTTTCATGTGCTCTTTGGATAAAATGGCAACAAATTTTAGAGATATGTGACATACATAACGCTAAATACTATTTTTTCCAATACACACAAACATATGTATTTACTGTTTATCCTGTGACATGCGTTGCATAATTGATTTCTGTGACAAAATACTGTAAAAAAAATATGCTCTATTTTCTGTGCAGGTCGTATTCAGTTCGAAAAAAAAGAAAAAGTTGAATTGTGATGGTTACTTTTGAGGGAAAAGAAAATTGAATATGTAGTGTAGTTCATACTACACCTGACAAATTCCTGCAAATGTGTCATTGGTAGGGGAGTCAGGAGATAATAGGAGAGGGGTTGATAAAATTTTCATGTTAGGTACCACGAATCCATACGAGTTGATAAACCCTTCGGTATCTGAGATCGAATCGTAATAGAATGCAACAGTACAGTCAAACGATAACGCGTGAAATATGTCCACATCAACGTCATTGCGTCATAAGGGACAAACAGAAAGAAAGGCAATCTTCGACCAAAACGAATTTCAATGCCAGGACCAAACTTTATTTTATCAAAATAGGTCTAAAGACCGCATATCAGCAATTCTATTAAAATAGTTTTGCCCGCGGGGAATGCCCGTCTTGTACTCCTGCGTCATAGAGAGTCTCAGTTTCGTCACAAGGCAACCGGTGATGCATTGGGGTCAATTTTCTGTTTAATAAGCAAGAAGTAACGTGGTGAAGCCAGGGCGATTTTCAGCGTGTTTGGTGCAGTTTTAGTGCAAATTTTTGCTCTTCTCAGTCAGTCAGATGTTTGGTGCAGGGTGCTGTGAAAAGTTTAGTTGAAAAACCATCAAAATGTTCAAGGGGATGAAGCACAAAATTGAATCTTTTATTGGCACCTATTGCAAGAACGCCGAGCAGAATTGTTTTAATAGGGAAGTTTTTCGCATGCCGACATTACGCCATTATGCTGCTGATTCGCAAAAAGCGGGTCGTCTTCGATGGGCGATTTGAAGGTCATCCGGCACCTTAATTTCAAATTTGTTAATTGCATGTGGTAGAGCATTAAATTTCCGTTCTCGTGATATTGGTCAATATTGGCACCTATTGCAAGAACGCCAAGCAGAATTGTTTTAATAGGGAAGTTTTTCGCATGCCGACATTACGCCATTATGCTGCTGATTCGCAAAAAGCGGGTCGTCTTCGATGGGCGATTTGAAGGTCATCCGGCACCTTAATTTCAAATTTGTTAATTGCATGTGGTAGAGCATTAAATTTCCGTTCTCGTGATATTGGTCAATATTGGCACCTATTGCAAGAACGCCGAGCAGAATTGTTTTAATAGGGAAGTTTTTCGCATGCCGACATTACGCCATTATGCTGCTGATTCGCAAAAAGCGGGTCGTCTTCGATGGGCGATTTGAAGGTCATCCGGCACCTTAATTTCAAATTTGTTAATTGCATGTGGTAGAGCATTAAATTTCCGTTCTCGTGATATTGGTCAATATTGGCACCTATTGCAAGAACGCCGAGCAGAATTCTTTGTATTAGGGAAGTTTTTTGCATGCCGCCATTATGCTGAATCGCAAAACCAGGCGATTTTTTTAATTCGCGATTTTTTTGATTGATACAGCTGCGAAAAAATTTGTTTAAATGTTTTTTGAGGTTTGAACTGCTTGCTCATCTCTGTAATTTGATTCTAATCCAAAAGAAACTAATTTTTGAGTAAATGCCTGTTGTACCTTGCAAAATGTGGCAAATTTGCAAAATTATTCTGCCAGAATTCTGCCAGAATGAGCGTGGTTATTTGACTGCTGTAATTTCGGCGAAATTTTTTTTTATATCAACGAAATATTTTTCACGCATGACTGAATACAACTTCAATGGATTTACCAAAAACAAAACACAAGTATATGCACAAATTAGAGCATAATTACCATTCAAAAACATCAATGTAACTTTGGCAACAATTCACACTATTTTGTTTTCACAAAATGTATATACTGAAGCAGCAATACTTGTTAATTTGGATGCGAACTGACACAAAGCATAAAATGGAGAAGTCGATTGATATAGGCAAACATTTGAAACCTTTCCGGGCCGTAGGATTTTTTTTAATTTTGCACAGAGCTTGCCTGGAGCATGCAGATGAACGCGGTATAAGTTAAAATCCCAACAGTTTCCAAGTTTCCCAGCGAAATGAACTTAACTGCAGGTCACCCGCTGTGACGACATAGAGGCCTTTACGCGAGTATAGGCTGGCCGCAAGGCCTCTCGTACAGGCGAACATTTGAAACCTTTCCGGGCTGTAGGATTTTTTTATATTTTGCACAGAGCTTGCCTGAAGCATGCAGATGAACGCGGTATAAGTTAAAATCCCAACAGTTTTCAAGTTTCCCAGCGAAATGAACTTAACTGCAGGTCACCGGCTATGACGTCATAGGGCCTTTAACGCGCGTATAGGCTGGCCACAAGGCCTCTTGTACAGGCGAACATTTGAAACCTTTCCGGGCCGTAGGATTTTTTTAAATTTTGCACAGAGCTTGCCTGGAGCATGCAGATGAACGCGGTATAAGTTAAAATGATGGAAGAAGTATTGTAATTTCGGATGTTACGAAATTGACCCCCGCAATAAAACAATCATATGACTTCGTTTATAAACAAATTAATGGGATTTTGTGAAAATCTTTTGAGCAAGGAAAAGATCTACCGGAATGTTACCGCCTATGTTTATATTACCACGGAAAAAAAATGTGTTGATAAACTACAATAAACACTTTTCACACCTTAAAATCTCTCAAGATGAAATGAACAATATAATGCGATTCGTTGAATACTCGTTTTGTCGTCGTCTCGTGCGACAACGACTTGTTGGTAGTCAGGTTTTCCGGGAATCGTTTTGCGGCCGAGATTTAAAACCAGATTTGATTGTGCAAGGAAGTATGATCAGTAAGATGTCGAAAGATGAGACACTGAATTTTAATTTTTTTTTTAATAACATTTTGTACTTTGAGTCATTAATTGGTTATTTTATGAGTGTGGGTAACAGTGCCTACGAGGAAACATGTAGAAGGGTCGGTTCTAAACCATCGCTTTATATTTAAAAATGCAAAGTAGATTTTTTTTTTTTGTTATTTTGATTTATTGGTTAATCTAAGTATACTGGGCAATAAGCAGTGTTACCCGGGTCGACACTGTATAGACAAGGTTTTAATTTTCCCGCTACAGAGACCCCGCCCACCATACGTTAATTAAGGAATCCATTCACATATTTTTTTTAATTATATTTGTGTTTGCCGTAACGATATTTTAGAGTAATTATATTGCTTTGATTCAAATCAGTTATTTTCTTCATTTGGATACACTTGCGTCCAAATGTTGTTTTATCTGCAAAATAAAACCACTACGATTGCCGGAACCTTGACGTGGTGTAGTGGCTTTATACCAATACCGGCACTTACTAAAACAAATCGTATCCATCACCACTAAAGCAAAGAGAGGCAATGTCCATGAAGTCATGTTTATTTTCGAATACTTGGAACATACCGATAACCTTCGTTAACGCCTGAATGAGCAAGTTATGTTTTAGCCATGTCACTAGCGTATACGAGGGTAAATGACCGCGTTCATCTGCATGCTCTAGGCAAGCTCTGTGTAAAATATAAAAAAATCCTACGGCCCGGAAAGGTTTCAAATGTTCGCTTGTACGATAGGCCTTGTCGCCAACCTGTACGCGCGTAAAGGGCTCAATGACGTCATAGCCGGTGACCTGTAGTTAAGTTCATTTCGCTGGGAAACTTGAAAACTGTTGGGATTTTAACTTATACCGCGTTCATCTGCATGCTCCAGGCAAGCTCTGCGCAAAATTAAAAAAAATCCTACGGCCCGGAAAGGTTTCAAATGTTCGCCTGTACGAGAAGCTTTGTGCCCAGCTTATACGTGCGTAAAGGGCTCTATGTCGTGATAGCCGGTGACCTGCAATTAAGTTAAGTTCATTTCGCTGGGAAACTTGAAAACTGTTGGGATTTTAACTTATACCGCGTTCATCTGCATGCTCCAGGCAAGCTCTGTGCAAAATTTAAAAAAATCCTACGGCCCGGAAAGGTTTCAAATGTTCGCCCGGAAAGGTTTCAAATGTTCGCTCGTACAGCGGCAGCTCAATGTGTTTTTAGACATGTTTGATATTTTTGGAAAGCTTGATTTTTGAGCTTTCGTATGGTTGTAAATTGAAACTTGGGCCATAACGATAAAAAAAGTTATTAAGGTAAAATCGATATTTTTTCATGTTTCAAAAATATAAATTCATTTTTCTGCACATGCCCCTGCGAATTTTTCAAAAGTTTTGATATCGTTTGAAAGGGTTTAGCGCGTAGAATGTTATGCTTTAAAATTTAGCGAAGCGAATCTTGTTTTCGCGACTTATGTCAAAATACGCATATGATATTAATAATCGAATATGAATACATTTTTTCCAATAATTTTGGTGTCGTTGGAAAGATCAGCCTATGATCTGTATCGTGTAAAAAAATCATGGCGCTACCTCGTAAGGTGGCCGAGTAACCCGCGTTCAAAGTTTTGTTAACTGGCGTTTTTTTTTGTCAACTGACATCCCTATGGTAACAAAATCCTCTGCGCAAAAAACAAACTTTCCAATCTGGGCTATAGCTGCTATGTCTGTGGTTGCAAACCAAACAATGTTGATGTGATAGCTACATTAATTGCCAATTAAGGACCTTTGTGGTAATCCTGCCTTGTCATGCAGTAGCATGAAACACTTGCAAAAAGTTAATAAAGCAGAAAATAGTTTTATGTCTTTCTTATTTTGTGTTTTTTAGAATAATTGCCCATAATGCAGTTAAATTGGTCATATTGGTTTAAAACAGAAAACTAACTGCCTTATTATCAAAACTAAAAACGAATCTGTGAGTGTTTCTAAATTCTGTATTTTGTTTTTAGTTTCATCCACCTGTAACCTATTTTCATATGTCAACTCACACATACAAAAATCCAAGGATTTCTTTACAGTTGAGAAAGGCAGCAATTTTGTTGAAAAGTTAAACCAGGTCCTCACAGTGATTGAATTTTCTCAGGTATATAACCCCTACAAACTCTATGTTCAATATGTTTTAAATTGAGCAGTTCTGCATATATTCCACTGTAGTACATCAAGAGTTTTATTTGTTTGACTGTAATAAAAGGAGTAGTCTGTATATATTGTTTATTACAATCACATGCTTTTGTTGCTCTACTTATACTTGATGAAGTAGCTCGCGTTATTAAAACTGTTTCAAAAACCAGTCTGTTATAAAAAATACCCCAGATACTATAGCAGTCAAAAATACAGGGCCTTACATGATGTACTGTAAAATTAGCAATAAAGTACAATTTAATGTTTAGGATGACAAAAAACTAAAATTGTAATTCAGTTATGTTATACATTTTTAAATGTGGTTTTATGTATTACTGATTTATTTACAGGCTTTTCTTGAAATAGCTGCAGTTCGAACTGGTGGGCCTGGTTCTAGATGGGCAGTTATATCAGTGCTATGTCTTGTAAAAGTAATTGTCTTTTATCTCTTAATTGTGTTGTGGGATGAACAGTCAGTACCAATATTTTCAGGTCATTCTGAGATGTGTTTTGTTGTTAATATTCGAGGGAGGTGTAAAAATATCCTCTTTGTCACTCACATCGAAAGGAGCAGCTGTTTCAAGAGTGTCACACAATGAGCCTTCATCTTCAAGCCAAGGTAGTGAAAAGAAAGAAACTAATTGTTCTTTTCAGAAAAACTAGAAAAAATAGTTTGATGTTGAAGTGTTTTTTGTCCAAAAATGGCTAAAAAATGTATTTGTTGGCAGAATCAAATGTGTTTTTCGTTGGTCCAAGAACTGGTCACAAGTTTAGAACACTGGATAGTTGTGATGACTCACATTCTTGCAACAAAGTTAATGTACAGTTGCCACCAACAGCTCTCAACAAAACTCAGATTGTTGGTGAACTTCTCTACTCAGTTCGACCAATGATTCACTGTATCCTTAATAACTGCTTTGTGAAAATTTACTATATTCATTCTTGTTGTTTATTTTTTACTAATGAAGGTAAATGTATCCAAGGTTACTTTGGTAAAATCTATAATTGGTTTTCTACATGATTATGGCTGTGGTGGTTAAACTTTATCACAATGCACATGTGACTGGTCAACTTAAGATCGTTATATACTTTGTTGTTATTTATTTGAATAACACTTGCTTTTTGCACTCAAGTGTATGTCTGCGTTAAACACACTGACCAATGTACAAATCCTTAATAACAAATGATAGTATTTACAAAAGTAAATTCCTTAATAACAAATCATAGTATTGGCAACTGCTGCTTTTGGGACAAAGTCTTTCCTGCCATGGGTAACAGCCCTTGCAACTGATGCCTCCTCGCATGTATTGCTTACCAAAGAAAACAGGTTGACTAACAAGAAGTTGAATCCTTTGGAAGAAAAAGAGTTGCAGAGAAGATATGCCAACCTCCTGCTCTACTTGCTCAGATCTCCAGTGTTTGACAAAACAACTGGGTAAGTGTTTTGTGGTATACATCATGTAGGGTATGAAAAATTTATGGCATTGGTTGTTAAAGGGTTAATATTGATCTTCGTTAATGTCTAATCAAGTTTTATTGTATTATTATACACAATATCACTACTAAGGTAGTATTAATTTAAAACAGAAAGTTTTGGATTGAAATCAGCTGGTGGATAACAAATTAAAAAAATCAGTTTCACTTTTACGAGCAATCTCAGTTTCTGCAAATACAAAATTGCATATAACCACAAGAAAGTTGTAGAAATGTTGTATCTCATTTCTAAGATATACTGATGATGAACACAGCACTGTCCGAAATGTCTACTAAGGATGATTAACAGCATAATAGCTTTGGCTTTCCTGTTTAGAATAGTCAACTCCAAGTTTTTGCACCAAACCACAAGAAAGCTATGCTTAAATTGGTGTAATAAACAACGCCTCGTTGAGGGCTAGATTCTGGCAAAATTAAGGAACCAGTCTTTCAATAAGGAAGCGTTAGGTAGACTTGTTTACTCAGTACAAATGCAGGTATTGTCAATTGCAAAAATATCAGCTATTGCATTTTGTGCAGTGTGGGACGTAATGAAATGAGCTATTTACTAGGAGAATAAAACAATTTCATGTGTGGTGACAAACAGTGCTGCAGATTTTGGGATAAATGCCTGAAGTTTATATAGGAGCTTAAGATAAGGTAAAATAAGATAAACTTCGTGGGGTGTGATGCCCAAATGTTTTCTTGAAAACAATGATCATTCCATCAGGAACAAGAAAAAAAACATTCTTAGTGCAGAAAGTGCAAGGTGCTAGTCATGAGTAAAAGACTTAAGTGTATTATCAGTCCTTCAGTTACATAGTTGTGCAGAGCATGTTAGCTGTATGATACACTGTCAGCAAATGTGAGTCAATGAAAAATTATATTTGAGTTGGCTGTGTACACGCAATTGTTAATGCAACCTTACCCAAACAGCACTGTCACCAATACACTTTTACAATTTTGTCTAGACCCAAACTTCTTCAACTTTTTGCTTACCTGTCCAAAACTGTTCCTCTGGCAAGATAAATATTTGATCCCCTCTCCAAATATCTTCCAGCATGGCAAAGAGTTTACTTCTACACTTGGTGTGATTAACTCCTCATTGACGGCTTTGTTTATTTGTTGGACTAATGACAATTAATTACCTATATTGGACAAAATTGTAAAAATCAAGTATTGGGTTTGCAGTGTATCAGAAAGTTGTGTGTCACTGCCTGTGGTACAAGGTGTTGTTTGATCAATATCAATTGAGTTTCTGTTTTCTTTGGAAGATTGTTTTCAAATTGTGAATCTGTAATTTTTATGTGTTGTTGTGCCTTTTGCGGAGTAATTTCACTTTTTTGTAATTATGTCGTGTTGTAAAAGAATGTTTATAAAAGTGCAGTTATTGTTGATGTAAAAAAATCCACTTAGTGGTGTTTCACCTCTCACTGACGTTTCTTCTGGATTAAAGCATCAACTTTAAGGGTATTCTGAAGGGTTTTTACTGTTCTTAATTTTTATACATGATTTTTCTGCGTTTGAAACAGTATGTTGTGTTAATGGCGGAAAATATTGCAACTTTTAATGCTTTTTTGCCGCAACTACAAGAACAAATATGTACGTTTGTACAGTTTAAAACTATTTCTTGCTATATGCATGTACATATAAGGCATCACTTTAAAGTTTCAGGAAAATAGATTGAGGTAAGCAATACTTGTTTTGATATGAATTAGATGAACGCCTACCTGTTCTTTGAAGTCGTTTTACAGTCGAGTCGGTCTCTGTTGTTAAACTGAATTAAAGATTTTGCAATGCTTGGCAGCAAGAGTAGAGTTAATTGATAATTTTACAAAAACAAGTTTTGGGTGGTGAATGACAAATGTCGTGGAACAGCTTTTTAATTAAAAATTAGCAACACCAGGAATATTTTACAGAGCCACGCCAGGTTGTTGCAAAAATATACGCCGAACAAATGAGCTTGCCTAAACAATCCCAAAAAATCACTCAAAACCGGTTTAGCATCTGCCGTTACATTCCATGCACTCTGTGGCAACACGCATGCCTAAGGCTTTGCCGCAAGTTGTTTGCGAAGGTGGTTTACATAATACTGTAAAGCAGTGGTTTTCGAAGTGGGCGCCAACGCCCCACTGGGGGCGTTTGCAATCGTACAGGGGACGCTGGAGACCAAATGGGCGATTGGGGGGCGCTAGGAAATAAAAGATCGATTGGTGGGCGCTTGGTGACAGGGCAATTTTCTCTTATAGCGTAAGTCAATGTTTCCCAACCGGTGGTACGTTTACCACCGATGGTACGCGACCGCATTCCAGGTAGAACGTGAGCACCTTTCCGTAATTTACGGGTATAGTTTAAATGAAAAAATCGTAAGCGATATCAAAATTTTCGATAGTCCATCCCTTTTGTTACTTTGCAACACTCAACTAGGTGTTACACGGCGAAAACAACATCTCGCTTTTGAACTGTTGCGTGAAGCATTCGAGGTTATCATTGAGCTCCTCAAATACTATTTGATGGTTCCTGTAATAGTCCTTTAAATGTGTATAGTTAAACAACCACATTACTTGCACTATCAATGAAGTGATTCCACTTGGGTTTTTGAAAGCTTTTATGTATATGCTTAGTTCAATGCGAAACTAGAAGATAGAGTGGGGTAAGTGCCTTTGGAAACCGTTTCGATTAGAAAGATACCATGGTATGAGCTTTGGTAGGCTAGGCATTGACTGAGTTTATTGTTTCGGATTACGGAAAAGATATTTACCGGTCCAATGAAGATGCATATTTTCACTCTTTTTGTGGTTCTTTGCTCTCAAAGTAAGTAAGTCAATGTTTTTGTCAAATAACGTAACAATTGCATTAATGTTTTTGGCATCCATGCAATTTTATTAAATGAGGTAAATGTTACCGTGTTTGCTTGGGCGTTTGCACACACTGTTGCCGAATGTCGTGTTTTGGAACAAGAACCGTAAGTGCTGGCCAAGGGTTGGCTTTAAGTTTTTCAGTCGGTGGTCAAAGGAACACGACACCCCGTCCAGGTTTGTTTGGCGACATTAATAAGTTGCATCCCACCGGTGCGTCCTTTCAAACAGCAAGAGGTGATCGACTTTCGTACTTTTCGTACATTTTCGTACAAGTCCATGAACGTCACTGCAACCGTTGTCACTCACATCCCATTATCCAGGAGTTCGCGCTTCAAGAAAAATGGCATCTACGGACCTTGAAGACGTAAACCGATACAAATCGTCGATATTGAGTGCTGCAAGAAAAAACGACGTCGACCCTGCGCTAGTGGCAGGTATTGCGCTTGATAATGAAGCTTGAGTATTTTTAACTCATCTAGGTATATGTGGGGTTTCAAATGAAGCTTTATCGCAGTAGGTATTATGAGCCGGGAGAGTCGAGGGGGAAGAATGTTAAAGAACGGGTTGGGTGACAGAGGTAACGCATTTGGACTGATGCAGGCGAGTCTATAAGATTTACACAATTAGGTTTGGGTTCTTTCAAACTGCTACTGCTATTTATTTGTTAAAAAATCTGTACTGATGTTAGTCAAGTTTTCCTTGCAACTGAAGTGCCTAAAATGCCATCACTTGGTTTTGACAAAAACAAAAAAATATATTACATGCACAATAAAGATACAAACCACTTGGTTTAGATTGACAAGCGACACCACACCACAAAGGGTGCATGGAACTCCAAAGATCACATCTCCCAGGCTGCTAAAATTTTGGCCGATTGTAACAAGCAAATGGAAAGGAAATTTCCCGACTGGTCTTCGCATCGTCAACTTCAAGCCGGTGTTGCCTGCTACAATTTCGGAAGCCAAACGTCCGCTCGTGGAGAAATTTCGACATGGAAACAAGTAAAAACGATTATGCCAACGACGTAGTGGCCAGAGCCCAGTACTTTCGTGAAAAGGGATACAAAGACTAATAGTTGATTGTATGTTTGAAGTGGTGTCGATTTTAAATTTCGACCTAGGCCTATATTTTAGTTTTCAGTGATGCGTAGTTGCTCAGTTAAATTGGTTACAAAGTAAGTGATGTATGGTGGATGTTGTGGTATGACTTTCGCAATATTGATTAGTCTTAACCGCTTGGAACATATTGTAGTCTTCATGCTGCTTTGGTGCGTTGTTGTCCTATTGTGAAATATAATTCAGCGTGTGATGCGATTTGCAAATAAAATTAATTGGAAGACTGAGTCAATTTATATTCATGTAATGATGTAAATGATCGGATGAAGTGTTTGTTATCACTGCTGGTGCCCAGTGATCATTTATGCGCCGTGCAACATTGTTGAAATCTCATCCCAAAATACGTAACCGCATTACGAGTTTGAATCACAATTTCAATGGTATGTTGCCTTTGTACAACTGATGTTTAGTTTGATCGGTTTATAAAACGCAAGACGACGCTGTGGATACAGCATTTTGAGGTCGGACCACTTTCGTTTAACTACGTCACGTGGACGTTGTTGACGCCCACAAAAGTTTAAATTAGAAAGTTGGCAGGAAATAAGTGTGGCGTTATTTAAAGGTTCCTTTAGATGACGACTATAAAGCAGTCTAACCTAGAGTTAATCAACTGTCATTGATTTGTAAAGAGTTTAAAACAAATTTTAAGCTTGGAATAGCATTGGTTAGTATGAAAAAATAATGTAGTGCAGGTTACTTTGTTGAAACACTTCGCGGTAAAACTCTTTCACTTACAGTAAACTGTTAACCAGCAGGTTTGTTGGTCATATATTAAATCTTGTTGATTGTTCGTTTGTGGGTTTGCGATATTACCTCGGTTGCGATAACTTTTTTGGAAAACTTTGCGTAGTGAAATTTAAATAACGGAAAAAGCCTTTGCGCATAATTTGCAACTAATTAAAATTTTGCACCAGACAAACAGATTTTGCAATTGCACTGCAACTTAACTTTCTTATTACTCGCACCAGCACTGTGACCAGGAAGTTTTTACGTCCTTAAGAAGCTTGACCGTAAGATTAGTTGCCATCTGAATGAAATTTATCCACTGTGCAACTATGATTATTCTCTTCCTGGCCACAAAGCTGGTTTGAGGGAGTTTGGTTGCACTGAGATTGCATTACTTCATTGTTTGGTGCAAAAATGTAATTTTACATTGAAACACGTTCATTGGCATCACACGCGCTGGCTGAGTCCCCTTTTTCCTGACATTTCGGAGCGAGGTCTCAAAATACAAGTGAGATGTGAGAATAACAAATTCAGACAAGGGTGTGGTGCTGTTAAAGCTACAAGTGTTATGATTAGTCATTATTAAGGCGCGTACTTTTATTCACATGATTTTTGTTTTTACGTTAAAACTCTTTCGCTGACTGTGAACTGCTTAACCAACAGGTTGTCAAGTCATGAATTAAGTCTGTGATAATTTTTTGGAAAACTTTGTTTGGTGAAATTTCAATATCGGAAAAGGCTTTTGCCACAAAATTTGCAACTAATTAAAATTTTGCACCAGACAAAGAGGTTTCGCATTCGCAGTGCAACCTAACTTCCTCATTGCTCACACCAGCTTTCGGGCCAGGAAGTTGTTACGTCCTTAAGAAGCTTGACAATTAGATTAATTCATACCTGACTCGGGATTGAAGTTGACAGTTTACTACTGTATAACCATGAACAAATTATTGCTAATTCTCTTGGTTGAACTTTACTGTACCGAAGGTAAGTTGTGGGTGAAAGTACAACGTGTGGTTTTTCGTAAGATTGCGTTTATTTTGTAGACGCTTTTGGCTTCCATGGAAAGTATGGCAACATTGATAACCTATCTCCAACCGGTGCTTCTTGGAAAACAGCAAAAAGTGACAAACTAACTTACGACGGTTTGTTTCGCTTCAATTACTTTGACAGTTTCTTTTTACTGTGGTGCGAAAAGCATGGAGTTGATAACTTTGAATAAAAAAGCCAAAGATAATATACTGCTGCTTTCAAGTACTTTGTTTTTACAGTAGTAGTTTTTCAATGCAGGGGTCCCGGCCTCGTATGAAATGGCTTCAACAGATCTTACCGCAATGAATAGATACAAGTCAATCATACTAACGGCAGCCACAAGCAGTTACATGGACCCCGCTGTCATAGCAGGTATATTAATCGCCCCCACAGTATGATGCTGTTTGTATTTACCATGACACACACTACGTTCGCAGTGGTTAAAGGGGAAACAATCATAAGGTCGATATGTGTTGAAATTTGTATTGGGAATATTTTCATGTTTCAGGAATCATCAGTCGTGAAAGTCGGGCCGGAAAGGCTTTGGTGAACGGCTGGGGTGACCATGGAAACGCCTGGGGTTTGATGCAGGTAATGCAACATTGCGAACAAAAATATAACTGTGAATCAGAATGCATAGAAGATACAAATTTACAATGAAAAAATACAAAATTACCACCGAAAAGGTCGTACGAATTAACATGTGTCATACGTGTATGGTCCCCTGCTTGAAATGTTTCAAACACAGAAAAGTTGACTGTGAAATTTAAAAACCCTTGTTTTTGTTTTATTTGTGAACGTTCTTGATTGTCCAAATGATTTTACACTTGAAATCTGGCACTTGAAAGTTTCAGAATCATCTTTCACATCTGTCACAAAAAATAATCTATTTAGTAAATTTTTGAGGGCTGTTTTATACGAAGGTATACATGTATGTTTTCTACGTTGTAATTTAGCATTCTGTCATCTATTTGTGACAAAGAAACTGTTGTGTTATAGATTGACAAACGATATCACAAGTTGAAAGGAGATTGGAATTCTCTGACCCACGTACTCCAAGGCACACATATCCTGATCAACTTTGTTCTGCAAGTCCAAGCAAAATTCCCCACCTGGAGTCTTGATCAGCAACTGCAAGGCGGAATTGCTGCTTACAACTTTGGCATTCGCAACGTTCGCTCCTGGGACAAACTGGATAAAGGAACAAACCATAATGATTACTCAAATGATGTCGTTGCTAGAGCTCAGTTTTTTCGCCAAAATGGATACAATTAAAGAATATTTGTCGAGTATATAAGTGTTTGTTTGTGAGAAAATTTGTGTGATTGAACATGTCGATTTAATTCTTCGATTTAGCAAATTATCGGTTGCAAATTTGGAAACTACTGTAATTTTCACATTGTCGATGCTGTCAAACTGAACGCATGTATAAACACACTTCCAGAACACAAACTATCTGAGCCAACCTCCGAAAGCGATTGTGGCCGTTTCTTCTTAAAATATAGTTTTAATAATGGGAAATTCATTGGAGTAGAATTTCAATAAAAGGAAACCATTCCCAATAGAATGTGTTTACACAATGTGGGATGATTTAGTTCAATTTCTAATATAACGTAACCTTTGGTTGGGTAAAAACGTGGAAGATTCGAATGCTTAGAAAAGTACACGCTATTTTTTTACCCTTGTAAGAAAAATCTTGCACTCTCTTGAACTGAACTACCACTTTTAACGCTTTATGATTTCTTTTTCCTGCCACATTCCAAATCAGTTTTTTCTACTATAGTGTTTTAGCTGTAGTTTCAAAACAGTCTTTTGGGGCACAATGTTTTACCAGGGATGCTCCAAACTCTTATAGGTTTGTTATATTTTGGATTTTCAAAAATGTGATACATATTACTCTTGTTGTTGCACATTACCATTGCGGAGCCAACTATCCTTTACATACAACACTAGTGCTAACTACTAAGCTGCGGTGAGCGGGATGTTTTTAATTAAGGCAACATATTCAACCAACATTGGTAGTTTATTGTGGAACAGCGGTTCATAAAAAAAAACTTTTAACGGTTCCATCGTTAGATGCACGATAACAAAACAGTTTTAAGTTCAACTACGATTGGTGTGTGAGATTGGCACATTTTTGTGCAATATTCTGCGCCAGCATTAGTTCTTTCTATAGCAGAATTTTTTAACCGAGCTTAAATTGACGCGGTAACCGTCACATGGGGGTCAGCGGGCACTTTCCAGTATGAGTTCGAATATGCCTACCCAGACTGCCTTTTTGACGGAATAATTTGGAACAAAATGTGCATTTGAAAGTTTTCTCACCCGTATGAGTTCGTTTGTGCATTTTGACTTGCGATGACGTTTTGAAAGACTTTTCGCAAAAATCGCATCTAAATGGTTTCTCTCCAGTATGAGTTAGTTTGTGGTTTTTGAGTGTCGTTTTGGCTGTGAAACACTTTTCGCAATAATCGCACCTGAAAGGTTTCTCTCCAGTATGAGTTGGTTTGTGTTCTTGGAGTGTCCATTTGGCTGTAAAACACTTTTCGCAATAATCGCACTTGAAAGGTTTCTCTCCAGTATGAGTCCGAATGTGTCTGCTTAGACTTCCACTCCGGCTGAACATTTTTGAACAAAACGTGCATTTATAGGGTTTTTCTCCAGTATGAATTCGTTTGTGGATGTTGATGGATGCTCTTTGATGTTTTTCGCGTAGAAATGGATTCTCCACTGTGTGAATGAAGTCATGCTTTTCCAGTAAATCTTTGGTTTGAAACGACTTTTCACAAATCTTGCAGTAAAAGTGTTCCATTTCTGTTTGCTTTGTGTTTTCTGCTTGAACTTCTTGCCTATAGTAGCAATGATTTCACAATTGAAAGTTACAGCGTTAATGTAAATCAGTCCTATACTTTTTGTGACTACAAAGCAAAAAAATATTTTCGCTTGTCTGGAAACAATTTGAAACGACATAATACGCCACAAAATCGACAAAAAGGTTTGTAAAAGTAACTTATAAGTATATGCAGTTTCCCTGCCAAGTTTCATGTAGCCTTTCCCAAAATACACCAAATATCTCAACAAATAACGTTACTAATTCTGTAATTACCTATTCGTACATCTGATATTATGCGTAGGACTGTTTCCGAGTACGGAAAAAGTTCTGCGTGTAAAGAAGTTGAAAGATGATGTATCAATATTTAAAGGTTGAAGTGCCAAAGGAAGAAAAAGAAGTTTTGGAGCTATAATTACAAGTTTTACGGAGTGGTTGTTATCTGCAGTAGAAGGTGTAGTTCGGCGATAATAAAACACACAGAATGTGAAATGACAAGAACTCAAAACGTGCCAACTTCCAAGCGGGGGGGTTAAATCTAACAAGTGTATGAGGTGACAAACTGACGGTTGCAATGATTAGATAAAAATACGACTAAACAACACTTCTAAATAATGGTTGTGAGTTCGAATAGTAAGCATTTTTACAAACAGATGTTCATAAGCATATAACTGAAGGCAACAATTCACTTATAATGTTTTTTTCCATCATAGATTCGGATATGCTTGGATTGATTGCTTGAATTTGTGAAAGCTATATCACATATGTTGTACTTACACGGTTTCTTTCTATCCTGTATATTGGTTGGGTAAAAACGTGGAAGATTCGAGTGCTTGTCTGGGCAAATATGTTTAAACAAAACTTACTCTTGAAAGGTTTTCAGCATTGCGTATCCGGACGTGTGCGACCAGGCTCCATTTAGTGGCGAGCGCTTGATTACATACGTTGCACTAGTATGGCTTCTTACCAGTTTGAATACCTTTGTGCGTTTTGACATGGGCATTTGTTGGACAAACCTTTTTCCAAATTTCGCATCTGAAACGTTTCAATTCGGAGTGAATGTATACATATCTGCCTAAATCGCGTTTATTTAAACGCTTTTGTGAAAAAATGAGCACATGAAGAAATTTTCTCCTAAGTACACACCAAGTGTACGACATTTGACATCTGAATTTAACAGGAAACATTTGATGCAAACAATCTCATCTTAAATGTTTTTGTTCTGTTTGAATTCGAATATGTGGGTTTACATCGCACTTTCTTCAGAGCATCTTTGAGCAAAAAGATCATTGAATAGTTTACTCTTTGGTAAGAGTCGATCTGTTGTCTTCCAAATGTTGCCATTTTGCTGAATTTTAAGGTTTTGAGTTTTGGTTTGCATTCGTGTTTATTTTTTCAATACAAACTAACATTGTTAGTTAGGCTATACAAAAAGTGACAAACTAACTTACGACGAGTTGTTTCGCTTCAATTACTTTAGCAGTTTGTATTTACTGTGGTTCGAACAGCATGGGGTTGATAACATTAATTAGGAAAGCCAAAGCTACTACCATCAAGCAGGCGTATTCGAAATATCTTCATAAGAGTGGTCACCATAGTAGCTTTTGGCTTGCTGCCTTCTATTAAATTGGCTTTAACAGATCTTACCGCAATAAATATATACAAGTCAATCATACTAACGGCAGCCACAAGCAGTTACATGGACCCCGCGGTCATAGCAGGTATATTAATCGCCCCTACAGTATGATGCTGTTTGTATTAACTATGACACACACCAAGTTCGCAGTGGTTAAAGGGAAAACAATCATAAGGTCGATATGTGTTGAAATTTGCATTGGAAATGTTTTCATGTTTCCGGAATCATCAGTCGTGAAAGTTGGGCCGGAAAAGCTTTGGTGAACGGCTGGAGTGATCATGAAAACGCTTGGGGTTTGATGCAGGTTTTCCGACATTGCGAACAGAAATATTAGTATGAATCAAAATGCATAGAAAAAACACATTTACATTGAAAAAATGCAACATTAGCACCGGAAAGTTCTCACGAACAAACACGTGTCATATGCGCATGGCGCTCTGCTGAAAATGTTTCACAGAAAAGCTTACACAGGCATGTGCCTTCTTAGATAATATTTGAAAAAGTTCTGCCTGTAAAGAAGTTTAAAGATG
The DNA here is from genome assembly GCF_947561715.1 of Ascidia mentula. Lineage (NCBI taxonomy): Eukaryota > Metazoa > Chordata > Ascidiacea > Phlebobranchia > Ascidiidae > Ascidia > Ascidia mentula. The sequence goes on along the minus strand of NC_138570.1, from coordinate 16,931,035 downwards.
TATCAATATTTAAACTCAAATTGAGGCGGTAACCGTCACACGGGTGTCAGCGGGCACTTTCCAGTATGAGTTCGAATATGCGCACCCAGATTGCCTTTTCGACTGAATAATTTTGAACAAAATGTGCATTTGAAAGGTTTCTCACCCGTATGAGTTCGGATGTGCATTTTGATTTGCGACGACGTTTTGAAAGACTTTTCGCAAAAATCGCATTTAAAAGGTTTCTCTCCAGTATGAGTTAGTTTGTGGTCTTTGAGTGTCGATCTGGCTGTGAAACACTTTTCGCAATAATCGCATCTGAAAGGTTTCTCTCCAGTATGAGTTAGTTTGTGGTCTTTGAGTGTCCATTTGGTTACAAAACACTTTTCGCAATAATCGCATCTGAAAGGTTTCTCTCCAGTGTGAGTCCGAATGTGTTTGCTCAGATGTGCTGTTTGCTTGAACGCTTTTGAACAAAATGTGCACTTGTAAGGTTTCTCTCCAGTGTGGCTTTGAATGTGAGCACTCAAATGTCCTTTCCGGTTGAACCCTTTCGAACAAAATGTACATTTGAAAGGTTTCTCTCCAGTATGACTTCGTTTGTGTATTTTGACGTCCGATGCCGTTTTAAACGACTTTTCGCAAAAATCGCATCTGAATGGTTTCTCTCCAGTATGAGTTAGTTTGTGGTCTTTGAGTGTCCATTTGGCTGTGAAACACTTTTCGCAATAATCGCATCTGAAAGGTTTCTCTCCAGTATGAGTCCGAATGTGTTTGCTCACATGTGCTGTTTGCTTGAACGCTTTTGAACAAAATGTGCATTTGAAAGGTTTCTCTCCAGTATGAGCCCGAATGTGTCTACTTAGACTTCCACTCTGGCAGAACATTTTCGAACAAAACGTGCATTTATAGGGTTTTTCTCCAGTATAAATTCGTTTGTGGATGTTGAAGGATGCTCTTTGATGTTTTTCGCGAAGAAATGGATTCTCCACTGTGTGAATGAAGTCATGCTTTTCCAGTAAATCTTTCGTTTCAAACGACTTTTCACAAACCTTGCAGTAAAAGTGTTCCATTTCTGTTTGTTTTGTGTTTTCTGCTTGAACTTCTTGCCTATAGTAGCAATGATCTCACAATTCAAAGTTACAGCGTAAATGTAAAACAGTCCTATACTTTTGCTGACTACAAAGCAAAAAAATATTTTCGCTTGTCTGGAAACAATTTGAAACGACATAACACGCCACAAAATCGACAAAAAGGTTTGTAAAAGTAAGTTATAAGTATGTGCAGTTTCCCAAAACAGTTACAAGACATCACATTCTTAATGAAATGTGTAGAGGAGGGTTGGTGGCTTCACTTAATTGCAAATGGAGGGTAGTTTCTGTGATTCATTTTTTCACAAAACATACCTACACTTTTTTCTGCTTTTTTGGCCAAAATAATGACCAACAGAGGGTCAAAATGCTCCCGGGGGAGCAGTTAAAGTAGTTATCTCGATTATAAATTTGGCCAGAATCCCTAGTCAAGGATTGGGACTAACAGAAAATCACAAATTGAACATACTTTCTATGATTCATTTTTCCACAAAATCGAACTCAATATTTGCGTAGTTTTTCAGCTACGTGTTCAACAGCACCCTCTACCAATTTACTGCCTGACTAATAACCCTGAAAACCATAGTAAAACTGCCCCAAACACGCTGAAAATTGCCCTGGCAACAGCCTGTTCATTTGCGCTCATTCAACCAAAACACTGGCGCCCATGCATGACACATTGCATTGTTACACATAATTTTACTCTGTTACGCAGGAGTTCGAGAAGGGCATTTTCAAACCAAGCAAGTCTTTTCCATAGAAATACAGAGATGCGGTCTGAATAATGGTTGTGAGTTCGAATTAAGCTTTTTCCAAACAGATGTTCTTAACCCTCTATGGACAGAATTATTAAATTTAAAGAAAACAATAATTTGGTGTGACAATGGGAGACTGATATACCTGCATAAGAAATATTTGTAATTTGGGGTGGGGAGTTCAAGGTTTTTTAAATTGGAAAAATTCGTCACACTGGTCCATTATGGGACAAATTTCAATTAAAAAAAATAAAAATAATTCCTGCAGTTCTAAAATAGTAAAATGACCTTGAAAATCGAACAAAAACTGATACAACACTTGAGCTACTATATATTATAATTATTATCTTTGTTTAATTGCATTAATTTTTTTTCTTTGTCATGTGCAGTCATGCATAACATTTCAAAATGCATATATGAAACTTGGATTTGCCACAAGTAAACAAAAGTACCCCAGAAAAGTTAAGTGTTCATAATCCAATTACCAAAGCATCCATTAGCAAAACAACCATCTAGTGATTGCAATCATATACAGAATTGGAAAAATGTTAAACTAGTATTTTCCACCAAGTTGTATTCTGTTCAGCCCAATGTGAAAGTCCAATTAATTGACTCCCACTAGAATGGGTGTAATTTGGAAAATGTCGAGGTTTCAGTTATGGACTCATATGCTGAATTAATAATGGCATAATCATTTGAGTAATACTCAAACAAGTAAAACACTGTAGTTAAATGGGGTAATTATCGGACTGTCCATAGGTAAATAGAATCCAAAATACTGCATAATATTCTGTTTTTGCATGTTGCATAATAGAGTAATTGACTGTTTTCGAAGGTCTGCATGACTGTAATAATCTCTTAATTTTGTTACATTAATCCTGGTTGTAACCACTCAAAACAGTTGGTACTATGATATTAATACAGAGTGTCAGTGTCTAATAATTACCCCTGAATGTAAAAATGTGCATGGGGAAAATATATGATGCATTTTTGTAAGAGGACAGACTAGGTAGAGGTTTGAGTTTAACCTTCATTGAAAACTTTAGGGTTTGACCTGCCAGTGTTTCCTAAATGAAATTTCAAATCATTAAAACACTGTTAAATTTTAACAAATTACCATATCCACTTAGTTTGAAAAAGTTTACGTGAAATGAATCCCCCTCACAAAAAATTATTTTTTTACCAGTGTTTAACAGAAGAAACAACACAGGGTATTTTTAACTACTGCAGGCTTCCAGCTTACCACATGTACAAGATAAAGTTTGAGGGAACCATAGGTTTTTTTCCTTTTGTAGCGTCCACTAATTACCTCATAACTTTAACTGTCCGACAATTACCCAACTGACTAACTATATGTATTTGATCTAACATACAAACTGCTCAACTAAGCTCTGCTCATTATCAAAATTAGAATAAAATATCACCTAATGGACCGTGCCATCAAATTTGTTACATTGACAAAAATTTCCAGAAAATCCTAAAAAAACATATCTGACCAAAAATCGTTGGTATTGACTTCAATAAAATCTACGCCAACATGCATGATTTTTGTCAACTCACTAACTGAAAAGTAAAGCTTTCAAATACAACCACAAACCTACAACAAACAGTTTACCAAAACACACTTTTCGAAAACTACCGCCGTTCCACTATTGTCATCCTGGCAGACTCCGAATATGTTTCATCGAAAAAAGGGTCCCGCATCAATGATCACCATTTCACGAGATGGTTCATAAGATACAAACGTGTTTCTTCTGCCTATAAATCACAGTACGTCTAATTATTTCAACCAAAATCAAACTGAACGGTTAGTACACTCAAATTACTGGCAGCAAATCCCACATTTGATATCAGAATGGCTTCAAACACAGGCGATTTGGCGTGTGTTGCTAAGTGGGGGTACGTCACATTCAACCGCGTGCCAAAATACTTTCCGGCCCCTATAATTTTTTTTAAATCTCTGCACCTGTCAAGTATCTAGTGCTGATTAACGAGAAAGTAATTAAACTCGGTACAAATCCCAGGTATTCCATCAGAATGACTTCAAACACAGGCGATTTTGCGTGTTTTGCTAGGGGGGGTACGTCACATTCAACCGCGTGCCAAGATACTTTCCGGCCCCTATAATTTTTTTTAAATCTCTGCATCTGTCAAGTATCTAGTGCTGATTAACGGGAAAGTAATTAAAATCGGTACAAATCCCAGGTATTCCATCAGAATGATTTCTGTTTCAGTATACGCAGGTTTTCCCCCCTTGGCGTGAACGTGATTCATTCGTTTCTTAAAAACGTAATGCATTTGTATGGTGTTAAACCATTTAGTTGCAGAATTATTTACCTACCTAAATTGATGATCGTTTTGCAATTTTTTTGTGTGTTGTACGTCAGGGATAACATATTCAAGGAAAAATCTCCACGTTTTTTTTCGAAAACTTAATGAATTCTTTTCGTTCGCCCTACTGTCTGAAATCTCGAAAGATAACATACCTTGTTTTTTTTCGATTTGATGTAGTTTTTTTCTCGAATTTATTTTATTAGGGGCTTCTGGCAAAGACATCTTTAGGCTTTTGACGTTGAAGTCGTGCTTTTTAATTCGCGGTTAAGGGTCTTATGGTGTAGTTTGTGTGCGTTAATTCTATTTATAAAAGAACATTACAGATTCATGGCGACTTGATTTGGTATGGCTGGCACTTTTTCGCAAATCTATTATATTTTGTTGGTGTTGCAGAGCAATTACGTTTTCCGTAATTTCTCCAGCATGCTGCTTTATCAAATAAACAGGCACTCACAAGCAACTGCAAAGTTTTCTTGGCGTTTATTATCAGCACAAATGCTAATAACAGCGCTAAATTTCAATGTAAACAACGTAAGTGTCCTCAATATACAACGAATTAAAAAGAAATGCCCATTGAAAACTTCGAACAAGATTACATTCAACAAATCTGTCACGTCTGACAATTTACCACAAAACAGCTAGAAAAAACGTATTTCCGCCTGTCGTTATATGGTTAATACTTGTAGTACAAGGATGAATGTCCACTTAACTCTACGAATAGAATTGAAAAAAATGGCGGAGAGAGAAAAAATAGTTGATACTCGTTCACTAAACAAGTAGAAGGTTTCATATTATGTTTTATGGCAAGCCCGTTTAGTTTAAACAATATTTATATCGAAACAAACGCCCATGAAAAGGTGATTTCCGCACAGTAATTAACGTCTGACGTATAGCATCGAAACTTAAGTGAAAGATCTGCTTTTCAGTTCCAAAAATATACATTCGACGAGCATATTAATTTATGTGTAAAAGAGAAATATAGGCAGTGGGCAATAATCCCTTTAACTACATTTTCATGTGTACAAAAAGGAAAATAAAATTTGTGTCAATTAGTGCACACATTGGAGGCAAACACAAGGAATCCACAATTTTCTTCATAAACCCAAAATCTTACATCTTCAGTGAAATAGGGATACTCTACCACAATCATTCTGATGGAATACTTGAGATTTGTACCGATTTTAATTACTTTCCCGTTAATCAGCACTAGATACTTGACAGATACAGAGATTTAAAAAAAATTATAGGGGGCGGAAAGTAGTTTGGCACGCGGTTGAATGTGACGTACCCCCCAAGCAAAACACGCATAATCGCCTGTGTTTGAAGTCATTCTGATGGAATACCTGGGATTTGTACCGATTTTAATTACTTTCTCGTTAATCAGCACTGCATACTTGAGAGATGCAGAGATTTAAAAAAAATTATAGGTGGCGGAAAGTAGTTTGGCACGCGGTTGAATGTGACGTACCCCCCAAGCAAAACACGCATAATCGCCTGTGTTTGAAGTCATTCTGATGGAATACCTGGGATTTGTACCGATTTTAATTACTTTCTCGTTAATCAGCACTAGATACTTGAGAGATGCGGAGATTTAAAAAAAATTATAGGGGGCGGAAAGTATTTTGGCACGCGGTTGAATGTGACGTACCCCCCCAAGCAAAACACGCATAATCGCCTGTGTTTGAAGTCATTCTGATGGAATACCTGGGATTTGTACCAATTTTAATTACTTTCCCGTTAATCAGCACTAGATACTTGACAGATGCAGAGATTTAAAAAAATGTATAGGGGTCGGAAAGTGTTTTGGCACGCGGTTGAATGTGACGTACCCACCCTAGCAAAACACGCAAAATCGCCTGTGTTTGAAGCCATTCTGATGGAATACCTGGGATTTGTACCGATTTTGATTACCTTCCCGTTAATCAGCACTAGATACTTGACAGATGCAGAGATTTAAAAAAATTTATAGGGGGCGGAAAGTAGTTTGCCACGCGGTTGAATGTGAGGTATACCACCCTTAATGAAATACGCAAAATCGCCTGTGTTTGTAGACATTCCGATGAAAAACGTGGGATTTGCTGCCAGTAATTTGAGTGTACTAACCGTTCAGTTTGATTTTGGTTGAAATAATTAGACGTACTGTGATTTATAGGCAGAACAAACACGTTTGTTTCTTATAAATCATCTCGTGAAATGGTGATCATTGATGCGGAACTCTTTTTTCGATGAAACATAATCGGAGTCTGCCAGGATGACAATAGTGCCGTTCCCACTGTCGGAGTTACCCATAACAGTGTTTCCAATTGTAAAATTGGCGTTTTTTGAAATGTAAAGAATGAGATATTCTTGTTCGAAGGTGAAAAAACGTTTGTTAAGGGTATGTTCATGGCATGTATTCTCAACGTTACCAATTTGTCACAAATGTCAATATAAGGATAAGCATATAACTGATGGCAACAATTCACTTGTAATATTTGTTTTTTTTTCATTGTAGATTCGGATATGCTTTGTTTGATTGTCTGAATTTGTGTATGCTTTATCACGTATGTTGTACACGGTTTCTCTCCTGTATTGGTTGGGTAAAAACGTGGAAGATTCGAGTGCTTTTCTGGGCAAGTATGTTTAAACAAAACTTACTCTTGAAAGGTTTATCAGCATTTTGTATCCGGACGTGTGCGGCCAGGCTCCATTTTGTGTCTAGAGCTTGATTACATACGTTGCACTTGTATGGCTTCTTTCCAGTTTGAATACGTTTGTGCGTTTTGACATGGGCATTTGTTGGTCAAATCTTTTCACAAATTTCGCATGTGAAAGGTTTCACTTCTATTTGAATGTATACATATCTGCCCAATTTGCGTTTTTTTCAACGCTTTTAAACGAAATGAGCACAAGAAGGTATTTTCTCCAAAGTGCACACCACGTGTACGACTTTTGACATCTGAATTTAACAGGAAACATTTGATGCAAAAAAAACTCTTCTTAAAGGTTTTTGTTCTGTGTGAATTCGAATATGTGGGTTTACATCGCACTTTCTTCAGAGCATCTTTGAGCAAAAATATTATTGAATAGTTTACTCTTTGGTAAGAGTCGATATTAGACTTGAAATCTGGAACTTGAAAGTTTAAGAATCATCATACACATATGTCACATAAAATAATCTATGTAATAAATTTTCGTGGGTATGGTACCGTATTTTAAGGGCCATAAGGCGCAATTTAAATCCTTTTTTTCCTCATAATTTGATCGTGCGCCTTATAAGCCGGTGCGCCTAATGTATGAATCAAGTAGTGCTTTATTGCCTACACTCAAAACCAGTACCGATACTATTATTATATAAATAAACCACCGTCTTACACAATAAACTACGGTAAAAGCAACTAGTAACTGTGATATTCACTAGCCACATTTTTTCTTTTGCTCATTGTACTATTGTGACTTGCTTACATTTATTACGTAACAAGTAAACTTTATACGGTAACCCATACTCCTTAAAATACGTTGCGTTCTATAGCCCGGTTCGCCTTATGGTCTGTAAAATATGGTATATGTGCATGTTTTCTGCGTCGTAATACAACTTCTGTCAACTATTTGTGTCAGAAACTTATATGTTATAGATTGACAAACGATATCACTACTTGAAAGGAGATTGGCATTCTCTGACCCACCTACTCCAAGGCACACATCCTGATCAACTTTATTGTTCAAGTTCAAGCAAAATTCCCCATCTGGAGTCTTGATTAGCAACTGCAAGGCGGAATTACTGCTTACAACTTTGGCATTTGCAACGTTCGCTCCTGGGACAAACTGGATGAAGGGACAAGCAACAATGATTACTCAAATGATATCGTTGCAAGGGCTCAGTTTTTTCGCGAAAATGGATACAATTAAATAATATTTGTCGAGTTTTTTAGTCTTTGTTTGTGAGAAAATTTGTGTGATTGAACATGTCGGTAAAAACTTGGTTCGATTTTGCAAACTATCAGTTGTAAATTTGGAATCACTACTGTAATTTTAACATTGTCAATGCTGTCAAATTAAACGCATGTAAATAACAAAAATATTTTCGCAATTTGATCTTCTTTGTCAAAACTCAGTCTTTGAATGGATAATGTGTATCGCATTGTGTTTTGCATATTTGTAGTCGAAGCTGTAGTCGAAGCCATATTTGTAGTCGAAGTAATTGATCAGTCATTAGCAAGGCGCGTATTTTTATTGATTCATGGTAAAACTCTTTTACTGACTTTGAACTGCTTTGCGATAATTTTTTTAAAACAATATGCTTTGTTTGGCAAAATTTGAATATTAGAAAAGGCATTTGCACATGATTTGCAATTTTAAATAAGAAAGCCAAAATTAATATGCTGACCATTCTCAACAGTTTAAATGGGAAAACAGGATTGGCTTAACACACATATACAATGAACATATTGCAAAACCTGCGGTTGCGTATGTGATGATGACGAAGAAATGTGGAGAGCATTAATTCTTTGCAGTATCAAAACAAACAACTGCATGTGGCACTAAAGCGAGGGCATGGATGTTGTGACTTGATAGAAAATGCAGAATCAATCAACTAAAAGAGCTGTCTGAAAGATTGATTTAAAAGTTTTACTCAGCTACTAAAATTGTATGAATATAAATCGTTTAACTGTATAACCCAACGCTGTTTTCGGTGTTGTGATGGGTCGTCCGGGTAATTACGGTGGTGTTAATGTACAAACTTTAATCTCGAAACAAATAGCTGTTTTTTGCACACTTTCGTGTAAGCTTGTGGCAACCGCACTGTTCGTCTGTGCATCGAAGCGTGTATTGCCTTTTTCTTGTGTCGCGGTTACTACATTACAAACGTGTGTTTTGTATTGCTCACTCTTGCTATACTGAACAACTTTGCTGAATATAGTATCAGCAGCTTACTGGTGACCCCGAAACTCCAAATACCTTGTTTGAAAATCATGGACACGGAATACCTGTCGTTTTTAAGCGTCCACGTTTTGGCCAACACAGCCACGCGTGTCTGGTTGCAAAAACCTGAAGCACACTTTGCGCAAAGGGAAATCACAGCAGACGATACGAAGTTTTTCTATGTAGTTTTGGCCTTAGACTACGTTACAGCAGCGCGTTATATTTACCTTGGTCGACTGCTTCACCCGATGGCCGGAAGCGATACCAATCGATGATGCCACAGCCATAACTTATGCACGTGCTTTTGTTTTTATTGGGTTGAGAGGTTCGGCATTCCCAGTCACGTTGGACTACCGTTAGTCAAATGCTGGGCACTCGTCTTTACATTTTTGACCTTTTTGGTTGAACATTTTTCAGCAAAACATTGGCAAAGATTACACAATAGTGTGAGTTCGCATGTGCCTTCTTAGATTGTATTTGAAAAAAATCTGCGTGTAAAGAAGTTTAAAGATGTATCATTATTTAAAAGCCAAAGGAAGAGAAAGAAGGTTTGGAGCTGTGATTAGAGGTTTTACGGAGTGGTTTTTGTCTGTGTCGGAGTTTATGTTGGCGATACAAAGAGGTTTGGAAATGACGACAACACAAAACGTGCCAACGTCCAACCGTTTAGTTTAAATTAAGCAACTGCACGAGATGACAGACTGAAGACTGCAATGACTAGATGTGTGAATTAACACGTGTTTGGTAAACCTGGCGTCCTCCGCAAAAGGCTTTTTTTGCATATCTTGCAATCGATTGTTTTTTTTTCCCAATGAGAATTCGGATATTTCTTGTTCGACAGCTTGGATTGTTGAAGGCTTTATTACATATGTTGCACTGAAAAGATTGATTTTCGGTGTGAATTCGCACATGTTTAGTGAACCTGGCATTCTCCCTTTAGGCTTTTTTTACATATATTAAATGCTTTATCTCCAGTGTGAATCCAGACGTGCTTGGCAGGGCTACGCCTTGAAGGTATTTCCACTCATGCTGTACTTCGAACCTGAGTAGTTGAAAGCTTCTTTACATGCGTGGAACGGTTACTCACCGAAAGTAACTTTCACACCGTTTGGTGCGGCGTCTTAATCCGCAAAAGAGTCAACTGCACAAGGCAGATATTTCAGCATTTCAAACCAAGTGAAGTATGAGTATTCACTAAACAATTTTCAACCTGAAACTGCTCAGTCTCTCTTTGTAAATTTAACAATTCTGCCTTTTTTAACCAAAATTAAACACAAAACATTAATGGTTTCGTTATTATTTTATCTCAGTAGTGGCATCTTGTTCACGTGGACTCTGTGACGTCAATACTTCGAAAGTTTTCAGAATATGATTGGTGACCGTTTTTCTCCAGTTGCACTCTCTCAAACTGAACTTTTCAAATCAGTTTTTACTACTGTGGTGTCATAAGTTTAGCCCTCGTTTCAAAACAGTCTTTTGCAGCACAATGTTTCACGAGGGATGCTCAAAACTCTTGATACATATTGCACTTGTTATCATGTGTATTACCAATGTAGGGGCAATTATACTTTACATACAAACACTATGGTACTAATTATGCTTCTATACAGTTGAGCCCGTACTATTTTCAAACCCGTATGTATGTCGCATGTGGGTAGTTGCGTATACAATTTTGACAACCCGAAAGGCAAAACTTAATATTGTCCCCACAAACTACTAAGCTGCGGTGAGTAGGATGTTGTTAATGAAGGCACCATATCTAACCAACTTTGGTAGTTTATTGTAGAACAGCGGTTCACAAAAACAAGAAACTTTTAACGGTTTGATAGTTAGATGCACGATAATAAAACAGTGCGTCCAAAATGTTACCACAGGACCAACACGCCACACCAAATTACCGGTATCAGTTATAGGTTGTCTGTGGGCACACTTCAAATGAAACGTGTCTGCTTGAGGTTTCTTGAACATAATTGACCTTTTTTTGTTTAACATTTTTTAGCAAAACATTGACAGGTTACACATCGGCGTGAGTTCGCATGTGCCTTCTTATACTGTCTTTGCTGCTAAACACCTTCGAACAACATGTGCATTTAAAAGGTTTCTCTCCAGTATGAGTTTGTTTGTGGGCTTTCATATGGGATTTGGTTGCGAAACACTTTTCGCAAAAATCGCATCTGAAAGGTTTTTCTCCAGTATGGGTACGAATGTGTATGATTAAATTTCCTTTACGGCTAAACCATTGCGAACAAACGGTGCACTTAAATGGTTTCTCTCCCGTATGAGTTCGTTTGTGGTTTTTCAAATTCGATCTCGTTATGAAACACTTTTCACAAAAATCGCATCTAAAAGGTTTCTCTCCAGTATGAGTCCGAATGTGAACAATTAGAGTTTCTCTATGACTAAACGCTTTCGAACAAAATGTGCACTTGTAAGGTTTCTCTCCAGTGTGGGTTGGAATGTGTGCATTCAAATGTCCTTTCTGGTTGAACGCTTTCGAACAAAATGTGCATTTGAAAGGTGTCTCTCCAGTATGACTTCGTTTGTGTTTTTTGATTTCCGATGCCGTTGTAAAACACTTTTCGCAAAAATCGCATCTAAGAGATTTCTCTGCAGTATGAGATAGTTTGTGGTCTTTCAGTGTCGATTTGGCTGTAAAACACTTTTCGCAATAATCGCATCTGAAAGGTTTCTCTCCAGTATGGGTCCGAATGTGTTTGCTTAGTTTTCCTTTCTGATTAAACACCTTGAAACAAAACATGCATTGGTAAGGTTTTTCTTCAGTATGTGTCCGAAAGTGTTTGGTTAGTTGTGCACTTTGCTGGAATGCTTTTGAACAAAAAGTGCATCCGAAAGGCTTCTCTCTAGTGTGAGTCCGAATATGTTTGCTTAGATTTCCTTTCTGACCAAACACTTGTTTTTCGCGAAATAATGGATTCTCCCCTGTGTGAATGAAGTCATGCTTTTCCAGCAAGTATTTGGTTTGAAACGACTTTTCGCAAATCTTGCAGTAAAAGTGTTCCATTTCTTTTTGTTTTGTGTTTTCTGCTTGAACTTCTTGCCTATAGTAGAAATGATCTCACAATTCAAAGTTACAGCGTAAATGTAAATCAGTCCTATACATTTGCTGACTAAAAGCAAATAGATTATTTTGCACTAGTCTGGAAACAATTTGAATCGACAAAATACGCCGCAAAGGTTTGAAAAAGTAAGTTATGGCAGTTTTCTTGCCAAGTTTCATGTATTTTCGAAGGTCTGCATGAGTGTAATAATCCCAAAATTATGTTACATGCCATTGAAGTAATATTTATCAACAGGAAATAAGTGAGCAATTAATGTAATTAAATTTAAGGAAAAGTTACAAAACTAAATCCTATTATTCAATTTTAAATTAAAATTTAGATTTGAATAGCTTAGAATTCGAATCATACAAACTTGTTATTTTGAATTGCCCACATCCCACATCCCTATATTACATTAATCCTGGTTGTAACCACTCAAAACAGTTGGTACTATGATATTAATACAGAGTGTCAGTGTCTAACAATTACCCCTGAATGTAAAAATGTGCATGGGGAAAATATATGATGCATTTTTGTAAGAGGACAGACTAGGTAGAGGTTTGAGTTTAACCTTCATTGAAAACTTTAGGGTTTGACCTGCCAGTGTTTCCTAAATGAAATTTCAAATCATTAAAACACTGTTAAATGTTAACTAATTAGTATATCCACTTAGTTTGAAAAAGTTTATGTGAAATAAATCCCCCTCACAAAAAAAATCTATTTTTTATCAGTGTTTAACAGAAGAAACAACACATGGCATTTTTAACTACTGCAGGCTTCCAGCTTACCACATGCACAAGATAAAGTTTCATAGTCTTTTTCCTTTGGTAGCGTCCACTAATTACCCCATAACTTTAACTGTCCTACAATTACCCAACTGACTAAGTATATGTATTTGATTTAACATAGAAACTGCTAAACTAAGCTCTGCTCATCATCAAAATTAGAATATTTTCCGACAAGTCATCATCAATTTTACTATTATCATCCCCCATAGACCTACCACACCATTTGCTGCCATCAATTGACGTTACATTTACTGTATATAATGGCAAATATTCCCAATTTAAGAGCAAAGTCATTAACTTTTATATCCATTACAAAATATCACCTAATGGACCGCGTCATCAAATTTGTTACATTGACAAAAATTTCTATAAAATCCTAAAAAAACATATCTGACCAAAAATCGTCGGTATTTACTTGAATAACATCTACGCCCACATGCATGATTTTTGTCAAATCACTAACTTAAAAGTAAAGCTTTCAAATACAACCGCAAACCTACAACAAACAGTCATTTTCCAAAACACAACTTTCCAAAACTACCGCCGTTCCCACTGTCGAAGTTAACCATAACAGTGTTTCCAATTGCAAAATTGGCGTTCTTTGATATGAAAAGAATGAGATATTTCATGGCGCTCAAAAAACGCTTGTTAAGGGTTCATGGCATGTATTATAAACGTTACCAATTTGTCACAAATATCAATATATGGATAAGCATATAACTGATGGCAACAATTCACTTACAATATATTTGTTTTCATAATAGATTCGGATATGCTTCCTTTGATTGACTGAATTTGTGGATGCTTTATCACATATGTTGTACACGGTTTCTCTCCTGTATTGGTTGGGTAAAAACGTGGAAGATTCGAGTGCTTTTCTGGGCAAGTATGTTTAAGCAAAACTTACTCTTTAAAGATTTATCAGCATTGTGTATCCGGACGTGTGCGACCAGGCTCCATTTTGTGTCTAGACCTTGATTACACACGTCGCACTTGTATGGCTTCTTTCCAGTTTGAATACCTTTGTGCGTTTTGACATGGGCATTTGTTGGACAAACCTTTTTCCAAATTTCGCATCTGAAAGGTTTTTGTTCTGTGTGAATTCTAATGTGGGTTTGCATCGCACTTTCTTCAGAACATCTTTGAGCAAAAAGATCATTGAATAGTTTACTCTTTGTAAGAGTCGATCTGTTGCCTTCAAATGTTTGCCATTTTGGTGAATTTTAAGGTTTTGAGTTTTGGTTTGCATTCGTGTTTATTTTTAATACAAACTAACATTGTTACTTAGGATATAAAAAAGTAACAAACTAACTTACGACGAGTTGTTTCGGTTCAATTACTTTAGCAGTTTGTATTTACTGTGGTGCGAACAGCATGGGGTTGATAACATTAATTAGGAAAGCAAAAGCTACTACCATCAAGCAGGCGTATTCGAAATATCTTCTTAAGAGTGGTCACCATATTAGCTTTTGGCTGGCTGCCTTGTATTAAAATGGCTTCAACAGATCTTACCGCAATAAATATATAGGCTACAAGTCAATCATACTAACGGCAGCCACAAGCAGTTACATGGACCCGGCTGTCATAGCAGGTATATTAATCGCCCCCACAGTATGATGATGTTTGTATTAACTATGACACACACCAAGTTCGCAGTGGTTAAAGGGAAAACAATCATAAGGTCGATATGAGTTGAAATTTGCATTGGAAATGTTTTCATGTTTCCGGAATCATCAGTCGTGAAAGTTCGGCCGGAAAGGATTTGGCGGCTGGGGTGATCATGAAAACGCCTGGGGTTTGATGCAGGTTCTCCGACATTGCGAACAAAAATATTAGTATGAATCAAAATGCATAGAAAAAACACATTTACATTGAAAAAATACAACAGTAGCACCGAAAAGTTCTCACGAACAAACACGTGTCATATGCGCATGGCGCTCTGCTGAAAATGTTTCACAGAAAAGCTTACACAGGCATGTGCCTTCTTAGATTATATTTGAAAAAGTTCTGCCTGTAAAGAAGTTTAAAGATGTATCAATATTTAAACTCAAATTGACGCGGTAACCGTCACATGGGTGTCAGCGGGCACTTCCCAGTATGAGTTCGAATATGCGCACCCAGATTGCCTTTTCGACTGAATAATTTTGAACAAAATGTGCATTTGAAAGGTTTCTCACCCGTATGAGTTCGGTTGTGCACTTTGACTTGCGACGACGTTTTGAAAGACTTTTCGCAAAAATCATCTGTCTGCTTGAGGATTCTTGAACATAATTGACCTTTTTTGTTTAACATTTTTTAGCATAACATTGACAGGTTACACATCGGCGTGAGTTCGCATGTGCCTTCTTATACTGTCTTTGCTGCTAAACACCTTCGAACAACATGTGCATTTAAAAGGTTTCTCTCCAGTATGAGTTAGTTTGTGGTCTTTGAGTGTCCATTTGGCTGTGAAACACTTTTCGCAATAATCGCATCTGAAAGGTTTCTCTCCAGTATGAGTTAGTTTGTGGTCTTTGAGTATCCATTTGGTTGTAAAACACTTTTCGCAATAATCGCATCTGAAAGGTTTCTCTCCAGTGTGAGTCCGAATGTGTTTGCTCAGAATTCCTTTCGTGCTAAACCTTCGTGAACAAACTGTGCATTTGAAAGGATTCTCTCCAGTGTGGGTTGGAATGTGTGCACTCAAATGTCCTTTTTGGTTGAACGCTTTCGAACAAAATGTGCATTTAAAAGGTTTCTCTCCAGTATGAGTTCGTTTGTGTATTTTGACTTCCGATGCCGTTTTAAAAGGCTTTTCGCAAAAATCGCATCTGAAAGGTTTCTCTCCAGTATGAGTTAGTTTGTGGTCTTTGAGTGTCGATTTGGCTGTGAAACACTTTTCGCAATAATCGCATCTGAAAGGTTTCTCTCCAGTATGAGTCCGAATGTGTTTGCTCAGATGTGCTGTTTGCTTGAACGCTTTTGAACAAAATGTGCATTTGAAAGGTTTCTCTCCAGTATGAGTCCGAATGTGTGTGCTTAGACTTCCACTCTGGCTGAACATTTTCGAACAAAACGTGCATTTATAGGGTTTATCTCCAGTATAAATTCGTTTGTGGATGTTGAAGGATGCTCTTTGATGTTTTTCGCGAAGAAATGGATTCTCCACTGTGTGAATGAAGTCATGCTTTTCCAGTAAATCTTTGGTTTCAAACGACTTTTCACAAATCTTGCAGTAAAAGTGTTCCATTTCTGTTTGTTTTGTGTTTTCTGCATGAACTTCTTGCCTATAGCAATGATCTCACAATTCAAAGTTACAGCGTAAATGTAAAACAGTCCTATACTTTTGCTGACTGCGAAGCAAAAAAATATTTTCGCTTGTCTGAAAACAATTTGAAACGACATAATACGCCACAAAATCCACAAAAAGGTTTGTAAAAGTAAGTTATAAGTATCTGCAGTTTCCTTGCCAAGTTTCATGTAGCCTTTCTCAAAACACACCAAATATCTCAACAAATAACGTTACTAATTCTGTAATTACGTATTCGTATATCTAATATTGTAAGTAGGAGTTTTCGAGTACGTAAAAAGTTCTGCGTGTAAAGAAGTTGAAAAATGTATCAATATTTAATGGTTGAAGTGCCAAAGGGAGAGAAAAAAGTGTTGGAGTTGCGATTAAAATTTTTGTGGCGTGGTTTTTATCTGCAGTGGATGGTGTAGTTCGGCGATTATGAAACACACAGAAAGTGAAATGACGAGAATACAAAACGTGCCAACTTCCAAGCGGGGGGTTTGAATCTAACAAGTGCACAAGGTGACAAACTGACCATTGCAATGATTAGACAAAAATACCACTAAACAACACTTCTGAAGGCCGCATCTCACAATTAAATCCTAAAAATTGAGTTTTAGAAGTCATTTGTTATTGTGCACCTGGTTACAGTTTCTCTTGTTTGCCAAAAACAATTGCCGGGTCTGATGACTCATGAAGGGGGACTACTATTGCAAAACAGAAAAAAATTGATTGCAGCTGCATTAATACAGTACATTGGGGGGTTTTGCAAAGGCTAACTGCTAAATTGTCAGTCCTAGGGGGGGTACAAACAGCCCTGGGGGGAGGGGTGGGCCCAAAACAGTTACAAGACATCTAATTCTTAATGAAATGTGTAGAGGAGGGTTGGTGGCTTTACTTAATCGCAAATGGAGGGTACTTTCTGTGATTCATTTTTTCACAAAACAAACCTACACTTTTTTCTGCTTTTTTGGACAAAATAATGGCCAACAGAGGGTCAAAATGCCCCCGGGGGAGCAGTTAAAGTAGTTATCTCGATTATAAATTTGGCCAGAATCCCTAGTCAAGGATCGGGACTAACAGAAAATCACAAATTGAACATACTTTCTGTGATTCATTTTTCCACAAAATCTAACTCAATATTTGGGTAGTTTTTCCGCTACATGTTTAACAGCACCCTCTACCAATTTACTGCCTGACTAATAACCCTGAAAACCATAGTAAAACTGCCCCAAACACGCTGAAAATTGCCCTGGCAACAGCCTGTTCATCTGCGCTCTTTCAACCAAAACACTGGCGCCCATGCATGACCCATTGCATTGTTACACATAATTTTACTCTGTTACGCAGGACAGAGTTCGAGAAGGGCATTTCCCAACCAAGCAAGTCTTTTCCATAGAAATACAGAGATGCGGCCTGAATAATGGTTATGAGTTCGAATCACAAGCTTTTTCCAAACAGATGTTCTTAACCCTCTATGGACAAAATTATTAAATTTAAAGAAAAAAATAATTTAGTGTGGCAATCAGAGACTTATATACCTGCATAAGAAATATTTGTAATTTGGGGTGGGGAGTTCGGGGTTTTTTAAATTGGAAAAATTTGTCACACTGGTCCATTAAAGGACATATTTCAATGAAAAAAAATAATTTCTGTAGTTCTAAAATAGTAAAATGACCTTGAAAATCGAACGAAAACTAATACAACACTTGAGGTACTATATATTATAATTATTATGTTTGTTTATTTGCATTACCGTATTTTACGGACCATAAAGCGCACCCGATTATAAGGCGCACTGTCAATAAATTGCTTTGATTAGTTTTTTGTTCATACATAAGGCGCACCGGGCTATAGAACGCAACGTATTTTAAGGAGTATGGGTTACCGTATAAAGCTCATTAATAAAAGTTTACTTGTTACGTAATAAATGTAAGCAAGTCACAATAGTACAATGAGCAAAAGAAAAAATGAGCCTAGTGAATATCACAGTTGCTTTTACCGTAGTTTATTGTGTGAGACGGTGGTTTATTTATATAATAATAGTATCGGTACTAGTTTTGAGTGTAGGCAATTAAGCACTACTTGATCCATACATTAGGCGCACCGGCTAATAAGGCGCACGATCAATTTATGAGGAAAAAAATGCGCCTTTTTTTTTTTTTTTTTTTCTTTGTCATGTGCAGTCATGCATAGCATTTCAAAATGCATATATGAAACTTGGATTTGCCACAAGTAAACAAAAGTACCCAAAAGAAAAATTAAATGTTTATAATCCAATTGCCAAAGCATCCATTAGCAAAACAACCATCTAGTGATTGCAATCATATACAGAAGTGGAAAAATGTTATGCTAGTATTTTCCACCAAGTTGTATTCTGCTCAGCCCAATGTGAAAGTCCAAACAATTGACTCCCACCATGAATGGGTGTAATTTAGAAAATGTCGAGGTTTCAGTTATGAACTCATATGCTGAATCAATAATGGCATAATCATTTGAGTAATACTCAAACAAGTATAACACTATAGTCAAATGGGGTAATTATCGGACGTTTTTCACAAACGTTGCAAATTTTGACATTACATCTAGAGTTATTTCGTTTTGCTTTGGGTTGGGTAAAACCTTATACATCCCTTTAAAAATGAAAGTAGCAGTCACTTGCAACTATGTTGGCAGATATTTAAGGTTTTTACTGTCCATAGTTACATTGAATCCAAAATACTGCATAATATTCTGTTTTTGCTGGTTGCATAATAGAGTAATTGACTGTTTTCGAAGGTCTGAATGAGTGTAATAATCCCAAAATTATGTTACATGCCATTGAAGTAATATTTATCAACAGGAAATAGGTGAGCAATTAATGTAATTAAATTTAAGGAAAAGTTACAAAACTAAATCCTATTATTAAATTTTAAATTAAAATTTGGATTTGAATAGCTTAGAATTCGAATCATACAAACTTGTTATTTTGAATTGCCCACATCCCACATCCTATATTACATTAATCCTGGTTGTAACCACTCAAAACAGTTGGTACTATGATATTAATACAGAGTGTCAGTGTCTAATAATTACCCCTGAATGTAAAAATGTGCATGGGGAAAATATATGATGCATTTTTGTAAGAGGACAGACTAGGTAGAGGTTTGAGTTTAACCTTCATTGAAAACTTTAGGGTTTGACCTGACAGTGTTTCCTAAATGAAATTTCAAATCATTAAAACACTGTTAAATGTTAACTAATTAGTATATCCACTTAGTTTGAAAAAGTTTACGTGAAATGAATCCCCCTCACAAAAAAAATCTATTTTTTATCAGTGTTTAACAGAAGAAACAACACATGGCATTTTTAACTACTGCAGGCTTCCAGCTTACCACATGCACAAGATAAAGTTTCATAGTCTTTTTCCTTTGGTAGCGTCCACTAATTACCCCATAACTTTAACTGTCCTACAATTACCCAACTGACTAACTATATGTATTTGATTTAACATAGAAACTGCTAAACTAAGCTCTGCTCATCATCAAAATTAGAATATTTTCCGACAAGTCATCATCAATTTTACTATTATCATCCCCCATAGACCTACCACACCATTTGCTACCATCAATTGACCTTACATTTACTGTATATAATGGAAAATATTCCCAATTTAAGAGCAAAATCATTAACTTTTATATCCATTACAAAATATCACCTAATGGACCGCATCATCAAATTTGTTACATTGACAAAAATTTCCATAAAATCCTAAAATAACATATCTGACCAAAAATCGTCGGTATTTACTTCAATGAAATCTATGCCCACATGCATGATTTTTTTCTACTCACTAACTTAAAAGTAAAGCTTTCAAATACAACCGCCAACCTACAACAACAACAAATCATTTACCAAAACACAGTTTTCGAAAACTACCGCCGTTCACACTATCGAAGTTAACCATAACAGTGTTTCCAATTGCAAAATTTGCGTTCTTTGAAACGTAAAGAATGAGATATTCTTGATCGGCGCTCAAAAAACATTTGTTAAGGGTGTGTTCGTGGCATGTATTCTAAACGTTACCAATTTGTCACTAATGTCAATATAAGGATAAGCATATAACTGATGGCAACAATTCACTCATAATGTTTGTTTTTTTTTCATTTCAGATATGCTTTGTTTGATTGCCTGAATTTGTGGATGCTTTATCACATATGTTGTGCACGGTTTCTCTCCTGCATTGGTTGTGAAAAACGTGGAAGATTTGAGTGCTTGTCTGGGCAAGTATGTTTAAGCAAAACTTAATCTTGAAAGGTTTGTCAGCATTGTGTATCTGGACGTGTGCGGCCAGGCTCCATTTTGTGTCGAGAGCTTGATTACACACGTTGCACTAGTATGGCTTCTTTCCAGTTTGAATACCTTTGTGCGTTTTGACATGGGCATTTGTTGGTCAAATCTTTTCACAAATTTCGCATCTGAAAGGTTTCACTTCAGTGTGAACATTTACATATCTGCCCAATTCGCGTTTTTTTCAACGCTTTTAAACGAAATGAGCACATGAAGGAATTTTCTCCAAAGTGCACACCATGTGTACGACATTTGACATCTGAATTTAACAGGAAACATTTGATGCAAAAAAATCTCATCTTAAAGGTTTTTGTTCTCTGTGAATTCTAATATGTGGGTTTACATCGCACTTTCTTCAGAGCATCTTTGAGCAAAAATATCATTGAATAGTTTACTCTTTGGTAAGAGTCGATATTAGACTTGAAATCTGAAACTTGAAAGTTTTAGAATCATCATACACATATGTCACATAAAATAATCTATATAATAAATTTTCGTGGGTATAGTATATGTGCATGTTTTCTTCGTCGTAATACATCTTCTGTCAACTATTTGTGTCAAAGAAACTTATATGTTATAGATTGACAAACGATATAACTAGTTGAAAGGAGATTGGAATTCTCTGACCCACGTACTCCAAGGCACACATCCTGATCAACTTTATTGTTCAAGTCCAGGTAAAATTCCCCACCTGGAGTCTTGATCAGCAACTGCAAGGCGGAATTGCTGCTTACAACTTTGGCATTTGCAACGTTCGACCCTGGGATAAACTGGATAAAGGAACAAACCATAATGATTACTCCAATGATGTCGTTGCCAGGTGTCATTTTTTTCGCAAAAATGGATACAATTAGAGAATATTTGTCGAGTGCATAAGTCTTTGTTTGTGAGAAAATTTGTGTGATTGAACATGTCGATAAAAACTTGGTTCGATTTTGCAAACTATCGGTTGTAAATTTGGAAATCAGTTCTGTAATTTTCACATTGTCAATGCTGTCAAATTAAACGCATGTAAATAACAAAAATATTTTCGCAATTTGATCTTCTTTGTCAAGACCCAGTCTTTGAATGGATAATGCGTGCGATTTTCTATTTGATGATGACGCAAAAAATTAATATTATTAAACCAATGTGGTGAGCAAAAAATTCGTTGCAGTATCAAAACAAACAACTGCGGGTGGCAATAAAGCGAGGGCATGGATGCTTTGACTTGATACAAAATACGGAAACAATCAACTAAAATTGTATGAATATAAATCGTTTAACTGTATAACCCAACGCTGCATACGGTGTTGTGATGTGTCGTCCGGGTAATTACGGTGATGTTACAGTACAAACTTTAATCTCGAAACAAATAGTTGTTTTTTGCACACTTGTTTATAGGCTTATGGCGACCGCACTGTTCGCCTGCGCATTGAAGTGTGCACTGCCTTCTTCTTGTGTCGCCGTTACTTAAACGTGTGTTTTGTGTTGCTTACTCTTGCTACACTGCACAACTTGCTAAATGGTTTAAATAGCCGATCAACCAATTATTGGTGACCCCGAAACTCCAAATACCTTGTTTGGAGATCATGCGTGCGTGCGTCGAAAATTTGCGGTTACCACAGGACCAACACGACACAGTAAACTACCGATATCAGTAATAGGTGGGTCTGAAGGCACACTCCAATATCAAACGTGTCTGCTTAAGATTCTTTGAACATTTTGACCTTTTTTATTGAACATTTTTTAGCAAAACATTACACAGGTTAAACATCGGTGTGAGTTAGAATATATGTTTTTTGATTTCTATGCTAAACACATTGATAAGGTTTCTCTCCGGTATGCGTTAGTCTGTGAAACATGGGAGGTGGATGCGAAACACTTTTCCCCGTGTGAGTTCGAGTGTGCTTTGTTAGATTTTCTTTGAGGCTAAACACCTCTGATCAAGATATTCAATTAAAAGGTTTCTCTCCGGTATGAGTTCGTTTGTGTTTTTTGACTTTTGATGCGGTTGTGAAGCACTTTTCGCTAAAATCGCATCTGAAAGGTTTCACTCCAGTATGAGTCCGAATATGTTTGCTTAGATTTCCTTTCTGACCAAACACCTTGGAACAAAACATGCATTTCTAAGGTTTCACTCCAGTATGAGTTAGTATGTGGCGCTTGAGTGTCGATTTGGCTGTAAAACACTTTTCGCAATAATCACATCTGCAAGGTTTCTCTCCAGTATGATTCCTTATGTGTCTGCTTAGATTTCCTTTCTGACCAAACACCTTGGAACAAAACATGCACTTGTAAGGTTTCTCTCCAGTATGTGTCCGAATGTGACTGCTTAGAGTTCCTTTCGTGTTAAACCTTCGCGAACAAAATGTGCATTTGAAAGGAATCACTCCAGTGTGGGTTTGAATGTGTGCACTCAAATGTCCTTTCTGGTTGAATGCTTTCGAACAAAATGTGCATTGAAAAGGTTTTTCTCCCGTATGAGTTAGTTTGTGTTTTTTGACTTCCGATGCAGTTTTAAAAGACTTTTCGCAAAAATCGCATCTGAAAGGTTTCACCCCAGTGTGAGTTAGTTTGTGGGCTTTGAGTGTCGATTTGGCTATGAAACACTTTTCGCAATATTCGCACCTAAAAGGTTTCTCTCCAGTATGAGTACGAATGTGCGAACTTAGATGTGCTCTTTGGTTGAAACCTTTCGAACAAAAATTGCATTTGAAAGGTTCCTCTCCAGTATGAGTCCGAATGTGTGAACTTAGATGTGCTTTTTGGTTGAACGCTTTTGAACAAAATGTGCATTTGAAAGGTTTCTCTCCAGTATGAGTCCGAATGTGTCTGCTTAAATTTCCACTCTGGCTGAACATTTTCGAACAAAACGTGCATTTATAGGGTTTTTCTCCAGTAGAAATTCGTTTGTGGATGTTGATGGATGCTCTTTGATGTTTTTCACGGAGAAATAGATTCTCCACTGTGTGAATGAAGTCATGCTTTTCCAGTAAATCTTTGGTTTGAAACGACTTTTCACAAATCTTGCAGTAAAAGTGTTTCATTTCTGTTTGTTTTGTATTTTCTGCTTGAACTTCTTGCCTATAGTAGCAATGATCACACAATTCTAAGTTACAGTGTAAATGTAAATCAGTCCTATACTTTTGCTGACTACAAAGCAAAAAAAATATTTTCGCTTGTCTGGAAACAATTTGAATCGACATAATACGCCACAAAATCCACAAAAAGGTTTGTAAAAGTAAGTTATGAGTATATGCAGTTTCCTTGCCATGTTTCATGTGGCCTTTGTCAAAATACACCAAATATCTCGACAAATAACGTTACTAATTCTGTAATTACATATTCGTATATCTGATATTATACGTAGGAGTGTATCCGAGTACGTAAAAAGTTCTGCGTGTAAAGAAGTTGAAAGATGTATCAATATTTAAAGGTTAAAGTGCCAAAGGAAGAGAAAGAAGTTTTGGAGTTGCGATTAAAAGTTTTACGGAGTGGTTTTTATCTGCAGTGGATAGTGCAGTTCGGCGATTATAAAACACACAGAAAGTGAAATGACGAGAACACAAAACGTGCCAACTTCCAAGCAGGGGGTTTAAATCTAACAAATGCACGAGGTGACAAACTGACGGTTGCAATCATTAGATAAAAATACGACTAAACAACACTTCTGAATAATGGTTGTGAGTTTTGATCATGAGCATTTTACAAACAGATGTTCTTAACCATCTATGGACAGAATTATTAAATTTAAAGAAAAAAATAATTTGGTGTGGCAATGAGAGACTTATATACCTGCGTAAGAAATATTTGTAATTTGGGGTGGGGAGTTCGGGTTTTTGAAACATGACAAATTTGTCACACTGGTCCATTAAAGGGAAAAATTTCAATGAAAAAAAAAGTAATTTCTGCAGTTTTAAAATAGTAAAATGACCTTGAAAATCGAACAAAAACTTATACAACCTTTACTGGTACTATATATTATAATTATTATGTTTGTTTATTTGCATTAATTTGTTTTTCTTTGTCATGTGCAGTCATGCATAGCATTCAAAAAAGCATATATGAAACTTGGATTTACCACAAGTAAACAAAAGAACCCAAGAAAAGTTAAGTGTTAATCCAATTGCCAAAGCATCCATTAGCAAAACAACCATCTAGTGAAAACAACCATATACAGAATTGGTAAAATTTTATGCTAGTATTTTCCACCAAGTTGTATTCTACTCAGCCCAATGTGAAAGCCCAATCAATTGACTCCAACCATGAATAGGTGTGATTTAGAAAATGTCGAGGTTTCAGTTATGGACTCATATGCTGAATCAACAATGGCATAATCATTTGAGTAATACTCAAACAAGTAAAACACTATAGTCAAATGGGGTAATTATCGGACGTTTTTCACCAACGTTGCAAATTTTGACATTACATCTAGAATTATTTCGTTTTGCTTTGTGTTGAGTAAAACCTTATACATCCCTTTAAAAATGAAAGTATCAGTCACTTGCAACTATGTTGGCAGATAATTTAAGTTTTTTACTGTCCATAGTTTATTCGAATCCAAAATACTGCATAATATTCTGTTTTTGCTGGTTGCATAATAGAATAATTGACTGTGTTCGAAGGTCTGCATGTGTAATAATCTCTTAATATTGTTACATGGCATTGAAGCCATATTTATACACAGGAAATATGTGAACAATTAATGTGATTAAATTTAAGGAAAAGTTATAAAACTAAATCCTATTATTCAATCTTAAATAAGAATTTGGATTTGAATAGCTTAGAATTTGAATCATCCAAACTTGTTATTTTGATTTACCCACATCCCACATCCCTCTATTGCATTAATTCTGGTTGTAACCACTCAAAACAGTTGGTACTATGATATTAATACAGAGTGTCAGTGTCTAATAATTACCCCTAAATGTAAAAATGTGCATGGGGTAAATATTAGATGCATTTTTCTAAGAGGACATACTAGGTAGAGGTTTGAGTTTAACCTTCATTGGAAATTTTAGGGCTTGACCTGCCAGTGTGTCCTAAATGAAATTTCAAATCATTAAAACACTGCTAAACTTTAACAAATTACCATATGCACTAAGTTTGTAAAAGTTTACGTAAAATGAATCCCCCTCACAAAAAATTCTATTTTTTATCAGTGTTTAACAGAAGAAACAAAACATGGCATTTTTAACTACTGCAGGCTTCCAACTTACCACATGCACCAGATAAAGTTTGAGGGAACCATAGGTTTTTTCCTTTGGTAGCGTCCACTAATTACCCCATAACTTTAACTGTCTGACAATTACCCAACTGACTAACTATATGTATTTGATCTAACATACAAACTGCTCAACTAAGCTCTGCTCATCATCAAAATTAGAATAAAATCACCTAATGAGCCGTGCCATCAAATTTGTTTCATTGACAAAAATTTCCATAAAATCCTAACAAAACATATCTGACCAAAAATCGTTGGTATCTACTTCAATAAAATCTACGCCCACATGCATGATATTTGACTGCTGTCATTTCGGCGAAATTTTTTTTTATATCAACGAAATATTTTTCACGCATGACTGAACACAACTTCAACGGACTTACCAAAAACAAAACACAAGTATATGCACAAATTAGAGCATAATTACCATTCAAAAACATCAATGTAACTTTGGCAACAATTCACACTATTTTGTTTTCACAAAATGTATATACTGAGGCAGCAATACTTGTTAATTTGGATGCGAACTTACACAAAGCATAAAGTGGAGAAGTCGCTTGATATAGGCAAACATTTGAAACCTTTCCGGGCCGTAGGATTTTTTTTAATTTTGCACAGAGCTTGCCTGGAGCATGCAGATGAACGCGGTATAAGTTAAAATCCCAACAGTTTTCAAGTTTCCCAGCGAAATGAACTTAACTGCAGGTCACCGGGTATGACGTCATAGATCTCTTAACGCGCGTATAGGCTGGCCACAAGGCCTATCGTACAGGCGAACATTTGAAACCTTTCCGGGCCGTAGGATTTTTTAAATTTTGCACAGAGCTTGCCTGAAGCATGCAGATGAACGCGGTATAAGTTAAAATCCCAACAGTTTTCAAGTTTCCCAGCGAAATGAACTTAACTGCAGGTCACCGGCTATGACGTCATAGGGCCTTTAACGCGCGTATAGGCTGGCCACAAGGCCTCTTGTACAGGCGAACATTTGAAACCTTTCCGGGCCGTAGGATTTTTTTGAGTTTTGCACAGAGCTTGCCTGAAGCATGCAGATGAACGCGGTATAAGTTAAAATCCCAACAGTTTTCAAGTTTCCCAGCGAAATGAACTTAACTACAGGTCACCGTCTGTGACGTCATTGAGCCCTTTACGCGCGTACAGGTTGGCGACAAGGCCTATCGTACAGGCGAACATTTGAATCCTTTCCGGGCCGTAGGATTTTTTTAAATTTTGCACAGAGCTTGCCTGGAGCATGCAGATGAACGCGGTATAAGTTAAAATGATGGAAGAAGTATTGTAATTTCGGATGTTACGAGATTGACCCCCGCAATAAAACAATCATATGACTTCGTTGATAAACAAATTAATGGGATTTTGTGAAAATCTTTTGAGCAAGGAAAATATGTACCGGAATGTTACCGCCTATGTTTATATTACCACGGAAAAAAAATGTGTTGATTAACTACAATAAACACTTTTCACACCTTAAAATCTCCCAAGATGAAATGAACAATATAATGCGATTCGTTGAATACTCGTTTTGTCGTCGTCTCGTGCGACAACGACTTGTTGGTAGTCAGGTTTTCCGGGAATCGTTTTGCGGCCGAGATTTGAAACCAGATTTGATTGTGCAAGGAAGCATGATCAGTAAGATGTCGAAAGATGAGACACTGAATTTTAATTTTTTTTTTATAACATTTTGTACTTTGAGGCATTAATTGGTTATTTTATGAGTGTGGGTAACAGTGCCTACGAGGAAACATGTAGAAGGGTCGGTTCTAAACCATCGCTTTATCTTTAAAAATGCAAAGTAGATTTTTTTTTTTGTTATTTTGATTTATTGGTTAATCTAAGTATACTGGGCAATAAGCAATGTTACCCGGGTCGACACTGTATAGACAAGGTTTTAATTTTCCCGCTACAGAGACCCCGCCCACCATACGTTAATTAAGGAATCCATTCACATATTTTTTTTAATTATATTTGTGTTTGCCGTAACGATATTTTAGAGTAATTATATTGCTTTGATTCAAATCAGTTATTTTCTTCATTTGGATACACTTGGGTCCAAATGTTGTTTTATCTGCAAAATAAAACCACTACGATTGCCGGAACCTTGACGTGGTGTAGTGGCTTTATACCAATACCGGCACTTACTAAAACAAATCGTATCCATCACCACTAAAGCAAAGAGAGGCAATGTCCATGAAGTCATGTTTATTTTCGAATACTTGGAACATACCGATAACCTTCGTTAACGCCTGAATGAGCAAGTTATGTTTTAGCCATGTCACTAGCGTATACGAGGGTAAAGGACCGCGTTCATCTGCATGCTCCAGGCAAGCTCTGCGCAAAATTAAAAAAAATTCTACGGCCCGGAAAGGTTTCAAATGTTCGCCTGTAAGAGAGGCCTTGTGGCCAGCCTATACGCGCGTGAAGGGCTCTATGTCGTCACAGCGGGTGACCTGCAGTTAAGTTCATTTCGCTGGGAAACTTGAAAACTGTTGGGATTTTAACTTATACCGCGTTCATCTGCATGCTCCAGGCAAGCTCTGCGCAAAATTAAAAAAAATCCTACGGCCCGGAAAGGTTTCAAATGTTCGCCTGTATGAGAGGCCTTGTCGCCAGCCTGAAGGGCTCAATGACGTCATAGCCGGTGACCTGTAGTTAAGTTCATTTCGCTGGGAAACTTGAAAACTATTGGGATTTTAACTTATACCGCGTTCATCTACATGTTCCAGGCAAGCCCTGTGCAAAATATAAAAAAATCCTACGGCCCGGAAAGGTTTCAAATGTTCGCCTGTATGAGAGGCCTTGTGGCCAGCCTATACGCGCGTGAAGGGCTCTATGTCGTCACAGCGGGTGACCTGCAGTTAAGTTCATTTCGCTGGGAAACTTGAAAACTGTTGGGATTTTAACTTATACCGCGTTCATCTGCATGCTCCAGGCAAGCTCTGCGCAAAACTAAAAAAAATCCTACGGTCCAGGAAGGTTTCAAATGTTCGCCTGTACGAGAGGCTTTGTGGCCAGCTTATACGTGCGAAAAGGGCTCTATGTCGTGATAGCCGGTGACCTGTTGTTAAGTTCATTTCGCTGGGAAACTTGAAAACTGTTGGGATTTTAACTTATACCGCGTTCATCTGCATGCTCCAGACAAGCTCTGTGCAAAATATAAAAAAATCCTACGGCCCGGAAAGGTTTCAAATGTTTCTCTCCTGTATTGGTTTCGAAAAATGTCCCCCTCCTCCTATCAGATCTTTAGCTCCGAGCCCGCTTCTCCGCTAAAATAGAGCCCTTTTAGCTTTCGGGCTTCACGCTTTCGGGCTTTCGCAAGAGTTCTGAGAAAGTCGGGTGTGTGTGTGAGAGGCATGTGGTTTGAGAATTAAAGATAAATTTGTGTGATATTAGATTAAAATTAGAGCTTTTTTTCCGCCACTGTGTGTAGGTGAGAATAAATGTTAACCAGTGGGGAGTGTTCAATTCTCTAATGCAGTGTGATTTCATCGGTGTTTAACAGGTAAGTTTCGTAACATGTTTTTTAGGTCAATCGTTGTGATCGCTTTCACATGATGGTGTAATATGTTTTCTTGAAAGAATATGCGGTTGTTCCTGGTTTTGTGGCGGAAGGAATTGAAAGCAACATGTTAATTTTTGATCGCTTTCACATGATGGCGTAATATATTTTCTTGAAAGAATATGCGGTTGTCCCTGGCTTTGTGGCGGAAGGAATTGAAAGGAGTATGTTAATTTCTAAGCTGTTGAGTGTTTTCGTGCTTATTAATTTTGAAAGCATGCGTGTGGCATTTTCAAAACTGTTCTGTGTTTTTCCCGCGCAACTACCTCTCCCCTGTTGAACAGGAATGTTTTTCTTTTAGGGGGAAAAATAGGGTTGTGTCATTCCACCTACTGGAAGTTGGATGAATTTATGGCGATGTAGCAATGGCGTTATCATCCCCAAGCTGTTTCGCGGGAAGTGGTGAAACCCGTTATCAATAGCCTTCTGAATCCCTTCCTTGTTTAGATTCACGTATGTGTTATTGTTGGAAAATAGTGTTTTATCATTCATACTACCGGGAATTTAGATTGATTTCTTGCTTTGTTCACAACCGATTTCACATTAGCTAGGGAAGCCGTTCATGAGCTGTAGTTGGCGGGAGAAATCTGTTAGAAGAAGGTGATTGCACCATTTCATGGGTATGAAAGTAAACGGAAAAAAGTTCGGCTATAAAAAAAGTTTCACCACGTGTTTCGTTCAATTTGGAAGTTGGAATACGTGCTGGTGCGTTCAGTTTTGGGTGTAATGGAAAACGCACAGCGTATGTTTGTTTGTTCTAATTGTCAAACGAAATTTTGGAATGAAGCACAGTTATCCAGAATTTTTTTCAAGTCAACATAAATGTCTTTGAGTTAATGCCAGGAGAACAATCGAAATGTAAACTCAAATGGCGAAGCGTAGCCCGTCTAAGTGAGAAGCATGATCCAATTTTAAACCTCAACTTATTCCAAACCCACTTCAGTTTGATCCACGACCTAAACAGATACTGTTCAACATACTGCTGTCGGGTTTGCTTAGCTTCGTTCACACACCGTGTAAACTGTGCGCAGCACCAAGCCACCTGCACTATGCTAACGAAAGAAATTTATAAGTTTGGGTATTTTTCTTCTCCGAAAAGCATGGCCGAAAGACTTGCAGACGCCGGGGTCGTGGTTGATTTATCGATGAACATGTCCCCATTCTTCGTTTGCTTTGATTTCGAAAGTTATTTCTCTACTGCGAGTCTTCCCCCTGCGGCGCCCAAAACCAGATATGTAGCCGAACACTTACCTTTGAGTGTGTCGCTTTGTTCTTCTGTCCCGGGGTATGAAGCACCGCGGTGTTTGGTGTCGGAAGGAAGCAGTCAGGAGTTAGTCGAACGCTTTGTTGGTTACTTGCATGAAATTCGAAACGCCAGCTCAAAGATCTTGCTTCAGCGTTTTTCGGGCGTCATCAGACAGTTGGAGACAATTGTTCGAGACAGTTGTGAACGTGAAAAATGTGATCGTGAAGAGCACCCGTTGTCCAAACTGCAGAGTGACTTGAATCTTTACCTAACCAATACCACTGTGATCTCTTTCAATGGCGGTTCATATGACTTACAACTGATAAAGCGATTTTTGTTTCCCGCTTTGTTAAAAACCGATAAGATTTTGAATGTGGTGAAACGGAACAATCAATATTTGTCTATAAAAACAAGGTGTTTCGAATTTCTGGACTTGCGGAATTACGTGGCGGCAAACTGCTCATACGACAAGTTGTTGCGCGCGTTTGAATGCAAGCAACTGAAGGGTGATTTTCCTTACGAGTACATGACAAATATTGAGAGATTAAATGAAACTTGTTTACCTTCACAAGAATCTTTCTACAGTTCTCTTCATCGATCTACAATTTCAGATGAGCGTTATCAGAGCTGTTTAGAAACTTGGCGGTCTGAAGGCATGACATCACTCAAAGATTATCTCATTTGGTATAACAACCGTGACGTGGTGCCTTTTGTAGAGGTAGTTTCGAAACTCTCCAATTTTTACAAGACGCTTGGAGTAGAACCGTTTAAACAGGCTCTTTCCGTTCCCGGCGTAACTCTAATCTATTTGTTCAAAACAATGGATCCAAACATAGGAATTCCACTTTTCGGTGAAAAGTTTAAACACATTTTTAACCTGGTCCGTCAAAATATTGTCGGCGGACCAGCTATCATTTTCCATCGCTACCACGAACGCGGACTTACCGCAATACGTTCAGTGAAATACGAGGTTGAAGCTCGTCTTTGTCAAAGTGTTATTGGTTGGGACTGCAACGGATTATATGTTTGGGCTATGTCCCAGCATCATGGGACATCGTTTTTCACGGTTCTCACCTATGAGAGCGATTCAGACCATTTTACGGTCTCCCATTCTTCCAGACACGGTCACCTTGCTCGTATATGGTTGGAATTTTGTTCAGAAAAGGACAAGGTTTTCATTCAACATCACTTCAACGGCGGGGAATCTCGTATTGGCAAGCGGAATATTCCAGTAGATGGGTATTGTCACGCGGAAAAAAGAATCTATCAGTTTTTCGGGTGCTACTATCACGGCTGTCGAGTTTGTGAACCGCGATTTTGCTTTGCAGATAAAAATAAACCGATGAGAGCTCGTGAAAAAACAGCGGAAATTACCGCTTATTTCCAACGTCTCGGTTACACTGTGGTTCATACATGGGAGTGTGAGTGGCAGGCTTTGCAGTCGCGTGACAAGACAGTTCACAAGTTCGTTGCTTCTCGCATGTTTCAGAAACTGCGCATACCAAAGGTCAGGAATTTTGTGAACGTGCTAGAGGCTGTGCGTTCCGGTGCCCTGTTTGGACTGGTAGAGTGTGACATTTCAGTTCCTCCAGAGAAGCGAGAATACAAGCGAATTCTGTCCTATTTTCAAGAACATAGATGTTTCTCGTGCTGATATTGGTGAATATATGTGCGGTTTTGCAGAAAAGCATGGTATCATGTCTACCAAACGTCGCTGTTTGATTGGAAGTATTAAAGGCGAAAAGATTTTGTTGGCTATACGCCTTTGTTGAGATGGTATTTGTCCCACGGTTTGGTTGTGATCCACATTTATCAAGTGATTTGCTACGAATCGAAACGCTGTTTCAAGCCGTTTGTAGACGCAGTCACGGCAGCGCGACGAACAGGGGACGTTCAACCAGATAAAAAATTGATCGGGGACACGTTTAAGCTGCTAGGTATGACTCTTGTTATGTGTTGATGTTAGTTTTGCCCACCGCTAAAAAAATTTTTTTTATTTTTCTAGGTGTAATTTTTTTTAGGTTTTTTTTGTGATTACATGTGTTCTTCCGTTACCTAGGCAACTCTTCTTACGGGAAAACGCTCACCAACAAGCACAAACATATGGAAACGTTATTTCAATGCGAAAAAAAGGGGCACAAAGTTCGATCAATTGTTCAAAATTCCGCCATCTGGAAAAAGTGAACGATGATTTGTACGAGGTCAAACTAAAGAAGAAAAGAATCTACCAAAATCTACCCATCCATATCGGTTTCAGTGTTTACCAGTACGCAAAACTACGAATGTTACAGTTCTACTACGACTTTCTCGACCGCTTTGTCGACCGTAGAAATTATGAACTCACAGTCACTGATACCGACTCGCTTTACGTCGCTTTGGCTGGAAGTACCCTGGACTAGGTGGTTAAACCGTGTTTGAAACGGGAATTTTATTCCACCTTGCACACTTGGTTCCCTTCGCCGTGTTGTGACATTCACCGATCTGAATTTATCGAAACCCGCGTTGCCAACCGCCACTTTCACCAACGACCCTGTTGCGTGCAACGCGAACGCTTCGATCTTCGCACGCCTGGTCTGTTCAAAATTGAATGGGCGGGAAGCGGTATCGTAGCCCTTTCAGCCAAAACGTACTTTTGTAAAGGTGAAAACGGCGACAAACAAACCTCAAAAGGCATTAATAAGCTCCAAAATCCGCTTACGTTTCAGCAATACCTCAACGTGCTACAAACCGGTGTGAGCGGATCGGGAAAAAACACAGGTTTCCGAGTTTTGAATCAAAGCATATTTACCTATGAACAAACTCACAGTGGGATTGGTCATTTTTACTGTAAACGTAAGGTTTTGGCCGACGGTGTATCTACCGAACCATTAGATTTGTAAACCGATGTTTGTTTGCGCTTTCTAACCGTTCTGTCTTATGCCACTTTTTGTGTGAGCGGTGTGTGTGTGTGTGTGCGTGGTGTGTGTGGTGTACGTGCGTACGTGTGTGCGTTAATAAAAGCACAAGGGAGTTTTGTACTCGATCATTTGATAAAAAAATGCGTAACTCAGCATATCCACCAGGAGCGGATGAACGAGAGAGAGAGAGAGCGAGAAAAACAATTTACGTGGCATACAGCCGTGTGCGCGAGTTCAGCACCATCTGGACGCTGGACTATTTCGACGTCATTTCCTCCTTTTTCAGTAATAAATAAGACCGCGTGTAGCGATCTGCGGCATAGACGCAGTCCCATATACAGCCAAAGCAAACTCGTCGAAACAAAAACATGTCGTTCAATAAACGTTTGCACCCCGACACAGTGGATTTCCAAAGCAAGCGACGCAGTGCAACTGAAATTCTTGCGGACATTTGCAAAAGAAAAACTCCTGCAGGTAAACAAACACCGACCTGCGTTGCAATTGTGTGTTTGTGACGTATTTTTATCTCTTCGAACAGGTTCCAGGCTACGATGTGCAACACTGTACGTGAGGTCCAAAGGAGAGTTCTTTACCCAAGATGAGCTGCGAGAGCTTGCAAAAAGCTTGTTCTCGGAGTCTCCGTATATTTTAATGACGCCAAAACCGTCCTCGGACGGTTTCTCACGTGTACAAATTGTCTACTGGGCGACTTCAACTGCTCTAGACGATTGCCTGATTGAAGACCAAGCAAAAAACATGTCTTTTGATCTGCTCTCAGATGGTATAGGTTTAAGTTTCAAGTCGAAGTCGGTATTCTCGCCTGTCGGTTATCTGACGCCGCTGATTGGAAATATAGAATCATTTGAGTTCAACTACTGCTATTCGCATCTGGTCGAGGCCTCCATTCGCGAAGAAGCCACACGCGTGGAAAACATATTCTTATCAACAGATAAAACTAAGTTGTCTCCACTCGGTGTGCCTTCGCTTTGTCGCCGGGTTTCGGATGAAGACCCATAACCCCCCTCCCTTCCTCAACCGCCCCGCCCCCCTTTTTTAACACAAACCCCCTCCCCTCTGCTCCGCAGAGGGGGCTAAGCAGCCACTCACCGAAGGTGAGTGCTTAAAGAAGGGGGGGAAACAATGACGTCATTTTGTGTGTGTGTGTGTGTGCGGCGACTTGTATTCGAAAAAATAAACAGAGTTACAACACACTTGAAACAACGGTGTCCACCATGGCGTCATTTTTTAGCAGATCAGACGAAAACGACTTGACAATAGTGGACATGGGTAGGCCACGAGCGCGAAACAGTACAAAGTAGATACAATGTTGACCACAGGCAGCCGAAAGGGAATGTTGAACCACTTGTGAATTCCATTTCCATTCTGTGGCGTTTCTGTTTAGAAATGCGACAAACTCTTGGTGCATCGGTTTGCGTCTAAAACTATCGAAAAATTCAGCGCGATCGCCTGCATCGAAATAAATCGCCAACCAATGTGTACCTGATCGGTTACTTTTATCGGTATTTACAATGTACGCTTTTGGCGACGGGTGGTGGTTGTGGAATAAAGTTTTTAGCTCATCTCGCGCGTAAACTCCATAAAAAACAGTTCGCGTCACTTGATCCCGGAGCAACACGGATGCTATTTCATTTTCATTCATTTTCACGCAGCGTAATTGAAAAGAACATTTCTGTGCTTCGTTATTTCGATTATGCTGTCGAATTCCGCGTACACCAAAATATTTATAGAATTCGGCAGCGCCGTTCCGAAATGCGCCTCCAAACGTATATTTCCGTGTTTTACCAGTTCAAACGAGGCATCGGTCGCTTGACTAGGGGTTAGATCGAAACAGTACAGAGTAAATCCGCGGGCGTAATCGTTGAACGATATTCCGTTTCCTTCGTCCGAAAATTGCACCCCGAGACCGGTAAATAACGACAAATAACTCCTGACGTGTTGTTTTGAGTTATAGTCGGGTTGCAAAGGCTTTGCGGGTGTTAGTTTACCATTGTTGTATAACGCCAGGTAGTTTACGTCGAAATGTTTAAAGTGAAACGGGTTTTTTGCATAACTTCCATTGAAGGCGTCGTTGTCGACGAAGCCAACTACCACGGGTCTAGGTATCTGACCACTGAGAAATGTGTCATGTGTGGTCGAGAGATTTCCGGCGGGGACCGAGTAAACCTGGACCGTCGCACGTGTAATCGGGTAAAGCGCGGAAGATTTCTCGAGCGCCTTGAGATGACCAAACATCACGGGGGCAGAGGGGGTAATTTTGCGCACAAACAGGCGGACGTCACGTAAGTTCGTTTTGTAATCTGATCCCGCGGCGGCCATGATAGAAAACGCGTCTTTGCTCCTGATTAATCGAATCTTTGCTCCTGATTAATCGAATCTTCACATCAACTCCATTAAACAAAAACCGCGGTTGAAATACAACATCCAAGTGAAGTTTGCCGAACATTTGTATGTTTTGACTGTCACTCGCGCGCGTTTTACGCGTGGTGAAACCGCCGTTGCGCGCGCCTAACGTCTCAAACTGGCCCGCGGAATCGCGGTGCCACATTGCCACTGTTAATTGAGAGGTCTTTGCATCGTTCCCAAAGTTCAGTAGTGTTTCAACGTAGGCTCTATACGCATAAGTATTACTCGCGGGGGTTACTAATTTGTTGTTCAAACTTAAATCTACTTGATCGAACAGGGCATGCATCCAGTAGTTGCAAGGAGCGACTGCTGCATCCGCAGCTATGGCAGTTCCGTCGCCTTTCGTGATACGCGCTGTGCACAAAAGCATGAGACTCGACAGGTCGATGTAATATTCACCGGAACCGGAAATGAGAAATTCGATGGGTCCTGCGTCGTTGAGAGTGGAGAGCGGAGCGAATTTAACCCAAGTCGATTGTTCGACACTGACCTGAGTCGGTTTGATCGCGAACAAGTCAAGTTCGCTTTTAGTGCATTTTCCAGAATGTTGGTTTATGAGACTGCCCATGTCGTTTTTTTTGTAGCCGCTGCTGTTGTCGTTGTTACGAGAAAATGTCTGTCTTGCTTCGTCTGATGGCCGCGGCACGTTTCTTTCTC
Source organism: Ascidia mentula (assembly GCF_947561715.1). Lineage (NCBI taxonomy): Eukaryota > Metazoa > Chordata > Ascidiacea > Phlebobranchia > Ascidiidae > Ascidia > Ascidia mentula. The sequence goes on along the minus strand of NC_138570.1, from coordinate 16,894,526 downwards.
TTGGCTGCTTTTCGCCGTTTCGACCCTGGCTCACCGGGAGGGTTCCTGAACGAGCGCTGTACCGAACGCAATAATGTCGCACCCGCTTCTCTGCTGCGTTTTATAGCGGCAGCCCTAGGAGACTGCCCGCTCAACACGTCACCCGCCATTTGCGCCCCTGTTTGTACGATTTGCTTCCCAACGTGTTTCGCTCCACTTTTCAACATAGGCAAAACAGCTCTACCGAGTGTTGCGAATAGGCTACCTAAACCTGCGCCGTTTTGCGGTCGCCCACCGGCATAATAAGGTAATGCACCACCGGCTTGTGTCATGTAATATTGTTCAAAATCACGAATATCGTCTTGAACGCAATAGGGAGTGCCGCAATGGCGTTGCATTTCACTGAAATTGCAAAGGTTTTTTTCTCAGGTGAAGTGTAACCACCACACGACCACTTTCAAAAGGAATTTCGGCCCCGAATTCGTTTCTTAAACTTAGTTCTATGCTGCGGATCGTGTTCGCTCTGACTGGATGGTGAGATAATCTGTTGAACCTTTTAAATGCAGTCGCGCCAGGTTCTCCTTGTACCGGTATGGTGTTAAGCAATGGCACGATTGAATCACCCACAATGCGTCCGTGTAAAATGTCAGAATAGACAAAGATAGAAGAAAACGCGTGATTTTCAATTGTACAGGGCCTGCGGCCTGTGTGACAGTCCGCTTCGAGCGTCGCCGCCTTTGTGGGAGGATCGTTCCCCAACAAGTGCCACAAATCAGGTGACAGCTTCATCCGACACCCTCGCGGTAGATTAATTTTGGTAAATCGTGTCACAGGGTCAAATGCGACTATGTTTTTGATTACACCGCCCTCGGGAGGGTAAGTTTCGTCATCCAGTTCGCGGAGCTCCCGTTTAAAACGTTTACTGCCTTCGACCCTAATTAATTTTCTCATTCCATTCGTAATTTCCGATCCACTTTTTTAGTTTCCATTGGGAAGGGTAAAGTTCGCAATTGGCGCGCGTTCACCTGCACTAATTCCGAACCACATGTCATTAAATTTCTCATTCTTCCACGTCCGCGGGTACTGGATATCGCTCAGCGCGACCCAACGCCTTTTTCGTTTTTCCTGTACCTTCTCCACGGTAAAAAGATCCTTTTCCACACTTTGTAATTCTTCTTCGTAAAATGAACCTCTAATTAAGTCACTGTTGTAATCGTTCAAAAAATAGGTGCGAGGAATTGTTCGACGGCGAGTGTTGACAAAAAAAATTTCCTCTGACCAGTTTTGCAGATAACCTTTCTTAAACATTCCGCGGGTGACCGCGATCCGCACCGGTGCACCCACCACAAATTTCCAAGTCCGAGAAGAAGGTCGCTATAAATCACCTTATAAGTTTTGCCAAATTATTTCCTTGTTGGCTCTGTTCAACGACACGGAGGTTGTTCGAATACTCCGGTGATACGAATTGTTGTATCCCTCCACTAAATCATCCAAAACTTCGATGTATTTGGTCTTGGATGTGTGCGTGAAATAACGCCACATGCGCTGCTTCAACGTGCGGTTGAAGCGTTCTACGATCAACGCTTTTGTTTCGTCGTTGTAAGTGGTGAAAAACTCGACTTTACATTTACGTAACCACGCTTGAAATTTGTTATTGACAAACTCCTTTCCGCGGTCGGTTTGCAATCGTTTCGGTCTGCGATCTGTTGTTTTAAAGATTTTCTCAAACGCTTTTACAAGACTTAAACCCGTTTTTGTTTTTATTGGAATCACTCAAGCGAATTTAGACAAAACATCAATCACAGTCAACAAATACTTAAAGCCCTTCTTGTACGCACTCAGTCTCGTAACGTCCACGAGATCCGCCTGCCATTGGTGGTCTATACCACCGACCACCACTTTCAAGCGTTTAAAATTTCGACGGACAGGCTTGTGAAGCCTGTAGGTGTCTTGACTTTGCAACCACCTTTTCACCTCACCCCTTTTCCGTCCGGTGGCGTGTGAGAGTCGACTGACTCCACCAAAAGCACCGCGATGCGACGGCGAAAAGTACACGTTTGAAAACTTTACAGATTTATCCATCGTTTCGCCAACCGACTTGTCCTCGCTTGACCTGAAGTGGATACGACTGGGCGCCGACGGCTTGAAGGCACGTCTTTTCTATACCCAAACAACATTGACGGCATGTTGACTTTCTCCAAGGCAGACATAAAATCATTCCAACCAATCGGTTTTGAAGCCAGACGCCTAGGCCGCACGGCAGAATGCACCAAATCTTCAATGTGACTGCCGTTTATTACGCGCCCTTCAATTAAAAGCTCGCCAGTTGGAGAGAAATCGATGTTGGGTTTTTTTTTTGACAAAGTCCATCATTCGCTTTGCCTTGTGCTGGAAGGTTCTCGGGGTGGAGTCGACAAGGTGTTTTTCTATCAGGAATTTTTCGGTCGGACGTTCCGTTTCTTCTTGCTTTGTCCCCGTGATCGTCACTTCCAACGGTTTGCTGACATTGGTCTTGTCATAAAACCGATAACGATAAAGCGCTTGGTTGTATAACTTAACTTTTTCTTCCAGCGGAATTGATTCCGATAAAATGTCTTGCATTTTCCTGTCCAACGTGGACAACGCGTTTTCAACCGGAGTCGAACGCGATGAAATTTTGTCTTGCAGTGTTTTAATAATATTCGGATCGACAAGAGCAAGTTTTTGAACGCTTTCCATTATTTTCCACCAGTAAAGAGTTTGCCCAGGACCGGAATTACTGAACCTATGAGTGGGGCCAGCAAGGCAGAAAGGAAACCTCCACGCTGAATTATCTGGCGTTTTTTTACAAGAGAAACTGACTTCTTTCCTAACTGACGAATACCCTTCTTATATTTACACAGCTTTGCGCGTTGAGGATGAGACAAAGGTACGTTCCCCTTTAAAACGTTCAACGCACATTCACAAATACACTGAAGCAGTTTTCGATCAGCACCTTTTATAATCGTTCGAACGAGTTTTGGTTTGGCCGAAGCAAGTGTGGCAAGAACAGAAGCGTGGTCATTTAGTCGCATTGACATTTTTTAGAGCCTCTTTGAGTTTTCGGAACGTACACAATCTGCGTTTCCCCGCGAAAAATGTTTGTACGCCAGCGAAATTTCTCCGGTGTTGACTGTTTAAAGTCCAAAAGTAAATAACCGTGGGCGCCCCTCGTTGCGTCTCTATAAGATTCTTGCAGCGCTCGACCGCGACCAGGTTGAACTTGCTTCGCAAGATGACTGATTTGGGATGCGTCTCTAGGATTTTTGAAAACGACCAAATAGTGTGCGTTCAAACTAATTGTACGGTGCTCTTGTCCTTTGTGAAACAAATTTTGGACGATATAAATTACACTAATGTTTCTGTGATGACTTCCCTTAGTGAAAAGATTGGTCACGTTCGCATCACATTCGCGCATTAAATCGTCCAGAATTAAAAGTGTTCGCTTCGAAGAATCAAAGTCGGTCACCATGCCTTGAACAAATTCCACCCCATCTATCTCGTCATAGGCAGATTGCCATTCTCCATAACACCACACAACACGCTCGGGTGTTGGGACCGTCAGTTTTTCCTCTATCAACCGTTTGACAAAAACCGATTTACCGCAAGAAGAAGGCCCGGCTACCAGGCATGTAAACGGATGTAGAAACTCCATTTTGTTTAATAACGTGTGTACCTGTTGCACCTTAAACATACTGAAAGTCGCACAAAAACATCGCTTTAAATACTTTATTTCACAGCACACAAACGAATCACCAGCGAATCAAATAAGTCACTATTTCAGTAATATCAGGTGTCAATGTCCCCACACGTTCTCGCGCACACGCCTCTTCCCAGTTTGGTCCACAAACATCTTTTCCAACCCCATCACTTTCTCGCGAACATGATTTCACGAAGTTTTCTCCTTTATACCTGAGAAGAAACTCACATCGAGGTGAATGTCGGGCATGTTCCTCCCAAGGTGAGTCGTGCAACTCCCAGTTGAAAAGTCCACGCCCACAATACCAACACTTCACTTTATCACCACTCCCCGTGAAGTAAAAACCAGCTTCGGCGAGTTCTGACGGCGACGCATGGATGTGATAGGGCCAAAAACCAGTCCCGAATGATTTCAACCGCTTTGTTTCATTCGACATCGTCAAAAACTTGGGTTGTAAACAAGGAAACTTTTTAACACGTTCAAGAACCCAGTTTGGAGTGCCCAACGTCGAACACAGCAAATCTCCTGCACTCATCATTTTTTCTTGAACCAGAAAGTGGCACTAACAATACACTCGTTTGAATTCAATCGCACTATTTATATTCTTAAACACCGCATTCGACCGACCGCATAAACCAATATGCTTCCTGTCACACACACCCGACTTTCTCAGAACTCTTGCGGAAGCCCGAAAGCGTGAAGCCCGAAAGCTAAAAGGGCTCTATTTTAGCGGAGAAGCGGGCTCGGAGCTAAAGATCTGATCGGAGGAGGGGGACATTTTTCGGAGCCAAGGACCTTATCGGAGGAAGACCTACATCCGAGGAACTATTGCTGCATCTTCATGGCGAGCCTATACTACTTTCATCTCTTGGTAATTTTGTAACAGTCACAAAAGTCAAACAGCAAGGCCTTTTAAATGAAGATTTGGCTGCCTTGCTTTTATTAGCTGCCTGAGCGTAGCTAGTTTTGTCCCTCTCCATTTTGCGTCCGCACCCGACGCGCGCAACTTTAGAATGTTGTCAACGCCAATAACAACCAGAGAAATACCGACACCCCATTATAGCGCCCACTCCCGGATGATACATCATCAAAATTTGTCCACGCGATGTTATTGTTTTTTTTCGAAATTTATCCTCACTGAATCCGACTGTATAGCATATATGGCATACATACACATATAGCAAAAATAATATGCCACCAATAAACGTACTGTATAAGACCTTTCACGACAATAGCCAAAATAACCGGAAAACGCCCCACATTAGCGCCCACCTGTGGACTATACATTAACCTCCAAATAACCACCAGATGTCACTGTTTTTTCCCGTACGCGTTTGTTATTGTATTGTTGTTTGTATTTGTTGTTCTCGCTCGCCATTTATTTGCGCCAACTTGTGGACAATAATTTAATGATTGACCAATCACTAGGAGTCGGTATATTCTCCCGTACGCGTTTTTCCTTCTATTGTTTTTTTTTCCTTCAGATACGCCAGTTCATCACCATTGTACGCCCCTGCATCACCAGCGTATGATCCATCATTACAGCGTACGTGCCCCCCGAGGTTCAACGCCGAAGCACCCACGGTCTCCGATCCGGTGTACCTTCCACCCGAAGTGAGGAACACCAGCATCCAGTCGCCGATCACAACCTCGATCCTGTACAAACCCGTACAGGGATGAAGAAAGAAGAGGAAGAAGAGTCTTTCACCCTAAAAGCAGTACTCCAAGTGCTGCCACATACTCTTCCCGTCCGACGACGACATCTACCGTTGCAAATACAACCGAAACATGTAAATGGGGCATACGCATACCGCAAGACTTTGACACGACTATTTAGCGCCATTGTGAAATTTCTCGCGTCAGCGCAACCGTTGTGACAAAATAACTCCATTTGTTTATTCACCCAAAAAGCGCAGTTTTAATTTGATTAAATTAGAGCGAAAACTAAATTTTGATATTGATTTCTCGCTGATTAGAAAAGTTAAAGAAAAGGTTATTTGTTATGTAGTAAAGGTTTACAACCGGGACTTTACTGTTATCCATTCTTCATAGAATCGTCTCAAAAAAAGGAAAAATTCTGCCAAGAACAAGACGACTCGATTGCCATTAAGGTCGACCCACAACACTCTGAAGTGATGCAACATAGAGGATAATCAACTTGTATCGTATTCATTTTTCAACAGTTTTATTCATTTTCGCAACACTCGCCATATGTCGCATAGTTTGGTTGTGACTGCGTTTCCATTGTGTTTGAAATATTTTTCCAAAATTTTGGGTTTGTGTTCTGGCATCGCACAAACACCGTAAAAACATCCTGCTTTTCGCAACAACTGACAAGGGCAAAATTTAACGTGGACAAGGCTTGTGCTGTAAACATTAACCACACACTGCCGTACCTGACCACACGTAACTGTTCAGTCTGTACATACCGTTTCCCTGCCAGTGTGCTTTGCTTGATGCTGCTGTTTTATTTCCTCCTATATTGCTGTGACGAAACCAAATGAGGGGAAGGTTTTCCGAAGATTTCAAGCAACTAACATTGTATATATTGTATTTGTGATATGTATATTAAACCTATCCCTTCCACGAACCAATCCATACTTTTTGACGCTCATCAAGCTTTCAGTGCAATCCGAAAAGTCGTTATCTATACAAATTTGATAAATGGGACTGAGGTTTGTGCCTGTGATTAACAACATGTATGCATAAATACAGTCAGCAAGATCAGGTTTTCTTTTGTGAAAACAAACAATCCTTCACACTCACATATTTTTACTGAAAACAACAGCACTATATAAACAAAAATAAAGTGTCAACGCATTCAATGCCGAACAAACAATAGAGAGTTTAGGTCTGAAAAGTCGTCCCAGTGCAGTAATGGATTATATCTCGGATACGTCATATGTGGGCTATATTGGAAACACATAAAATGGAGGCATACCCAACCACTGGAAACTTTAAAACACAAATATGACCCATATCTCAACTAAATAAATGGAACAGTTTCGGATGTGATAGCTGTGGAGTAATGACGATATCAGAGTAAACTAAAAAAAAATGCTCACGAAAACACACAGGTGAAAGAATAGGAAGGATTATAGATGCGATTATCTTTGCAAGGAATCCGGTAGCATTCCCACGACTTTCGTTGCCGTCTATTACTTTACCAATCTTAAACCCCGTCACTTTGGCACGTAGGCTGCACGACATCAATCGTGACGTCACCGACTCTAAAGATTGGATCGGAGTGGAGGAAGTGAATGGCAGATGCGATATCGGCACAGAGTCGGACGTTGGCCAGGGGAGGGAGCCAGAAATCCTTCTTCCTGGTGTATTGGAGGAAGGGGAGGGTGTTCATACCGTCCACGTACTCGAACCAAACTCCGAACTCGTTTCGCTGGCGAGTGTGACCGAGTACGCGGATCACGTGATCGTGATTAGCCAACCGGGATAGTGAGACGCCCTCCGTCAACCTGCAACAAACGTACCAGCTCAATTAATGAGATTTGTGAATAACTGTAGATCCATGTTTGAATTTTACATGAAAAACATTTATGTGAATAAAACCTCTAAACCGTGTCAATATATTTTCAAACTTACGTTTCCATCTGTTGTTCGGTCGATATTTCGTCCTCTTTGTTAATGTACTGCACTGTTACATTTCCATGCATGTCATTCCACGCCTTCTGAACAAGCCTGAAGTTTCCGTTGTCAATAATTTTGTCCATGGAAAATGTCAGTTCGCTCGGAGGAACAAAACAACCCACAGCCTAAAGTAATGGATTTGTTAAACTGATCATAATCTAACTTAATGGTTGTCTTAAACAGTCAGAGTTGTGCAGAATTACTGCATTGACAAAAGCGTTTCTTTTAGCATAAAATTGCATCACACGTTTGTTTCCAATCATGGATCTCGCAACACATTAAAAAAAAACGACCGCAAAATTCTTTTTTACAATAAACATTTTTCTACCTTCTTAGAAGCAAGTTTTTGGTCCAATATCTTTAACCTGGCTTCTGCTGCTTTGAGTTCCTGCAAAAAGAGTAACAGATCAAGTAAAATGTTCAATGATAATTTATCATAGCTGGTGTGTACACTCTGGAATCAAGAGACACAAGATGCAGATCTGCAACAAAACCCAGACATTGACATGACATCCTCTAGTTAATGTTGCAGATACACGATAACTAAAGGAAAAGGTTAAGATTTACTAAGGGCATGTGACTCACCAGGGGTCACCAAACTATGGTCCACAAGGCTAGTCCATGGGGCCCACCAGTCTAGCCCCCAAAATAGCACAACAGTTCATCCTACCCCACTATGAGATAAATCGTGTTTCTTTTGTTATATACTGACGTGGATAATAGGCTGAAGTCTTCAGTATTTAAACTGACTTTCCATTAGTTTCCTCAACGTTGCATTTGCCCAAAGTTGCGACGAAGAGAGAATTCTTTTTCCACACTTCAAACATTTCTTATGAATCCTTCAAATGGTTCTTCCATTGCAAAGAGAGCTTCCTAAAACTGAAAAACACACATGACAAATTCAATGACATGTAAGTGATAGGTGACATATTTCTTACCCAGCCCCCGGCCAGTGGCACGCTTCACCATAACTAAGGTTGGCAAGATCACATCCCAGATGAACAACCTGTAATAACTGGAACACAAATATGTATATATGTTAATATATGAAATTACAAGTACACAGAAAAAAGTAACCGTCTGTTCCAGCTGTTTTAACAATACAGAATACAACACAAAAAGCTACACATTTTACAATAAACAAAATATCAAACTGACCCCTCTGATTAAAGTCCTGGTCTCCATGGTAGCAAGTCTGGAATCAACAATCTTGATGGCAACAATTTGTGCACCAGGTGTAATAAAATTTTTGTCTGGTTCACCCGCGAAGTTATGGCTACAACATCACCCAGGTAATCGCCCAGTAGTTATGGCTGCAACATGCATTCCATGTGACCCTACAGGATATAAAAAACAAATGTGACTCAACAATATACTAAGGCGATTAATACAATTAGCAACAACACACAGAACTTTTCCTTCTTCATAAATGCTCACGAAAAAATTGAACATAGACATTGTTAAGAATTATAATTGAATATTTTTACATGGATGCTTGATGTGCAACAACATCACTAGTCACCAAGCTGCACTGTTGAGAACTGATATGTTTGACAGCATACTGCTTTAACTTTTGCCTGTCCAAATTGTTTAAACATCACCATATTTGACTTACTGCTTCGTGTACTCCAAATACACCAGAAAGAAGAATTTCTTTGACATTTCATCGGGTGCAAAAAATCCCACATTAACAAATTTTATAACGGCATAATCGAATGCTGCCTGAGCATAATGAGGAGTCCACAAATGTCTGTTTGGATTATCCTGATGATGGACCAACTGTCGCCCTTCAAATAAACACATGTCTATTTTATCCCAAAAAAGGTAACTGGAGAAAACAGATTAAATAATTTCATGCATGACTTTTGATTGTGAGGATGAAGCGCAGAATAGCAAACACATCTCATATGTTAAAGCATTTGGAAATTTTGTGCAGAATATCAGTAAACATTTTCAAATTTCATTTGGTAAAAGTTTATGGGTCAGGTGAAATTCTAATTGATGGCTACTATGTCCTGGGTGTCTCACACCTAAATTTACAAAAACAGTTTGCTTAATAGCTGAAAAAAAGCCTGGGCCGTATATTTTTATCAATGTCACCAATTTTTTTAAAAAATAAGCTCATAAAATTTAATGTACGTTAAAACACACGAAAAGGTTTCAAAATACTTACAAAGCATGTCCTTTCCCATGTTGTCGGATTTATTGTACGAGAATGAATATAACAGTTAGATATGGTTGATGTTTGATTCCAACAAGTGCTTTGTGGGTGCAGGGGACGCTTATCCTCACCAGGTATATTCATTATAGTGATTACATATCATATTTGCAATTAGACACAGTTGATTGTGCATGTATTTATCTTACAGTACCCAATCAAATTAGACAAAGGTGAATACACAATACGCTTACAAGTCTCCCATTCATCGAGGGACGCCCTACACCGACTCAAGGACGCCGCACTAGTGGTGAAAGCCAAACTGTCGTCATCAATATCACTGGATGTTTTTTCCACATACAGAGACGCGTTGATGGGAAGTAACAAGATGTCGAATCAAACAGTGATTCCTGGACATCCATTTCCATTCTATGTTGCTCCTTTACAAGAAGACAAGTAAGATTGTGTTTATTTGGTTTGTTTGTCATGTGACAAGCGCTAAACAACATTTAAATCACTTTTAAATATTTCAGATTACCAAAGCATGTGACTGGAGGACAGTACCTGATTGGTCAGATGAGCATGGCAAAAGGGGAGCTTGGAAAACGTGCAGTAAGTTGTGTTAATTCAAACACTCAATTTATCTTCCTCTGAAGCAATGTGTATTGTTAACAGAGCTTGTATAGCAGAAAAAGGTCCAAGATTTCTGAAGAGGTAGAATAACAAACTATGCAGAAATTCACCTTTTGCCTTTGTTGCTTTTTTTCATATAGATGATGTCCTAGACTTCTGCATCTAAATCAGTAGAGTTCAAATCTTATATGTTGCATATCTTGTTTCCTGCAGTACACACACAAATTCACGTACGTCCTGATCGACCCACCGGGGAAGAACAAAACTAACCGCAACTCAAACTCAAAGAAATCAAACAAAAGCTCCAACCAGTGTGAGGATGATGTCAGAGACCTTCAAATTTCCTGGGTTGCTAAGTATGACGTAACCAAATCCGATAATTAACAAAATCATTAGCCCTGTTTACATGGACGTCTAAAGCGGGTTCGCGGCACGCTTCTTACCCGCTTCCCGCCATTATCAGAAAAAGCGTTACGCATCACAGCCCAAGCTAGTTCGGAAGCGGTTTCGGCGAACTAGCTTAATAGGGGTGGGTTCGGAAGCTAGTTCGCCCAACTAGCTTCTTTTCGCGAACCAGCTGTTCGAAAAATTTGGCGGCAAAATCAAGTTAGGTTAGGTTTGCTTGTCGATGTTTTTCGAAGATATTCTTTTTGAGGTTTTAATTTGTGTGCTTGGTATTAATATTTATTTCATAAAAAATGACAAAAATATTGCGAAAAAGTCCAGTAATTTGGACCAACGAAGCAATACACCAGTTGTTAAAAAGTGTTGAAGAACACCCAAAGCATTCTTTACTCAATCTGAAATGGGTCAACCACTGGGAATCATTAAAACCGGGAACTATAACATTCCACCATTGTCCTGACCTAAAACAAACGAAAATAACATTTAACTTAACCAAGATAGAAAACTATGTATGCAAAGCGAAGCACAGTATTCCAGTAAGCATAAAGCTTGGCCCATAAATACCACCAATATCTCACCTCTGTAATCGCCACGGCCGTTCAAGTCTTCGATTGTGAGAAAGCAACGCATTGACATGTAACAACAGCAAAGCCTTTTTTCGTTTGCACCGTTTTTGGTAATTATGAAGTAAAAGTAGAGCCCTAACTTCCAACAAACTATCTGTTACCGCCATATCCATTTTGCGAGAACCGAATTTCGCGCTCATGTAAATTGAGCCCCGAAGCTCGCTCGTTATGGTATGTTAGTTCTTCACGGCTCGATGCCGCAAGCTCGTTCGCAAACCATTTCATGTAAACAGGGCTATTGCTGACACGATTATATCCTAAACTTTGATATTCCGTGACAGACAAGAACGACTGGACTTGTTCGATAAACTGAGGTTGGACTGGGGTGAACACATACCTCTTTAAATGGCTAAACTACAAGCACTTGAAGCAGCAAAGGTAATCATTACTTTTATAAGACAGGTTAATTTGTAAAAATTCCTGGAAATACTTTGAAAACAAAAGTTATTTTTTCACCATCATTAAGCTCATGCATTTGTAGACAAGAGAGGAGAAATTGGATGAAATAATAGAGACGGCTGATGAAGTTATATCTCGTATTGATACTCATCAATTATCAGCTAACCTTGGGATTAAGTGCGACCCAAGACCAGATGCTGCTTCCATAAAGAGGTAAAACCACCAGACTGGCAACCATTTAACTCTAGTGTGATTCGTTAAAATTCTATTTCTGTGTAAAACGTTTCATGCGAAGAGCTTGTGAAAGTAATATAATGTTATGTCAATAATATTCTTATACAGTATATATGTGTGTATATTTACAATGCAACTTAGCGATTGCTTGCAAGTCAATCAATATTACATAAATTTAAGCCATTCCATGTTAAATCATCACCAAATGACCTAAACCTCTTTAATGTAGATGAAACATATGTGTTAAGTACTATGGCACAGTCACACATGCCAAATTTTAGTTCACTCCGATCATTGGTTCAAGAGTTATGTTTCCATACAGTTGTCGTTTTGGGGCAAAGTTCAGGGGTTTGCCTTCTGCTTTAACCCCTTTATTTCGAAAACTACTTGGCCAAATTTGATGACTTTGATATTGTTTGAAAGAGAATTGTCTGTATAATCAGTTTTGATTTTTTTGTTTCCTTCTTACAATGACCTCTTGACCTTTGTTGTAACCCTGAATTTGACCTGGCCTGATTCGTGACCCAGAGGTCGTCAGATGGTTAACTTTTAGGTCTTATAACATACAGCTTACAGCTACAACATATCAAATCATTGAAGTGGTAAAAGTTTTTGGTTTCTTGTTATATCGCTTCATAAAGATAATATTGGCTAAGAAACATCTCTTTTAGTCATACATGAGTAATTTGGGATATACCTTGTTTTTATACACAGCATGGAATATTAAATGTTATAATGTAATTTTCCCACAAGCTGTGGTATCAAATAGGGCGATTTTAGTGCATTGAAATTCAATTTTTCCTAACAACAAACTTGTTTTCCTTTCTCAAGGTACACAGAAAATAAACCTTATTCATAAATACATAGCACCCCACTTCATCCACATTCTGAAAATTGTTCCTCTTCTGTTATAATATATGTTTAATAAGGGCAATAATTGTGTTCCTATCACACACGAAATGTTTCCTTCAGTGGTCCAACAAGTTTCCTCCTGGTTTGGCCAGTAGAACAATTAAGATGGTTTTAAGTGATTTGACATGGAATGACCCATTTACATTTTCCTTCGCAGTGAAAGTGAAAAACAGAGATGTCATCTCATTGGATCGCTCGTGTATAAAGGTTGTGCTCTCGCAGATAAAATGATTCAACTTGACACAGCGAGGGAAGAAAGATCAAAAAGTGAAGCCACAGGTGTCTCTTTATTATCTTTGATTCATGCTTATATCGCTGTAATTATACTTGTAGCTTAGTAACATATTTTACATTGTATTGAATTCACCAGTTGTGTTTTAAACACATTTCTTTCTAAAAAGATGAACCGCATGAGGGCGCTGACAATCTTAGTAGTTGTGATACAACTTATGGTGAAATTTGTGGACAACTTCAAGAAACTTTCGAAAGGTTGCAAATGTTTGCGGACATGAACGAGAGCAAGGTGGGATGGAAAGTATATATTCATTCTATACAGAGTACCAGCATATATACACAGTATAAACAATACCAGTGCAAGCTTTTAATGACATTTTTGTCGTTTCTAGGTTCTGCCTTTTGTTTTTAAACACGCGGTCGCCAATAAGAAATATGGTCTGGCGGCCCGAGCCCTGCTTAAACAAAGCGACGACAAGAAATGCAAAGAGACTGACTTGAAACTTATTGAGGTTTGTATCCAAGTCTTAATATTGACGTGTTACGTCACCTGTGTTTTGGGACGTCTAAACACTATTTACACGCAAGAAATTCACTTCAAGCTTTGTACCCAAGAAACTTGTCGCTCGTGCGCGACCTAACATGATTGTTTGATCAAAAATGGTTTTAAACAAATGTATATAACTAAAAAACAAAGCCAGAATCATTTCTAGAATTACACAGGTATTTAAGTACAGGTTTAAAGCAAACCAATTTCGAAATATCATTGAAATGCAAAATGTAATAAAAATAAAATACAGTAAGTTTTACTTGTTGTTGCATAAAATGCAAAAACTGAGGGTGATGTTTGTAATATTTTTTCGAGCTGTGTTGTTTCAACTTACCACTGTTTGTTGCAGATTTGTCGCAAACTTGGTTGGGAATACGTGGCGCAATACATTGAGATGTCCCTTCCAATAAAATACCCAGCTTCATTCATTCCATTTTAAAGCGATACAACGTGTATTGTGTGCCGCTGTTTGTTGCGGTTTATTGCCGTCGTCCATCGCAGTTTGTCGCTGCTTTTATCTAAATTTCAATTTCAGTGTTTACTAGCAGAGATCTGAACTTTGTTTCACTGAATCAGTTTTTTTACGGCCATATTCTGCTCGCATAGGCACGAATTTGATGTCACATAATTTATGAAATATTTGCAAAACTTGATTTTTCGACTGCATTGAGGAATTATTCTTGATTTTTAATTGACAGCGAAACAACTTCCACGCAAACCTATTTTACAGGGATGTTGGTTTTTAAGCAATTGTTGCTTTCTGTGTTTTGCGCAATGAATATTGAAGGTAATTGTGTACACCTTCTCTAGAGACGTTTCTACCATGTTTTTTTTTATCTCGTTGTTGTAACCAAACGTGGTGTTTCTGATGATCGTACAATAATTCCACTTTTGTGTAGAAAAATTCAGTCCTTTTCTCAATTTGCAATGTTTGGTTGCTAACAAAGTACCAGAATCACAAGGAAATTAAGATGGAGCATTGGTTGGTTAAACAAAACTTTGCTGTGTAATGTCCGAAGCAGTTGAATTGGAAACTACCCTTTATCTAATATTATTTTGCGCGAGTGGCACGTTAATATTTTTTGTCGAAAGTCTGGTAAAAATTCCCATTTCACAATTAATGCCTACAACAATCTAGTGTTTCAGGTTCTTTACATGTACCCACATTCGTGCAGTTTTGCTTTATTGGCCAGAAGAATTGCTGGTGTTTTGTAACACATGAAGGCCCCCTCCAAATTGCTCAATTGTAAAACAAAGACGTTGCAGCTGATTGAAGGTAATGTACTGTCAGAATTGGTGAATGACTGAATGTTTTGTGGGGGAAAACTTAGCTCTGTGGAAGCTGATAAAGCAGTTCTAATAACAAAAGGCAATGTGCAGAAAAGTGTTTGGAGGCTAATACAAAATCACCAATGGGCACAACTTTGAGATTCCATCATCAGCAAAAAGATTATTGATGTATTTTGCTTTTATTATCCAAATAAAATGGCAATTCAAACGTTACTTTTGGAAACCATAACAGGAACGGTGTCCAAACTGACACAAAATCTAACTTGCACCAATTTTGGTATATAGCCTACGTAGCAACGTGTTGCACATATAAAGAAAAATATGTCGGCCAAACAAAACACAAATTTTCACCGGTCCGACTGGAACAGGGTAACAAGCGATATCGGTAAGAGTGACAAAACGGTCCTTCTTCACCATCACACATCCAAACACGGTACCCCAGCTCGGCGCCCATTCATAGAAACCTGCTTTTCAGTGACATTTGTTCAAGAACCGACGGCAAAGTCTTTGGATGTTTGTGAGGCCAAATGACTTCATATGACGAAAGCATCTGTAAACATTCAGAAAATGATTTTACCGGGAATTAGATAATTTTCATTGCATTTCGATTTTACCTTTTACTAATTAATTCCATTTTTAGTCGCATTTTTTGCTCCTGGTACACTTGTTTGTGCTTCAGGTTTTTGCGGTCGCGTGTGAGTGTGCGGTTTTTTCCTTGTCTCCGCTACCCCCTGCTTATAGGTTCGCTACCACACTGTATAGTTCACTGTTTGAGCTTTGAGGAGATAACGTAAAGAAAGGACTTCCAGTGGCGTATTTTTTTATTTTATAGTGTATTTTATTGCTTTCATTATTACTATTATGTAATTTTTGCAGAAACTGACGATTCTTATGGTAACTTACATCAGCGAAATCGATTTTAACAATAAAATTTGCTGACGTAAATGAGAGGCTTAATTGTTGCTTCATTAAATACAATTTTAAGATAAATATGTATCAATTCTTAAACCACTAAATTAATGGAGTAACATTTCTATATTTAAACAACAAAAACCATTGCGTAAATTTGATTTTTGTCAGAAATCAACCACAAAATTATGTCTCATTTCCTAATTTGATTATTATTTCTATTTTTGTTATAATACCTCTAGTGGCACTGTTAAAGTTTGTGTGTTGCTTAGTGACGCTTGGGAAAAAATGTCAGAATTTTTGTTTTTTGTTAAAAACCATTTATTTCTGAAATCACGAAAACAAAAAACACAAATAATTCGGGAACAGGAAATAGTTTTCGTGTTGAGATTCTGCTTCAATCCGAATCACTGGAATCTACGTCGGATGAGGGGAGGGATCACTGTTGACCTTCATCCAAACCACAAACTTTCGGCTGAAAAAAGTCACAAAAAGTTTTAATTTTATAAAATTCACAAATAAATGTTTTCATACAAATATAAATTAATTTCTCACAGGGTTTTCCATATTAGCTCGTGCCTCCTCCACCATCTTAATCGAATCCGGATCCATTTTGCACCAACTCAGTTCCAACCTCTCCCCAACCTTCGGTAAAATCTCACAAATTTTTTTCCCGTCGTCTTTTCCGCGAAACTCGTTTCCATACAAGTAGAGAATTTCCAACTATTTAAAATAAAAACATTGTTTGTTGGAAATATTTCTACACTTTTCTGAACCAGGAAGAAGCAACATTTTATCCCAAAACTAAAACGATTCCGTGTTTTTTCTTTAAACAAATAAGTTTTGCAAAAAATGTCAGGGATTTAAAACAGAATCTTGGTTACAAAATAAATAAAAACACAAACAAACCTTTGGTTTCATTCTTTTTATTGCTTCACAAATAATCGTTAAATCTTCGGAGTTCAGGTCGCAATACTCCAGCAACAGCCACAAATCGTTTCTTGTAACTTTTGGTAAAAATTCCGCCAAAACCTGAACGATTGAGTGAAGTCGGGTTCTGGGAAAATCCAACTCCCGAGGACAAAACCTGGCGATTTTTTCTTGGTGGCGTTTTTGGATTTCCTTCAAATCCAGAAAAAAATCTGAAACAAAACAGAAGCAAGTTTATTAAAAAAGCAGATATCTGGTTTCCAGTTTTAATAAAATCACTTAAAACTAAAACTTACTTTATTCTTGCACAGAATTCCCCACGTTTAAGTCGGATTTAATCAACACAAGAACCAACAAATATAAAACGTTTAAATTAACAGAAAATACATAAATTACACGACAGAAATAAACGCGTCTTTCCTCCACAACATTTAATCACAACTAAAAAAAACTGCATTGAGTGTTCGGTTCAAACAATGACTGTGTGACGTAACAAACCCACCCATTGTTCGTTATTAAATGTTGTGTTTACAAACACGCATTAAACTGTTGGCATTCATATCATTTACTCACTCAGTAGATCGTAACCCCTGGGTTCAGATTGGAGATATCTTGAAAGCGCATCCAATAATTTCGCACGTTTGTCTGGAAAACAAGAAACAACAACATTGGCAATGAAACTGTTGACAAGTATTTGGTTGGACGGATTGTTTCTACTCGTATGTTTTGCGCAAACACATTTATTATCTGTAGGAGCTAAAGGTTATTTAATGCAGTAAAGTAGAGGACATCAATAAATGAATCAAGTATACGCATGTTACATGTCTAACGCAGTAGTATCAGTAACGAGTGCCTTGGCAAAGACAATACCATGTTATAGTTTACTGGGGATGGGCATAAGTGCCCAACCTGTATTTAGAGTTGGTGGTTAAATAATCATTGTCATGGCCGAAGGCTGTTTATTAAATGCAAATAAAATGTGTGACGCTGTTACAAGATTACAATGACTGAAAAAAGCGTTATCACGAAAACCAGTTTGATCAGCATTCATGGAAGCTTACGGTGCTGTTGCTGGTTGGGTTCCTCTCGCTTCTTCGGCTTCTTCGGTCGTGTCTGTCGCTTCGACGTCGTCGCGATTCCGGCATTCTGCTTCTGTGACGACGTCGCCCGTCGCGTGACGAGGACCTCGTGAGCCCTCGTGCGGTAGCCAACGCGACTGCGTCGATTCTTCTCTCCTAAGAGAAAAATAATAAAAAAACACGAAACAATGAAATAACCCAAAAACAAACGACATTTATATAAGTCTTTCGCGTGTGTGTAAGGCAAAGACAATACCATGTTATAGTTTACTGGGGATGGGCATAAGTGCCCAACCTGTATTTATAGTTGCGTGTTTGTAAGGGGTGTACCACACAAAATCCTAGCCGACAAGATGGGAGGACAGGTTGAAAATGTACCGGTACTAGTCCGCGGCCCTATAGTTGGGACTCCTGAGGTAAAACAAAAAATCTCTGCATGTCTAACCGTAGTGCAGTAAAATTGAACACATACACCATTGGTACAGCTATGCTTGGTCACTTAACATTCAAATTTGTGGATGCAATGTTTTAACATGGCTAAGAACCTGAAAACTTTAAATTACCTGAAACTTTAAAACATGACATGTGTTTCAAATGCACACCTGTGGCTACAAATAAAAATTTTAACACAATTTGACCCAGGATACAGGAGCTATGTTGACAAAGTTTTCATTTTGGGGCAAAAGCAGGAGCTTTAAATTTTCAAATTAATGCATGTCACTAAATATGTGTAACTTTTTTTTGCAAATATACTGTTCATCCCTGTTTAATTTCTGTAACATGTGAACATTCACTTAATGTGATTGATAAATCACTGTTTTCAAAAAATGTTCACAAATGTTACACAAATAGAAAGCTTGTAATATATGTGCAAAAAAAAGCCATAATATTGCAAAGCTGCAGACAGGGTGTGTACACGCACTGTTTCGACCTGTAAGGTCTCATCAGTGCAGCTGTTGTGTGGCACTATGCTAGCTTTCACACTAGCAGGCACACTAGTCTCCACTTTGTGGTACCTTTCGGTCAACGTCGATCTGCAGGGTACCCTATACTAGGTACCGAACAACAGAGACGACGAACCACTGTGGAGCGCACTATGGCCAAACGGAACTGCTTGGTAACCGATAGTGCAAAAGGCATATATATTACATTGGTGTTTTATGCCTTTTGCACTATCGGTTACCAAGCAGTTCAAATAGTAAACCAGGTAATATGTGTTGCAGTTGCAGGTTTACATAGCAAAGATACCTTTTTCCAGGATCATGGAATCTGTCTCAGAGCAAGCAAGATCACCGTCACATCCAGACTCCAAATTTCCTTCAGCAGGATAACTTCCTGATACTACTTGCAAAAACAACAATTAGGAAAATTAGAAAGATATTGTAAAAATAATTAATGCAATGCTTACGACGTTTCTGTCCAAGCAAAAGGCCACATACAAATCGCCGCACCATGGCCCAGTGTGAAACTTTCACTACCTCATCGACGATTTGGTTGAATTCTTCAACAGGCATAAAAAAGGAAATGTAAAAGGCGCAAATAAATTCTTGTAACATTTGATGTGAAAAGAAAAAGAAAGTTTGGGAACCATCAAAAACTTTACGATGTGAGAACCAAGAGTGTTTTACAAGCTTAATTATCACATCCTGAACATTAATATGCTCTAGGCCCACTGCAGAAAGGTCTACATGGCTAAACACAACAGTGCGGCGAGTCATTCCATTGTAGGCCATTTTGCCAAGGGCTTTTATAACAAAGTTTATGCTCTTGCCCTTTGCATATTCGGATACATTGAATTGTTGCAATACTGCATCAAATAGGTTGGTAACTGTGTTAAAACTGTCTGGGCCACCAAACAAACAGGCATACAAGACAAATTGTAAAAGCAATGGATTGTGACAAAAACTAAGCATTTGTGGAGATTCAGTTTCAAGTTTTTCAAACAGTTCACTTGCTTTTTCTTCAGCATAGAAATAAAACAGCTTTTTCATGTCTTCTGTAGCAAGGTCGTGGACATAAATGGTAGATTTTGGACGGAGTCCCACAGGAATGGCAAGCAGGGAATGAGGACGTGATGTAAAGATTAATGTTGCTTTACTGAAGAGGGTTTTGCTGCACAGACTAGCAACAAGCTGTTGAACTGTAAACAGAGTTTTGTAATCTGTATTAATTTGCTTTACATTTTCCAGTGACCATGTTGCCTGATCCAGTCCATCAAATACTAAAATGCACTTTTCTTGGTTTTGCTTCATCCATGTGAATGCAGCATCAAGGACAGTTTGCTTGGTATCAGGAAACTGCCTGTCCAGTAGGAGCTCTTGAAGTGTAAGTTTGTCATCACCATAGTCTATATTCATGAAGGTTAGGTGTAACATCAAATACCCCTTTTTGATGTGTTTCAGCAGTTTCTTGGATAACGATGTTTTTCCTGACCCCGGCGGTCCCGCAAATGCGATAAACTGGGGACCTTTATGAATTTTAGTAAGCAATCCCTCAAATATTGTGGGTTCGCCTTTAACTTGATTTACACTGTCCCTCATTGTTGATGGCACAAATTCCTCTGCTTTCTTGGGATCAATACCCTTGTAAAAGTCAAGTTTTTCCAGTTTTGGATTAACATCTGGGATTCCATCTTCTCTCAAACCAGGAAGAGACATGATAGTCTTTAGTACATTATGTCGACTTTTAATGATTTCGATGGCTTCTTGCTGCACTTTTTCTGAAATCAAAAAACACAAGTCATCAGAAATTTCTCCCAAAACTATTTCAATTCAGGTTCATCATTATTCATAGTTACGCTATTGCAGTGTATTGTTCTGTTTACCTTACATTTCTGCATTTGATTGAATGAAGGTGCACAGTTTTAACGAACAAAGAAACTAAATTGGGAAAAAAATTGTTTAAAGCCCCACTTTGATTTTCCTTGTGACCCATCGCTTCGATAGGCTGAGATATTACGGTAGATGGTGATTCACTGTGTTAAAATTACCGTTCCATCACCAATACCTCTAAAGTAGGGGTTGGCATCCCTTTAAATCAAAGTTTACAAATTATGTCAAAATTCGAATGACATAGTGTGCAAACATATAGGCTATGTGCACCATAATATTTTGACATTTCAATAATATGATTGTGTTCTTGTTGCAGAAATAGATCACAATATTTTACCTTCATTTTGTTCATCATCTTCTTTTGTGCTTGGTGTACCTAAATTTTCAGTAAATTGAATAATGTTAGCATAAAATCAGCTCAAATTAAACTTTGCCCATGAACCGATATAACTTCATATTATATATATCAATTGGCACTTGAATAAATTTTCTGGTTAATCTACATAAGTAAAAAACTAACATAACTAGAAAGCTCAAGACCCTGTTTAAAAAAGAATATTTTCAAATTGTCTTACCCTGCAGTAATTTGCAATACCCTTGGTTACCTTGACTGTAGTAGTTTTTGGTTATGTTGACATCACCTTGAACTCCAACAACGCTGTCGGGCATGCTTGCCCCCTGTGCTGATACTTGCTGCGATGGACCTCGAAAAATTAAAACTTTGTTACCTAGCCTAATAATGTTCATCAGCATACAGGGTGAAGTACAGGAAATTTCATATTTCAATGGTTTCTGATCATAGCAATGACGTGAAAAAAATACTTTCAAAGTTTGGAAAACAGCTCTTTTTATTGCTGCCAGCATTCTGAATTTAAGTGTGTTACATGGTTGTAATAAATCAACCAAACAACGTTAAATGTGTTTTTTAGATATGGAATCAAAACCCATCCTACCTGGTATCTGTGGCTTAATTTGAGAATCATTCTGACATTTTGTGTCAGACGTTCTTTTCATCTTGCTATCTCTGTTGATACTTGCTGGTTTTAAGCTTCTCTCGGAAAGACAATCACAATTTAACCAAAAGTACGAAACAATTCAGCTGTCAACAAAATCACATTATTGTAAAAGTTTAGTTAAACAATGTCTATAGAAATCCTAATGCTGTACAGATTAGGTCAACAAGGTCATGGACACACTTTTGCCAAACAAATTAACATGTTAGGATCTTTACATAGGGTATGTCACAGATTAGGTTAATGTGTCTTAAGTAAGAAAGATGCTGCAGCAAAATGACTATTCATCGTTGTATGTTGTGTTCTCCCCAAAATAGTACAGTAATGTCCAAATTAAATTATTTTTTGCAAGACATCAAAAACACTACTTTTAGTTGAAGCATTTTTGTAATTTAATGGCAACTGTTAAAAGTTTTCAATTGCTTGGTTAGAATAAAACTAGGAGTTAATACGATGGACACACACCAAGCCTTACACTACCACCTCTGACAAACAAACCGATACATTTGCAAGTAAATTCACTATCATAATTTGTGAAATATTGGTTAGTGATCAGCAAGTAACTGACAACTACTGTTTAGTCTTATGGGTCAAGATGAACATAAACCTTTGACCTTCTTTGTGACGCCTTAATCTGAATTGATGCTGTTGTGTTGCGCAGACAACCCATCATTCCGCTGTGCGATTTGCTGGAATTTTAAGTGACTCACTGTATGAAAATTATCGTCACATGAGTTAATAACCTCTGAGCTAGGGGTAGGCAACTCATTAAACGCAGCGTGCCGGTTTACAAATTACGTCAAAATTTTAAAGACCCATGTGCAAACATATGTGCGCCCACCAAACTTTGACTGATAAAGTCAGCAACAGCAATCGCCTCATTTTATGCAATTTCTATTGGGTAAATACAATACAAAACGATCCAACATCTTATCCCATGCCTGACTTGTTCGCATGTCTGGGTTTGCCAACTATTGCTATGGTTAAGGTTCTATCGGTTGTCATGTCATTATCGTTGTGAAATATCCGCTTCGTATTGTTTATGCTTACTCGTGAAAAATCACACTAATTTCATTATTTCGGGGCCTGGTATTTTCTATGGTCGTGTGGAAAACACTGGGCGTTGGTCGGTTTGCAGTAGATCTGAGGGCATGGTGAACTCTACTGTATCTCAAATTTTTCATGGAAATGAACGAATGATGTAGGAAAATTATATTTAGTGAAGAAAATTGCATTTGTTAAATGATATTTATTTGAGCGTTGTGCACTGGTAGCCTGTAGGCCATACCTAGGTTTGCATTTTAATATCGGCAAGTACAAAAACAGGTGAGCATTTCAAGCAACTAGCATGATTAAACGACTAACGTTATTGTTTTTTAGACAAAGTAAAAAAGGTAAAAATGACTATGTCGTTTTTTATGCGGACGTCAAAAGAAAACAAGATCATAAATTCCCTGTCAAGGTACTCGGGAAATCATATGTAAACTGTATGTGGTCCTTTAGCCGAATACGTTGGACGCTCTTGCTTTAACTGCACGCTACGTTATTCTCTTTTTTGCGTTAATAGCATCACACAAGAGAAAAACATTTCATGTGTTGTGATCACTGGACCCAAGGCTTTTTTCCTGTCAGAAAGCAATTTGTTTTTCTTAAATCAGATGTTGGACACCCAGGACCTAGTAGCCAAAAATTAGAATTTTTTCTGACCTGTACACTTTTACCAGATTAAAAGAAAATTTGAAAATGTTCACTGATATTCTGCACAAAAAATACCCTTCTGGAATTACTTTTTTTGCAACAAGTATTTGTTCACAGTTTACCAAAGTTAAAGTACACTTTTTACCATCTGGGCTAGTTTGCGATCTCAATTATCGTTGCGCAGACGACTGATGACGCTAACTATAGGTGGCGCTAATGAACAAATATAAAAAAATTCCACCAAACAACAAAAGAAATTAAGTATTGTAAAAATGCTGGTTGAATTTTTAAATGCTGATTGCTGATATTATTCCAAATTAATGAAATTGTTTTTAGAAAGGATTTTCCAATAGCTTTAATTATACTTTGTCGACTGCGCACTAAGTTTGCTGAACTTCAGGCTCATAACATTTTTCCTATATTGAGACTGGCGTCATGATACGACTTAGCTTTGTTGTACAACATAAAAAACGATGTTTACCCCTGGTTTTTGTTAAGATTGGTGTTGAGCCGACTACATACACTTTAAACTCTATTGATTGGTATTGATCTTCATATCAGAATATAATGTAGGCCTACACTACTTTCCAGATGACTAATTTTCAGTGCAGTCATGTTTGTTTCCGCAATGACCTGTCTACACACATTCGCTTGTTAGACATATTTTCTCGTATATTGCCCGACTTTTTCACATAAAAGCGAAGCTGAATTCGCTGGAACTTTTGACGTCACAGCTGACAAACAAACCTTATGTACACGAGGACAGATTACTTTTTGATTCATTCATCGTTATTAAGTGTGGCGAAAATGATACAAGGCACTAATGCTTTAATGTTGTTTTTATTGTTTATTTAAAGGCACTAATGTTTTTCTTTTTGCTTTCTTTGATTATCTGTGTTGTTTATTTAAAGCAGTCTTTATTACGTTTGCGCACAACATATCGCACAATTCTTTTGTTTTATTTGGATTTATTTCCGAATCCTGTAACGCTCCATTGGTTTACGTGCAAGTCGTTGATTGGTTGATTGGCTGGTGCAAGAAGTGCCTCGTGAATGACCCATAAGGTGTGCGTCGCGCTATACAGTGGTTTTCATTGTGGCGAAGTGAGTATTTTGTTGACGCCCATTTAGTGAAACCAGTGTGAGGTATTTTGGCCTAAATGTTCGTTATTGCAGGTTCCGGGCCATTTTTGAATTAGGGAGACAGGGTTAGGGTAATGATCTTATTTGAGTCTCTAGGGTTGTATTTGGTAAGGGGTCGCCGCTTAAATTCCACGAGGCTCAATTCCCGCCCTGTCGAAATAATTCCGTAATAACTTGGCGAGGAGCCAGGACCTTGTCACCACACCCACTGGTTTCGCTAGCAAGACTCAAGTGTAGTGCCTTTTTTTAGGGAAAGGAGTTGTGCGTGGAAACTGATTCCGGGGAAAAGATCGTACTTAAAGTAGTTTTCCCTCTAAGTTTAAGACAAGAGGTTATTGTTGCACTACAAGAAGACGCACTCGGAGGTGGGCATCTAGGAATCGTGAAGACCCTCTCGAAAGTCGCCGAAAGTTACCATTGGTACAGGTGGCGTGAAGCAGTAGAACAGTTTTGTCGGGGTTGTATCGAGTGCCATATTAAAAAAACGCACAACGGCCACAGGCAGCATTTGTCCGCTCGACGGTAAATAGCCCGATACAGCGTGTTAAGGTTGATGTGGTTGGGCTTCTACCACTCACGCGATCAGGATATCAGTCTGGGCATTCCCACCCCACACGCTTTTGACAGGGCCACCACTACCACTTCTTGTGTAGATTTGCTTGGGGAAAATGTCGAAAAAGGGAACGAGATGTCATACGAAGCCGAAATCCATCGTTTACGCGATTTTTTGGAACAACGAAGGAAATGATGTGAAAAGTCTCCGACTCCAGCACTAGCGGATGACAAGTTAATACGATCGGCGACAACACGGGACACCACATTCAGTCGGTGATTGCATTCTTATCACGAAACCAGCAGTCCTGGTGGGAAAATGCAAAAGCTACAGCGACCTTATCGCGTTGTCAAAGTGGCCTCGACCCCGTCAACTATATCATCGAGGAAGCGGCTGGTAAAAAGCAAATGGTTCACTTCCATCGAATGAATCCCACAACCGATACCTTTCCCGAAGCCGAAAGTGTGCAAACGAATCAGAAAGATGAAGTCGAGAGCGTCGGCCTACCTGCATGTGGCCAGCACGTTTATGTTCCAAAAAGTAAAAACTTGCAAACCGTGCCAGCGGCCTGCTGATTGGACGACACGTTGGATATTGACCGACCCAGTTGGCCTGTGCGGGAACGCAGGCAAACCGAGATTTGTCCAGCGACAGAAACATAGCCCTAGCGGAAACAGTTTTGGGGTTGTGAGAATGTGACGAAAATGCCAAACGGCACTAATGCTAGGTTTTTGAAGAATCGGAATCTCCATTCACAAATATTTCATGTGGATGTTATGTCACAGCTTTAATTCTTTGTAACAACTGAGCTACTAGTAAAACTTAATCACTCACCCTACTTTAACCTTCCAAACACATACAAATAACAAACCAAACATGACGCATGAAGTTAGTCGAATTGTTATCCATAAATAAATAGAAACACTTTTGTTTAATCGGACACTTAACCCTGAAGTGCAGCTAACCTCTGTTGGTTGAAACGATTCTTGTATTAAAACAACAGCACTGTATGGTCCAAATACAGCCGGCAGTCATAAGCACGCGAACTTTCCAAGGCGCAACGAATAATATGACTTTCAAATCCGACGAACAATTTTCATGTTTACAGACGTTGTTTTTTGAGCGTTTGTTAGAGCAATAGTTTTGTTATCTCAAACATGCAGCAGCTGTTTTCTTTATTTCGAAAGACCTTTTGCTGGCAACCTCGCGCCGCTTTTATCTCCAATTTTTAGGATGTTGAGACATTGTCTAGAAAACGATTTCACGGCCATTGAACGCAAAAAGCTGAGTATGCGCGCAGTTATGACTGACTTCAGATGGAATGCAGCTATTCAACATTGGGAACCGTGTAAACAATATGAACCGACTCCGATTGACCATCACGATACAACGAACTACTCGACTTAGGAAGTAAACGACCTGCGCAACGCAAACAACGTTGTACGCCCAAGTTGAATGATAACAACCTATAGGGATTGGAAAGGCTGGTCGTCCTTTTGCGTAATTGAGAAAATAGTGGGATAACGTGCGATGGACTTGATCTGCTCGGCCGCCAAGAAGCTGTACTATCTGCTATCGATAACTGGGGCCGTAGCTCATGTTTCGCGACCATGATAGCTAAGCACGTTCAGATCTGTAATAGCGGACACCAAATGGCGAATATTAGAACACCAACCATCACACGCTACTCCGCAACTCGAAAAGTGCAGCAAGGAAGTAAGCAAATCTTACACAGATCACGAGTGTCATTGCCCGAGCTATAGAAACACAAACTAGATTATCTCCATATTATACCGGAAATCAAAATGATTTCACCACTTCCTGGCCTCGTATTTTCTAGGGCCGTGTGGAAAACATGTGGCTTCCTAAGCGTTGTTCGGTTTACAGTAGTTCTAAGTGCATGATGAGCTCTGCTGTGAATTATATGTTTTGCAGAATAAACGAATGCAGGAAAATATACGTTTATTCTGAAAACAAATCCTTAAATGCGTTCATTAATGGTTTACTTTCACACATTGGGTACTGGTAGCTTGTAAGCCCCATATAGGTTTGCGTCGTAACATCAGCATGTCACACTAACTTGTGTTCCGTAATGTTAGCATCTAATTTTTACATATAATGTACGTGACAAAACAGGTGAGTATTTCTAGCAAGTAGCATAAATAAGCGACTAACACTACTCCTTTTGAACAAAGTCAAAAAAGGTAAAACATGACTATGTCCGTTATGCTAACGTTTTAAGAAAACAAAATCATAAATTAATTGTTAAGTGTTTCGTGAAATCATATGCAAACTGTATGTGTTCCTTCTGCCGAAAAGGTTGAACTAGCTTGCTTTAACTGCACGCCACGCTATTCTCTTCGTTACGTTAATAGCATCACACAAGAGAAAAACTTTACGTGTGATGTGATCAGTGAAGTGTGACGTTTTTGGCGCACTGTAACTTTCGTACTTCCTACAGTTTAACGAAAAGAATGTGATCGCTCTTTTGCCCCAAATAAACGGATTTGATCTGTTATTGGGGCAGTATATCCTTTTTGTTGTGTCGATTCATGCTTTGTAAATACAAAAATTCAACATCGTGTTATAGTTTACGTTAGCGATAACAATATTGTCATCAGTATTAAACCGCATTTTGAATCTAACTTACATTACGTTGACATACGTGCCCTTTTGAAGTAGGCAATACCAAACATGCACATAAAAGCTATCTGTTGCTTTTTAATAATCAAACTTATATTTTTAACTACAACTGCCGACATTTGACAACAAAACTAAGAAGTGCATCAACTGTTTGATTAGTTTTTCCATTAGCGACAACAGCTGAGTTTCGTGAAATATCACGAGCATCAATCCCACACATCAGCAACCCGATTCGACAAACAATTTTGTTTCTGCTTCTGGACAACCAAAGACTAAAGTTTCTGCTTAATCTTACGCTAAACATTTTCAGCTACATTTCCAAGAATATTTGTTATAAATCTATGGCTAACTATAGCAAAGGAACCAATAAACAAGTTGCTTCACAGCAAACTTGAAAGATAGCACAAATTCAGTTCCTCATTTTACTGAATCAATGGCGACGAGTTGAAAGGTCAGGGTTCCGCTCTACCGAAGATTTTTTTTAGCGAATAACGTAAAGTGTTTTTTTAGCGAGTAACGTAAACGACTTACAATAACCTTGCGTCGTAACAAGTATATTATCAGCACAGCAAGCAGCAACGCACCTCGATCACGCATAGGAAAAACTTTGGAAGGAGAAGTGCTGGAAGCATACAAACGCAGTCAAGCGTGAGACTTTTTTCACACAACAAAGGAGAAAGCAAGTTATGTATTAATTTAAAGGAAAGCACATAAGGAAAGACAGACTTGTTTCTATATGAGATAATTTTAATAAAACTTTTTTACAAATCGCCGGTGTTTCTAAAATGCACAATGTCGCTAATGTCGCTAATGCCGCTAATGCCGCTGATGCCGCTAATGTCACATTGGCTCCTTCAGCTATATTAGCGGGCATTAGCTTACATAAGCGGGCATTAGCTACATAAGCGGGCATTAGCTACATAAGCGGGCATTGGCTACATAAAGCGGGCATTAGCGGCATTAGCGACATTAGCGTCATTAGCTACATAAGCGGGCATTAGCGCCATTGTGCATTTTAGAAACACCCCTTTTTTCCTGTCATAGAGGAATCTGTTTTTCTGAAATCAGGCGTTAGACACCCAGGACCTAGTAGTCATCAATTAGAATTTCTCCTGACCCATACACTTTTACCAGATAGAAAGAAAATTTGAAATTGTTTACTAATATTCCGCAAAAAAAAAACTAAATGCATTAACATACGAGATGTGTTTGCTATTCTGCACTTCACTCTCACTACAAAAGTCATGCATAAAATTATTTAATCTGTTTTCACCAGTTAAAATGTTTTTATAAAATAGTTATGTGTTTATTTGTAGTGCGACAGTTGGTCCATCATCAGGATAATCCAAACAGACATTTGTGGACTCCTCATTATGCTCAGGCAGCATTCGATCATGCCGGTGATGCATTTGTTAATGTGGGATTTTTTGGAACAGATGAAATGTCAAAGGAAGTTTTCTTTCTTGTGTATTTGGAGTACATGAAGCAGACAAGAGATCTAACAGTAAGTCAAAAAGGTAAAGCAGGGTACTTTGTGACAAATGACACAAAAAAAAAAAAGGTGACTAGTGATGTTGTTGAACATCAAATATTCATGTGAAAAAAAAGTTCATGAGGGCTTTATTGTTTTTTGTGTTTAACAGGCACCAACCAATGCAATCTTCCAGCGATACAAGCAGCACTGTTATGCAAAAAACTTTCCCATCCAACAACTTGATAGAATAACTGGTCTCTGTTTGCAGGAAACCCCATTTTGTCGTCCAATAGAGGATGATCAGCTTGTAAGTAGAAGTAGTAAACTTTGAATTTGCATTTAGAAGTATAAGTTTTTTGACTTTGTTAATTTTTGTTGCATTGATTTGCAAAAATAAATAATGTATTTACAGAAGATGCATATTTTAAAGATTTTTTTATGTTTTTTTTTATACAACTTATTACATTTTTTTTAATGTCTTGAAAAAATATGTTGAAACTAGACCTTGGTTCACAAAAACATTATAATATCAAATTATCTTCATAATTTCACACTTCCATTTATATTACTGATTTTGTGGTCAGATAATATGTAAATTGTGTCCACAATTCCTGAATAAAACTTTTAAGTCAATCTTTCAAACAGCTCTTTCAAAGATGTTTTATTATTAGCCGAAAATTATATTTTGCCCTGATAAGGGCATCATCAGTTTCTGCAAAGAGTAAAAACAAAAGTAACGTAAAATAACCAAGTACAAGCGAAGGTCTGTTCATTGCTTTTGTGTCCAAAATGTCCACATTTATGTTTTTAATTTTCCAGTAAATATTTTATGCCTTGAAGTCAGTTATATTGATTTTGTATTATTCTAAACTTCTTACTCACAACAAGTAAATATGCCTTAAGTGTTTATGTGCACGATAACAAGTTTAAACATAAAGAATGTAAATAACCATCTATTTTATTTTTCAACCAGCTTTGTTGTTTTTCAATGCTATCTCTGGAGTTGAATCAAAGAACATTTAGTTTAAACAAATGTATTTTGCAATGTGCTGGTGCCATGGCCTCCACTATTGTTATCAATGTACTAGAGGAGATTACAGAATCGGATTTGTCCCACTTGAAGGTTTGAAAAAGTTTGTATGTTTAAAACATTCCACAGAATAAAAATTACAACTGGATTAATATATTGGTATATGACTTAATATTTATCCTTTAGTATTAAACTCATAATCTATATCATCTATATATCAAATCTATAATTTATCATAACCCCTTGTGCATATTTTTTGTATCTGTTCTGTTTTTTCTCAGGTGTTTGTGGATTATGCAAAGAAAAATTCGATGGTATGGATTCACTTCTATATTGCAGGTATAATTAACTTGAATATTTAAAACACATTGTATGTTATGTGATATGTACGATACATTCAATGGTATTTGAAACAAAATTATTTGTAATTCACAAGTTTTCTGGTTGCATTGTAATAAATCACTTATAAATGTTTCTTTTTGCAAGGAATTGGTTTTTGTCATCCATGAATACAAAGGCCCCAAATATGGACAAAATAATGACTATCTCAAAACAGTTTTCACAAAATATTCCACCTCAGAATATTCCTTTGATCCACTTTCTGTAGCATTTGATAGCTGTATGTGCTACACTCTGCCTTCAGTCAAAGATGTTACACACTCAAAAGGTTGGTTCTGTGGCGTATATTTATATGTAAAAATAAGCCATAATATTGGAAAGCTGCAGACAGGGTGTGTACACGCACTGTTTCGACCTGTAAGGTGAGATCCGTTTGGCCATGGTGTTTTTTTCACATATATTGCATTGGTGTTTTTGCCTATAGCACTATCGGTTACCAAGCAGATCCGTTTGGCCATAGTGCGCTCCACAGTGGTTCGTCGTCTCTATTGTTCGGTACTCAGTATCGGGTACCAAACAGATCGACGTTCACCGAAAGGTACCACAAAGTGGAAATTAGTGTGCCCGCTAGTGTAAAAGCTAGCACAGTGCCACTGTCAACAGCTACACTGATGAGACCTTACTGGTCAAAACAGTGTGTGTACACACCCTGTCTGCAGCTTTCCAATATTTCTATGTTCTGATCCAAAATAAAATTTTCATTATGCATGTATTTGCATTGTACACGTCCTGTTCTAAATGTTGTTCCACTATTTTTGTGCATTAACTTGCACTAAAATTTAATAAAAAGATTCAAAATATGTAAAACTATAGTTATAAATGGTATCATTTGCTTACAAATTGCATATTTGTAATTTGTGGTTTTGAAGATCTTCCTGTTGACTACATGAAGGTGGTCTGTCAGTTTGGTTACAAACACGTTTGTCCCGAGAACAGAAGAAAAAGCTTCGCACACTGGACAATGTCAGAAAGAAATGGAAAACAAACTTTTAGACGGATCGAGCGATACATGAAATCCATGAACGACGGAAACTATGATCTGGGAAGGCTTTATTTGGAGGTTGGTTTTCACTTGTTGTGTGGTAGTATGTGATCCTCTGTATTAATTGTACATTTCTTGATGCATATATTCTTTGGTTTAGTTTTTGCAATTTTTAATACATTTACTGCATGATTAGTTAATGTTTCTGTCTTAATCACGCAACTTACCTCTTTTCACTTCTGTTTGGATCCTGTTTTGATTTTTCTCCATTTCTGACATTATAAAGATTCCACCTCATAACTGATCCTATTCCAACTTTTGGTCGCTTAAGTACATTTACAACTGGTTTTGACGCAGGACACAGCCCGACATGAGTATTTACGTGCCATTGAGCTTCAAATTGAAGACTACATCAAAAGCATAACAGAAGTGTGTGTGTAAAGTTATTCTTTTACCTGTATTTAAGACATTTCATAATGGTCATTGTAAGATTGGCTTCAAAATGTTTGCCTAAAATGTGAAAAGAAATGTTGGAAAACTTGTGCAGCATTTTCTCTTTTACTGTGCATTATTGTATGTGGTCTTACATCATAACTAATGCTGCAGGGTATCAGGACCATGTCAGTTGACACATCATATGAAAACATTACCTCAAATGCTCAGGATTTTATCTTTAAAAAGTACGAAGATTTTATAAAAATACAAGACTTCAGACACCTGGGTTGGCATCAAAGTGGTATCAGTGCATTGGGAACATACACAAACAGTTACAAGATAATGTTTGAGGATGACTTTAAAAGAAAGCTGGTAAGTAACCAATAAACTTTATTTGATTGTAGTGTAATTTTTATATCTAAATAGTTTGGATTGTCACGTAATATTTTATTTAGGTTGCGCTAAAGCGTGTTACAAACAACTACAAACAGCTACAACGGAATGACGTGAAACTGAGCCATGTAAGCAATTACTGCTTGGAATGAGAAAAATGCTTCGTTTACGGATGGTTTTCTTTTACTAACATTTATGTGAAAAGTTTGTTAATGTTTGTTAAGGAATGAAATCTTTGTTACATCCTGATGGTTTTTAAGATTGTGAAGATGTGCTAATTATTTTTTAACTTTTTTATTTTGAAAGGTTTTAAAGCAAACGCAAAGCACTCATGACACACTACCAGTTGATGGAAGCAATACAGTAAGTTATAGGGATTGGGAAAAACTTTAAATATAAATAACTTGTTTAACTCTGTGTTCCCTAAAATTGATCAAATATTACCATAGATTATGGTAATGCAGTCACATCTCTTCAGACTAGATAGCTTTGCCACCCTAAATTTAATGTATATGGAAGACTAAAAGGCTGCTGCCTGAATGTTTATTAGTGTTTGATGACATCCTAATAATATTGATGACATCATTAGTCATACATGTGACACACCCTAGTTTAACATGATAGACCCGATATTAACAAAGTCATGTATTTTGGAAAAGAGGTGATTTTTGCTTGACTTGATTATTGCTCAGTTATACCTTTTTTATGTATATTTTCCCTAGTCCCATGGACAAAAGTCCAAAAAAAACAAAATTAGTAGTTAGAAAAGAGTCGTTCAATTATTGTCAGATCAACAAATGCTGAATTTCAATTTGACTTTGCAAGAAAAAAGAGATGCAATTATCAGTGAGATTGAAATTGCAAAAAAACAAGAGGTAATCATGATTGCCTGGAGTTATTCTGAATTTGATGTGCACCATTGTGCAAAAATATTGTGTTCTAATACATGGATTGTTTTAGAATGTAATGCACTGCTTACAATCGAATGCTGTTAGCAGCTACAGGGAAAGCATGGTGGTGAGTTTCCTTGTAATGTTGAATCAATCAATTTACTATATTTGTGGAAACTATTTGAAGTCTATTTTAAACTGAACAAAGGGTAATACAGAAAAAAAAATATTCTTCGTTGGTCAATTTGTTGTGACTATTAGTTCAGACATTTACATTTTGCTGTTCCATTGAACCTGTTTTGTTTGTGATTTAGGAAGCTCTATTTGCAATGGAAGAACCATTTGAAGAATGCCATAAGAAATGTTTGAAGTGTGGAAAAAGAATTCTCTCTTCGTCACAACTTTGGGCAAATGCAACGTTGAGGAAACTAGTGGAAAGTCAGTTTATTGAAAAGGCAGAGGAGGAAAAATCTTTTTACGGAAGTTATTTCAAAGTAATTGTTTTATTTTTTTTAAATACTTCACAAACACATTGTTAATCCTAATATCACTGTTATTTGTTTCATTTTCCAGTCATCATTTACATATTCACACCTCAAAGCGAAGATTTGTTTATATGTTAATATTTCTTACTAGGTGTAAAACTTAGTTTTTATTGTTTGTTCGTTAATTATTTACTGATGAAATGTACAATGATTTCGTAATTGATAGAACAACATAAGTGCATGACACTGAAATGTTGTCAACGAAAATCGTTTGCAAAAATTGTAGATCATTCTGAACAAACATAACATCAAGTGATTCAATCACATTTTCATACAAGGACAAGCAGAAGTCGATTTGTAATAATATTTCAAATGCACATTGTTTTAGATTTTGGAATTGGAGAACATCCAAAACTTTAAAGCCTTACATGGCCGTGCAGTGAGTCAAGCTTATCAACATCTGAAGTTAGGCAAGAAGTTACCGAAAGAAAATCTTGAGAGTCTGACCCCGTTCAAAGAAAAATACCTCGAGATGTTTGAACTTAATCAGGTAATTACAGCAAAATGGTTTAGGTTTTATATTCCACTGTTTCAACCCATTAGTGCTGCCATGGCAAGATTGTCCACACCATGTTGCACTGATAAGACTTGATAGGTTGAAACAATGGTCATCTGTATGCAGCTCACAAAATTCATATTATTGGTCCCCATGCTTATATATTTTATATGCGCAAAAGAGCCATGATATTTAATGAGAGCTGCAGACAGGTGTACACACTATTTCGACCTGTAAGGTCTCATCAGTGCAGCTGGCGACTGTGGCACAGGGCTACAGTTGTTTGGCCATAGTGTGCTTAATGTGGTTCGTCTATGGTCATTGGAACCTAGTTTGGTACTCAACATATCGAAGATTGACCGAAAGGTACCACAAAGTGGAAATCTGTGTACCTGTCTACCAGCTAGCCCTGTGCCACAGTCTGCACTGATGAGACCTTACAGGTCGAAACATACTGAACATCTGTCTGCAGCTCTCATTGCTTGTTTATCCTCTTTTTATTCTATGAATTGCAGTTCGTACTGGGATCTGTTAGTTGGCAGTATTTGAATAAGTATAATGTATAAAATACCTTTGTACAGAAGACAATATACATATTTGCATTAAATATATTCTTCAGCCTATTATCCCTGTCAGTATATCACAAAAGAAACAAGATTTATCTCATTGTGGGGTAGGATGAACTGTTGTGCTATTTGGGAGGCAAGCCCGGCGGGCCACATGGACTAACCTTGTGGACCATAGTTTGGTGACCCCTGGTGTGATGTCGCATCCCCCTAGTTAACCTTAACCTTTTCCTTTAGTTATCGTGTATCTGCAACATTAACTAGAGGATGTTGTGTCAATATCTGGGTTTTGTTGCAGATCTGCATCTTGTGTCTCTCTTGATTCCAGAGTGAACACACCAGCTATGATAAATTATCATTGAACATTTTACTTGATCTGTTACTCTTTTTGCAGGAACGCAAAGCAGCAGAAGCCAGGTTAAAGGTATTGGACCAAAAACTTGCTTCTAAGAAGGTAGAAAAATGTTTACTGTGAAAAAGAATTTTGCGGTCGGTTTTACTTTGTGTATTCAGTGCTTATTTTAACACACTTAGTTGATGTATTCGAATACCAACAATTTTGTAAAGATCTATGATTGGAAAACAAACATGTGATGCAACTTTATGCTGAAAGAAACGCTTTTGTCAATGCAGTAATTCTGCACACAACTGACAACAATTAAGTTAGATTATAATCAGTTTAACAAATCCATGACTTTAGGCTGTGGATGGTTTTGTTCCTCCGAGCGAGCTGACGTTTTCCATATACAAAATTTTTGACAACGGAAACTTCAGGCTTGTTAAGAAGGCGTGGAATGACATGCATGGAAATGTAACAGTGCAGTACATTAACATAGAGGACGGCATATGGACCGAACAACAGATGGAAACGTAAGTTTGAAAATATATTGACACGGTTTAGAGGTTTTATTCACATAAATGTTTTTCATGTAAAATTCAAACATGGATCTACAGTTGTTCACAAATCACATTAATTGAGCTGGTACGTTTGTTGTAGGTTGACGGAGGGCGTCTCACTATTCCGGTTGGCTAATCACGATCACGTGATCCGCGTACTCGGTCACACTCGCCAGGGAAACGAGTTCGGAGTTTTGTTCGAGTACGTGGACGGTATGAACACCCTCCCCTTCCTCCAATACACCAGAAAGGAGGATTTCTGGCTCCCCCCCTGGCCAACCTCCGACTCTGTGCTGATATCGCATCTGCCATTCACTTCCTCCTCTCCGATCCAATTTTTAGAGTCGGTGACGTCACGATTGATGACGTAGTGATCACGTGCAGCCTTCGTGCCAAACTGACGGGGTTTAAGATTGGTAAATTTATGGAAGGCAACGAAAGTCGTGGGAATGGTGCCGCGCCCCTTGCAAAGATAATCGCATCAATAATCCTCCGGGAGAAGTGGAGTGGCGATGAGGATTGGGATCGGATTGCGGAGGTGAGCATGGCGTGCGCAGAGACCCAGGAGGAGCGGAAGTTATGTTGGGCACTGGAGGATGAAATCCGACTCTGTCAAGGGGAAAGTCCCTCGGTCGCTGAAACACGAAAACGTCTCCTCGTGCGCTTGGAATCCTCTGATAACGGAGGTTTCACTTTTTCGGATGAGCGCACAACTAAGCTCCTAGAATACCTCCTGGATACCATGAGAGAGCTCGACTTTTCAGACAAAGATCCAGATAAAATTGATGACAATGATGTTCTTCCTATTCTTTAACCTGTGTGTTTTCGTGAGCAAATTTTTTTTTAGTTTACTCTGATATCGTCATTACTCCACAGCTGTCACATCCAAAACTGTTTTATTTATTTAGTTGAGATATGGGTCACATTCGTTTTTAAAATTTTCCCGTGGTTGGGTTTGCCTCCATTATATGTGTTTCCAATATAGCCCACATATGACGTATCCGAGATATAATCCATTACTGCATTTGGACGACTTTAAGACCTAAACTCTCTATTGTTTGTTCGAGATTAAATACGTTGATACTTAATTTTTGTTTGTGTTGTTCTGTGGTTTGCATTAAAACTATGTGAGTGTGAAGGATTGTTTGTTTTCACAAAAGAAACCCGATCTTGCTGACGGTATTTATGCAAACATGTTATTAATCACCGACACAAACCTCAGTCCCATTTATCAAATTTCTAACCGTTGTGTAGATAACGACTTCCCGGATTGCACTGAAAGCTTGACGAGCGGCAAGAAGTATGGATTGGTTCGTGGAAGGAATACGTTTAGTTTATTCAACATAACACAACCCCCGCTACAAACTTTATTAATTTGTAAAGAAGAATATATCGCAAATACAATATATGCAACATGAGTTGATTGAAATCTTCGAAAAACCTTTCCCTAATTTGCTTTCGTCACAGCAATATAGGTGGCATAAAACAGCAGCATCAAGCAAAGCAAACTGGCAGGGAAACGGTATGTACAGACTGAAGAGTTACGTGTGGTCAGGTACGGCAGTGTGTAGTTAATAGTACCTTTTCCGGCAAACTATGCGACATATGGCGAGTGTTGCGAAACTGAATAAAACTGTTGAAAAATGAATACGATACAAGTTGATTATCCTCTATGTTGCATCATTTCATAGTGTTGTGGGTCGACCTTAACGGCAGTCCGGTCAAGAAAGAAGAGTTTTCAGAGAAAGAAGAACTTACTGTTTGACCTTCTTCAGGGTTGAAAGGAATGTTGAATTTCTTTTTGCTTGAATTTGGCAGTGGCTGAGATGAATGGAATTCCCTAGGGATGGGATGATCTTTCAAAACAGATTTCTTTGGAGCAGTACGATTCCAACCAGGAATCTGATGCCGAATTTGATCTTCTGGAGGAGAGAGTAGGTGGACTCTCGGTTCCACAAAGGGTTGAAGCGGGCTTACACCACTCCTTAGCAATCGGTGGCAAGGAGATCAATTTTTTGGGAACTACCGGGAAGGAGACGTTGGTGGTTGCCACAGCGGCATAGGAGGGGTCATGTTGCACAGCACCGGTCATTGGGTTTCTTACATATTTTATTCGGGGTACCTTATAGTTCCCACGAATATCGGACCCAATAACAGCGAACAAAACAACAAATAAACAACGCGGAAGGAAAGACCTGGTGATAGTTAGTCTTTAAATAATTTTCCGCTAGTGGGCGCCGATAAAATAGCGAGGAAAAAAACAATACACATTCTACCTGTAGCACGCGTAGTGTGCGGACGTGCGTGAAATGGCAGAAAAGCCAAGTTACGCGCAAGTAGCATACAAAAGTCGGCCGAATGGAGAAGGCCAAACTGTCTAAGTTTGAAGGCGGAAGGCATTTTGAAAAGAGAAAATGTGTTAGAAACTCTTAATAATCTACAGTACTCAGTCAAAAAGCTTACTGGAATAGCTGAAATGAGGGGAAGCTCTTTTGACATCACCTGTACATCTAGAGAACATGTGCTCGACCTTTACGCAAAGCTTAGTACCCTTGAAGGGATAAAACACCTACGACTTTATGAAAGCGACAAAGTTAATGTCGCTGTAGGATGGGTTCCAATACCCTTTCCAAACCAGGCAATCGCAGAAGAGTTGACAAAAAAATATGGGAATGTTTCCAAGATGATACATCGTAAAGGAAGAGAAGGTTTGCTTTCAGGCATGCGTATCGCCACAATGAATGTATCCGACCTAGAAGATAACCCAATCCCAAGCTATATTAGAATTTTGGACTGCGAATTTTATGTTACCTACCATGGCCAGGTAGCAACCTGTAAATACTGCGGGGAAAAGGGTCACAAACAATTCGTTTGCCCAAAACGTAAATTGGATTTCCCTGAGCTTGCAAATGTTCAGCCATCAAAACGTGCAAACACATCAGAATTGAAGCAAAAGCAAGGTAACAAAAATCCCGGAGCACCAGGTGCAAGTCTGGAGCAACCTGATAAGAAAGCTGCGACTACAACTGATAAGAGCCCAAAGGGCGATAGTGCCAAAGTGCCAAACACTGTAGCTGATTACAACTTGACCGATGAGTTACAAGCCACGGAATCACCTCACGCAAGCACGCCCATCGATAAGCGGACCACCAGAAAACGACCAACAAGAAGCCCTGAAGACCTGCCTAAAAGCAAGTCAATTAGTCTTTGCGAAAGCGTAACTTCCTTGAACTGTCAAGAATGTAAAGAGGAAATCTTGGTTACCTCCAAATCTAAATCAACACGCTGCTGGGGATGCTCGAAAGAATGGACTGTGGCGGTACAATGTTGCAGAGATGAACTGTTCCTTGTGGAAGTGGGGAGTAAAGTCTGCAAATGTCCGACATGTCGAAGCACAATGCGGCTTATGCCATGTTGTCAGGACTTTCAACCAGAATTCCGAAAGGAGGAGGGCACCTTCGAATGTATCCAATGCGAAAGGTACTCTATCATATGTGTATGTAACGCGATGAATCGCGTCCCTAAGTCAACGATGAGCATTGAGTGTTGTAATGCTGTGTGTAAACATAAGATAATTAACTGTGACTGTGGCAAAGTATTTGCTCAGCTCATAAACCCTGGCGAACCCTTTCGTTGTCCGTGCGGCATGAAATTTGAGTGGGACATCGAGATTGGACTGAAAAAATATTAAATCATGTCATAATGGCGTCCCATATTGTTTCCTTTAATGTTCGGGGCCTAAACAAGGCTATTAAACGAAAATCGGTGTTTAACTTTTTGCGTCGCAAGTGTCACATTGCTTTTTTGCAAGAGACCCATTCCAGTCCTGACAACGCGAAGTTATGGCAACTAGAATGGGGCGGGGAAGCTATTTGGTCACATGGCAATACTAACAGCAGGGGAGTAGGAATCCTGTTCAACAAAGGCCTCTCTTATACGTTAAAAACACCGTATCCGATCGCGATGGCCGATTCATTTTGGCTGAAATAGAAATTAACTCCAAACCAATAACCCTAGCTAATGTTTACGCACCTAACAACGACTCCCCAGAATATTTCCACAACCTATTCGCAGAACTGTCAAACTTTTCTGGTGCGCCAGTTATAATGGGAGGGGATTTTAACCTAGCATTTGACCC
Source organism: Ascidia mentula (assembly GCF_947561715.1). Taxonomy (NCBI): domain Eukaryota; kingdom Metazoa; phylum Chordata; class Ascidiacea; order Phlebobranchia; family Ascidiidae; genus Ascidia; species Ascidia mentula. The sequence continues at coordinate 16,854,700 of NC_138570.1, read as the reverse complement.
AAGATAAAACCGGAAACGCCCATCACCCCAACAAACAAGCAAAGGAAACCTTACAAAACTACATGCAACACTCGAATTTTACCGACATTTTTCGACTTAAATTTCCCTCAACAAAAAAATTCTCCCGCACTCAGAAATCGCCATTGTCACTATCACGAATCGACTTTTTTCTTGTCGATCGCAGCTTAATTAGGGACGTAGTAAACATTGACATTGTCCCAGGAATTATGTCAGATCACAGTGTGCTAACCTTAGATGTTGCAATAAACCCATCTCCGAAAGGAAGGGGCTACTGGAAGCTAAATACTATGCATTTAAATGACGAAAAATACAGGGCAACAATCAGGAAAGTCATCAACAACTTCATTCTTGAAAACCCAGCAACAGACACAAATCCCCACACCAGATGGGACGCATTAAAAGCAGTAATTCGGGGTGAGTCGATCCGATTTGCGGCCGTACTAAAGCGCAAATTAGCCGTCAAACATAACGCCTTAGAGAAGCAAATTACGTCACTGGAAACTGAGATAACCAACCTACAAGGGGACGATAAACAGAAGCGAGTCGAAGCACTTTCAAAAGCCAAAGGAAACTTGGACACCCTTTTAGAGCGACAAACAAAAAGTGCTATTATTCGGAGTAGGGTACGTTGGGCAGAAGAAGGAGAAAAAAACACAAAATACTTCCTGAACTTAGAAAAACAACATGTCGCAAAAAAAAAAAATCTCTAGATTATTAATCAACGGGACTATATCCACTGACCATAAATTAATACTTAATAACCTAGCTGGCTTTTATACCCACCTGTATGAGAAACCTCCATGTTCGACTCCAAACACCCTGCTGACAAGTAACCTAGAAAAGCTCGCACTGCCAAAAATCACTTGCGAACAAGCGGAAAAACTGAATGAGGACACAACGGAAGCGGAATTTTTAAATGTGATTAAAACCATGCAAAAAAACAAATCGCCAGGCTTGGATGGCTTCACGGTTGAATTTTACAAGATATTTTGGGATGATATCAAACTGGTCTACCTAAATGCATGGAAGTTTACGGTTGAAACCGGTAAAATGTCCGCAAGCCAACCTGAAGGACTTATCACCCTAATTCCCAAACCAGGAAAAGACCTTTTACAGGCCCAAAATTATCGCCCAATAACCCTGCTAAACGTTGACTATGAGATCGCCGCGAAAGTGATTAACACAAGAATACGCGGTGTTATCGACGGTATCGTATCCAACGACCAAAACGGCTTTCTTCCACACCGATATATAGGAACAAATATCCGGTTGCTGTTCGACATGATTGACAGTACGGACCATTACCGCGTTCCTGGGGCAGTACTGTCTTTAGATATTTATAAAGCCTTTGAAACTTTAGGGTGGGAATTTATCTACGCAACTCTCTCTGCGTTCGGGTTCGGAGTCAGATTTGTCAATCTCATTAAATGCTTGTACCAAAATGCCTCTGCGAGAGTCACCAATAGCAACTTTCTCTCAGAATCTTTTGACATAGAACGTGGCGTCAGACAGGGAGACCCACTCTCCCCAACGTTATTCGTGCTCTGCATCGAATGCCTAGCAACTGCGCTTAGACAGGGTGATTTTGAAGGCATACGAACGACAAAGAATACAAAACATCCTTATTTGCGGATGATACACTCGTAAAATCGACCGAGCCTTATTTAAATTTATATGGGGCTCATCTTGGGAACGAATTAAAAGAGTCACCCTGTGTAAAAGTTTGGATAACGGCGGGGCGGGCATGATACATATTGAGAACTATATGTTGGCTCTAAAATTTAAAGCGCTCAGGGAATTATTTTGCGAGGAAACAAAAAATATAACGGGTCTTCAAACTCCATTCTTACACCCAAACAGATTGGAGACACTCTTAAACGCGACGGTCGGCCCATCAAGTACAATTTTGAGGAGCCTCATCCCATTGAGAACCCTCCGTTGTATCATAAACATTGCGAAATCAATCCTGAGCAAAAACCCCGACCACGCATGCAACAGACCTCTCCGGCTCAACAAAGCATTAAAAAAACGCAGTAAACCCTTCTATTTCGAAAAATTTATAGACGCGGGAGTAATGGCCCACAACGACCTACTAGACCACAATGGGGAATATTTGAAATATGATGCACTTACTACAAAATTTAGTCTTGACCCAAGTACAACAGATTTCACTAAGTTTCTCAAGCTTATAGCATGCATACCCGAGGAGTGGGACTATGGACCAGTGCCTTCACATAAAAAGCTAACAGACGTTTTAAAAAATATCTTGACACATTGCGAGAGCACAAAGGCTTTGTATTCGTGGCTTCAAACCGCCAATACAATTCAACCCAAAGCACAAGCTGTATGGGAATCCTTAGTCAATGACAGAGTACCTTGGAGGCAAATATATAAAAATATACCGCAAGCTACAGTGGAAACTAAATTAATAAGTTTTCAAATTAGGCTAAATGTCAGGGCCATTGTGACCAACAAAAAGTTAAAAGATCTGAAGTTTTTGAAACAGGTTCATGTGTCTTTTGCGAAAATGCCGAGGAAACGGTTTTACATTTATTTGTAAATTGCCCTATTGCAGCACATTACTGGGAAAATGTATGCAGTTGGCTCAGTGCTAAACTTCGTGTACCCTTGTATTTTTCTCGTGCGCATTTACTGTTCGGTAGACATGAAAATAACAATATTTTTAAATACTTTTTAAATTGCGCTCTTCTTTGTGCCAGATTTGTGATTTATCGATGTAAATGCGGTAAGAGGAAACCAACAATAACAGAATTTGTAAATATGTTGCAAAAACAAGATCTATAGAACTAAACATCGCCAGTGAAAAATACCGTAGCGAACCGAATTATTACAGAAGAAAGTGGTCCTACGCTGCTTGACGTGAAGCATATACCCAAATAACTTGACTCTCTTTTGCTGATTTCTCGCCATTGTGTTTAACCATTGTTTTTTGTCTTCTTGCCTAGCCTTTTCTTCAATTGTACGCCTTTAGCGTCCTTTTTCAATAAAAAAAAACAATACAAGTAAAAACACGTAAGGGAAAATATACCGACTCCTAGTGATTGATCTATCATTAAATTATTGCCCACGAGTTAGCGCAAATAAATGGAGAGCGAGAACAACAAATACAAACAACATTTTTTTCTTATTTTATTTATTTTTTTATTATTATTGAAAAAAGGACGCTAAAGGCGTACAATTGAAGAAAAGATTAAGTAAGAAGACAAAAAAGGCAACAAGGGTTAAACATAATGGCGAGAAATCAGCACAAGAAGTCAAGTTACATGGATATGCTTCACGTCAAGCAGCGTACGACCACTTTCTTTTGTAATAATTCGGTTCGGTATTTCTCACTGGCGATGTTTAATTCAATGGATCTTATTGTTTGCAACATATTTACAAATTCTGTTGTTGTTGTTGGTTGCCTCTTAGCGTATTTGCATCTATAAATTACAAATCGTGCACAAAGAAGAGCGCAGTTTAAAAAGCATTTAAAAATATTATTATTTTGATGTATTCCGAACAGTAAATGCAAAGGAGAAAAATAAAAGGGGACACGAAGTTTAGCACTGAGCCAACCGCATACATTTTCCCAGTAATGTGCTGCATTAGGGCAATTTACAAATAGATGTGAAAACAGTTTCCGCGGCATTTTCGCAAAAGACACATGAACCTGTTTCTGTAAACTTCATATCCTTTAACTTTTTGTTGGTCACAATGGCCATGAGATTTAGATTAATTTGAAAGCTTATTAGTTTAGTTTCCACTGTAGCTTGAGGTATATTTTTATATATTTGCCTCCAAGATACTCCAAAGTTGACCAAGGACTCCCATACAGCTTGTGCTTTGTGTTGAATCGTATTGCTATTTTGAAGCCAAAAATACAAAGCCTTTCTGCTCTCGCAATGTCTCAAGCAATGCAAACAACAATACAATAACAAACGCGTACGGGGAAAAACAGTGACATCTGGTGGTTATTTGGTGGTTAATGTACAGTCCCCAGGTGGGCGCTAATGTGGGGCGTTTTCCGGTTATTTTGGTCATGCCGTGAAAGGTCTCATACAGTAGGTTTATTGGTGGCATATTATTTTTGCTATATGTATATGTATGCCATATATGCTATACAGTCGGTTTCAGTGAGGATAAATAAAAAAAAACGATAACATCGCGTGGACAAATTCTGATGATGTGTCATCCGGGAGTGGGCGCTATTATGGGGTGTCGGTATTTCTCCGGTTGTTAAAGGCGTTGAAAACGTCGGTTTGGACCACCTCGAAAAAGGGGTTGTCCCTATTTCGCTGGATAGTTAGTTTTCAGCGTAAAGAGGTTTTGCGGGATGTTACCAAGTGCCAGGTTATGTCATTGATGAGACGTGTGTCGTGTTTAATTCTGTTTCTTTTTTTTCCAAATAGTGTGTGTTAGTGAGGTGTTTAATAGTGCTTCTAATGTTTATGACAAGTACTGAGGGGGTCGTTAGAAGAAAGAATAGCCAACTTACTCACCTTGGATTTGTGGAGCGAACACTTGTATTCCAGACTTGATCAAGACGATACAAAAGTTCCAATATTCCAGTAATCCAATGTACACAATAGCCCCATTTTAAAAAAAATCGTACACGAATGTGCGAAACTCCCCGTGTCGGACCGCAGTTCCCTAGTTTTCGAATTAATGGCGACGAGTTGAAATGTCGGGGATCCGCTTCACTGAACCGCATTTTATTGCTGTACTGATTTTTTTAGCGAGTGACCTGATGTGCAACGACTTACAATTTCCTTAGATCGTCGCTTGCGTCGTAACAAGTATATTACCAACACAGCAACGCACGACACCTCGATTAAGCACAAGGAAAAACAGTGGAAGGAGAAGCAAACGCAGTCAAGCGTGAGTTTTTTCTGCACAGAAGTGTTGGCAAAAATGTGTTTGAAAAAAGGCTGTCAAGTTGTCATTTTTAAGTATTGTGATAGTTACCAATGCCGTGAAATACAAATTTACTATACTTTTAATGTACAACAAAAATTCCCTGACTTTTTGAAACACACGGCCTGGCCGCGAAAAAATCGTTTGGCCGTAAGGCAGATATTTGGCCGAATTTGGCCGAATTTCACTTGGTACTATATAAATCCACAAAAGGCATTGCTGGTTTCAGGTTATCAACAGATTTGTGGACGATTGTGTTGTCATAAATATGCCTCCGAAAAATTGTTACGTCATAAACTAATCTTGACTGAGTTGGTGAAGAATTATGCTGCAATCGTAATGCTTTAGCAACATAACCGGTTTTGAAACCACTGATTAAGCATATAGATAACAGTGTTTTGAGCATACAATTTACGAATTTATTTCCGGCTATGTAGTCGTTTTTGTAGAAATCATTAGTGATGTGTTGCGCCGGATCCGGGTACCCGGACCCGGCCGGATATTGACCAATTTTCAATACCCGGACCCGGCCGGATAATACACTTAATTTTACCGGATAGTTGGGAAAGCATTTTTGTCCTAAAAGCGGACAAACATTTCGCAAATTACTCGTTTTTGGGACCCAGTCTGTTATACTCGCCGACGTAAGATTTTTCTGTTATTTGTTATTTAGGTTTTTCGTGACGTGTTATACCATATTAATAAATGCCCACGTTTGTTTGTTCCACTCATGACAGGCTAACCTTAACATAGCATTCTGTTTGGCAATCAAACATTTTTGCCATAATAAACGAATCGGCGTTAACAAACTGCCGGATCCAAAATATCCGGCCGGATTTGATTGACAACTATCCGGTTCCGGCCGGGCCGGATAATTTGGAACTGGGAACATCACTAGAAATCATCAAACTTATAACGTGATTTGGCCGTAAGAGAAAAAAAATATCAAAAACGTGATTTGGCCGAATTTTGGCCCTAAGAGAAAAAAAAATTGGCCGTCAAGTGTTTTGACCATCTGGCAGCCCTGTCGCAGAACGGTGTTCTTGGATCCAAAAATTAAGTTGTGGAAAGCAAAGATTCAAAATGGGATCTCTAAGGACATGCTTTGTAAGTATTTTGAAACCTTTTCGTGTGTTTTAACGTACATTAAATTTTATGAGCTTATTTTTTAAAAAAATTGGTGACATTGATAAAAATATACGGCCCAGGCTTTTTTTCAGCTATTAAGCAAACTGTTTTTGTAAATTTAGGTGTGAGACACCCAGGACATAGTAGCCATCAATTAGAATTTCACCTGACCCATAAACTTTTACCAAATGAAATTTGAAAATGTTTACTGATATTCTGCACAAAATTTCCAAATGCTTTAACATACGAAAAGTGTTTGCTATTCTGCACTTCATCTTCACGACAAAATTCATGCATGAAATTATTTAATCTGTTTTCTCCAGTTAACTTTTTTTTTTATAAAATGGACATGTGTTTATTTGAAGGGCGACAGTTGGTCCATCATCAGGATAATCCAAACAGACATTTGTGGACTCCTCATTATGCTCAGGCAGCATTCGATTATGCCGTTATAAAATTTGTTAATGTGGGATTTTTTGCACCCGATGAAATGTCAAAGAAATTCTTCTTTCTGGTGTATTTGGAGTACACGAAGCAGTAAGTCAAATATGGTGATGTTTAAACAATTTGGACAGGCAAAAGTTAAAGCAGTATGCTGTCAAACATATCAGTTCTCAACAGTGCAGCTTGGTGACTAGTGATGTTGTTGCACATCAAGCATCCATGTAAAAATATTCAATTATAATTCTTAACAATGTCTATGTTCAATTTTTTCGTGAGCATTTATGAAGAAGGAAAAGTTCTGTGTGTTGTTGCTAATTGTATTAATCGCCTTAGTATATTGTTGAGTCACACTTGTTTTTTATATCCTGTAGGGTCACATGGAATGCATGTTGCAGCCATAACTACTGGGCGATTACCTGGGTGATGTTGTAGCCATAACTTCGCGGATGAACCAGACAAAAATTTTATTACACCTGGTGCACAAATTGTTGCCATCAAGATTGTTGATTCCAGACTTGCTACCATGGAGACCAGGACTTTAATCAGAGGGGTCAGTTTGATATTTTGTTTATTGTAAAATGTGTAGCTTTTTGTGTTGTATTCTGTATTGTTAAAACAGCTGGAACAGATGGTTACTTTTTTCTGTGTACTTGTAATTTCATATATTAACATATATACATATTTGTGTTCCAGTTATTACAGGTTGTTCATCTGGGATGTGATCTTGCCAACCTTAGTTATGGTGAAGCGTGCCACTGGCCGGGGGCTGGGTAAGAAATATGTCACCTATCACTTACATGTCATTGAATTTGTCATGTGTGTTTTTCAGTTTTAGGAAGCTCTCTTTGCAATGGAAGAACCATTTGAAGGATTCATAAAAAATGTTTGAAGTGTGGAAAAAGAATTCTCTCTTCGTCACAACTTTGGGCAAATGCAACGTTGAGGAAACAAATGGAAAGTCAGTTTAAATACTGAAGACTTCAGCCTATTATCCACGTCAGTATATAACAAAAGAAACACGATTTATCTCATAGTGGGGTAGGATGAACTGTTGTGCTATTTTGGGGGCTAGACTGGTGGGCCCCATGGACTAGCCTTGTGGACCATAGTTTGGTGACCTCTGGTGAGTCACATGCCCTTAGTACACCTTAACCTTTTCCTTTAGTTATCGTGTATCTGCAACATTAACTAGAGGATGTCATGTCAATGTCTGGGTTTTGTTGCAGATCTGCATCTTGTGTCTCTTGATTCCAGAGTGTACACACCAGCTATGATAAATTATCATTGAACATTTTACTTGATCTGTTACTCTTTTTGCAGGAACTCAAAGCAGCAGAAGCCAGGTTAAAGATATTGGACCAAAAACTTGCTTCTAAGAAGGTAGAAAAATGTTTATTGTAAAAAAGAATTTTGCGGTCGTTTTTTTTTAATGTGTTGCGAGATCCATGATTGGAAACAAACGTGTGATGCAATTTTATGCTAAAAGAAACGCTTTTGTCAATGCAGTAATTCTGCACAACTCTGACTGTTTAAGACAACCATTAAGTTAGATTATGATCAGTTTAACAAATCCATTACTTTAGGCTGTGGGTTGTTTTGTTCCTCCGAGCGAACTGACATTTTCCATGGACAAAATTATTGACAACGGAAACTTCAGGCTTGTTCAGAAGGCGTGGAATGACATGCATGGAAATGTAACAGTGCAGTACATTAACATAGAGGACGAAATATCAACCGAACAACAGATGGAAACGTAAGTTTGAAAATATATTGACACGGTTTAGAGGTTTTATTCACATAAATGTTTTTCATGTAAAATTCAAACATGGATCTACAGTTATTCACAAATCTCATTAATTGAGCTGGTACGTTTGTTGCAGGTTGACGGAGGGCGTCTCACTATCCCGGTTGGCTAATCACGATCACGTGATCCGCGTACTCGGTCACACTCGCCAGCGAAACGAGTTCGGAGTTTGGTTCGAGTACGTGGACGGTATGAACACCCTCCCCTTCCTCCAATACACCAGGAAGAAGGATTTCTGGCTCCCTCCCCTGGCCAACGTCCGACTCTGTGCCGATATCGCATCTGCCATTCACTTCCTCCACTCCGATCCAATCTTTAGAGTCGGTGACGTCACGATTGATGACGTGCAGCCTACGTGCCAAAGTGACGGGGTTTAAGATTGGTAAAGTAATAGACGGCAACGAAAGTCGTGGGAATGCTGCCGGATTCCTTGCAAAGATAATCGCATCTATAATCCTTCCTATTCTTTCACCTGTGTGTTTTCGTGAGCATTTTTTTTTAGTTTACTCTGATATCGTCATTACTCCACAGCTATCACATCCGAAACTGTTCCATTTATTTAGTTGAGATATGGGTCATATTTGTGTTTTAAAGTTTCCAGTGGTTGGGTATGCCTCCATTTTATGTGTTTCCAAAATAGCCCACATATGACGTATCCGAGATATAATCCATTACTGCACTGGGACGACTTTTCAGACCTAAACTCTCTATTGTTTGTTCGGCATTGAATGCGTTGACACTTTATTTTTGTTTATATAGTGCTGTTGTTTTCAGTAAAAATATGTGAGTGTGAAGGATTGTTTGTTTTCACAAAAGAAAACCTGATCTTGCTGACTGTATTTATGCATACATGTTGTTAATCACAGGCACAAACCTCAGTCCCATTTATCAAATTTGTATAGATAACGACTTTTCGGATTGCACTGAAAGCTTGATGAGCGTCAAAAAGTATGGATTGGTTCGTGGAAGGGATAGGTTTAATATATATATCACAAATACAATATATACAATGTTAGTTGCTTGAAATCTTCGGAAAACCTTCCCCTCATTTGGTTTCGTCACAGCAATATAGGAGGAAATAAAACAGCAGCATCAAGCAAAGCACACTGGCAGGGAAACGGTATGTACAGACTGAACAGTTACGTGTGGTCAGGTACGGCAGTGTGTGGTTAATGTTTACAGCACAAGCCTTGTCCACGTTAAATTTTGCCCTTGTCAGTTGTTGCGAAAAGCAGGATGTTTTTACGGTGTTTGTGCGATGCCAGAACACAAACCCAAAATTTTGGAAAAATATTTCAAACACAATGGAAACGCAGTCACAACCAAACTATGCGACATATGGCGAGTGTTGCGAAAATGAATAAAACTGTTGAAAAATGAATACGATACAAGTTGATTATCCTCTATGTTGCATCACTTCAGAGTGTTGTGGGTCGACCTTAATGGCAATCGAGTCGTCTTGTTCTTGGCAGAATTTTTCCTTTTTTTGAGACGATTCTATGAAGAATGGATAACAGTAAAGTCCCGGTTGTAAACCTTTACTACATAACAAATAACCTTTTCTTTAACTTTTCTAATCAGCGAGAAATCAATATCAAAATTTAGTTTTCGCTTTAATTTAATCAAATTAAAACTGCGCTTTTTGGGTGAATAAACAAATGGAGTTATTTTGTCACAACGGTTGCGCTGACGCGAGAAATTTCACAATGGCGCTAAATAGTCGTGTCAAAGTCTTGCGGTATGCGTATGCCCCATTTACATGTTTCGGTTGTATTTGCAACGGTAGATGTCGTCGTCGGACGGGAAGAGTATGTGGCAGCACTTAGAGTACTGCTTTTAGGGTGAAAGACTCTTCTTCCTCTTCTTTCTTCATCCCTGTACGGGTTTGTACGGGATCGAGGTTGTGATCGGCGACTGGATGCTGGTGTTCCTCACTTCGGGTGGAAGGTACACCGGATCGGAGACCGTGGGTGCTTCGGCGTTGAACCTCGGGGGGCACGTACGCTGTAATGATGGATCATACGCTGGTGATGCAGGGGCGTACAATGGTGATGAACTGGCGTATCTGATCTCGGAAAGCACGCTGAAGGAGTCTTATTCAGTAGTGGAGGAAGATGAATTCTCACTCTGTCCCTCCTGGAAACTCGAGGAAGGAGAGTTTTCAGAGAAAGGAGAACTTACTGTTTGCGAAACTTCAGGGTTGGAAACAACAAATAAACAACAATATAAGAAAACAACGCGGAAGGAAGGGTTAACAACACATAGTGACGCCTGGTGATAGTTAGTATTTAAATATTTTTTTGTTAGTGGGCGCTGATAAATAGCGAGTAAGAACAACAAGGAAAAAAAAACAATAGAAGGAAAAACGCGTACGGGAGAATATACCGACTCCTAGTGATTGGTCAATCATTAAATTATTGTCCACAAGTTGGCGCAAATAAATGGCGAGCGAGAACAACAAATACAAACAACAATACAATAACAAACGCGTACGGGAAAAAACAGTGACATCTGGTGGTTATTTGGAGGTTAATGTATAGTCCACAGGTGGGCGCTAATGTGGGGCGTTTTCCGGTTATTTTGGCTATTGTCGTAAAAGGTCTTATACAGTACGTTTATTGGTGGCATATTATTTTTGCTATATGTGTATGTATGCCATATATGCTATACAGTCGGATTCAGTGAGGATAAATTTCGAAAAAAACAATAACATCGCGTGGACAAATTTTGATGATGTATCATCCGGGAGTGGGCGCTATAATGGGGTGTCGGTATTTCTCTGGTTGTTATTGGCGTTGACAACATTCTAAAGTTGCGCGCGTCGGGTGCGGACGCAAAATGGAGAGGGACAAAACTAGCTACGCTCAGGCAGCTAATAAAAGCAAGGCAGCCAAATCTTCATTTAAAAGGCCTTGCTGTTTGACTTTTGTGACTGTTACAAAATTACCAAGAGATGAAAGTAGTATAGGCTCGCCATGAAGATGCAGCAATAGTTCCTCGGATGTAGGTCTTCCTCCGATAAGGTCCTTGGCTCCGAAAAATGTCCCCCTCCTCCGATCAGATCTTTAGCTCCGAGCCCGCTTCTCCGCTAAAATAGAGCCCTTTTAGCTTTCGGGCTTCACGCTTTCGGGCTTCCGCAAGAGTTCTGAGAAAGTCGGGTGTGTGTGACAGGAAGCATATTGGTTTATGCGGTCGGTCGAATGCGGTGTTTAAGAATATAAATAGTGCGATTGAATTCAAACGAGTGTATTGTTAGTGCCACTTTCTGGTTCAAGAAAAAATGATGAGTGCAGGAGATTTGCTGTGTTCGACGTTGGGCACTCCAAACTGGGTTCTTGAACGTGTTAAAAAGTTTCCTTGTTTACAACCCAAGTTTTTGACGATGTCGAATGAATCAAAGCGGTTGAAATCATTCGGGACTGGTTTTTGGCCCTATCACATCCATGCGTCGCCGTCAGAACTCGCCGAAGCTGGTTTTTACTTCACGGGGAGTGGTGATAAAGTGAAGTGTTGGTATTGTGGGCGTGGACTTTTCAACTGGGAGTTGCACGACTCACCTTGGGAGGAACATGCCCGACATTCACCTCGATGTGAGTTTCTTCTCAGGTATAAAGGAGAAAACTTCGTGAAATCATGTTCGCGAGAAAGTGATGGGGTTGGAAAAGATGTTTGTGGACCAAACTGGGAAGAGGCGTGTGCGCGAGAACGTGTGGGGACATTGACACCTGATATTACTGAAATACTGACTTATTTGATTCGCTGGTGATTCGTTTGTGTGCTGTGAAATAAAGTATTTAAAGCGATGTTTTTGTGCGACTTTCAGTATGTTTAAGGTGCAACAGGTACACACGTTATTAAACAAAATGGAGTTTCTACATCCGTTTACATGCCTGGTAGCCGGGCCTTCTTCTTGCGGTAAATCGGTTTTTGTCAAACGGTTGATAGAGGAAAAACTGACGGTCCCAACACCCGAGCGTGTTGTGTGGTGTTATGGAGAATGGCAATCTGCCTATGACGAGATAGATGGGGTGGAATTTGTTCAAGGCATGGTGACCGACTTTGATTCTTCGAAGCGAACACTTTTAATTCTGGACGATTTAATGCGCGAATGTGATGCGAACGTGACCAATCTTTTCACTAAGGGAAGTTATCACAGAAACATTAGTGTAATTTATATCGTCCAAAATTTGTTTCACAAAGGACAAGAGCACCGTACAACTAGTTTGAACGCACACTATTTGGTCGTTTTCAAAAATCATCCCAAATCAGTCATCTTGCGAAGCACGTTCAACCTGGTCGCGGTCGAGCGCTGCAAGAATCTTATAGAGACGCAACGAGGGGCGCCCACGGTTATTTACTTTTGGACTTTAAACAGTCAACACCGGAGAAATTTCGCTGGCGTACAAACATTTTTCGCGGGGAAACGCAGATTGTGTACGTTCCGAAAACTCAAAGAGGCTCTAAAAAATGTCAATGCGACTAAATGACCACGCTTCTGTTCTTGCCACACTTGCTTCGGCCAAACCAAAACTCGTTCGAACGATTATAAAAGGTGCTGATCGAAAACTGCTTCAGTGTATTTGTGAATGTGCGTTGAACGTTTTAAAGGGGAACGTACCTTTGTCTCATCCTCAACGCGCAAAGCTGTGTAAATATAAAAAGGGTATTCGTCAGTTGGGAAAGAAGTCAGTTTCTCTTGTAAAAAAACGCCAGATAATTCAGCGTGGAGGTTTCCTTTCTGCCTTGCTGGCCCCACTCATAGGTTCAGTAATTCCGGTCCTGGGCAAACTCTTTACTGGTGGAAAATAATGGAAAGCGTTCAAAAACTTGCTCTTGTCGATCCGAATATTATTAAAACACTGCAAGACAAAATTTCATCGCGTTCGACTCCGGTTGAAAACGCGTTGTCCACGTTGGACAGTAAATGCAAGACATTTTATCGGATCAATTCCGCTGGAAGAAAAAGTTAAGTTATACAACCAAGCGCTTTATCGTTATCGGTTTTATGACAAGACCAATGTCAGCAAACCGTTGGAAGTGACGATCACTGGGACAAAGCAAGAAGAAACGTGTTATATATTGTGATTGTGTTGCAATTACCACGTGTGCTCGTTGAAGCGTAACGACCGCTTTATAAGCACTCTGTATGCCGGAGAGGTCATTACAATAAATTACTCGAGGAAAGCGTGTATGTGGCTGTACCTGAAGGCAAATACTTTACACTGGCGACGAGGATGGGATCGTCTTACGTACGTGGAAAGAATTGAACAGTTCTTCAAAATTAATGACATTCCTAATGACAAAAAGGTACCGGCGCTTTTGAATTTTGTTGGTGCTAAGACATACAGTCTTTTGAAAGATTTGGTTGCACCCTCCAAAACTTACTCAAAAACGTACAAGGAAATTGTGAAAATTTTAACAGAACATTTTTGCCCTACGACCCTCAAAATTTCTGAACGTTTTAAATTTGGAAAGCGTGATCAAATTCCTGGAGAATCTGTAAATCAGTATGTTGCTGTTATCAGAAAGTTAAGTGAAAATTGTCAGTACGGTGATTTTTTGGACGATGCATTAACTCAAAGATTTGTTTGTGGTATACTTTCGGAGACCACACAGCGGCGATTGTTAATTGAAAGTAATTTGAACTTTTCCCAAGCCGTGCTAATAGTTAACACTTTAGAAAAAGCCGATGCTGATACAAAAATAATGAGAAATAACGACATGTCCATTAACAAGTTTAGTAGAAATGAAAATCTAAGAAACCGAAGAGCGTGTGGCAGATGTGGTCGCTCTGGTCATGAAGAATTCAATTGCTTTTTCAAAAGTGCCACGTGTTACAAGTGTGGAAGAATTGGTCATATTGCATCGACTTGTCGGAATCGAAGCAAGCGAAATTTAAACTACATTGCTTTCGAAGATCAACAGGTGCCAGTAAAATGTTGTTTAAATTCCATTGGTGTTACAGAAAATGATAATATAGTGCTTCGACCCCTAATTAACGGAAAACCTGTTATAATGGAACTAGATACTGGGTCTGCACTGTCTATTATGTCCGAAGCTGATTACAAAAATTTGTTTAAAGGCTCCACACTTCAACCAACAAGCATTGTTTTAAAAACTTATTCAAATGAGAGAATCATTCCTCTGGGGTTTCTGCGAGTTACGGTGGAATACCGATCTACCCGTTTATACTTGAACCTTTATGTTGTGGAAATAAATGGTCCGACTTTATTTGGTCGTGAGTGGCTGCGTGCCTTTTGTAAATCTGGAAGTCATGAAGTTTTTAGTTGTTTGAAGTTTAATGTAACAAATTGTCCGCTGGTCACCGAGTTTCCAGAGGTGTTTGATGACAAATTAGGAACATTAAAAGAAATAAAAGGAAAATTGTATCTTAAATCTAACGCAAAACCTGTTTTCTGTAAGGCCAGATCACTTCCATACTCCATAAAGCAAAAAGTTGAAGCTGAATTAGAGAGGCTGACATCTGAAGGGATATTGGAGTCCGTTCCTTACAGTGAGTGGGCAACCCCTGTCGTACCCGTGTTGAAAAAGGATGGCTCCGTAAGATTGTGCGGAGATTTTAAAGTAACTTTAAATCCAGTCTTAAACATAGAGCAATATCCCTTGCCTAAAGTAACTGATATTTTTGCCACGTTAGCTGGAGGAAATCGTTTTACAAAACTGGATTTAAAAAATGCGTATTTGCAAATGACAATGGAAGACGAATGTAAACATTTGCTTACCATTAATACGCACAAAGGACTCTTTCGTTACAACCGCCTAGTTTTTGGGGTAGCTTCAGCCCCGGCATTATGGCAAAAGGCTATGGATCAAGTGTTGCAAGGGTTAAAAGGAGTACAATGTTTATTGGATGATATGATAATAACTGGAGCAACAGATCTAGAACATACAGAAAATCTGCGAAATGTTCTCCAGCGATTGTCGTCTTATGGGTTAAAAGTCAATCCGAACAAGTGTGAGTTTTTCAAGAATCAAATTGAATTTTGTGGCCATGTTGTAGATAAAGAGGGATTGCATAAATCACAAGATAAAATTGAGGCGGTCACAAATTGTCCGACCCCACAGAATGTGTCCCAGCTTCGTTCGTTCCTTGGCCTAGTTAATTATTATCATCGATTTTTGCCCAATCTGTCATCTTTGTTGCATCCGTTATGTGAACTTTTAGAGAAAAGTCGTAGATGGAACTGGTCCTTGGAATGCATTCAGTCATTTGATAAAGCTCGTAAACTGATGGCTTCTGATAAGGTTCTTACGCATTATGACGTAAATTTGCCAATTAAGTTAGCATGTGATGCATCGCCATACGGCATTGGTGCAGTTATGTCACATGTAATGCCGGAAGGCATTGAGCGACCAATTGCGTACATCTCGAGATCTCTGTCGAAGTCCGAGAAAAACTATTCGCAAATTGATAAAGAAGCTTTAGCAATTGTGTGGGCTGTGCAAAAGTTTCACATTTACTTGTTTGGTCGACATTTTACGCTAGTGACTGACCACGAGCCTCTCACTTCTATATTTCATCCAAAAAGAAGCATTCCTGTAATGTCGGCACAACGTTTGCAACGTTATGCCATTATTTTATCCGGCCACAATTATTCCATCGAATACCGCAGTACAACTCAACACGGCAACGCTGATTGTTTTTCTAGATTACCGCAAGGTTCCACTGAAACCTCGTGCGATGCTGCAAGCAATTTTTATTTTAAGCAGATTGACTTTTTGCCTGTAACGGCCGAGGATATTGCTAAACACACACGTTCGGATAAAATTTTGTCACGGGTGTTTGCTTGCGTGACATCGGGCAATTGGGTGCCGGAAAGTGCCAATATGCCATATTATTATCGAAGAAATGAGTTATCCACATTTTACGGATGTTTGGTTTGGGGACCCAGAGTGGTTATTCCAGAAAATCTAAGGTCCTCTATTTTGCAGGAATTACACAACGGACACCTGGGTGTTGTGAAAATGAAACAAATCGCACGAAATTACGTCTGGTGGCCCAACCTTGATAAACATATTGAAGAATTGTCCAAGAACTGTTCGGGGTGCTTACAAAATAGGAACGTACCACCTGTAGTAAAATACCACCCCTGGCAAACTTGTGTTAAACCATGGCAACGCATACATATAGACTTTGCAGGTCCTGTGGAAAACCACATGCTCTTGGTGATCGTGGATGCCTATTCTAAGTGGCCGGAGGTAATCCCAATGCATTCCACCACGGCGGCTGCAACTATAGACGAACTTCGCAACGTTTTCTCGAGGAACGGTATTCCTGAAAAGATTGTTTCTGACAATGGTCCTCAATTCATTTCACAGGAGTTCCAGACGTTCCTGAAGATGAACGGTATTCGTCATATGAAGACTGCTCCATACTCACCAGCCACAAACGGCCAAGCGGAGAGATTTGTACAAACCGTAAAGAGAGGTTTACAATCGATGTCAAACGAAACCGGGAGCATCAAAAGCAAACTGTCAAGATTTCTGCTGTCCCACCGCAATGCTCCTCATGCATTGTTAGGAGAGTCCCCTGCCAAGCTGTTCATCAAGCGCAATCTGAGAACCCGCCTGGATCTTGTTCAACCCGCGGGAGAGGGAAGGGTCGAGAAATGTGTAGAAAAGCACATCGACAAACACCACGGGCAACGGCCACGAACATTTGCAGTTGGTCAAAAAGTGGCAACCCTAGATTATCGCGCTCGTAGTAAGCGTTGGGCAGTTGGCGTCATTGAAAAAGTTCTCGGGCCACTGACCTATCTTGTACGTGTAAATTGTAAATTTATTTGGAAGCGTCACATTAATCAGTTAATTGACATGTCGGGAAATAACGTTCGTGATATTGTACAATGTAATTCGCCGTGTTTCGACGATTTTGTTTTTGATAACCGTTCCAACCTTTCGAACGACACTCATGCTCGTTATCCTACGAGAACTCGACATCCGCCAACCAGATATGGATGTGAGAATTAGGATTTGTTTGTAGGGAGGATTGTTATATATTGTGTTTGTGTTGCAATTACCACGTGTGCTCGTTGAAGCGTAACGACCGCTTTATAAGCACTCTGTATGCCGGAGAGGTCATTACAATAAATTACTCGAGGAAAGCGTGTATGTGGCTGTACCTGAAGGCAAATACTTTACAAAACGGAACGTCCGACCGAAAAATTCCTGATAGAAAAACACCTTGTCGACTCCACCCCGAGAACCTTCCAGCACAAGGCAAAGCGAATGATGGACTTTGTCAAAAAAAAACCCAACATCGATTTCTCTCCAACTGGCGAGCTTTTAATTGAAGGGCGCGTAATAAACGGCAGTCACATTGAAGATTTGGTGCATTCTGCCGTGCGGCCTAGGCGTCTGGCTTCAAAACCGATTGGTTGGAATGATTTTATGTCTGCCTTGGAGAAAGTCAACATGCCGTCAATGTTGTTTGGGTATAGAAAAGACGTGCCTTCAAGCCGTCGGCGCCCAGTCGTATCCACTTCAGGTCAAGCGAGGACAAGTCGGTTGGCGAAACGATGGATAAATCTGTAAAGTTTTCAAACGTGTACTTTTCGCCGTCGCATCGCGGTGCTTTTGGTGGAGTCAGTCGACTCTCACACGCCACCGGACGGAAAAGGGGTGAGGTGAAAAGGTGGTTGCAAAGTCAAGACACCTACACGCTTCACAAGCCTGTCCGTCGAAATTTTAAACGCTTGAAAGTGGTGGTCGGTGGTATAGACCACCAATGGCAGGCGGATCTCGTGGACGTTACGAGACTGAGTGCGTACAACAAGGGCTTTAAGTATTTGTTGACTGTGATTGATGTTTTGTCTAAATTCGCTTGGGTGATTCCAATAAAAACAAAAACGGGTTTAAGTCTTGTAAAAGCGTTTGAGAAAATCTTTAAAACAACAGATCGCAGACCGAAACGATTGCAAACCGACCGCGGAAAGGAGTTTGTCAATAACAAATTTCAAGCGTGGTTACGCAAATGTAAAGTCGAGTTTTTCACCACTTACAACGACGAAACAAAAGCGTCGATCGTAGAACGCTTCAACCGCACGTTGAAACAGCGCATGTGGCGTTATTTCACGCACACATCCAAGACCAAATACATCGAAGTTTTGGATGATTTAGTGGAGGGATACAACAATTCGTATCACCGGAGTATTCGAACAACCCCCGTGTCGTTGAACAGAGCCAACGAGGAAATAATTTGGCAAAACTTATACGGTGATTTACCGCGACCTTCTTCTCGGACTTGGAAATTTGTGGTGGGTGCACCGGTGCGGATCGCGGTCACCCGCGGAATGTTTAAGAAAGGTTATCTGCAAAACTGGTCAGAGGAAATTTTTTTTGTCAACACTCGCCGTCGAACAATTCCTCGCACCTATTTTTTGAACGATTACAACAGTGACTTAATTAGAGGTTCATTTTACGAAGAAGAATTACAAAGTGTGGAAAAGGATCTTTTTACCGTGGAGAAGGTACTGGAAAAACGAAAAAGGCGTGGGGTCGCGCTGAGCGATATCCAGTACCCGCGGACGTGGAAGAATGAGAAATTTAATGACATGTGGTTCGGAATTAGTGCAGGTGAACGCGCGCCAATTGCGAACTTTACCCTTCCCAATGGAAACTAAAAAAGTGGATCGGAAATTACGAATGGAATGAGAAAATTAATTAGGGTCGAAGGCAGTAAACGTTTTAAACGGGAGCTCCGCGAACTGGATGACGAAACTTACCCTCCCGAGGGCGGTGTAATCAAAAACATAGTCGCATTTGACCCTGTGACACGATTTACCAAAATTAATCTACCGCGAGGGTGTCGGATGAAGCTGTCACCTGATTTATGGCACTTGTTGGGGAACGATCCTACCACAAAGGCGGCGACGCTCGAAGCAGGGAGTCACACAGGCCGCAGGCCCTGTACACTTGAAAATCACGCGTTTTCTTCTATCTTTGTCTATTCTGACATTTTACACGGACGCATTGTGGGTGATTCAATCGTGCCATTGCTTAACACCATACCGGTACAAGGAGTACCTGGCGCGACTGTATTTAAAAGGTTCAACAGATTATCTTACCATCCAGTCAGAGCGAACACGATCCGCAGCATAGAACTAAGTTTAAGAAACGAATTCGGGGCCGAAATTCCTTTTGAAAGTGGTCGTGTGGTGGTTACACTTCACCTGAGAAAAAAACCTTTGCAATTTCAGTGAAATGCAACGCCATTGCGGCACTCCCTATTGCGTTCAAGACGATATTCGTGATTTTGAACAATATTACATGACACAAGCCGGTGGTGCATTACCTTATTATGCCGGTGGGCGACCGCAAAACGGCGCAGGTTTAGGTAGCCTATTCGCAACACTCGGTAGAGCTGTTTTGCCTATGTTGAAAAGTGGAGCGAAACACGTTGGGAAGCAAATCGTACAAACAGGGGCGCAAATGGCCGGTGACGTGTTGAGCGGGCAGTCTCCTAGGGCTGCCGCTATAAAACGCAGCAGAGAAGCGGGTGCGACATTATTGCGTTCGGTACAGCGCTCGTTCAGGAACCCTCCCGGTGAGCCAGGGTCGAAACGGCGAAAAGCAGCCAAGAGAAAGAAACGTGCCGCGGCCATCAGACGAAGCAAGACAGACATTTTCTCGTAACAACGACAACAGCAGCGGCTACAAAAAAAACGACATGGGCAGTCTCATAAACCAACATTCTGGAAAATGCACTAAAAGCGAACTTGACTTGTTCGCGATCAAACCGACTCAGGTCAGTGTCGAACAATCGACTTGGGTTAAATTCGCTCCGCTCTCCACTCTCAACGACGCAGGACCCATCGAATTTCTCATTTCCGGTTCCGGTGAATATTACATCGACCTGTCGAGTCTCATGCTTTTGTGCACAGCGCGTATCACGAAAGGCGACGGAACTGCGAGTAATACTTATGCGTATAGAGCCTACGTTGAAACACTACTGAACTTTGGGAACGATGCAAAGACCTCTCAATTAACAGCGGCAATGTGGCACCGCGATTCCGCGGGCCAGTTTGAGACGTTAAGCGCGCGCAACGGCGGTTTCACCACGCGTAAAACGCGCGCGAGTGACAGTCAAAACATACAAATGTTCGGCAAACTTCACTTGGATGTTGTATTTCAACCGCGGTTTTTGTTGAATGGAGTTGATGTGAAGATTCGATTAATCAGGAGCAAAGACGCGTTTTCTATCATGGCCGCCGCGGGATCAGATTACAAAACGAACTTACGTGACGTCCGCCTGTTTGTGCGCAAAATTACCCCCTCTGCCCCCGTGATGTTTGGTCATCTCAAGGCGCTCGAGAAATCTTCCGCGCTTTACCCGATTACACGTGCGACGGTCCAGGTTTACTCGGTCCCCGCCGGAAATCTCTCGACCACACACGACACATTTCTCAGTGGTCAGATACCTAGACGCGTGGTAGTTGGCTTCGTCGACAACGACGCCTTCAATGGAAGTTATGCAAAAAACCCGTTTCACTTTAAACATTTCGACGTAAACTACCTGGCGTTATACAACAATGGTAAACTAACACCCGCAAAGCCTTTGCAACCAAAAACAACACGTCAGGAGTTATTTGTCGTTATTTACCGGTCTCGGGGTGCAATTTTCGGACGAAGGAAACGGAATATCGTTCAACGATTACGCCCGCGGATTTACTCTGTACTGTTTCGATCTAACCCCTAGTCAAGCGACCGATGCCTCGTTTGAACTGGTAAAACACGGAAATATACGTTTGGAGGCGCATTTCGGAACGGCGCTGCCGAATTCTATAAATATTTTGGTGTACGCGGAATTCGACAGCATAATCGAAATAACGAAGCACAGAAATGTTCTTTTCAATTACGCTGCGTGAAAATGAATGAAAATGAAATAGCATCCGTGTTGCTCCGGGATCAAGTGACGCGAACTGTTTTTTATGGAGTTTACGCGCGAGATGAGCTAAAAACTTTATTCCACAACCACCACCCGTCGCCAAAAGCGTACATTGTAAATACCGATAAAAGTAACCGATCAGGTACACATTGGTTGGCGATTTATTTCGATGCAGGCGATGGCGCTGAATTTTTCGATAGTTTTGGACGCAAACCGATGCACCAAGAGTTTGTCGCATTTCTAAACAGAAACGCCACAGAATGGAAATGGAATTCACAAGTGGTTCAACATCCCCTTTCGGCTGCCTGTGGTCAACATTGTATCTACTTTGTACTGTTTCGCGCTCGTGGCCTACCCATGTCCACTATTGTCAAGTCGTTTTCGTCTGATCTGCTAAAAAATGACGCCATGGTGGACACCGTTGTTTCAAGTGTGTTGTAACTCTGTTTAATTTTTCGAATACAAGTCGCCGCACACACACACACACACAAAATGACGTCATTGTTTCCCCCCCTTCTTTAAGCACTCACCTTCGGTGAGTGGCTGCTTAGCCCCCTCTGCGGAGCAGAGGGGAGGGGGTTTGTGTTAAAAAAAGGGGGGCGGGGCGGTTGAGGAAGGGAGGGGGGTTATGGGTCTTCATCCGAAACCCGGCGACAAAGCGAAGGCACACCGAGTGGAGACAACTTAGTTTTATCTGTTGATAAGAATATGTTTTCCACGCGTGTGGCTTCTTCGCGAATGGAGGCCTCGACCAGATGCGAATAGCAGTAGTTGAACTCAAATGATTCTATATTTCCAATCAGCGGCGTCAGATAACCGACAGGCGAGAATACCGACTTCGACTTGAAACTTAAACCTATACCATCTGAGAGCAGATCAAAAGACATGTTTTTTGCTTGGTCTTCAATCAGGCAATCGTCTAGAGCAGTTGAAGTCGCCCAGTAGACAATTTGTACACGTGAGAAACCGTCCGAGGACGGTTTTGGCGTCATTAAAATATACGGAGACTCCGAGAACAAGCTTTTTGCAAGCTCTCGCAGCTCATCTTGGGTAAAGAACTCTCCTTTGGACCTCACGTACAGTGTTGCACATCGTAGCCTGGAACCTGTTCGAAGAGATAAAAATACGTCACAAACACACAATTGCAACGCAGGTCGGTGTTTGTTTACCTGCAGGAGTTTTTCTTTTGCAAATGTCCGCAAGAATTTCAGTTGCACTGCGTCGCTTGCTTTGGAAATCCATTGTGTCGGGGTGCAAACGTTTATTGAACGACATGTTTTTGTTTCGACGAGTTTGCTTTGGCTGTATATGGGACTGCGTCTATGCCGCAGATCGCTACACGCGGTCTTATTTATTACTGAAAAAGGAGGAAATGACGTCGAAATAGTTCAGCGTCCAGATGGTGCTGAACTCGCGCACACGGCTGTATGCCACGTAAATTGTTTTTCTCGCTCGCTCTCTCTCTCTCTCGTTCATCCGCTCCTGGTGGATATGCTGAGTTACGCATTTTTTTTATCAAATGATCGAGTACAAAACTCCCTTGTGCTTTTATTAACGCACACACGTACGCACGCACACCACGCACACCGCTCACACAAAAAGTGGCATAAGACAGAACGGTTAGAAAGCGCAAACAAACATCGGTTTACAAATCTAATGGTTCGGTAGATACACCGTCGGCCAAAACCTTACGTTTACAGTAAAAATGACCAATCCCACTGTGAGTTTGTTCATAGGTAAATATGCTTTGATTCAAAACTCGGAAACCTGTGTTTTTTCCCGATCCGCTCACACCGGTTTGTAGCACGTTGAGGTATTGCTGAAACGTAAGCGGATTTTGGAGCTTATTAATGCCTTTTGAGGTTTGTTTGTCGCCGTTTTCACCTTTACAAAAGTACGTTTTGGCTGGAAGGGCTACGATACCGCTTCCCGCCCATTCAATTTTGAACAGACCAGGCGTGCGAAGATCGAAGCGTTCGCGTTGCACGCAACAGGGTCGTTGGTGAAAGTGGCGGTTGGCAACGCGGGTTTCGATAAATTCAGATCGGTGAATGTCACAACACGGCGAAGGGAACCAAGTGTGCAAGGTGGAATAAAATTCCCGTTTCAAACACGGTTTAACCACCTGGTCCAGGGTACTTCCAGCCAAACCGACGTAAAGCGAGTCGGTATCAGTGACTGTGAGTTCATAATTTCTACGGTCGACAAAGCGGTCGAGAAAGTCGTAGTAGAACTGTAACATTCGTAGTTTTGCGTACTGGTAAACACTGAAACCGATATGGATGGGTAGATTTTGGTAGATTCTTTTCTTCTTTAGTTTGACCTCGTACAAATCATCGTTCACTTTTTCCAGATGGCGGAATTTTGAACAATTGATCGAACTTTGTGCGTCTTTTTCACATTGAAATAACGTTTCCATATGTTTGTGCTTGTTGGTGAGCGTTTTTCCGTAAGAAGAGTTGCCTAGGTAACGGAAGAACACATGTAATCACAAAAAAAACCTAAAAAAAATTACACCTAGAAAAATAACAAATTTGTTTTTAGCGGTGGGCAAAACTAACATCAACACATAACAAGAGTCATACCTAGCAGCTTAAACGTGTCCCCGATCAATTTTTTATCTGGTTGAACGTCCCCTGTTCGTCGCGCTGCCGTGACTGCGTCTACAAACGGCTTGAAACAGCGTTTCGATTCGTAGCAAATCACTTGATAAATGTGGATCACAACCAAACCGTGGGACAAATACCATCTCAACAAAGGCGTAGCCAACAAAATCTTTTCGCCTTTAATACTTCCAATCAAACAGCGACGTTTGGTAGACATGATACCATGCTTTTCTGCAAAACCGCACATATATTCACCAATATCAGCACGAGAAACATCTATGTTCTTGAAAATAGGACAGAATTCGCTGAAGTATTCTCGCTTCTCTGGAGGAACTGAAATGTCACACTCTACCAGTCCAAACAGGGCACCGGAACGCACAGCCTCTAGCACGTTCACAAAATTCCTGACCTTTGGAATGCGCAGTTTCTGAAACATGCGAGAAGCAACGAACTTGTGAACTGTCTTGTCACGCGACTGCAAAGCCTGCCACTCACACTCCCATGTATGAACCACAGTGTAACCGAGACGTTGGAAATAAGCGGTAATTTCCGCTGTTTTTTCACGAGCTCTCATCGGTTTATTTTTATCTGCAAAGCAAAATCGCGGTTCACAAACTCGACAGCCGTGATAGTAGCACCCGAAAAACTGATGGATTCTTTTTTCCGCGTGACAATACCCGTCTACTGGAATATTCCGCTTGCCAATACGAGAATCCCCGCCGTTGAAGTGATGTTGAATGAAAACCTTGTCCTTTTCTGAACAAAATTCCAACCATATACGAACAAGGTGACCGTGTCTGGAAGAATGGGAGACCGTAAAATGGTCTGAATCGCTCTCATAGGTGAGAACCGTGAAAAACAATGTCCCATGAGGCTGGGACATAGCCCAAACATATAATCCGTTGCAGTCCCAACCAATAACACTTTGACAAAGACGAGCTTCAACCTCGTATTTCACTGAACGTATTGCGGTAAGTCCGCGTTCGTGGTAGCGATGGAAAATGATAGCTGGTCCGCCGACAATATTTTGACGGACCAGGTTGAAAATGTGTTTAAGCTTTTCACCGAAAAGTGGAATTCCTATGTTTGGATCCATTGTTTTGAACAAATAGATTAGAGTTACGCCGGGAACGGAAAGAGCCTGTTTAAACGGTTCTACTCCAAGCGTCTTGTAAAAATTGGAGAGTTTCGAAACTACCTCTACAAAAGGCACCACGTCACGGTTGTTATACCAAATGAGATAATCTTTGAGTGATGTCATGCCTTCAGACCGCCAAGTTTCTAAACAGCTCTGATAACGCTCATCTGAAATTGTAGATCGATGAAGAGAACTGTAGAAAGATTCTTGTGAAGGTAAACAAGTTTCATTTAATCTCTCAATATTTGTCATGTACTCGTAAGGAAAATCACCCTTCAGTTGCTTGCATTCAAACGCGCGCAACAACTTGTCGTATGAGCAGTTTGCCGCCACGTAATTCCGCAAGTCCAGAAATTCGAAACACCTTGTTTTTATAGACAAATATTGATTGTTCCGTTTCACCACATTCAAAATCTTATCGGTTTTTAACAAAGCGGGAAACAAAAATCGCTTTATCAGTTGTAAGTCATATGAACCGCCATTGAAAGAGATCACAGTGGTATTGGTTAGGTAAAGATTCAAGTCACTCTGCAGTTTGGACAACGGGTGCTCTTCACGATCACATTTTTCACGTTCACAACTGTCTCGAACAATTGTCTCCAACTGTCTGATGACGCCCGAAAAACGCTGAAGCAAGATCTTTGAGCTGGCGTTTCGAATTTTATGCAAGTAACCAACAAAGCGTTCGACTAACTCCTGACTGCTTCCTTCCGACACCAAACACCGCGATGCTTCATACCCCGGGACAGAAGAACAAAGCGACACACTCAAAGGTAAGTGTTCGGCTACATATCTGGTTTTGGGCGCCGCAGGGGGAAGACTCGCAGTAGAGAAATAACTTTCGAAATCAAAGCAAACGAAGAATGGGGACATGTTCATCGATAAATCAACCACGACCCCGGCGTCTGCAAGTCTTTCGGCCATGCTTTTCGGAGAAGAAAAATACCCAAACTTATAAATTTCTTTCGTTAGCATAGTGCAGGTGGCTTGGTGCTGCGCACAGTTTACACGGTGTGTGAACGAAGCTAAGCAAACCCGACAGCAGTATGTTGAACAGTATCTGTTTAGGTCGTGGATCAAACTGAAGTGGGTTTGGAATAAGTTGAGGTTTAAAATTGGATCATGCTTCTCACTTAGACGGGCTACACTTCGCCATTTGAGTTTACATTTCGATTGTTCTCCCGGCATTAACTCAAAGACATTTATGTTGACTTGAAAAAAATTCTCCAAATTGGGCAAGTCTTCCAATGTCACACCGGGAAAAATAGCGCTTTTTTGCTCAACGTGCTGTGAGAATTGTTGACACAGTTCACGTGCTTTAGTACTAACCCCTTTCACAAGGTTTGGGTTCAAAAACAGCGCAAGACATCTGAAAAAGCACAAATTATCCCGGGAGTTTTGTTCAGCGCACGCAGTCCTGTATTTCGTGCGACGTACAGAGGCAATTCGACACCATGACCAATAAGCGGCGATGACAAATAATATACATACAGGGTGACGTTTAAAACCTCCTTAACTTTCCAAGAAGTATCCGGTCGTTCCAATCGAACTTTTTCTGAAACATCCACATCTCGCAAAGCGGCGAAAAACGTTAACAACTCATCACGCGTGCGAACTGTATAAGGCGCTAGGAAGACTTGGAAATTATTAGGTGACGAGTGAAAAAAACGTGTTTCCCCCGAGTGATTTTCCAGGGTAAACCCAAAACCAGCATTAATACGAAATCTTTCACTTCTTGCGGATAATTTGTCATCGACAATGTCACCAACTCTAGCCCAGTCAAGCGGAAGGCGGTAATTATAAACACTCGTCAGTTTCCCTCGTCTTTGGAAGTTTTGGATTGCTCGCCCATTGTCAGATACCAGATGGCTGCTGATAACAGCGCTGCGGTCGTCAAAGTCAGACCGGGATGAAGGCGCAACGGATCGCAACCCTGTATCGCCTCCACCAGTTCCTTCGCCGCTTCTTCCACTGAGAACAAACACAAACCGTTTCAGTGGTCTGCTACAGAGATAAGAATGTACACAAAACACGCACCTACCCCTCTGCACTTCTCTCCGCTCTTCTGAAGTCTCGGGTGAATAGGAAACAACATTTTCACTCTCTTCATCTTTACGCAAGGCTTCGTCGCTGGAAAAAAAGAAAAAAAGTTACCTATAGCAGATGATTTCACCACCCAAAGAAAAAAAAACTTACTCAGGTTCTAAAACAAAAAAACAAACAAACAAGTGGTTACCATAGTTCGTCGCAGGCTATGATCTGAGAAAGTGTAAATTCCGAGTCTTCAGAGCACCGAGAGACATCCAACTGACTGTAAGAATAAACGACAAAATAGAAATAATTGTATTGCATGATCCGGCGCGCGCTTATACAAACCTCTCTTGATTCATCAAAGTTGTTGTTTCAGCAGTCTCCGATGTTTCAGGATGTAGTGTTGGACCCAATTCCACAAAAAAGGGGTCAGAACTGCGACACAAAGGGGAATTAAACTTCGAAAATATGTATTTTTTTTATTTGTCACCTTTCAACGGGGAACTCGTGAGGAACGCTTTCACTCGGTGTTCTGCATTCTATGTATTGTGGAGTGTTTAAAAATCCATTCTCGGTCTGTGTTGAAACATTCTGACCTTCTCCGAAAAAAAAAGTTTCGTCACCGCAGCTTTCGCCGTTGCCTTGTAGCAAAAACCTTACAAAACAATGTACAACATTTTTTTTTTTTTTTTCCATCAAAGAATCTTTTTTCTTACATTACGTCCTGTGCAGAAAAATCTGTATTCGGCGACTTGGTAGTTTCACCAATTAATAGATGGAAAAAAAAAAAAAATGTTGTACATTGTTTTGTAAGGTTTTTGCTACAAGGCAACGGCGAAAGCTGCGGTGACGAAACTTTTTTTTTCGGAGAAGGTCAGAATGTTTCAACACAGACCGAGAATGGATTTTTAAACACTCCACAATACATAGAATGCAGAACACCGAGTGAAAGCAATTAATAGCTTGACCAATACTGGAAGTACCATGTTTTGTTTCGTCAGATCTTTCGCAACAGAAAAACTATTGTTATAACCGACAAAAAAATCACACAAATATCTTACAACCTAATTTTTTTTGCAGTGTTGGTGTCAATGTTACATGGTTCTTCTTCTGCCGGTGGTCCGTTTTCACACCTAGACAACATTACGAAAGACATAAGTTTTGTTTTTTTATTTCATCAATTATATTTTACCTCAATCGTTTCACACATTTCGCCGCATTCGCTTGACTGTCGATTGTCTCCACTTCCTCCGTCTGAGTTTCAGCATTCGCAAATGTTTGTAGAGATTTTTGCGGATACTGCAACTTGGTACAACTTTGCTTTACGTGACGCTTTAAGTTGTTCTTGGTACTAAAGCTGTAACATAAACAAATATCGTAACAAAAAAACGACACAGAAAACACAAAACAATGTAACAAAATACCTTTTTTTACAGTGTTCGCACACGTTCTCGACGTCACAGAGAAGGACGTGTCTGGATAACTGTGCTTCATTCCAAAATTTCGTTTGACAATTAGGACAAACAATCATACGCTGTGCGTTTTCCATTATACCCAAAACTGAACGCACCAGCACTTATTCCAACTTCCAAATTGAACGAAACACGTGGTGAAACTTTTTTTATAGCCGAACTTTTTTCCGTTTACTTTCATACCCATGAAATGGTGCAATCACCTTCTTCTAACAGATTTCTCCCGCCAACTACAGCTCATGAACGGCTTCCCTAGCTAATGTGAAATCGGTTGTGAACAAAGCAAGAAATCAATCTAAATTCCCGGTAGTATGAATGATAAAACACTATTTTCCAACAATAACACATACGTGAATCTAAACAAGGAAGGGATTCAGAAGGCTATTGATAACGGGTTTCACCACTTCCCGCGAAACAGCTTGGGGATGATAACGCCATTGCTACATCGCCATAAATTCATCCAACTTCCAGTAGGTGGAATGACACAACCCTATTTTTCCCCCTAAAAGAAAAACATTCCTGTTCAACAGGGGAGAGGTAGTTGCGCGGGAAAAACACTTGACAGTTTTGAAAATGTCACACGCATGCTTTCAAAATTAATAAGCACGAAAACACTCAACAGCTTAGAAATTAACATACTCCTTTCAATTCCTTCCGCCACAAAGCCAGGGACAACCGCATATTCTTTCAAGAAAACATATTACACCATCATGTGAAAGCGATCACAACGATTGACCTAAAAAACATGTTACGAAACTTACCTGTTAAACACCGATGAAATCACACTGCATTAGAGAATTGAACACTCCCCACTGGTTAACATTTATTCTCACCTACACACAGTGGCGGAAAAAAAGCTCTAATTTTAGTCTAATATCACACAAATTTATCTTTAATTCTCAAACCACATGCCTCTCACACACACACCCGACTTTCTCAGAACTCTTGCGGAAGCCCGAAAGCGTGAAGCCCGAAAGCTAAAAGGGCTCTATTTTAGCGGAGAAGCGGGCTCGGAGCTAAAGATCTGATAGGAGGAGGGGGACATTTTTCGGAGCCAAGGACCTTATCGGAGGAAGACCTACATCCGAGGAACTATTGCTGCATCTTCATGGCGAGCCTATACTACTCACATTGTGTAAACACATTCTATTGGGAATGGTTTCCGTTTATTGAAATTCTACTCCAATCAATTTCCCATTATTAAAACTATATTTTAAGAAGAAACGGCCACAATCACTTTCGGAGGTTGACTCAGATATTTTGTGTTCTGGAAGCTTTGTTTACACGCGTTTAGTTTGACAGCATCGACAATGTTAAAATTACAGTCGTGATTTCGAAATTTGCAACCGATAACTTGCTAAATCGAAGAGTTAAATCGACATGTTCAATCACACAAATTTTCTCACAAACAAAGACTTATATACTCGACAAATATTATTTAATTGTATCCATTCTGGCGAAAAAACTGAGCCCTTGCAACGACATCATTTGAGTAATCATTATGGTTTGTTCCTTTATCCAGTTTGTCCCAGGAGCGAACGTTGCGAATGCCAAAGTTGTAAGCAGCAATTCCGCCTTGCAGTTGCTGATCAACTCCCAAGGTGGGGAATTTTGCTTGAACTTGAACAATAAAGTTGATCAGGATCTGTGTGCCTTGGAGTACGTGGGTCATAGAATTCCAATCTTTTAATTTGTGATATCGTTTGTCAATCTATAACATATAGTTGCTTGTTCATCAAAACCCCAGGCGTTTCCATGGTCACCCCAACCGTTCACCAAAGCTATTCCGGCCAGACTTTAACGACTGATGATTCCTGAAACATGAAAACATTTCCAATGCAAATTTCAACACACATCGACCTTATGATTGTTTTCCCTTTAACCACTGCGAACGTGTGGTGTGTCATGGTAAATGCAAACAGCATCATACTGTGGGGGCGATTAATATACCTGCTATGATAGAGGAATCCATGTAACTGCTTGTGGCTGCCGTTAGTATGATTGACTTGTATACGTTTATTGTGGTAAGATCTGTTGAAGACATTTTAATACAAGGCAGCAAGCCAAAAGCTTATATGGTGACCACTCTTAAGAAGATATTTCGAATACGCCGGCTTGATGGTAGTAGCTTTGGCTTCCTAATTAAAGTAATCAACCCCATGCTGTTCGAACCACAGTAAATACAAACTGCTAAAGTAATTGAAGCGAAACAACTCGTCGTAAGTTATTTTGTCACTTTTTGTATATCCTAAGTAACAATGTTAGTTTGTATTAAAAAAAAAACACGAATGCAAACCAAAACTCAAAACCTGAAAATTCAGAAAATTGGCAACATTTGAAGACAACAGATCGACTCTTACCAAAGAGTAAACTATTCAATGATATTTTTGCTCAAAGATGCTCTGAAGAAAGTGCGAAGTAAACCCACACATTAGAATTCACACAGAATAAAAACCTTTAAGATGAAGATTTTTTGCATCAAATGTTTCCTGTTAAATTCAGATGTCAAAAGTCGTACACTTGGTGTGCACTTTGGAGAAAATTCCTTCATGTGCTCATTTCGTTTAAAAGCGTTGAAAAAAAAACGCGAATTGGGCAGATATGTTTACATTCAAATAGAAGTGAAACCTTTCAGATGCGAAATTTGTGAAAAGATTTGACCAACAAATGCCCATGTCAAAACGCTCAAAGGTATTCAAACTGGAAAGAAGCCATACAAGTGCAACGTGTGTAATCAAGCTCTCGACACAAAATGGAGCCTGGTCGCACACGTCCGGATACACAATGCTGATAAACCTTTCAAGAGTAAGTTTTGTTTAAACAAACTTGCCCAGAAAAGCACTCGATCCTTCCACGTTTTTACCCAACCAATACAGGAGAGAAACCGTGTACAACATATGTGATAAAGCATCCACAAATCCAGACAATCAAACAAAGCACATCCGAATCTACAATGAAAAAAACAAACATTATAAGTGAATTGTTGCCATCAGTTATATGCTTATCCTTATATTGACATTTGTGACAAATTGGTAACGTTTAGAATACATGCCATGAACATACCCTTAACAAACGTTTTTTCAGCGCCGAACAAGAGTATCTCATTCTTTACATTTTGAAAAACGCCAATTTTACAATTGGAAACACTGTTATGGTTATCTCCGACATAGGGAACGGCTGTAGTTTTCGAAAACTGTGTTTTGGTAAATGACTGTTTGTAGTAGGTTTGTGGTTGTTTTTGAAAGATTTACTTTTCAGTAAGTGAGTTGACAAATATCACATCATGCATGTGGGCGTAGATTTTATTGAAGTAGATACCAACGATTTTTGGTCAGATATGTTTTGTTAGGATTTTATGGAAATTTTTGTCAATGAAACAAATTTGATGGCACGGCTCATTAGGTGATATTTTATTCTAATTTTGATGATGAGCAGAGCTTAGTTGAGCAGTTTGTATGTTTGATCAAATACATATAGTTAGTCAATTGGGTAATTGTCGGACAGTTAAAGTTATGGGGTAATTAGTGGACGCTACCAAAGGAAAAAACCTATGGTTCCCTCAAACTTTATCTGGTGCATGTGGTAAGTTGGAAGCCTGCAGTAGTTAAAAATACCATGTTTTGTTTCTTCTGTTAAACAGTGATAAAAAATAGAATTTTTTGTGAGGGGGATTCATTTCACGTAAACTTTTTCAAACTAAGTGCATATGGTAATTTGTTAAAGTTTAGCAGTGTTTTAATGATTTGAAATTTCATTTAGGAAACACTGGCAGGTCAAGCCCTAAAATTTTCAATGAAGGTTAAACTCAAACATCTACCTAGTATGTCCTCTTAGAAAAATGCATCTAATATTTACCCCATGCACATTTTTACATTCAGGGGTAATTATTAGACACTGACACTCTGTATTAATATCATAGTACCAACTGTTTTGAGTGGTTACAACCAGAATTAATGCAATATAGGGATGTGGGATGTGGGTAAATCAAAATAACAAGTTTGGATGATTCAAATTCTAAGCTATTCAAATCTAAATTCTAATTTAAGATTGAATAATAGGATTTAGTTTTGTAACTTTTCCTTAAATTTAATCATTAATTGTTCACCTATTTCCTGTGTATAAATATGGCTTCAATGCCATGTAACAGTATTAAGAGATTATTACACTCATGCAGACCTTCGAAAACAGTCAATTATTCTATTATGCAACCAGCAAAAACAGAGTGTTATGCAGTATTTTGGATTCGAATAAACTATGGACAGTAAAAACTTAAATTATCTGCCAACATAGTTGCAAGTGACTGATACTTTCATTTTTAAAGGGATGTATCAGGTTTTACCCAACACAAAGCAAAACGAAATAATTCTAGATGTAATGTCAAAATTTGCAACGTTTGTGAAAAACGTCCGAAAATTAGCCCATTTGACTATAGTGTTTTACTTGTTTGAGTATTACTCAAATGATTATGCCATTGTTGATTCAGCATATGAGTCCATAGCTGAAACCTCGACATTTTCTAAATCACACCTATTCATGGTTGGAGTCAATTGATTGGACTTTCACATTGGGCTGAGTAGAATACAACTTGGTGGAAAATACTAGCATAAAATTTTACCAATTCTGTATATGGTTGTTTTGCTAATGGATGCTTTGGCAATTGGATTAACACTTAACTTTTCTTGGGTACTTTTGTTTACTTGTGGCAAATCCAAGTTTCATATATGCTTTTTTGAATGCTATGCATGACTGCACATGACAAAGAAAAACAAATTAATGCAAATAAACAAACATAATAATTATAATATATAGTACCAGTAACGGTTGTATCAGTTTTTGTTCGATTTTCAAGGTCATTTTACTATTTTAAAACTGCAGAAATTCCTTTTTTTTTCATTGAAATTTTTCCCTTTAATGGACCAGTGTGACAAATTTGTCATGTTTCAAAAACCCAAACTCCCCACCCCAAATTACAAATATTTCTTACGCAGGTATATAAGTCTCTCATTGCCACACCAAATTATTTTTTTCTTTAAATTTAATAATTCTGTCCATAGATGGTTAAGAACATCTGTTTGTAAAATGCTTATGATTAAAACTCACAACCATTATTCAGAAGTGTTGTTTAGTCGTATTTTTATCTAATGATTGCAACCGTCAGTTTGTCACCTCGTGCATTTGTTAGATTTAAACCCCCTGCTTGGAAGTTGGCACGTTTTGTGTTCTCGTCATTTCACTTTCTGTGTGTTTCATAATCGCCGAACTGCACTATCCACTGCAGACAAAAACCACTCCGTAAAACTTTTAATCGCAACTCTAAAACTTCTTTCTCTTCCTTTGGCACTTTAACCTTTAAATATTGATACATCTTTCAACTTCTTTACACGCAGAACTTTTTACGTACTCGGATACACTCCTACGTACGAACATGTAATTACAGAATTAGTAACGTTATTTGTCGAGATATTTGGTGTATTTTGACAAAGGCCACATGAAACATGGCAAGGAAACTGCATATACTCATAACTTACTTTTACAAACCTTTTTGTGGTTTTTGTGGCGTATTATATCGATTCAAATTGTTTCCAGACAAGCGAAAATATTTTTTTTGCTTTGTAGTCAGCAAAAGTATAGGACTGATTTACATTTACACTGTAACTTAGAATTGTGTGATCATTGCTACTATAGGCAAGAAGTTCAAGCAGAAAACACAAAACAAACAGAAATGGAACACTTTTACTGCAAGATTTGTGAAAAGTCGTTTCAAACCAAAGATTTACTGGAAAAGCATGACTTCATTCACACAGTGGAGAATCTATTTCTCCGTGAAAAACATCAAAGAGCATCCATCAACATCCACAAACGAATTTCTACTGGAGAAAAACCCTATAAATGCACGTTTTGTTCGAAAATGTTCAGCCAGAGTGGAAATTTAAGCAGACACATTCGGACTCATACTGGAGAGAAACCTTTCAAATGCACATTTTGTTCAAAAGCGTTCAACCAAAAAGCACATCTAAGTTCACACATTCGGACTCATACTGGAGAGGAACCTTTCAAATGCAATTTTTGTTCGAAAGGTTTCAACCAAAGAGCACATCTAAGT
Organism: Ascidia mentula; assembly: GCF_947561715.1. NCBI lineage: Eukaryota > Metazoa > Chordata > Ascidiacea > Phlebobranchia > Ascidiidae > Ascidia > Ascidia mentula. The sequence goes on along the minus strand of NC_138570.1, from coordinate 16,820,129 downwards.
TCGCACATTCGTACTCATACTGGAGAGAAACCTTTTAGGTGCGAATATTGCGAAAAGTGTTTCATAGCCAAATCGACACTCAAAGCCCACAAACTAACTCACACTGGGGTGAAACCTTTCAGATGCGATTTTTGCGAAAAGTCGTTTAAAACGGCATCGGAAGTCAAAAAACACAAACTAACTCATACGGGAGAAAAACCTTTTCAATGCACATTTTGTTCGAAAGCATTCAACCAGAAAGGACATTTGAGTGCACACATTCAAACCCACACTGGAGTGATTCCTTTCAAATGCACATTTTGTTCGCGAAGGTTTAACACGAAAGGAACTCTAAGCAGTCACATTCGGACACATACTGGAGAGAAACCTTACAAGTGCATGTTTTGTTCCAAGGTGTTTGGTCAGAAAGGAAATCTAAGCAGACACATAAGGAATCATACTGGAGAGAAACCTTGCAGATGTGATTATTGCGAAAAGTGTTTTACAGCCAAATCGACACTCAAGCGCCACATACTAACTCATACTGGAGTGAAACCTTAAAAATGCATGTTTTGTTCCAAGGTGTTTGGTCAGAAAGGAAATCTAAGCAAACATATTCGGACTCATACTGGAGTGAAACCTTTCAGATGCGATTTTAGCGAAAAGTGCTTCACAACCGCATCAAAAGTCAAAAAACACAAACGAACTCATACCGGAGAGAAACCTTTTAATTGAATATCTTGATCAGAGGTGTTTAGCCTCAAAGAAAATCTAACAAAGCACACTCGAACTCACACGGGGAAAAGTGTTTCGCATCCACCTCCCATGTTAAAGTTCACAGACTAACGCATACCGGAGAGAAACCGGAAAATACTAAAACCCGGTCGGCTAATTTAGCACCAACTCCTGGGGTGCGTCACAATCACTACGTCACTGTCGTCCGACTGTTACATCACAAATGTGATTGCTGAGGTTTTATATTAAAAGGCTGTGTGCAGTGACACGGTTTAACTATGTTTATTATTATTGCAAGTTAATATCTTTTCTTTCTTCATTAACTTTCAAGCCAGATATAATTTTGTTTTTGTGCATATTAATGAAGCCAAAAAGCCCATATGATATGTAACTGAATTGTAACACTAGTGCATATCTTTATTAACTTACAAGCCAAATTTCTGTTTTGCTATTGCAGACATAGAAAAGAAGACACTGGAAGTACATTCACATTGTTGTTTTTATTTAGATATCACCAATAAACAACCAACAGATGTATTTCTTGTTGTTTTTGTAAAAAAGGGTTATAAAGCCTTAGCACAGCATAATGGCATATCCACCTCACTCGATGACCAAGCGATTGCACTGGCTAGGGTTTTGCTACCTTCACACAGCAGAGTGGCATATACACCTCACTCGATGACCAAGCGATTGCACTGGCTAGGGTTTTGCAACCTTCACACAGCAGAGTGGCATATACACCTCACTCGATGACCAAGCGATTGCACTGGCTAGGGTTTTGCAACCTTCACACAGCAGAGTGGCATATACACCTCACTCGATGACCAAGCGATTGCACTGGCTAGGGTTTTGCAACCTTCACACAGCAGAGTGGCATATACACCTCACTCAATGACCAAGCGATTGCACTGGCTAGGGTTTTGCAACCTTCGCACAGCAGAGTGGCATATACACCTCACTCGATGACCAAGCGATTGCACTGGCTAGGGTTTTGCAACCTTCACACAGCAGAGTGGCATATACACCTCACTCGATGACCAAGCGATTGCACTGGCTAGGGTTTTGCAACCTTCACACAGCAGAGTGGCATATACACCTCACTCGATGACCAAGCGATTGCACTGGCTAGGGTTTTGCAACCTTCACACAGCAGAGTGGCATATACACCTCACTCAATGACCAAGCGATTGCACTGGCTAGGGTTTTGCAACCTTCGCACAGCAGAGTGGCATATACACCTCACTCGATGACCAAGCGTTTGTACTGGCTACAGTTTTGGAACCTTTACACAAAAAAGTGGCATATGTTTTTGCTGATTTTTGTTTGCAATTGTTAAGATGCTGATTAACAATTGAACAATACACATACAAAGAGTATTTTTCTAATGATCGCCGCCTTCATTTGCACATGCTTTGCATGGCTGTTTCAACATTAGGGGTATTAAAGCAATTGCCAGAAATCACTTTAAAAATTTCAAGTCTACAGCTCTCCATGCAAGCCTTTTGCTCAAGACTTTTTCCAGTTGCTAGCCATTTGGCATACATACAGATCATAACTCCACAGCTTGATCCATCAAGCTGTTTTGTTCTCTGTGGAGTTTCCAAAGAAGCAACTTCCCAGCCAATTGTTTTTGTTAAGAGATAATTTACCATTTCCTTTGCAGTTTGAACATTGTTGTCAGTTTCTACACAAGGCATTGTCAAAGGATCAATATAAATTAATTTTTGGTTGGAGATATCAAAGGCAAGCAAAACCCAATGAAAACCTGAAGGGTTCCAAGGTATAAAAATCATTTGTTTTTCCTGCAAATTGATTCCTTCCCAAACTTTTTTGATTGAAGCCTTTCTCTGTAATGTTTGAGCCACAGTAGAACAAACATATAGTGTGTGTTGGTATATGTTAGTTAATTGCCATAGGTAGCTGTTGATAACTTCATCATAAAGCCAACCAACATTAAATCTGCTGTCATGATTTTTAAGTTCACAAACTTCGGTTGGTGGCAGTGCATCATCCAAAGATTTTAACTCCAACAGAGAAATTGAATGAGGGCCATGCTTAAAAACCATACTGCAAGGATTTAAGCCTGTTATATGAGCAGTGATGTTTTTTTGCACCACTAACTTTGTGTTTTTTACTTTATCCATAAAATTCCCATCAGAAGATTTATTTTGGTCAACATGTGCTGTCGCCTTTGGTGTTCTTGGTTGTACACTTGTCTTGGACTTAGGAAACAAAGTGGTTACCTGATGCAGTGGTCGCATTAGGTTTGCAAACTGCCCAACTCGTGAAGAAAATGGGTTTGGCTTTGGTCGCTTGCGAGGCAACTCATCATGAGAGCCTTTTCCAGAGAATGTTGATTTCCGCTTCCTTTTCAAAGATTTAACCTCAGGAGACCGAGTTATTCGAAGGCCAGCATCGTAAGAACATGCATTTGAAAATTTTGCTATCACTGATTCAATATTTGAAATGCCTTCATCCAAAACTTCTTTGGAACTGACATCATAAGAGAGGTCTATCAAGTGCTTCATCAAATCAACAAACTTTTGATGGCTTTGTTTGCGACCTGTGGTTTTATCAGTAACCACAGTATTTTCATGTTCTGGTTTTGATTGACTTGCATTGGTAAACTTGATTTCTTCATTTTGAACCATGGATTGGGTAACAGTCTCAGTTGATAGTGGGTTCACAACAATTGGATCCAATACCATGTATACAGAGTTGGAGAACCAATCTGGCAGACTATACCATCCAACATCTGCATACTTGTTAAAAATTGCAAACATATGTTTGCATGGTAAAAAATTGTGCAAAAAATCAACACATGTGCACTTAGGAAAATCATTATTGTTGCCCAAATTTATAGTGTATATTTGAGAAGATAAACTGCTTACCACAGTAAACATTTCCTTACCACAGTCTACCCTTTTGCATATTGAACTTGGCTGAATGTTTGCAGCCTCTCCTATACGCTTAACGCAATGTTTTACCACCTTTTTTGGTCGATTTCGAAGAAAACTTGGAACCTCTACATTGTAACTTCTGTAATTGTCAGAAGATCTTAAGTTTTCTTGCTTGTATCTAAAAAAAAAGAATTGAAAAATAATGTAGAATAATTTTAATTGCCACTTCACAACAGGTTTTGAAAGGCTACTTACTTCTCATATGCATTAGGTAGAAACTCCTTGTGTAAAATTGTGATTAGGCCAGATAATGATTTGTCTGTCCTAAATCGCACATGACATTCTTTCAATACACGGTTCTGTCTCTCAACACCGTTGTTCGTGCGAATCAAGACTTTTAACTTGTCTGCCCTGTAGAGCCACAGCCATTGCTGAAAAAAAAATTTATTAGTTGAGTTTACACTCTAAGATATACATTATTCTCATATCAATACTTCTTTTTGTTTGAGCCAAATGTTTGTGAAATACTTTTGCAGTTTTATATTGTTTTTCCAAACTGAACTTGATTGAAAGAGTTGCAGTGCCCTGTTGTAGCTATTTTCACATTCAGCACTAGCAACCCCTCTCATAAGAGACAGAACTTCATCCTTGTCTGAACCGACTTGGTTTTCAGATTTTTTTACCCATCGCTCCCATGCTTGTTCTCGATGAAAATCGCAAATGAGGACATGGGTATCTAAAATTTAGTTGAGTTTTGACGTTGAGTATAAATTTCATTCGAGACATTACATGGAATACGTATACCAGAAAAAATGCTTTCAATCGCATGGATTTCAGCATCACATTTATCAACCATAAAATATGAAGGATTCCATTCAGGATTCCATTGTTTTAATACGGTCAGTGCTTCTTCAATGTCTAATTGCCGTTCATTTTGTGTTATAAAGCTAGCCACAACTTGGTACCCAACATTGGTTTTCACACAGAGGAAAAATAATGGAAGTGCATATTTGGATGTCTTGTATGTTGCATCCATCAAACAAATGTCTTGGCCATAGCGCAGAAGCAGTCTGCGCTGCCAAGCAAACTGATGGATAAACAGCATGTTTTTTTCTGATTTAATGACAGGTCCTGTTTCTCCACCAACTACTTCTGTTTCAGTGCCAGCAACATACGGCCGAAAGAATATTTTGTCTTCAGGATCTCCAGTCTTTACCCACTCATCTACCAAGCACTGAACATTGGCTTGATCAATTTTTGCAAGTCGGTGTTTAGAAAATGCATGGTAGTAATGACTTTGAATATCCTTTTTGGTTGGAAAAAATCTTCTGTTTGAAGTAGAGGGTGGATTGTTACTTTTAAAAAGTTCATGGATGACATAATGTTTAAGGCTTCTTTGAATTTCGTCAACATTGCTTACACCTTCTGTGACCAATTCATCTATTTTGACAATTAACCTTCTGTCAACAGGTTGAAGGAAACCAGCCGCCTTAGAAAAATATGCAAAATCATTTACAAAGCCTTGGGTTAAAATATTTGAAAACGTTCTTACTTCTCCTATAACATGGCCTGTGTGGTCATCCTTTGCGGGAAAGCAAATACTACATGCTTGTTCCTTTATTAAGTGCTTATCATTACTTTGAAGCAAATCTTTTATTATGACACTCATTGTGTTCATTTTAGTCATACACTGTGATGAGATCTATTGAAAACATAGTCACAATTATTACAGATAAAAACAAACTGAAAATATGCACAGAGTTATGTACCTGAAACTGTGGAAACTTTACAATATTCTGGATTGAAATTGTTGCACTACAGTTTTTTTTTTTTTTGTTCCTTGAATGCACAGACGCTTTCTGCAAGAATTCGGATGATCTTGCAACTTTAAATACAAAATTTAAATACTTGGTAAATTTCACATTGTGCTATCATATTATTTTTAACTTGATACACATACATGTTTGGGTGTGGAGGCCTGACGCATTTGATTTTTTATCTTGTTGCGATCTTTTGCATGCTGGCATTCCAAGATTTTACTTTGCAGAATGATATAGGGGGTATATGAGCTATTGTCCCAACGAATGCGGCTTTTTGAAATGTCTACAGAAACAAAAAGCATAATCAAAAACTTATTGTGTAAAGATCAGAGAAGTAACAATTTCCTGAAAAAGTGCCATACCATAGGATTTCTTTGTTAAAGTAATGAATTTTGCCAATGTCGAAACTTCAAATTTCTCAACTAACATATTTGCTTCGTCAATAGAACTAGCCCACTGTAAAATTACTTTGATAACTAACAGCTGTACACTATACACTTAAATTGAACAACCTGCAAGTTTTGCCCAGTATCTGCATGTGATGTTTTTATGGCACTTTGCTAAAACAAAGTAAAAACAGTTACCCATGAGAACTATTTCTGAGAAAAAACAACTTAACTAACCATGTTGTTTATTTCATTTTCTGGTTTGAATTCAGTCTTAACCAGATTTACTAAATGTTTGGTTTCCTGTGATAAACCTGTATCTCTCAAATTAATGACTTTTCTAATTGCTTTACTAGTCTTTTCCATGAAATACTTCGTTCTCTTGTTCTAAATGCAAGATATAATAGCAAACCAATCATCTGCAGTCAAATAACAAACACATACTCACCACATTCTGAAACTTGGAAAAAAGAAAAACCTCAGATATTGTAATTTTATACTGATACAAGCTGTTAGCACCAATCTGATTTCTGTCAAAGTGCCACAAAGATTCGTAGCAATCAGAATGGGCAATAATGTAAGGGATGCCAGCATCATTCCAGTGTACTGAGCTTTTATGCAAGTCTGTGACAAAAAATAAATAGTTTGCCTACATTGAAGTGAAATAAATATCTTACCATGTGATTTGACAGAGGGGTCTTTCAAAGTTAGTGCAAAAGATTTTTGAAACTGATGTAGCATTGTTACAGCTTCATGTTTAGATTCATACCACTGGTGAAGTAGAATTGATTGAAATTGAGGAAAAAATGGCCTGTAACTTTATTTCAGAAACAAGCATTTCTGCTGTAAAATGGGAAAATTAAAAAATTTTACAAATATAATTATTTTTGCAGAATTTCCTAAACAACAATTTGAAAGTGCTTGCAAACCTTTTGCACCACATTGCAATGTTTAAAGTCCAAATCGTCAATGAACTCTTCACAACGGACACTAAAGTAAATTTTTCGACAAAAATAGAAGTTAGAAAGTAAAGGAAATTTGCACAATTTACCTTCGCATTTTCGTAGATCGAGTCGGTCGAAACTAAATAAAACCACGAAAAGGAGTAGACCAAACGCAAACAGTCCAAACTTGTCTGACGTGTCACTACACACAGCCTTCAGATATAAAACCGCAGCAATCACATTTGTGATGTAACAGTCGGACGACAGTGACGTAGTGATTGTGACGCACCCCAGGAGTTGGTGCTAAATTAGCCGACCGGGTTTTAGTATTTTCCAGAGAAACCTTATCAATGTGTTTAGCATAGAAATCAAAAAACATATATTCTAACTCACACCGATGTTTAACCTGTGTAATGTTTTGCTAAAAAATGTTCAATAAAAAAGGTCAAAATGTTCAAAGAATCTTAAGCAGACACGTTTGATATTGGAGTGTGCCTTCAGACCCACCTATTACTGATATCGGTAGTTTAGTGTGTCGTGTTGGTCCTGTGGTAACCGCAAATTTTCGACGCACGCACGCATGATCTCCAAACAAGGTATTTGGAGTTTCGGGGTCACCAATAACTGGTTGATCGGCTATATTAAACCATTTAGCAAGTTGTGCAGTGTAGCAAGAGTAAGCAACACAAAACACACGTTGAAGTAACGTCGACACAAGAAGAAGGCAGTGCACACTTCAATGCGCAGGCGAACAGTGCGGTCGCCATAAGCCTATAAACAAGTGTGCAAAAAACAACTATTTGTTTCGAGATTAAAGTTTGTACTGTAACATCACCGTAATTACCCGGACGACACATCACAACACCGTATGCAGCGTTGGGTTATACAGTTAAACGATTTATATTCATACAATTTTAGTTGATTGTTTCCGTATTTTGTATCAAGTCAAAGCATCCATGCCCTCGCTTTATTGCCACCCGCAGTTGTTTGTTTTGATACTGCAACGAATTTTTTGCTCACCACATTGGTTCAATAATATTAATTTTTTGCGTCATCATCAAATAGAAAATCGCACGCATTATCCATTCAAAGACTGGGTCTTGACAAAGAAGATCAAATTGCGAAAATATTTTTGTTATTTACATGCGTTTAATTTGACAGCATTGACAATGTGAAAATTACAGAACTGATTTCCAAATTTACAACCGATAGTTTGCAAAATTGAACCAAGTTTTTATCGACATGTTCAATCACACAAATTTTCTCACAAACAAAGACTTATGCACTCGACAAATATTCTCTAATTGTATCCATTTTTGCGAAAAAAATGACACCTGGCAACGACATCATTGGAGTAATCATTATGGTTTGTTCCTTTATCCAGTTTATCCTAGGGTCGAACGTTGCAAATGCCAAAGTTGTAAGCAGCAATTCCGCCTTGCAGTTGCTGATCAAGACTCCAGGTGGGGAATTTTACCTGGACTTGAACAATAAAGTTGATCAGGATATGTGTGCCTTGGAGTACGTGGGTCAGAGAATTCCAATCTCCTTTAACTAGTGATATCGTTTGTCAATCTATAACACAACAGTTTCTGACACAAATAGTTGACAGAAGATGTATTACGACGAAGAAAACATGCACATATATGTAACGTAATTTTACGTTACATAGCAACGTTTGCATTCTTGGAAATATGAACTGTGGTCACATAACAGCCAGTTTCGTCATCAACGTCCGGAATCTCTTTCCATGGGTTTTTTGTGTAAAGGCATTCTATAGGTAGCGTCTTGTCGAGCATCTCATTTCAAAATGTATAGCAACGGTTGCTTTCTCACGTGATTTGATCTCGTTACTAGTTTCTAGGCAACAGCTGTGTTTTTATGTGATTTCATTGGCCAGTTTAAATGTGTCGCCTTAGAGAAGTCGTTCATTGTTTTGTGTGAGAGTGCGTCTTTTGTTAACTGTTCGCTGACCGTTAGTTCTTGAATCGCCTTTCTTTCACGACACTTCGTTCGCTTTGTTTCTCTCCGGTTTTAAATAATGAAACTTTCCGTGTGTGTTTAGCTGAGGCGGAGCGGGGCAGTGCAGCGGTACTGTGCTCTCCTCAGTTCGTAAATTCACTCAGTTTGGCGTTGGTATAATTGCGCATGTTAATTTCGTATCCAAAATTGTTCGTGGTAAATAAATATTGGGTAATGTTTGCATCGAGAGTTAAGTAAAGTCAGGTTAGGAAAACACAACAATTAGAACTCACGTGCGATCTAATGTCAAATGCGCTAATCAAATGGGATTTCCATCAATCATAAATAATATTGTTAAGACCGATTCGAGACTCATAAATGACATAACAGATACGCTACAATATACTATACCCACGAAAATTTATTATATAGATTATTTTATGTGACATATGTGTATGATGATTCTAAAACTTTCAAGTTTCAGATTTCAAGTCTAATATCGACTCTTACCAAAGAGTAAACTATTCAATGATCTTTTTGCTCAAAGATGCTCTGAAGAAAGTGCGATGTAAACCCACATATTAGAATTCACACAGAACAAAAACCTTTAAGATGAGATTTTTTTGCATTAAATGTTTCCTGTTAAATTCAGATGTCAAATGTCGTACACATGGTGTGCACTTTGGAGAAAATTCCTTCATGTGCTCATTTCGTTTAAAAGCGTTGAAAAAAACGCGAATTGGGCAGATATGTAAATGTTCACACTGAAGTGAAACCTTTCAGATGCGAAATTTGTGAAAAGATTTGACCAACAAATGCCCATGTCAAAACGCTCAAAGGTATTCAAACTGGAAAGAAGCCATACTAGTGCAACGTGTGTAATCAAGCTCTCGACACAAAATGGAGCCTGGTCGCACACGTCCAGATACACAATGCTGACAAACCTTTCAAGATTAAGTTTTGCTTAAACATACTTGCCCAGACAAGCACTCAAATCTTCCACGTTTTTCACAACCAATGCAGGAGAGAAACCGTGCACAACATATGTGATAAAGCATCCACAAATTTAGGCAATCAAACAAAGCATATGTGAAATGAAAAAAAAAAAAACATTATAAGTGAATTGTTGCCATCAGTTATATGCTTATCCTTATATTGACATTAGTGACAAATTGGTAACGTTTAGAATACATGCCATGAACACACCCTTAACAAATATTTTTGAGCGCCGATCAAGAATATCTCATTCTTTACGTTTCAAAGAACGCAAATTTTGCAATTGGAAACACTGTTATGGTTAACTTCGATAGTGTGAACGGCGGTAGTTTTCGAAAACTGTGTTTTGGTAAATGATTTGTTGTTGTTGTAGGTTGGCGGTTGTATTTGAAAGCTTTACTTTTAAGTTAGTGAGTAGAAAAAAATCATGCATGTGGGCATAGATTTCATTGAAGTAAATACCGACGATTTTTGGTCAGATATGTTATTTTAGGATTTTATGGAAATTTTTGTCAATGTAACAAATTTGATGATGCGGTCCATTAGGTGATATTTTGTAATGGATATAAAAGTTAATGACTTTGCTCTTAAATTGGGAATATTTCCCATTATATACAGTAAATGTAAGGTCAATTGATGGTAGCAAATGGTGTGGTAGGTCTATGGGGGATGATAATAGTAAAATTGATGATGACTTGTCGGAAAATATTCTAATTTTGATGATGAGCAGAGCTTAGTTTAGCAGTTTCTATGTTAAATCAAATACATATAGTTAGTCAGTTGGGTAATTGTAGGACAGTTAAAGTTATGGGGTAATTAGTGGACGCTACCAAAGGAAAAAGACTATGAAACTTTATCTTGTGCATGTGGTAAGCTGGAAGCCTGCAGTAGTTAAAAATGCCATGTGTTGTTTCTTCTGTTAAACACTGATAAAAAATAGATTTTTTTTGTGAGGGGGATTCATTTCACGTAAACTTTTTCAAACTAAGTGGATATACTAATTAGTTAACATTTAACAGTGTTTTAATGATTTGAAATTTCATTTAGGAAACACTGGCAGGTCAAACCCTAAAGTTTTCAATGAAGGTTAAACTCAAACCTCTACCTAGTCTGTCCTCTTACAAAAATGCATCATATATTTTCCCCATGCACATTTTTACATTCAGGGATAATTGTTAGACACTGACACTCTGTATTAATATCATAGTACCAACTGTTTTGAGTGGTTACAACCAGAATTAATGCAATATAGGGATGTGGGATGTGGGTAAATCAAAATAACAAGTTTGGATGATTCAAATTCTAAGCTATTCAAATCCAAATTTTAATTTAAAATTTAATAATAGGATTTAGTTTTGTAACTTTTCCTTAAATTTAATTACATTAATTGCTCACCTATTTCCTGTTGATAAATATTACTTCAATGGCATGTAACATAATTTTGGGATTATTACACTCATGCAGACCTTCGAAAACAGTCAATTACTCTATTATGCAACCAGCAAAAACAGAATATTATGCAGTATTTTGGATTCGATTTAACTATGGACAGTAAAAACCTTAAATATCTGCCAACATAGTTGCAAGTGACTGCTACTTTCATTTTTGAAGGGATGTATAAGGTTTTACCCAACCCAAAGCAAAACGAAATAACTCTAGATGTAATGTCAAAATTTGCAACGTTTGTGAAAAACGTCCGATAATTACCCCATTTGACTATAGTGTTATACTGGTTTGAGTATTACTCAAATGATTATGCCATTATTGATTCAGCATATGAATTCATAACTGAAACCTCGACATTTTCTAAATTACACCCATTCATGGTGGGAGTCAATTGATTGGACTTTCACATTGGGCTGAGCAGAATACAACTTGGTGGAAAATACTAGCATAACATTTTTCCACTTCTGTATATGATTTCAATCACTAGATGGTTGATTTGCTAATGGATGCTTTGGCAATTGGATTATAAACATTTAATTTTTCTTGGGTACTTTTGTTTACTTGTGGCAAATCCAAGTTTCATATATGCATTTTGAAATGCTATGCATGACTGCACATGACAAAGAAATAAAAATTACCGTATTTTACGGACCATAAGGCGCAACTTAAATCCTTTTTTTCCTCATAATTGCGCCTTATTAGCCGGTGCACCTAATGTATGGATCAAGTAGTGCTTAATTGCCTACACTCAAAACCAGTACCGATACTATTATTATATAAATAAACCACCGTCTCACACAATAAACTACGGTAAAAGCAACTGTGATATTCACTAGGCTCATTTTTTCTTTTGCTCATTGTACTATTGTGACTTGCTTACATTTATTACGTAACAAGTAAACTTTTATTAATGAGCTTTATACGGTAACCCATACTCCTTAAAATACGTTGCGTTCTATAGCCCGGTGCGCCTTATGTATGAACAAAAAACTAATCAAAGCAATTTATTGACAGTGCGCCTTATAATCGGGTGCGCTTTATGGTCCGTAAAATACGGTAATGCAAATAAACAAACATAATAATTATAATATATAGTACCTCAAGTGTTGTATTAGTTTTCGTTCGATTTTCAAGGTCATTTTACTATTTTAGAACTACAGGAATTATTTTTTTTCATTGAAATATGTCCTTTAATGGACCAGTGTGACAAATTTTTCCAATTTAAAAAACCCCGAACTCCCCACCCCAAATTACAAATATTTCTTATGCAGGTAGGCTATATAAGTCTCTGATTGCCACACCAAATTATTTTTTTCTTTAAATTTAATAATTTTGTCCATAGAGGGTTAAGAACATCTGTTTGGAAAAAGCTTATGATTCGAACTCATAACCATTATTCAGGCCGCATCTCTGTATTTCTATGGAAAAGACTTGCTTGGTTGGGAAATGCCCTTCTCGAACTCTGTCCTGCGTAACAGAGTAAAATTGTGTGTAACAATGCAATGGGTCATGCATGGGCGCCAGTGTTTTGGTTGAATGAGCGCAGATGAACAGGCTGTTGCCAGGGCAATTTTCAGCGTGTTTGGGGCAGTTTTACTATGGTTTTCAGGGTTATTAGTCAGGCAGTAAATTGGGAGAGGGTGCTGTTGAATATGTAGCGGAAAAACTACCCAAATATTGAGTTAGATTTTGTGGAAAAATGAATCACAGAAAGTATGTTCAATTTGTGATTTTCTGTTAGTCCCGATCCTTGAGTAGGGATTCTGGCCAAATTTATAATCGAGATAACTACTTTAACTGCTCCCCCGGGGGCATTTTGACCCTCTGTTGGCCATTATTTTGTCTAAAAAAGTGTAGGTTTGTTTTGTGAAAAAAATGAATCACAGAAAGTACCCTCCATTTGCGATTAAGTAAAGCCACCAACCCTCCTCTACACATTTCATTAAGAATTAGATGTCTTGTAACTGTTTTGGGCCCACCCCTCCCCCCCAGGGCTGTTTGTCCCCCCCTAGGACTGACAATTTAGCAGTTAGCCTTTGCAAAACCCCCCAATGTACTGTATAAATGCAGCTGCAATTTTCTGTTTTGCAATAGTAGTCCCCCTTCATGAGTCATCAGACCCGGCAATTGTTTTTGGCAAACAAGAGAAACTGTAACCAGGTGCACAATGACAAATGACTTTTAAAACTCAATTTTTAGGATTTAATTGTGAGATGCGGCCTTCAGAAGTGTTGTTTAGTGGTATTTTTGTCTAATCGTTGCAATCGTCAGTTTGTCACCTTGTGCAATTGTTAGATTCAAACCCCCCGCTTGGAAGTTGGCACGTTTTGTATTCTCGTCATTTCACTTTCTGTGTGTTTCATAATCGCCGAACTACACCATCCACTGCAGATAAAAACCACGTCATAAAAATTTTAATCGCAACTCCAACACTTTTTTCTCTCCCTTTGGCACTTCAACCTTTAAATATTGATACATCTTTCAACTTCTTACACGCAGAACTTTTTACGTACTCGGAAACTCCTACTTACAATATCAGATATACGAATACGTAATTACAGAATTAGTAACGTTATTTGTTGAGATATTTGGTGTGTTTTGAGAAAGGCTACATGAAACTTGGCAAGGAAACTGCAGATACTTATAACTTACTTTTACAAACCTTTTTGTCGATTTTGTGGCGTATTATGTCGATTCAAATTGTTTTCAGACAAGCGAAAATATTTTTTTGCTTTGCAGTCAGCAAAAGTATAGGACTGTTTTACATTTACGCTGTAACTTTGAATTGTGAGATCATTGCTATAGGCAAGAAGTTCATGCAGAAAACACAAAACAAACAGAAATGGAACACTTTTACTGCAAGATTTGTGAAAAGTCGTTTGAAACCAAAGATTTACTGGAAAAGCATGACTTCATTCACACAGTGGAGAATCCATTTCTTCGCGAAAAACATCAAAGAGCATCCTTCAACATCCACAAACGAATTTATACTGGAGAAAAACCCTATAAATGCACGTTTTGTTCGAAAATGTTCTGCCAGAGTGGAGGTTTAAGCAGACACATTCGGACTCATACTGGAGAGAAACCTTTCAAATGCACATTTTGTTCAAAAGCGTTCAAGCAAAGAGCACATCTGAGCAAACACATTCGGACTCATACTGGAGAGAAACCTTTCAGATGCGATTATTGCGAAAAGTGTTTCACAGCCAAATGGATACTCAAAGACCACAAACTAACTCATACTGGAGAGAAACCTTTCAGATGCGATTTTTGCGAAAAGTCTTTTACAACGGCATCGGACGTCAAAAAACACAAACGAACTCATACTGGAGAGAAACCTTTTAAATGCACATTTTGTTCGAAAGCGTTCAACCAGAAAGGACATTTGAGTGCACACATTCCAACCCACACTGGAGAGAATCCTTTCAAATGCACAGTTTGTTCACGAAGGTTTAGCACGAAAGGAATTCTGAGCAAACACATTCGGACTCACACTGGAGAGAAACCTTTCAGATGCGATTATTGCGAAAAGTGTTTTACAACCAAATGGACACTCAAAGACCACAAACTAACTCATACTGGAGAGAAACCTTTCAGATGCGATTATTGCGAAAAGTGTTTTACAACCAAATGGACACTCAAAGACCACAAACTAACTCATACTGGAGAGAAACGTTTTAGATGCGATTTTTGCGAAAAGTCTTTTAAAACGTCGTCGGACGTCAAAAAACACAAACGAACTCATACTGGAGAGAAACCTTTCAAATGTACATTTTGTTCAAAATTGTTCAGTCAAAAAGGCAATCTGGGTGCGCATATTCGAACTCATACTGGGAAGTGCCCGCTGACACCCATGTGACGGTTACCGCGTCAATTTGAGTTTAAATATTGATACATCTTTAAACTTCTTTACAGGCAGAACTTTTTCAAATATAATCTAAGAAGGCACATGCCTGTGTAAGCTTTTCTGTGAAACATTTTCAGCAGAGCGCCATGCGCATATGACACGTGTTTGTTCGTGAGAACTTTTCGGTGCTACTGATGCATTTTTTCAATGTAAATGTGTTTTTTCGATGCATTTTGATTCATACTAATATTTTTGTTCGCAATGTCGGAGAACCTGCATCAAACCCCAGGCGTTTTCATGATCACCCCAGCCGTTCAACAAATCCTTTCCGGCCGAACTTTCACGACTGATGATTCCGGAAACATGAAAACATTTCCAATGCAAATTTCAACACATATCGACCTTATGATTGTTTTCCCTTTAACCACTGCGAACTTGGTGTGTGTCATTGTTAATACAAACATCATCATACTGTGGGGGCGATTAATATACCTGCTATGACAGCGGGGTCCATGTAACTGCTTGTGGCTGCCGTTAGTATGATTGACTTGTATATATTTATTGCGGTAAGATCTGTTGAAGCCATTTTAATACAAGGCAGCCAGCCAAAAGCTAATATGGTGACCACTCTTAAGAAGATATTTCGAATACGCCTGCTTGATGGCAGTAGCTTTGGCTTTCCTAATTAATGTTATCAACCCCATGCTGTTCGCACCACAGTAAATACAAACTGCTAAAGTAATTGAAGCGAAACAACTCGTCGTAAGTTAGTTTGTTACTGTTTTTATATCCTAAGTAACAATGTTAGTTTGTATTAAAAATAAACACGAATGCAAACCAAAACTCAAAACCTTAAAATTCACCAAAATGGCAAACATTTGAAGGCAACAGATCGACTCTTACAAAGAGTAAACTATTCAATGATCTTTTTGCTCAAAGATGTTCTGAAGAAAGTGCGATGTAAACCCACACATTAGAATTCACACAGAACAAAAACCTTTCAGATGCGAAATTTGGAAAAAGGTTTGTCCAACAAATGCCCATGTCAAAACGCACAAAGGTATTCAAACTGGAAAGAAGCCATACAAGTGCGACGTGTGTAATCAAGGTCTAGACACAAAATGGAGCCTGGTCGCACACGTCCGGATACACAATGCTGATAAATCTTTAAAGAGTAAGTTTTGCTTAAACATACTTGCCCAGCAAAGCACTCAAATCTTCCACGTTTTTACCCAACCAACACAGGAGAGAAACCGTGTACAACATATGTGATAAAGCATCCACAAATTCAGGCAATCAAAGGAAGCAACTCGCATGTTTCCCTGCTTAATTCTTTACACATTTGGAACACATACGGACCGAAGACTGCAGACGGTGTTAAGCTTTCCTGCAGGAGCTCCCACAGGCTTTCTGGCATCCTGCTGGACAACACATTTTTTCTGACACTTTGTTATAAAACGCCTATTTCGTAATCCTTCAACCACTTCAGTCTAGTCCAGGCTCTCTCAGTCGCTCGTATTCTCTCGGCCCTTTCTTTATTCTTGCCATCGCGCTGTAAACGTTCGCATGTTCTTTTAATAGTTAAATTCGCTGCAATTCAGTCACGTGTTAAACGCGCTTGAAACAAGTTAAACTTAAGTCACCTGGTAATTGCAATCGTGTGTTTCCATTAATAAAGAAGTCTGTTCACGGAGCTTTTAATTCAGTAGTCTATATCAGCAAGAACACGCAAACAGACTTTAGCTTCAGCAAAGCAGCGACTGGGAATCCTACTTGTACGCTGCACTGGTGAACTTGCCCGACGTGATCACAATTGCTCTTACCAGGAGTGAATTTCGTGGCGAATGGCAGATAGTGCTTCTCGCTCTATAACCATGATGGACGCGAGAAAAGAGCTGGACGTAATGATCGAACACCATTTATAACCCGGTACTGTAATTGTAATTTAATAAGCCTTAACGCAATATTAATAAGTCACTACGTTTAAAGCCAAACTGCTCTTAAAGCATGTTTTGTCTGTGAAACTATACTATGCAAGTAAAACGCCTATCCTATATGGTTATGTCAGTATGTATGTAGGTGTGTGTGTATTATATTCTTTTTGTTTCAAGCAAAGGGGTTCTTTAGTTGAAGTAACTCATGTAACTAAAACGTTAGTTTTATTGGCATACGTGTTTGACGTTACTTAATGGTGAATTGTGGACCCTAGCCTAAACATTTTGTCTGCTTAGAAAGTCCTCCATATGCACAACAGCAGAGGCGCGGCGCAGTTAAGGGACCTGACGTCTTTCGTGTAGCAAGGTCACACAGATACAATTTTCAGTCATTATGTCGGAATACCTTAGACCTTCCCTGGTCTTGACGACATGACTTCTGTGCCAATGGCATTTAGTCAAGCACGACTGACGTTCCTTTAGGAGAAATCCTTGCACTATTTTAGCTAGGGTTGTTATGGCTGGTTGAAGCATGAAACTGCTGATTAACCTAACTCACGTATGATTTTAAGTTTTGGCCCATATTTTTGTGACATGAATTTATCCTAAACTATACTACCACTTTTAACGTTTTATGGTCTTTGTTGCTGTCTAATCCAAAAACATATTTTTTACTACTATAAACCTTTTTTATTTGTCATGCAGCACGCAATTTCCATAAAAGCTTGATTTTTTTGAATTGTTTGAGCATTTTACTGCTGGTTTTCTTTTGTACACAGAAATAAAAAATCACCGTGACAGCAAAACCAAGATGATAATGCGGCCGATAACCACCACAAGTCACCGAATTCAATGCAACCCAATTCGCAACAGCCAAAGGTCAAGACGATATTGGATTTCGGATAGAAACTATCAATCTTCACAAGGAAGGGACATGTGTAGCAACAAGCATGTTTCCCTACTTATTCCTTTACACATTTGGAACACATACGGACCGAAGACTGCAGACGGTGTTAAGCTTTCCTGCAGGAGCTCCCACAGGCTTTCTGGCATCCTGCTGGACAACACATTTTTTCTGACACTTTGTTATAAAACGCTCATTTCGTAATCCTTCAACCACTTAGTCTTGTCCAGTCTACTCTCTCAGTCGCTCGTATTCTCTCGGCCCTGTCGTTATTCTTGCCATCGCGCTGTAAACGTTCGCACGATCTTTTAATAGTTAAATTCGCTGCAATTCAGTCACGTGTTAAACGCGCTTGAAACTAGTTAAACTTAAGCCACCTGGTAATTGCAATCGTGTGTTTCCATTAATAAAGAAGTCTGTTCACGGAGCTTTTAATTCAGTAGTCTATATCAGCAAGAACACGCAAACAGACTTTAGCTTCAGCAAAGCAGCGACTGGGAATCCTACTTGTACGCTGCAATCCGAATCTATAATGAAACAAAATATATTGTAAGTGAATTGTTGCCATCAGTTATATGCTTATCTTTATATTGATATTTGTGACAAATTGGTAACGTTTAGAATACATGCCATGAACATACCCTTAACAAGCGTTTTTTGAGCGCCATGAAATATCTCATTCTTTACATATCAAAGAACGCCAATTTTGCAATTGGAAACACTGTTATGGTTAACTTCGACAGTGGGAACGGCGGTATTTTTGGAAAGTTGTGTTTTGGAAAATGACTGTTTGTTGTAGGTTTGTGGTTGTATTTGAAAGCTTTACTTTTAAGTTAGTAATTTGACAAAAATCATGCATGTGGGCGTAGATGTTATTGAAGTAAATACCAACGATTTTTGGTCAGATATGTTTTTTTAGGATTTTGTAGAAATTTTTGTCAATGTAACAAATTTGATGATGCGGTCCATTAGGTGATATTTTGTAATGGATATAAAAGTTAATGACTTTGCTCTTAAATTGGGAATATTTTCCATTATATACAGTAAATGTAAGGTCAATTGATGGTAGCAAATGGTGTGGTAGGTATATGGGGGATGATAATAGTAAAATTGATGATGACTTGTCGGAAAATATTCTAATTTTGATGATGAGCAGAGCTTAGTTTAGCAGTTTCTATGTTAAATCAAATACATATACTTAGTCAGTTGGGTAATTGTAGGACAGTTAAAGTTATGGGGTAATTAGTGGACGCTACCAAAGGAAAAAGACTATGAAACTTTATCTTGTGCATGTGGTAAGCTGGAAGCCTGCAGTAGTTAAAAATGCCATGTGTTGTTTCTTCTGTTAAACACTGATAAAAAATAGATTTTTTTTGTGAGGGGGATTCATTTCACGTAAACTTTTTCAAACTAAGTGGATATACTAATTAGTTAACATTTAACAGTGTTTTAATGATTTGAAATTTCATTTAGGAAACACTGGCAGGTCAAACCCTAAAGTTTTCAATGAAGGTTAAACTCAAACCTCTACCTAGTCTGTCCTCTTACAAAAATGCATCATATATTTTCCCCATGCACATTTTTACATTCAGGGGTAATTATTAGACACTAACACTCTGTATTAATATCATAGTGCCAACTGTTTTGAGTGGTTACAACCAGGATTAATGTAATATAGGGATGTGGGATGTGGGCAATTCAAAATAACAAGTTTGTATGATTCGAATTCTAAGCTATTCAAATCTAAATTCTAATTTAAAATTGAATAATAGGATTTAGTTTTGTAACCTTTCCTTCAATTTAATTACATTAATTGCTCACCTATTTCCTGTTGATAAATATTACTTCAATGGCATGTAACATAATTTTGGGATTATTACACTCATGCAGACCTTCGAAAATACATGAAACTTGGCAAGAAAACTGCCATAACTTACTTTTTCAAACCTTTGCGGCGTATTTTGTCGATTCAAATTGTTTCCAGACTAGTGCAAAATAATCTATTTGCTTTTAGTCAGCAAATGTATAGGACTGATTTACATTTACGCTGTAACTTTGAATTGTGAGATCATTTCTACTATAGGCAAGAAGTTCAAGCAGAAAACACAAAACAAAAAGAAATGGAACACTTTTACTGCAAGATTTGCGAAAAGTCGTTTCAAACCAAAGACTTGCTGGAAAAGCATGACTTCATTCACACAGTGGAGAATCCATTACTTCGCGAAAAACAAGTGTTTGGTCAGAAAGGAAATCTAAGCAAACATATTCGGACTCACACTAGAGAGAAGCCTTTCGGATGCACTTTTTGTTCAAAAGCATTCCAGCAAAGTGCACAACTAACCAAACACTTTCGGACACATACTGAAGAAAAACCTTACCAATGCATGTTTTGTTTCAAGGTGTTTAATCAGAAAGGAAAACTAAGCAAACACATTCGGACCCATACTGGAGAGAAACCTTTCAGATGCGATTATTGCGAAAAGTGTTTTACAGCCAAATCGACACTGAAAGACCACAAACTATCTCATACTGCAGAGAAATCTCTTAGATGCGATTTTTGCGAAAAGTGTTTTACAACGGCATCGGAAATCAAAAAACACAAACGAAGTCATACTGGAGAGACACCTTTCAAATGCACATTTTGTTCGAAAGCGTTCAACCAGAAAGGACATTTGAATGCACACATTCCAACCCACACTGGAGAGAAACCTTACAAGTGCACATTTTGTTCGAAAGCGTTTAGTCATAGAGAAACTCTAATTGTTCACATTCGGACTCATACTGGAGAGAAACCTTTTAGATGCGATTTTTGTGAAAAGTGTTTCATAACGAGATCGAATTTGAAAAACCACAAACGAACTCATACGGGAGAGAAACCATTTAAGTGCACCGTTTGTTCGCAATGGTTTAGCCGTAAAGGAAATTTAATCATACACATTCGTACCCATACTGGAGAAAAACCTTTCAGATGCGATTTTTGCGAAAAGTGTTTCGCAACCAAATCCCATATGAAAGCCCACAAACAAACTCATACTGGAGAGAAACCTTTTAAATGCACATGTTGTTCGAAGGTGTTTAGCAACAAAGACTGTATAAGAAGGCACATGCGAACTCACGCCGATGTGTAACCTGTCAATGTTTTGATAAAAAATGTTAAACAAAAAAGGTCAATTATGTTCAAGAAACCTCAAGCAGACACGTTTCATTTGAAGTGTGCCCACAGACAACCTATAACTGATACCGGTAATTTGGTGTGGCGTGTTGGTCCTGTGGTAACATTTTGGACGCACTGTTTTATTATCGTGCATCTAACTATCAAACCGTTCAAAGTTTCTTGTTTTTGTGAACCGCTGTTCTACAATAAACTACCAAAGTTGGTTAGATATGGTGCCTTCATTAACAACATCCTACTCACCGTAGCTTAGTAGTTTGTGGGGACAATATTAAATTTTGCCTTTCGGGTTGTCAAAATTGTATACGCAACTACCCACATGCGACATACATACGGGTTTGAAAATAGTACGGGCTCAACTGTATAGAAGCATAATTAGTACCATAGTGTTTGTATGTAAAGTATAATTGCCCCTACATTGGTAATACACATGATAACAAGTGCAATATGTATCAAGAGTTTTGAGCATTCCTCGTGAAACATTGTGCTGCAAAAGACTGTTTTGAAACGAGGGCTAAACTTATGACACCACAGTAGTAAAAACTGATTTGAAAAGTTCAGTTTGAGAGAGTGCAACTGGAGAAAAACGGTCACCAACCATATTCTGAAAACTTTCGAAGTATTGACGTCACAGAGTCCACGTGAACAAGATGCCACTACTGAGATAAAATAATAACGAAACCATTAATGTTTTGTGTTTAATTTTGGTTAAAAAAGGCAGAATTGTTAAATTTACAAAGAAAGAATGAGCAGTTTCAGGTTGAAAATTGTTTAGTGAATACTCATACTTCACTTGGTTTGAAATGCTGAAATATCTGCCTTGTGCAGTTGACTCTTTTGCGGATTAAGACGCCGCACCAAACGGTGTGAAAGTTACTTTCGGTGAGTAACAGTTCCACGCATGCAAAGAAGCTTTCAACTACTCAGGACTTCGTGCAGAACGCGTTCGAAGTACAGCATGAGTGGAAATACCTTCAAGGCGCAGCCCTGCCAAGCACGTCTGGATTCACACTGGAGATAAAGCATTTAATATATGTAAAAAAAAGCCTAAAGGGAGAATGCCAGGTTCACTAAACATGTGCGAATTCACACCGAAAATCAATCTTTTCAGTGCAACATATGTAATAAAGCCTCCTTTTGCGGAGGA
Organism: Ascidia mentula; assembly: GCF_947561715.1. Lineage (NCBI taxonomy): Eukaryota > Metazoa > Chordata > Ascidiacea > Phlebobranchia > Ascidiidae > Ascidia > Ascidia mentula. The sequence continues at coordinate 16,797,957 of NC_138570.1, read as the reverse complement.
CGCCAGGTTTACCAAACACGTGTTAATTCACACATCTAGTCATTGCAGTCTTCAGTCTGTCATCTCGTGCAGTTGCTTAATTTAAACTCCCCGCTTGGACGTTGGCACGTTTTGTGTTGTCGTCATTTCCAAACCTCTTTGTATCGCCAACATAAACTCCGACACAGACAAAAACCACTCCGTAAAACCTCTAATCACAGCTCCAAACCTTCTTTCTCTTCCTTTGGCTTTTAAATAATGATACATCTTTAAACTTCTTTACACGCAGATTTTTTTCAAATACAATCTAAGAAGGCACATGCGAACTCACACTATTGTGTAATCTTTGCCAATGTTTTGCTGAAAAACGTTCAACCCAAAAGGTCAAAAATGTAAAGACGAGTGCCCAGCATTTGACTAACGGTAGTCCAACGTGACTGGGAATGCCGAACCTCTCAACCCAATAAAAACAAAAGCACGTGCATAAGTTATGGCTGTGGCATCATCGATTGGTATCGCTTCCGGCCATCGGGTGATGCGGTCGACCAAGGTCAATATAACGCGCTGCTGTGGCGTAGTCTAAGGCCAAAACTACATAGAAAAACTTCGTATCGTCTGCTGTGATTTCCCTTTTTTTTGCAACCAGACGCGCGTGGCTGTATTGGCCAAAACGTGGACGCTTAAAAACGACAGGTATTCCGTGTCCATGATCTCCAAACAAGGTATTTGGAGTTTCGGGGTCACCAGTAAGCTGTTGATGCTATATTCAGCAAAGTTGTGCAGTATAGCAAGAGTGAGCAATTCAAAACACACGTTTATAATGTAGTAGCCAAGACACAAGAAAAAGGCAATACACGCTTCAAAGCGCAGGCGAACAGTGCGGTTGCCATCAGCCTATAAACAAGTGTGCAAAAAACAACTATTTGTTTAGAGATTAAAGTTTGTACTGTAACATCACCGTAATTACCCTGCACGACACATCACAACACCGTATACAGCGTTGGGTTATACCGTTAAACGATTTATATTCATACAATTTTAGTTGATTGTTTCCGTATTTTGTATTAAGTCAAAGCATCCATGCCCTCCGTGCCACCCGCAGTTGTTTGTTTTGATACTGCAACGAATTTATGCTCACCACATTAGTGCAATAATATTAAATTTCTGCGTCATCATGACATCGGCAATCGCAGGTTTTGCAATATGTTCATTGTATATGTGGGTTAAGCTAATCCTGTTTTCCTATGCAAATTGTTGAGAATGGTCAGCATATTATTTTTGGCTTTCTTATTCAAAATTGCAAATCATGTGCTGCCTTTATTGATATTTAAATTTCGCCAAACAAAGCATATTGTTCCGAAAATTATCGCACAGCAGTTCAAAGTCAGTAAAAGAGTTTTACCGTGAATTAATAAAAATACGCGCCTTGCTAATGACTGATCAATTACTTGTATAGCTTCGACTACAAATATGCAAAACAGAATGTGAATGCATTATCAATTCAAAGACTGAGTCTTGACAAAGAAGATCAACTTTCGCAAATATTTTTGTTACTTACATGCGTTTAATTTGACAGCATCGACAATGTTAAAATTACAGTAGTGATTTCCAAATTTACAACCGATAGTTTGCAAAATCGAACCAAGTTTTTATCGACATGTTCAATCACACAAATTTCCTCACGAACAAAGACTTATATACTCGACAAATATTCTCTAATTGTATCCATTTTGGCGAAAAAACTGAGCCCTTGCAACGACATCATTTGAGTAATCATTATGGGTTGTTCCTTTATCCAGTTTGTCCCAGGAGCGAACGTTGCGAATGCCATAGTTGTAAGCAGCAATTCCGCCTTGCAGTTGCTGATCAAGTCTCCAGGTGGGGAATTTTGCTTGGACTTGCAGAACAAAGTTGATCAGGATCTGTGTGCCTTGGAGTACGTGGGTCAGAGAATTCCAATCTCCTTTCAACTTGTGATATCGTTTGTCAATCTGTAACACAAAAGATTCTTGACGTTGACAAAAGATGTGTTACGACGCAGAAAACATGCACAGTACCTTCGTATAGAACAGCACACAAACATTATTAAATTGATTATTTGATGTGACGTATGCGTAAAACTGTAAAGTGCCAGATTTCGAGTGTAAGATCATTTAGACTATCAAGAATGTCTACAAATCAAACGAAAATAAGGGTTTTTAACTCTTACGATAAACTTTTCTGTGTTTAAAATTTCAAGCAGGGCGCCATGCACTTGCAACACAGGTTTGTTCGTACGACCTTTTCGGTGTTAATTTTGTATTTTTTTTATGTAAATTTGTATCTTCTAAGTATCCGATTCATACCATTTTTTTGTTCGCAAATGTCACATTACCTGCATCAAACCCCAGGCGTTTCCATGGTCACCCCAGCCGTTCACCAATGCCTTTCCGGCCCGACTTTCACGACTGATGATTCCTGCAACATGAAAACATTCCCAATGCAAATTTCAACACACATCGACCTAATGAATAATTTGTTTATAACCATTGCGAAAGGCGATTAAAATACCTGCTATGACAGCGGGGTCCATGTAACTGCTTGTGGCTGCCCTTAGTATGATTGACTTGTATCTATTCATTGCAGTAAGATCTGTTGAAGCCATTTCATACGAGGCCGGAACCCCTGCATTAAAAAAAAATACTACTGTAAAAGCAAAGTAATTGAAGGTATTAAAACATTTTGAGAAACCAAAAGCTAATATGCTGACCATTCTTAGGAAGACGTTTCGAACAATCCTGCTGGTATTGTATAATGGTATTAGCGTTGTCTTTCTTATTCAAAGTTATCAACTCCATGCTGTTCGCACCACAGTAAACACAAACTGCTAAAGTAATTAAAGCGAAACGAACAAACCGTCGTAAGTTAAGTTGTCACTTTTTGCTGTTTTCCAAGAAGCTCCGGTTGGAGAAAGGTTACCGATGTTGCCGTACTTTCCATGGAAGCCAACACCGTATTTTTGTACTTCCACCAACAACTTACTTTCGGTGCAGGAAAGTCCAACCAAGAGCATTAGCAAGAAAATGTTCATGGTTATAGAGCGGTAATCTATCAACTCAACTCCCGAGTCAGGTGTGAATTAATTTAACAGTCAAGCTTTCTAACGTAACAACTTCCTGGCCACACAGCTGGTGTGAGCAATGAGGAAGTTAGGCTGCACTGTGATTGCAAACCTCTTTGTCTGATGCAAAATTTTAATTAGTTGCAAATTATGTGGCAAAAGCCTTTTCCGATATTGAAATTTCACCAAACAAATTTTTCCAAAATATTATCACAACCTAGAAAATAAACCTAATCCACGTGGAAACATTCAACATAAGACTTATTCATGACTCGACAACCTGCTTGTTATAAGCAGTTCACAGTAAGCGAAACCGTAAAAACAAAAATGGTATCAATAAAAATACGTCTTGCTAATGACTGATCATAACACTTGTCTGAATTTGTTATTCTCAAATCTCACTTGTATTTTGAGACCTCGCTCCGAAATGTCAGGAAAAGGGGACTCAGCCAGCGCGTACGATGCCAATGAACGTATTTCAATGTAAATTAAATTTGCGCACCAGACAATGAAGTTATGCAATCTCAGTGCAACCAAACTCCCTCAAACCAACTTTATGACCAGGAAGAGAATGATCATAGTTGCACAGTGGAAAAATTTCAGTCAGATGAAAACAAATCTAACTGTCAAGCTTCTTAAGGACGTAAAAACTTCCTGGTCACTGTGCTGGTGTGAGTAATAAGGAAGTTAAGTTGCAGTGCAATTGCAAAATCTGTTTGTCTGGTGCCAAATTTTAATTAGTTGCAAATTATGCGCAAAGGCCTTTTTCGTTATTTAAATTTCACTAAGCAAAGTTTTCCAAAAAAGTTATCGCAACCGAGGAAATATCGTAAACCCAACAGCGAACAATCAACAAGATTTATTATATGACCAACAAACCTGCTGGTTAACAGTTTACGGTAAGTGAAAAAGTTTTACCGCGAAGTGTTTCAACAAAGTAACCTGCACTACATTATTTTTTCATACTGACCAATGCTATTCCAAGCTTAAAATTTGTTTTAAACTTTTTATAAATCAATGGCAGTTAGTTAACGCAAGGTTAGACTGCTTTATAGTCGTCATCTAAAGGAACCTTTAAATAACGCTATACTTATTTCCTGCCAACTTTCTAATTTAAACTTTTGTGGGCGTCAACAACGGTCACGTGACGTAGTTAAACGAAAGTGGTCCGACCTCAAAATGCTTATATTAAGCGTACGGGTAATATCAATACTGAATCGACAGCGTCGTCTTGCGTTTTATAAACCGATCAAACTAAACAACAGTTGTACAAAGGCAACATACCATTGAAATTCCGATTCAAACTCGTAATGCGGTTACGTATTTTGGGATGAGATTTCAACAATGTTGCACGGCGCATAAATGATCACTGGGCACCAGCAGTGATAACAAACACTTCATCCGATCATTTACATCATTACATGAATATAAATTGACTCAGTCTTCCAATTAATTTTATTTTTCAAATCGCATCACACGCTGAATTATATTTCACAATAGGACACCAACGCACCAAAGCATGAAGACTACAATATGATCCAAGCGGTTAAGACCAATCAATATTGCGAAAGTCATACCACAACATCCACCATACATCACTTACTGTGTAACCAATTTAACTGAGCAACTACGCATCACTGGAAACTAAAATATAGGCCTAGGTCGGAATTTAAAACCGACACCACTTCAAACACACGATCAACTATCAGTCTTTGTATCCCTATAAGTATAAGTACTGGGCTCTGGACACTACGTCGTTGGAATAATCGTTTTTACTTGTTCCCACGTCAAAGTTCTTCCACGAGCGGACGTTTCTGCTTCCGAAATTGTAGCAGGCAACACCGGCTTGAAGTTGACGATGCGAAGACCAGTCGGGAAATTTCTTTTCCATTTGCTTGTTACAATCGGCCAAAATTTTAGCAGCCTGGGAGATGTGTTCTTTGGAGTTCCATGCACCCTTTGTGGTGTGGTGTCGCTTGTCAATCTAAACCAAGTGGTTTGTAACTTTATTGTGCAAGTAATCTAACCCGTGATTCACAATCTCACTTAATAATTGCAAACCAAAGAAAATCGTACACAAGGGATAATAAAATTATCTGTGAAACACTGTTCGAGCTTGTTTTGTTGCGAGGGAAAAATTTTTCTGTTTTCTTTACTGGAGATGAATATAAACAATGATATGTTTTCTGCCCCTGAAACTCCAATGCTGGAAAAATATCATTGTTTGTATTTGTCCCTGATAATGTAATAAACCGTTGAATTGTTTCATTCAGATTTTCATTTTTTCGTTGTCAAAACCAAGTGATGGCATTTTAGGCATTTCAGTTGCAAGAAAAACTGGACTAACATCAGTACAGATTTTTAACAAATAAATAGCAGTAGCAGTTTGAAAGAACCCAAACCTAATTGTTTAAATCTTATAGACTTGCCTGCATCAGTCCAAATGCGTTACCTCTGTCACCCAACCCGTTCTTTAACATTCTTCCCCCTCGACTCTCCCGGCTCATAATACCTACAGCGATAAAGCTGAATTTTAAACCCCACACATATACCTAGATGAGTTAACAATACTCAAGCTTCATTATCAAGCGCAATACCTGCAACTAGCGCAGGGTCGACGTCGTTTTTTCTTGCAGCACTCAATATCGACGATTTGTATCCGTTTATATCTTCAAGGTCCGTAGATGCCATTTTTCTTGAAGCGCGAACTCCTGGATAATGGGATGTGAGTGACAACGGTTGTAGTGACGTTCATGGACTTACCGCTGTACGAAAGTCGATCGCCTCTTGCTGTTTGAAAGGACGCACCGGTGGGATGTAACTTATTAATGTCGCCAAACAAACGTGGACGGGGTGCCGTGTTCCTTTGACCACCGACTGAAAAACTAAAACCAACCCTTGGCCAGCACTTACGGTTCTTGTTCCAAAACAGGACATTCGGCAACAGTGTGTGCAAACGCCTAAGCAAACACGGTAAGCATGGATACCAAAAACATAAAAATGCAATTGTTACGTTATTTGATAATAACTTGCTTACTTTGACAGCAAAGAAACATAAAAAGAATAAAAAATTGCATCTTCATCGGACCGGTAAACATCTTTTCCGTAATCCGAAACAATAAATTCAGTCAAGGTCTAGCCTACCGAAGCCCATACCATGGTATCTCTGTAATCGAAACGGTTTCCAGAGGCACTTACCGCACTCTTCCAGTTTCGCATTGAACTAAGCATATACATAAAAGCTTTCAAAAACCCAAGTGGAATCACTTCATTGATAGTGCAAGTTATGTGGTTGTTTAACTATACACATTTAAAGGACTATTACAGGAACCATCAAATAGTATTTGAGGTGCTCAATGATAACCCCGAATGCTTCACGCAACAGTTCAAAAGCGAGATGTTGTTTTCGTCGTGTACCACCTTGTTGAGTGTTGCAAAGTAACAAAGGGGATGGACTATCGAAAATTTTGATATCGCTTACGATTTTTTCATTTGAACTATACCCGTAAATTACGGAAAGGTGCTCGCGTTCTACCTGGAATGCGGTCGCGTACTATCGGTGGTAAACGTACCACCGGTTGGGAAACATTGACTTACGCTATAAGAGAAAATTTGCCCTGTCACCAAGCGCCCACCAATCGATCTTTTATTTCCTAGCGCCCCCCAATCCCCTTTTTGGTCTCCAGCGCCCCCTGTACGATTGCAAACTCCCCCAGTGGGGCGTTGGCGCCCACTTCGAGAACCACTGCTTTACAGTATTATGTAAACCAACTTCGCAAACAACTTGCGGCAAAGCCTTAGGCATGCGTGTTGCCACGGAGTGCATGGAATGTAACGGCTGATGCTAAACCGGTTTAGAGTGAAACGTAATTTTTTGGGATTGTTCAGGCAAGCTCATTTGTTCGGCGTATATTTTTGCAACAACCTGGCGTGGCTCTGTAAAATATTCCTGGTGTTGCTAATTTTTAATTAAAAAGCTGTTCCACGACATTCGTCATTCACCAGCCAAGACTTGTTTTTGTGAAATTATCAATGAATCCTATTCTTGCTGCCAAGCATTGCAAAATCATTAATTCAGTTTAACAACAGAGACCGACTCGACTGAAAAACTACTTCAAAGAAAAGGTAGGCGTTCATCTAATTCATATCAAAACAAGTTTTGCTTACCTTAAACTATTTTCCTCATACTGCAAAGTGGTGCCTTATATGTAGCCTACATGCATATAGCACAAAACAGTTTTAAACTGTACAAACGTACATATTTGTTCTTGTTGTTGCAGCACAAAAGCATCAAAAGTTGCAATATTTTTCTCCATTAACACAACATACTGTTCCAAACGCAGAAAAATCATGTAAAAAAATTAAGAACAGTAAAAAACCTTCAGAATCATGATAAAGTCGATACTTTAAACCAGAAGAAAACTCAGTGATAGGTGAAATACCACTAAGTGGATATTTTTTTACATCAACAATAACTGCACTTTTATAAACATCCTTTTACAACACGACAAAATTACAAAAAAGTGAAATTACTCCGCAAAAGGCACAACAACACATAAAAATTACAGATTCACAATTTGAAAACAATCTTCCAAAGAAAATTGAAACTCAATTGATATCGATCACACAACACCTTGTACCACAGGCAGTGACACACAACTTTCTCATACACTGCAAACCCAATACTTGATTTTTACAATTTTGTCCAATATAGGTAATTAATCGTCATTAGTCCAACAAATAAACAAAGCTGTCAATAAGGAGTTAATCACACCAGGTGTAGAAGTAAACTCTTTGCCATGCTGGAAGATATTTGGAGAGGGGATCAAATATATATCTTGCCAGAGGAACATTTTTGGACAGGTAAGCAAAAAGTTGAAGAAGTTTGGGTCTAGACAAAGCAAAAGTGTATTGGTGACGATTCTGTTAGGGTAAGACTGCATTAACATTTTCGTGTTTTTTTCGAATTCAACTATAATTTTTCATTAACTCACATTTGCTGACAGTGACAGTGTATCATACAGAGATGCTCTGGACACACTTTTTTTACTCATGACTAGCTCTAATTGAACAATCATTTTTCTCAAAACTATAATTTATTCCTGGATAAAATAGTGGACATGTAACAAAGATGGTTTCTATTTGTATGTAACTGTTTTGTTATCACGGAGGAATATCCAACTATTTTTCCTATTCTTCAATTTCAACACAGTAAACTTGCACTTTCCGTACCAAGAATGTTTTTTTCCCTGTTCCTGATGGAGTGATCATTGTTTTCAAGAAAACATTTGGGCATCACACCCCATGAAGTTTATCTTATTTTACCTTATCTTAAGCTCCTATATAAACTTCAGGCATTTATCCCAAAATCTGCAGCACTGTTTGTCACCACACATGAAATTGTTTCATTCTCCTAGTAAATAACTCATTTCACTACGTCCCACACTGCACAAAATGCAATAGCTGATATTTTTGCAATTGACAATACCTGCATTTGTACTGAGTAAACAAGTCTACCTAACACTTCCTTATTGAAAGACTGGTTCCTTAATTTTGCCAGAATCTAGCCCTCCACTAGGCGTTGTTAATTACACCAATTTAAGCATAGCTTTCTTGTGGTTTGGTGCAAAAACTTGGAGTTGGACTATTCTAAACAGGAAAGCCAAAGCTATTATGCTGTTAATCATCCTTAGTAGACATTTCGAACAGTGCTGTGTTCATCATCAGTATATCTTAGAAATGAGATACAACATTTCTACAACTTTCTTGTGGTTGTATGCAATTTTGTATTTGCAGAAACTGAGATTGCTCTAAAATTGATTTTTTTGATTTGTTATCTACCATCTGAATTCAATCCAAAACTTTCTGTTTTAAAGTAATAACTACCTTTGTAGTGATATTGTGTATAATAATACAATAAAACTTAATTAGACATTAACTAAGGTCAATATTAACCTTTTAACAACCAATGCCATCAATTTTTCATACCCCACATGATGTATACCACAAAACACTTACCCAGTTGTTTTGTCAAACACTGGAGATCTGAGCAAGTAGAGCAGGAGGTTGGCATATCTTCTCTGTAACTCTTTTTCTTCCAAAGGATTCAACTTCTTGTTAGTCAACCTGTTTTCTTTGGTAAGCAATACATGCGAGGAGGCATCAGTTGCAAGGGCTGTTACCCATGGCAGGAAAGACTTGGTCCCAAAAGCAGCAGTTGCCAATACTATGATTTGTTATTAAGGAAATTACTTTTGTAAATACTATGATTTGTTATTAAGGATTTGTACATTGGTCAGTGTGTTTAATGCAGACTTATACTTGAGTGCAAAAAGCAAGTGTCATTAAAATAAATAACAACAAAGTATATAACGACCTTAAGTTGACCAGTCACATGTGCATTGTGATAAAGTTTAACCACCACAGCCATAATCATGAAGAAAACCAATTATAGATTTTACCAAAGTAACCTTGGATACATTTACCTTCACTAGCAAAATATAAACAACAAGAATGAATATAGTAAATTTTCACAAAGCAGTTGTTAAGGATACAGTGAATCATTGGTCGAACTGAGTAGAGAAGTTCACCAACAATCTGAGTTTTGTTGAGAGCTGTTGGTGGCAACTGTACATTAACTTTGTTGCCAGAATGTGAGTCATCACAACTATCCAGTGTTCTAAACTTGTGACCAGTTCTTGGACCAACGTAAAACACATTTGATTCTGCCAACAAATACATTTTTTAGCCATTTTTGGACAAAAAACACGTCAACATCAAACTATTTTTTCTAGTTTTTCTGAAAAGAACAATTAGTTACATTCTATACACTTACCTTGGCTTGATGATGAAGGCTCATTGTGTGACACTCTTGAAACAGCTGCTCCTTTCGATGTGAGTGACAAAGAGGATATTTTTACACCTCCCTCAAATATTAACAACAAAACACATCTCAGAATGACCTGAAAAAATTCGGTACTGATTGTTCATCCCACAACACAAAAGAGATAAAAGACAATTACTTTTACAAGACATATCACTGATATAACTGCCCATCTAGAACCAGGCCCACCAGTTCGAACTGCAGCTATTTCAAGAAAAGCCTGTAAATAAATCAATAATACATAAAAGCACATTTAAAAATGTATAACATAACTGAATTACAATATTAGTTTTTTGTCATCCTAAGCATTAAATTGTACTTTATTGCTAATTTTACAGTACATCATGTAAGGCCCCGTTTTTTTGACTGCTATAGTTTCTGGGGTATTTCTTACAACAGACTGGTTTTTGAAACAGTTTTAATAACGCGAGCTACTTCATCAAGTATAAGCAGAGCAACAAAAGCATGTGATTGCAAATAAACAATACAGGCTACTCCTTTTATTACAGTCAAACAAATAAAACTCTTGATGTACTGCAGTGGAATATATGCAGAACTGCCCAATTCAAAACATATTGAACATAGAGTTTGTAGGGGTTATGTACCTGAGAAAATTCAATCACTGTGAGGACCTGGTTTAACTTTTCAACAAAATTGCTGCCTTTCTCAACTGTAAAGAAATCCTTGGATTTTTGTATGTGTGAGTTGACATATGAAAACAGGTTACAAGCGGATGAAACTAAAAACAAAATACAGAATTTAGAAACACTCACAGATTCGTTTTTAGTTTTGATAATAAGGCAGTTAGTTTTCCGTTTTAAACCAATATGACCAATTTAACAGCATTATGGGCAATTATTTAAAAAAACTCGAAATAAGAAATAAAACTATTTTCTGCTTTATTAACATTTTGCAGTAAGTGTTTCATGCTACTCCATGACAAGGCAGGATTACCACAAAGGTCCTTAATTGGCAATTATGTAGCTATCACATCAACATTGTTTGGTTTGAATCTGCAGACATAGCAGCCATAGCCCAGCTTGGAAAGGATTTTTTTTTCGGCGATCATTAAATGCGCAGACGAACACAACATTTTTCCATGTGTTAATGCATTAGCTCATTAATATTGCGCGGATTATCATTAAATTTTCGCAAAAGTGTGTGAAGGATCTATCATTTTTTTCCAATCTGGGCTATATCCAAGTCATTTGCAGCCAACTTGGTTTTTGTTAAACTTTGTTTATTAATATTTAAAGTGCATACCATTCAATTGTCACAATAATTTTTCTCATGTAGTGTGGTAGGCTTAGGCTATACTAAAATATGCTATTTTTTTGGAAGTAATCAAACACCAACCAAGCTCTGTGACAAAAATGGAGTTGTCATAATTCTTTGAAAAGGCTTCATACAGGTATGCCGCAGCTTTAACAGTCCTCTCAACCTGAAAAAATGAACATTAAAGCTAACAAAAACAGCGCGCAAAATGTTGCAAACCTGTTCCACTGTGTCAGGATTTTGTCCCACATATTCAACGTAAGCAGCCTTGGCCCGGTTTAAATTTCCAACAATTTTTGTCGTAGTTGTTTTGAGCATTCTCTTAAGCATACCATTGTTAGAATCGCTATTAGTATCCATGTTTACCACAGAAAAGTGCAACACAGATCAATAACGAGTGGATATGTCATGGGCGCAATTTGGCCTAACTATCAACAAACTTTCGGCTCCACGGAATAATTTTATGTAACAATATTGTTTATTTTGTGGTTCAAGTTTTACAATTTTATAGGCGAATGTTTTAAGTTACTATGAATAATGCATAATGACAAATGTGAGTAAATTTTCATTGTAATACAACGGAATTTAACCACTGGTAATCCGTAATCACATTTGACGTCACAAACAGAATTGCTTTGTGCTGACTCGGAAGACACCGAAATGAACAAAGAAATTTTACGTAAAGAGCCCCTAATTTATATGCGTTTCCACATTCTGAACATAGCTTATCTGGGCATCAAACATTAAAAAATATTAATTTGTAAAATAGTTCGCTTACCAAAAAGGGAAACTACCGCGAAAAATTGACACGTGACTAGAGGAAGAAGTTATCACGTATGGAAGCGATGGAAGTAACGAAGAATGTGTTGTCAATTAATGCATCCAGGGAAAGAGATGCATGATACTGTACTGTATATCGCCAATTAAGCCTGTATAACGTGGGTAGTATGGTCCATACCAACAAACATGACGTGTGGCCTAGGATATTCTGCTTCCAATGATCGTTTCTGCTTTCTTAATTGCACCTTTTTACGATTGTTGTGTTGGTTGGTTTATCAACAAAAAGGGTTAACCGTGATTTTGCGAATATCTATAAACCAAAAAGTCATTGTGACATATTTTGACTTCAGCGTATAAAATGAAGTGTAAATTGCAGGGTACGTGCTTGATTGAATGACGCATGCAAAGGATATATTCAAATTTTCTCAATTTATAAACATACTGGCAAAACAATTAGGCTAGCTAACACATTAACATATAAAAGTGTAATTTCTTCACTCAGAATCCATGCAATCATTGTTGATCCAACAAAATCTGCTGTACAAATTCCAACCTTTTACGATTTGTGCCCGAAGGTTGGAATTATTTGCACCCAACATCATTAGATTTGGGATTCACATAAAGTGCAATTGTGGGCATTGTAGGAATTATGCCTATAAGAATCATTGTATCTCTAAAAACTAACACTAACCTTGATCATCTCTCCCTGATTAAATCTCTTCAGAAGTTGATGTAACAAGACTATTCCAAAAAGGCCAGATTGGTTTTTGGTGTTACGTTTTTGTAACTATGCGTACCTTTTTTAGGTAAACTAATGTTATGAATCCGTGAATAGTTAAGTTTGTTTTCTCTCACACCATTTCTGGAATTGCTGTGACAGATTTTTGTTCATTACAGTGTTAAAGATAAACACATCCAGACCAGTCACAGGCAAACTGCTGCCCAGGGTCCAAACCCATCCTGTTGGTTGATTTAATCTCGCCCTCCCCAAAGTTTTGCATAAAATAGGGTAGCTCAAAAAACCTGTACGATTAAAAACAGTTAACTTCCATTGTTGTTGGTACATTATTCTGTAAACTTTAGTGAAATCATTCTTGTCCACTCTATGGTTAACTGGCCCGTTGGCCTGCTCGAAATTTTTTTATTCTTGTTTGTGTGTAAATCAAATAGTTGACCGCCCCTTTTTTCTAAACTGGCCAACTCTATTGGTAAACACCTGCAAAGAAACAAATGCAATTCCAGATAAACCACTTTAACTAAAAGTATACATTGTTTTTCAATTTAAGACCTACTCTATTTTCAGATTTGTTTCATTGTTTGTATCACTTTATTTTTATTTTATTATCTTCAGAAGTTACAGAACACATTATATTAACATGAGTAGCCAAAAGATAATTTCTGTGGATTTGCGACCTGACAGAAAACTGATAGACACAAACTTTGACTCATACAAGCTTTCTTTGGCACCTTTGCCATCTTTTCGGGCAAATGTAGATTGTGGAATTTGCAGGGTTGAAGTGAATGACGATCATGTTACATATGAAAAGATTAGATGCCTTACTTTACATAATTACCTAACCATTGACCCATGGGACTATGATAGTGTTTACTTTGTGGATTCAGTTGGATCTGTAAGAAGATTTCATATTTCTGTTGAAACTCACATTGAGCCTTCACAAGTGATGTTTAGCTTGGGGTCAGACATCACAAGATCTGTAACTACCCTTCCTCCATGCATTTTGTTCCCATCACCAGATTTATGTGTTGCCAGTGATGGCATTGGGAATTTCTTTTTGCTAAAAACCACAGAGAGAAATGACAGAAATGCAGAAAAATGGAGAAAAATACACAAGGAACAAAGTGAGACACCATGCTTGGTGCTGCAAGCTATGGTCAGAAACATTGAATCAATGCAATGTGTGGATTTGATCCTTGTGCGATTTCAGGAGCCCTTTGATGACAACAAAGACAAACCTGCTGTTGCAATGGATTGGGTGTCACTGGAGAAACCTGAAGACGCCAGCCAATATGTTTTATCTTCGACAAAATCATTTGTTGGCAAGTCTTTGCCAACTTATGTGGCCTTGTCTGAAGACTGCTCTGAACTCCATGTTGCATCACCATTTCCATTTGAGCATGTCCAGGGATGGGATACGGAAGATAAACTTGATCTTGAAGATGAAACAGATGACAAGAAATCTGTTAATTCACCATACAAGTGGAAACAGACAAACGAAGACCTGACAGTTATCATTCCTCTACCTGAGGGTGCAGACAAAAGCAATATTGTTTATAGTTTAAGTACATCAAAGGTGAATATAGGAATACGGAACCCTAATACTCAAGATCTTTTAACAGTACTTGCTGGGACACTATACCTGGAAGCCGATGCAGAAGCCAGCAGCTGGATAATTGAAGACGATTGTTTAAACGTTATCATACAGAAGAAAGTAGAAGGGCATACATGGCCTCTGGTTGTGGAAGGAGATGACAGTGGAGAGATGGTGGTGGACCCCGAAGAAGTTGCCAGGATCCACCAGCAGTTGGCTCACATGACCTCAGACACTTTAAACACAGAACAAAGTGAAGGTGCTCTTTTTAACAGTGGAGAAATGGAGGAATGCGACTCCTATTACAGCTCTGATGCATCACTTATGCGTTTTGATGCTTCAGCAAATGCTTTTACTCATGCTGCCAACATAAGCAACCTTAAATGGCTTTTCAATGTGACATGTGACCCAAAGGAAGCGGCTTGTCTGGTCATGCGACATGATGTGGATGCTGTCATGTGGCAACCGACCAAGCCGGACCAAAACAAGGGGTCGAATAGGATTTTGTGGAAGCATCAGGCCACATTCAACGCACTGGGCTACGTACATGCCTCAAAGACCAACGTAAAGTTCTGTTCCGCAGCTCCAAATGCTTCCTTCGCAGCTATGTGCGAATGCCAGCGGCGTGTGTTCGTTTACAGACAGCCCACAGCGCTTGCTTCGCCTTTACGTAACCGAAGTTCGGGTGAGGTTGTAAGGAAAGTATCCCTGCAGCAAGTTGCAACACTGCCCAATAATAACAATGTATGTGGGTTTGCGGTTTCCAACGATCGCATGTTTGTTCTCACTGAAAATGAACTTGTTATATTCAAAGTTGGTGTCGACGTCGGTGCTTGAGGTGTCGTTATACCGTCTTCTACCGAAAAGTTTAGTTCCTCATTGTAATGCTTAATATACTGCCACTAGACTATCGTGTGACATCGAACTAAATCATAGCGTTTTAAATGACTGTTTTTTTAAATCCCAACCTGGAAAAGTTGTTTATGAATTTCCAAGGTTTCAAATAAAACAAAATGCGTAATTTCCAAAAGATCCGCTTTGAAAAATTTTCATTGGTAGATCAATATAATATTTTCCTTTAAAAGACACATAACGGTTTGTGAAAAGGCAAAAATGTATATGCGCAAAAACCCTGCTTGTCAGCGATTAGGTGCAAATAAAACAACTTTATGGAACTTTTTAATTTCCGTAAACTTCTGAAAAAAGATTGAATGATCGTGATTATTAGAAAAATAATACCAGACAGTACACCGGTCGATTGGCAAAGAATTATTTGACGGCCTTGGTATAGATCGGAGATCGGTAATCCACTGCTGGGAAACCGATGCGTCACTTTCATTCCTTCGTTTTGACTCGACAAGGAAAAAAACAATAGTGTGAATAAACGTATGTATATGCATATTCACATGTGAAGGTTGCTTGGCAAGTCGTGCGCTTGTGTACCAGTGTACCTTGACCACAATATACCCCGTGAAACCGCCGAGCTCCCGTAGCTCAGTTGGTAGAGCGTTGGGCCTGGTTAGCCCAGGGTCAAATGTTCAAACCACACCGGGAGCTTGATTTTTTCAGATCTCGTCCCGACTTGCCGGGAAAATTGGCTGATTCAGGTAGGCTGCAACGCATGATGGGCTGCGAAACCTGAAATAAACCTCATGGTAGTGTGAATAAATGTTGACATGCACCACCTATAATGCGTAACGCAAGCACATTTTGTTAAAGTTTCAATGATTTTGGTGCTAAATTCGTTTAATGACGCTCATGTGTTTTGTGTGCAAAGTTTCAAAAAATCCCATTTGTTGACATAAAATATAGATTTTTGCGACTCCCAGTATGTTTTAATTCAGTACAAAAGGGCCCAACTAATTCTTTGTATGCTGAAGTTTGCCTACCCTTGGCTCAGGCAATCTCAAGAAAAGATTTGTAAGTTTGTTTGTTTTTTGTAAAAATTGCCATGTACGACTCTAGTCCTGGTTTGCTTCGTCATGGAATGTTTTAAACCAATCGTTTACCTGTTTAAATCAATTAAATATTTGCCCCCACGAAACGTTTGGAGTGCTAATCAGGCCACTGACGATGTAAGTCTGCGAATAATTATTTGACGTCTTGAGTTAGAAATTATTATTACAGGTAGCCTATATTATACCCTACTTTATCGCTTTCAGTATATGCGGCTTTTTCCGTTGAGTCATAAATTTTCCACCTTTCCACCAATTTTCCACCAAAAATAGTAAATATTTAATTTTTCTTGAGATGCCGAATATGAATAGGGATTTGAAATTCCATTTCATAGAAATTCTGGTAACCACCACAGGTCCCACAAGAAAACTGCTGTTCAAAATTAACGAATTCAAAATGTTTATTATAGACGAATCACTACTACTAACATATATGTTGCAAAAACACCTGCTGAGGCTTTGCTGTGGTGCCTCTACGTTTACGATATATCCATAAAACATATATCAACTACAGCGCCATGCCAAGTGTAAAAATGTCATCCCAGGCTGCTGATATGTTTGTGAAAACAGCCCTAGAAAAAATGGGCGCAAAACAGTATATGCTTCGGTAATTTCTTTCTAGTTTCAACGCGAACAAACTTTGGATATACTTTTTCGTTTTTCCGGAAAGTGTAGTTGTCTGCATGATATTAAGCTCTGAAAGTGCCTAACAGTAAAAGCCACATTTTATTTGACAACAATGGAGCTTTAACGCATCATAAACCAAGAACGAAAAACAAATATTAAAGCCCTTATTTGAGTTACAGTGTAAGTATGGACGTTCACCAGCCGGTTGTAACTGCGATGTACAAAATGTTTTGCACGTCATGACTGTGTCTGTACAAACCAGACAAGGAACTGTGGGTATGGAGACGTGGTGCTTTTAACAACAGTACATCTAAAGCCACATCAGCAGCATAGTCTGGGCGTTACATAAGAAATATATTGTTGTGTCATAATCAGTCAACTTACTTTACACATTTTTCAGTAATTTGTATGTTTTGTTGACCGTTTCACATTTTTACATTGGTTTTGTAAGCTTTCAGGTGGTAAGCGTAAACATAGGGAAGTAAGGCAAAAGTTGGTGTATTTCCGCGAGAGGCAAATAGTCCCTTGACATTACGGCATAGCCAATGCAAAAATTTTAACTACATATCTGGCATACAAATAATTAATTTAACATTTTGTCAATGTACATCGTAAATTGAACTGATATATTTCTAATACGGGAATCGCAAACAAACCAGTGCGGATGAATATATTACACAGTATCGATAAGGCACGAGTTTGGGCTTTGCCTATTCGCAATTATTATTTCTAAACCGTCGGAATGAACAGTGGGGCGCAGAGTTTCTGCTGATAATAATACTTAATTCTGATGTGCAGAATTAGCAAACATGGACCTTAAAAGCGTACAGCAACAGTTAAAGGCGAACATTCTAAAACACCAGGTATATTTTTAGTAAGCTTCTTTTGCATTGTTCTTAGTATCACAGAGCAAAAGGCAACGGCATTTCCTGTGCCAGCAACAATTTGCGACTTCAGCATTTAACACTTGCGGCATTAAGTAGTTACGTATATATTTATTTTTTGATATGATTGTTAATGTATAAAAGCATGTAAATAACCCATTGGCTTTTCAAACATGTTTAACAAATGTAAGCATTTAAATCAACCCGTGGGAAAATATTTTTGTATTCTTCTCATCAGTTTTCGAAGCAATTTTTTTTTATTGTGTTTTATATTAGTTTATTTGGCACTCTTTTCCATTGGTTCTCATTCAACATACTTGGCGCAGACGAGCCGGCTGTATCCCGTTTGTAAAACAGGGCGATGCGCAACGCTTGATTTCGTTCTTGCATTGATGTACATTTACCGTATGGTGTAATCACGTGATGTAAAACCGCTTCGGGCTTGCTCGGATATTTTCGGAAATTGAGCCGGCACTCTTTGCTAGTGCATTCTTTGCATTTACGGGGATTCGTTTTTGTGGAGCTCAAACCAATTAAACAACGCCTTGATTGGAAGTAATGTGCTCTCAGGCAGCAACTTAACTTTTTATAAGTACGGCAATGGACTGATACTAATACACTGAACATTTTTTAGTTGTTATGCTCATACTTATTCACACATTTAAACGTATTTTTTTAGTTGTTATGACATAATTATGTAATTTTTTTTTAGGAAATAATGATCCAATTGAAAAAGTCCCCACAGGTAAATTTGCCACATTTGTTTTCAAAATAATTTTTTTTGTTAAAATCCTGTTTATTCCCTTATTATTTGCATTCTAAAATTACATTTGTGTAAAGGATGTTGATCTTCGTGCTAGACTGAAAGAAATACAAAAGCACATTGCTGAATTGGGAACAAAACAAAAACAGCTTAAATCACATCAGCAAAGTAATGACAAGGACAAACCTCTGGGTAAAACTAAAAATTATGTTATTTTATTTGGTTAATATTTTTTTGTGTGTGTGTGTTACTATAACTTAAACATTGTATAGCATTCCCAAAGGCCAGGAACATGACTTTGAATGCAAATACGAAAGCTAAAGCTTATTACGTGTTTTGTCCGCGTGGTGCAAAATATTTTTTAGTGACAATACCAAAAAATATTTTTTTTTAGATTCTCCCCCAGAAAATGTTGCGGATATCCCAGCAAGAAAGTTTGTTAAAATTGCTCCCAAGAAAGATGGTGAACACAACGGACAATCACCAAAATCATTGTCTGGGCTGCAAGTTCAGTCCAAGACTCAAATGAGCATAACAAGTGTTGAACAAAAACATAATGGGACAATCCTCCAGCCAGCTTTAAAGTTTACTGCCATTGCACCAAAAACTGACCACAAAACAGAGAACCAATTGAAGACGAATGGTGGTGGCGAAGGGGTGGCCAAGTCAAGACAAAATGGCTTGGACAGTCCGAATATAAAAGTCAGTCCTGTCAAAGATGCACTGAACTTAAGTATCAAAAGCCAACCTACTGCACCCAGCCACTCAACTTCAAAGAACATTATTATGCATGCCCCAGTAAAGATTAAGGTATATATATAAATGTAGTTTCATGCACATTCATAGATGTTTTTTTTCTCAAACAAAATTGATTCCAGCATTTTTATGGGATTTTAAAAAATATTACATTGATTTTTTAGGTTCCTGGGCCACCTGCATCGACCACAGCTTCTTTCGTTCTTTTGGCCACCAATGCTACTAATTCAAAGAAAAATCCAACCTTGTTAAGGTAAAGCAATGGCAAAATACAATTTATGTTGTAATTTGCATTTAGGCATGTTTTTAGTTAGGCATATACTGGGTAATAAATGCACAACCTAAACTTCTCCTGCAATTATACCTCAACTTTTTTGTTTCAAGGTTAGTGCAAAGAGGACAGCATGTTGGCAATGCTGTGTCAATCAATGCTAATCAAGGAAGTCTGGTGGCTTATCAGCCGAAAGCTATTACAAAGACATCCAATAGCAAAGGTATGCTATTCTTTTTATTTATATCTGCTGTGCCTTGCACTCGAAAGTCAGAACTAGTTGCTTTTTTGCAAAATTTGCTGCATTATGGACCTGTGTATTTATTGTCAGAATTATAATTAATCTGTGCATGGAGTTTACTTGTACTTTGCATTTAAGTGCAACCACTTTAATGTAGCACATGTGTGGCTGAACGTCACCAAAGCTGCGTCCAACCAAAAGCCAATTCAAACACCCTCACAACAACCGAAGGCAATACTACCTAAAGGAGATGCCCCACTCCACAAATTAAGGATAGTTTCCGGTGGGAATCCCCCAACTTTGAACAAGTTAAATGGTAAGCAGTCATGTAAGTAAAAAAAAAATTTTGTTGTGTAATGTATAAATGCAAAAGAAGTTTTGTAAACAAATTTCCCTCAGTGGTATTTATAACATTTTTGGTTTTGACATGTTCATTTTAATTGCAATTAAAAATTTAGCTAGATAACATAAAAATGACCTTTGCGAAACATAATAAGTAATAATAAAATATTCATTAATCTGTGTTATCAGAAAACATTGTAGCAAAACCACAGCCCGAGACAGAATCACCAGAGCCCTCCAACAGTTCTATTGTTTCTACACACAATGAAGAAACAACAAAAGTAAACCAAACCTCACCAAAATGTGTGACACCAGAGCCAACAGACCCTGAAAACAAGGTTTTTACTTTAATGGTAGCTTAAAGTCTTGCTATGACCTCCAAAATCTTAGCTTCCTTTCAAGGACATGTCAAACAAGTTTAAAATGAATCAATATTGTGGGTTACTGTGATTTGTGGCATTGTTATTAGTAGTTGTGTCACTTGTATCTAAAAATGAAGATAGTTTATTGTTATTATTTGTGGCTGATCCAGCTAGTCGGCAACGTCTGGGCTGTGAAGCCTGTAAACCAAACTTTTTTATATTTGAGTTCGTAGACATTGAGATTTATATTTTAAATAACTTAAGCTCTATGTCATTAATTTAACGCAAATGGATGTTTCAGAAGTACTTTATAAATGTTTTCTACTTCCATAATTTAAAGCAGTGTTGATGATGAATCAGCAGCATGTCATAAATCATTTTGTTTGTTCAGCTGTGGATTTTGATTTAACTTGTTTCCACTTGAGCGCAAAATTGTAAGATCATGTTGTGCCACTGTGACCAAATAATGCATTTAATTTGCAGAAACTGTGTTTTCTTGATGTGTTGGACCTTGTTCCCAAAGAAAAAGCCGACCGATTACGTAATCGTCGCTATGGGAAACGGAAATCTGCTGCTCATCCCGTTTACAGCGGTGGAATTTACGTATCCACCACAGGCACGGACTTGAGCAAACGAATACTTCCACCAGACCTACTTGGGTTTGAGGAGGTGCCCGTAAAACGACCACGTGGTAAGCGTAATTCTTGTTTTGATTTTCACAGCTACAAATGTTTCAAGTAACGTCTGTGATGAAATAGAATTTCAAGAATACATTTATGCTGTCAAAAAATATGCGGATCGTCGATAAAAGCCTACTACTCTTGAAATAAAATGTAACTACTTTATAACCTTTAATCTAAAACGAATGATAACAAAGGATAAAATTGGTGGATTTTTAATTCTATGTTACTTACATATTCAATGCAGACCTGTCACACACAACACAAGATATTTTGAGTAAAGAATTTAGAAATCAAATTTCCTTTAACAGCAGTCTGCGTCCTTTTGATTGCACCCAAACTTTGCTGTGTTGTTACAGGCCGACCTCGGGGCTCGGGAAAAAATTCTCTCGTTCGAAATCGGCCCCCGCCCATGCAGGCGAACACTGGGGGTGCTCTACACAAAGAAGTGTCGAAAATAATCGAACAAACTCGACCGAACAGACCTGGCACGTCACGTGAGACCGTTTCAAAATCACTGGACCGTAAAGGAACGAGTGTGAAGGTGAGGATCTGGAGTGGGTATCAGGCTCCCACACAGCGTGCGATATGGTTGAATGTTTTTAAAGCAGGAACAGCTCCTGCTGTATGCGATGCTTTGTTGGTTGAACGTGGTGGTGCGTCTTATCGCTTCAACCTGTCCTAAAGCGATTTGTGTGATAAAATGTATTTTAAAACAAATGTCCATTTACTGTATTTGCCCACGAAGTTCTTCTATACTGTTTACACGCTGGTTCCCCAAAAAAGGTTTTTGTGACGTAAAAAAACCTTTTTTTTATCAAAAACGAATTTGGGAGAAAGAAATTATATTCATTGACAGCGCACACTGGAAGTCCGTCGTTTCTTTTCTGTCAGTATAACGACCCTAACTATCACCAAGTTACCGCCTTCGGATTTGCAACAAGCTCTTTATCAATGCAGGGAGATTCCCACCAGGATCACTGTGCCGTGTGCAACAAAACGGGCGAGGTTTTGATGTGCGATACTTGTTCGTTGGTTTACCACATAAGCTGCCTCAAACCTCCCTTGAAAGTTGTGCCTACCGGAATGTGGTATTGCAATTCTTGCCGAGAAAAGGTTTGTTGTGCAGGTTTAAAAAAATCCGACTTTGTCTGCGCGAATCGTTGTATCGGTGTCACGACGTCATATGATTTTTGCTTGCTTTTAAGTGTCAATTTATCACCAACTACTGGCTGTGTATATTTGGATGGCTATACCGTAAAACAAAAAAAAATCTGAACGTTAACCTGGCGACCACTGGTCTTTATGCGTATATAGTCATGTGTTTAAATACAATCGTTTAACTAAGGAACAATGCCCATGGAGCGATATGCTTGTTATTAAAAAAGAAATAAAGCAGTATTGAGAAAAGTGTATTGTAATGTCCAATCACTTGTGTTATTTCTGTATCCTTGAAACAAGCCAACGTAAGTCGCAAAAATTTTTGAATTTCCTGTAAGCTGCTAACTGAGCCTAATTACCTTCAGTTTAACGACTCATCATCAGCGCCCAAATGGCCCGGGCTTATGTCAGTCGTCCACTCCTACTTTGCTTTCGACCGGCAACGCAGGGGGGCGCTGGAGAGCGCGAGACAAAAAACCGAAAATCTGAAACAGCAAAGAACGAATCGACAGACTCAAATCAAAACAATGGCTTCCGACCTATTGGTAATTTTATACCCTTTTTAACGTTTTGCAGCAATTTTTTACAATTTATTAATTTTTTTTACAACTTTTTATATATAATCATTTTTTAGGCCAAAGTAACCTCGAAAAACAAAGCGATCGAACGAAACCGGGAGCTTTTTCTAAAATTGCAAAAACTCCAAACGAAAGTCAAAACAATTCGAAATATTGTCAACGAAAAGGAAAAATGCAGCAATGGAGATTGACCGTGGTCTACTCCGCACTGTCCATTGGTGCTATGTGATATACACACTTTTTGGGTGTAATTTCTATTTGTTTTATATTTTATTTTATTTTATTTTTTTCACTCTGCCGCTGGTTTAAGTGCTCCCAACACCCAGTTACTGCAAATGTTGTACTTTTAACAACTTTTTTGGGGTAATTACAAAGTACAAACTTGTGTCTTTATACCGAAGGAAAGTTTACAAAAACAACTGTTTTCGTTGAAGCATCACAAAATGTAATCACCAAACGCCGTGAAAAATGAATTTGAATATTATTTTGGTCAATTCAGGATTTCGTTTGCACCGAAAATTTTCTGACCGACACTGGTTGAAGAAAAACAATAACCAAACATTGATTTGTTTTTTAATCCAGTGCAGGTCAGACACAAGTTTTCGTTTCATCATTGGCAATTTTCTCCCGAGTGTTATTTTGCGGCGCAAAACTGCATTTCTCTTCTATCACAAGTTTCTTTTACTACGGTGCTATCATGAATTAAAAGCAAACTATTTCATTCACATTTTGGCAAAGCATTGTGACGTCAGAAGACCATTGTTACGCAACTGTGGCTCTTGTGACGTAGAAACGCTGCCTCCTAAATACAAAGTATGTGTACATTTTTAAGGGCAGTTAAGCAAAGCCTGGAGAGAAATTACAGAAAAAAATCGACTCTCCATGTCGAGTTGAAAGTGTTGCTGGTATAATATGATAAACCTCTATGGGTAATCTGCGAGAATTGCGCCTTTTTAAGTTTGCTATAGTTCTGTTTGGTGTAGTGTTTTCCTATTCAGAGGGCGGTTATGGATGCCCCGTTGGAGAGAACGGCTGAAGACGGTTATGAGAGGTTACTCCGTGAGCGGGGTTACAGAATACAACAAATTCTCGGGGAAGGAGCTTACTCCAAGGTTAAATACGAAATTTTATTCTTTATTGTATAGGGCTACTTTCCTTTGGTTAACAGAATAGTTATCGAAAATTAAACGCGATTGAAAACATTTACATGATTTTTTTGCAGTGGAAATTTTCAACAAATCTTGCAATGAATGTACTAAGTTGATTATCTGTATTTAATCAATAATTCCATACACTAGCCCCCAAATTAATCTGTCTCGTTTTGATTAAAGCTGACATTCTCATCTTTACAAAAAACTAAAAAAAAATTTTCCTCGTGTAACGGAGTTTGGTTCAACAGGTCAAGTCCGCTTTCTCCTCCCGACTCGGTCGCGAGGTGGCGATAAAGTGCATCAATTCACAACTGGCACCGCGCGATTTTGTCGAGAAGTTTTTGCCCAGGGAGCTGAAAACCCTCCCGCTTCTGAGACATTCAAATATTGTCAGAGTCTACGAGATTCTTGAGGTGTCAAAAAAAATGTTAAACATTTGCATAAAGAACTGCATAAAACATTTTTGACCACAAAAATTGGCAAAAAAACTAAAATACCTACATTGCTTAGTGGTATTTGTAACTTTTACGATCGCAATGACAATATTTTCTTCACGAAATCAACCTATTATTCCTGCAACACATCTTATTCGTGACAGAAGTTGAAACTTTAAAGTTAATTGCTGAAATGCTGCTCTTCTAAAATATGCCTGGCAGCGTCAGTAACAACTTATTCAAAGTTAATTTCAAAATATTATAAAAAAGCGTTTTGACACAAGGTATGATAATTCATAATACTTTACAATTCGAAAAACATTTTAACCCTCGTAAAACAAACCATGTAATAACTGTGTTGTTAACCTCATAAGTTATCACAGGCAAGCGACGGGTTTGTGTATATTGTAATGGAGGCGGCCCGGAATGGCGACATGCTTCGATACGTTCAACGCAACGGTGCTCTACCCGAGTCAGAAATCAGAAGATATTTTTGGCAGCTCTGTCAAGCAATCAACTACTGTCATCGTCACAATATTTGTCACAGGTGCATAATGTACATTGCGGGGAACTAAAAAATGTTGGTTTAATTGGGAGATATGTAGGTTTACCAGGACTCGTTTTCCGTTTGTTTTCATTGTTCGATAGACTTTTCGTCCTGCGAAGCTGCACTTACAAAAATACAAAGGCTTTTGCTTAGTGGCACACTATTTAGGCTGCAATGCAATTTACTAAACCTTTCACAAACGTTGTTATACGCAAAATATTGTATAACCAATTAAAGCTCAAATTTCGTCGAATTTACAGAGACTTGAAATGCGAGAATCTGCTTTTGAACGACGACTACAAGCTGATGTTGACCGACTTCGGCTTTTCCAAACCAATGTCGTATGATTCGAGGGGCCACATAAGTTTAAGTACAACCTTTTGCGGGTCAGCCGCTTATGCTGCGCCTGAAATAATACAAGGCAAGTTATTTTTTATTTCCCTTGAAATCCTATCTAAACATGAAAAAGTTATAGCCGTTTTGCAACATATATGAAAAAGCTTTGTTTTTTTTATTAATTTAAAACTATATCGATTGTTAAGTGTTTGGCGCAGGGAAAATTTGATTAATGGTTTTTACCACACCGGGATATGAACCCACGATACCCTGGGCACTAATCCCGATCAGGATTCTCTTCAGAAAAGGGCGCCGTAGTTTACCAATTTAAAAGACAAGTTTTTACGCCTAGCAAACCGAAAAAACATATTTCTTGGACAGAAAACATGATAAACTGTTCTGACAAGCCTGATGGCGGTCATGGGACGGAGCACGATTATAATGCTAGGTATCGTTTCGTAAACCGAGCACCCATTTGATTCCTGCATTTTTTTAACCAAACAAGAACAAACAACAAAAAATTATTTCGAAATTTCTTGTGAAACAAGTCACAAATGCTTTGTCAAATGCAGCCAGAATTGAAAACAGTGTTTGAATTATCTTGCTTCTTTTCCTGAAGTACGCGATACCGGTTTCAGGTTTTGACTGCTATAGTTTGTATTTTTTTGTATCACAATGATTTTTAAACAATTTTAGCAACACGAGCTTTCACGATCTCCTTTTTGCTTCATCAGGTGCCCATGTCAGTAAAATTGATTTTAACAAATAAGTTTGCCACAAAAAGTACACTAGAATCTATATATCAGTTATTTTCATTTAATAAATGCAATTACAGGTCGACCATACGATCCACGCATGCACGATATGTGGAGTATGGGGGTGATACTGTACATAATGTCGTGCGGTCACATGCCTTTCGACGACTCAAACGTCAAGAAAATGCTTAAAGTCCAATTGCGAAATCATCTTAAATTTCCTCCACGTTTGGCTGACAAGATGTCGGATGAGCTGAAGGTAATCGTCTTCTTCGTTCATACAACTCGTGCTCTGTGGTTGACTTATATCGGATTTAATCCCTGTAACAATTTATGTATTTTTAATCACAACGAATGTCGCAAACAGTTGGATGTGGGAATGATTCTTTGGGTGGAAAAGCTGTGTTTTTTTCGCCGCAAATATCTGGAATGCGATTGATCAACTAATTATGGATTGTATTTCGAAAACTCAAAAAAGAGTTAATTGTATTCAAATATATTCCTAGAGCTCCAAAAGGAGTAAAATACGATCACACCAGTATAAGATCTTTATTGAAAGAAATATTAATTTCGCCTAATTGGCATCTTCAATTTCTGTCTTATTCAAATAGTCTATAATTAATATTTCTGTCAATAAAGATCTCATACTGGTGTGATCGTCTTTTACTCCTTTTGGAGCTCTAGGAATAGTATATTGATTCGTAAAGACCGATCTGTCGGTTACCGACCTGCAAGGGCTGATTCCTGCAGTCAAATTTCTGACGTTTTTTCTATTGTATTCCCTTTTTGTGCAACGAACATTTTCACCAAAAAAATAAAATAACATAGGAATTGGTTTTCGATTGATTCGCAAAAAAACATTCCGGTCTATATTAATTACTGGTCGTTAATCACCTATTCTGTTCCTCGTGTTTGAAAACAGGTGTTTGTTTTTGCAGCACTTGATTCGCAGTCTGATCCAGCCTGACGTCACGCTTCGGGCGACAATGGAACAAACTTTGAATCACCGTTTTTTCGCCGGCTATCAGGAAAGCTTAAGCAGGTTTTGCACATTGCCGGAAATCCAAGTAGACTGATTCGGACTCTGCCGTACGAATTCATTGAATTTACGCAGGCCCTCCGCTGTACTCAACCCCGCCAGTGTCGCCCAACATATTTACGATTTCTTCACCGGACGACCGAGTTCCTCGCCGCGCATGCGCACTGCGATCAACGATGACGCGGCCGGTTGCAGCCACGGAAATCGACGTCACACTCATCACCACGGCAACGGTTGTGATAAACAACAATGTGGGAGCTGCGGGCAGTCACGTGATCATGATACTAACGAAAACGCAGCACCTTGCCACAAGCGATGTCGTCATCATCGCGGCGGTGACGAAACAGAAGTGCGTCATAATCAATAACGTCATGGTTGAAAACATTACTTGTGCAATAAAAGATAACGCAAAGTAAATTCTTCTTTCTTTTCTTCATCATCAGCTTCGCGCATTTTTCGTTACTTGGTTCAATGATATTCCGTAAAAATAATTTTGTTTTTAATCCAAAACTACACCTGAGATCACCACGTGACATTGTTTTTGACAATTCTCGTTGAAAATGCTGCCAGGAAAGACAAAAATTAGCTAAATATTTTCATCGTTTTTTTAAGTGGTAGATTTAGTTACAGATATGCTGTATGCGATGACCTATCTTATGTTTAAGATGCAGTACAATGAAATCCCGATTATGTGTGATTGCGACTGATAGCTTGCCTGTACTTGAAGCCTGAATCAAATACAGATGTGTCCGAATTGTCCGGTTTAAAAGCGGTTTAATTTTTTATCTGCTTACAATGTCACTAACATCCTTTGCGATTTGAGAGTGACATTATTGGGTCAACTGAGTGTATATAAATAATCTTATTGTGTTACGTTAATCATACGTTGCCGTGAAACATCAGAAATGGTTATAGCAGTGGCATTGGGAAAATTAAGTTTTACCACAAACTGAAATGTCTCGAAAGGTATTTAAACGTGTTGATCAATGACGTGTACAGAAAGGCAGATTAGGTAACCGTATTACTTGTTTTAAAGCTTCATTTAAGGAAGTCTTTCAAAACTTGCGGCCAGCTACCTATACACTTTAATATAAGTGCATGCTAACTTGCGGTACGTTCTAGTTAGAGCTGATTTGTAAACAATAAGTATTGATGAGCAAGACAGGGAAAAATCATAACTGAGTATAATTCTGCTTTGAAAGCCTCCGGCGGGTCAATAGTTTCAACCTACTTCTGTAAACTGCGTTCAGGATAGGTTGCAATTATTGGACTGACTGCAGGTAATTTCTACGCAACAGCAAACAAATGCTCTACAACAGAGTTTGTCATCGACCTGGGTATAACCAAGCTGATATTTGAAGCCGACATATCGGATTTATTTCAGAACTAGGACCGACTTTGAGAACATTAATAATTATATCAGATAATTGACCCTTTTTTTGGAGTTGGCCCGTCTAAAAACGTCCATAGCATAGCGCCATATACCGCCAATCATCTGCAATTCATGAAAATAGAACCATGATACGAAAACTAAGCAGGCAAATCTAAAAAGCACTTTTCTTATAAATAAACTTATTTATATTTTCTGAGACACTGCTTGTGTAAATAAACACAGATGTTAGAAATAAAATTGTGGTAAACACTAGTACACACACACTATTACTAAAAGGACGGTGATCGCCAGGTTATCGACAGCAGTTTGTTTTTTTAGAAACACACTCACACTACTAGAAGTCATTTTTATAAACCAACTCATAACAATAATTTTATTTTTCCGCCAGAAGCAATGAAACAAAACGTAAAACAGATTACAAATTATGCTAACAGGATGGGCCAACTTAGAACCAAAAGTGGTTATTATGAAACTGACCCCAGAAACAACTACGCATGATTTCGCAACTATGCTGCATTCCAAAAGTATATGTGCAGTATTCACAGGATATATGTTTACAAAATAATTATCTAGGATAATGTTATATATGACGGTGTTAGTATTGTGTATTTGGTTAGTAGTACCGACTGGGATAGTGATTTCGCGCTCATTGCATAGAGAAATGCATTGTTGCACCATATAAGTGCGTCGATCATTTCGTGTCTTCCCATAATTAGAAGTTTTCATATTGATGAACGAATACGGGTTTTCCTTTCTTGCTGAGCCTTGTGCATGTTTCATCAACTTCTTTGGAAAGGTTCGCGGGACCACACGTAAATACCCCAATCTTCCGAATCTATAGAAAACATCAACTTAAACTATTGACGTATTTTATTTTGTTTGAAAGAGGTTTCGGCAAAACTTGTGTCATCATTAGTTAAAAATGTTTTTTAAGTTGACCTGACTGACGCCACAGACCGTAGATAAGGCTCGCGTTGGTGGTGACGCCATGCATCATTGATATCAGTCACACACCCATAGATGTGAATGTTTTATTGCAATATGGGCCATTTTCTTTATTCTCAAAATTATGAGTAAATCCGTTAACATTCTTCCTAAAAATTAAGTATTACAAATATCTGATCCAGTCTGATCTCACGCTTCGGATAACAATTGAACAAACTAGAAATGGTGCAAAAATTACATATCAAAAAACATTTTAAACGTTTGGTCCGGCTATAACGTTCTTTTTGTCTATAGTTGCGATTGGTTTGATGGTGGTGCATTTACACGCCTGAAGGGCGCATTTTTAATACATCGTTTTTGTTCACTGAATGTTTCTGTATCTTTCGTACGCAACACCGTTTATTTTTATCATATAATATATGTGAATAATTTAATTAATATTTCAATTTCTTTAATTTGCTGTGTCAGTCTCTGGTCTATGCCTATAATGCTTGCTGGTGCACTGTTTTTGTAAGAGACTGACTGGTAAATAACTTTATTATAGCACGAGCTTTCGCGAGCTTTATCTCTTCTTCAGGTGCAGTCACCTTGTCACCTTGACTATAATAAAGTTATTTACCAGTCAGTCTCTTACAAAAACAGTGCACCAGCAAGCAATAATTAATATTATATCTTACAAAAAAAATATTTTTTTGTTTCAACATGGAAGAACAGAAACCCACACTTTCAAAGTCCTGCTTTTGGTCTTTTCTCAATGTCTCCAATAAACTGAACCAATCTGGTCGTCCAAAGTGTGTAACTGCTTTCAACCCGGTAAACATCGACCTCCCCTCGGTCTTCTGGAAGTGCTTCTCGCATGCGTACTGTAATACCAACAATACAACCGTTATTTTAATATTGGTGAACCAAGTGACGCATTAATATGTTTAACGTGCCGTCATCGTGGTGCGCAGATCATATTTATGAGGAAACTGTGTAATGAAAAGGTGAGTTCGAAGGATTCCCCGTTCATCGCCATCTTCTGCATCCTTGATGATGTCAAGCAGCCATTCGAACTGCCTATGATCCCTCGCGAGCCAAATGAAGTAGACCTGACGACGTAAAGTACACATGTATACTTTTAAATAGAGACTATTAAATAAAGATAGCGTTACCGGGATTGAGTGTGGTTTAACAATTGTTCTGTCAATGCCCAATTTCTGATAACCGTTTTATGGTAATTCAAGAAAACCAAGTATTATGAATAAAACCAGTGCGAAATAAAAAAAAATGGATGCTGAGATTTGAAACACTTGTCCAAAAAATGTGCTGGTGCAAGACATTTTGTGGAGATAACAGCAGATTGTTATAGGGGGTACTAATAAGTATTTGCGTTACACATTCAAAAGTTACATGCCAAACAATGATATCAATGCCCCTCCACATTTCGATATTCATGGTCCCCTATGGACTCTCCTACACCACACCAGCTGCACCCCAACCCCCTCCGTCCGCCATATCTCGCGGGACCTGTTTTAGTGTACAGCGAAAACTCGCTTAACCATAGTAGATATGAATCATACCCTTTTACACGCAACATCCGGGCCCATGGTGGTTGTGTGAACCAAATCTTTCAAAATGGATGCGAACGGCGTCACCCCGATTCCAGCTCCTATTAAGACGGAAACTTTGTAGTTGGGCCAGTCCTGGTGACCTTCGCCAAATGGACCATCGAGGTAGATCTGAAAGTGGAAGCAAACGCTGAAGAAAATCATGTATTTGACTCAACACAATGTTTTTTCACCATATGATGCAACGTTTTGTCACATTAGGTTTTTGTATGCTGTGTAGCTTGTGTTTGAAATAAAAATTCAATACGGGCCTGGCCCAAATAGTAACGTAGCTTGTATACGATAGCTGTGATTGACAAGTATAAGGACCTGCGCAGTGGGGTGATGCTACGTTGTTACGCGATAGCATGAAATACTTCTATGTTTTATTAATTCAATCAGTGTTTGGTATGCCATGCGGCAAAGTTTGTGCCAGAATGTCAGTTATCAAAGAATATTATGCCTGACAGCAGCATCACAAACTATTCCCCCACCTTGGGAAGATCGAATCCAGCATTATTCTCAGTGTTGTAAACTTTGCATAGGCGTTTCGTCCAGGGGCCAACCGACCTGATGTGGAGCATGAGAGACGATTGGTTGGGTGCGGATGAGAGAGTGAACGGATGATAATCGCGAGGGGAAATCTCCGGGCAAGCGATCTGAACCTGCGACAAAACAAAGCTGAACTAATGAGGTCGGTTAGGTGGAAACGGTGGCCCGAAGATACAGCTTTGTTCGAAACGTTTTGAAACCAATGTTTGACTTTTACCTACTAATAAAATAAATGAGGTAGCAGAGAACGGCACGCATCGTCATAACAGATAAAAACTTAATTTTTTTTGCGTGGAGTTTAAAGACTTTGAAAAATTTATGAACACAACGCACTTTATAGTAATCATTCAATATGAACAATACAGCCAAAATACCCAACATAAAATTCATCTCAACAAACTTTCAAGTTGTTTGTAAAATGCCGCACGTAAATAAATCCAAGCAAAAGGTACTTACCCATTGACCAGATTTGTAGTGAAAATTTCGAGGCCTCTGTATTTCGAGGTACAGCACGTTTGAGGGAAGAAGTTCGGCGTTTAAAATTGCCACGGGAGTTTTGCGGCGACACAAACTGTACATCTTGTCCAGTGTGTAAAGTGTGGCAGGTCCCAGAAAGTAGAGATAAAATCCAGGTTTCTGTCAAAAGAGTTTTCCATGCATACGACAAGCAAAAACTTTGTAAACATGTAAAAAAAACCTACTGACATCATTTGATGTCAATTGATAACTAAAATTTAAAAAGGATTCTTAATGGATCGTGCTTCGATTGGATTTCAAAAAATGTAAGAGCATTTGTTAGGCTGTGAAAATACAATTAAAAAACAAACTCGCAGTGCTCTGTAATAGTGAGATATCCATACACCAATAACCAAACATCAATGCAAAACAAATTCACTACCAAAGATTTCATTTAAAGCAGGACTTTATGTTTACAAAAGTCTCCGTACCTGAACAAGCATAGCGCTTCCATGCAAAACTATGAGGATGTAAAGAAGAAATATTCCGATGATATGGGTCCAGTGGAATACTTGGTACATCAGACGACGGGCGAAGTCCATCGCAAACACGTACCTAAATATATTCGACAAATGCTATATTGTAAACATGTGTTTTTCATGTATGTTGGCACAAAGACTAGACTACTTAATTAATTTTAGTGCCGATTCTTCCGTGACTAATTTGTCACACCAAGAAAAAGAGCAGTTAATTGACTACGAAAATGACGCGGCCCACCGCTTATTGGAAGGGTTCAAACTCGTCAAGCGTTCAACATAATAAAGACTTATAATAACCTAATCAAAACTGTTCATAATTGTTCAACATTTATGATTTCAAACTGCATTCAAAAACAACACTTTCGCTTCACAAGAAACAAAACGCATACACTTACATTAGCAGTAACACGACGCAAAGGACGACGCCAGTCACACCAGTGATTGTTTGAAAAGCCCAAAATACAAAGGATGGAATAAAGTTGCTCGGCCACCAGAGGTCGCTAAAGTAGCAGAGCATGTCGGAAGGAGATTGTGTTGGGATGGAGTAGAAGTTAATTCCATGTGCCACGGTATGCATGACTGCAATGATAAAAGATACTGTACTATGAACGGATTTACTCTTTTTTAGAACAAAAAGTCTGTCCCATAATGCAGAAAAACTGGTAAAAAAAAATTTAGACAATTATTTAAGTTCCGGCAATAGTTTATTCCATCATCCGTTTATAAAAAAATGCGTGGCTGGTCTAACTTTACGGTTATGTTATAGAGCTGACCTGGCTGACGCCACAAATAGTAAGATAAGGCTCGCGTGTGGGTG
The DNA here is from genome assembly GCF_947561715.1 of Ascidia mentula. Lineage (NCBI taxonomy): Eukaryota > Metazoa > Chordata > Ascidiacea > Phlebobranchia > Ascidiidae > Ascidia > Ascidia mentula. The sequence goes on along the minus strand of NC_138570.1, from coordinate 16,764,437 downwards.
ACGTCATTGAGCGTTGATTAAAATTAGTCAAAAAACCATGAAAGCACACATACCTACGTTTTCTGCAAAATGTGCCAGCCATTTTGTTTGCGCTGAAAACTGCAAAAACAGGCAATCACATCCCTATGTAATTACTGTTGGAATGTGTGCCAGGGTGCGAAATTAATGCATACAGGGCACGAAAAATGTTACACCTCAACGAACACCACAGAATACATTTCGACTTCTGCTTACCAGAGAAAAACAATCCCATCCAGGCTGCAATCCGATGCGTCGTCATCGCTGAGTCAAACGGGACGAACCTTGCAACCCAAGTAGCTCTCATGAAAGTTATTATGTTCCTGCACACGGTCAATAGGATTGTGCTGAAGTTGAATTGCAAAGCTCCTGCCGACGCTCTGGCGACCGCTAGCGGATAACCTGCCATGCTGTTCAAGCCTGAGGTCTTGTTCGAGACAACCTCGTCTGGAAAATATGATTCGTGTTTAAATGAATAATATTGAAGTAATTTGGTGGCAGTAACCGAACGCTACTATTGAAATTCCCTTTACGATGTTTTCTTACTTACACTGGCTTTTCTTTTTAGCGAAATACAATTGTTTTATGCGAAAGTTAACACATTTTAACCGTGGAAAGGCATATTTCCATGATTGCAGTCAAAAGGAAAAGGTTAAAATCGTTGTGACTATAAATAGGGACAGAATGTTTCCGGAAGCGTTTATTAGGAACTTAAATTAAAGTCTTAAAGGGATACTTTTTTCAAAAATGGAAAATAAAGGAAAATTTCGCTTTGAGCGAACAAATATAAATGCAACCGCAACGTGATTTTCATGGGCTTTTTAACCTACTGAACGCGTATGCAAATACACCAGCCGTGATGAGAGTGTACAGAGAGATCCAGAACACATGCGTGCAGTATTGTTCCACCAGTCTACAAAACGCCCGGTATCTTCTGCTCATCATTCCCACCGCATTGCGCTTCATAATGACCGGATCATGTGACTCCCGCGTTGTCAATCGGCTCATCGTGTATTGGCAACTTCCCCTTGGACTATTGAAAGAAAAAATAAATTTGTGACGGCGCAATTAAATCGTGACAATGTAGTTGTTCGATTATTGATGTTACGAGGAGACTATTGTGATCTTGTCATTATGTTCGTCTGGTTCAATTTTAATGGGTTCCACATGCGTTTTAATAACCTGGGTATTGGGGATTCAATACATTTTACGAAACTTTATCGGAAATACCTGGAAAAACTTGTGGTGATTTTCGGAAGTTCCGTCGATTCTGGCACCACCGTGTTTCTGTTCAAATCTAGAATAAATCCACAATAAATGAACGGAAATCACAAGTAAATGAAGTAAATGAAAGTAGAGCTATCTTTCACAAATATCTTGTTTACAGTAATGTCCCATCGTGTTTATATCTTAAGGTTGTTAACCCACTATAGAACTATCCCATTAGAAACAACACAAATTGATGGAAGTTGATACTTGTTCAAAATCAAACCTACCTCTTCCTGGTTGCAAAAAACTCTTGCACAGACTGATGTCGTATCGCTTTACAAACTCTTCGAAATCTTCGAAATTATAGTGGTTGTGTTGATTCCGCTGCATTGACGTCATCATGGACATAATGATCTCATCGAATGATATGTGAGTAATCTTCTCCTCCCCAACAATCGTGAGGATGGACTTCACCATCGAAATAAATTCATTCTTGTTTAGGTGACCTTGTTTGCTGACGTCATACAATTCAAAAAGGAGTTTGGCTTTCTGTCTTGGTTGGCCTAAAAACACAAATATTATTGCAACCTTAAATCTGTAACTGCCAAATGTTATTTGGTTGTCAAGATTTTCTTAATGTAAATAAAACCATTATGCAAATTATAGTTATGTTCAAGTTTTGAAAAACCGTTAATGTAGGATACGGCATAGAAATATTAAATAAATCAAATTTAAATTAAATTAATTAATTTGGAACTTTTTTTTTTAAGCAAAGTTTCAACGTTCGCAAAGGAGCCAAATACACGAATGATACACGATAATTTCTTGGGCATGACCAGATTGTATTGTAAACGTAAAATTTATATTTATTTCTAAAATTAAATTAAATCGTTATATTTTATTGGCGCCTGACTTGGAAATCTATGGCGCCAATGTCATACTTTTATCTCTTTTTTTTAGTATTTTTTATCTGCATAATTTTTTATGGGCCAAGTGCACATGTTTTGATTATTATCATGTATATTTTGTACGAGTAAATAAAAAACATATTTCTACTTTTTCTGCAATTGTGGGAACGGCAACAAATTTGTAAATTCCGTCACAAACCTTTCGAGAAAAAAGTCAAAAATCGACAAAAGTCTTTGTACGTCATCATATCGCCATCATAACTCGAATGCTCGAAGATTTTGTCGAGAAATGTTGAGTCGTGTGAAATGCGAAACACTTCGGCAACGTCATGTTGAGATAACTTTGCGTTGGCGAGTTCCGGCAAAACCTGATCGGAATCGAGTCCGTCCTGTCCTATCGTCTGGAAAGGTTGAATATTGTGTTTTGATTTTGTTGGATTTACTTGCGCTGCAAAACATTTTTTCTGAAGCTATAATGCTGGATAGAACAACACAGTTGTGTTTGGAGATCTTCCCATTCAATTCCAATCCATATTGCAAATCCAAACCATAAGATGCGGTTACTCCACGGTTGTTCGTCTCCGTTGTTTCGTACCCAGTTGGATACATAACTGCTCGACGATCACCGAAAGGTATCACAAAGTGAAAAATTCTGTGCCTGCTTGTGTAAAAGCTAGCCCAGTTCCACAGACACCAGCTGCACTGACAAGACCTTTAGGTCGACGCATTATGAACTACTGTCTCCAGCTCTTAAAGATGCGGCAGATTTGCTAGTAACATTATATTTAATTGAATTTCAACTCATGCTACTGTCGCCATCGCCAGCAAAATAGACAATACAAAATGTGTGAAAGGACTTTACGTCCCCAAGTTAATTGTGCAAATCACCGTTCAAATCATTAATTCTTGTTATTCAACAACCCTGCGTACAACAGCAAGTAACGTTTCTTCCTAATTATTAACATCACAATTACACCGAAGTTGCTACCAAGACCAATATTCTTGTTCTTACCATGCGGAGTGCATTATTGAAGAACAACTCCATTCGATTGTCCCTCGTTTCCTTGGTAACGGCCATTTCAAGCATGCTTCTTTTGCTGACGGTTCCCTTGTCCGCGAAGGTGAGCGAACCACCATCACATAAACGGTTTAAATCTGCGTAAAACTTGTCTCGTCGTGTTTCGTCAGCGAACTTCAGCACCTGTGTGACGGTAACTTCAGAAAGTCACAACGACCTAGGGTCCAATAAATATATGCAAAGTATATGACCTGCTCGGTCGCTGTATATTTTGGTTAAAAAACGGGCAATAAGATATGATATTATTTTGATGCCAGCGCCTGCAGCATTAACTGTCAAGATAGAAGAAAACTCATATTTCGGGATGTAGCTCTTCGCTTTTGATTGTTTACGTTTGCTGCCCTCAAGCGTTGGAAATAGGCAAAATCAGTGCATGTAAATAAAGCATGGTAAATTAATACCGTGTGCACAGCTAAGAAATACTTAAAACAATCACTTTATGCATATAATTTTTATTTAATAGAGGTGTAAGGTTATTTTACCAAATCATAGGATTCTTTTTCCAGCCTCACAAGGAGATGCCTCCTGTCGTAATTATTACTGCTCCATACCTCCACCGTGCGGTTTTTTGTAAGGTTAATTTCTCTCTGATTGTATTGAGATTTGATGACAACTGCCCCGTCTTTAAAAGTGATCTGAAACAGGGAAGAATGATGCTACTTTACTTATGTTTCTAGGATGGGTCTCAAGCACATGTGAATAACGTTATACCTTAATGATCTGAACACAAGCTTACACGAATTAGCGTTTTTTCCAACTACTAAATTCGTGCATATTTTTAATTCTAGTGTTGCCAATGCCTACTTTGACGTTTTGCTTTTTGCTTCCAAGAACTTCTTGTGCCGTCACATCTCTCTTGCTAAGGGCGGCCCTGACGTAAATGTTTTTTCTTCGGCGACAGAAAGCAGCAAGAACCCGCGATATGAGTATTGCCGCTGTAAAAACAAAATTCCCGAAGTCACGAAAAATTGCCTTGTATGTAAATGACTAGCAGTGCGCGGGTAGCCCAGTTGGTCAAAATGCATGTAAGCAATGTGCCTTGACAAGGTTTAGCGCACATATTTAAATGAACTTAAAGATTTTGTTTGCATGAATATGGTATCATTGTCAAAAAGATCGGCACAAAATTACTTTAGAGCCTACATAAAGTTGCAAAATGGAAAAATCATGCAAAACAACTGTTTTGAATTACCGACGCAGGCAACTCCTACAGCTGTCCAAACCACAATGAAAGATATTTCACTATCTTCGAAATAATCGTACAAGTGCAGATCAGAACATCGTTCCAAATCTTTGATAAACACTTGCGTGTAATTTTGACATGATTCTGAAAAAATTAAAAAAAATGTAAAAGTTTGTTTTCATCTTGCAGTGATTCTTGAAGGGCCCATGGAGATTCTCAAGCAGTGATTCCCAACCTTTTTGTGGTTGCGTACAACTTGGAAGTAACACAATTTCGACGCGTACCACCTAGTCGAGTGTAACAATGTAACCTAAGAGATGCAGTAACAATCATCATGAGATCACTTACGATTTTCTAAATTCGTACTTCATCCGCAAATTACGGAAAGGTGCTCGCGTACCACCTGGAATGCGGTCGCATACCACTAGACCTATATACGCGTACCACCGGTTGGTGAACACTGTTCTCAAGGGTTCCACAAACCATCATAAAGCTTCAAGCAAGGCAGGTAAACGGGTTAGATCTGTAGGATTTGTACTGATTTAGCTGCCTTGCTTGAAACTTTATGGAGGCTTGTGGAACTCTGATTTATGAATTGTGCCGGTAATTTCTTTTTGTACCTGTAGGTTTCCACTTGAAAGGGAGTTCTTGAATATCTTTTCTATAATCTGACGTCATTACACGTAGAAGAACGTCACGAAATGATGTGTTGGAAATTTCTTCGATGGCGTTGTCATCGAACAAGCTACAAATTACTTTATTTCAATACACCGAACCGTAACATTGCACCGTTACATACATGCATACACAGAGCAAGGTATATAAGAAAAAAACCTGAGTCAATTGTTTTTATTGAATGTCGAAAAGATCACCAAGACTTTGTTACCCATATGACTGTCTGGGGATTCTGTTGCTTTATCAGAGAATTTTATCTTTGCAGGAGAAAGTTATGAAGATTTGCCGATTCCATTTCTAATGACTTAAAACCAGTGATTGCGACCGGCATAGTACGCAAGCACCTCTTGTTTGTTTTTGAACAAGTTACAAATGTGATACAAATTGCTTTGGATAATTAAATTTCCTTGGGTACTTACCCGTTCTTGACATTCTCGAACCAAAACCTGTCTCCGTCTCTAATTCTTTGGAACTGATTCCTGATAATTTTGCTGAAGAGTGGGGATGGATTCGCTTTGTCGGGGTTTATGTCCAGCAAACCTCCCACCAGGATGTCAACGTTTTCAAACGTCGACGACTTGTACATTTCCATAAGTTCGTCGCGCTAAAACGGACATACGCGATATCACACATTTTATAATAACAGAATCATTTCATACAATTGCTTTGTTGCAGTACGTTTTCTTGGAGTTGACGTGATGTAAGTTACAATTTAGTCAAAGTGATTGCATGACGGGTATAGTCTATTATACAGCTTCGTATATTTTTGTTTTGTCTAAATGTGGAAAACTTGGTGCAAATCGACTCGGCAAAATAATTTCATCTAAGGTTTGTGGACCAATGAGTTTAAGTGTGAAGCGGCTGATATGAGCATATAAATCAAAACTTCGGTAATTAATCAGTGTGAAGCAACATGGAACATTCAATCTAAACTGCCAACTAACTGACAACACAGGTGGATTTTGAAGGTGGATTTCAGGGTATGCTCACCATAGCGTTGCTAGCAAAGTTGGTGCGGTTGAATCCCAATTCCTCCAATGCTGTATTGTAATCAGGTAGACCGTGGTCTCGGCCCGTCTGACAACACATATTTTTAATTAACGTATGCTCTAATTGGGCACATGCTCTAATGCTTGATAGCGAAATATATTTGTCTCACACGAAAGCCAATAGATTTTAACCCATAAACCATATTTTCTAATATCTTCTAATTGGTATAAATTATCCAGTGAAGACTCAGAAAACTTGTATTGATGCTCATGGAACCGTGTACTAAGAATCATCGATCACTTTAAAACAGCCCCAAACTCTGCGCCAAATGGTACTTAACAAATCCAGTTTAGGTTACAATAACATTCAAATAAACACAGTTTGAGTAGACGCTGTAATAGCTACATTGCAAAAGTACTGCAATTTGCCCTGATTGTTACCTGTACAGATAAGGCCATCAAATCTCTCCTGGAAAACTCAAGTGGTCCGTGATAAGCGTTTCGTAAGTCGTGTGTGATGACGTGATCTTCCCTCTCAGCCAGCTGATTGCACATTCCCAGCAAAATACCTTCCAGTGTTCGCACACGAATAATCTCCTGCATAATGTGATGACATTTCTAAAATGAAACTTTAATTACACGTGTTGGCAGTGAAGCTGAGCTCACCTCGGATCTGTAATAACTCTGACAAAGTCGAACTGCTGTTCCATTAGGTGAGCATTTCCTTTTTGAAAAAGAAAATAGCATACTTTCAAAAAATAAGAGAAACGTCGTTTAGAAAACAGGAATCAGCCTGTTTTGTCTGGTGGTACAGACGAATCAGTCCTAGCTGGTCAGGTATTCAAAATTACTCATAAAGATTGATTGACATTCGGCGACAGTGCGTTTTATTTTAAAATATCACAAAAATATTACTTTCGCCTGAATGGCATCGTCAATTTCTGTACGTATTCAAATACATTTGTGATATTCAAAAAAATATAGATCGCACTGACGATAATCGTTAATCACTCCGAGTTGTTTGGACATTTGCAAAGAGATAATATGCTTTGCATCAAAACATAAAATCGGTCGTACCCTGGCTCGTTGGAACGCACATTTCCACCAGATGGCACTAAAGTGTACAAATACCGTATGGCGGCGCTCTGGAATACGTTGCTAATAGCGACGGATGTAGACGACTTGTAGCCTAAAATAGATGTGGGGCATTTGTACACAATGACGTAATTTTAGTTACTGAACTGGGATTACTCACCTTCATATTTTGGCACATTCGTTCCTAAAAGCACGGGAAGCCATTCGTAATACACGATGTTCTACAAAGGGAAGCAAAGTTATTTAACGAAACTCGAACGCATGATTATTTTACCGAACGCAGGTAAAGCTAAGGTTACAAACATTGCAAAACCTATCTTGATCATAACCATGCGCAAACTCGTGGGGCGAAACTTTCCAATAATATATCTTGCCTGGTAGATTGCAATGTTCAAAGTACGCGCTTCTTCGAACACCCGCTGTTCCGACCAGACGGGATTCGCAGTTCGCAATTTTTTGGCTAAATAGTTGTGATGCCTAAACCACACAACGCTGATAGAGAGAAGAAAGGGATTTTCGTTGGATAATCTGCTTCCAGTTGCTGAAAACGATGGAAAAAATGATAAGAACGATAATAAGATTATTTTACATACAAAAACAGGGCTTTGTGACTTGTGTTTCGAAACTTTGAGGTACGTAGCTAAAAAGGATTATGTGAGCCCAAGTATTTTTAACTGACATCAATTTAGACTTTATCACAATGCAATACTTTGCTTCAGACCCCGAAGATCTTTTCACCCGTGAAAGATGGTTTCGATATCCATTTGTAGCTTTGTTAGCACAGCACTCGAAACAAAAAAGCAAATAATAATGCTCGCGGAAAACACCGGGCCACTTAAGCCCCGGGTCGCAATCAAACGATCAGTAAACAGCGGATTGCGCTGAGTTTACATTACACGAACAATATGTTTGCATAACCTGCTGCTAATGCAACCTGACAGGGGAAAGCGATATACTTTTATTCCTCTTACTCCAAAAGCTGGAGTCAGAACTGTCTGTCGTTCTCACTCCCGCTTAGTTATTTCGGTTTTGGCGTCTGTTGCAACATTTCAGTACGTGGGGGAATTTGGATTGTCTCAATGTGAATATTCGGTCGTGATTGCCAAGATAACACATCGGCACCGAGGGATTTGAACGACGCGTAAATTATTAGCTGAATTCATCTACATACTTGCTTACAACATATAGACAGGAGCTTAAGAAATAAAAACTACAGGTGTAACACCATTTGATAAATGCTGACCTTCAGCACAATTATTATGGGCGACTGTGATGCTGCACAGTTCCATTCATTTAGACTGGATCGAAATATAAAACTAACGAGGGGCGATTACCCTGCTAAATTCAATCGAGTTCAAAGGATTAATGAATTCAAAATTTGCTGTTTAATATAACGTCGTTAAATAGAATGTGTTCTCAAGTTAATCATAGAAAGAAGCATACCGTAAAAACGAGCAGTTGATTCGACTTTATTGGAAGCAGGAATTGCGGGGTTGTAAATCGGCAGACCAGGGAAATTCAGCATCGGAAATTTTCCCTCGTCATCGGACGACCGCAATTCACCCTTGCAATCCTTAAAAAGGGAATACCGTCAGTACTCCTCATTTTACACAACATCTAAGCGGCTTTGCAAATGTATATGGCCAAAGCCAAAGACAATGCCAACACTTAAAGGAGGTTTCAAATTCCAGTCTCAGACATTCCGAACTTTTGTTGTACCGACTTAGGTACAGAAGCTCTCACAAACTAATCTCTATGTTGTGTTCATGTCGCCGTTTTTCGACAAAACCACATTGAACAACTTTTCTCCCATAGTTGGGACAGATGACAAATAATCCTTGATATTGAAGTTCGATGGTTTCATTTCAACAATCGTCAATATACCAAAGGTCGCGCCAGATATTTCACAATTTATATCCGGAAATGTTCAATGTTTAATAACGTGTACGTGACTAATAACAAACGGCGTCGGGGAGTTTTCATTCCTGCTATTTACTTTGCTCGTAAACTAATTCGAGCTCCCGGTTACAGTTACTGTCGCGTTCCAACGCCCACGTGGTCGGCACGAGTCGAACGTTTGTTTGTTTTTTAGGCTTGTCAAGGAGGTGTGAACAAAAGGTTATTCAGGTGTCACTGGATTTATACCGATGTCAGAGATCTGTAACGTGCCAAGGGATAGTTAGATCTCTACGCACTTAACTAAAACCCACTGGAAGCAGCGAGTTATTTTGACCCTTCAATATACGCACGACAGAAAATAGGCCCTGGGTTGACGACCTCTGATCTAATGTGTGCAAATACAACTTGAAGCAAATTTCTGGGCAATTCATTTCTTACCGATTCGTATGACTTTGGGCACTCGCCAAACGAACGCAGCTGATTGGCCCAAGTTCTTCCGTGACCATAGATACTGCTACCGTCTAAAAATGACGTCACTTCGTTGATCTGGTTCCGCGGACGGTTTGGGGAATACCCTGTGTTGGAATCGTCATATCTGGATCGTTCGTACGGCATTTCCAAATCACGCAATCCAAGAGGGTTGAGCTCAGTATCGTTGTACGATATCTTGATTCCGTATCGTTCCGGTGGGCAACCGTTGCGTTCAACATCGACGATGTCGTTTATGACATGTTGACCTGCCAGGGTTTATGGAAACCTCATGTTCACTTTAAAGAATCCGGTAACGAAACAAAAGTTTCAAAACATTTGGAATTGAAGGCTTTGTTGGCCAAATATTGTTAACATAACAATTATTGAACACTATATGATGCAAATTTTACAGGCGAAAGTTGTAGCTGAACGAAACTTGTTTTTTATAGTGAGCTGCAGACAAGGCAACTGTTTCGACATAATAGGTCTCTTTAGTTTGTCCATATTTCAGTCTTTTTACAACCAAAATTAAATTTGTGAATCGCATCGTTTATTTCTTCGAACAAATTTTTGGAAATTCAGAAACAAATCATTTCCCGCAGTTTTAAACTCACCAAAATACACGAACAAGACGGTTTTCTCGTCAAACGAAGTTAAGTCGGGTGGACCAGACATGAGGGACGAGCTTACATCACGTGGAGAAGGTCGATCCAATCCTGAAGGTTGATAAACCCCGTCCGTGTAATGAGAAGTCAGTTCCCGAGAAAGGGGAGAGTCTGGGGACAATGTTTTCGATTAATTCCAATACAGGGAGTGATGTTATAAATATATTTGGCAATCAACCAACAGGAAAAGGCACAAAATACAAAATTTGTAACTACAGCACACTGCGTTAATTGTTGCAGAAATTACAATAGACGATTTTTCAGCATAGAAAAGTGACAATGATTTATATCCAGCTAAATTAATTTCGAATTGGGACAGCGCTGTGTGTGGGTTGGTTTCGCGATGGAACCGTTCAACCTTTGAATGTAGCCTAATAATATTTGCGTTGTCGAGGGGGAACCCAATATGCGTAACGTGGAGATCTCTATGGGGAATTCTGAGAATTTAAACCACAAAACAACCTCTAGGTGTTATCCAGTTGACTGATGAAACTTGTTGCCAAACAGAGACTTCCCAAAATAACTTTACAACAGTCGAATTCGGAATACTGAAGTTGGGGGCGGAAGACCATGTTTCGCCGCATTGTTCACGTTAAAACAACCCGAAGAAATTGTTTAACATTATGTGGATTTTAAGCAGAAATTTGTAATTTCCGACATTCAGAACAAAAACTCGCAATTATTAACATTATCCTGGGGTCTACAAAAATTCGTTTACTTTGCAGAAATTTCGACGTTAGTTTGTAGGGTCGTATTGCTGACGAATACCTCTTTTGTCGTAACGCGGCAACACAGACAACGAAATATTTACGAGTATATGTTGTTTGAAATGTTTGATTACCCTGTCCGGTGTGTTGACGAATTTATGGAGACTTGTTGAAATCTTTGATTTATGCGACTAAGGTTTGAAATACCTTTTTGCGTACGGTTTTTACTCGGGCAAAGGTCGGAACAAAGACCACACGCAGCACACGAAACATCTCCAGCCGCAATTAGACAAGACAAGGTGCCTAATGAGCCGTATTGCGGCCATAACCTATGAAATGTATCCACCAACATAGTGTGGTTTCTCTTTTGTGTTGTATTTCTTCGCAATTTGTGGGTGTTAACCGGTGGTTTAAATTAAGAACAAGAAAATGCAAAATTTACTTCTCGTGTTATCAGTATCTGTGTTTGACTTGCCCGTGCAGTGAATTTATAATTACCATTAAATTGTAAATTTTAAATGATAATTTGATTACGTGTTTTAAAAAGGCACTAGATTTGCTTTAAATGCAAAAATTACATTACCGAGTATTTTCCCGAAGTTTGCAAACTTACCAGTTACAACACGAAATATAGAATGACACATCCATATTTGGTTTCGACTTACCTGGCGTCCCCGATGATGGGTCCATGCGGTTGTTAAACCATCCATCGTACGGCGGAAACTCCTTCTGACCTGTCCAATAAAATATTGTCAGCCATGCAGGTTATTTAAATTATGTCGGTTCTTCGTATCCGACAGTAACTTTGAGCACTTTCTACGGCGTTTTTGCAAAAAAATCAAAAAGAATTGAAAAATGATTTTCAGTCCCGACATATGACTTTTTTGATCTTAACTGTTGCTGTGTTTTATTGCCTGCATCTACATGCTGAAATTTGCCTGACCACAATTGTTTTTAGTTTAGTGAAAAAGTAATGAAAATAAAGCAAATTCCAGGTACGATGCAAACCAGAAACTTTCCCCAATTACTGTTGGTCCCGGCAGATCAAATTACGACACGGGCAATCAGCAACCAGCAGACCGTGCGATAAAAAGACAAACTCATACGCAAGTTGATTTACTGACTCATAATCAACACTGTGTGAAGTAAGACAGGAGCACGGTATGCCGCTATCGTGCCAAAGTATGCTGAGCATCAGGTAACACAACCCCATGACGATTTCCAATATATATGACCGTCATGAATGACCATAGGAATCAGCCTGTGCAGGTCGGTGACCGGCGGATCTGTCTCTTTCGAATCAATATATATCGGAAACTTAAAACGGTGAAATAGAAGCTGATACACTGGCTCTCATCGTCTATTTCACCCTTTCGAGTTTCTGTAATACTGATGAATTACGTTTACTATATAATACTGTCGTTTTCTTCCTTGTATCATTTCGATTTATCAGGGAAACCGAACGGTATTGAAATATAAATAAGAACCCTATACGTACCTGATACAGTTAGTACCAAAATTAATAAGACAATTCCATAATACGCCGCAACAACCTTCATATCGAATTGCGATGAGTGACGCTAATATTGAAAATTCCTCAGCGAAAATTTCGAAACTAAATTGCAAAAACAAACATTGTTATATTTTCGTTCTAATTTGAACAATCAATTTTGCATTATCGTACGCTTTAGACCGTCACCCTATGCATTTTTAATGTCCTGGCCCTTCACCCTTTGTATTCCCAAATCCTCCAGAAATGATTCTTTTAAACACTTTAGTCACGTGAGAAAAGCTCCTATTGGTCGACTGTTAAATGTGTTGCGTAACTTGCTGTGTTACCAGTTCCCCATCCGCGGACAAGCAAAGCTCAAGTCCGGGTAGCAAGAATAGCCTCTGTCGGCAAACAAGTGGGTTTTAGTTTCGCAAGCCACGATTAAAGGAGAGCGGAAGGCGAAAGAAACAAACCAAACAAACGCACGTAGACAGTTTCACAGAGAGAAATGTATCAGGTGTCTCTCTCATAATGTTTAATTGTATTGGTGCCTTTCTTGTGCAAAAACGGAAAGTCATCATGATTTTCCTGGGCCTTCTCTTCAGACGTGAGATTCTCCATCACAACTTAACGCTCAACTGCGATGAATTAAAAACAGCAATCATGGCGCAACCCTTTGTTCCATTAACCACCAAACAAGCAAAACAGGAGAAACTGTGCAACTCTCAGGCTTTTGACCTTACCTAAAGCAAACGGTTTGGCCGCATGTGGACGAATGCAAAATTTGGTCGTATGCCTAATACCAGTCTCAAATATATTACGTGCGAATAAGTACTGGCAATACAATTTACCGAACATGAAGGTCTGAATTCCAGGCCTTCTCCTTGTTTGTTTAATTATTGCGAGGATACTCTAGCATTTCAGTTTATAATGTAACAATTTCGGGGGCGCAAAGCATGCATGTACATTTTAAGAAAAGGAATATGATATAATCAGATATCTAATATTTTGTAAAAAATAAAGTTTTTTTAATAAGGCGAAAACCTCCACAGGTTTGGATTAATGACGCGCATGTTTGCTTTCGTGGGAAATTACCTAATTAACATACTGGTAACTTGGTCGATAATTGAGAAGTTTCCCAAAATTGCGTTTTGTTTGGGGAAAATTTCGTAGGAATGTAATGTCCTACTGAATTTAACTGACAAGTGGCTATTAATCTTATCATAGCACTTGTACCATTTCGTAATATGAAACTCTTCAAACCGGACTGGGTTTCTCATGATGGTAAGGCTAAAATCAAAATAGATTTTATTGACCAAACACATCTAGATGTAAAAGACTGGGACAAAATACTCATGACAATATTTTTTGGCTAAGGTAAAATGAAAAACAAATGCATTAATTTTTCCGTTGTCCCCTTTGCATGAATGATGAGGCCTATTGGAAAATTAACTTGTAGACCAACTGGTTTGGAAAGGTTATTTGCACATAAAGTTTTTAGACAGCTGTTAATTGCATAGAATAGTGAAAGCATTTCATATATTGATGTTTCAGTAATATTTTTGAGAGGATTACTAATGAAATGTCAAAAGTGTGCACAGAGGATAAATCTGAACGATATCTTTCCAAATCCACTTTAGGAACTTTTAGGAAGTGTTTTGTAAAATTTTGTCTTGTTACTCAAACAATGCATCAAATTATTTTATTCAAAATATTTTGCAACCTAATGTAATGCAGCAAAAGCGATCACCAGTGTTCCTTTTCTTACTTAGGCCAACCCATATTTTCTATCGATATTCATCCCGATGGATCACGTTTTGCAACTGGAGGTCTTGGGGACGGGGGGAGTAGTGGGAAGGTCATCATCTGGAACATGACTCCTGTTTCTAACCCGAAAGATGAGGATTGTAATGATGTGACCAAAGTGCTTTGTGTTATGGACAATCATTTAGGTAAGAAAAGGTGGTTCTTTTATTGTGTTCCAACAGTAATATTTTCTTATGCCTCTATTTTTTATGTCAAAATTTTGTTGCAGGACTATTAACTGTCATATTATGTGATAGTATATTATTTTATGTACTGTAGTTTTGTTATCTGTTAGCAGTAGACTATTAACTTGTGTTACTTAAAGTGCGCTTGTAATCTATATAAATGTGGCCAATAGTATAACTTCAAAATGTGGTTATTGCTCAACAATTACATGTATTTATGTAGCTTGTGTTAATTCTGTGCGATGGTCTTGCAATGGAGGATATCTTGCATCTGGTGGTGATGACAGGCTTATCATGATTTGGCAATTTGCTGGTATGTTGCTTGGGTTCTAATATCAAAACTACATCTTGATTGGCAAATACAACGAGGATGTTTTTTCCAGGTTATGGTGGTGTTGGAGTTTTTGGAGGGCCAGCCAACCTACAGGCTGCAAATGGTGAAAGGTGGCGCTGTACTCATACTTTAAAGGGACACACAGGAGGTAAGATTTTATTGCTAAAATATATCCTGATGGCAAAAATTTCTTCAGATATATTTTTATGGTGTATACTCTGTTTATACCATGGTTAGCTTTGTGTATTTTTTTAATAATTTTTTAAGAGGAATTTGTTATTTTGGCAGTACTAGAATGAATAAACTGGAAATATGTGCTTGAATCGTATCAAGGGAAAACTCTCGTATGAATGTTATAGTTTGAAATATTGTATTTACAGATGTTCTTGATCTGGCATGGTCCCCTACGAACCAATGGCTAGCATCTTGCAGCATTGACAACTCTGTTATTATCTGGAATGCAGAGAAGTTTCCGGAAGTGACAACAGTCCTTAAAGGCCACTCCAGTCTGGTTAAGGTTGGTTATTGTTTTAAACTTGTAGTGAGAATTTATTTAATAAACGATTGTAACAGGGGGTAACTTGGGACCCCATCGGGACTTACATTGCATCCCAGTCTGATGATAAAACTGTGAAAATCTGGAAAACTCTTGATTGGAAATTGGACACAACTGTTACAAAACCATTTAAAGAGGTATTTGTTAGTAATGTACAGAAGCTTAAGTTTAACAAATTTATTCCCCTGAATCAGCATTTTGACAAAGATTTAGTGTTTGTCGAATAATTGTTCTGAATTGGTCAAAACCGAATCTATTTTTCCAAAAAAAAATAATGTAATGAAATAATTGAGCCAGTATAAGTTCCGAGCCCTGCATACAGTGTACAATGTTTCTCGATCAACTCTCATCAGTGCAGCTTGTGACTGACAATAGATTGTTCCACTTTCTGGTGACTTTGCATAACAATAGTCATACCTTACATAGAACATACAATGCAAAAAGCTGATTTGTATTTCTTGTACATAGAGCACTGCCACCACTCATGTCTTAAGACTGAGTTGGTCCCCAGATGGAGGGTACCTTGTATCCGCCCATGCCATGAACAATTCAGGACCTACAGCACAAATAATACAGCGTGAAGGATGGACAACTGACATGGATTTTGTCGGACACAGAAAAGCTATAACTTGCACAAGGTGACAAAAGAATTCTTATCCAAATTTGTTTTATGAATGGCCTCTTACATTTAAAAATAACCTAATTTATTTGCATATCATATAATTTTGCAGTAATATTTCATGCAATGGCATGATTGGCAGGATCGATCCACTGTGCGGGTCCTTGCTTGGTGATCACAGCTATCGTATCGCGATTATTAGGTTCACAGGCTTGGCAGCACAGGCATAGCAGCCTAGCTGGATCAGCCACTTTTTCCTGACAAGTCGGAGCAAGATTTGAAAAATCAAGCTCCCGGTGAGGTTTGAACTCATGACCCTGGGCTAACCAGGCCCAACGTTCTACCAACTGAGCTACAGGAGCTCAGTGGCTTTACGGGGTATATTGTGGCCAAGGTACACTGGTGCGCAAGCGCACAACTTGCCAGGCAACCTTCACATATACGTAGGGGACTTGTCAGAAAAAAGTGGCCGATTCAGCTAGGCTGCAATGCCTGGGCTGCAAACCTCATAATCATATAATTTTGTTTACATGTCATATAATTTTGTTTACATATCATGTTTCAGTCCTTAAATATTCTGGTTAAAGGCCTTTGGGAAAAAAAGACTAATTTAGTATTAGCTGCCATATTAACATCAGCATATGTATAATACTATGAAAGCAACAACAACATTTCCATGCATCATTGTAAGGACATTTTATAATCTTCATTTCGGCTATTTGTGGAATTTGCCTTTCATGAAACTCACATTAAGGATCTTAAAATTTACATAGATTCAATGGCTGTGTTTTTTCAAATCCTGCGACGAAAGATAATAAAAAGTCTAGTTCACTTCCATACACATGCTGCGCTGTCGGCAGTCGAGATAGAGCAATATCAGTGTGGCTCACTTCACTCAGACGCCCTCTGGTGGTGGTTCATGACTTGTTCGAGGATTCTGTAATGGATATTTCTTGGTAAAAACTTTTTAAACTGTGGATGGTTTTTGGTAATACGTTATGAACTGAAATTCCAAGGTCAGTTTAAATATTGTGATCATAACAAAGTGGAAGATGCATATTAGATAATATGAATATAGTACATCAGTAAATAATTCTAAAAGGACAAATAAGAACTATTGGACTGCACTGTATATTACCCTACTTAGCAAACAACTGCATTTGTGCATATTTTACAAAACATAGTTTACAAACCAAAATCAGTTTAATTAAACATCACGATCATGACAAACTACATTATTGGATTACACCGGTTCTGAATGTTTGAAAGAATAAACCTGGTGTGGATTCGGATTCCATAATTATGGGACTGTATATTGCCTTTCTTGGCAAACAAGTAACTTTAGAATATTACTGCAGGTCATTTGATGGTTATAAAATGTTGTGTTGTTCCTGGGATGGAACTGTGGCGTTTTTTTCCTTCGACAAACCAGAAATCGGACAAACTCTTACACAAGAAGAAAAGGTGAATAATGAAACAAGTCTGAATTGAAAAGTACCAAATTTTACTTTACTTGATAGAACAAGTTGCACAAAGACACGTATGGGAAGACATCCTGTGTACAACAACCCCTAATAATTGAAAATCCAGCCTTGCTGGCTCTGCAACAAAAGAAAAAGGACCAGGCCTCTCTTCTTGGTGGCGAACAAATCAACAAACCTCCACCCATACCCCGTAACTACCCAGTAAGTTACCAAACACTTTCACAATCGGGCGGGGATACCCAACTTTCATAAGCCGGTGACGTCATCTCTAACAAAATCGTATGACGACGCACTCGATAAATGTTGATTTGCGTAATACGTTAATTCGCTTGCGTAATACGTTAATTCGTTTTTTGTCACTGCAACATCTGAAAGGTTATGCAGTTTTTTTTGCGGAACAAAATTCTTTCAAAGCCTCCAAGTAAGCTTGCGACACCACAACGACATTAAAACGACGCAATTGTGCTTCGCAATGCACAGTTTGGAACCTCTGTACTGTAGGGTCTTAAAGCGAAAGTGTTGCTTCTGACCACATCATATTTAGTAGTCGTAATAGATTGTAATGTAGCGCCTGTGCTGAGCACTGTTAGAACAGTAATTGTCATGATTATCAAATGCCAAAAACTGTTGTCTTTTAAATTCTTGTATTTGCATGTAGACAAAACAGATAGAGACAAGAACAGCCACAGGGAAAAGGAGAATAATTCCCGTCTTTGTCGCGCCGCAAGAAGCCCTCGGGTAAGTTTGTTCGCTTTCCAAATAAGCGCGAGTTGCGATACTGTTATTTATGTACAGGGGAATACCCTGTCCATTCGGATCAAGCAGTACCTTTGGCAGACCGCCGTCCACCTCGTCTCTCATCAATTCTTTCAAGGTAAACAAACAAACAAACATGTTGGTGCCACTTGTTGCGACATTTGGCATTTGGTGGCACTAACAAAACCTTGTATAGTGAAACAATGTACACTGCTATCTGCAGCTCCTGGACGTTACTGGTTTCAACAATTGATTTGTTTTAATAGAAGTCCCCAGAAATATCGGACAAATCTCCGTCCAAGTCTCTTTCCTCCAAAGAAGACACCAGATCCCCAGCCAAGCAATCCACACTAAAGCAGGACGGTGTGTTGATTATTTACCTGAGGAAATTACGT
Organism: Ascidia mentula; assembly: GCF_947561715.1. Classification (NCBI taxonomy): domain Eukaryota; kingdom Metazoa; phylum Chordata; class Ascidiacea; order Phlebobranchia; family Ascidiidae; genus Ascidia; species Ascidia mentula. The sequence continues at coordinate 16,745,913 of NC_138570.1, read as the reverse complement.
AATTGAATCCGATATTTTTGACGTGTTTTAGAGTCAAACAAAGCGGACGAAAAACAAGCAGACAAACCTTCACCGAACAAACAAACCTACGCTGAAGCTGAACAGGTGAATGTACGCACTTGGATTTCAATTGTTCACTGTTACGAAATCATAAAAAAGTCATACACGAGTGTTACTTCTGACAGCTGCAAATACTAAAATTCGTTTTGCCCACTTTAAAACTTTCCAAACTTTTAACATTACCAACCAAAAATTACACCATGAAAGTATTAGTATTTGGATGGTTTGATTAAGTGCACCCAGGTTATGATAATTAAGCACCGCCAGTTAATATAGTTTAATCGCAAATGTTTATCTTATCACATAAAACAACGTGTGCATTTCGCTTGTATCGTAATCACAGATACAAACAAGGCTGTTTGATTAAACAAAAAAAGGGTGGATCTACAGACAGTGGGGCACACTGTTTCGACCAATCAGGTCTCATTAGTACAGCGGGTGACTAAGTTCGGACTAGTTGGTTAACTGGATAGGTCGAAACAGTGTGCACTGTTTGCAGTTCAATCATCGTTATTTGCTCGTTTGCTTCTAAATTGCTGTGGAGCTCGTATGAATGTCAATGTTTCCTGGCATGGAAAATGGAAAGTCACTGGTGTTAGACGATCGACGCGACAATAGGTCAATAAACTTTTATCAAGCAGAACATCAGTATCACGTTCCCCTTTATGCTGTAAATGTACATAGACTGTTCTCTTTGTTTAGTTACGTGGAACTCGTCGCCAAACCCATTTATATTTACAACTAATCAAACTGGGGTTGAAAGTGAAATTTACCACCCGTAGTGGTGACGTCAGTACATAAATAGAATGTAACAAATTTGCGGCATTTCGAATTGTCAACGAGAATGTTGTCATTGAATCATCACACATGCCAACTGTCGCAAGATATTTGTATTAACGCTGTACAAGGGGGCACGACTCACAAGGGTTAAGTCGGATTACTCGAAACGACGCCAGTCCAAACCAGTCGACTCTACACTATCTGCTCATAGCGAATAGCAACGTTAATTCCTTATGACTTGCGATCTCGCGAGCGTGTGATTGTCAACAACTATAGAAACGATTTATGCTGGTAATGGCAACCACCATTTATCCCATTTTATTGAATAAATTAGAGCGGATTCCAATTTCGCATTTGTATCTTCGAGCTTGTATAAAAACCCCTGTGCTTCCCCATCACTGGTTGTCCGCGAAGTTTTTTCAGCCAACGTGGTACGGATGGGTCAATTCCACAGTGTTTGTGAATGTGTTTTGTTATAGAGCCAAACTATTAACGTTATACCCCAGGGGATGGACAAAGTTGTAGTTCATGGTATGACCAACAAAAACAAATCTCGTTGTGGCAAATTGTAAATTTTTTGCACATATACTTTGGTCCGCCAAAAAATGGGCTCTTGTTTATCCCATGTATACGTTGTCGAAATAGGTCGTAAGTTTAATGCATGTTTTTCAACCCTCAGAAGAAGAAAGCTGTACTGGACAGCAGACTGTGCGAAAAGTCATGCGATGTTGTGAAGGAGAATGAGGCAGGGATCGTAACGAAAACAACTGAATCTGACGTCGAAAAGTAGGCAAACACCTGTGTACATTAACATCATATGAGCTGTATACAGACGGCCACTGTTTTGACCTATTATGTCTCATTAAGTGCAGCTATGCAGCTTACAAAAGTCATATTATTGGCCCCCTGCTTATCTATCTACATGTATGCAAAACCATAATCCAACTTACACTGTTTACCCAGTTTATCCGCACGATACCGAAATCCGTGTAAAACATGTGATGTCGCAACTTTGAAAGAGTTGTGGATGGTTTGCATGTGCCCATGGGGGTAATGCGGCGTCTACAACATATCAATATCACTCTTTGGGCAAAGCTAAATGTCCCAGCTGTGGGGACATTGAAAGTTGTTTAATAATCCCGACCTTACAGAGTCATTTTATATCAAGGCAGAATGGTCATTATCTGTTTTTGTTTGTGTCATTTGTCTGACCCAATTTTTTAAGAAATGTCCCAAAAATTAAAAGCCGTTTCGGACACAATGTCCAAAAGGAAATTGATTGGTAGATTATTCGAGCGTCTCATCGGTAGGCGAAAATGCCCTTTGTGTTGCCCGGACGTCGTTTTTATAATTCTCGGCGAATCGTTTTCGAGCGGACGAAATGACCAAAATAAATTGAAAATGTCCTAAATTTTTGCTGGCATTTCGGTCATTTGACAGAATTTTTTAGTGAAAAACAAAACTAGGTCACTATTCTTTATTCAAAATATAAATTTACCATTCCAATGCCAAACTGTATTGCATTAGGGTGACAAACAAACAGACGGCCCTTTCGACCCCGGTCCCAAGCTCCCAGCCCCCTAAGCCCCCTACTCCACCCCAACCGTCACCAAGGCGACCCGGCAGACCCCCACTACATCTGAAACGGAAAATGAACGGTTCGACTTCTCCTGTGCGAAAACGTCAGTACAGACAGATGAGAAAAGACCATCCCAAAACTACAGCGCATACGGATATCGAACCACCTGCACATGAGCAACATACGCCTCGGAAAGAGGTCGGTGCTTGTTTTTTTCTATTTTTATTTAGTAGATAAAGTGAATACATTCGTTGGACAACCTGAGGATTTTTGTTGTTGATTGTGTTCAGTATTTGTGCTTCTTTATGTTTATCATGGTCAACACTCTTGGTTCTTTCATACCTAAATTTTTAATTTTGTTCTAATCCACGACCCCGAGTCCCAGCCATCTATTTTAATGTGGTACTCGACCGCAAACTGGTGGCAGGCGCCGCGTAGTTGCCTTTAAAGCACTATACGTGTTATTGCACGGGAATCGACCTCTTTGAAAGTAGCGTATTAGTTTGTTACTTGCGTTTCATCAATCTAGACAGTGTAGTGAAATATATTATTTGACCTTCAAAGAACTGACTGTTTGAAGGTTCTTAGGAATTTCTGATAGAAACTTTTTTTTCTAATCACTTTTTATAAGTTTCAATTCTACTTCGCAGGCATCAACGCCTTCCCACAAGACTTCGCATTCGATCAGACACTTCGATCCACATTTGTTACTTCATAAAAAGTTGACCAAGAAGTTGTTCTACCAGGTAACACTTGGTCAAAACGCTCAGTGTTTTTTGTTCGAAATTGCGCAAAAAAAATAAGATCGTGGTTAACATTAAACTAAAAGAATATCGAAATATTTTAGTGTGATTAACAACCTGAAGGTAATCACACCGTGGGTATAAATTTACAAAAACACAAAACTTGTATTTGTCATAATGTAGCGAAACTGAAATTACGATCAGAAACCAAAAGAGGGGGTCAAGTATTTACATATAATCGAAACCAGTTCCTTTTTAGAGTCCGTCGCCTCCGCACTTAGTGGTGACAGTTTACAACGACTTAACATCTGACGACAAACCCGTCCCTTCGACACTACACAAAGTTGAATGTACATGCGACAAAATCGAACAGTGGTCAACTGTCGTGTCTTCTCCATCTGTTTGTCTCGTCGTCAGCCAGTAAGTCGTGTTTCTTTTGTGTACAAATTTCCATAAAATTAGTCATGGTTTCGGTGGTTTCGTGCCTGGGGAGCATGACGCAACTGTATGAGCAGGGTGTCGATTTATGCCTTTTTCGCCATTCTAAGTGTTCGACACGCGACGTCACTGTTCGGCGAGAATAAATGTTAAGTTACCGGTATACAGTACCACGAACAAACAAACGCTATTGTTAGCTACAAATGTCCATAAATTGAATTACCATGATAACCTAATTGAGCCTAACATATCGTCCACGCCAATCTTGCAACATTTACATCGATCTTACTAGTTTTCTTTTTTTCGAAGATTGGACGCCAACGATTCCCCTATTACCACATAGTTGTCAATTTTTTGCCGTAGATGCTGGTGGCAAAAGTGGTTCGAAGACGTTGGTGCCAACATAAGTCGTTTAATTTCAAACCGCAAACAATTATTTGGGGAGAAATTTGTAGCCCATTTCGAGTCACTGTTAAACAACAGCATTTAAGTGAACGGCTACGTAGTGTTGAAAACTTAATGGTATCATCGTTTGGGATCCCCATCCAAGATAAATTTGCCTATTTAGATTGCTAAATAAACGCAACCGCAATACAATTTTGGACAAAATCCATGCAAAAACCTGTCAGCACTTCCTTCAACGTTCAGCGAATAAGCGCGTTATACCTAAAACTAACCATTGTTTCCAAACATGGAGCATTATTACCGAACACGTGGTATTATTACCAAACATATTGCATTGTTACCAAACAAATGCCATTTTTCGTTCAATCGGACCTTAAAAGAGACATAGCAGCCTGCAACATGCAAGGTTTTCAATTGTTTTGTCGTTATTTCAACGTGATGTAAGTACAAAAATTCTGTAATCGAAATAAGCCTGGTCGTTCCCATGCGTTAGTTACCAGATGCGACATTTTTGCTATTCGACACACACGATAATTTTTCTCAAGATGTTCGACACGCAGAAAAAAATCGAAGCCCTGTGTATGAGTACTATATTTGCTTCAGGTAACTATTTATTGAGTTCCATTTTGCTCTTACAGTATTGTTGAAAGAATTTGTGGTGGCGTCAATAATGTACAATTTTGTCTCGTCGTAGTCGTGACTCATATTGTGTATAAAACTTTACATATATTTCATCATGGTTTCGGTGGTTCTGTGTCTGGGGACAGGACGCAAGATCAATGAGTTATAATATTTACTTCCAATATCGAGAGTTCCAATACAGCTCTTACTGATCTAACAATGTCAACTATCACCTGGGTACCAGCAATAAAGATGATGGCGTGATTGAATTATGGTTTTTGTTGCGGTCGTACCCACGACCTTTCATGTTTTTAGTTAAACAACCTCAAACTTGAGTTGCAAACAGTATTGTACGCTGTTTCCTGGTAACAGCAGCTCTGGACTAGCTTTTAAACAAGCAGGCACAGGTATTTGTACTTTGTGGTACTTTTCCGATTAATCGTCGATCCGTTGGGTACCAAACAACAGAGACGAACCACTGTGGAGCGCACGATGGTCAAACAACTATACTTGGTATCCAATAGTGTTATAGGCTCTAGTGTCACCCAAGTCTTATCAAGGCAAAAGTGCTTCTCGTTTTCCTTACAGTTACTCAACAAACGTTTTTTGTTCGTTTCCAGGCATATTGTGGGCTTAGCGTGTTACGATCATTCCATACATGTGTTATCTCTAACATCTGGACGTCGTCTACTTCCACCAATCCACTTCGGGACAGCAATCTCACATTTAAGCTGCAAAGCTCACCACTTGATGGCAGTCGACAGCACTTGCAAATTATCTGTTTGGTGAGCGAAGTTAATGTTCCTGTTACATTTTCCGATTTTCCTCCATGCAAAGTTAAACTTGACCACAAATTGCGTAGTGTTTGCTTTCCGAAACTATTTTGTCCACGGGTCCATGCAAGGTTATTTAAGTTGACTATAGGAACACAGAAATTTCAAGTAAACATGGTTTTGCGCCTATATGGCTGGCTTTCTTATCACCCAAAGGCTTAAAGCACATATTCAGGAGTTTTTGACCTCAAATAAATAACGCGAAAGTTTTTATAAAACCCTTGAGTTTCGCGGAACTCACTTGTGTCCCTGTAATAGTTTAAAGTTGGCTGGTTTGTCAACTTGAAACGAATTTTGCTCCAGACAGATTTCTTTTCCACACAATTCACAAATTGAAAAAATACCGATTTATTTTTTGGATAATCGAGGACAGACTTTAAATAAAACTCAGCTTAAGAATATGGAATCGTAATTGAAATCGCGCAAAATTGAAGTTATCCTAAACGAGACGTTTTGTTCCAAGTTAGCCAACTTTAAACTATATTACAGGGACACAAAGAGATGCAAGGCGACAGTTATGGAACATTCCTTCTCTCATCTCGTCGACGAAAGTTGCCATGGAAACAAGGACGTATCCCCTCTGCGGAGATGTTTCCTCACTCAAAGAGGTTTGCCCGTGGTGACGCTCATCAACGGAAAGACTTACTCGTTCAGTCAAGAGTTGTGCTCCTGGTACGTTTGTCAGGTGTAAAACGATTCGCTTGGGCAATATATACAGGTGAAAGGGTTCACGCCACATTGGCAAAATGCCAAACTGTGGGTAAAGAATTGTGTAAGCTGCAGACAAATGGCCCAATTGGTGACCAACCGATGACGGTGATTGTATAGTCACCACAAAGTGGTAGTCTTTGCTTGGCCGTTTGGTCAGCAAAGTCGTCTGAAAGTCACACCAGCTGCACTGATAAGACCTTTTAGGTCGAAACAGTGGCCATCTGTCTGCAGCTTACACAATTCATATCATTGGATCCACTTTGCTTATCTTATGGGTAAAGAATATCAACATATAGCATTGCCAGTTATTTGCCTGAGCAATCCACACAGTATTAAGTTCGTTTTATATCTAATCACAGGGGCGTGAGTTTTCAGATCTTACTCCCGACTTGTCGGGAAAAGGTGGCTTTGATTCAGCTACAATATCTTAGGAATACTCATAAGTTTTCACAGTCGCCTTTCGATAAAATTCAACTACTAAATTTATTATTTCATCACCACGATATATTTTTAGGATACTTCTCCATTCCGGCAGCGACGCTGTGGAACAATTCGCAGATAATGTTGCACCCGATGCTGGGGATCAAACTACTGAAGAGGGGGCGTTATTGCTGGCGAAAAAGTCTTTTAACGGGTAAACTTAAAATTTTTATTTGTATTTAAATTAACCCTTTGTCTTTACTCTGGTGAACATGTTTGTGGTCGTACATCGTCACTCAACCAGGATATTATTTTCTTGAAAATATTTTTTATATGACGGTTTTTGGTCAATTGTTTTAACCATTTATGAATACGACAGGCCCTTACTTTTTTTTGGGTGCTACATTATCGGGGTCGACAAGCCTTTGTGGTAAAAATTCCTCAATTTCAAAGTAAAAAATGCTACTCACGGCCCTTTTTTGATATTCATGGGCCCTGTTGCGCCACCGGACTAAATACAATATTGTATCGAAAAAAATTTTTGTAAACTTTCAATCTACTTCAATTTGTCTCATACAAACGTTTCTACCTGCTGTAGGATTGGAGCTCATGCAAGTCGGTCATCTCACACCAGTGCGACGTCACAGAGGAATGCAACCCTCGCAATGTTGGAGAGTAAAGTAGCGGCTTGTGTCCTCATCGAATCGGTTACTGAGTACAGAAAGTGGATGCTGGCATACGTCAGGTGCGGATTACATACAGCGGTCAGCGCATATTAAGGGACAACACCGCATTTTACGATCTTGATTTGAGATTGCTACAATACGGCTCTTCTGGCAATTTAATTGTATTAGCAGTATTGTAGCAATAAAACATGCCCAGCATCAGTAGTTATTTATTGATTTGAGATTATTGAAATCATGGCGATTTAAAAAAGTACTGCCCTCTGGGAATTATGTTAAGTTGTTCCCAACCTTTTTTGGCCTGTGCACCCTTCTAGTCGATATTCAAATCTAATTCCCCCCTACAAACTTAGTTTGCTCATATATGGCAAATGCAGCAATAACACATAGCACAGACAACCAGTAAGAGATTAATATTGTGACACAAATTTTCCCTACAAATTACAAAATTAGATTGGCGTAGATTAAACTGATCTTTCGCCACCATACGAATCCACCAACAGTTAAGCAATGCATACAGCAATCCACCTGAATGCGAATTAACTACAGATAAAGAAGTGTTTCGGTTTTGTTGATTCATAGATTTCATAGATTTAAACTCCACACACCAAAACCTCATAAATAAACCGGTACATTTGGGAAAAGGAAAGCCAAAGCTGGAATGCTGCCGGTATACTTCTCACAAAATACATTTTCTTCCTTACAACGAGGTTGAAATGAAAAAGTTTCTGTGATTAAGTCCCACTATAACAGTTGCCTCTAGCTGATCTTTACTTCTTGAACAATTTTCAGGTATTTGGTTCAAGAAAATCTGGAACTTCGGCTCCGTGAAGTATGTGATGACCTCATCGGCCCTCCAGCACAAAGACCTTGGGCGAAAAGAAGGAACAGAGATAACGGAAGTTGGAAAGCTCACGTGTTGGTAAATCTTAAGTTAGATATTCCGTAACAAGAGTAAAACTCTGACTTTACTGAGTAACTTTCTGTTGGACAATTTCACAGTGGTTTTGAAACGACTCTTTGCAACTGGGATTTTGTTAAGTTTTTTTCCTGTCCTTAGAAATATAATCAGCAAAGCATACTGCAACGACGTCTTGCATTTGCAAATTTCAAAATTTACTTCAATACGATAATTTAAATAACGAGCAGCACCTACGTACAATTGTACACGTATTGACGTCTTCAAGGTACTTTCACTTGGGTCACCTTTGACAGTGCTGCTTCTTAAATCAAATAATTGTCACGATTGCATACACCCGTGCCTTTTTAACCACGAAACTCTATCAGGGCATCCAGAAGAGGACGCTGTTGCAAGAGGAGGTTTTACCGATCGTGGCATCGAACCTCGCCTTCCAACGTCTCTACACCGAGTACCAAGATCAACTCGACAGTGAAACTATGCCCACACTTCCTGGGCTTAACTGACTGGATTTTGCGTGGATCGAAATATTGTCACTTTCAGCTGCTAAATAATAAATGCAATAAAACTATGCTTTTGGCTGCGTTGATTGTACATGAAAGTGCACGGTGTAAACGCTAGGTTGTGAAGAGTCGCAAAAATACCACTGATTACTTTCTCCAACTGCTGCAGTTACGAGCAACGACAGGTTAGTAGGGATGTTGAGCAACAAAAATACATTCCTGACCGTATTATTGAAGTTAACTGGCAATCTTTACCTGCAGCATTGTGACGTCAGACACGAATTTGGAACCATGAGTAACTCTTTACACAAGACCGTGGATGTAGTAAAGGGCCCCCCGAGATTGACGGGGCGCACTAGGATCCATGTGCAGACTGATTTTTCGAAAAACTATTTTGATAGCATGAGCTACTATATCCCTTCGTCAGGTGCAGTATATCTAGAAACTACATCAGTTAAGATACCAGAGATTGATGCGTAGTACTGCGGAATTTCTATCGCACAGATGGGTCCACCTAAAAAAGGTCCCCCTACCGGCACGTTTTTTCGCTTGAGGGCCCTGCATAGACTGCATGGAAATCAACTTTTCTGTATATTGTGGAAAGCCTTCTAGGAATGTTGCGCAATTGTTTATTCACATTACAAATTCGGACAGTCTTGAAAAAACAAATGTACAAAACTAAAAAAAGGAAATTGAACTCCACTGATACAACTTCGCAAAATTTTGACACGGCGTGTGTAGTTTGTAGAAATACGAAATGTGTGACTAAAAATGAACTTGAATACAAAAAAGAAAGAACCCTTTTGTCATTTTTATCCCCTGGTACATTTTCAAGAGGAATCACGTCAGCTCATGGTCACAACACCATTAACATCGGCCAGGATCAAAAACTGACAAACACCAAATTCAACAAAGTAGTTTACTGATAAAAGTTTCCTCATTCTGATTTCTTCTTTTCGTTGAGCAGCTTTTCCAGTTCATCTGCATCCTCCGACGTTTTAACTCGAATTAACATCGGCGTCACCTGTTATTTATAATTTTGTTTTACAATATTGAAGGTATAATATTTTACATTATTGCAGCACAATTCAAAACAGTTCACAAGAAAGACCATCTTTCCACATATTTAAGCAACATTGTATGTTGATATATCTACCCAAACACAGTACATGAGATATGAACACTTTTTGCACAGATGAATAAAATGCATTAACCTTTGCAGGTTTAAAGTGTACTAACACCAGAGCTTTTCAAACTCAGGAGTCAGGACCCTGCAGGGGGTTGCATGCTAAATTTATGAGTCACAAACACAGCATACAAAATTTAGTAGTACTACTTTGTTAAGTATGCCCTTTCCGAAAGATATTACCGTCAAAACTGAGCGGTGCTCTAAATTGTGACCAGATACCATGAGCAAAAAAGTTTGGGAACCCATGGTGTCATACCATGTTTAAACTGGCATAACTTCACAAACCAACATTTATTGTCTGTACTGAGAAAAAACACGAGTTACAAAATACCTTGTTTTCTTCACTTTCATCAATGGGTGGATTGGGAATACAGGAAATTGCCACATTGTTTTTACCCTGCTTGTTAATAGGCATAGCAGGGTTGAGGACAATATTAAGGAGAAGATTTCCGAGGGTTGTATCAGCCCGAACAATGAGCTGTGTTTTGTTTGTGGAGGGAACTGGTTTCAGATGAAGATGCCCAACTCCTTTGTCTGCATATACTCCATCTTTCATGTAAAACAGCTTACACCTGGAAAAATATATTGTTGGGTTTATGATAAGAGTATGTTCCATGGTTAAAACTGTCAAAATTTTAATATGTTTATTCAAGTATCTTTTTTAGTACAATAAGATTTTTGAAACTTTGACTATAAAGCCAATCTTGTTCCATACTTCTATTTTTGCTGCCAGGCATAGTAATTATTGGGAATTGCTCTTCTGGCACTTAAGTTTCAAAAGATTTTACAGTCATTACCCTGAGGAAGTCTCACCGGATGATAGAAGAAACGCCGGTTTCAATAAACACTTTCAAAACTTAAGAGCCAGAAGAGCAATTTCCATTATTCTTGTTTCAGGTTGAAAATATTTTAGATTCAAAGTTAATGCAAATTGAATCATTCACACAACACACTGTTGCAATGAAGAAAAACTTCTGTTTGCAATTGCATACTTGTGTAAATTAAATGAATTAACCTCTACATTAACCAGTATCCAATCAAACAGATCAAATTTACTTTTTTGTGTAAACGGCACCTTCCTCTTTCACAATGTCGACATCTGGCTTAGGGGGAACATATTCCTCTTCGTTTGAAGTCTGTGAACAGTTAAAACAAAAGATGTGAAACAAAGTAAAACAAACAGACAAAGCTTGGTGGGACAGATTCTTTCTTAAGACAGTGCATAAAAATTACAAATTTCTCCACCACAAAAACAATTGCATTACACAAAACAAAATCATCATTTAAAATAAACTATCCTATTATTTACTAATTCACCTGTGAATCTGGTTGTGAACTGCTTTGAGATGAGGATGGCGTGCTAACCATCTTAGAACCAAACTGGAAACCAGTGAAACCAGTTGGTGCACCACTTGAAAATGGTTTGCTGGTGTTTTGAAAGCCACCAAATCCTTTAAAAGTGGTCCCAGTTGAGGTTGACAGACCAAATACTGGCTTAGTTGGTGCACTGGCTTTTTTCGGAAATTCAATTTTGGTTGCTGTTGTTGGTGGTGGTGTTGGGGTGGGTGTCGTTTTGGGAGCTGGTGCAGGTGTTGGTTCAGGAACTGGGGCTTTTGTCTTCTGAGCATTGGTGTTTGTTTTGTCAGAATTTTGACTGCAAAATTTAGGATCAAGTTTTACATAAATTACAAAATCAAACTTCTGTGATAAATTGAGAATCATATCTTCCAAGGTTTGGCATTTTGCAACTCACTTAAACTAAACTAAAAATAATTTCAAGTTGCTTCATTATATTAATTTTTTTATATTGTTTTTTCTTTTACATATGTCATGAGTTTTATATTGTGGGGTTAAATTGAAGCAACTTAAAATTAAGAAAGTGGGGTTAAATTGAAGTGAAAATACTACTACCCACCTGCTGTCACATTCTGACTGGCTGTTTTCTCCGTATTTTTCATCGATACTACTCAAATGCTTCTCATAATCTTTAAACACAGGCGTGAGATCACAGAGGGCATTTTTCTCAACATGGTCCTGAAAGACAAAATATTCTTCACCAGTCCTGGGACCTAATCTTTCATATTTTAGTCAAAAAACAACTATATATGTTTCTTAGCATACTTTCTGCTATGTTTTGACAAGAGAAATGAGAAATGTTTTTTATAAAGAAATTAATTAAATAGCCCATAGTTGTCAAATACATTTCAGTGGCATAGGTTTTCTCTATACTTAACTTTATAAACCAAAAACAAAAGGATATTAAATATAAATTTATTGTGAAAAATATCATGCGTCTTACAGCAATCCATCGGCTGACACTTTTGTTTAGGGCGCTAAGGTGTCGATTGTATTCAGATTCCTTTTTGTCTTCACTGGATGACTGACTATTTGTATCGCTTGCTTGGGAAGTTACTGGATTGGTAAACATTGGCTTTGGCCTCCCAGAATCCTTGTCAGTTTCCTGCATAAAGACGACATTGTCCAACAAAATTATCAGGAAGTAATGCAGATTTATATTGAGAAAATAAACTCACAGTGGTGGCAGGCTTATCACTACTGCTGATGCTGCTTGTAACATTCCCCACTTCTTTCGGCTTCTCAGTTGTAATATTACCTAACAACCATATGTACATACATCTTCAATTGAAACGATAAAAGCTTTAATGACAGCACAGACAACAATTATCATTGACAAAAATTTAAACATCCTTCATCAAATTGACAGTTTGAAATAAAAAACATCTGACAAATATGAAGATTATGAGAACAACATGATACCTCGGCCGAAAGAAAACAATCCAGGTTTGCCCCCAGTGCTGGATGGCATATTGAAACCTTTGAAACCATTAGATGTTGCCTGTCCTGTGGTGCTGGTGCTGGTTAACCCAGAAAAACCAGAAAAAACACCTGCACCCTAAAAGTTCACATACTTTCAAAAAAATATACACAACCAATTGAACCCTAAATTATAAACAAATAACAATTTGTTATGGGCTACATGCATGGTAAATACATACTCCAGACCAATGCCTGAGTTTGGAAAACAAATTTACACACATCAAGCAGAATTGCCATAGCAACTATAAATAATTCCCCCCAAAAGAACTTTGTTATAACTAAGGTTCACAGGCTTCGCAGCCAAGGCATTGCAGCCAAGCTGGATCAGCCACTTTTCCCCTTATGGTCAGAATATTAGAGCTGTGATCGCCAAATATAAAGGGCCTGCGCAGTGGGGCGATCCCGCCTTGCTATGCGTAAGCATGGCATTACTTCTGCGTTGTTATAACTAACATATTATTTTTGTTTTGCATTTATGCCTGCAGGCAACAGATTGGAAAGTTAGTAACTTCCAATGGATTTTATTAGCGTGTGTTGATTGTGTGGACTAACCAAGGTTTTGCATCATGGTCACCGTTTCCCAATGCAGATTTATGACGATATGACAAAAAGTGTGTTTTCATTCAAACAGGTATATTATGTAAGCTGCAGACAGATGGCCACTGTTTTGACCCAAAAGGTCTTATCAGTGCAGCTGGTGTGACTTTCAGATGACTTTGCTGACCAAATGACCAAGCAAAGACGTCCACTTTGTGGTGACTATACAATCCCCGTCATCCGTTGGGCACCAAACTAGGTGCAACCTTACGGAAAAAACAAGGTGGAAACACTATGGCCAAGCAATGCTCAACCAATAGTGCCGTCAGGCCCCATGTCACAATAATCATAAGATAAGTAAAGTGGAGCCAATAATGTGAATAATTGTTGGCTCAACTTTGTCTATCAGGTATAATGTTCGGCGAAGTATTTATTGTTTCATTTGTTTGTACGCAATCAAGAACAAAATCACAATTCCAATAAAATTCTGTGATTGCTTACCGACGATGAAGTGTCAACAGTTCGCCTCACAGCTTTCTTCATCACTCTTGTCTTCAACACTTGGTTATCCGCCTTTTGGAACACTCCCGCCTCCTGTGGTTCGTCTTCTTCTTCCCAATTTTGATCCGTCAAGTATTTGTCAGCCACACGTTTTGACATTTCAATTCGCAAGCGTTTGTTGGGTCATTGAAGTGCACCGACTATTCTATAACGTAGAGGTTTGCTAAACAACCGTGGAATAAAAACAATGCTATAATATAGAGGTCTACAATAAAAAACATCGCAAATTCGCAACCATAAGAGTGAGGAAAGGAAACATGCCTGCAAAAACTGACTAATCCAGACCAATGTAATCAGCAATATCCATTTATTCCACAACAAAGGGGTTTATTCAATTTCTTTTCAATTTTTACTACTGATCTCTATGTTTAATACGGGAAGTCTGAGAATTTTTGTTGAGCAAAAATTCTTGCATGACGATATTGCAATGCTCCATAAATACAGCATGAACACGCCAAACAAGGACTGATTTGTGCGTTGTGAATTATGAAAGCGCAGCGGCAGATCTGTTGGCCGACTAGGGCCGGGTATCGGTACTTAACATTAATTAAGGTCATTACAATTTTCAAAAGCAAGTTTTTGGTTATGTCCAGGAGATGATTTTTTTATTAGGGAGTAGATTAGGTTGCTTTTACACGTCACTTTTACGCAGAATTGCATATTGTTTATTTTAATTACTCAAATGAAAGCGACTTATAACACCGATCCAAATCACATTTCTCAAACAGAAATTAGTGTAGAAAGTGCTGCATGAAAACTCTTCCCGCTTCTGGCCACGGAAAAATTGTTTCAATAAGGAAGAAGCAGCGACATACACAAAACCTACTACTTCATGCTGTGAGGGAACTGCAGTTGCCCTTTTGGCACGGTTATGCAACAACACGAGGTCACACGAGGTCACAGGAGGTCACTATTCCTGCTTTGTTTGACAAACAGCCACTTTGGCAGATGTATTATATCATAATTATGATGTTGTACAAGCTCTAGGCCAATTTCTGCAAAATATATGTAACATTTAAAGCCTCTTTTTTATCAACTGAAGCGTAAGATTTAATTATTCTACTGTATTTGCTTGAAAATAAGAAAATTATTTCGCAGTAAACCACGCACGGAGTCACACAATGCGGACTTTTGCTTGTAACAAAAGTATATTTACAGATGCATCGCTGCTGGCCAAAACTCTAATTTATATTCTACAACTAGAACAATATTATAAACGTACCAAAGGTGATGTCCTATACTATTTTAAACCACCACTTAAGCGACCGTTCTATGCCATTGTGAACAGGATATTTATATCTAATATGATGCTCTGCAAAAATGTACAGATTTGTCAGCATTTTCCATTGTGAATAATGTCCCCATGTCTCTACAGAATCGATTTTTTTTATCTGGTTTTCTACTGTTTGCATCCAGTGCAGGCAGAATGCTAATTGCTCTGGTGCGGTAAAACGGAGAGGTTTTTGTGCTACCGGCATTTACCAAACACCTGGAAAGCCATAGTAGCGTTGTCGCTGTGTTTAATCTGCCAGTATACGTAAAATTGATAACAGTCGACAATCCCGGGTAAATTCGCTTTCAAGATTACAGTGGTGGCCTGAAAAATATCCGGTCAACATCCAAATTTAAAGGAATCTTGAAGCAACAGTAGCGTTTAGGAGACAAATTTAACTGGACTTGTCGACTGTTATCGATTTTACGTGCACAAAAGATCCTAACAATACTTGAAAACTGACATTGAAGTTTCTACTTGACTCACGCAAAAGTAGTGTTTCAGGAATAGGTGGATTTTCACGAAGAAAAGGGAAATATATTTTCATTGTTATCCGGTCAATGTACATCTGAAAACTTGAACACCGTCACGTTCTGGAATCTGTAAGTAAGTTTATCTTGTTTGCTGCATGCATGTAAATAAAAAAATACAAATCAAAGAAATAACTTTTGCAGAGCACAAAAAACAGAACAATTTCCCAAGTATTTAAATCGCTTTAAAATCCTTGTTTCATGTTGGTATAATTTATTTTGTTTGCCACAAATCCTCTTTTGCATGTAATTCCAGTTTTAAAATCTACAAACCAAACATGACTTCGACTCTATGCAAAGTTCACTAACACAACAGAGGTCAAATCAAGTTGTCCCGGGGTTACGCATTTTCCGATCTGGGGTCACTACATGACGTAATAATCAGCGTGCTTTCACAGCTTCACCAAACAATCGCGTTCCCTCCCAACTCAGCAGGGGTGTGGCGGCGGACCGATATTCCCCGATTTCGACACTCCATTATGCGTTGACATGCGGCGATTATGAGGTCATATTGAAACAGCATTTGCGTGGCCTCAAAATATGTAATTGGTTTTTGACGGATCTGTTTTTTTTTTCAAAAAGACATTCTGTGTGATATATAAGCGCCTCCACATCAGTCAGTAAAAGCAATTTAATATTTTGCTGATTTCGACTGGTAATGTGAGCCGGACGTTGCGAAAATATGAATCTAAATTACAATTAAATAAATTTTTTACAGTTTATTATAAAAATTATTATAATTGATTGTTTGTGCAATACATTTTGTTACATAATGTTTATTAAATTTAATAAATGGGTTTGCAAATTCTCTTGTTTATTTCAACATATTAATCTGTTAGACAAATGCTGTTTTAGCATTTATCCTAATACTAGATGCAGGACGCAATGATAGTCTTGAGTTGTGTGTTCGTATTCAGTTTCATTCTTCAGTTAAGGTAAATGCATTAACATTGCTGTATGTCGTGTATGATTGCTGTGTGTTTTTGTTTTTGACGAGTTTTTTAATTTCATAACCAAATCGTAATAAAAAAAGCATTTTATTTTAAAATAATTAAAATTATCAGTTATTTGGACACCTATATTTTTCATCAGTTATTCTGCCAAAAAATCTCCATTACATTTTCTATTTGGTTGTGGGGTTGAGCGTCTTACCGCCAACGCTTCTATTTAATTGCAATTTTTAACCGTTTTTAAGTTTTTTTTTACCCCACCGCGATAATCCCGATCAGGTTTTCTTCTTGGTAAACGGGTAGGGCGCTTGACCGATGTTGTCATTTTTGTTGCAGAGCCGATGATGGACACTGGTGCGCTACCCAACGGAATGTTACCAAAGAAACGGTGGTCACGCGGAGGCAGGAAAGGGCGGTGGATTGTCTTGATCTGTACAAACATGTACAGAGCGGTTGGAGATACGATGAGAAACGAATGAAGGTACGTTGGCCGTTGTGTTAACGAGATGCTACAATCATTGAGAAAAATATTGAGCTGCTTTGATCACTTAGGACAAGTTTTTGGTGATGCTGTTTTGAAACGATTTCAATTATGCAGTGAGCCGTGACAATCTCTTGTTACTTGTCTGCGCTTTTGCCGCTTGAGACAGACTTTTTAAAACTTAAGAAACACCAACTTTTGCGAGGTACTCTTGCTTGCTCAGGTGTGACAAAATCATAAATCAACTTGAAACATTGTATTGTAAGGATATATTATATCAAGGCTATGAAACAGCGAAATGTTGAATATACTATGATGTTACGAAAGCAAGTATTTACATACAATTGATTCTTGTTTTTTTTAATAAATATCAATGATTTTAAAACGAATTGTTTTCACATCGCCTCCATCCACCATTATCAATTATTTCATTTAATATTTTTAGATGCAACATGGCGGCCAAGCAGGGATTTCGAAATATTTTGAAACGGAAGGTTCCGCCGCACAATGCTATGTGTTTATTCCAGAACGCACGTTGCATTATAACGTCACAGAGACCTTGCGAAAGTGTTGCCCTGGATGGAGTGGGGATCATTGTGACCAACGTAAGTTTCTAACGTTAATCAGAAAATAGCATGCCTGATTATGAATAATTGATTCTGGCAATGTGCAGGTCTTCGCCATTTAACACACCGAAAAGCGTTTCAACAATTTTGAAACACGATAAAATTTCGCGATATACTCCGCAACATATCTTAAAAAAGTGTGGTTTTATTCTTTCAAACTATGCACCGCTTATCCATGTTTTGCTGGTCGGTGATTGCATTTCAAAATCGTTCATTGCAGTGCAATATAACTTTTTATGTCCTTTTTGCCATCGCATCAACACGTTTAGGTTGACCTGCTACAAGTCAAAAGTTCAATTTATCAAAGTTCCAATGCTCCTAGAAATTAAAACCAGGGCCGCCTCGACGTAACTGAACTTTTTTATATTTAACTTCCGTGCTCGCTAAACTTGAAATATCGTATTTACTCTAAAAGGTATGACAATAATTCACAACAATCGGTTTTTTTAAGGTCAAATACAACTGGGAGATTGCTTTCACGAAGAACGCTGCGTGACGTCACGACAACAGTCTACGTCAAATCAGTTTGTCAAGACATCACAGAGGCACCGCGCGTTTTCCTTGGAGGCGTGTTGCGTTTTGTTGGGCGGAAGATCTTGGCTGGGGGTGGATGACCACGAGGAAGGATGTAAAAGTTGCAACAACACAACGGCGGAAGAAAAACCTCTGACTCTGGAGAAAGGTCAGGACACTGTATATATTTTGACACTTTGCTTTCTAACACTGGCATGGCTTTGATATAAGTAAGCTGCATGCCGACAAGTTACACAAAATCGCATTTCAAACCAGTGTTTACCGTTGTTACAAAATATGAGGTGATGTTGAAACAGCGTTCGTGTGGACTAGAAATAGGCAATTTGTTTTTGAAGCTCTAATTTTTTCAAAACGTGTGATATAAGCGACCCAATATCAGTCGGTAAAAGCAATTTTTATATTTTGCTGATTTCGACTGTTGGTTGAACGTTGCGAAAATGCGAATCTAACTTAAAATTGATTAAATTTTGTGAACCTTTTTTTTGTTATTATTAGCGGTTGCTTAAACCATACATAGAAATACCACTCTTATATTGAATTTTATTAAGTTTAATCAATGGGTTTGCAAATTCTCTTGTTTATTTCTACATTTTAATCTGTTAGGCAAATGCTAGTTTAGCATTTATACTAAATGGTGCAGGACGCCATGATAGTCTTGAGTTGTGTGTTCGTAATCTGTTTTAACCTTCTGTTGATGCAAATGCATTAACATTGTTGTATGTCATGTATGATGCTTTTTACCAGAGGTAACCGATTTAAAGGAGGACGTTTGATAAATAATCATTTACAATTCGATAAGTTTAACTTAATAAGCAAAATCAAATGAAATCCTTGTCTCGCGGCAGGGAATTTGATAGATGTAATATTAAGTTAATGGAACAATTTTTAAATCAATAAACAGAGTAAATCACGTTTTAGAAGGTTTGAACTCGCGCTAATAATGGGCACTTAGTTTTGATACCTGTTGCGTGACTGTAAAGCGTAATCGCTGCGTCCATAGAAAACAACTTTGTACATTCCTGTTTGAACGTGAAGACATGCGTGTGTTTAGATGCAGGCAAACGACTGAGTTGTGTCGTTTGGGGCGATGGCCAGGTATTCGGATTTAGCGGGAAATTACGAAAACTGCAGAGTCCTTGTGCCTATCGGTTGGCAACTGCTCAGGACGGAAGTTGGTGAGGTTTCATCTCACAGAATATGATTGGTATCAACTAATTGTGAGTTGTCATCTTATGTAGGTGGGTTGATGTGCAACATGCTACAGACTGTGATGATGGAAACTACACGCGTTGCCGAAAATCTTTGCGAATTCATTTCGGCGATGACGTAACGGTGGTTTTGTTCGAACAGGCGACGTATCTGAATGGCATAAAACTCTCGCTTGCATCTGATCAAAGTTACAAAGGTAACGCAGTGAAAAGCCCAGAAACCTTGGTTTGACTTTGCATGTGTTTCTTTATTAGGTTTGATGCTAAGGAGAGTTGGTGATTTTGTCACAATTGAAGCCTCGAGCGGTCTGAAGGTGAAATACAACTCCGAAATTATTGTCCTAACTGCTGATGACGTTACCCACTCGAGGGGATATTGTGAGATGGTCTATTTTGCACGGGATCTCAACGTTGCAGGTACATGCCAACTAGATTAACGGTGCAACCTATATCAATCGATTCAAATCTAAAGGTATTACGCACTTGTGACAATTTAGAATTAACATCTATGTCATACAACTGCAACAAAGTATTTCCATAGTTATTGTCCATTGGTTTTGCAGAGAATTACGTAATATCATTGTCCAAAATATATCAAGCACCATAGGTATGTATTCCTCGCATAATTTACAATATTCTATAACTTCTAATACTCAGACGTATCCCCACCGAATGATACAACCGCAACAACACCACTCTCCTCACCACGTGACTGCCAGATGTTGGAGCTTACGTCACAGCGAGATGAATGCCTGGAAGATTCGAATTTCCACCAGATGTCTCGAATCTCATGTGATTTCCTCTTGTATGATGACGCCTTTGACACCTGCCGCCGCGTGAATGACGTCACTCACTTTTATGATGTAATATTTGTTAATTATTTCATATGGCGTTGTTATTTATTAATCTTGTTGTTTAGAGTTGCATTGAATCGGAATGCAAACACAGGATGGCGCGTGACACAAACCAAAACCACGTGACTCGCTGTCACGTGGCCACTGCGTATTCGCTCTTGTGCGCCGCTAGTGGTGTCCTAACTGGTTCCTGGATGGAAAGGTTTAACTGTTCGTGGGATTGTCCTCCCGGAATGTATTTTCGGGATTGCGTCACTTCCTGTCCAGCAACATGTGATTTACCGAACGTTGTAGATGAACCTTATTGCCATGACGACTGCACACCCGGATGTCAAGTGCGTCATTATAATAGTGGCTGTTATTCTTGTTAAATATTAATTGTACACGTAAACCAAATTTTATGATTGTGTTCCGGGTCTGGAGTTTCATTTTCCTATTTTCCTGCTAACATTACTTTTATCCCAAGTGTCCGCAAGAACAACTTTTGCATCGTGAATCACGTGGTGATGAACTCACACTTTCTTGCGTGACGTCAGACTCCTGTCCATGCAAACATCGCGGGCGGTTCTACGAGAGAGGATCGCAAGTGACAGAATCTTGTAATACTTGCGTGTGTGGGGCAGGAGGCACGTGGTCCTGCTCAACCAATCAGTGTAGAGCAGTTTGCCACGTGATCTCCGCCACGCACGTGACAACGTTTGACGAGACTAGGTCAGTTTTGGATTTTAACGTATATTTTGCATTCCGTTATATTTCTACAAATTTTATCCGTAATAAATACCCGTTGAACATAGTATTTGACACCATAGCAACACATTCATTGTACAACGTGCTTTTTGTTGTTGTCATTGTCTTAATTTATCAGTAGCACACTGCTAATTCAAGTTTGCATTGAAAATAACTTATAATTAGTCCTACTTGCTTCAAACAACTAATAAGAAAAGCTGATACTGCTCTCAGTTCACGGTTCAATGACGTATTCCCTATTACTGAATCACGAATATAGTTTATTTGAAACGCTCACAAATTTCCAACCTTTCTTTTAGGTTAAGTTTGTCGAGAAGTAAATGTTTGAAAAACATTCTGCTACAAACCAACGACCAATCAGTGACCACCATTACCGTTACCATGGATCTTTCGACGTCACTATCCACCACCGACCACATGTATGGCGTTGTCAGTGTTCACGTCACTGTCGGATCCGACTTAATTAAACTAAAGCGAAACATGGAGGTGACTGTGAACGGCGTGGAAACAAAACTTCCATTCAGGTAAGAGATACAGAGAAAGGAACAAATTGATTTTGACATATTGGTGTCGCTGGTACAAGACTGCCTTATCGAGGGCTAAATTCTGCTAAAACTAAGCAACTAGATTTAATTGTATATAACGACAAAATCACTCCGTTTCAAATTCTATTGACAGGCAATTTTATTTTGATAAGCAATGTGGAGCCAATAATATGAATTTGTGTATAAGCTGCAGACAGATGGCCACTGTTTCGACCTAAAAGGTCGTTGCTTATCATATGATTATTGTGACACGGGGCCTGACGGCACTATTGGTTGAGCTTGCTTGGCCGTAGTGTTTCCACCTTGTTTGCTCCGTAAGGTTGCACCTAGTTTGGTGCCCAACGGATGACGGTGACTGTATAGTCACCACAAAGTGGAAGTCTTTGCTTGGCCGTTTGGTCAGCAAAGTCGTCTGATAGTCACACCAGCTGCACTGATGAGACCTTTTAGGTCGAAACAGTGGCCATCTGTCTGCAGCTTATACACAAATTTTAATTTGTTTCATGAGGTGCTTAGAGATTTTTTGATACGAATTTTATTTATAGAAGTATTGAAATGTTGGATATATGGCTTTCACGTAACACACATATTTCATTTTGATATAATAATTATTATAAAACATTTTTTTTAATTTAAGTTTCTTTTCCGTAAAAAAGCATTGCTTTGAAACTGATCGTTTCATTTGCCAAATAATTCTGTGATAATGCATGCTGCATAATTTTGTTTTCCTTTTCTTTCAGAAACAAATATTTGACATTGAGGTTTGCAACAAGTCACGTCTTCATCATCAGGTCTCTTGGTTTTGAGCTGATTTGGATTCCAAGCACAGATTCACTTGATGTCGCTCTGGAGCCAATGTATTCAAACAAAGTAAATAAAATCTCATTACGTTACGTTGATGGCTTTAATACTTTTTTTGCTTGTTCAGGTTATTGGAATTTGTGGAAATTATAACTGGAACGCCCGGGACGATTTTACAACGCTAGATGGCGATGTGGAGACTGTGGAGGAAATATTTGTCCAAAAATTTCAGCAAACAGGTTTTTAATCTTACATCAAATATTACTTATCTAGAAAACTTGACAGACGATCCTAGTTAGGATGACCTTTTTACTTTTAGACCTTTCAAAATCTTATTTTGTCCAAATACTTACCGCTATAACATGGAAAAAACACTTTATTTCGGTTTTACGTTTAGTGCATGGAATGGCTTGTCCATCAACCACCGATCCAAGTGATGGTGATATGATGACGTCAGATCCATGTTTGACGCACACCCAGAAGCGCGACGAAGCGAGACGTCTTTGTGGATTGTTTAGCGATTCCATCTTTCAGGTAAATCTATTTATAAAAAGAAACTTTTCTTTGTTGGTGTAACAACTGACAAAACAACTTGTGGGCCGTTTTAAACTAACAATGATTTTGTTTTTAGTTTAGTGCAGTTGGTCCGATGTTTGCCACAGATTATGTTGTTGTGTGTAATAAAACACACTTTATTGAACCATATAAGCTATAAGGTGTCAACGCCTAACCAATGTACATATGTGTTGGAATAGTTTTGTCTTTTTTAAATAATGTACTCATGTCAGGCAAAAGATTTAAAAGAACTTTCGTAGTCACGTGTCTAAATATCTTTCGTGTATTTTATTCATCTGTCGTAATATAAAGCATGTTACAAAGTTCTTATCTTGTAATATTCACAGAACTGTAGGCTGGTGGTCGACGAGGAGCCCTACTCCCAAGCCTGTTACTATGACATGTGCACGTCTGATGACGTCACAACCACGTTGTCCTGCCGCTCCTTGTCCGCGTACGTCACGGCGTGTTTGCAAAAAGGTGGTGCGGAAGACACGTCATCTATCATTATGTGGCGCCAGCACGTGGAGTTAAACGGAGCTTGTGGTGCGATGAAAGTTTGGTCTTTTGGATTGTTTGGGATTATCAAGTTGTTTTCTTACTGTGATGACTTGTAGGAAGAGTTTATATTTTCAAAATCTGTCTTAACTCGACGGTCAATGTGAAGTTAAAAACCATTTTTCACCAGATACAAACATGTCCAAACTTGTGGTGCAAAATTTATTTTAATTCAATTTTAAACTTCTTGTCAGATGAAACTTGTCCTTCATTCCTTTCCTACAACGAATGCCAACCCGTGGCTACTTCATCATGTCATGACGTAAGCAGGCCGTTGCCAAGCTACGGCAGTGATGACTTCATTACAGGTTGCTACCCAGGATGCGAGTGTCCTTCGGGTTACAAGTTGTCCACTGGAGGCGCTACAGAACCCGCAAGTATGCTACCTGGCTCCGTATCTAGAGGTATGACGTCACAGATCGGATCATCTTGCATCAAATAACTTTTGTCTAAACGGTTCACTTTGGAAGCTTGTGAACATATTTCGTTTGTGCGTAATGGCTCGAAGAAATGTTTTAATTGTAAAGTTAATTGTCACAACCAATTTCAATGTTGCATCAGTCATGGCTGTCAAAGCCAACTAGAAAACCAAATTACGAAACAGTCCAGCATAACTACAATGTCATTGTGTTATGTGATACCTAATGAGGATTAAATCTTTATGTGAATCTAACAGAAAGCTGTCATTTTTTTGCATTTGAAGACAAACCTTCAAATTTATTTGTCAAAGTGGAAGCATTTTGCAGAAGAAAAGTACTTGTATTTTGCAAAACGACACAGATACGTCGGTGTCTCTTGTACCATTACAAGATATAATATCCACAAGCTTGGTTTCAGGGATTTCAGATGGCGGGTTTTCGTTATTCGGCGTCGAGGAGATGAGATGTGTCGCAGTGGAAAGTTGCCCCTGCTTCTCGCGGGGACGGGAGTTTCATCCAGGAAGCAAGATCAAGACCGGATGTGTGGAATGGTGAGTGACGTCATATCCCCTCAAATCCCACTACGGCAATCCCAAGGTCATTACTTTCCAAACAACGTCAATACGATCGGAAATTCACACTACAACGCTCACCAAGTTGGTGATCATAAAGGAAAAGAACAGAATGCCGGGCTCGTCTTTGTACAATTAATCCAACCCATCACTGTGCAGTGATTCAGGATAGGTTGTATTCGTTGGTCAATGGTGCTTGCCTCTTTCGGCCTCTCCAGCTATATACATGCGCAGAATGCGAAGATGTGCACAGTGCACTGCATATTGGTAGAAGGGAGACAGCTGCCGATTTTTGATGATTTTAAAGCGTTTTTTTTGTTACAATTTGTAGCTATTAAATTTAACTCTTTTTTTCAATATTGATATGATCGAATCTCACACATTTCTGGGTTATTAACCTAGAGAGGTTTACAACCTTATATGAACAACGATAAACCAAAACGGGATTTATTATAATTAGCTACTGCGCCACTGGGAAATGGAATTGCTCATCGAGTGCTTGTGGCGTCACCGTACGGTGTCCCAACAACATGGAGTTCAGTCGCAAGGTGACAGTGTGCGACCAACGAAGGTGTGACAACCTGGATCAGATTGCTTTGTGGCGTGACAAAGGTGATTGTGACGAAGAATTTAGCTTCGAAGGATGCAAGTGCCCGGATGGAATGGTCAAAGAGGTTGGTAACCTAATTTCGCGACATACATCTTGACACTGCATGGATTTTCTTGACTTCTTGGTTTAAATGTGGCTTAACACAAAGTTAGGTACTTGGACCAAGTTATAAATATACTTGTATAAAAAGCTCTTCTGGGAAAACAGTCGTTTAACGCAATGACTCCTAACTTTAACTAGCTACAAACTCATCCCTAATAAAACGTGATGGGGACGCCCCCAAAAAAACGTTGACATGTTTGTTTTTTGACACAAATTCGCTTACAGTCAAGTCACAAAACAATGTTTCGTTTCATTTTTCACTGCAACAATTGCAAGGCCACACATTTTAAAATGCAAAACCTAGAAGTTAGCTTGCGATGCCCCGACAACACTAAAACTACGCAGTTCGTGTGAACCTCTGGTTAATTTCGTGACAAATATATGTTCCTGTTGAGTGTTATAACTGCTGAAAAAGGAGCAAAATCACTCTTTGCGCAATTAGTTGGTTACCAGGGAAGTGACGCAGCCAACTAAGAATGTGTGTGTTGATGGATGGATATTTCCGCCCACTTTAAGACATTAGGTCATAAAAAAGGAATTCCTCAGTCCTGATGTAATGATCCGACAGCCAGAAGTTGTAAATTACAACATTGTGTTGCCTTCTGTCTTGTTACACCCGCTTTCGTCAATATTTGCCAATATGTATTACATGAATTTAAACTGTCGTCATCCGGAATGCGGCGGCATCAGAACATCCGCAAGTCTCAATAACATCACGTTCTTGGTAATCAATTTTGATTTTCGCCACGTAGCACATCATATTACTGCATGCATATTTTGCTGATTTTTAAAGGGCAAGCATTATTTAACACTATGGTTTGTTCAATTTTCCGTTGAACAGTCGCAACGAATTTCGAATCACGCTTTTAAGCAGTGAGAAGCAGAATATTTGCTAATGCAAGATCTTTTTAAAGGTTAAGTGAAAATGCCTCCTCTTTGGAGGTGGAAATATCTTAGCTTTTGGCAACAATGCTATGTTTTCCACCTTTGGTACCGTTGGACCCGTTATGCGGCGTACTGACTCTACCTTCTATTCATAATGGGCCCGATTCGACGGAAAGCGGAAATTCGCATAATTTATTTGCAACATTTATGATCGTTTGAACACAAAACTAAAACGTATTCTCACTTACCCAGATCAATATGTACGCTATGCTGATGTACAACATAATGCTTTTATTGGCGTTACAAAAAGCGGCAAACAACATCACATTTCATAGGAAGCGAGTTCACAAACACACAGAGGTTTTCAGCGACAATATATGCAAGAAAATGCTCCCACTATTTCGAAAATCCAATGAACGAATCAGGAAAGCAGTCCTGGTTGTTGGGCGGTTTGTTGACAGACATAACAAAGTAAAATGTGTTTGCGGCCACTGTTTGCCCTCACAAACCGAACGAAATTTCAACACAAAGAACAAGCTTGCTGGAGGAGTTGTTTGTTTGTCTGGAGAGGAAACTTTACAATTCATGTGCTCTGTTTACAAAACAGTAAAACTTTCAGTGGCCTGAAGTGAGTTAGAAAATATTATTTTGCGGAAAAAATGCTGGGCGAATGCAGCATAATAACTTTATTTAAGACCCTGCGTGGACGGGTAAACAGCGTCTAAAAAATGTTTCCAACGAACGACGAGGAATGTCAATATTGTAAGATGATAGAGTTTGTAAGATTGTTGAAGAATTATACGACTTCACAAAATTTTTTTTTGTGCGCTGTTTTGACAACTGCCATTAAAAGAACACGAGAAGATGTCTCTATATAACATTGCATGCTGTGGACAATTACCAATTGCAGGTAAATATTTCTCTTTGACCTGAGAACTATTTATTCCGCCTGATAAGAAAGCTCCACAGCCACACCATCATCGTCCGGCCCCGGGACTTCAATCTCATCTACCGGCGCAAAACGGAACCCGTCACCCAAACCACCCCAGTCCACTTTCACGAACCACTTGGGTTCCCTCCTTGTGACGTCAAACGTGACGTAAAATTTCTGTTCGTCTTTTTCGATAGAATACTTTGCGGAGAATGTGTTTTCCTTCACCTGGCCGATCCTGATGAGTTTGTTTTCGTTCGCTGCGATTTCTTCGGGAAATAAAGCGCTCTCCCCCTCCAGTTTCCATGGAAACGACGTCGTGTTGCTGATTTTGAAGCACACCGTGACGTCATTGGCGGGTGGCTTGGGCGCGGACTGCTTTGCTGAAAAATAGGGCTTGAGTATCAATACTATCTCCTTAACGTCGAATTAAAATTACACTCCAACATATTTAATTATCCAAACCTGACAGTCATAAAGCAATCAGTTTGAACAAGGTGCCTCGATTATTCACAGCCGATAGTTATGGACTTGGTTTAAAATATCATAGCGATGACGTTATCGCTCATATATAGCCTTTTGGGCCTACTGAGATCCAAAGCTACGTTGTCCAAGTTATTCACTTGAGATTATTCCGGAACTTTCATACCGTTGGGAATCCCTTTACATTTTGTAAACTTGCCTTAAATTGCCAGAGGCGCGAACCTGCTCCACAGAAACCCATCTATGTATTCAAGACGTTCAAAAAATACAACTGTTCATATTTGAAATCTACTACCTGAAGTTTTCTGTGGCGATGCGGTCTCAAGCTGGTGGAATTGGGCCGGGGAAGATGTGTCTTTCGTCTTCTTGCTTTTGGACGACCCTGACAACTTATATTTGGACGATTTGAAGAAATTCATTTTGCTTTTTGCACGTCCAGTATCTTACAACAAGTTCCTAACACACAGAATAGACCTTTTTTGAAATATGAAGTGGTTATGGTTAAAATGCGCACACACGTACAGTCAAATCAAATTTCAATCCTCAACAGAAGAATTGCAAAAATAATCATAATTACGATCGGCGCTCTTTGTCCACGTACTTACATGATTTCTTGAAATTGAACTTACCTAACAAAACGAAACATCTAATGCAAACTATAAACAAGTCACATGCACCACCACCACCACCACCACCACTGTGCCAACAAGCTCCAAGCGCCATCGGTACACAAGTAATGCTATCTATACAAAACGCGCATCGCGACTGACAAACAAGGAGTCAAGTGTTCTGTCGACTTAAAACAACTCGCAGCGCGACCTGCGAATTATCCAACCCTCCTACACTAGACAACCGTCTGCGCATCGGTTCGTCAAGTATATTTCTCCCTCTTCGTTATGACTGCTTAGGCATGAAGGGTGCTTGAAGACCAAGGCCCTTAGAAACATACGAACCTTGAGCCAATATTGCCGAAATGGGCGTTTGCAGAACTATACGGATGCCTGGAAGGTTTTTCTTCTATCCATCGGTTTAAGTCTTGAGGCTTTCCAATACCAAGTCAGCAACGCCGTAAAACATGTCAATATTTCATCACCAGATGTGACAATATACTTATTTCGAACCACATTTATCGTGCGTTGGTTGTAAAGAAAACCGCGCCGCGTTGCCAAATGCAATATTTAGTGAGAACGTATCATGTGCTGTCAATCTATTCCAGGCTTCAACAGATAAAAATGTGGAAATCCTGCGTATAACCTTCAACCAACCTGTCTTCATTTCAGATGTGGTTGGTGAAATTTAATTGAACGGTAGAACCCGAAAAACAAGTAAATGGCATCTAGTCGCTCGTACGAAAGCCTTA
Organism: Ascidia mentula; assembly: GCF_947561715.1. Taxonomy (NCBI): domain Eukaryota; kingdom Metazoa; phylum Chordata; class Ascidiacea; order Phlebobranchia; family Ascidiidae; genus Ascidia; species Ascidia mentula. The sequence continues at coordinate 16,717,069 of NC_138570.1, read as the reverse complement.
CAAAGTAAACCTACTCGTAATATCGTAAAACTTACAACAGCGTCTCGGAACAAACAAGACACACCTTAAACCACACTCGGCTGACGCTACCTCGAATTTGGCAAGTAGCTAATTATAGCAATACGACACTTTACACAAAAGCACACTAGATTCTGACACACTCTGAATCTCTGATTAATGATTAGGTCTACAGACCAAGTTCGTGCTATTTCATGTGACATTCGTTAACTTTCTTGTGGCTATTCTCTGCCCTTACGCGACAACCACGCCCTGTAGACATACACATCGCGTCGAATGTAAGTAATGTGGCATTTACATCATCAACATGTGCTGTTCAAATGCCACTTCAGCAGGTTTTGTATTACGATAGATATTGGTAACCTTCTTCGCGGCGAGCCGCATATCATGTTGCTGATGGGTCAACTGCCTCGGGTGCTTCTATGGCGTTTGAAATCTTCAACGTTTTAATGTTACTTCAAACACAAAACGAAAAAACTTTTCAAGAATGAGCTTTGCCTTTCAAATGCTGACTGGTTAGTTACAGTCCAGTGTCCTACAACTCGAATTACATTCCAACATCTTTCTTGATTTAACCCTTTTCGGCGACACAGTTTAAATGCATTTGCTATATTTCGCACTCCGCTCCAGTTTTGCCTAAAACTCAGTACAAACAAATGCTTTCCGTACTTTCAACTTGTCCCCAAACTGGGAAAAGTGACACGAACACTCGACTCCTCCGCCCTATATTGACACATCTCCTCACTGCCATTCCTGTACATATTTACAGTTCCCTTTTACCCATGGCTATCCAATTACAGAATGTTGGCTCTCTAATTGTATTTCACTCTTTCCTATGTTGCGTCGCTATTTTAATAACCGACGGCAAATATTTGGTTAGTTGTTTCGTCGATTTTCGGTTGCCATCGCAAATGATTTCGCCATTGTCCTCAAGTGATCACCATTTAAAGTCAAATGATTTTTTAATAGTTTATTTACATTTCCATACACCCAAAGCTGCTATTATTCAAGTATCGTGCTGGTGGTTATACACGGCTTGTAGTGTATCATAGACGTCGGTTGAATAAATTTAAAATTATTACGTTTTTCAGAAAGACCGATGCATTTCCGCAGAAGAATGCCCATGTTTGCATGCTGGAAAGCTATACAGAACAAACGAAACTATTCAACGCGACTGCAACCAATGGTATAAGTTTAACATTCAACTAGATGTGTTCAATTATTTGAGTCATCTCCGTCGGCTTCACACACAACACAAAATAGACCTGACGATTTATGTTAATATTTTTGCGTTAATTCCTAAGTTCAGAATATGCCGAACTACTTTAATCATTACTACTCATTACCAACGGATCACTTCCACATTTGTGTAGACTGTAGACAACAACAAAAATTCAAACCTAATTCGAATGTACTACCTTACATTTTATATAAGCTCTTCACGACAATTTTATGCAAGCTCTGTAACATACATTTAAAAGATAGTCCTGAAAGTTTTTCTAAAATATACCGCAATTCCCAGCAGCATCAATAGTAAACAACAACATGTAAATCTAAGATTTTGTCTGAGCAAGCGGCATTAAAGAAATCTCGTTTTTTTACGCAGCATTTGCAAGGCACGGAGGTGGCACTGCACTAAACACAAATGCTCTGCTCACTGTGTTGCCATTGGAGACCCTCACTACGTCACGTTTGACGGCGCTCAGTACTCATTTCAGGTAAATGAATGTTATTTATACTAATATTTAGAACATACGGTATTAATTATTGAAAAGGGTTTCAATGAGCGGCCCTCGAACGTAGTTTTGCATATCAATGTTCCCAATCGGTTCCACGGCACTCGATATGCAAACAACCCGTTATATATTCGTGGGAGAATGATTTGAACTCAACCTGTCGTTATGCAAACTTTGAATTGTTTGTCTTATAGTCACACGCACAGTGATTTACACGACACCTGTACATTGTGATGGCGTAATTAATAAATACACAGACAGGAAATATTGTTCCAAAGTTCATTAGATCAATGAATAAGCAATGAGCTAATAATCATCAGGAAGTTCATTAGTCATAGGATCTTATTACAACGCTTGTTTGATTTCTCCTTGAATTTTAATTGAGAGCTGGGTGCTAAAAATCGGACGTTGCAATTGAGTCATCAGACAAATAAATTGCCCTTGAAAAATTAAAATTTATTCTGCAGCAAAACAGCCAGAAAACCATTTATATGATGTTTGTTACGTACAGGGTTCCTGCAGTTACGTGCTTGCCCGAGAGAAGAAAGGTCTGTTTTCTGTCACTGCTGAAAACGTCCCATGCGGCTCAAACGGCGTCACCTGCACCAAATCTGTCTACGTCACAGTCGGTAAGTCATAACCACCAAACACATCTGAGGTTCAAATCTCACCAAATGCAAAAAGCTACGGAAGGTTTCTACAATGCAGGGTCGACGGTTATCCACATGCTGCGAGGCAAACGCGTCACGGTGAACGGAGCCCCCATAGCGCGACTTCCAAGGCGATACGGTCATGACGTCATTGGCAATGAAGTAACAACCATGGCTCTTGACAGTGCTGGAATGTTTGTGTTTGCCAGTTGGCCCAACTTGGGTTTGTCGGTATACTGGGACGGAGGTAAAATGTGTATTTCGTCAACACGTGTATTTAGCACTTTTAGCACCGGTGTTTAGTAAGATGTTCAGTCATCCAGAGTATTCCAACTTACTTGTCACGTTTCCAAACTGTATTAAAAATGTTAAAACGTTTAATCGCACAGACAGGGAAGCTAATACTCCACAAAACTATAAGTCCATACTTACTAGTTTATACTAAATAGTCACACTTAAGTCATTACCCAATGTTACATTTGGTTGACAAGATTAAACTATTGGGACATTCAAATTATTTTTAGATTTCTGTTGAAATTGTTACCTCTTGGTGTACGTACCGAAAGCTACATCGTACAATTGAAAATTGCATTGAAATTTTTCAGGAACTCGCGTCGGAGTCCAACTGAAGCCTCAACACATGGGTAATGTGTCGGGGTTATGTGGAAACTATGACCAGAGTTCGAGCAACGATTTCACCACAAGGCAGGGCTCGGTTGAAACTTTAACGTCGCCTTTCACCGACAGCTGGAGAGTGTCTCCTGTCTGCTCCGAGACTAATCCACATTTCATCAACCCGTGTGAGGTGAGTCAGACAAACAAAATGGCAAATCGAGGCTAAAAAAATAAAATGCCTTTGTCATTATTACCCCAACCAACACCTGGGTTTATAATCCATTCAATTCGTTAAACTTCTAGAAATTTCACGAATGAAACTTTGTTTTTGTTGTTCTTTTTCTAGAGCAATATGCAGAGGGCTGGATGGGCGAGACGTAAATGTTCCATTATTTCTGTGAGTCGGGTGTTTGCTCACTGCCGCAAGGTGGTTCCCCACCATAGGTTTTTCAGCTGGTGCGTGAACGATGCTTGCGCTTGTGATGGTGGAGGGGATTGTGAATGCGTCTGCACTGCTGTAAGTAATAATACCTCAAAGCAAAAGGGTGGTTCCTTGTATTTATTCTACGTTTTTTCTATAAAAAAATGTTTTTAAATTCGATTTTATTTTTTTTAACTATAGATGTAATGTAGAATAGTGTTCACTGAAGATTAAAATGATATTTTCTCCTTTTGATTTCAGGTTGCAGCATATTCGCACGAGTGCAACCGTAACAATGTCCCCGTCAGATGGCGCTCGCAAGCTTTTTGTCCCATGCAGTGTGATGGTGGAAAGGTGTACAGAGCTTGTGGGCCAGTGTGCGAAAACACATGTCAGTTACAAGGTCGGTATCTGCGTTTAAATGTATCTAATAACTACGATTTAGTTAAACTATATTGCTAAACTTCCAAATATCTTGGGATATATGAGCTTAGCTATCATCAGAATGTAATTTTAGGCCCAAATGACTAAAAGACCAATTGTGCTGATGTTTTTCTATATTTGAATCTTACTTAAACCAAGAGTTTCTCCCCACACCAGTTTGCATTTATTTTACCACACAGGAATACCTCGCACAGGGCATTTTGCACATTTTTACGTTTCTATATAAGAACGGGTGTTTAGCGAAACATGTTTACTATAAAAACTGCGTTTTGACACGAGGTTATTTTATATTGTAATTTTAAATGTTAAGTTTCCACCTGCGTCACGCACAACAAGTGGCGTTGGAAAAAAGTTTATTTCAGTGAGAAAATATTAAATTTTACACATGAATCCTTTTACTGCCGCGGGATTTGAACCCACACTATCGCGTGCAAGTATCCCCGTCATGTATTTTACTTCATATCTTTTTGTTTAGTGAACAATAATTATTTCAGGAACAGATCTTGGGCGCCACTGTGCGGAACTTCCTTGTGTGGAAGGATGTTTTTGTCCAGAGGGTTTTGTCACGCATGGTCAGCGATGCGTGAGAATGGAGCAGTGTCCGTGCTCCTCGGATGATGGTGAATTTGCTCCAGGAACGAGGATGATGAGGAACTGTCAAAATTGTACCTGCATGATGGGGCAGTGGGATTGCAAGGTATTTAAATAAAGTTTCATATCCAATTTAAATCAGAAACTAACATTAAACTGCTCATAAATACATTATCACAATAAAACTTACATTTTATGCGTGGTTCTGATATTGAACTTTGTACAAAAATTATTAATTTCCGATATCATCGACATGCATCGATTGCAGAAATGTTTTGTGTTCTCTTATGACGTAGAACATTCATTTCAGGGAAATATTTGCGACTCTCTACTTCCCACGTGCGGACAAAATCAGTTCCGATGTTCGAACGGATTTCAGTGCATTTCCAGCTTGTGGCGATGCGACTACGAGCGAGACTGCTTGGATGGTTCTGACGAGTTCGGGTGCAATCGGACCATTTCGGAATGTTTCGGGAACGCTGGTCACGTGTGTGACGGAACCACTTGTCATCCAGCAAACAAAATGTACGTGGACACAAGAGTGTAACCAATAGCTGGAATATAGCCAAGCTATATTAACATATTCAAATTAATTTAAACTGTTAATTTTTCGGTATCTTTGGGCGTATCATAACTTTTTGCTTCTTTGCCGAAAACCACCGAGTTTTGTTTCCAGTTGTGATGGAATTTTTGATTGCAACGACCTCAGCGACGAATTAGATTGTGACGTCACAATCCGGCCAAACGTTACAGTTTGCGAGACGAACGAGTTCGGATGCTTGAGTGGGAAATGCATCAAAGGATTCTTGGCCTGCGATGGAAAGTTCGATTGTGGTTTCGGAGATTACTCTGACGAGGATGATTGCATTCAAGTTAGTAAACTTTCTAACAAGAGTCGCGGAAAAAGTTGATCTATTTTAAATGATTCGCCAGAGAAGAAGTTTGGGAAGTCCTGGTTTAAAGAACTCTGAATCTATTTAAATACGTGACGTTATTCACAGAATTGCTCCATTCTTCATCATTTTGCGTGTGACAACGATTCGTGCATCGCTCGCACCTCGTATTGCGACGGCGCACGGGACTGTGTGAATGGAGAGGACGAGGAGAATTGCTTCTGTCTGCCTTCCCAATTCACTTGTGCTGACGGAGGTTGCATCGATCGACTTATGCTGTGTGATGACGTGGAGGACTGCTTACAAGGTTTGTGACGTCATAGTGGTTATTTTACGATCCAACGGTGGTGGCACAACACAACAAGCAGCTATCACACTGTATATACTGTTTCATGTTCGGGGTGTTAAAGTGTTGTTCATTGTATTGATCTGCATTTTTATGGATTGGTCACTACACAGTCTGAAGCAGATTAATTATCCAAAGATATTTCTTGCAAAAAATTATGACAATGATTGAAGAACTTTTAGTATATTTAGCAATTGTAAACCGAACGTGTCAATTTCAGGAGAGGACGAGTTCAACTGTAATACAACGACCTTGACAACAGCCTTACCGCCAACCACAGCTACGTCATCTTCTTCAATACCTCCTCATACAGGAAGTGAGTTATTGTTACGTCACAGAAACCTATTGGCTTGAAACTGTAATATTGGATAATGTATTTGAAACAATACAAAATGTGTGCATTTTTCACCTAATTTAAATGTATGTTGTTGATATTGAAAGGTTGTCCCCAGTTTCATTGCACCAGTGACGTCACTGTTTGCGTGCCTTGGAAGCAGGTTTGTGACGACATAGACGACTGCCCTGATCGTTCGGATGAGACTGATTATTGCTGGATGGGCTGTGGCGAGGTGACCAAACATGAAACGATTGTTATTATCATGCCAACTTGATACATATGAGCTGATAACAACGTTTAGAACAGAAATGTTTGACGTAAAATAACTGGTTTTGGTGGAGTTCATTTATGGTTGCCATTTCGCTTTAGGGGGAGTTTTCTTGTGACAACGGCGCTCGTTGTATCGATGTGCGGTTGCTATGCGACGGTTTGAATCATTGTGTGGACAAGTCGGATGAAATTGATGAAAATTGCGAAAACACAACTTTATCTTGTAAAAAGTAAGTTTAGTATTTTAAGTTTTAAAGTGCTTCTGTAAACATTTGTAACTTTTTTGCAGTGGTTTTTACTGTGAAGACGGTGTGTGCCTCAACGGAAGTATGGTTTGTGACGGAATAATCCATTGTTACGATGGTGATGACGAACGAGATTGTCCCGATCACCAATCTACTGTACCTACTACGATAAGTAAGTCATAGTAGAAATTCTATGCTTAGTAAGATTAAAAACTTACAACATGGAGGGACCAAATACAGTTGAAGATAAATGCAGCACGAATGTGGTTGCATTAACCTGTATTTTGGGTACAGACACTCGAAGGTGAAATTTACTTTTCTTTCTAATTTATGTTGGTCTTAGATTATTGAACTGTTTTTCATAACTTTTAACTTCAATTTCTGTATATTTTGTTAGACCCCACCGTGCCCGCGCCTGCCACAGAATGCAACGGTTATTCATGTCTCAACGGAAACTGCATATCTTTGAACAAGGTAATCAGTAGAGTTGCAGCTTGGCTTTACAACTGCTTGCTTATAACTGCAGCTACTGTTAATCAATAATACATGGGGATAACATAACTATTAACTCATCTCGTTGTACACAGGTATGTAACGGCATGGACGAATGCTTGGATGCGCGCCGCTCCGGCAACGGTTCGCTGACGTCATCTATGCTTGTGCTGAGATACACGTCATCAGACGAGGCGGGGTGCTCGACGTGGAGCGAGTGGGGAAATTGGGGTAAGAAACTGTTTTCAGGGGTACATACACGTGTTACCATAATTACGTAACGGCGAACAGCATACAATTATCGGCTGTTATTTTGCAGGTTGTTTTTAAATTGTTCATGATTTTAACAAGCTAATTGTAATTCGTTCTCAGCATCTTGCAGCCATACATGTGGTTCTGGCTTACAACAACGTAACCGAACGTGCTCACCAGCGCGTGACGACGAGGGTCATGTGATTAATGACGACCCATTGAGAGGTCAATGTCAAGGTCGTGGCTCCGTCACAAGGCCGTGCTTCTTGGAAGTGTGCGAAAGTAAGATACTGATTTTAAATAGCCTTAAAAAAATAATATAAAAAAACATCAAAAGAAAGCTTAATCGAGCTATCTATGCGTTTTTGAATATATTTTTTTGCTACGTAGACAAAACGAGTACTCTCACGGAATGGTCGTCATGGACACCATGCGGCGTGACCTGTGGCGGAGGTCTAAGCTCCAGGTGGCGCTCGTGTGCGGATGGAAGCAACAACTGCACTGACGCGATGACTGCTGGCAACAGGATGCATGGAATCCCTCTATTGGAAATTCGATCTTGCTCTGAGGAAATTTGTCCTGATCAACAATGTTTAGGTTTGTTTCAGATATAATCAGGGTTACCATATGCCGCGCTTATTTCTAAGATTTAAGCTTATTATTGCATGCAGAATTTTAAAATATACAGAAGTGCTTATTTCCAAACAACGTGTTTATTTTGGACGTTTTGTCGCCTAAACGTTTTTTGTTTTTTTCATCAAATTATCAGTGAAATTATCGCTGTTCGCCTCCATCTGTGAAAGGATCAATAACATTTTTTGGGGGCAAACCTCTATTTATGGTGTGATTAATCATTGCGGTACACACAATGATGTGTGGATGCAAATGGAATATATGGGACAGTTGCTTTTGAATTATCCCTTTTTTTCAGGAAATTTAACTAATTTTGATAATTTGTTGCACAGGGAACAAAGTTTACCACAGATGCGACAACGATTCAATTGACGTCGTCAACCCCTGTCCTCTCACGTGTCGTGATTACATGAGGGGAGGCGACGCTACTTGTGTGACGTCATCAACCGGTTGTATGGATGGTTGCTTTTGTCCCTACGGTCACGTGCTCAGGAATGACACGAGCGAAGAATGCGTGCCGACGCATGAATGTCCTTGCTACGTTAACGGACGGGCAAGTCTTAAATAATGTTATTGTTTTTATTTACGGGTCATTAAGCTTTGTTTTTTGGTGGTTTATTGCGGTTCGGCGGTTACATTAACATACTGGCGTGTAACTACATCTGGTGATGTGAACGTAAAGTTTAGTTGATACCACCTTCGATTACTTGAGTTGACATTTATTTAATGCCACTATACGAACTTCAACATCTGCTTTTTTGTACGATTTTATAAGTTTTATAATGTACTCTTCCAACGTATAAACAAATGTGTCATCCACATAATAGACATTGTTTCCTTGTATCTTTGGGTTGTGGAAAAAGTAAACAACATTTTTTGATGTTTCAGGCTTTTGAAGTTGGCGAAGAGGTAAAGAGAAAAGGCACTTGTCAAACTTGCCAATGTCTCGGTGGGGGAAGACTAGGAGAATGCGCGGAAGATCCCGATTGTGACGACACAGCTTTGTGCGGATGGACTGACTGGTCAGGCTGGGGCCCATGTTTCGGTCCATGTGGCGTCAATGGAGTTCAGTGGGCATTCAGATCTCCATTGCACCCGAGTCGGTATGTTGAATGATGGCTTTTATTCTCAGTACATTTTAATATAAAGTCAATGGAGCAGATTTAATTTAATGGACAAATTGTAATTGATTGCAATTTATTTGCGGAATAGTCAGCAGGTTTGTCGTTTTTTTTATTGATGTGCAATGTTTGTCATTGCCATTGCTAAGTACGTATCAAAGACGTTTTCATAAATACCCTTCATTTGAAATTGTTTTTGAAGGGTCGACGATTTTATATCCAAAGGAGTGTATTTTCAACATTCCATCTGCTAATCTCCACACATTTATCTTTGTTTTATTCCAGTTATGGAAGGCCAAGAAATTGCAGGGGCTCTTATCGCAAATCTAAGCGATGCATGACTTCATCCTGCCCAACGTGTGATGTCACACGAAACGGCACCTTGATGACGTCACGTAAAATCGGAGAACAATGGCGCGAAGGCTCGTGTAGCTTGTGCACATGTGAAAATAACGGAACCGTTGCATGCCGAAAGTAAGATGATCTTGGGGATTTCCTCTTCTGTTTCAACTGTTACAGTTTCCAATGCACTACTTGAGACAGGCTGATTTTTTAAAAACGATTTAAATTACAAGAACTTTCGTAAGCTACTACTTGCTTCATCGTCAGGTGCATCAAATGTCTAAGTGCTACTGATTTAAAAATCAGTCTACAACAAGTGCACTAAAAGCAACAGCAATCAGTACGAAACCTTGTATAGCGCACTGCACTAACTGTGCAATAAGTATTGTTAGTTATGTGAAATTCATGCAGTTAATTTTTGCGAACAATATAAGTGTAAATCCCTACACAACACGCGTTGAAGCTGAAACAACTTCCTTAGGTTTTGCGAATACTCTTCTGTCGGTTGCCCTGACGACGAAACTCTCATTCAGACTGAAGACGGTTGCTGTTTTTGTCGACTTCCGACCACAACTACAGGTTTGTGATCAGCTGCTTAAGTGACACGTACCATTGTTTGTAAAAATGTGGTCCGCAACAGCTCCTACATGGCATGTGACGTCAGAGAACAACTTGGTGACACCAGCAAGCGTGATAAGAGAGGTCTTGACAAGGCAAAGTACACCTGCACCTTCGACCTCTACCATTGCTATAAACGCTCTCCAAGAGGTAACTTGGCACTTTTGCACGAAGATATACCTTTACATTTGCACAAGGAACGTTTCGTTTCGAACCGTTAGGAGTGTTATAATTATAAGAAATGTTTATCGCAGATAACCAGGGCTTATTCCACTGGCGCGACATCTGTTCTTCCGAGCGATATAACGCCATCTTGCGGAAGGGAACAATTTCTTTGTGCAGTTACTAAGGAGTGTATAAACAGGTCAGGCTTGTTGTGGTAACCGAAAAGCGCCGATATTATCCCCGATTTATTTATTAATGAAAACGCTACTTTTGTGATTTTTGTTCAGGGCTAAGGTTCTAAGTACTATATTAATAAAATCTGTAAACTTTCGTTGTAGAAGTTCGGTGTGTGATGGGGTGGTGGATTGCATCGATGCCTCAGATGAAGACGTCACTCGGTGCCACGTCACAGATAATGACGTAACATGCGTTTACGGTGATTGGACGGGTTGGTCTCAATGCTCAGGTTCTTGTGGATTGGGAAGAAAATCCAGGCATCGGGGGTTGGCAAGAAGAGAAATTGATGCAGATTCTGATTGGAATGCAACCGAATGCATGGGGCCATACCAAGACCACAAGTATTAATTCATACTGATTATAAGTAATTGTGCTGAAATGTTCCACGATTTACGAATCCGGCTGGTGAATAGTGTTATTATATGAATATTGGAAGCAGTAATGATATTTTGTATGTTACGTTCATAATCTCCCGAAGTGGAATAAACAGACATTATATTTCTGGGGATCTACTTTTTCCTTACTCCCGTAACAACTTTTTAGCACTTTGAAACACATATATTTTGTTATTTGTCAGAGTTTGCTATGTAGCTGCTTGCGCACGCGACGGCTCTTGGTCGTCATGGCAACCCTGGTCTCAATGCAGTCTCACATGTGGTGGTGGAATCCAACTGCGACGTCGGTCATGTGACTCTCCTGTACCTCAAAACGGCGGGAAACCTTGTCCAGGCGTCTGCTCTGAGACTAAGTTGTGCAATGCCATGCCATGCACCCCTGGTGAGTATAAAAGTAATTTCCTGTGTTAAGTTCCGTAAACCTCCAACAATATGTTATAATTCTCGCAGTATGCTGGCAGAAATATACGTTAGTTTTGCCAGAAGGTCAGCTATATTGTAAATTGTATTTTGCCTTACAATAACAACAGCATAATAGCGTGGAAATATTCCACCTTTCTCAAGAATACTATTTAACAAGAAATTCATAGCACTTTCCTTTAACTTTACGTAGGATTATGCAACGGTGATCGTCTATTTGTAAATGGAAGTCGCTGCTCCGAATTCGAGGCTTGCTCACAAACCTGCTCCGATCTGAGTGCCAACGTCCGATGTAGATCCGAGTGCGAAATCCGGGATGAAGAGGGAGGAGGATGCTTCTGTCCCCAGGGTCGTTATCTTCAGGATGGATCTTGCGTAGCTATGGAACAGTGCAGGTGACAGATCCTCAGTGTGCAGCAAAGTAGATCGATTTTAAAATTAACCTCAGCATTCTCGCGTCATGTTTCAATATGTACTGCGCAAGAAAATGTTTTATCACATTTTTGTGCTGCATCAGAGCATGTTAGAGCAGTGCTCTTCAACCTTTTCGGAGCTATATGGAACCCTTGAAGTAGTTACGAAAATATTGTGAAATCCCACTTTAAAAAGAAACATGCATTTCCCACTGACTTGATTTCCCCACTTTTAATGCATTGCAGTTAAACAGAACATTTCAGTGTAACGCAGTAATATTTAATGATTTAATGAATTGGATAAAACCCTTAGAGCTGACGGAACCCCCAGAAGTGCTTCCCGAAACACCAGAGTTCCGATGAACCTTTTATCATTTTAAGCATTAAGCGAAACTGTGACATTATCGATGTATATTCCAATCCTATGTAGTAATTACCAGCAAATCTACAACCATGCGCTGTGGTCTTGTTTAGATGTACAGTGAAAAGCAGGGAGTACGAATCTGGATCTGTTTTCACCGAAGAAGGATGCAACTGCACCTGCAATAACGGTCGGATGAGTTGTCAATCAATCTGTAGCACGAACTGTGGTTGGTCACAATGGTCGGCATGGTCACAGTGCGACAGGTTTGTTTCTGGATAAGTACGATACGGCCTCAGTTTTCTTTCCCTATTTCTTAATCGGGGGGAGTTCCCAAGGTGTTTTTTTGTTGTTAGCAAGGGAGAAAGTTTAGAATGAAACGTGATTGTGGTTCAATAAATGCTTGGTTTTGCAAACTACACTTTTTATCACGAGTAATAGCGTTTGCGGGAGTGAGACGACTGGAAAGACCTAAATATTCTTAATATATTTAATATATTGATATCAGCATATTGTTTAAAAATGAAATTTCCAGTAGAGTTATTTTAGCTTTGAATGTCGGTTGAACAGTTCCATGGAATAAAAACGGTTGAGAAAAAAAGATTCCACACATTTTCCACAGAACATGTGGTCACGGAGGACGTATTCATCGATTTCGGTCGCCTAGCAACCCTACACCATCGGGACCGTTGGGAAGAAATTGCCAAGGTCAAAGTCATGAGACTCGATATTGTGACGTGATGGATGATGACGTAATGACCTGCGAGGCCTCCTGGTCCGAGTGGGGAAGTTGGGGTCAGTGTTCTACGTCATGTGGAGTTGGAAAGCAAAGGAGAATCAGACAATGTTTGGGTAAAATCTTGTTACTAGATATGTTTTTGATGTGAAAATGTCTACGATAGTCAACGATTTGCTCCATGTATCCATGTACATTTCGAAAACCCAAAACGCTCAAAATTAAATTACGTATGGCTAAATTATATGCTATAGCATAATACAACACCAAGCGGAAGTACAGGTAAATCAATTGACATGCAATAACGCATAATCATACAAAAAAACAAATAAGGAACAAAACATCGTTATTTCAGTTGGGGGAATTTCCGCACCCCAATACATGTGTCCAACCATATCAACCTCGCAACACTTCCAACTTCGCATCTGCTCCGGATCAGACAACAAAACAGAGTGTTCCAACTGCCCCACTGGAACATCTTACCAATGCTCTCGCTGTCCTAGCACTTGCGATGACGTAACATGTGACGTCAGCAACGGAGAGAGTTGCGATAATGAGTGCAAGTGGTCATGCGCTTGTCCGAAGGGATTTTATTTGCAAGTGAGTTGTGGCGTAATTGCTTGATTTTAAACTTTTGACAAGTAATATTAGCTTTTCTGAAATAAGTCTGAAATAATTTTTGACAACCTGAAAAAATCAATACTGTTTAATAAACCCTGGTAATCATCGAGATTAAACATTTAATAAAACCAAGTTAAACATCATTATATTTTAGGACAACAATTGTGTTCCCATTACAAACTGCTCCTGTGATCTGGAAAGATACGCGACTTTCTATTCTCTCCCTAACAAACGAATCAACAGCGGTGTAAGTGTCACACTGGGATGCAGCAACTGCACTTGTTTGAGTGGACGCCTGGTTTGCACCAATCAGGAATGCGAAGACGGATGGTTGCCATGGAGTTCATGGTCTCCGTGCAGCCGTACATGCGTTTCGTAAGTTTAGTTCTGAACAAATGTATTTCGATACGGGGAGAAAAGCAAAGTGTTATTTGGTAAATTTGCATTTGAAACATCGAATTTAATATATTTAGGATTAACAACTCAAGTTCTTCTCGAATTGGAATACGCCGACGAAGCAGAATGTGCACAAAAAGAGGTTGGAATTAGCAATAACATGTTGTAAATTGTCGACAACTTCTGTATGTAGATAACCATAGAACATACATATTCTGCCCGTTTATAAATCAAAATATATCTTTAACAATAAAATCATTTGATCTACCGGCTCGCAGCCCAAGCAGTGGGGGCGATCCAGCCAATCATGCCATTGCATGAAACATTACTGCGTTAACAACAAAATGTTGAAGAAATTTCACTCTTGCTTCCATAATGTTAAGGAAAATACGAACACATCTACAACCTGTTGTCTGTTTACGATAAACACGTCTTTCGCCATTATATCATATTGTCATTTAATTTCTCGCAATATTTATTGTGCTCTTAATACCAACCGAACATACTGATACATTGACGAAGTACACACATGGACATCTGACAGAAATACAAATACTTGTAGAACTGAATGCATTGGTTTAAAATCGTTGAAAGATTACGGATTTTATTGATTGTTTTATTTGTTTAGATGTCTGTGTTGGCGAAAATGAGCAAACAGTCCACTGTGGATTGCAACTTTGTTCGCGTGAAGCTGATTGGTCGACTTGGTCTGCCTGGAGCAATTGTGACAGGTAGATTATTTTGTTAAATAACTTTTAACGGAAAACAGATCAGGTAGGAGAGGTGGAAACAGTCTCACACCGTTTGTAAAACAGAATCCATTTCAAAGAAATAAAAAAAAACTTTTTTTCATGCTGTTACTTTTTGCATTCAATCTTATTATGTTTTTAACTTAATAAGTCTGTATTTCGAAAACATAGATAAACCCATAACTATGACATTGGTTATTCCACTTTAACTGAAGATATGTAATATGTTAAGGACATGCAACGGAGGAATGCAAGTCAAACGACGAACTTGTCGAGACCAAAGTGGAAATCCCATTTCAGCCATTCAGTGTTCCGGATCACCTTACAAGGTAAGGAGGAAATGTGGGATAATTTAATAAGAGAAAAACTTAACCTCATAAATGTACAGATTAAATCCTGCTTCACGGAACCGTGCCAACCCGGGTCGTGTCCACCCGGATCAAATCTTGTTCGCGGCTGTGGAGGTTGCGGAGGTAATTGTGTTTTAGATAAAGCATCAAAACAAGAGATATAGTTACATTTTCCATTTAATAAAAGACAAAAATAACAAACAAAAGAAAGCACGTAAATGAAACATGGCAACATTTCTTTTGAAGTTTCTACATGCCTTGGACTGGGCAGCGAGTTCAGTGATGACGTCATGTGTGGTTATGGCCACAACGTCACGAATGACACAACCCGTTGTGATGTGGAAAGATGTGAATGCACGGAAGGGTTGTTTCTACAAAACGGACGATGTGTGTCACGTGATCAGTGCAACTGTTACGTCAATGGCGCAATCAGGGGGTGAGTTTCACAATGTTCGTTCATTATTTAAAATAGCTTGAAACACTTGAATGTTAAATTCGAACTATTCAAGGTCGACGTTATACATAAAGCAGTGTTTGTAGATTTTGATGTGTCACCTTTAAAATACATACAAAATAGCGTGTTTGGAAACTTGTACGCTTAACAAAATTACTTCTTTTCTGTCAGAGCTGGTTCTTCTTTCGATATCGGTAGATGCACAACTTGTCACTGCATAAACGGTGGAGTTTCGTGCGCTCCTAAGGCAAATAATGGTTCCAACACTTGCTCGTCTGAAGACGCATGTGGTGACATCATGGCCAATGACGTGGGCTGGTCGTCGTGGAATCAATGCAGTCGAAGTTGTGGTGTTGGTGTTCAAAGGCGGTTTGGGTAACTCTTGGAAATATCATAAAAAGTGTTGTATTACCGTGCTAAATTTTGTATTTTTGTTCGATTCATATATTTTAAATCAAAAAAACAAGAATCAAGGTTTTTTTCAGAACTTTCCGATCCAGAGTATGGGAGACATATGCGAAAATTTGGTGCGAAGATGCGTTGATTGAACAGAGAGATTGCAATGTCAACCCATGCCAAACCCCAACTAACTGTACAGGTACAAAGCATACCACACTACTTCACAAGAGATCCATGGGTGTCGCTACCCGTTGTGTCATAACTATAGTTGGTCTGGGCGCAACAATTTGTAATCCTTCCTAATTATCGTTAACCTTAGATGATTGTCTGTAAAATGCATTGCGTTATTGATGATTAACCTGCTTTAGAGTCACATTGTACAAGAGAATGGTCTTCTTGGGGTTCGTGCAGCGCTACATGCATTACTGAAGGACGAAGGGCCTGGCGCCACAGATATCTTCCATGCGATAATAGGTAAGTAGATAATGTATTTAGAAAACCTTGCTTTTTGAATGTTGTAGGGTTCGTTCCATTTTATTAGACAAGTAGTGCTTTTCTCTATATCTAACTAAGAACAAATTGACAAGGTGGTAAAAGTGACTTTATCAAACAAACTTAAAACAGTATTGGGTGGACTGATCGAAAGTTAACTATTTAGGAAATGGAAAAGAATGATATCCTTATTTCCAGGGTCGCTAACTGTTCACACGCGGTTGAAACAACTGAATGCGACCTCTCCTTAATTCCGGACTGTCGGCATCACGTGACGTGGGGAGCGTGGTCCCATTGGTCGGAATGTTCGATCACGTGCAAGATGGGCGTATCCTGGTTGGCTGCTGGAGGATTTAGGACAAGAACACGGCTCTGCCCTGGTGGTACGTTGTATCCTGTTTATAATACACAATCTTTAATAGCGTAAAACGACATTCATTTGTGTAGTTACATTCCAACAAAATTCTGTAAAAGTATTGATGAAAATAAATATTTAAACGGGGATGTTAAAAACGTTGTTTGTTTGCTTTACATACTCTACACCAGGATTTCTTAACTGGGGGTCCATGAGCCCTTAGGGTTCCACAGCGATCCATTGAGGGGGGCCCAACACACGACTTTTACAAACAATAATAAGATCGCGATTAAGATTATTTTATAAAGGGTCGCCACAAAAAAGGTCTTTTTATCGGTGAAGGGCCCACAAAAAAACAGTGGTCAGAAGGTCCACGGACCCTAACGAGTTGAAAAACCCTGCTTTACACTCCAGAGTGTACAGGCTTTGATTCGTAAATAAGAAAACAAAATGCCTAAATATTTTTGCAGTCAAAACCTGTGTTGGTGATTCATCTCAATTCGCCGCTTGTACCCAAAACCAACTTCCAAATCCTTGCAACGAATCAACTATTCCACCGACCGACCATGACGATTGCCATCACGTGACCGCCGGAAGTCGCTACAGCGCGTGTAGGCCTTTGTGCTTCAACACGTGCGAAGGGCGAGAGGTTTGTTGAATCCTTTGAGAAACAACTGAATTAGAATATAACCTGAAACCTTTTTCTAAGATTTGTCAGTCTTCGTGCTCTCCGGGTTGTTATTGCCCCGAAGGAAAAGTGCTGAGTCACGACCGCAAAAAATGTGTGACTCGGCACGAATGCGGATGTTATGACGCAACAATGGGACAGTTTTATTCCCACAATGAGGTAAGAGGTTTACTGTTAATTGCATGCAAATGACCTTGAATTTAATACTTATTATACGAATTTAGTTGGTTTTGTCTGTGTCTGTTTGCAGTCGTTCATTAGGCCACACCATTGGGCTTTCAAATGCAAATGCTTGAACGGAACTGTAACATGTGGAAACAGAACGGGAGGCACGACAAATACATGCAGTTGGTCGCACTGGTCATCCTGCGTCGAGTAAATTCAACTTTTAGATATAGTTATGTTCATCCTTAGCACTAACTCAACATTGTTGATATACACAGTTCCTGTCTCGCTCATAATCGGACAAGAGTCAGGTCGTGCAACTGCGCCAACGGGTTTGACGTCACTTGTGACGTCACACGTGGCCCAGGTATACCAGTGCAAATACAGACGGAGACCTGTCCAGTATCGTCAAGATGTGGATCGAAGTCCAACTCGACGTGGGAACAATGGGGCTCGTGGTCTCAATGCACCTGTATGACGTCATACAGTGTAAGAAGGAGACAGTGTTATTCGTCGGAGGGCTGCGTCGGGAAACTGATGCAAACAAGGCCATGCAGGTTTGTACCTCACAATATATTTTGTGCAAGTAAATACTCATCGAAATTAGGCTTTAAGGTGAAAACTACACGTCCACATTGACTAACTACATGCAGTTACCACAAACCAGATCATGTTTGTACAGCTTTGTAACTACGGCCATATTTGAAGATCTCGTGGCACCCCATATTAGAAACTGTCACATTGTTGCAATCTGATCGAATTTAGCAACAATTCTTTTCTAAAAAAGCTTGCGAAAAAAGTACCGCACTGTTCGTAGGTGGAGTATATCACAATGTGGATTGCGTTGTCCGCCCGGACTTGTACTTTCGCCGTGTGGGGGCGCAGGCGAGCAGAGCTGTCCAAATACTTGCCTTGGACTTTCTCCGGATGTCCAGTGTGTCGACTCGAGTGATAATATCGACCATGAATACACTTCAGGTATTTACGCAAGTAATTATTTCAGCAGAAGTGTTACATACTCCTGTCTTGTAAAGCAATAGCACATGCAACACTTCTGTGTTGTTTAATTACGGTGGTGAAGATTCCCTACGTATATGTGAAAGTTGCCTGGCAAGTTGTGTGCGCTTGCGCACCAGTGTACCATGGTCACAATATACCCCGTGAAACCACTGAGCTCCTGTAGTTCAGTCGTACAAGCGATAAGCCTGGGTAGCTCAGACTTGTCGGGAAAAGTGGCTGATCCAGCTTGGCTGTAATGCCAGTGAACCTTGCAACTAGTCTAGTACATATGTATCAGAACCTTTTTCGTTGGAAGTACAGCTGATTAAACTTTGCAAGTACACGTATCTGGAAGTTGCTTTTAAAATATCCTGTACTGCCACAAAATTATTCAAAAATATACTTGATTTTCAGATCGTGAGCGTCGTTGGGACAAATGTATTCCACAGTGCGTTTGTCCGGGAGGAAAAATGTTGAGTCCGGTGTTGGGTGAAGGAAGTCCAGTGTGCGTCAAACCGGAACGTTGTCCATGTTTTATTTTCCCACCTGAAGGAGGTAACCTATATTATCGTCCATGTAGTCACCATGTGTTTCATAGTTCTTTAATATTCGTGAAGCAAAACAAAATTGACAACAATTTTTGACCAATTTGGTTTACTTACAAAAATTTAAAGATTATGTTTTTGTCACTTTCAGGGTACAAACATTACAAGAGGAACCAAACATTTGAGTCCGAATGCAGAACTTGTGTTTGCAATTCTAATAATGCAATAAGCTGTGGTCCAGTGAAAAGTAACATGAGAACCAATTTGTTTTGGGTTTTACAAGGCCTGGTTGTGTACTTTGTTTTGTTTAACAGATGCAACAAATTGCTCTCCATCTGACGCTGGTTGGGACAATTGGACGCATTGGACCGAATGTAGTGGTAGGAAGACAAACAATAACCCAATTAATTAACTAAACAATTAACCAAATATGAATAATTTCAGCAACATGCGAAGGAGGAATGAAACGACGTACTCGTAATTGCACATTTACAAACCAAGTGTGCATTGGAAAATCTTTTGAGGTGACAAAATGCTTCATATCTTGCTTTGCAAGGAATGTTATGGAACGAATTATCACAAAACTTTTACCAAATAAATATATCTTCAATTACATTAGTATCTAAGATTTGTAAAATTTTACCGCCATCGGACATTCCCTAAACATCGTAACATGAAAGCTGTTTTATGAAACATATAAGATTGTAGTAATCAAACTTGTTGACCTTATTTCAACACTCTAATGAAACAGAAAGATTTTATTGCGTTATACATTTTTCAGTAAATTTTTCCTGTTTGGGGCAGTGTAATGTTTAGCTAACAAACATCGTTCAAACCCTCCACATTATACAGATGACTGCTTGTGCCGATGACGTGTCTTGTAACATGGGAGAGTGGGAAATATGGAGCAGTTGCTCTGTGACATGTGGAGGACAGAGAGGAGTGCGAGTGAGATCACGTGCTTGTCGCCATGGCAAAGAGTGTGACGAGCAAGCATTGAGACAGATGGTTCGTTGCTCTGTGAGGTAAATTTGTAGTTGAAAACATTTTGCTATAAAAGCTCAACGAAAATATGCACAGCCAATTGTTAAATTGCGATTTTTGATTTGTAACATATTTGTTACACTGCACATTTCAAAACACCCTAATTTCTGTTTGAATTAGAAACTGACTGTGCTTATTTTGTAATCGATTTTTGTTAATAGACGCCTGACTTGATAACCTTGATGGTTTTATCAGTGTCCATGCCGTTCTATTTCTTTTTTCTGTATTGTGTATCTGCGTATTTTTTTTGCACAAAATGCAAATGATTTGATTTATTAAATGAGGCTTGTTGCTTTATTGAAACACCATAACTTTTAAATTTTTTTTCAAAGAAGCCGCAAATTTTATAATATAATCCGCCGTTAGACATATGTATTATAAAAACGTTTTTTGTTTCTTTCTAATGTTCTTTTCTTTTTATATCTTTGTCCGAATAATATGTAAATGCTGCTAACTATTATACAGTACACCATGTCCGCCGTCGTTCGATCAATGGTCGGATTGGAACGAATGTAGCAAGTCATGTGACCTGGGATTTCAACAGCGCCGGCGATACTGCTCCAACGCCACCAAGCGGTAAATTTGTTCCATGAATGATCAGTTTGGCAAATACTTTTCAGAGTTTTAAAAGAAAATGCGAAACTTGCTAGGTTCGTTGTATCAAGTTGCAATGCCAGTCTACCCGGAAATGAAACGTTCGAGAAACAGGTGCGAGAGTGTCACGGCAAAAAATGCCACAACTCATCAAGCAGGGATTGGACGGAGTGGGGCGGATGGTCAAGTTGTTATGGAAGGTGTGGACAGGGAAACCAAAACAGAACAAGAAAATGCGGAAATTTCACTGGACGAAGCGTTTGTCGTGGTGTGTTTTGACGGATGTAATTAGAGATCTTACAACATTATTTATTGGTAAAATTCTGTTTTCAAAACCTTTAAACAGCTGTGATAAAACAGATCATCATAGAAACATCTGTGTACTGGAATGGATGAATCCTCAGTAGACTAGTAAATTTCAATGCTATATGCAACCATAATGTGAAGTTGGTTTACTTGCAGGTGACGCGGTACAGAACAGACTTTGTCAACTAACTCCTTGTCCGAACACTACGTCACCCAACCAGTGTCCGTCAGGAATGACGTTGAAACGCAACTGCGATACTTGTCGACGTGTCGACAGCGGATTGGCTCTCCGATTACCACGTGGTTGCAGCGAACTAGCGTTAGGTGTGTATTTAGGTACTAAAGCTCTCAGCTTTGTCACAGCCTTTTAAAAAACATTCAATGAGAATATATGGTAAATATTTGTCAATACAATAGCCTAGGTTATTATCGAGCAAGTTTTTTATGCTCTTTAAACTAAAGCACCTATTAGAAAACTCATATATATATATATATATATACAAAATGGTGGCAAGCATTATTTATTTCTGTATGTTTGTGTAACACCCTCATTGAACTCCCAGAAAAAACTACATTTTTCGAAAAGCAATTTCAACGCTTACTCGTGTAGAATCATCAATGCCTTGCGATCCTGACGATTGCTCGTTCATCTGCGTGTGTGACGGAGGAAAACTTTTGCAACTCGGCGAGGAGAGTTTTAATCACTGCGTCAGTGCACGCCAATGCGAGTGTGTTGACACCGAGAAACGCCGATGGCATAACGGGGCTGTGTGGGCGACATCTAGGGACCAACCCAACGGTCTTACTTGCAGGTTAGATGTCGCTGCTGAGATCGTATCATCCGTACTGTTGGCCCGCTATCTTTATTTCAGAAATCTGAAAATACGCTTTGACTATGAAGTAAAATAATGAATTATTGATGTGTTCGTTCTTGCGGTAAAAAAAGAACAAATATGCACATTTATAAAGATAACTTTATTTTATTTGTAGGGCCAACTGCACTTGTACAATTGGGCGAATAGTCTGTGACGTCATCGACTGCCACTCACGTGACCCGTGTGGTTGGAGTGAGTGGACTTCATGGACGAGTTGCAGCGCGACGTGTGTCGGTAAGTTGCCGCTTTTGTACGTACTTTGCATGCACGGTTAGCTCGCCCTCTGCGTGATCTATTTTTTTCATATTTTAAACTGAACTTTCGGTTTCAGAAACTTCTTCTCCGGCAACACGGTATCGATTTCGAAATTCATCAACAAACGGTCAGTCATGCGAAGCCGGTGCCATGGAAACGGAAACTTGCAGTCTACCGCGATGTAATCGTTGCGGGGGCCCTGATTTTGAAGAACAGGTAAAATAATGCAAAACGATGTTGAACAACCGAGGCAGCTTTCTGCAATAAGTGTTTCATGCATCAGGTCTGGAGGAAAGAGGATTGCCAAGAATGTAGATGTTCGAAAAACGGGACCGTTCAGTGTAGCGACATCTGCTGGTCAGAGTGGTCTCTCTGGACAACTTGTACAGCCACATGCGGCTCTAGTGAGTTACCTGGAATACATATTTATGTTTTCAACATATTCTAACGGCAAAGCTTGCAGATTTAACCCAAAGTCGGACTCGTTCGTGTCTCGCGGATGGAAATTGCTCCTCTGACGTCACTACGTTCGAGATGCGCAATTGCAAAAATCGTGAAAACATTCAACCGTGTCCTGACCGTGAACACGCCACGGCTGAGCCCCCAACCGAAACTGGTGACGGCAATTGCACTGACGTCACATGCGATGATGTCACTTGCCGCGAGGGCGAAATTAAAGTTTTGACCGAAGGCTCTTGTTGCCATTCTTGCGAACCAGAAAAAAGTTTGTTATTTTGCGTTTTGTTGTCGTTTAATTGTGTTTTTTTGTGTTTCATGTTTGTCGTTACTTTCAGTTGTTCCCACTCTTCCGATCGAGTGCGAGCTCCACACCGAGAAGCGAAACTTTTCATTGGATGGATGCATGTCACGTGACACTGAAATTCGATATTGCGCGGGAAGTTGTCGGTCCTCGGTCCACGTGCTTCCATATGTGAGTAAAGACAAAGTGGTAAAATATATTTTACAACAAAACAATTCGTACGACATTCATATCGCAAAATCAGATCACTAAAAACTATAGTGGCCATTTATATCACTACTATTTAAACGTGTTTACCACTTTTTCAGGATCCCTTTATACACACGAAGTGTGATTGCTGCACTCATCACGTGAGCCAAGAATACAGTCACGTGACTGTCACCCTCTACTGCCCAGACGGAAGTGAGAGGATGGTGGAGGTACCAAACATCGAGCGATGTTCGTGTCAGAGCTGCACAGGTCGGTGGTGGATCGTGGTTTAAATGACTCAAAATCAATATCTTTTTCATCCAACTTTGATATTTTCATCATTTTCACACTCAGAAACGCTCAATGCGACAACCGTATCCGCAAATAAGCGCTAGAAATTAGTTTTAAAAAGTTTAAGATTAGGGATTTTGTCATACAAACAAATAGGAGAAAATGTCTTGAGTAATAAAAACTGAATAGCATGATTAGTTGAAATTTCCTGCTAGCACGATGTTTATTTATTTTGATTTTCTGAACTTTGTTTGATATTTTTCAGGAAGTGCTGGGATAGTAAGCGCCGATCCTTGATGGAAAAGGGAAAGAAAATTCTTGTGTCTTATACTTTGTACAGTAATTTGTGCCTTTTATGTCGCAAATAAATATTGATGAAAACTTTCTGGAAGATACAAGTTTTTAGGGTGAAAAATTCTTTCGTTTGGCATATTGCAAAGCTAGCCTTTCAGCAGTTGCAGCGATAAATCTTAATAGCAGATGTGGAGAAAAAAGGCGAATTAGTCTCCAAAAAGGTTTTGTATCATGGTATTGTGTCAGAATAAAGTACGGAACCGATGGGCTATTGGTTAATATTTTCAGACAAACATAAACGTTTCAAAGGTGGTCATTTCTATATTGTATCCTTGATAAATCTTTCATATGCGCTTCTTAAGTTTTTGACCATGATAGCCCATGTCTAAGACTTTGATTGCCCAATCTTGTTTGCAGCCTATTCACAACAACAACAACACCACAAACAGACAAATTACAAGACCTGTATTGTCAGCAATGACCGTCATCGGAGCGACTTAGTTAATTAAGCCATAGCTATGAAATATTTACAGACAATTTCGGACAAAACAGACAAAAAAGAGCGGAGAACAAGTATTTTCACTGTGTAACAAGAAAACTTATCAATGCACGAAGGCATTTCCTGGTAATGAATGGTCCCGCCAACCTCTCGCCCTGTATGAATAAATTGTTTTCAGCCACTGTGCATTGAGATGTAACGAGCGGTTCTTTTCCTCCACCCACGCATCTCACCACTTTCCAGGAAAAACACAGACACGTGTAAAAGGGTCACATTTGTGCGCAAATGTCAGCCCGAACCTCACAAATAACAACCAACTGAGGATGAAAAAGCATGGTGGTGTATTGAAGGTTGGCTTGATTTAATTCAACGCAGGCATTTTTAATATCAGTCCTTTGGAATCGCCTTGTTGATGAAGTGCCGTGCGTGGATATGATTTAAGATGGAAATTCCGCATCCCAGTGGGTAGAATGCGTACAAAATGGTGGACTTTTTTCTGTTATAAATTAACATCAGAGGAGTTTAAACAGCAGAAATGCTTTTTTTTTAGAGTAGCTTATGCCGCATGACTGCGCCTTAAATAAACTTTGTGCAATTTTCGAATTATACTTACCATGTATCAAGAATAAGTCCGGAAATAGTCTCGAATTGGAACGATAAGCTATGTCATTACCATTTTAAGGAAGTACCCACGAAGTAAGAAGTGTTTGGTGACAATTAGAAATGGTTTATTTCGTTTTAAACTACATCTGTCAAACTCTTCTCATAAAACTATATCATTTCAAGGAAAATTAAAGGTGTTAAAATGAATGCGTTGCTACTTACGATAATGGTAATGCTTGGCAGTTTATTGGCAAGCGGTCAGCAGTGCAGTTACGTCACCGTTCCCGTGTGCGGGGATGACGTCACAGTATCGCCCGGACGGTTAGGAGGAGAAAGAGGGCAAAGAGGAGAAGCTGGAACTCCAGGCAAAAGAGGTCCAAGAGGAATTCCTGGACCTAAGGGCGATGCTGGCCCAAGGGGGGAAGCTGTTGGAATTGATGACTTCAAACAAGAAATAAAAAAGAATTTAAAAAGTTTGTCTGCAATTTCCCTTTTTTTTAATTTTAAACACACTTTTCGTTGCATTCTTTAATGATAAGAACGATTCTTTAGATATTGAGAATTTATTGACTCCAACAAGTTGTCTGACGTCATCAGTGTACGGTTACCAGCGGTTGCGTGACTGCAAAGAAGCATTTTGTGATAACGGATGGACGGTAAATGCGTTAAATCCTTTGCATGTTTTGCCACATGATCTTACAATTGACGTCATTTGTAGATCATGTGACCAAGCATGACATAAAACGTAGGTTTCGTAATTCATCACCTTAACTCAAATCGCACAATACAAAGCAAAAAAATACTCGGGAATATATCAATACGGTTCTACTCGACAGGTCATGTTTGTAAAAAAAAAAAAATTGAATCGGAACATTTTGTTCTAACTCAAACATAAGGATAATTAAATTACTTACATATCAGGTTGTACAAAGAAGATTCAATGGTTCTGTTGACTTTGACCAACCGTGGCAAGCATACAAAGATGGCTTCGGTAACATGACTGGGGAATTTTGGCTTGGTGGGAAAAAATACTTCAAGAAACATTCTTTCTGTTCTTTTATTACTGCAATCTTGTATGGTTTCACGTTTGTAGGTTTGGATGAAATCCACAGAATCACGAGCACACAGGGATGTCGACTGAGGATTGACTTACGAGGTTTCGATGGAACATTTGCGTTTGCTCAATACAGGTGCGGGTAAAGAACTTATCATTTTATAATAACTGAAATTTGTGTCAGTGCGTTTGCAGTGGAAGATGAGTCAGACAATTATCGTCTACATGTTGATGGTTATAGTGGGACAGCGGGAGACAGTCTGAACATTAATGCTGAACTACATAACGGAATGCAATTCACGACCAAAGATCAAGATAACGACAGGTTTTGGCTTTGCAATATAACATGCTGTTGTTACACAAAAATGAGCAACTTACACATGTAAAATTATAAAATATCTAAAAATATATACCGAAAATCCGTATGTTTCAGCCATCAAAATGTTTATGAAATTAAATATTTTCTGATTAGCGTTTTTAACCCAAGAAAGAGCCTATACATGGCCCAAAACAAAACTAACACACTGCATGGTTAAGACATTGACCCCAACCTGAAAGTTAAGTCGAAACATTATTATCAGCGATTCATACATTATCACTAGAAATCTAAACACGCAGGTCACGACAAAACTGTGCAGCATTGCCTTCCTCACCCAACATACGTGGAGGGTGGTGGTATGACTCATGCCTTCGAGCTTCGCTGAACGCTCCATGGGGTATATCGGATAGTCCATGGCATTACATAGTTTGGTATACATGGAAGGGAAGTAGTGAATCCATCAAAGAGTCGACGATGAAAATCAGATGTGATTAATTTGATAAAAAGTTATTAATTACGCCTTTCTTGTTTTACCATTGTACAGATTTATGGTTGTTTTCTTACTGTCTATTTTAATGTTTAATAGGCCAGTACCTTTATAAAGACGCAAATCTAATTCACTACGAACCCTTATAACTTTAAAAATTGTTACGGCCCGGCACATTCGCTTCACGTATACTTGTGATAATGATTTGCCTTCGGTGTTTTGCGGCCTTATTATGTTTTGGGCGTGTGTGCGTTTATAAAACAAAATACAAGTCGGAGTGTTGCTATTTATTGGCGATATTTAATAAACACAAAGCAGACATTAAAGACAGACCC